>NC_073233.2:38522500-39742000 GCF_029281585.2 Gorilla gorilla gorilla | reverse complement strand
TTTCCATGGTGGTCAGTTTGAGGGAAGGATGTGGGTCAGCAAAGGGATATCTAACTTGTTTTATGCCAGTATTAAAAGTACAGTAACACTGTACTTTTCCAGGTACAAGTAACACTGTACTTTTAATATTTAATATTTTAATATTTAATACACTTTAATACACTTCTTTTCCTACCTGTTATTTTATTTTCTCTGTCTCTTGCTTGTCCCCCTTCTCCCTGAACCCCCAAATGCTGCAGTATCCCAGCCCCTCAGAGCCCTTCAGTCCCCCAAGGAGGGCCAGGGGAAGTCCCAGGGCAGGGAGAGGGTGCCAGGGACTCCTCCCTACAGCGCCCTGTGCTCTGGCCCCAAGATCATTTTCTTTACTTTGTGGGGATGGGAAGAATGAGATGGGAGGCAAGATTTGGGACATCTTGTAAGAATCTTTGAAGTACTAATCATACTCAGAGTAAAAAGTCAAAATATATTTTATTGGGCCATCTACATTTGGGGGAAAAACACCAAATCAAACACTCTGGTCATATGTCTTTCATGTTTAAAAATGAGAAAGTGTGAACACATATAATTAGACCTCATCTTAACCCTCCCTTGGCCCACCTCACCCATGACTCTGCTTTTCTCTAGAGAAAAAACTTCAGAAGAATTGCCTTATGTGTTGCCTCCAATGCCTCTTTTTCCTTTCTCTCTTGAACCATCTGCAGTTAGTTTTATCCCCATCACTCTGAGAGCCACTACCCACCTTCACACCTCCAAACTCAACGTGCATTGCTAGTGCCTATCTAACTCCACTCTCAGCAGCATCTGTCCAAGCCAATCACGCCCTCCTCCTTGATTGCTTTATTCTCTTAGCACCCAGGACACCATATACACTTTCTTCTCTTCCTACTGCCTCATTGTTTTTTTCTCTATCTCTTGCTGGTCCCCTTCACCCTGAACCCCTGAATACTGCAGTAATCCCAGGCTCATTGCTCAGATCTCCCTCTCTCTTCTCCATACTCACTTTCTAGGTTTCTTATTCACTTCCATGCTGATGGCTCCCAAATGTATGCCTTAGGACCTGTTATCGCCCTAGAATTCCAGACTACTTTGTTCAACTGGCAACCTGACATCTCCACTTGAATAAACATTTCAAGCTTTACATACCCCCAAATGAACTCTTATTTTCTTACCCCAAACCTGAACTGCTGTCTCAATTAATGGCAACTTCACCTTCCCAGTTGCTTGAGCCAAAGACCTTGGAGCCGTATCAATTCCTCTCTTTCTCTCCTACCCTTTTAATCTACCAGATAATTCTACCAGCTCTGTCTTCAAGAGACATCCAAAATCTAACCACTTCCGCCACCACCCTCTCTAAGCCATCTTCATCTGCAGATTGATTTCAACAACAGCTTCCTTCCTGATCTCCTGGCTTCCATACTTGACCTTACAGACTTTTCTCTCCACAACAACCACGGTGATTCTTTTAAAACTGAAGTCAGATTATGTCACCTCTTGTTTGGATGCTCCAATGGCTGACCATCTCACTCCAACTAAAGTACCCAGTCATCACCATGGCCAGTAAGTCCTATAGGATCCAGCCCCATCCCTCTCTTCAACATCATTTCTCACTACTCTCCCTTTGCCCATTCAATTCTACACTGGCATTCCTGCTCTTCCTCAAACAACGCAAGCACAATCTCTGCTCAAGGCCTTTGCACTTGCTTTTCCCACAACCTGGAATATTCTTACCCCAGATTTTCACTGTCAGGTCTATTCAAGGCCATCTCCTCAGAAAGGCCTCCTCTCACCACTCCATCTAGACAAGTTCATGTGTGAAGGCACTATCCCCTACCCTGATTTATTTTGCTCCATAGAGCTTACCATCACCCGACCTACAGGTATTTGCTTATTGCCACTTATTTCTCAAAATGGGGTCCACAAACTTGCATCGTCAGTATTACTCAAGTGCTTGTTAACAATGCAGACTCTCAAGCCTTATTTCAGACCTACTGAATCAGAATCCACATTTCAACAAGATCTTCATGTGATTGGTAAGCACAGTCAAGTTTGGACGGCACTGGGCTCAATATTCTGAGGTAACGGTAACGAACAAAAACAAGCCCCATTCTCTCTAATCCCTGTGAGAACAGGCCTTGTTTCTTTTCATTACTGTTACCTCAGAATATTGAGGCATTCAAAACATACTGAATAAAGGAATGAATGAATGAACAAATGAACTTGAACCTGTTCTAGACTCGACTGCAAGTTGATGATGTGTACAAAGAGGTTGGGGAGCGGCAAGGAGGACGTCCCAGGTCAAAACTATCTCCCCGCACACTGTTCTAAATTAGAAATTCTTTGGTATCGATTCATCAAGAAGAGCTAAGTATTCTAAATACATATGCGCCCAATGCAGGGGTACCCAGATTCATAAAATTCTTAGAGACCTACAAAGTTCTTTGAGACCTGCAAAGAGACTTAGACTCACACACAATAATAGTGGGGGACTTCAACACCCCGCTGACGATATTAGATCATCAAGACAGAAAATTAACAGAAGTATTCAGGACCTGAACTCAGCTCTGGATCAAGCAGACCTGATAGATATCCACAGAACTCTCCACCCCAAAACAACAGAATATACATTCTTCTTATCACCATATGTCACTGATGCTAAAATTGATCACGTAATCAGAAGAAATTCTTTGGTATCAGCAAAACCTTCTATCAACATGCAAATATATTCCCTTAATAAAGCAGTCATTCACAACTTACTGTGAATTATTTAAATGAGACAGTATTCTAAAATCTAACAGAAACAGCCAGGCAGGGGGAACAGGAGTGTAGAGACTGAAAATTTAAGAAATTCCTATTCTGTGCTGGGTATTGTAACAGGCAATAGGCAAATGAAGGTAAATCAGGAACCAACAAGTTGGAGGGAGAAGCACACAGCCGCTCAGAGCCCTTCAGCCGGCAGAGGAGGGCCTGGGGAAGCCCCAGCATGCAGACAGGGTGCTGAGGACTCCTCCCCACAGCGCCCTGTGCTCTGACCACAGAGAACCCTTTACTTTTCCTCTGCCAGAAATGCCACCATCAACACTGCCAACCCCACCTCATCCTTCAAGGCCCCCATGCCCCCAGAATTAACTATTCCCTCATTAGCTCTGATCACACAGTACAGAGGGCAAGGACCTTGATTGCCCTCTTCTTGAGGAGCTTCTACAAACTGTCTTGTCCTTATTCACCTCTGTATCCCCTGCCCCTGCACAGCATCTAGACAGAGTAAACATTCCATCGTTTCTGCCATTTTAAAACAGCAGGTAGCATTCACTGAGCGCTTACTGTATACCAAGCACTGTTTTAAACACTTTAGATGCTTTAACTCATGTAATCCTCACAAGAACCCAATGAGATTGGAACTATTGTTGTCCCCATTTTCCAGATGAGAGAACTGAGACCCAGACAGCCACACTGAGTAGCTGCCCAGGAACAGATGAGCACTATCCCTGTACATAACAGGCACACAGTAAATGTTTACTGACATGAACTGAATGGAAGCTCAGTAGTTAAAAAGAGAGTGAAGTCAAATTTGAGCTGTACCATTTTGCCCGGAGCCTGGATGGCCAAAGAGAATACAGGGTGTCAGTACTCAGTAACTACAAAGAAACTTCTTTCCCACACCAACCTCCCGCATCCAAAACAGAGCTTACTGACTGGAAGCAAGACGGAAGACGGAGATGGAAGTTAGGAGTCTAATGGAGGGCAGTGAAGACGACAACAGCCTTTTCTTTATGTGGAAAAGAGAAGGAACTCTGATTCCTTTAGAATATTCAAGCAAAAGAGGCTGGGGTGGGGTGGGTGGAAGTAGACTGGGAACACACTGCAGAGTCTCCAGGACAGGAAGGTGCTGAACAATTGCTACAGAATTTTCCAGAAACAAATCTATGTTTGCCCATTTTTCAACCAAGACAAATGTCTGGCTTAGCCTTCCTTAAACAACAAGGGAGAGCAGCCATGTAAATGATGGGACTGTAGCAAGCCAGCACTTTGAGTAAGATCTCAGACATCTCAGGGTCGGACGCATTCTACAATGAGTGGCAACACCAAACCGCAGCGACTCCTCAGAAAAAGTTCCAAACTAGGTTGTTTGCAGAAAGTCAAAGGCCCCAGAAATTGTCATTCATTCTCCTGCCTCCCTCCCGACACCACTTCTTCCCACAAACCCCTTAGGATGCCCTGCATTAGGCCCAGGACTCACCTACCCTGGGGTGAAACTGCCTCCAGTGGAAATCAGAGAACAAATGAGAGCAGGTAGGAGGTAAGAGTTACACACAGGGAACCCAGTGTTTAACCCTTCCACTGAGTCATGGAATTGAATCAGTGGCAAACCCACAGAAAACCATGGAGCCCAGAGGTGGACTGTGAATCCACAGGTGGGCTGGACCACGGGAAGCTGGTCATAAAGGGGGACAGCAGAAAGGGCATCCAAAAAGCATAGAGGAAGCAACGAGTCGCTCGGATGAGATGGAGAAAGACGCAGAGGACTCTGGGGAGGAACATCAACTTTTAATGATTTTTACCATCATTGTAATCAAAGCATCTTTCCCAGCCCCGTATCCCCATGACCACCACACTGAAAGGAAAAAGAAAGAGGACACCAGGGCTAAACCCAAACAATGTGGATCAGAAGTCCCCTAAGTCAGGCTCTGGCGGTCTGAAAGAGGAGCCAAGGAAAGTCAGGGAGGTTCAGAAGGCTCAAGGTACAAAGGTCAGAAGGGAAATCAGAAATTCAAAACTGATCCGAGGAAATCACCCAACATCAGGCTGAACAGGAACAACACATGAAAGCCAGTTTCACATATTACAGATGGCTGAACAAATGAACATCATCCCAAAGCAAATATCTCATAAGCAGTTCACAAAAACGACCAAGGACTTGATATCCTTTAATCAAAAACAGGATGTATGTTTCTGAGCCAATGAATACCAAGGTATTTACGTGGGTCTTTCTCAGGCCTTATCTTTTAACAATTATGCCAAATACACAACACTAAAAACTGCTACAGGCATAAAAATCGGGGGCTAAAATTCGTCAGAGGTTTTTCTCAAGTCTGAGGCACACATCCAAAGATTCCGGAACTTTGTAACCACTATAATCGCAATAGAAAATTATTTGACAGTAACTCGCAAGCACAAGCACCACCTGTCAGTGACTCTTTAAGTGAATCGAAGGAAAATGGGCTCTGAATTAAGCTGCTGAAGACGAGAAATATTTTTAACCTAAAACTCTCTTATCTAAAACAATGTCAGCCCCTTACAATTAGGAATTTTAATCTAATTTGGGGGAGGGGGTACTCTGAGAAAGAAGAAGTCATTAGTCCTTGCTAAAAAATGCAAAACTCCAGGAACACATTATCTGAAGTGAGAACTATATTCCTTGATAAGGCAGTGTATCAAGAGCTCAGAATTTTGTCAGAAACACAAAAGCCTGCCCTTTCCAAGTGCAGGCAGTAATCATTCTTATTTCCAGGACAACTGCTTACTGCACAGCTTAAGTTTTGAAGCACACTTAGCAGAAAAATCCACCCCCACCTAGAATACTTACAACAGATTTCTCAAAATTGTCCAAGGAATTACAGAAATCTATTTCCTGGGGATTGCTGGAAGTCTACAAGCCAAGCATGACTATTTTTAACTAACCTGCAAACAGTGGATTATATACTTAATGAGCGCCTGCATCCCTTTGCAAGGTGCAAGCAATTATTGCAGAGACCTCCTTCCCAAAAGAAAAGGGTTCCGCTATCAACACAGGAGAAACTGTGTTGATATTTGGGAAGCCGACACGCGGATTGCCTAAAACTCTCTAACCATTTCATGCAGTTAAGACAAAGTGGACACTCAACAGAGAGCCCAAAATACCAGGGACTTCGCCACCCTGAAACGTGTTCTAATGATACATTTCCCGTTTAAGGTGTCCTAAACACACATCTTTCTCTAAATAAAGCGTGCCTGCGGGACCACTAGGAAGGTTCTACAACTTGTCCAAAAAGAAGAGGCGATTGCACCTTTTTTTTTTCTTCCCCGCCCAAAGTGCCTTCCCGAAAGACAGATTTCTGACAGTTCGCCTGCTGTTGCAGCAGTAAAGGTCGGAGAGAATCCCAGAGCCGGTGTTGTCAATACCTCTCCACCGCCACCTGGGCAGGTGTGGGTCTCGTCCCGCCGCCCCGCTCCTCCAGAAACCTCCGCGGACGCCCCGCCGCCGAGCGCTTACCCGGGTCGGCCTGGCCGTGCTCCAGGAGGGCCGCCAGCAGCAGGAGTCCCAGCAGCAGCGTCGGTGGCCGCGGGGGCGCATCGTGGGACGCGCCGGCCCCAGGGCCCCTCACGCCCGTGCAGCGCGCGGCTCCCCAGCCAGCCTGACCAAGCCCACGCGCCACGGGCCGGCCCCCGCGCCCCCGCGTCGCGGGCCCAGCTTCCCTTGAGCCCTGAGGCTTGGCCTCCTGCGGAGCCATGGGGACGCTTCACACATCCAGGCCGCTGCCTCGCTCTGCACCGCGCCGGGGAGCCCAGCCCTCGGCGCCCCGGTCCTCACCGGGCATCGCCGGCCGCGGCCCGGGCGCCGGAGGGAGGGGGCGCCGAGCGGCGCGACTGGCTCGCTCGTCCTGCCGCGCCCGGGGCGGGCTCCAGGAAGCCGCGGCTTCACCCGCACAGGGGCCGGGCCCGCATGGAGCCGCGGCGGGCGCGGGCCGGGGTTCCCACGGTGCCTGTCGCCGCGCGCCGGCGCGATTGGGGCGGCGAGGGTGGGACGGGCGCCGCCCGGAGCCCCCTCCCCCGGCCGGCTCCTGCAGAACTAGGGGGCGAGGCTGCCGGGAACGGGGGTGGCGGCCGCGGGGCGCGCTCGGGTCCCTCCCTCCCGCCGCCGCTGCAGCCTCGGCGCCCCGCTGTTCTGGCTCCTCGCTCCTCGCTCCTCGCTGGGCTTCGGGTTCCAGCCCCGGCTCCGGCTCGGGCTCCCGGGCCGCGAGTGCTACCGCAGCTCAGAGCGGCGCCTCATTGACAAAGAAAGCACGTAGCCTCCGGATCGGGCGAGAAAGCGAGGAGGCGAGGCCGGCGCGCGCGCGCAGCCCCGCGCGGAGCCACCGCGCGCTCCCCGCTCCCGCGCGCCCGGCCGGGCTCGAGACCCAGGAGGGGGACCCCTCCCGGCGGCTCCCGCGCAGCGGAGGTCCTTAAGGGGAGGGCTTCCCTCCCCTCCTGTCCCCCATCTAGAGAAGGGAAGGTTGGCGGGAGAGAGGTCGTCTGGCCGGGGAGGGGGGACAGACGTCCTGGTCAACGTGCCCAAGCGGCAGGAAAGCTCTTTGTAGAAGGGCGGGCGCGCTTTGTGCTGTTTGTTCACTACTTCTCCGAGGGGCCGACGGACACCTGCATGCCAGTTTACCCCTGAGGAGCTCAAGCGGCTGTGGGCTAGTTGCAATAATACGCTGGATTAAAACACATTATAAATATTTGTTGCAGCCACACTACGTGCAAAGCATTACACTGCGCACTGGGAAGACGGGGGGAAGTTTTTCCAAAAAAGTCTATTCCCCCAAACAGGAGAGTCAGGCAGTTCCTGCTCAGAGGGACAAAAGGCCCAGGCGTCACCTGAGTTGGTCCCCTGCTATTCGCCCTTGCTAGCCTTGATGGCCTTAGCAAGTGACCTGGCTCATAGGCGCCTCATCCATCCCCAGTCACTGAGTATCTATTACGGGCCTGCTGTTTGCCAGCATCTGCGTTAGGCACTGAGGATACAAGCAGCGGGGAAACACACACATCCTTGACCCGGTAAAGCTCAGACGCTATTCACTCAACAATCCTTATTGACTGCCTGCGATGTGCCAGTGACAACAGCCATAAACAAAATCCCTGCCCTCCTGGAGCTGACATTCTAGTGGGGGTTCACCCGCAATTAACAAATAAGTAATAGAATATTAGACTGGTAAATGCCGTAAAGAAAAATCAGTGTAAAAGAATGAAACGTGGGGAGAGGGTGTTGCAATGTTAAACATTGTGAAGAAAGGCCTCGCTGAGAAGGTGACGTTTGAGCCAAGATCTGAAGGAGGTGAGAACAAGCCATGCGCGAAGAGCATTCCAGATACAGGGAATCAAAAAGGCTAACATCCCGGGGCAGAGCGTGCCTGGTGTGTTAGGGCACAGCAACTTAACCAGGGGATCTGGAAAAGTGTTAGGTTCTAGTTATTGAGCATCTGCAGGATAGAAATAACACCACATTTCATCTAAGACACATACCTTTCACATGTTAACTTTTCAGAAGTCAGATGTGTTCTTATAATGTGTCTAAGATTTGTTGAAATATGGTAATGCCTTGTTGGGGGTTATGATTTAATTTTGTTCTTTAATTAAACTAGTTGGGCTGTTTTGGGTTGTGTTAAGAAACTTGCAGTCTGGCCTGGCGCGGTGGCTCACGCCTGTAATCCCAGCACTTTGGGAGGCCGAGGCAGGCAAATCACCTGAGGTCAGGAGTTTGAGACCAGCCTGGCCAACATGGTGAAACCCCGTCTCTACTAAAAATACAAAAATTTGCCAGGTGTGGTGGTGCATGCCTGTAATCCCAGCTACTTGGGAGGCTGAGGCAGGAGAATTGCTTCAACCCGGGAGGCAGAGGTTGCAGTGAGCCAAGATTGCACCGCTGCACTCCAGCCTGGGCAACAGAGGGAGACTCCTTCGAAAGAAAGAGAGAGAGGAAGAGAGAGAGGGAGGGAGGGAGGAAGGGAAAGATGCAGTCTAGTTGAAGAGATAAAGCAATTCACTAAATTAGTTGGAGACACTGTGAGAAAGCCAGCCCATGGTCATGGTTCAGGCAGCATCACAAGACGAACGGCCCTGCAGCCGGTGGTGATCCCACGGACAAGGCGATGGGGAATGAGGATGTCAGGCAAAGAAGAACTGAAACAAGGGCAGGGTATAGACTCGCTTAGGTGTTGCAGAAAAGGGAGCCCCTGGAGAGAGAAGTGGGCGGAGCAGAGGCAGGGAAGGAGGCAGGAAGATTGGTCTTGGAGCAGTGGGGCTGCCTGTTTGAGACCCAGAACTCTTATGCTGAGGCCAAGTTGTGAAAGGCCTTGGACACATCTGAAGGAGAGGGAGAGGGGAAGATAAGTCACTCTCAGGAGCACCAATCCTGTATCAGGCTCTGAGTTAAGAGCTCCCGAGAACACACAGGTGGATGTGATGGGGGAAAACACGAACCCTTTAGTAGCCACAGCTTTCCCCACCCACCCCTTTTCTGCACCTGGACAATTGTGGTGTTGATGGTGAGTCAGGAACTGAGGAAGCTGGACAGGCTGGCTGCATTCACCCGGGAAGCGACTGAATGTTGCTGTCCTGAAGAGATATAAAAGATCCAGCAGGAGAGACGCTGTGTGCAAAGCAAGAAAGACAAGACCTGAACACAGCTGGCTTCTCCATGCGAGTTGAGAGAGATTGATTTAGGGGCAACTGCTACGGGGTTGGGAGATAGCAAATGCATATCTTGAGAAAGTAAATTCTGTATTGGAAATGGGATTTCCCCTTTCCATTATTTGCCAGACTTACACAAATTATAAATTAGTTTCCGCGTATTGGTTGTTGCACTGGTGTTTCAATGAATTCGTCTCCCTGATGAGACTGACCTCAAGACGAGATACCATCCCTTTCCTCAAGAAGCCTACAGTCAGCCGGGTGCAGTGGCTCACGCCTGTAATCCCAACACTTTGGGAGGCCGAGGTGGGTGGATCACGAGGTCAGGAGTTCAAGACCAGCCCGACCAACATAGTGAAACGCCGTCTCTACTGAAAATACAAAAATTAGCTGGGCATGGTGGTGCATGACTGTGATCCCAGCTACTCGGGAGCCTAAGGCAGGAGAATTGCTTGAACCAGGACCCAGAAGGTGGAGGTTGCAGTGAGCCGAGCTCACACCACTGCACTCTAGCCTGGGCTACAGAGCAAGACTCCATCTCAAAAAAAAAAAGAAGAAGAAGAAGAAGAAGCCTACAGTCTAATGAGGGGGACAGACACATGCAGCAATAACTTCAGAGCAATGTGCTGAGGATGCGATAGAGGTACGTGCAGATCACTCATCGCCATGGGAATGTGAGCAAGGGGTGGCTATTTCTGCCTGGAGGAGAAAAGGCAAAAGAAGGAAACATTTAAAGTCGGAGTTTGCCAGGCACAGCCAATGGCACGATAGAAAGCCATGAAAGTCTGCAGCATTTTGCAGGGAAAGATAACGTATCTGGTGAGAGAAGCACAGAGAGAACTTAGGGAGATTCAGCCTCCAGACAGGAGAGCCAAGTTACGGGCAGATGTTGAGAGCCTGCGATGCCATGGCATGGAGTTTGTACCTTATTCTTATCCAGGAGGAACCACTCCGGAAGGGTTCTCTGCTGGAGCAGGAAGCTTGGTGAGATCTTTGACTGATGAGTCATTGATTGGTGGGTGACTGTATAGACTCTGAAACTTTACTTAGATTTAAATTCAGGCCTTACCATTTACTAGCTGTTTAACTTTGGGCACATCATATAGAGATTACTCTATATCTCTCATCTATAAAACTGGAAATGATAAGAGTGACTCCCTCATTGAATTGTCTTGAGGATTGAATTGATACATGTCAAGCATTTAGAAGAATACTTGACACACAGTAAACACTCAACCAATCTTATTATATGACAATTGCAACCCTCTTAAACCATAAACTCTTTCATTAATTTTAGTCTATTTCTAGGGCTTTGGGGCTTTCTCAGTGTGTAAATTTATTGCTACATAGCTTTCAAAAGTCAGTGTGTTTTGTGCAAAGCATTTTGTTAGGCTGGGAAGAAAGAACAATCTTTGGGCAATTGTTTCAGGCCCACAACAGAAATTTCTGCCATTCATAGAGGGGAAATCTCTGGGCCTCTGCTTTCATTCTTTTTAAAACAAGCAGCTATTTCTCCTCTAGTCAAGAACTCTGTTGCTGACACTCCTTGCTGGAGCAAAGCCCAAGTCTACACTGAACTCCTTTTGTGCACCCAGGACCATTCTAGACTCTAGGATTCCTACAGCAAGCAAGGCCTTGTCCCCACCCTCACTGAACTCCGTACTTAGGAATAAGTGGGGGAGGCTGGGCGCAGTGGCTCACGCCTGTAATCCCAGCATTTTGGGAGGCTGAGTCGGGTGGATCACTTGAGGTCAGGAGTTCGAGACCAGCCTGGCCAACATGGTGAAACCCCATCTCTACTAAAAATACAAAAACTAGCCAGGCATGATGGTGGGTGCCTGTATCCCAGCAACTAAGGAGGCTGAGGCAGGAGAATCGCTTGAACCTGGGAGGCAGAGTTTGCAGTCAGCCAAGATAGCACCACTGTACTCCAGCCTGGGCGACAGAGTGAGACACCATCTCAAAAAAAAAAAAAAAAAAGAGTAAGTGAGGGAGAGGAGTAAACACTCAATTATGCCACAGTTTAGTATATGCTGTCAGCGGGGCGGGGAAGGATGCTGTGGGCTCCTGCAGAGGAAACTGCTGAGAGAGGAGGTTAGGGAGGCAAGCAAGGGACTGGTGCCATGGTGTATATTGCAGACATTGAGACAGAAGAAATTCGAAACAAAAATTTAAATATGGTTTTCTTTGCCTCCGTGCCCTTGAGAAAACACTGGATATAACAAGGATGGGTCGTTTACTGGGCCCTTCCTGCCTGGCACTGTCCTGGCCCTGAGAAAAATGCTTATCATATGGGTTCCCTGCAGACAGCAACTGCCCACAAGGGCAAAGAGATGCAGCTGAATTAACAATGACAGAGGGCAGTAGGGTGCTTTGGGACAAATTTTAAAGCAGAGGAGTGTTGAATGTGTGTTCTAGGAAAATCACTCTGGCCACCTTGTAGAACGGGTACAACAGGGGTGAGATAAAGAGGAGGCCGACTATAAGAAGGCTGTTGCAGGAACACAGGTCAACTTGCTTTCCCCTCCCCCTTATATCTCAACCTGTTTTTCTAAAAACAGTTTCCCAGGCCCACCCCAAGGCCCAGCACATCGGGCCCAGCAAGACGGTAACAGCACCCACTAGGACCAGCCCCTAGACTCCGGGGTGAGTGAGACTGATCTCAGTCCTCAGGGTGTCCCCCACAGCAGCCTAGCTACTCAGTGTTTGTTGAGTTAAACTTGACATCCATTGATGACATTTCAGCTCCTCCAGGTTCTGGCTAATTATCCTCTAAATCCTCCAGGGGGGCCAGGCTCAGTGGCTCACGCCTGTAATCCCAACACTTTGGGAGGCCTGGGCGGGTGGATCATTTGAGGTCAGGAGTTTGAGACCACCCTGGCCAACATGGTGAAACCCCATCTCTAATAAAAACAGAAAAATTAGCCAGGCATGGTGGTGCACACCTGCAATCCTAGCTACTCAGGAGGCTGAAGCAGGAGAATCACTTGAACCCGGGAGGCAGAGGTTGCAGTGAGCCAAGATCATGCCACTGCACTCCAGCCTGGGCAGCAGAGTGAGATTCCGTCTCAAATAAATAAATACATAAATCCTCCAGTGGGAGGAGGCAGGGTCTTTTGTTTGTTTTTTAACGATCAAAGGTCAATCTGTCTCTCACTAATACTTCTGTTGCTTTTGGGATTAATCCAATAGCAGAGCAGAGATCTGGTCTAGCATTTGACATTATGGGGCTAGCTCATTTTTACTGTCTCTCTTTGCCCTCAATTTCTTGCCTCACTGTGTTGAGACTATTTCTTGGGCTCTGTGGGGTGGAAACCAGGATTGGTCATTGAAAATCTCAACGATTTACAACCTGAGTTGAAGTCCTAACTCCATCACCTAATAACTGGTAACCCTGAGAAAACTTTAAAACGCTACCACACTATCCCTTTCAGAAACTAGAGATATCTACCCAAGATATCAAGATACATGTATCTACTCAAAACAAATAAAAGCGTATGTCCACACAATGCTTTTACACAAATATATGGAGCAGCATTATTCACAATAGCCAAAAAGTGGGAAGAACTCATGAACTGGTGAAAAGATAAATAAAATGTGGGACAACCAAATACTGTTCATCGATAAAAAGGAAGAAAGTACTGATACATGCTACAACACTGATGAATTGAAAATACTATGCGAAATGAAAGAAGCCAGTCACAAAAGGTCACAATATCCTATGACTCCGTTTGTATGAAGTGTCCAGAAAAGGCAAACCAAAGAGAAAGTAGATTAGTGATTACCTGGGGCTGGTGAGTAAAAACAAAAAGTGACTGTAATGGGCACAAAGTTTCTTTTTAGGGTAATAGAAACATTTTAAAATTAGAATCTGGTCGTAGAGAATTTAATGTCCTCCTAAAGCCAGGCACAGTGGCTCGAGCCTGGAATTCCAGCACTGGGAGGCCCAGGTGGGATTACTTGAAGCCAGGAGTTCAAGCCCAGCCTGGGCAATACAGCAAGACCCTGTCTCTAAAAAA
This sequence comes from Gorilla gorilla gorilla, assembly GCF_029281585.2. Taxonomy (NCBI): domain Eukaryota; kingdom Metazoa; phylum Chordata; class Mammalia; order Primates; family Hominidae; genus Gorilla; species Gorilla gorilla. Next base: position 39,728,555 of record NC_073233.2, on the reverse strand, counting down.
GTAAAGAAAAGTCCTCTGAAAAGTCCTCCAAGAGATTGGACATCATCTTGACAGTGACAGTGAAAATTTGAAAGCAGGCTGGCATCCAATGGCAACTTCAGTATTTTCATGAGAAGCTTTGAGGAAACTGGTCCAGGACTCGTCTTGAAGCTGAATTTCATAAGTAGAGCTCTGCTTTCACTTAGGTTATGTTTACTTGCCCCTTCTATTGCTCCAAGCATCTCCTTGGCACCTCCACTGCTACTGTCTTGGTCAAAATTGAATTTTAAAAAGACCACCTGGAAAGTAATGAGGAAGGTTGGAGGAGTGGGGGTGGACTCAAAGCCAGGAAGTCAGATAAAAGTGTTAGTTTGGATAAGTTCCAGGTCTGAACTGAGGCTGCACAATGAGGATGGTAAGGAGACAGGAACAGTGTTGAAGGATTTGACAGGGAGTAACCAATGATACCAGGAGAAAGAGGAAGAGGAGGAGGGAAAGGGAAGAGAAGGGAAGGGAAGGGAGAAGGGAAGGGAGAAAGGAAGGGAGAAGGGAAGGGAGAAGGGGAGGGGAAGGAAAGGGAGGGGAGGTAGGGGAGAAGGAAGGAAAGTAGGAAGGAAGATAGGTATCTGGAAATACAGGAAATATAGATACAGGAAAATTAGGCTTGGGGGAAAAAAACAAGTGCTAAAAGGAGCATCCAAGTAAAGCTGTCCATTAGGCCCAAGTTTCACAAACTCGAATGTACACATAAGTTACATGGGGATGTTGCTAAAATGAAGATTCTGATTAAAAAGGCCTGGGGTTACCATGGCTAGAAAAATTCCAGAAAATAAAGAAATCTATTTTTAAAAAATGTTGAAGTGAAAAAAAGTAGTAAAAAAAAATTGAAATACAAAAAAAAAACAAAAATAAGTAGTAAAAAATACAAAAAAACACAAAAATATACCAAAAAAAAGAGAGAGAGAGAGGCTAAAAAGAACATCTGGGGTCACCCAGGAGTCTGCATTTATTTATTTATTTATTTATTTATTTATTTATTTATTTAAGAGGGAGTCTTGCTCTGTTGCCCAGGCTGGAGTGCAGTGGCGTGATCCCGGCTCACTGCAACTTCCACCTCCCAGGTTCAAGCGATTCTCTTGCCTCAGCCTGCTAAGTAGCTGGGATTACAGGCATTCACAACCATGCCTGACTAATTTTTGTATTTTTTAGTAGAGAAGGGGTTTCACCATGTTGGTCAGGCTGGTCTCAAACTCCTGACCTCAGGTGATCCACCCGCCTCAGCCTCCGAAAGTGCTGGGATTACAAGCGTGAGCCACGGCACCCAGCCCCAGAGTCTGCATTTCTAACAAACTGTCAAGTGATGCCGAGGCTGATCGGAGACAACTCTTTGAGTAACAAGATATTGGGCCATTCAGTATAGGGCTTATACCTAACGTCAGTGAGTGAATTTTTAAAAAATCAAATCCCTAAGCTTTGGTAGTCGTTGAAAAGCTATTCCTGTCTTTTTACAAGAAACAAAAAATGAAAAAACAGAAAACAGCTTCATTTCTACTCTTCACTTCCCTGGAGATGACTATGCACGGCCTCTGTATCCGTGGTTATGCATCCACAGATTCAACCAACCTCAGGTGGAAAATACTCAGAGAAAAACTATAAAAAAATAATAATACAGCAATAAAAACGTGGAAATAAAAAACAATATGGTATAACAACTTTTTGCATAGTGCTTACATTGTATTAGTATTATAAGTAATCTGGAGGTTATTTAAAGTATATGTGGCCAGGCACAATGACTCATGCCTGTAATCCCAGCATTCTGGGAGGCCAAAGCAGAAGGATTGCTTGAGACCAGGAGTTCCAGATCAGCTTGGGCAACAGACCTCATTTCTGCAATAATAATAATAATAATAATAATAACAAAACAAATAAACCACACTTTTTAAATTAGCTGGGCATGTGGTGCGTACCTGTATTCCCAGCTACTTGGGAGGCTGAGGTGAGTGGATCACTTGAGCCTGGGAGGTTGTGGCTGCAGTGAGCCATGATCAAGCCACTGCACTCTAGCCTGGGCAACAGAGCAAGACCCTGTCTCAAAAATAAAAAAGCATGTAAGTATATGGGAAGGTGGATGGATGAATGGATGAAGGTAGTGTACATATGTATGCATGTATGTATGTATGTATGTATGTATGTATGTATGTATTACAGACAAAATCTGGCTCTGTCACCCAGGCTGGAGTGCAGTGGCACAATTATAGCTCACTGGAGCCTTGAACTCCTTGGCTCAAGTCATCCTCCTGCCTCAGCCTCCAGAGAAGCCAGGACTACAGGCGTGTGCCCCCACACCAGCTACTTTTCATTCTTTTTATTTTTGTAGAGACAGGGGTCTCACTATGTCGCCCAGCCTGGTCTCAAACTCCTGGTGTCAAGCAATTCACTGGCCTTGGCCTCCCAAAGTACTGGGATTACAGGCATGAGTCACTGTGCCAGGCCCAAAGTATATGAGACGATGTAAATGTGTAGTTATCTGCAAATACTATGCCATTTTCTATCAGAGACTTGAGCATCTGTGGATTTTGGTGTACAAGAGGAGTCCTACAACCAATCCCCCACACATCCTGAGGGATGGCTGTACTTCCTCACCTGTTACCATGGGGGATTTGCAGTGCCCTTCTTCCCTGATGATTCTTTCCTCCCCACTTATATTAGACTAGGGCATGCAAATTCTTTTGGCTAATGGCATGTGACAGAGATGACAATGTGCCAGTTTCATTCATAAGCTTTAAGAACCATTTCAAGATCCAACTCTGCATCTTTTCCCTCTTCCAATAAGAAAGCATGTCCAATATTTTTTACTCTTTCAGTCAGAATCCTAAAACAAAGAAGGCCCATGGAGCATATGTGACCTGCAGACAGAAGCAGAGCTGCCACCAATCTGGGAGCAACATGTAACAAGGGAAAAAGATAAGCCTGTGCTGGTTTGGGGTACTAAGATTTTGGGAATCATTTGTTACTGCAGTATAACCTGTTGAAAGCTGACAAACAGATTCTCTCAGCTATTAATGAAAGAAATAAGGCTGGGAAGGAAAGAGAAGAGCTCAAACAAACGTTTCACTTTTTAAAAGTTATTAAATTTTCAAATATATCGTCTTGATGGATACTAAGAAGATATAGAATAAGGTTATAGGCTTATTGTAAACCTTTAGATTATTTGAATGCAGTTATCAGGGGAGTTTAAAGAACATGAGCCTTGAAATGATAGCTCTGGCTATGCCGTTCTTCCTGGGAACTTAAACAAGCCACAGACCCCTTGCTTAACATAAATGGGAAATACCAGATGCTTCATGAGGTTCTGCAGGGGTGTGCTAAATCTCGCTTGTACCAGCTTGTGAGAGCCAATTGTGAAATTTACAGGAATTTTATGAAGCAGTTGTTAAACACAGTCATCATTAAAAATTCAATTACATAAAGTTACAATTAAATTATATTAAAAGCAAAGGTAAATACAGGGCAATCCTCACTTTACATGGATCCAGGATACACGAATTTTGGTTATCACCGTTTAGTTAAATAATACCAGTCTGCCAACAACGCAGTTCAAATTTTAGTCACCACAGTATATTAGCTGTGAGTGATTGCCTAAAGTACAAACTTCATTGCTAGCTCTTTGGTCCACAAATCACTTTGTAGGCAATAGATGTGCTTCATGATCAGTGACCAATCGCATCTCTTCTTTCAAAGACTGTCAGTGATGGAGCACTGCTCATCCGTCATTCAGTTCTTGCAGAGAGCAAATTGTGTGGTTGTTTTACCTTCTTGTCCTCCAGTGACGAACCCACATGACATTTGACAAAAATGGATAGAATCAAAAGAGGGAGTTGACCAACAAAGATGAGGGTGCAGCAAAGAAATAAAAAGTGACAACGCGGAAGTAAAATTTGACATAAATGTAAGTGGAATTGTAGAGGAAATAGCTCATTGTAGGAATGTTGACACACTGCTGTTCTAGAGTCTGTACAGGTGCAGCCAGAGGAACTCAGGGAAAGCAAACTTATCAACATAAATGAGCAAAGTGGTTCTGACAAAAAGAATGAAGACAGCCCAGAGAGGAAGTGATGCTGAAAAAGATTCACATTAGAGAAATTCTCAGAGATATTTCACGACATTCAGAGCACAGAGGATAAAATGTTGGAAGCTGATCCGAACTTGCAAAGGAGTATGACAATTTGCCAAGGTATAAAAAAGGTTAATCCTAAGTTATATATGATAAGAAGAATGCAAACACCATTTAAACTACTGATACATTTTTTTGCAAAGAAATAAAACGCTTAACTCTCAATGCTTCTCATGTTTTTAATTGGTATACTATATAAATATTAGCTTTTCTATTTTTTCATTTCCCTATACATTTACAACCAACAGTAAGAGACTTAGCAATGCTTTAACAAAAAAATAATGTTAAAGGTCATGGAACAATTGTAATTTTTCCCATTGATAAAGATCACATAGTCTGAGCTTGTATAGTCATTTTTATGGCCACACACTGCTGTCCAAAGTAAGGATGAGTTATACTCAAAACATATCACCTTTGAATAATTTTACTATTATCTGTGCTCTTGAAGTTATTTATGTCTATCTTATCTATGTTAAATGGTGCAAATCTCTTTCCAGCTCTGTGTTCAGCGACATTGTGCAGATAGCTTGAAATTGTTCTTGGTGGGAGCATTTACACCATGAAAATTGGCAAACACTGCAAATCAGGGCTTGACTTATTGTTTTGTTGATCATCTAGACTTAAGAAAGTTATGGAGAAAATGTTAATGTGGACTAAATTTAAATGTTTATCACACCTATGGTTGTACATTGTTAATAACAAACAAAATATGGGGAAAAAAGGGAAAGCATATTCTTCCAGTATTTGAAAATTATCGTCAGATAGAGCAAAGAATTCACTCATGTCATTGTTGAACAAGTGAAGTTCTAACATATGTCTTTGTTGTTTCCTTTTGGTCGTAAGTGTAAAAGAAAACAATAACAAACACTGACATCAAAAGTATACTTGTCGATCAATACCATGAGCAACTTCTTGGCTAAATCAGGTAGTAATCAAGCATTTATTCATAGCCTGATTTTGTCAAATCATGGTAGAATTATAACCTTAGGCTGGCTGTAAGTATATAAATGGATATACTATACTATACTATACTATACTATACTATACTATACTATACTATATGTCTATCTATATACTCTTAGTATGTCTACAGCCAACTTAAGGTTTTACTTAAGTCTATACTTATAAGTATACTTATATGTCTGGTAAAACTCAACAAAAGCATTCTATGAGAACCAGCTGGCCATATGTAATTTATAATAAAGACTGTTGTATACTTTATTATCATTTATAAATTATGTGCTACCATTCTTTATATTCATGTAATTTATAACAAATTTATATAAATACATATGAATACCCCCTTACCCACCCAGCTAGTTGGTGAACATTTGCCAGCACTGCATTTTAGAGAATGTAATTAGGTGGGACTTTCACAGCTGTGGAGTCAAACAGGGACTGGAATTTCACCATTGCTTCTTTCTGTGTTATCTTTGTTTTGTTTTTATTTGCTTTGTTTTGTTTTGTTTTGTTTTGTTTGGAGTCTCACTCTGTCGCTCAGGCTGGAGTGCAGTGGCACGATCTCGGCTTACTGCAACCTCCGCCTCCCAGGTTCAAGTGATTCTCCTGCCTCAGCCTCCCAAGTAGCTGGGATTACAGGCACGTGCCACTATGCCCAGCTGATTTTTTGTGTTTTTTAGTAGGGACGAAGTTTCATCATGTTGGACAAGCTGGTCTCGAACTCCTGACCTCAGGTGATCCACCTGCCTCGGCTTCCCAAAGTGCAGTGCTAGGATTACAGGCATGAGACACATCGCCCGGCCTCTTTCTGTGTTATCTTAAGTAAACTACTGAGCTTCTCTAAGCCTTTTCTTTTTCTGCAAAATAAAAAAAATAAAGAAGGATTTGTCACAAGGAAGGGTTGTTGTGAGAATAAGCCACATAAAAGGCTCTGGTACAATGTAGGTGTTGAATGACTGTTACTCTTTTCCTCTTATCTTTTGCTTCCACTTCCAGCTGCCAAATCCTCTAAGTTTTATTTCCTTTGCTGGAGATAAAATGATCTACACGTTTTCGTACTACATGGCAGGTCTACCTGACAGCAGAGAAACGAATGGATGAATGGATGTCTTCCTTTGATTCCTTGATAAACCAGTCAGTCTAAGTAGTAATTTAAGAATTCATGGACGGTTGAAATCCTTTCTCACTTTTTCAAAATCTATAAAAATTAGAAACAGAGCCGGCCGGGCACAGTGGCTCACGCCTGTAATCCCAGCACTTTGGGAGGCCGAGACGGGCGGATCAAGAGGTCAGGAGATCGAGACCATCCTGGCTAACACGGTGAAACCCCGTCTCTACTAAAAATACAAAAAAATGAGCCGGGCATGGTGGCGGGCGCCTGTAGTCCCAGCTACTTGGGAGGCTGAGGCAGGAGAATGGCATGAACCCAGGAGGTGGAGCTTGCAGTGAGCCGAGATCGCACCACTGCACTCCAGCCTGAGCGACAGAGATTCCGTCTCAAAGAAAAAAGAAAAAAGAAAAAAAGGAAAGGAAGAAAGAAAGAAAGAGAGAAAGAGAGAAAGAGAGAAAGAAAGAAAGAAAGGAAAGAAAGAAAGGAAAGAAAGAAAGAAAGAAAGAAAGAAAGAAAGAAAGAAAGAAAGAAAGAAAGAAAGAAAAAGAAAAACTGAGCCAAGTATGGTGGCTTATGCCTGTAATCCCAGCAATTTGGGAGGCCGAAGTGGGAGGATCACTTGAGCCCATGAGTTTGAGGCTACAGTGAGCTATGATTATGCCACTGCCCTCCAACCTAAGTGACAGAGAGACAGAAACATCGTCTCTAACAATAAAAATTACAAAATTAGACGCTCCGACATAGCCTACACTGCTCATATTTCTGCTTTATTTTCTTTAAAGTTATTATGAGACCAAACTTAAAAAAAAATTTATTAGGAAACTTCCCCCCCTGCTGGCCATAATACAACATAGCAATACTATATTGAACGGCATTACTAAACGTCAAACTGAAAATAAACTCGAAATAACTAATCTTGCAAACTGCCTACCCACAGACCAGCTCTGGCCTGAAGACAACTTGTGTTTGGTATACACCATGTCTCAAATAATTTTTTTAAAAAACTTTTGAGTTAGTTGCCAATATCTGACATGCATATTTCTGTGTTTTCTCCAAAAAGTAGACATTGGTGCCCATTTGGTCTGCCATCCTACTTGTGTTTCCTGATTCCTTTGGGTGGGGCTTTGACTCTCCACTCGGCCAGTCCCCACTCAGTCTGCTTCATCTACTTATGGCATCTGCCCAGCCCTTGCTGCTTTTAAGTTTGCAACCCCAGGCTCTCTCAGTTTGCCAATGAGTACACTGAAGCCCAAACTTGCTCAAAATCATACTACCTATAGTAGCAGCAAAGCAGATAATGAAATATGGGCCTCCTAAATTGCATTCAACAGATGTTTATTGATTTCATTCATCTATTTAACAAATGTTTTAGTGCTGACTGTGGCCAGGTACATAGCAAATGTCAAAGAAACAGAGTCTGCAGGATTAAAATGGCCTTTGTCTTTAGAGCTTACAGTTAGTGCAAAGAGCAGGTGGGCAATGCAAGAAATATAATGAAAGTGATGAAACAAGGGATAAGGGAACTGTGGCGATGCTGCAGCACAGTTCCTGCTCTCACCTCAGCACCTGGTTCAAGTTCATCATCATCATTGAGAATACAAATATTACCAAGATTTTCTAAATAATGTCCTCAAACCCTAGGGCCCACATTGATTCAACATTCACTGGGCACAAGTGCTAAATATTAGAGAAAGAGTAGTAAATGCTGCATTTACTACATTACTTCTCCCAAGCATGCCCTCTAAAATAGTCACTCATTCATCTCCCTGTTCATCCTGCCTTCGGAATTACCATCTGCAATCAGTGTGCTAGGCTAAGAGGGACTCAAGATCAGTAAGATCCACGGAGTGTGCAGTAGTTGCTGGGCAAGCCACATCTCTGCAAAAATAGGAATCAGACATACCCTTAAGTAATGGAGACATGGGATTAAAGCTAAACTAAGAGAAGAGCAAAAACTAATCATGACACCACGATTAAACACCCATGACATCCATGATTGGGAAGTAGTACAAGACAAAGGGATTAGTTTTGTGCCTGACCTGTAAAAATTACTCTGAGTTCTTTGAAACCTGGGCTTTTTGTTGAAATGGCTGATTTCAGATCTGAGACAGAAAAGGTACAAGGTGAGCCCAAGACATTCTTTTGGGCCAGAGAGCAAGGGAACATTCAGACAAATGTGGTGATGTCAAAAAGATTCAGGGGTCTTGAAGATAATTGGTCACTTTAACCTACTGAATAAAGCAAAATCCATGAACCCATAGTGATGACAGAAAAACAGAGAGCGAGAGAGCATGTGTACAGGGAGAAAGCCTGTTTTTACAGAAAGATGCCAGGTCATGAATGTATTTAAGAGAAGGAATGATAGAGTTGAAAATCACTATTTTTGCAATCCCCAGTGTAATAGATTCAGACAGCAATCATTAATGGATGCTAAAAACACCGAGTAAAATGTTATTGATACTTTCAAAGTATCACCCCATCAATGACAGTGGAGAGATTTGCCAGTCATCACTCTTTAACTGTCATCCCTGATAGTGGACAACCTGACGTGACACAATGACACAACTCCTATAATTACCTTTGCACATGGACACCGAATTAAGGCATTAGAACCAGCCTCTACTTTACAGAAAATAGAGATGAGCCAATTAGGACAAACGAACAATCAGACAAATCCAGAATGTACAATATTCTAGCCTGAACTTGTGGCTCATGCCTGTAATCCCAGCACTTTGGGAAGCCGAGGTGGGTGGATCATTTGAGGTCAGGAGTTCAAGACCAGCCTGGCCAACATGGTGAAACCCCATCTCTACTAAAAATAAAAAAATTAGCTGGGCATGGTGATGGGGGCCTGTAATCCAAGCAACTCTGGAGGCTGAGGCAGGAGAATTGCTTGAACCCAGAAGGCAGAGGTTGCAGTGAGCTGAGATCACACCACTGCACTCCAGCCTGGGTGTCAGAGTGAGACTCCATCTCAAAAAAAAAAAAAAAAAAAAAGATGGGAGATGGATGGGGGACTGTTCTGAATTAAAGGTAGTCAGAGACATGCCATAGCCAAGGGCAATGGGTAAATCTTAATTGGCTGGTGGAGTAGGGGGAAAATAGCTACTTGTTTCAAGACATTCTTGACTATGTCTATTTGACTATGTCTAATTTGACTATGGACTGAAAACTAGATAAATGTTAGAGAATTGTTAACTTTGCTAGATGTTATAAGGTCTCATGGTTAGTTGAAAACGTCATTATTGTTACAGATGCATGCTTAAGTATTTTGGAGCAAAGTATGATTAACCAGAAATGGCTCAATTTAAAAACTACACATAAACAAGCTGGGCACGGTGGCTCACGCCTGTAATCCCAGCACTTTGGGAGGCTGAGGCAGGTGGATCATTTGAGGTCAAGAGTTCAAGACCAGCCTGGCCAACATGGTGAAACCCCATCTCTACTAAAAATACAAAAATTACCTGGTGTGGTGGCACGCGCCTGTAGTAGTCCCAGCTACTCGGGAGGCCGAGGCAGGAGAATTGCTTGAACCTGGGAGGTGGAGGTTGCAGTGAGCCGAAATGGTGCCACTGCATTCCAGCCTGGGTGACACAGCGAGACTCCATCTCAAAATAATTAATTAATTAAATAAATAAAATAAAAACTACACATAAACATACAAAGCTAATGAGACCAATGTCAGCTGATGAATCTAGGTGAAGGTTATGTGTGTATTCACTGTACTACTCTCTTTTTCTTGTTTGTATTTTTTAATAAAAAAATAGAAGTATAGAAATTCTACATGAGAAAAAAAGTTGAGTTCTTTGGATTCTCCAGTCACTGAAGAAACAAGCAATTATTAGAATAAATCTGATCACTTTTAAATTTTGCATTTTGGCATTCAAATGTTTGTGCAGTTTGTAAAACATGCAAAATGCCTATAAATTCAATGCTATAGATTGAAGTAGCAAATATCTGTATCTGAAGTTGCTTACATGTACATTAACTATCTGAAAACATACATTTTTATGTTTTAAAAAATCTATTTTTCTGAATTATCCAAGCATACTGTAACCATGTATTACATTTACAATGGAGTAATAAGAAACATTAACATCTGATTTTTCTACTTCAAATAAGCACACTTCTAATTAGGTGTAAGTGTAGTTTCTCAATTACCATTAAGTAAAAAGTTGACACAAAAATTAACATGAAACGGACAACTGACTTAATAAAAGCTAAAACTATAAAACTCCTAGAAGAAAACAAAGGAGAAAGTATTTGAAACTTAGTGATAGGCAAAAATGTCTTAGGACACAAAAAGCATAAATCATGAAAGAAAACATTGATAAGATGGACTTGAACAAAATCCAAAACTTTCGCTCTTCCTAACGCCCTGTTAAGAAACTAAAAGGGTAAGTCACAGACTGGGAGACTGTATTGCTAATACAAACCTCTTAACAAAATATTGTTATTCATCCCTCTCACCTAGACTACTTCAGCAACCTCCTACCTGGTCTTCCAACTCCCACCCTGGCCCTGCAATCTATTCTTCATTCAACAGCCAGACTGATCTTTAAGTTAGGTCATACTGTTTGCCTGCTTAAAATCATCCCATGGCCTCCTACAATATATGGAATTAAATCTACACTCCAATCTTTGGCAAAAAGCCTGCATGCCCACTCTTATAGTTGCATTTTCTATCTCTTGCCACCCACTCAAACACTATGCTCTGGCCATAATGGCCACTTCCTATTTTGCTCATATTAAAAGCTTAACTTGCTGCTCCCTCTGCCAGATATTCTTTCTTTGCATGCCTGATCAGCATTCATTCTCCTTGTCACAGCTCAAGTGTCACCTCACTGAGGCATTCCCTGATATGACCTCTCCAGTCACCCTATCCCCATACCGTCTTCTTTACTTACCCTACCTGAATCTTACTTTAGTCTTCTCCCCTGGGAAAAGGTTAAATCCATAAGAGCAAAAGGACCTCTGTTTTGTCCATTGGTACATGCCCCGTGTATAGTGCTTGAAACATAGCAGATGCTTCAAAAGATTTTTTAAATGACTCACGATGTACCCACTATATGCCAGGCACTGTGCTGGGTAGTTACTGGCTGAATGGTTTAAATGTGTTGCTCAAAGCCCTTTTTTCATCCTATTACCCTGTTTCAGAGAAAAAAAATTTATATTCCTAGATTTATTTAAATAGCTGAATGCTTCTTAGTATTTTTTTCAAGAGGCTAATTTACTTTCAAGTAAATTGCAAAAATCTGAATTTCATCTCTATGTAGGATCAGTGCTTTGACCTAAATGAAAACGTTCATGTTATTTTGAACAACTCACCCTCAAAAGAATGACTAAAACAAAAGAAACAAAAAATAATAATGTGTTAGTGAGGACATAAAGCAACTACAACTTTCATACATTGCTAATAAGTGTAAATTAACTACTTTGGAATAGTGTTCGGCAGTATCTGTATACACCCTATGTCCTAGTAATGCACGTCTACATATATACCCAAAGGAAATGCATGCATATGTTCACCAAGAGATATGGACAAAACATTCATGGCAGCCCTATTCATAATAGCCAGGAGGTAGAAACTATTCAGATGTCAAATGTCCATCAAGAAAATAGTTCTGTATACACACAAAGGATTACTATACAGCAATGAGTATAAATGAACTACACACAACATGGATGTATCTTATAAATTAAATGTTTAACAAAAAATAGCCAGATGCCAAAGAATGCACATATGTTATACTTCAATTAAACATTGATAGGGGAAGGCAGAAATTGAAAATACGTATTCTCACTAATGTGTTCTGGGGGAGTGCTCCCCTAGAAACTTTCCAACTGAGGTTCCTTGAAAGTTAGATCCTTGAATTATGAGGTGTTGGTATTTTAGGACGTAAGTTGGCCTACTACAATCACATTCTTTCGAAGTCATATGTTTTAAGTATTAAAGATACATGTGAATTCCCTATTCATCCACACATATTGAACAGAAATTATTTCTCTCAAAAAATATTTGCGGAAACTTAATATTGAAGGAAAATGGGACAGGGTCATCTTATGGTTGCAGGTAGTCCGGGCACACTGCCTCAGACTTCGGTTTTAAAAGAACTGATAGAAAGTAGATTAGTTATGGTTTGATATCCTGGTGTGTATCTCAGATTCCAACTCATTGACAATGTGACTTTGTGCAAGTTCCCTAAACATTCTGCAGCTATGCCCTCATTTGTGTAACAAAGATAATAATACCTATCTCACAAGGTGGCTTTGAGAGTTAAATAAGATGATGTAAGTTATTAATAGATACTCAATATTGTTAACCTCTCCCTTCCCTACCCCGTAAGGAGTATTGGGGTGGAAAAAAAGTCAACAAGCTGTTTGCTGCAATATATATATTTTAATTCAAAGTGAATCGACAGTAATACACCATAAATTCTTATTTTGACACTCACCAAAATAGTCACCTGGAAAACCCGCTTTTTGTGACAAAGTACAGAAGGCTTGGTCACATTTAAATCACTGAGAACTAGAGAGAAATACTATCGCAAACCGTAATAGACATTACATCCATAAAATTTTCCCAGTCCTTATTGTAATATTGCACAGTGCAATTGCTACATGGCAAACTAGTGTAGCATAGGAGTAAAAGCAAAAACAAATAAACCAAAGAAAGCCACAAGTCTAAAATTGTTAAACAATTAACAGTTCAAACTTAGTAATCAAATCTATATCATTGGATTCATTAAAACAAATCTTCCTACACCTTGCAGTGTATGATTTAACTTTTACTTAACACAGTCCAAGTTTAAAATTAGCAGATTTTAAAAATGAAAATGTTTTGCTAATACAGTAACATATTTAATTAAACACCCTGGAGGAAAAAAAAAAACAACTAAATATCAGGATATTTGATTTAAAAAACATTTTGCAAATTAAAATAGTATGCAAATATGCAACTCGGAAATCATGCAGTGTTTTATTTAAGAAAGCATTAAAACTGAAGAAAACTGGTCAAAATGGTTTTTAAAAGGTATAAATCCAGATTACTTTGTCAATATGCTAAATTAAGAATTTAGCAGAATTTTGAAATTTATTTTAAAATACATTAAAATGCCCATGATTGCAATTAAAGAGCAGTGTAGTTAACTGGGATATACCTTTATCAAACATTAATACTGTATTATGAAAATGTTGAAGTTTACCACTTATGTCAATTTAACAAGACTGCTTTAAGTCTTGGAAATTAAAGACAAAAAATACAACATTTCAGAGTAGTAAACATGGCCCTAAACAAAAAGAAAACTCTGTCGGTTTTGTACCTGTTGTGATACAATCAATCCTTTGCACTTGGTGTTTCTGAAACAATGTGTTGCCAGCATTGATTCTTTCCTAAGAAGTGAGCAGATCCTAATAATCTGCTGGAACATATAAATAAAATTAGAAGGCTGTGGAGGGCAGCAAATTTACTTAAATAGTGACCCCATAAATGTGTCATCTGTAAATAATCTTTTAAATTAATCTTAGGCTACTCCTTTTTAAACATTTAATTTTTTATATATATATATTTCTATTTGTATAAAATGCATAGAATTAATTACTAAAAACACTGAAACTTGTGGGGAAAATTAAGTCCTTCATTTTCAGTGTGACTAAAAATGTACTGCTGGTTTTTACTTTATGATCTAATACTGTAATTTTTAAAATCAATTTCAGGCACATTTATTTCATTGATGATTATTAAATAAAACACTGCTTGTGTTAATGGAGTAAAGAAAACTTATCCATTATTAGCTTATTGTGAATGCTGTACTAGAGCTGTACTAGTGGTATACAATTCATTTATCAAAGAAATGCTGTAAATCCAAAACATCTAGAGTTTTACACTCAAATGCTTTGTACTGTTTATTCCAGTAAATGCTGTAAGATTATATTCCAGATTCTTAAGGAAAAAAGTTAAGTCAAGCCTGCAAGATACAGCTTTCTCAAGTGTCTACAATGCCAGTATGAAAATAAAAAATTAAGTTACATTGATACATCCAAGTTTTTTTAATATGCAGTGATGAGCACAAACATTAATAGAGATAAAATACTGATGCAAATAACACACCCCAAAATAACAAATGCAATTATTTTCCACCATTTACAATACAGTAGTTACAATGACACTCCAAACAGAAAAGCAAAGTAAAAAAATCAAAACCCCAATTTCTATTCATGTAATTAGACTTATACAGAAATTAGAAGGCTAAATAACAACTAGTTAATCACCTAATTTCACAGCTATCTGAAGTGGCAATCGTTATATAGCAGCTTATCTATGATACATTCAAGATAAATGATACAATTTATTACTTGCCTGTAAGCTAAAACACAGCCTCAATTTAATACCTTTCCTTAAATTCCACCTTTACACTACAATATACTTGAGGTCTATGCAAAAAGTAGCTACCTTTATATAGGAAATGGATGATTAAGTCTTTGGTGCTGTAAAAGCAACTTCATTTAAACAGACATAACCACTACCATCACCACCACCCAAAAAAGAAAAAAATGTCGGGGAAGGGGGGAACTCAACACACTTCCTAGAAAGAAAAAAAAGCATGTAATTTCTGTCCCTGACGGAATGTATTAAATAAGCAAACATCACCAACAAGCAAAACAAGTACTGCAATGTAAAAATACTTTAAAAAAAAAAAAAACCCTCTCACATGCATAAATCAAAAATTGCACACAAAGAACTCACATCTTTTCAAGCTTCAATAGTAAAAGTTCTGCTACTATTTATTAAATACTGCATGGTTTGCCCAAGCTAAGATAAAACCACATCATGAATCAATGAGCATTTTGCATTTTATTATCTACCCAAAGTCATGCCTACTGTACCTCTAAACATTTTATTAAGTCCAATTATACAGCAAACACTCTCAAAATAAACTTAGATTGTATTGCAGTTTCACTTAACAGTATATAAAATGCTGTGCTGTGACAGTTATCAACTATCCATTAGATACTGAATCAATTTTTCTTAAGCACTACTAACTGCTTGCTTTTCTTGAAGCTAGATCATTCTGAAAAATCAGACAGCAGAATTCAGCTATAGCAAACATGCTGCCCTCTTAGTAAGGAAAAAAACAGCTACTACCTGAAATCATACCACACAAAACCAAAAATGAACATTACGCTATCAAAAGGAAACTAAATAGTAGGTCTGAATTTTAAGTGCTGCAGTCCTCAACATTTATATATAGGTAATAACATTAACAACCTCAAATATTTAAGGCACTATGTGTAGGAACGGTTTACAACGCAGCTGAGATTATTAGAACAACATTTAAGAGCAAAGTCTAGGCAACATTTTGCCCATGCAAAAGACACATGCAAATGTAAAGAACAATAGCTCAATTTCTTAGGTAAGTGACCCAACATTTATACACTAAGACACGGATAATACAATTCACTTGTATGCTGTAATTCTGACATATGTGCATCTGTTGCTCTAAGTCTGTACACAGAATGGCTTCCCAAATGTAGACGTGTCTTGCACTAGTTAGAAGGCAATTTATAAAAAATAGCAGGAGCAAAACTGGACTTCTGCTCCCATAAGTCACCTGTCTAGAGTTACTACATAAGAAGATAACATGACCAAAGACAAGTTATACCAAATGTGCAAAACACATCAAAAGTGAGTTTTTAAAGCTCAAAGTTGTTTAAATTGCACCCAAGTCTACATGATTCAAAAATAATTTTCTTGTGCCATGGCTAATATTTATTAAATACCATGTTTTTATTTTTAATCAAATGTTTGTATCATTGAGCTTCCCCAATATACTGTTTTTCACATATATGGATACTGGCTGAGTTTTGTTGGACTCAGTGGAAATCCAGTATATGCAGGTGATGCTGCAATGTAAGAATGTGGTGGGAAGATTGGTTTGTACTGAGTCTGATGAATGGTTGGGGACGGTAACAGACGGGGATTTAAGCCCACTGGGACTTGGTGAACTATGCCACTGGGATGGGAGATATTATAAGTTGGATGCTGTAACATAGGTCTTGAGGTACACGGAGAGGCTAACAGGTGGGCCACTGGTGCAGCACTACTGAGGGTGGCTGATGATGGGTATGGAAGTAGAGTAGGCTGTCCTCCGAGGTGTGTATTTCCAGCCAGGTGGGCATGCACTGCTGTGTGATTGGGACTTCCATGAGAAAGAGTGAATGGATTACTGGTAACACTAGTAGGAATATAAGCTTGCTGTCTTCTGTGCCCAAAGTTTCCATTCCACTCTTGATGCCCAGATCCAAAGTGCTGAACCTATCCACAAAGAAAAAAAAAATGACTGAATAACATACCTTAAAAGATAAAAGGAAAGAAACAAAGGGAAATTACAATATACCCTTTGTGACTGATAACTCATAGTGGATCTCTCAGAACTAACTTATACTAAGAATAACTAGAGGAGAGAAAAATATCAATTCCATATATATTAGTATTAACATTTTAGTATTTATTACTACATATTATTATAATATAAACACCGCTATTACTGCTGCTAGTACTACCTATTACTATCCCCATCACTACTAACAGCTACCATTTGTGGAGCACTTCTTATATGTAAAGCTAACATTTACATACACAACGTTATTTACTTCTAAAACAACCCATGATATAATTACGATTCCCAGTAACTGTGCTCCAAATCAGATTTGTTGAAAAGACCTGGCCAAGGTAATATATATATATATAGTACATGGCAAAACCAAGATTTGAATCCCCGTCCAACTCCAGTATCTGTGATCTTTTCTTTTCCCAACTGAAACACAACTGCCAAATATAGTGTTGAATAAGATGGAAAGTATTCAGGAAGGTTAATGATGTTCTGAGATAACAGACACACTCTGTTAATATTATGTAAGAGAACCTAAGGACTTAATCTTTCTGAAAAAGGCTACAAGTTCTATGGATAATTTGCTTAATTATCCTATTATTAAGCCAGTTACTCTTTAGCCACTTGGGATAATGAGAAGGGAAAAATTCATTAACACTACATACAGTTTCAGAAGCTTTCTCCTCCACGTGAAAAACAACTGCTAAATTTGAATCCCACAGACTCCTACATATCCACAGATGAACATACCTGACTGAAGTTCAAATGCTGCTGCTGGAATGCTGATGTCAATTTTTGTTGACGAGTACCCACTGCAGAAGACTGGTTTAATCTTCCAGGGGCAGATCGTCCTTTTATTAATGGCTGGCATATAGAATCTGGCGACGAATAAAATATTAAAGAGTTTATGCTTTTTCCTTTTCAAATAAAAAATTAGCAAAGTCTTTAGATATTTTACACAATAGTGATTTGAGAGCCTTAAAATTAAATAAAATCAAAGGAGAGGTCATGGTTTCCAAGCACTGGATAATATTAGAAGATTTCCTCTGTACAATACATAAGGCAGGGTCAAGTCAAAATTCAGAGATGACTTTGGCAACTGCATTCTCAGATTTTCCTAAATTAAGACCGTATTTAAAGGACAACCAGAGAAATGGGAGGACTCAACTTACCTGTGTTTGCCATATGCTCATCGGCATTTAAGCCATTTTCTAGTTCCACTGGTGGCACCACAACAGAACAGACAGCTGGCTTGGTTTCTGTGTCGGCAGAGGATACCAATTCTGTGTTTTCATGAGTGTCCTCCACAAAAGTGCTCTCTGCAAATGGACTGTCATGCCCGGAAGAGTCGGATGTCGGAGAGCCATCCACCGTATCACAACCACTTTCTTGCTCTTCATCTGACATACTACAAAAATAAAGTATTTTTCATGAGTGATATTTTTTTCCAACATTAAATCTAATGTTAAGTAATATTCAGGCTCCAGTGAACTGATGAGAACATTATTCAGTTATTTTATATATAATTACACCTTTTTCCTTGTCCAATAGCACTTTTTCATAAAATTTCTAGACCCTTAAATTAATTCTCTGTTCCAACTGCTAAACCTAATTCTGTTCCATTTCAGGAACATCATTTTGGCATTTTTTTTTCTTCTTTCCCTTCCCATTTGATCCTCAGTAGCAGCTCATAAAATTCCTCTTTATAAATTCCAGATAATTTCATCAAGACATGACAAAAGAGGCACTGCTCCGGATAATTTAAATGAAATATACAAACATATATGCATGTGACTTGGATATTTCAAATTAAATTCTAACATCAGGATATGTGCCTCTGCTGGTAATTTGGGTCCTTGTACCTAACCAGGTATCTGAAAGGTATCCCCACACCTCTGAAGGCCTAGACAGAGCCCCATATTTCTCATCTCTTCCTGACACTCTTGGGCCCTGACAATCTCTCTCTCCTTGGGATTTCTACAGCATTTATTGTCTGTTTCAACCACTCATTCCATACTTACTTACGAATTTGAAGCATCTCTTTTTATACATATTTTTATTTATATATCTTATAAGTATATTTTTATATATATTTTACATGTGAATGCATAGTTATGTACATTATCAATTTTCAAACCATATTATAAGCAACTTTTAAGAAGATACATTAAAATTTCCTTATATTTTCCATAGAGCTTTGGCTATAAGTATGCAATATCATATTTCCTGACTAAGGAAAAAGACATGTAAAATTAAAACTTAAAATTTTTCAAATGTTTGTTGCCACTAAAATAAGATTTTATTTCTTTCTTTCCTTCCCCTCCTTCCTTCCTTTCTAAGAGATAGGGTCTCACTCTGTTGCCCAGGCTATAGTGCAGTGGTGTGATCATAGCTCACTGCAGCCTCAAATTACAGGGCTCAAATAATCCTCCTGCCTCAGCCTCCTGAGTAGCTAGCACTACAGGCATGTGCCACCACGTTCTGCTTTTTTTTTTTTTAATTTTTGGTAGAGGCGGGGTCTCACTATGTTGTCCAGGCTGGTCTCGAACTCTTGGCCTCAAGTGATCCTCCTGCCTTGGCCTCCCAAAGTGCTGGGATTACAAGTGTTGGCCACTGTGCCTAGACTGTGGCTTATCTCTCAATGCGTTAGTAAATCATTCTGCTTAGGACAAGCTTACTATCTTAGCAGTGGTACATGTCGCTGGCCAAAGGATGGGTAAGCCAGGTTAATATGGATAAAACCATGCAAATCAGTCACCAATGGGAGAAAAAAATCATAGTGGACGTCCTGTAGACAGTGGGCCAGTGAGTACTTCATTATGCAAAACATTCCTTTTTAATTTTGCTAAAGTATACGTTTTTATTCCAAATTTAAGTTACAATAGTAGTCTGTGGGGCTGAAATTAAGAATGTGGCTTTTTTATCCTTTCAAAAATAGATTATTTGGCTGGATGTGGTGGCTCACGCCTGTAATCCTAGCATTTTGGGAGGCTGAGGCAGGCAGATCACCTGAGGTAAGGAGTTCAAGACCAGCATGTCCTGGTGAAACCCCATCTCTACTAAAAATACAAAAAATTAGCCAGGTGTGGTGGCAGGTTCCTGTAGTCCCAGCTACATGGGAGGCTGAGGCAGGAGAATCACTTGAACCTGGGGAGGCAGAGGCTGCGGTGAGCCAAGATCACACCATTGCACTCCAGCCTAGGTGACAGAGCCACACTTCATCTCCTCCCACATGCCCCCCAGCAAAAAAAGATTATTTAGTTAGGTATGGTGGCTCACGCCTGTAATCCCAGCACTTTGGGAGGCCAAGGTGGGAGCACTGGTTGAGCCCAGGAGTTCAAGACCAGCCTGTGCAACAGGGCAAGATCCCATCTCTACAAAAACACTTAAAAATTAGCCGGGCATCGCTGTGCGCACCTGTGGTCCCAGCTACTCAAGAGGCTAAGGCAAGAGGATTGCTTGAGCCTGGGAGGCAGAGGTTGCTGTGAGCCGAGATCATGCCACTGCATTCCAGCCTGGGCAACAAAGCAAGACCCTGTCTCAAAAACAAACAAACAAACAAACAAACAAACAAACAAACAAACCTGTGTTTATAAAAACTGATCTAGTTCAAAAATTGTGTTCAAGATAGAAGTCACTGTGGTAAACTGGCAGGTACTTATTAAACAACAGAAAGATCGTAGGCTTTTTAGTAGACTTACTATTTATTACACACTACTATTGAGATTCTTTTACCTATTCGGTCTCTTGCAGGGGGATGGGCTGGACTGCCCTGAGGAGCTGGTACTCAGAGTACTATCAGGACTACTTAATGAACACATCCGATCAATATTCAAAGTGCTCTGGCAAGCTTCACAATCTAGACTACCTTTACATCTAGTGGAAGAGAAAAGGGGAAAACATGAGTCAAATACAAGAAGATACTCTCCAAATAGCCAAAATTTGTATTCTTTAATTAAGGATATGAAACTGTTAAGAATGACCTACATGGACAAAAAGTTAAGGCTTACAGATACAGGGAAAATGCTACAATAATCGTGCTAAATGCTATTTAGAAAGTTCCCTGTCTAGAACTGGGTTATCTAATTTAAAGGTTTTACTCCAGAGTACATTGACAAACAAGAAATAAGTCACAGAAAGTTGTTTTTCGGCACACCAAAGGATGCCATCTATATCCTTTGAGGATGCAGCGTTTGGCACTTACTCTCTGAGTGAATGTCTCTGGGAAGTCTCTTCCTCATCAGTGTCACTGCTGATAGTGATGACACTCACTGCAGGACTCGGGGAGTCGGCAATAATGATGGTTTGCCGCTGTTTGTCTGAAACTGATGAATCAGAGTCCTGTCTGATAGATGTTTCACAGCAATTTCTTGCCTCTCCTTCTGAGTTCTGATTGTCCTGTGTTTCTATACAACTTACTTCCTCGACATCTTTCCCATTAATTATCTTTGGAGAAATAAATGCTGAATGTGGGATATTGGTATTCTGTAATGAATTACTCCTGCAACCAAAGGAATAATTTATAATTTCTATAATCAAAATATGTATAATCAATTGTCTAAGGTATCTTGTTAAACCAAAAAATGAGAACCTTCACTTGTTTGAGTTCATGAATATAACACACTAACAGATCTTGAGTTTTTGTGAAATATAAAATAGCTCTAGAAATATCCATGTAGACTGCATTTACATACATTTAAATAGTCGCTTTTTGGTAAATGTGCTATCTGAATGTCCACAATTGCTACATCACAGGTAGATAACAAATCAAAAGGGCAATAAAGACAATCTTACCAACTGAAAGCATTTATTTCCTCTCTTCCTGGCTCCCATTCCATTAGTTTTACCAAAATACCTCTGAGAAATTGAGAAGGGAGCTGGCTTAGTGTTTGTAACAAAGCTATAAAAGAGGTCATTTTGAATACAACAGAGTGACCCTTTAGAGTACATGCAAAATTCATTTTAAAGATTCTCAAAATGCAGAGGAAAGCTAAAGCACCAATACCAACCTGTTCTGGCACTGTTTATTTTTCTTGGTAGTGGCAGGCTGAGGCCAGACAACATGTGCAATCCCCACACTAACTGGCTGAGGGGCAGATAAAGTTATCTGATTGGTCAGAAGAGGCTGTGGCATCACTGAGTTATAATGATTGCTGCATGAAATCATCTTCCTAGGGAGAAGTTCAGAACAATGTTTTTAATCAAGATCTTTCTTTAATCAAGATCTAGTCTGCAAACTATTCACAAAGTACTTTTGTTTTCAGCTTACCCCCAGTCTCCAAGCCTGTGTGAACCAGCCACACTCTCAGAAGTTAGTGTAGTAGTAGCAGGAGCCAGGGGTGTCACCTGTTGCCAGGCAGGCACCAGCATCTGCTGTGTTCTACCAGACCACGTCTGCTTGCAGCAAAGCAAAACAATAGAAAATAACAAGTTATAAGTAATTGAACGTTACCATATCTTAAACTCAAAACTATCTAAAAGTAACAGCTAACAATTATAAACATTAAAGTCCATAACCTACAAAATGGATTAAATCCCTATCCAGGTCATTTTCATTATTTCCCAAAAGCACAAGCTGATATATGGCAAAGAATGAATGATTACCAACCTGAGAAAGAACTCCTGGTCGGATCTGTAGTGGCTGCACAGCTGGGGCCTGAGTTACAAGTGGAACTGTATTATCTACCCTTATTGAATAACTGGTGGGTTTACCATGTGTTGCAGGAATACCTGTGAAACAGAATAGTTATCAAATAAAAGAAAAAATCTTCCTCTTATTTAACTTATACAATTATTTTAAATTTCAAGAATTGCTTAGATTCTGACAGATTTTTTTTTTTTTTTGAGACAGGGCCTCGCTCTGTTGCCCAGACTGGAGCACAGTGGCATGATCCATACTGTGGCCTCAACCTCCTGGACTCAAGTGGATCCTCCCACCTCAACCTCCTGGACTCAAGTGGATCCTCCCACCTCAACCTCTTGAGCAGCTGGGACCACAGGCATATACCATGCCCAGCTAATCTCTTTAATTTTTGGTAGAGACAGGGTCTATGTTGCCCAGGCTGGTCTTGCACTCCTGGGCTCAAGAGATCCTCCCACCTCGGCCTCCCAAATTTCTGGTATCACAGGCATGAGCCACCACACCCAGCCTTGATTGTGGAGTTATGATACCATTCTCTGCATAAAATTTTCATAACACTAACAGAGCAATCTAGTAGCAAAATGAGGTACTTCTTGTCTACTTTGTGATATACATCATTCCAAAAATTATCATAAAGCTTCCCTTTCTGTTTCAAAATGCATACTACAAAGTTGAACGATTTAATTTTCTTGAAACTTCTCATCTCCGAAGTTTGCTATTGAAGCTTTATTTTCCTTTTTAAATAGTTCAGTCACCATGATAAAGAACATGGAAAGAAGAATCTGGCTTAGTATGCTGACAACCTAGCAGGTGAAGGTTCTTCTTTTCATACAAACTTTTAGCTATGCTTAGTATCTTCTTCTTTAAAACTGTGAAAGAATCTTATGCTCCTGTCACCAAAACAGAAATACATCACAACTTCATAATTTAATGGACATAATGGTTCACATAATGGATGAAAATTCCTGGATGGCACACTCATTTCAACCTCCAAAGGAAAGGCAAAACTAACCTATTTACCAATTTGATGATAAAACTAAGGTTTCCGCAATGTGGCTTAATTGACTAGTATTCTTAGCAGAGAGCTGGAACTCCAGAACAAACATGCTACCATTTTGCTTGCCCACTAGGAAAATTAGAAAGCAGGATTACCAGACATGTTAATCCTGTTAATGTTACTATAATGTTAATATAGCTGTTTGATTCACTGCAAAGCACCTTGCAAATATTAAGTCTTATAATATTGAACTCTGAGAGAGCAAAGTAGTATCACATTCCAACTTAAAGTTTTGACAAGATTTTAGGGACATCCCCGAAGATCAGAAAGTACATTAATGAAAATAATTTCAGCACTTCATAATTCCAGTTTATTGTAGCAGTTACTTTCAACATGTGCTTGCAAATTATTTAAATATAATATAATCAATTTGGGGATAAATGTGATGTTGAGTGTTTCTCTTCAGGCATAAGAGAAAAATACTACAATTGTTTTCTTTCTCTATTGTAAAACAACCTCAAATTTTCTATTTCACAGATGTAAGTGTTAATCCTAAAGAGAATGTCCATTTCAGCCTGTTTATTTTCTTCACTGAGACTGTTACCTTACTACCATACCAGGGTATTCTACTCTCTGTGCTCCACCTAAAGAGCCAGGTATGAGTCAAGTTTAATAAAAATCTTCTTACTCCTGCTAAAAAGCCTGTCTTGATCATCCAATTCTCCAAGACATGGAATATAAGCACACCCAGGCAGTGTAGATACATTGCAATATATAGACAATCTCTTCAAGAAAAAAAAAAATCTCTTCACTTTGACAAGGATGAACAGAGAGAGCAAATTTCCAAATCTGAACAAAAATCTCATTACCTGTAAATTCTCTCCACAAGCAATGCCTTAAGATGAGAAGAATTCTCCTATATACCCTCTCCACAGGAGATCTAATTTTTGATCAGATTCAACAGTGGGATAAGATCTTAATTTTTGTATAGTTAGTTATTAGGTTAGCTGAAACTTTATCTTTGATTATATTTGCTTTAATACTTGGAAGACAAGGCATAAAAAGCTTATGAATATTATTTTAGTATAACAGAAGAGAATTTTGCTGGAATATATTTTACTCTAATATAGTAGTTGTCATCTAGAGGGGATGAATACCTAACTTTTCAGGTCACTAAATAATTTTAAAAGCTTGTTTAATATATAAAACACTCAGATGTTAAATAAAAGCTTAGCTGATTTTTAAAAATAAACTGACTTTTTAAAATAAGCACAGTCTTATGGATATAGTATTTATATACCTATACCTACATATTATAATATCTAAAATATATTAAATGCATTAAACATGATAGCTCCAAAGTAAAATTTTTAAGTCAAAGGGATAAAGTTTATTTTAAAATACAAACCACAATGGTACCATAATTACTATCTCAAATAGCTGCCCAATAATTATTTTAAAATGTTTCTTGTAAATGGATTGACACATTCTGAAGGGAAAGGGTAAAATGAAGGGGAGGGGCAAGAAGCCCAACGCTGAAATTTTCTACATTACAATTTCTATATAACATCTACCCGTTAGATACTAAGACTGATTAGAGGGAGTGCTTTCATTTCTAAGGCAGACACTCTACTAAGAAGAGAAACAACATATTTACAGAGCCTGCCTGGCCTGTTGCTGCAACTGCACCTGTTATAAAAGCTAAAACATATTGTGCTTCTTCTCACTAGTAATTCTAATTCAAAAGTGCTGTTCATGACATTTAGTGGGTTAATGAGTCTGTGACAGTAATTCTTTTCCTTCGATTATCCCATATTATAAACCACTGATATAGTTGTTACTTTATGTACAGAAAGGTTTCTAACTTTTCATCAATTATAAGCCATATAAAAAATAAAAGATTTTTCTAACCTCATTGAAATGTTTTAAGAATTATGCTCAATGCTGTTTAGAAATGTGTCTCCGAAGTCTCTTTAAGTTTTTGCCAAAGAAGCTAGGCTCTGAAAAAAAACCTGCTATTCCAAATCTTTGTGAAATATACCACAGTATAAGTGGTGACCCTCAAACTGATTTTGGTACATGGGAGGGATTACTAGAACCAAATAACCTACTTGTTAGTACAGATTATAAATTTAAGTGAAAATGCATTTGTCAAGATAACACAAGTGATAATTGATTAAAAAAAATTTTTAAACAGCAATCTTGCATGCTGAAGTATTTAGAAGTAGTGTCATAAAATCTACCATTTAATTTCAAATAGTACATGTATGTGCACTGTAGGTAGGTAGATTGATAATGCAAATATGGTAAAATAGTAACACCTGTTGAATCTAGGGTAGAAAACATATTATTCTTTCAATTTTTCTGTATGTTTGAAATTCCTATAATAAACACTTGGGGGAAAAAACTGAAAAACACAACAGCATTATATTGTTAGCATCTATTATTCCTAACACTACAATGATGTGGGCATTTTTATTACCAGAAAGTAATAAAAATGTCACTGTTACAGATACTCACAGACCACCACTGTGGCCACTGGGCCACAATTTCACCTTCAGAATCAACCATCTAAGTTGCCCTTTTATTATACTTTCTATGATATAAATCCTTCTCCCAATGATACATTACTTGAAAATCCAATATATAAAAACAATGAAAATAAAGCTACCCCGATAGAACAACAGTAACTAAAGATCTGACCTGTTTTTACATCTCTTATTACCAGCAAATCAAGTCAACAAACATATTCTTGGTTCTTTATTTGGTACTGAGGTAAATATTAAAATAAAAAAAGTTTTAGAGTTGCTTGAATGCTTAAAATTAAAAAATCAGAGGCTGGGCGCAGCGGCTAATGACTGTTAATCCCAGCACTATGAGAGGCTGAGGCAGGCAGATCACTTGAGGTCAGGAGTTCGAGACCAGCCTGGCCAACATGGTGAAACCCTGTACATATTAAAAATACAAAAATTAGCCAGGCATGGTGGTGCATACCTGTAACCCCAGCTACCTGGGAGGCTGAGGCATGAGAATCACCTGAACTCAGGAGGTGGAGGTGCAGTGAGCCAAGATCGTGCTACCACACTCTAGCCTGGGCAACAGAGCAAGACACTATCTCAAAAAAAGACACACACACACACACACACACACACACACACACACACACACACACACACAAAATCAAATAATCCTTCAGAATCAAAATATATTAGAGTTAGAAATGGCCAATATATTATCTATTCAGGCTATTTCCTTCTACTAAGGCTGAAATAAGTAAACAGGCTAGTCTACAATGATACAGCAAACAGGAGAAACAGAATTAGATTCCAGGTGTCCTGACTCAGTACCAACTGTTTTCATTTACTCTGTACAGTATCACCACTAAGTTGGACATGTTGGTTTAGGGCCCCATATGTAATTGACCTCTTGCATTAACTAGATGTTAAAGCTTAGCAAGGACAAAATCCCAGGAAAGGACTTAGGAAGTAGGGTTTTAGTCCAGTTATTCCAGTAGTGAGGTTTGCTGCTATGATTCTCTAGAAACCACTAAGAGATTTCCTAGTTTAAGAATGTATAGCCAGCCAGGTACGGTGGCTCACGCCTGTAATCCCAGCACTTTGGGAGGCCGAGGCAGGTGGATCACCTGAGGTCAGGAGTTCAAGACCAACACGGAAAAACCCCGTCTCTACTAAAAATACAAAATTAGCCAGGCGTGGTGGCGCATGCCTGTAATCCCAGCTTCCCAGCTACTCGGGAGGCTGAGGCAGAATTGCTTGAACCCGGGAGGCGGAGGTTGCAGGTTGCAGTGAGCCGAGATCGCGCCATTGCACTCCTGCCTGGGCAACAAGAGCGAAACTCTGTCTCAAAAAAAAAAAAAAAGAATGTATAGCCTCTTCAAAGGTATTCTGTCACCCATTCCGCTTGAGGATTTAATTGGCTATTTTTATTTAATGAAGGGACATTAATGTAATTGAAATCAATCCATTATTTATTACCTAAGCTATCAATAAAGACTATAATATTTTGGGACAAAACTCTTTTGACCAAAATTTTAAATAACTGAGCTCTCAGTCACTTTTATGTTTAGTATTGGTAGATAAATGTCTAAAACAGTGATACCCAGTATAGGCCAACCTGTAGCTTCCCAAGTTCATTCATTCCTATTAAGGTATTTTATCATGCTAGACTCTACAGGAAATACAATTATCATATGACCCATTTTGTTAGTGATGACTGTAACGGAGTTCCAGTCAAGAAATGAGTGTCACTGGTCTGAAGGCTTATTGAACAGCTTAAATTTTTTTTTTTTTTTTTTTTTTCTGAGACAGAGTCTCACTGTGTCGCCCAGGCTAGAGCGCAGTGGCACAATCTTGGCTCTCCGCAACCTCCACTTTCCAGCTTCAACCTCCATTTCCCAGCTTCAGCCTCCTGAGTAGCTGGGACTACAGGCACGCACCACCATACCCAGCTAATTTTTTGTATTTTAAGGAAAGCTGAGGTTTCACCATGTTGGCCAGGCTGGTCTCAAACTCCTGGCCTCAAGTGATCCGCCTACCTCAGCCTCCCAAAGTGCTGGGATTACAGGCGTGAAACACCGCACTTGGTCTGAACAGCTTAAATTAAATTCAAATGTAGCATTAAATGCAGCAAAAATTATACAATATATTTAATGAACAGATTCCTAAACTTATTTCAAAATAAAGCATGCCTAGATTCAAAGCAAAATTTAAATAAAATAATACCTTGAATAGCTGGGGGACAGATAATCAATGTCTGCTGAAAAGCATCACCACAACCAAACTGAGCAGTTCCTGCCTGCAGAGGTATTCCATGGTGCACAACTGAATGAGCAGATGTGGTCAATGCCTGAAACAACCAGCACATTATACAGAGCACATTATACAGAGCAGTCTTCTAAATGAAATACACACACTGTATAAATAGAATTCAAACACATTTCTTAAGATCATAATTCTACTATTAAAATGTGTCCAGAAAATGAGAACAAAAACAAGCTGCCGAAATTAAAATTTAAAAACTGATTCTACTGACCTCTACTTTTGGTAGAGTTGTGGCATAGAAGGGCAGGTGAAAGGTATTGAGAGAATGAAGAGAGGAATGGAAAAAAGTGAATTTGAGTAGATATGTTCCAATTATTACCTTGAAATTTTAAGAGATTTGGTAAAAAACAGGTATAGTAAGACCTCACAGCACTGTACATTCTAACAACTGACACCAAACTTCTGTATATATCAAAAGTAAAATGAGCAATCATTAAAAAAAGACCCTAAGTTATTAATTACTACACATTCTTACCTGACTTCTTAATGTTCCGATTTTAGTAAAATTTGCAGTCAGTGTAGCAGTACTGCTTGAAGCAACTGGTCTTAAAAGTGAAGTTTTGTTGTGATTATTTGTGTCACATGAATTTAGGTGGGACTTACAAATATCCATAATATGAAAACAGGACTTTACACTGTAAAAGAAAAAGTGAAGGTATTACAGTATTATTTTAAATGCTTAGTTTTAAATTGAGGTACATTGACAAAATAAAAAAATTATTCCTAAAAGAAAAAAATCCTAATTTGCACTTAATCTGCTTCTTTCCAATAGTATTTCTAACAGGAAATCTTACCAGAAAAGATTAAGTTTCAGAGCAAGTAAAAGTATATATTCTGCAATATTTTTCTTAAAACAGTAAAACCACAGTAAGCATTTTTTGGTTAGCATGCAATAATTTTACGATCCCCTACACAAAAAACTTTTTCCGAAATTTCGAGATCTCCACACCACTAAATTAACAGTACCAAAGAGTTGTTATCATGTTACTTTCAAAGTGACTGTATATGAAAAACATTAGGACATTTTAAGTGTTTGAGGGGAAAATGTAACTGGGCTGTAGAAAAACGTAATTTTTAAGAACAATTCACAATGATAAATATTGGATTCATTCCTATGCCTTCTTCATTTTGTCTTTTTAAATACTGAAGGAAGCTATTTTAAGTCACTTAAATTTACTCCCTTCATCTCCCAAAATATGTCTGAGGTTCAAAGAATTTGTAAGATTTGGCCAGGTGCAGTGGCACATACCTGTAGTCCCAGCACTTTGAGAGGCCAAGGTGGGTGGATCACTTGAGCCCAGAAGTTCGAGACCAACCTGGGTGACATGGTGAAACCCCATCTCTATGAAAAATTTGCCAGGCATGGTGGCGTATGCCTGTAGTCCCAGCTACTCAGGAGGCTGAGGTGGTGGGAGGAGCACTTGAGCCTGCGAGGCGGAGGTTGTAGTGAGCAAAGATTGTGCCACTGCACTCCAGCCTGGGCAACTGACAGAGCAAGACCCTGTCTCCAAAACAAACAAACAAACAAAACACAAAGAATTTGTAATATTTAAGGCCTTTGGAATTTTAGTATATATTCTTCCCTACTGACCTATGATCTACTGACCCATGAAAAACCTCCTTTTCTTCAAAATGCAGGAGAAAAAGAGGAAAAAGAAAAGCAAAAGTTGTGGGGGAAAAAAAATGTAAAATGGAAGTTGCACGACTCAAAATATGATAGAACCTACAGTGTAGGAAAACTGAAATGTGACTTGAAAGAGAAAACTGTTAGCATTTCCTTTTATATATGCCTGGTTATTAAGGTAAGAAAGTCATGTATAATAAAAACAAAACCACTCAGTCTTATTTTTAGTATCGCATTTTGGAGAAGGAACACTGGACTGCAATTCAGACTTGGGTTCTAGTTCCCTGACACTTACTGGTGTATGTGAACTTGGTCAAGTTAGCTTAGCCTCTTTTGACTCAGGTTACTTGTATTTAATGAAGAAAAGTAATTTCTCTGATGTAGTCATTTTCTACAGACTTATTTTTTTTTAGAACCACTTTAAAAGATCTTAAAGTAACATACTGGTTGCTATGAGGGAAATCTAGAAGATGTTTCATATTAACAAAAGGATGGTTCAGGGTCTCAGCTGGAGTAATTCTTAAATCTGCATCAATCAGCAACATTTTCTTCAACAGACTAACAAATTCTCTTCTATCAGCTTTCTCAGCCAAAAGATCACTTCCTTCCAAATCCATCACTGTGTTCACCTAAGAAATCAAAATTTCAAGCCATCAAGTAAAAATAAGTCACAGAGAGTAGTATAAATTCCACAGTTAAAAAATAAAACAAAAATCACAACACAGGAGAGGAGAGGGAACTACAATTATCTTAAAACAAAGAAGAACAATTAATATTAACAAATCCTCAAAATGTGTTGAGGTACCAAATAGGATTCAAAGCATAAAAGAAGTTTTTAAAAATTAAACAAATATCCATTTCTAATGAAATATAGGGAAATCTGTTGGCTAGGATTTTTCCTTTCAAAGCAAAAACTTTTTTACTAAAGAACGAATAGGTAAATTAAAATTTTGATAACGACAAATGCAATTTAGTTCCTGAAAGGTTGAAAACAGAATCAGTTTCATTTGAAAAACTTAAAAACAGCATGGACTCTGTAGCCATTTAAAAACTGAGTAACATGTTTTGGGCCCCTTGGCATTCAAGTCTACCATCTAAGCACGTAAGATTAACAAATGTGGCTATGGTACTCACATGCGCTATATCATCCAGACTGTTGAAAATGTATTTTCTGGCTTCTTTAGACTTCATTCCTGTCTCTGCCTCATGCTCTTCCAATGTCTTATTGCATATATCAAAGGGAAAAAAGAATACATTATTACAAATTTCTTTAATCCTGGCACATTTAGTCTAATATATTAAATATTCTAAGGCAAATAGTAATTTCAAAAGAGACACTATCAAAAATGTATTTTTTAAAGTATACGCAAAAAAAAATGAGAAGTGCTTGGTTTAGGCCAAGAAAAATATTACAAATGTAACAAACCCCATAAAGAAAATAACTAGGCCGGGCACGGCGGCTCACGCTTGTAATCCCAGCACTTCGGGAGGCTGAGGCGGGTGGATCACGAGGTCAAGAGATCAAGACCATCCTGGTCAACATGGTGAAACCCCGTCTCTACTAAAAATACAAAAATCAGCTGTGTGGGGTGGCGCATGGCTGTAGTCCCAGCTACTTGGGAGGCTGAGGCAGGAGAATCACTTGAACCCAGGAGGCGGAGGTTGCAGTGAGCCAAGATCGCGCCACTGCACTCCAGCCTTGCAACAGAGTAAGACTCTGTCTCAAAAAATACAATAATAATAATAATTGTTTATGAAGTTAATTATTGAGGATTTACTGATTCCTCCAAAGATCCTAGCACACTTGGGATATGTAGTAAGTAGTGAGATTCATTCCCTGTCCTATAAAGTGTAATAATGTAGAACTGAGAAGATAAACACACAACACAAATGTAGTTATACACATAAAAGTTTTTTTAATTTAAGATGAATTAATAATTATGTTGTTGAATTAGAGTTAGTGAAGTTATTCCAAGAGGGCTTTCTTCTTAAAGAAGGAAGAGGGCTGGGCACAGTGGCTCACACCTGTAATCCCAGCACTTTGGGAGGCCAAGGCAGGCGGATCACAAGGTCAGGAGTTCAAGAGCAGCCTGGCCAACATGGTGAAACCCTGTCTCTACTAAAAATACAAAAATTAGCCAGGCATGGTGGCAGGCACCTGTAATCCCAGCTACTTGGGAGGCTAAGGCAGGAGAATCGCTTGAACCTGGGAGGTGGAGGTTGCAGTGAGCCGAGATTACACCACTGCGCTCCAGCCTGGGCAAGAGAGCAAGACTTTGTCTCAAAAAAAAAGAGAAAGAGAGAGAGAAGGACGGGGCCAGGCATGGTGGATCACGCCTGTAATCCTAGCACGTTGGGAGGCGGAGGTGGGCAGTTCTCTTGAGGTCAGGAGTTCAAGACCAGCCTGGCCAACATGGCAAAACCCTGCCTCTACCAAAAATATAAAAATTAGCCGGGCATGGTGGTGTGAGCCTGTAGTCCCAGCTACTTGGGAGGCTGAGGCAGGCGAATTGCTTGAACCCAGGAGGCAGAGGTTGCAGTGAGCCAAGATGGCGCCACTGCACTCCAGCCTGGGCGAGAGAGAGAAACTCCATCTCAAAAAATAAAAACTAAAAAAATTGAAAAAAATAAAATAAAATAAAGAAGGACCAAAAATGAAAATTCAAAAAAAGGAAGAAATATAGTAAAATGTAAATAGACATGGAAGGTATTATCCATGCATATGAGGCATCTTAGAAAACTAGTCTTCTAAATATTCTATTTTTTAATGAATTACCTTTAATCTCCAACCAGAATGAGACATATCTGTTTCTTTGCAAAAAAATCTTGTGGATTTAGTACCCACATTTAACAACTGTTCTCCTGGCAAACCTTGAGTCTGAGAAATGTATCGAATCTGAAAAATAATTTACAGAACAGAATAGTTTATTCTTTCATGTGACAGAACACTTAAGTCAGACACTAGGCTGTATGTTAGGTCAGGTATGAAAATACATAGTCTATGCCCTCAAGAAATGCACTGTCTAGTGGAGAACATATATGGAAAAAATTATAATGTGGAATTATAAGTATCATAATAAATGCATGCTTGATAGAAAAGGCATACCTAAAGTAATTGTGGTCAGGTAAAGTTCTAGAAGAGGTGGTCCTCAAGTTTGGTGTTAAAGGACAAATAGGAGTTTGCACTGGAAGGGTGGGGAGAAAAACTATGCCAAGGTTATAGTACGTGTAAATATAGAAAATCAAGAGAGAATAACCTCACATTCAAAGATTGGAAGTACAGAGGGTCACTAACAGAGAATGGTAAGAGATGAAATTGAACTAGCAGGTAAAGGGCTTTATCAGCAAATTAAGAAATTTGGATTATATGCCAGGAGGTAATAATGGGAAACCACTGGAAAAATTTCAGCAAGAAATTGACAGCTTACAGTTTAAAGAAATGTCTGACCATCGGTGAGGGGATAAGGCCAGAGAAGAGATGAAGAGGGTCTGAACTGAGAGACTGAATGGGAATAGAGAGGAAGGAATGGATTCAAAAGAGATTTAGATTGATAAACACTGGGTGAATTACTATGGTGGGAGTTTGGAGGAAACACTTTTTTGAGACACTGATATATACACAGCTGTGTCTCTTGGGGAAGAGGCATGGTAGTTGATGGGCTCTCCCAAGGGTGATACTAAAAAACTCCAGCTTCAGGGCTTCTGAACTTAATATTTCTGTTTGAAACATTCTTCCCCCAGATATCTGTATGGCTCTCTTGCTTCCTTCAGCTCTTGGTTCAAATGTTGCCTTATTGACCAGGCCTTCCATGACCCATCAATAAATAACGGCAAACTCTGCCCTTCTCAGTAACTCACCCACCATCCTCCTGGCTATATTTTTCTCCACTGCGCTTTTCATTATCTAATATTCTATGCATTTACTTTCCATTTTCTTACCTCTCCATGAGACTCTAAGTTCCATGAACGGAAGAATTTTTTTGTTTACTTACATACCCCCAGAGCCCATGAAAGTGCCTGGTACACAGTAGGCCCTGAAATATTGATTCTCCCACTTAATGAGTGGGAAACATGGGGGATAAACAGGGGCTCAGCAAAGAGAGAGATCTCTGGGGGCTAAAATTGTTTTTCCATCCTTCCTTCTTACTAAAACTTGACTCCCCTAACCTGTATTTGAGAATAAGTGCAAAGATGTTTTTTTAACCTCAAAGACTCTGCTCCATCAATTAGTCCATCCTCTTCTGCATCTTCTATTTCTTCCTCCCTCTGAGCTCTCTCCCCACCAAATACAAAAATGTTCAATATCTTCTATCCTAAAAAAAAAAAGTAAACCTCCCTTAACTACTTAACTCTCTCGTCTTACCCTTAAAAGAGTAGCCTATATTATTTCACTTCCCATTCACACCTCAACACACTGCAATCTGAATTTTAGTCTCATCACCCTCATGATATGGTATTAAGTAATGGCCTGTTAGTAACAGACATGTTTAATAATCACATATAAATCCTTATTTTACTTTGATACTAATGGCTACTACCATTTTACATAAAAATCGCTCAATTTCCACGACGGCATGCTTTTCTGGGTCTCTTCTACTTCCTGACAGTCTTTAACTGTGTTCCTGTTTGTTCTTTATATGACACTGCTTTCCAGAGTCTTGTCTTTCTTTTTTCCCTTTACAAGTCCTAAGTGCCCACAATTTTAGCTCTAAATCTGCGCCTCAATCTTTGGCTCTAGCTCTGGAGCTCCAGACCCAACCGCTTATTGAAACTTTCAACCTGGCTGGACTCTATACCTCCAACTGAATATATCCTAAACTGATTTGCCCCCAGATCTGCTAATCCTAATGTATTTTCCTCCTATGGTTAATAGCAACACCATCCACTCAAATCAGAAACCTGAAATTGATGCCCTGTACCTCTTCCTCATCATGCTCCCCCAACATCCAAAAGCCTAACAATTTTACTTCATTAACATTTTTCACAACTGTCCCCTCCTCTCCATCCCTATCTCAGATCCTCTTCAATTCTGAGTTATACAATTTCACAAGCCTCCTGATTATTCTACCTGCCTCCAGTCTCTCCTAATGTCCTTACCCGCTCACCCCCAATTCATTATTCACACTCCTGCCAAACATTCTGGTAAAATGTGCATCTGTTAGTCACTTGTGTAAAATTACTTAATAACCCTTTACTGCCTAGAGCAAGCTTGTCCAACCAGCAGCCCCGGCCCAGGGGCTGCATGAGGTCCAATACAAATTTGTAAACTTTCTTAAGACATTATGAGATGTTTTTGTGATTTTTTTTTAAAGCTCATCAGCTATCATTAATTTTAGTGTATTTTATGTGTGGCCCAAGACAATTTTTCTTCTTCCAATGTGGCCCAGGGAAGCCAAAAGGCTAGACACCCCTGACCTACAGGATCAATTCCAGACCTCTAACCCTAGCAAACAGGCCCTCCAACTATATATATTCCCTGCCCTTTTATATTCTCCTGGTACTTCGGCACCAACTGGCACCATGTCGAACCACATGAGCCAGTTTCTCTTTCCTATATTGTTCTCGAACTTCTACTTATCCAACATACATATTCCCCCTTTCACCAAATCCACAAGACAAACTTCTACTATTCCTTCTTCAAGACTCAGCTCAAGAATCTTCTCCTCTATAAAGCCATTCCTGACGATGCCAAGCAGAGGTAATTACTCTACTCTGTGCTATCATCACACCTAGTACATGCATTTATAATTATTATAACTATATTACAATTTTTTACATGTCTGTTTTCCCTACTAGATTGTGTGCCTTCCAATAACAGTCTGTTTTATCCACATTTGTATCCCCAATTTTATATAAAATGACAACGAAAACTTCCACATTACAAACTGGCTTCATTTCGTTAAAGTGCTGCTCTTTCTCCCCACCTCCTACCCACTAAGTAGCTAACTTCCTTATTTTAAGGAAACAGAAAAATGGAAGGAAAAAGTACTAAGAGTTTGGTGCCTAGATGCTGCATCAGACAGAAAAGCCATCAACAATTCAATTTCAACAAACAGAGCATCTATTATTTGCTAGATGCTAAAGACATGTAGACAAATAAAATATGGTGCCAATCTTCAAAAGCACAATTCAGTAGAACAGAAAAATACTTAAGCACATAATCTGCAATTAAGCTAGTAAGCCATTGTGAAGAAGAAAACAAAGTGCTAAAAAAGCAAAGAGAATAGAGCAATTAATGTACCTCAGGAGTTGAGATGGCTCTGTAAAACAAAAAACAAACAAACAAACAAACAAAAGTGGCCAGTGAAAATCTGAGTTTATTACTTGTCATACTGTCTGCCCAGTCTTTTGAAGAGAAAAATGTTCCATCTAGAACCCCTAATATATAAATATATTTGCCTTCCTCCATCTCCAGTGGATGAAGAATGGGAATCTGACACATAATTCTAAACTGGCCTCATGAACTCAACTAGAAAAAAACTAAGTCAATCAGATTAACTATGTCAGAAATGTGAACTAAGAAATACCAATGACTCTTGGGGGATGAGCTACAGGGTTATAGGTAGAGCTGGAGTTTTATGGTCATGAAACCTAATCAAAGGTAAGGTGAGCAGAAACTCAGATCAGAATAGACAAAGGCACCTGAAGAACAGCCAAGTCACACTGATGGTCCACTACCAGTGAAGTTCTACCAACATCTGTTAATTCCTCTAGTGTCGCCTTGCTTTGAAAAGCACCTTCAATTCCATACTTCACAAATCCCAGTCATATTATAGTTCCATTCTTAGATCCTTGTGATAGTCCACTGATATAGTTTGAATGTTTGTCCCCTCCAAATCTCATGTTGAAATATAATCCCCAGTGTTGGAGGTAGGGCCTGGTGGGAAGTGTTTGGGTAATGGGGGCCGATACCTCATGAATGGCTTGGTGCTGTCCCCCCAACAGTGAGTTCTCTCAAGATCTGGTTGTTTCAAAGTGTGTAGTACCCATCACCCCCAACTCTTGCTCCTATTCTCACCATGTGAAACGCCTGCTCCCCTTCCCTTCTGCCATGATTGTAAGCTTCCTAAGACCCTCACCAGAAGCACATGCTGGAGCCCTGCTTGTACAGCCTGCAGAACTGTGAGCCAATTAAATCTCTTTTCTTTATAAATTACTCAGGTATTCCTTTATAGCGATGCAAATGGCCTAATACACCCACACATATAAATAAATGTCCCCTTATTTGGGCCAGCTTGTGTGGGTCTCTTTGCTAAATAGCCTGACAAAAATAGAAATCTTGAAAGATTTATTTTCTCTGCAGTTGGAATAGTGAACTTTATTTTTCTTACATAAGACTTGAAATTACCAAATATAATTTGAATATAAAGTCAGACTCTTAGTTGTTCTGGATAACATTCTATCTAAACTCCAACAAACATTTTGGAGAAATAATCAACATTTACCAACTATTGTCCATCCGTCTATCCATCCATTCAACCATCCATCCATCCATCCATAAAATAGTCCTTAATTCCCTAGAATACTTTTGATATGTCCCTAGTAAATATAAGTCCTGTAAATAGAACACTAATAAGACAGTTTATCTACAATCAAGACAGGAAGGGATTCACGTACTGTAACAATTGGTGGGTAGGATCTTCCCTAACCACACACACTAAATATAGATGTCTATAGGAATGGAAATAAAATGCACATACAAGAAAATATGAAATTATAAATTTTCAACACAGTCAGTGTCTACTTACAGAATCTAAAATCCAAAGAGAAAATGGCATTGGAAAGGTTTTAAGACATGATAAATATGATTAAAGGGCTAGAACACAAACCCTATAATGAAGAATTAAAATACTTTGAATATTTTTCCTGCTGACTCAAATTTGGCTTTTAAAAATACAATAATTTGGCCAGGCGCGGTGGCTCGTGCCTGTTATTGCAACACTTTGGGAGGCCTAGGCAGGAGGACCACTTGAGCCCACGAGTTCAAGTTTGCAGTAAACCATGATCCTGCCACTGCACTCCATCCAGGGCAACAGAGAAAGACTCTGTCTCTAAAGAAGAATATGATATACTGTTAAGAACTCTTTAGTTTACATCTATAAAATGGAGGCAACAGTAGTGTGTACTTCATAGGGTTGTTACGAGCATTAAATGAGTTAATATAAAGTGTTAACAGCAGTTCCTAGTACATAAAAGAGCTCAGTAAGCATTAATTGGTTAATATTACTATTGCCCACTGCACTGCCACTGTAAGGCAAAAAATAATAATTAGGAAAAAACTGCCAGGCCAGGTGCAGTGGCTCACACCTGTAATCCCAGCATGTTTGGAGGTCCAGGCGGGAGGATCGCTTAAGCCCAGGACTTTGAGACCAGCTTGGGCAACACAGAGAAAGAGACCCCATCTCTACAAAAAATTAAAAATGAGTCAGGCATGCTGGTGCACACCTGTATCCCCAGCTACTGGGCACAGCCTGAGGTAGGAGGATTCCTTGAGCCCAGTAGTTCAAGACTGCAGTGAGCTATGATCATGCCACTGCATTCCAGCCTAGATGACAGACTGAGACCCTGTCTAAAAAAAATACCAACTCCCCAGCTGGGGTGTCCAATTATATCTAGGCAGCTGATTACTGGAATAAGGAACAGATAATAGAGAGAGACATACCCTACTGGTGGCCCTTTCACATCCTAACATTAGGTGATCATAATCTAGCGAGATGGGGAAAATCTATGAAAGTCAAACACATTAATAAACAGACTAAAGCTGTTCTGAGAAACATATGTGGCCAGGCGCAGTGGCTCACACCTGTATTCCCAACACTTTGGGAGGCCAAGGCGGGTGGATCATTTGAGATCAGGAGTTTAAGACCTGCCTGGTCAATATGATGAAACCCCGTCTCCACTAAAAATAAAAAATTAGCCAGGCATGGTGGTACACACCTGTAGTCCCAGCTACTAAGGAGGCTGAGGTGGAAAAATTGCTTGAACCTATGAGGCGGAGGTTGCAGTGAGCCGAGATGGAACCACTGCACTCAGGCCTGGGCGACAGAGACCCTGTCTCAAAAAAGAAAAAGAAAAAAGAAAAACATATGTGAACATTTTAACAAGTGCAAAAAAAAGCACTTGAAAGTCCCAAACCAAGTTAAGACTGATAGGGAAAAAAAAAAAATTATCAAAATTTATCAAAGCCTTTATAATAAATACCATGCTTGAAAATGAGCTTAAAGTCCCAGATTAGGGCCAAAACAAAGACGCCCACAAAATCGCTACAATTTATTTGCTTTGCATTTATGTATTTTGTAAAATATTTTAAAACACTGAACTGTGGGCGGGGCACAGTGGCTCACGCCTGTAATCCCAACACTTTGGGAGGCCGAGGCAGGCAAATCACAAGGTCAAGAGTTCGAAACCAGCCTGGCCAACATGGTGAAACCCCATCTCTACTAAAAATACAAAAATTAGCCGGGCACGGTGGTGCGTGCCTGTAATCCCAGCTACTCGGGAGGCTGAGGCAGAAGAATCGCTTGAATCCGGGAGGCGGATGTTGCAGTGAGCTGAGATCACGCCACTGCACTCCAGCCTGGGCGACAGAGCGAGACTTCATCTCAAAAGAAAAAAGAAAAACAAACAAACAAAAACAAAAAAAACCCCACTGAACTGTGAGACTATTGATGCTATATGCCAAGGGCCAATGACTTTTTTTAATCCCTTTGGTAATATACATCCTGAAAACATTGTCAATCTGGATCAGATAATACCTGTTCCAAGTTTAGTTTAAAAAAAAACAAACATTCATTATAAAATTTAGAAAAACTGAGTTTTGGTCAAGGCTTTGTCTTTAAAATTACTATTGTGACTTTTGACAAGTGAATTCATTTTTCTGGGCCTCAGTTTTCTCCTTTATAAAATGAAAAGGGGGCAGTCACTGGGTAATCTCTGGGGTCTTTTTCAATACTA
Source organism: Gorilla gorilla gorilla (assembly GCF_029281585.2). Lineage (NCBI taxonomy): Eukaryota > Metazoa > Chordata > Mammalia > Primates > Hominidae > Gorilla > Gorilla gorilla. Next base: position 39,688,883 of record NC_073233.2, on the reverse strand, counting down.
ATTATCAGTTGTCCAAGATGAACTGTGAAGTCCTAATCGAGTATAATAACAAATCAACTTGAAATTGCCACTAGAGGGTGTCCTGCTCCAGGGTAGTATGCATGCCATAGGCTAATCTACAAAGCCAAGGGTGTATTTCTAGCATTTTACTGGTGCCTCAGTATTCCAACAGCTAAAGGATTATGGGACTCTGATTCAATTACTAACTCGTTCAGAACTGACGGTAGTCTCGCATCTGTATCAAAGCTAGTAATTGGGTAGAAAGCTGAAAGAAGACAGGATGTATGGAAAATTTTACAGAAACCCAGTGGAATCCTGAACATGGAGGAGGGAAGGTAGAGAATATGGAAAACCTAACCTAAAAGGGAAGGTTCATGGATGATAACAAGAGATTAAAGTCAATGATAACATCTAATCTAATAATCAGTATTAAATGACAGAGTCACCTCAGGAACATTTAAGTCACCTAAATTAATTACCTCTCTTTTTCCTCTTGATAGAGAAAATAGCCCTAAAATACAAGGCTATAATCATGATTATGTAATAGGTGCTTTAAATTCTTCTATTTTCTATTTTTTCTTGCTTGAAAGTTAAATATCATCTAAATAAAAATATTCACTAATCAGAATGACAAAATTAATGTAACTACTTTGTTGATTTTGACTAGCATTTTCTATTAGAATGAGTTGAGTACATTATGTCAAAGATACTCAAAGAATAATAAATAAGATGGCAGTTTCTCCAAAAAATAATCTTGGTATTAATATTTAAGACTACTAGCACACAACACTGTTTAATAGTACAGAAAGGCTAATGAATATACCTGAAAACTACCATGAAAAGTGTGCTTAATAAGGTAATTTGCTGAATTCTACTGAGAATCATTAAACAGTGCTAAAAGACAATTTCAGCACCACTCAAAACAGCTAAAAAGACTGAGAAGGGTTCAAGTTACTGAGGTATTTAAAACACCAATAATGGCAGTTGGTTTAAGACCAAAAGTTTTAACGCCTTTTAGGAGCTTTTATGCCTTGGGAGGGGCTGACGTTTCACACATCAAAGTTTGTCACCCAAGCAAAGCACAATTAATTAAATGGACACACAATCCAACCTTTTATATGTTTACAGTATAAAATTTTCCCAATAATTTTACAAAACTGGTTTTGAGATTCTATAGGCTGTAACTTTATGAAAACTTACTTCAGCATTATAAAACAGTTTTCAAAATCAATTCTACAAGATCCCAGATTCTGCCACTTTATGTTAAAAAGACTTTCCAGTGTATTGTACACCTGCAGCCATGTGTTCCTGTAAGTCTGTTATTATTCTTTACTTTCTACCAATTCTATTAGATTATCATTATTTGTTACCTGATCATACTCCAAGGCTCCTGGGTAGAGCGGCCATCCAAGAAACAATTCTGCAATCACACATCCCAATGACCACATGTCTATGGCTTCACAAAATGGCAACCCCAATATAATCTCTGGAGCTCTGAAATTTAAAATTAAAACAAAAATCAGGGTGGTTTTTCTCTAAAATTACCTAATTTCAACTGGCATTCTAGGAAGTTGGTAAAATGACAGAGGTATCACATTCTATGTATAGGAACTCTTCACTATTTCAGAACTCTTTGAAACCTAGACATAATCCTGAATTAATCTGAAAGGGGTACTATGAGTACAACATTTCTATAATAAAGTCTCTTCCACTGTAATCCTTTTCCCTTATAGTTTTACTAACATAACATTTTTTGAAAAAGGAAAAACATACATCTTGTTTTTAAGACTACAGCAGATCAGAAATAACACAATAGGAAGAGAACTGGCAAACTATTAAATACATACTATGACATCAGCAGAACTGAAAACCAGACATTGAGAGAGAAAACAAAAACAAAGCAAAATCCTCAAAGGCTAAAAGTGAATCTAGACCTAGATATTACTTCAGAATACAGTAATAAATATTTACCTAACTGGAGCCATTAGTCATCCAAGAGATTAAACTAAATTCAGTGTATTCTGTCTTAAAAGGCAGACAAGTATACAGCATATAACAAAATAGTTAAAAAGCATTTCAGCACTTAAAAGTGTTTGGTCATTTGGGAAATGTACTCCAAGAAACATATTATTCCTAGATAAATTATGTTGCACCTTCATATGGATTTCCCTTGAGAAGATTCATGTTCTAAGACAGACTCCATGTACAGCTGTGTAATTCCAAAGAAGTCATACGTATCACAGTTATCCTAGATTAGTGTGCATGTGTGTTTAATTTTAAAACAATCTCAATCTTACAGAGAAGTTGCAAGAACAGTACATATTTTTTCCTTAAATCACCTGAGAATAACTTGCCAAATTTCTGTATACTTTATAGTTCCTACAAAGAAGAATATTCTCCTACATAACCACAATACAATCATCAAAATCAAGAAATGAACACTGATACATCTCCACCTTCTAAGCTTCAGACTCCAATTAAGTTTGGCCAATTATACTAATACCGTCCTTTTTGGCAAAAGGATCCAACTCAGGATCATGCATTGCATCTAGTTGTCCTATCTCTTTCAGTCTTTTTCAATATGGAATAATTCCTAAGTTTTGTCTAGATTTCCATGACCTTTGTATAACATATTACAGGCCAGATATTTGAAGAAACGTCCCTCAGTGTGGGTTTGTCTGATGTTTCCTCATAATTAGATTCAGAGGAACATCACAGAAGTGATCATGTTTTCTCATTGTATCTTATTAGGCATGCAATTCTGATATGTTCCATTACTAATAATTTTTACTTTGATCACATGATGTCTGCTATATTTCTCCACTACTAAGTTCCTACTTTTCTCTTTCTAATTAAGTATTTTGTGGGATCTCAAATTTAAACTATATAAATAATCCATTTCTTATCAAACTTTCATTTTTTTCATTTATTTACCTGTATGAGTACAGATTAAAGGATTCCTACTTTATTCAATGAGTTATAATCCATGACTATAATTACTTATTTTGATTCTCAAATTTTCCCAGATTTGGCGTGGTAGCTCACGCCTGTAATCCCAGCACTTTGGGAGGCCAACGTGGTAGGATTGCTTGAGCCCAAGAGTTCCAGACCAGCCTGGGCAACATAATGAGACCTCATCTCTCCAAAAAAAGAAAAAATTTTTTTTAATTAGCCAGGGTGATGGTCCGCACCTGTAGTCCCAGCTATTTGGGAGACTGAGGTGGAAGGGTCGCTTGAGCCCAGGAGGTCCAAGCTGCAGTGAGCTGAGATTGTGCCACTGCACTCCAGCCTGAGGGACAGAGCCAGGCTCTGTCTCAGGGGAAAAAAAAAAAAAATCCCAGATTTGACCAGTCATAACTCCCTCAGACTTTTATGTTCTTCTGACAATAATCTCTGATTATTTATTTGCTTTCTGACACAGCAAGATATTCCAGGCACATCTTGTTCTTTCCCTGCTCCAGTCCTAGAAACAGCTATTTCTCTGAGGATCTCTGGTATCTTTTCGTATAGAATAGACCTTTGAAACAAAGATCAGGGAGCTATGGATCCTCATTACTATTGGGATGGTTCCCAGACCTTCTCAGTACATATATTACCTAGAGTTAAGCAAAATAAGCCTGCTAATTTCTTAACTGAGACTGGGGGTTGTCATCTCCTAAGGCAGTGGTTCTCAATCCTGGCTGCACATTACAATTATTTGGTCCTGGCCACACCCAACACCAATTAAATCAGAAACCCTGGGGATTAGACTTAGGAATCAAGAGTGGCTTCAACATATAGCCAAAGTTGAGAACCAAAGCCCTACACTCAAGAAGTTAGACCAATGGGAGGACCACCCCATTTCTTCCCTACAACTCTTCTGGCAAAGGAAATTCAGAGGATAATGAACAAGCTGTTTTCTACTACAGACTTGGGATCTGTCCAGTGAATATTCTACTCCTGGCCCCATCTCTGCTGTAAATAATACTTAAGATTCAGTAGAACCTTAACCAATCCACAGGCATTTGTTGAAAACAAGAGCCACGGGGAGATTCTATGAGGTATAAAAGATCTTCAAAACATGGTTATAAGAAGTTTTCATTCTTTTGACAAAATATTCAAGTGTGTGTATGGATGTATACACATTAATTAAATTTAGGTATAATCAAATGCTAAAACGTGTTGTAGAAAGATAAAAAAAAGGAAGCTGCACTAAGTTATTAATCCTATATATTCACAATATTGTACCAAAAAAAGCTATCAAAGATGGAGACCTTATCCCTTTTTGTTCATTATTTGTGTACCTAGAACCTTGTAAAGAATATGCATTCAGTAAACATTTCTCAAATAAATCATTTCAACATAGGTTGAGTCACACAAAGAAAAGTATCAGAGTACGGTCTGGTTTTGGACTAGGCCTTCAAATACAGAAGTCTAGGCAGAAAGAAAGAGAACGGGGCACAAGAGTTTATAAAGAGCATATATTAACCTATACTAAAAAAGATTCAAAGCAAAAATGCAGTTTTGAAAGTACGGCGTGGAAATGAGATTCACTACCAATGTTAACCATATACTAATCTGAATGTGAAACAAAAATCAGTAAGACTAATGATAGGCCTATTACTGTGTGTATAGAAGTTTTATGATTATTTTGAAATATTTAATATGAAAAATTCTTCATAGGATTTGAAATTTTTCGGTGTAGAACTTTTCAGTATCGCATTTGGCAATAAAGGAAAGTAACAATAACAGCACCTAAGATATACCATTTAAAGAGACTGAAATCATTTTAATTATGTTAACAGTAAGAAAAGAATTTCTGTCAAAGAGCAACAAATTCCTTCTGCCATGTGCTACCATTTAATGAATAAGTCAAGTTTCTAATTGATGGTGACACAAGAATACAGAGTCATCTTTACAAAATCTTGATCAGGAATTGCACATAGCCACTCAAACATAAAACCTAAGATACAAAAGTTACACTCACAGAAGCAAATTCAAGTTTCCCATTTTAAAATACAAAAGAGTTTTAACTGGGAGTTTTATACAAGTTCACTATCTATTATTGCATTAGTTCAGATCCTCTGAGAAGCAAATTAGACACACCAGAAATTTGCTGGGGAAGATGCCTGGGCAGCATACAGGCAGAGGAAGCAGAAGGAGGTGAGGAGAAACTTGAGCAGGGTCTAAGGGTGGAAGAAGAGAGGCAAAGGAGTAGTTAGGTACAAAGAACCTCCCACAGCAGTGCAGTTATGAGAAAGTCTCGGATGGGCCAATACCAAGTCCCTAAGCAAACATTATCTGTATGAGGAACCTCCCATAAAGCAAGAATAGCCCAACTCTAGTGCCCCCCACTGTGCCTGGTCATTGGTGGGAAGGGGCCCAAAGGAAGTATGGCCTCAGTCTGAGCACTGCAGCACATCTGAAGGTGCAGCAGCTGGAGGCTCTCAGCCAGCTGCTCTACACAGGGAACTCTCTTGAAGGGGATTCTGAGTGGCACACTTTCACAGCTGCCACAACTAGCTTCCCAAAAGCTTCTGCATTTCATTTCACAATACGTTATCTATCATAGAGAAAATGCAGTAAATTTCTTCACTAAGTCCCCTACAAACAAGACCAAATCCTCCCCAGTTAACCATAGCATGCCATGCATTTTCTATGTATATCATACCATAGCATGCAGAAAGTTGGGAAGCAATGCCTGAAAGCACTTAAAATCTAGATGAAACTGCCAGAGACATGACAGTTCTACCAGCCAGTTTACAACACAATACACTTTAAAAAATAAACCATGCATTGAAAGAATACATCGGTCTGTCAGTAGTGAATAAAGCTTAGTTTACTGGTTTCATCTTAACTGGCTCTCAAATTCCTCCCATGGGCTAAATATACTTATGTATGGAAAAGACCATAGCAAGAATTCTGACTAATGGACCACTCACAGAAATCTTCTGTCCTACTCCTACAGAAAGTTCCTCCACTTTTTTCCTCTACTTTAACTCTTATCCTCTGGGCATGTGTATGTGGCAGTGCTAAGGATATTGCAGAGAAGAGACATCATTTGTACTTTTGTAGAACAGTCAAGGCGCAAATTAAACATGCCAGTTGAACGGAGAATACAACTAAACCTGTTTCTCCCACTCTATAAATAATAACTCACAGAAGGTAAGTGTGAAAACCATAAACACAACAGTTTAGGGCATGTGATAAAGCCAATCTACATCTGAAATGCCATTTATTTTCCTTTTTAATTTTTTGCCATGTGCTTTTAGTTGAATTTATCAATCCTTTTACTCTAAAATCTTGAAGCACTGATATAAAACTTATGTTAAAGTGGTTAAGTTGAAAAACAATTTTCATTTTATCCACTAGAAGTCACTCCCCCACTTCCCCAAACTTCTCCATCATTAGGCCACCACAAATCCACTTTCTGTCTCTATAGATTTGCCTATTCTGGACATTTCATATAAATGGAATCCAGCCGGACGTGGTGGCTCATGCCTGTAATCCCAGCACTTTTGGAGGCCAAGCCGGGAGGATCACTTGAGGTCAGAAGTTCAAGACCAGCCTGGCCAACATGGTGAAACTCTGTCTCTACTAAAATACAAAAATTAGCCAGGTGTGGTGGTGTGCACCTGTAATCCCAGCTACTTGGGAGGCAGAGGCAGAAGAATTGCTTGAGACTGGGAGGCGAAGGTTGCAGTGAGCCAAGATCACACCACTGCACTCCAGCCTGGGTGACCAGAGCTAGACTCCGTCTTCAAAAAAAAAAAATAAATAAAATAAATAAATAAATAAATGGAATCCCATAATACGTAGTCTTTGTGACTGGCTTCTTTCACTTGGCATAATGTTTTCAGTGTTCAACCATGTTTTAACACATATCTGCACTTCATTTATTTTTACTGCTGAATAATATTCCCTTGTATACAATATTTTATTTATCCATTCATCGGGTAATGGACATTTGGGTTGTTTCTACTTTTTGTCTATTATAGAAAATGAGCTGTTAACAGGACAGGCTGTGTCAGCTCACCAGGATGCTGAGAAGAACACACTCCAGTGCTCAGGAAGGTCAGAGTAGAGAGGGTCTACATGAAGAACAACTATGGCCTCAGACAGAACTGGCCTATTCAGGAAGAAAATGCCTTTGATGGAACATATATTCAAAAAGGAAACAGTAGCCACTCGTTTTTGTAGTTTTTTTTTCTGAGACGGAGTCTCGCTCTGTCACTCAGGCTGGAGTGCAGCGGCGCAACCTTGGCTCACTGCAATCTCCGCCTTCTGGGTTCAAGCAATTCTGCTGCCTCAGCCTCCTCAGTAGCTGGGACTACAGGCATGTGCCACCATGCCAGGCTAATTTTTGTGTTTTTAGTAAAGATGAGGTTTCACCACGTTGGCCAGGCTGGTCTCGAACTCCTGGCCTCAAGTGATTTGCCTGCCTCGGCCTCCTGAAGTGCTGGGATTACAGGTGTGAGCCCTTGGCTATGGGCACTAGTTTTTAAAGGAACTATTGATTTTTCTTCCTACTTTGTCCAGTGCAACAGCCTTTATGATTGAGCTAATCTTGTCCTATTCATTTTTCAAACCTCTAGGCCACTAAAAGAAAATAGTAAGAACCTCTTGCTCATATACTGGCAATCCAATATAAAAGAACATGGATCATGCATGCAATTCCCTTCAAGCAAATTTCATTGAACTTTATGTTACAGTAGTACTAAAAAGTTGGGAATGTAATGGCCAGGTGTGGTGGCTCATGCCTGTAAGCCCAGCACTTTGGGAGGCCGAGGCAGGCAGATCACAAGGTCAGGAGATCGAGACCATCCTGGCTAACATGGTGAAACCCCATCTCTACTAAAAATACAAAAAATTAGCCGGGTGTGGTGGCAAGCGCCTGTAGTCCCAGCTACTCGGGAGGCTGAGGCAGGAGAATGGTGTGAACCCGGGAGGCGGAGCTTGCAGTGAGCCGAGATTGTGCCACTGCACTCCAGCCTGGGTGACAGAGCAAGACTCTGTGTCTCAAAAAATAATAATAAAAATAAAAAGTTGGGAATGTATGAAGAAAAGCTCTGGGAAGACAAATACTGGAGCCTGGTAAGGAAGCACTGATTTCACATAATAAAAATCACCTAAATAGAGCTAGATTTCAAATACTCAGGAGTAGATACACAGCTCTCCCCCTAATAGCAAGTAATTTACCTAAGCCTTAGTATTTTCATTTTTAAAACAGAGTTTTACTAACCTTACACACTCAGAAGATTATCTAAAGGACTAAGTAAAAGAATGTGTGTGAAATGTAAAGCAGTATATACATTCCTGTGAACTATTCATACTCACTGTCCTACTTCACACTTCCTCTTTTCAAACATCCACCTCCTCCTCATCCTCACTGTTGTCCTTGTATTCCACTTTACTAAAATAAATAGATGTAATTTGAAAGACAGCTTCCACATTCTTACCACATCTACTAGACCACTTGCAGCTGTCAGTGTAATGCTTCTATCTAAGACATCCATGCTCACCTACTGAAGTACATCACTCCAATTTCCCACCCTCACTACCAATATCTCTTTCTCTATAGGACAATTCTAGATCTCCATCTTGGAAAAATAAAGGAGAATAAAAAAACTCTTGATTATATATCCTCCTTCAGCCATCACCCCTTTTTCTGTTCCCATTTTACACCAATCCTTCTTGAAAGCACTGTTCATACAAGCTGCCTCCAACTCCACCCCCATCTTGAACTCATTCAAAAAGGCTTTCATTACCCTTTCGTTCCACCCAGATAGCTCTTATCAAGGTCACTAAACCACTGCATTCGCTACGTCCTCAATCTACTTGACTTGCAGTATTTAACACAGCTGATTATTAATCTACCTGCACTTGAATTCCAGGGCACCAGAACTCTTCGTTCTCCTCCTTATCTCACTAGCACACCCTTTTCAGATTGCTTCACTAGTTCCGTTTCATTTTCCCAACGTTTAAACTTTGGGGTATCTGAAGGCTCAGTCTTTGGGCATCTATCCTCTCTATGTGCACTAACCTCCCTTACATGATCTCATCCTGTCACATGTTTTTAAATAACCACCTCTATTCTTAAGACTCCCAAACGTACATCTCCAACTCAGACCTCTCTCTTTTAACTCCAGACTTGTGAATCCAATTGTCTGCTCAGCACTTCTTGAATGTTTATTAGGCATCTCAAACTGAATGTGTTCAGAAAAACTCCTGATTCCCCCAAACTCACTTCTCTCACAGTCTTACCCATGTCAGTAAACGACAATTCTGTCCTTTCAGTTTCTCAGGCCCACAACCTGTGAGAATCAAATTTAACTCCTCTTTTTCTCACTTCCCACATCAGCAAATTCCATTGACTCTATCTTCAAAATACAGTGTATCTATTAACAGAATGTAACTACCTTTACTGCTACCACCCTGATCCAAACCACCATCACCTCTCATCTGGATTACTGCAAGAGCTTCCTAACTATTCTTGCTTCTGTCCTTATCCTCTACCATCTCTTCTCATTCTAGCAGTCTGAGTGATCCATTTAGTACACAAATCAGACCATGTCACTCCACTCCTCAAAATCCCAACTGGCTTCCTATCACAGTAAAAGTCAAATTCCTCACAATGTAACCACCTTTACTGTTACCACTCTAATCCAACCCCCCATCACCTCCATCTGTTATTACAAGAGCTTCCTGTTCTTCTTTGCTTCTGTCCTTACCCTCTGCCATCTATTCTCAATCTAGCAGCTTGAGTGATCCATTTAATACATAAATTAGACCATGTCACTCTTCTCCTCAAAACCCTGATAGCTTCCTATCTCAATTCCTCACAATGGCCTACAAGGGGCAGCCCTTAGCTACATCTGAAACTTCCTACCATTCTCCCACTTGCTTGCTCTGGTCCAGCCACATTAGCCTCCTTACTGTTTCAAACCATAGTTCCTGCCTCAAGACCTTTGCATTTAAAAATATCTAGGAGAAGAGAGTTCCAGGCAGAGAGAATACAAGACTTGATCCCTTCCTCTTACTTTGTGTTACTGCTTAACAGTCATATTACTAGAAAGGCCTTCCCTGACCATCTTAAATAGAAGAGTAAACCCTCACCAACACATGGCACTTGCCTTTCTTCCTTTATCCTGCTTGACTGTTCTCTATAGCACTTGTCATTAACTGATAAATATGCTGGCTTATTATCTATTTCCTCTCTGCCCCCACTAGAACATAAATTCCATGGGGGCAAGAACTTTAATTCTTTTAATGCTATATTCCCAACACATAAAACACTTCATTATTTGTTCAATGAATTGATCAACCAACAAAAGCTAATAGCATACATCATTCATTCAGGAAAACAAAGAAAATGTTGTTAAACATCACCGATAAGAGCTGAACAAGTATGAACCAATGGACTCTTACATAGCCATTTTGCATTGGGGACAACTGTTTTATGACTACAAAATTTTAAAAAATACTATTTACTGAGCTTTAACAATGTGCCAGGTATCATGACTTTTTTTTTTTTTTTTTTTGAGATGGAGTTTCGCTCCTTTTGCCCAGGCTGGAGTGCAATGGCACAATCTCGGCTCACTGCAACCTCCGCCTCCCGGGTTCAAGCAATTCTCCTGCCTCAGCCTCCCAAGTAGCTGGGATTACAGGTGCCTGCCACCACACCCAGCTAATTTTTTGTATTTTTAGTAGAGATGGGGTTTCACAATATTGGCCAGGATGGTCTCGATCTCTTGACCTCATGATCCACCCGCCTCGGTCTCCCAAAGTGCTGGGATTACAGGCATGAGCATAATTTCACTTAAAGAAAATGTTTTAAAAACAGATTACTGCATTGTTCTTCTACCCAGGACCAAAAATGTGGGTAAACAAAATGTTCTACATGAAACAGAAGAACCCCTGGGTTGAGTACAGCCAATCCACAGAATGAGAAATAATAAATCATTGTTTCTGAAGCAACCAAATTTTGGAATTGTTTGTCACACAGCAACAGATAACAAATACACTGCCCAAAGTTACTCAGAAAGTGGTGGGACTGGAATTTAAATTTAAACCCCTGATTCTAAAGCCTCTTTCTCTATTCCATTTCATCTCAAATCATAAAACCTTTTGATTCAAAGAAACACAGGAAACCAAATGAATAGAAAACCTAGAAATTGGCCCAGAAGTAATTTTTGGCAATTCAATAAAGATATCCTCTGATTTTATTTTCTACAGAGCAGGAAAATACTGACTTATATTTTCTAATAGTTCTATAACGTGAGAAAACATTTGTTATGTTCCTTTTATGATTAACTGGTCTTTAGATTTCTATGACAATCAAAAGAAAAGGGGAAGAGACAGAGAGATTTTGCTGGCATTTTTTAAACCAAACTTTTCATCCTATATAAATCCTTTTTAAAATATACAGTAACAGTAATAAAGCACCAACATAATACTATGAACCAAGCAATGTTCTAAGCATAAGTATTAACCCATTTGATATTCATATAAACACTTTTAATAGATGAAGAAACAGACAAAGGGTAAGTAACTTGCCTAAGGTCACATAGCTAGTAAGAGGTATAGTTAGAACTCAAAATCCATGCTTTTAACCACTACACCTTAAAATAAATAATTCCTATGATCCCTAAAACTACTGGACTTTTGGGCCAGTCACTGTGGCTCACTCATGCCTATAATCCCAGCACTTTGGGTGGCCAACATGGGAGGACTGCTTGAGGTCAGGAGTTCGAAACCAGCCTGGGCAACATAGTGAGACCCCCATCTCTATAAAAAATAAAAGTAAAAAAAATTTAAGAAAAAAAAACTATTGGACTTTTATCTTAATGGAAGTGCTCACACTTAGATGCTGCATTTCTCAATAATCTCCTCTTCTTCTTTAAACCTATCACTTTGATTTTAAAACTAATCAGGAAATGTAAAATATAACATACTTAAGAGAATTCTAGCAGACATTTTACTGAACTCTTCCTGTAATTTAAGCATTTACTCATCTTAACCATAAAAAATCTTTCACATTAAATACATAGACATCCTCTAAAATACCTCTTAGTTAAAACAAAGCTCTTATTTTGGGAGACACAGAGTTCCTAAAGACGACTGTAACATCTTTTTACAGAGGCAGTTAGGAAATGAGCTCAACAGTGGATGTGACCATCTACTAGTCAGTAGGTATGATTAGTCACAGATACCAATTCATCATGCACTCAACAAATTCTTACAAGTTAAACCCCTATACTTGTAACAAAAGACAGCAAAGACCTAAAGTGGTTACAAAATGCAGGCACAGATAAACAAGTCTTTGTACAAGCACAGCAAATAGAAGGATACACGCCTAAGTTGTATCAGCAATTATCAATGAGGAATCAACCTGGCAAGGAGTAGGAAATGCTATATATTTCCACAATATTTTATTGTTTCTAAAACAAGCATCTCATACTATAAAATAAGATTGGCCAGGTGCAGTGGCTCACGACTGTAATCCCAACTCTTTGGGAGGCCAAGCTGGGAGGGATCACTTGAGCCAGGAGGTCAAGACCACGCCAGATAATATATGGAGACTCCGTCTCTACAAAACAATTTTTAAAAAATATTAGCTGAGCGTGGTGGTGTGTGCCTGTGGTCCCAGCTACCTGGGGAGCTGAGGTGGGAGGACAGCCTGAGCAAGACTACAGGGAGCTCAGACTGTGCCACTGAACTGCAGCCTGGGCAACAGAGCAAGACTCAAAAAAAAAAAAAAAAAATAGGGCCAGGCACAGTGGCTCACGCCTGCAATCCCAGCACTTTGGGAGGCTGAGGCAGGAGGATCACTTGAGGTCAAGAGTTGAAGACCAGCCTTGGCCAATACGGCAAAACCCCATCTCTACTAAAAATACAAAAATAAGTCAGGCATGGTGGCGCACACCTGTAATTCCAGCTATTAGGGAGGCTGAGGCATGAGAATTCCTTGAACCTAGGAAGCGGAGGTTGCAGCAAGCAAGATGGCACCAGCCTGGGCAACAGAGCAAGGCTCTGTCTCAAAAAAAATTAATTAAACACATAATAAAAAAAGATTAATGTTTAAAATTGTCAGTCTTTGAGACTGCATAGGAATTTACTAGTTTTATTATAAGTATCAAATTAGATCTTAAGTGAATCTTATTTATTTTTATTTATTATAAGGAACAATTTTCTGGGTTTTTTGTTGTTGTTTTGTGATGGGGTCTTGTCTATAGCCCAGGCTGGAGAGCAGTGATGCAATCATAGCTCACTGCAGTCTCAACCTCCAGGGTCTGGCAATCCTCCTCCCTCCAGCATCCCAAGTAGCTGGGACTACAGGCGTGCACCACCATGCCCAGCTAATGGTTTTTATTTTTTGTAGAGACATGGTCTTGCTACACTGCCCAGCACTTTGGGTGGCCAACATGGGAGGCTGGTCTCGAACTCCTTGCCTCAAGTGATCCCCTTACCTCAGCCTCCCAAATTTCTGGGAATACAGGTGTGAGCCACCATGCCCAGCCAGGAACAATTTTCTAATACATGTATTTGAAGTGGGAATGTGTTGCCTCAGGGGGAAAGGAATATTGGAGATGTCCCTTCGAGGTTCTATCGCTGTGTAGAGGATACCATAAAGGAGACTCTTTTAGCATAACAGGGGAACTTACACTAGAGTACCTGCAAGACTCCTTCCAAATCATAATGCAACTAAAATTTATGAAAATACAGAACAGCATTTCCACAAGTGGAACTTTAACAGAAGGATGACTGTCAAAATACTACTAGTGAGTTTATTTCAGGTTAAAGCAGCTTTTTCAATATCCCACAGAATGGTGCTTTTTTAAAACAAGCAACAAACCCTCAACATTCTTAGAAAGGTAGACAGATTTCAAAACAGATGATCAACCGCTTCCACAAATATTTTTTGTTATGAATGTTTTCGATATAATAAGAAATAACATCATTACAGAATACTGGACCTTCATGCAGATTGTTTTTATGACTCTATAACCGCAGCTATCCATGTTGTGATTACATGTTGAAATGTAATCAAAGTACAGGCTCAGAATAGATACTCATTCAAATGTAGTTTGTGTCTTAGACTAAAAATATCACAATTAAAAATATCCTTATTGAAAGGCCACTTAATCTTTTAAGTATGCAGAACAATGATCCAGATCAAAGCACCAAGTACAAAGAATAACAACAATAACAAATATTTTCAAAGCCTATTAAATTTTAAACTCAAGAGATGGAGGATAGAAGACAGCAAAGATTTAATATTTGTTACCAATATGCCACAAATATAGTTCACAGCCCAATACCAAAAGAGATGAATATAGCAATAATTTGCATTTCTATGACTGATCAATAGCTAATATTTTATAAAAATAGGAGTCAGGGCCAGGCACAGTGGCTCACATCTGTAATCCCATCACTTTGGGAGGCCAAGGCAGGCAGACAGCTTGAGTGCAGAAGTTCGAGACAAGGCTGGGCAACACAGCAAGACCTTGTCTCTACAAATAAATAACTTAGCTAGGGCCAGGCGCAGTGGCTCACGCCTGTAATCCCAGCACCTTGGGAGGCCGAGGCAGGTGGATCACGAGGTCAGGAGATCAAGACCATCCTGGCCAACATGGTGAAGCCCTGTCTCTACTAAAAATACAAAAATTAGCCAGGTGTGGTGGCGCGTGCCTGTAATCCCAGCTACTTGGGAGGCTGAGGCATGAGAATTGCTTGAGCCCTGGAGGCCAAGGTTGCAGTGAGTCGAGATCACACCACTGCACTCCAGCCTGGGCAACAGAGCAAGATTCTATCAAAAATCTCACGATATGTAAGAGAAGACTGTGAGAACATTACTAACATATATCAAGAGAGAGAAGCTAAGGGACCAGATTGGTAGGGTAACACAAAAAGTATCTGTGGAAAATAAAGACAAAACATGTCAGTAACTGAGGTAGCATGTATCTGTTCTTTACATGTTAATGTCGAAAAATTAATGTATGATTATCACAGCTCATATATATGCACTATATTATTAGTGCTACATATTTGTATTGCATTTGGATTTTACAATCTTTTCGAATATCTTATTGTATGACATAACAAAATAAATGTAAGTATCCTTATTTTACAGGTGATTAGGAGGTAAATATGGAACAAGCCAATGATGTCTTAAATGTATTTATCTGACTATGAAGTATATTTAAAATTATAATGTATCGTCAGTAAAACACCAACAGAGGCTCATAATCTATTAGGTATATTTAGGCTAAATCAGACAAAAATTATTTAACTGCAATAAATGATTTAACTTTCTAACTTTGTAAAATTATTAACAATAATTTAAAATGTTGACTGAGTACTTATTAGAGTCAACTTCTTTATTCTTTTTTTTTTTTTTTTTTTTTTTTTTTTTGTGAGATGGAGTCTCTCTCTGTCACCGAGGCTGGAGTGCAGTGACACAGTCTCAGCTCACTGCAACCTCTGCCTGCCGGGTTCAAACAATTCTCCTGCCTCAACCTCCCAAGTAGCTGGGATTATAGGCACCTGCCACCATGGCTGGCTAAATTTTTTTGTATTTTTAGTAGAGACGGGTTTTTACCACATTGGCCAGGCTGCTCTTGAACTCCTGACCTCAAGTGATCCACCCGCCTAGGCCTCCCAAACTACTGGGATTACAGGTATGAGCCACCCTCCCCAGCCTAGAGTCAGATTCTGTGCTAAATGTTTTACATTCATTATCTCACTTAATCCTAACAAAACCCTTTGAGGTAGATACATTATCCCATTTTAGACAGGAGAAAACTAAGTGCAAAAGTAACTTTTCATGATCTCTCAGTTAGTGAAAGGTGGAGCTTATACAAACCTATGCAGTCTGAGCGACAGTCCAAGCTCCTCACCACCATGTAGATAAATCATTTTTTATTTTATGAACTATTAAATGCATTATTCAGCCAGGTGCAGTGGCTCATACCTGTAATCCCAGCATCTTGGGAGTCCATGGCAGGAGGACTGCTTGAGCCCAGGAGTACAAGACCAGCCTGGGCACATAGCAAGGCCCCATCTATACAAGCAACATCATGCACACCTTCAGTCCCAGCTACTTGGGAAGCCGAGGCAGGAGGATCGCATGAGCTCATGAAGTCAAGGTCGCAGTGAGCTGTCTTTATACCACTGCACTCCAGCCTGGACCCTTATCTCTCAAAAAAATTTTAAAAAATAAATAAATAAAGATAAAATAAACACATTATTTAACCATAAGACCAGGTACTTGTGCATAAATGAGCACATAGAAAATGACACTCTGGTTCATCAGGTGATCTCACGTAACCTCATGGTGCTCTGGAGCACACCATTTCTTAAATTATCACTTAACAGCTAGACAAATCATTAGTATTTTTCCTATACTTTTTTTTCCTTATAACTGATCATGTTGACATAATTTTAGACTTACAGAAAAGTTGCAAAAAATAGCACAATTCTGATAATACCCCTCAACTAGATTCCCCAAATGTTAACACTTTACTCCATTTGCCTTAACTCTCTTTCTTTTATATACACACACAAATATAATTTTTCTGAACTGTTTGAGAGTTAAGTGGCAGACACTGTACCCCTTTACTTCTAAATGCTTCATTCAGTGTATACTTCCCCAAAACAAGCTCTTGCATAGCTACAGTATATTTGTCAAAATCAGGAAATTAATATGATATTACAATTCAATGTTGCCAACTGTCCCAATAATGTCACAACAATACTTTAAAAAAAAAAATAAATCCCAGATTCATGTTTCTTTAGTTTTGCTTAGCTGAAATAGCTCCTTGGTATTTCTGTGGTTTTCATGACACTGTCATTTTCTAAGAATACATACCAGTTATTTTGTATAATATCCTTCAGTTGGTGTTTGTTTAACATTTTCTCATAAGAAAATTCAGTTAATTTTTAGCAGGATTACTACAGGAGTGATGCTATCTTACACTTGATTTTTTCAAAGCGCTTGTTAGAAAACATATTATTACCATCAATTTTCCAAGTACAACCTATTAATGATTCTTAGAACGATTGTTATGTGCTGGTATAATCAAATAAATACAGACTTTGGAGTAATAGAGAACTAAACTCAAATCCCAACTCTGGCAATTACTTACAAACTCAATGCCTTATGTGAATTGTAAACGTCACTGCAGCCTCAATTCATACATTTGTAAATGAGAGATATACTTGCCTTTCCAGATTATTGTGACAATAAAACCAAGTAAAGCACTTGGCACATAACTAATCTCCCTTAAACCCAAAAGCATCACAAGTTAAGAGTGCTTGAGTGATTTCCCCAGGGTCAATAAATGATAGTGGCAAGACAAAAACTTAGATTTAAATTGTAAACCATATTAGAAATAAAATATGCCCTCTACAAAGTGTCCTCACAATATTTATATATGTATCTTATCAACTCTGTTAAGAAGACTGGAAAGATCAGAAACTGTCTCTCATTTGTATATTTCATACAATCCCTGGCAGAGTCTTTTACAAACTTAAATCACTCCTTAAAGATGTATTCCATGAACACAAAATATACAGACATAATGCTCCCCAGATACATTCCATTTTAATCTGTATTTTAAATGAAATTCTCAGGTTTCTGATATCATACGGAATAGCCAACAAAATTAATCAACTTCTATATCTAGAAGAGTGGGATTAAAGTGAACATGAAAATGTAACACTCTTCCACATAACACACCCTGCATAATTTCCTATCAAAACCAGTAATCCCAACAAATAACAGTCTAGAGAACTGCCAGGAGCCATCAAGGCACCTTCAAATATACTGAATTATATTGTCTAATAAAGAAAATGGAAGGATACTGAACAACTATAAAGCTAGAAAAAATATACACATAAAAATAGCTGTGTGTAGCCAGACAGTGGTGCACATCTGTAGTTGGAGCTTCTCCAGATGCTGAGGCAGAAGGATAGCTTGAGGCCAGGAGTTCAAGACCATCCTGGGCAACATAGCAAGACCCTGTCTCTACAAAACACACACATACAAAAAAATTAAAAGGTATATTTTTTCGTGGTGTGTGTGTGTGTGTGTGTGTGTGTAGAAACAGGGTCTTGCTATGTTGCCCAAGTGTGTGTGTGTGTGTGTGTGTGTGTGTGTGTGTGTGTAGAAACAGGGTCTTGCTATGTTGCCCAAGCTGGTCATGAACTCCTGGAGCGATCCTCCTGCCTCAGCCTCCCAAAGTGCTGGGATTACAGGTATATGCCACTGCATATGGCCAAGACTTCAACTCTTTAAAAACAAAAACAAAAAAGGGTGTGTTTTCTGACTTTGCGTGATAGCAATGCATCAATGGAGGTTTATCAATCCTAACAAATGTACACTGTGGTATAAGATGTCAATAGTGGCAGGCTGTATGTGTACAGAGGCAGGGGGTATACAGAACTCAGTACTTTCTGCTCAATTTTTCTGCGAACCTAAAACTACTCTACAAAATAGTCTATTGAAAAACAAACAAACAAACAAAAAAGGCCAGGCATGGTGGCTGACACCTGTAATCCTGGCACTTTGGGAGGCCAAGGTTAGAGGACAACTTGAGCCCAGCAGTTGAGACCAGTCTGGGCTGCAAGACTTCGTCTCTACACAAAATGAAAAAATAGTCAGGTGTAGTGGCACATGCCTGTGGTCCTAGCCACTCAGAAGGCTGAGGTGTGAGGATCACTGGAGCCCAGGGGGTCAATGCTGTGGTGAGCTGTGATCTTACCACTGTACTCTAGCCTGGCCATAAAGCAAGACTTCATCTCAAAAAAAACAAAAAACAATTTAAAAAACAATGCGCAAAGTCATCAGAGAACAGACAAGACAGCCAGGACCTGAGAGAATAAAATCCCAGAGTAAAGAGAAAACTTACTAAAGTGAGCCTTATATATCCTTAAGGTAGTCAACAATTCAAAGTAAGGCATAGAGGCTGAACAGAAAGTAGTAGTCAAGAGCCTGCAGCCATCCCACTGGGCAGCAAAAAAAAACCTGGAATTCAGAACATACCAAGGAAGAGGGGCCTTGGCAGATGCCTCAGGCTTTTCAAGCAAAACCACAAAGGGCTGAACTACTAGAACAAAGACAAACTGAAACAGACTGGTTTCCCTTAGAATAACATGATCTACCTACTTGATCTGCCTTCCAGCATAAAACTGCATTTTCTCTGGAGGAAGATTTCATGTAGACTCACTAGCATACCACTGTCCTACAGAACTTTCGCAACAATGGAAATGTTCCTATCTGTACTATTTGTACTATCTCTATCTGCACATGTAGCTATTGGGCACCTGAGATGTGGCTAATGTAACTGAGGAATTTAATTGCAAATTTTATTTAATTTTAATTAATTTAAACTTAAATAGGCTGGGCACGGTGGCTCATGCCTGTAATCCAAGCACTCTGGGAGGCCAAGCTGGGCGAATCACTTGAGGCCAGGAGTTTGAGACCAGCCTGCCCAACATAGCAAAACCCCATCTCTACTAAAAATACAAAAATTAGCTGGGTCATGGTGGTGCACACCTGTAATCCCAGCTACTCAGGAGGCTGAGAGGCAGGAGAATCACTTGAACCTGGGATGTGGAAGTTACAGTGAGCCAAGATGGTGCCACTGTACTCCAGCCTGGGTGACACAGCAAGACCCTCGATAGAATAGATAGATAGATAGATAGATAGATAGATAGATAGATAGATAGATAGATAGATAGATAGATAGATAAAGATAGATAGACAGACAGACAGACAGACAAAGATAGCCAGCCAGCCAGCCACAGTGATTAGTGGCTACCATATTGAACAGCACGTGTCAAGAATTTTTCATACCCAAGGACCAATGCTAAAAAACAAAGTTGTCATTCTAACAAGAAATATAATCAAATGCCAAAAACCAATGGGGGAAAAGATATTGGTAGAAGCATCACCACAGTTATCCAGCTATTGAAATTTTAAAACAGGGACTTTAAAATAACAATAGAAATGTTCAAGAAAATGGATGGAATGGCAGAGAACTTCAGCAGAAAGCTGGAATCTACTTTTTAAAAAAACAAATTCAACAAATGGCTACTCATAACTTGACTTATAAATACCACCTGTACATCTCACCATATATAAAATTTACCTCCAAAAAAAGAACCATAAACAAATATTAAGCTTTACTTTATGATACACATGCTGAAGTGTTTAGCAGTACAGTGTACTGGTATCTATAACTTACTTTGAATTGCCTCATAAGATAAAAATGGATTGATAAATGGATAGAGGGAAAGATGGGATAAAGCAAACGTTGCAAAATGTTAACTGTAGAATCCAGGTGGTGGGTGTATGTGTGTGTGCTGTATAATCTGAACCCCAAAAGAGCCACTCCTTCAAGATGGATCCTAAGTGGCTAACTGGGTCTAAATTAAAAATAAGAGTCAAGCAGCCACTTGCTGATTAGAGGTCACACACTTTCTATTAGTTCCAGGAAACTTACATGTCTGTTTAACTTTGGGACTTTCATAGCTTCCTGTTCCTATATATTCTGCCTGAACCAACCAGTCAACCAATCAGAACTAAGCAAGTTTGGGCTGGGTGTGGTGACACACCTGTAATCCCAACACTTTGGGAGACCAACGTGGGAGGATCACTTGAGGCCACAAGTTGGAGGCCAGGCTGGGCAACATGGCAAGATCCCGTCTCTAACAAAAAGGAGGGAAGGAGGGAAGAAGGGAGCAAGTTCTAATCCTCCATTTGCATAAATGGACCTGAGTGGGAACCTGGGTGGGACCTCTATAAAAGACAATACCTCCCTCAGGTTGAGGGTGATCTCTGGGCAAATAAATAAAAAATAAATAAATAAAAAGATAATCCCTCCCTTTGATCTCTGGAAAGTATCTTCATTTTACACAGAAGGCTATGTCTTCCTAGTTTGCAAACTGCTCACTCGAATAAAGCCTCTTTCCTCTAAATTCCTTTTCAGAGAACTTTTGTTCACAAATCCATCCTTTTTATTTTATTATTACTATTTTTATAATGTTTTACAGTAAAATATTGGTGAGAAGAGGAATTTTTAAAAGATAGGCCAGACTGAAAATACACAGATTGAAACAGAAAAGCAGTAAAAGGAAATATAAAAAAAGTATTGAGGGGAGGGAAAACATCAGAAATATACAGATCATTTTTAAAGTCTTATATATATAGAACTAAAATGCCAGAAGCAAACGAGAAAGAGAAAATGTTAAAAAAAAAAAAAAAAAAGTTAAAAGAAATACTTGCAGAGACACTGCCTGAGAATTTTCCACAACGGGAGAAAGCTATTAAGAGATTCAAGAAGCTCTATAAACCCCAAGCAGAATCTCACACACACACACACACACACACGCACACACACACACACACACACCCCTAGGCACACACCTGTAGATCAAGTGCTTAAACAAAAGACAAAGAAAAACCCTAAATGCAGCCAGAGGGGGGAAAAGGACATACTGCTATCAAAGTAGCCAATTTTCTATGGAAATAATAGAAGGCAGAATTAAATGGAATGATGTAATTAAAGTGCAGACAGAAAGTAACTCTCAAAACATACTTAGGAGAAGATACACGTTAAAATTAAAATAGTTTTGCAGAAATTTACAGTTTATAAAATTCACCTAGAATGCAAAGGACAAAAAAATAGGCCCTTGAAGAACAATCAGGAGGATTTACACTATCAGTTATGGTAATGACACTGACACAGGCAGAAGAACAGTCAAAATGATGAATAAAGAGTCCAAAAACCGACCCACACATATGAGGTCACCTGATTCATGAATATGGCAGCTGTCACTGTTATGCAGTAGAATAATAAATGGTGCTCAGTTTAGGGATAGCCACATGGGGAAAACAATGCATCTTAATCTCTACCTCATATCACACACAAAAATCAATTCCAGATGGGTGGCAAATCAAAATGTAAAAGGTGAAAGAATAAAGCTTTAAAAACGAAACAGGAAAATATCAGTTACTTTAGGGAAGGTAAACACTTCTTAAATAGGACACAAATGGCAATCATAATCATAAGGGAAATCTTTCAAAAATGAAAACATATTAAACTATATTAAAATTATTAAAATTAAGACCACGTATTCACCTAAGACAGCCTGGGGAGTGAAAAAGCAAGTCATAAAATTGAAGATATTTTCCCAAAAGTTTCATAAGGAGAATATCTTTTAAAATCACTCACTGTCTCACTCACACACTCACACACACACACACACACACCAACAAGAATAAAACAACCAAGCACATATATAAAGTCAAAACACACTTTAGGCCATGCACGGTGGTTCACGCCTATAATCCCAGCACTTTGGGAGGCCGAGGCGGGCGGATCATGAGGTCAGGAGATCGAGACCATCCTGGCTAACACGGTGAAACCCCGTCTCTACTAAAAATACAAAAAAAAAAAAATCAGCCAGGCGTGGTGGCAGGCGCCTGTAGTCCCAGCTACTCGGGGGCTAAGGCAGGAGAATGGCGTGAACCTGGGAGGCGGAGCTTGCAATGAACCGAGATCACGCCACTGCACTCCAGCCTGGGCGGCAGAGCAAGACTCTGTCTCAAAAAAAAAAAAAAAAAAACTTCATAAATACACAAATTTAGTCAATACACTTGACTTGGGTAGTGGTTATATAAGTGTGTTCATATTATAAATGTTTACCATGCTGTTTACATACTATTTGTACACATTAAACTATCTTACAATTCAATAAGATAGTTTATTTAAAAATGGATGCATCTGGCCGGGTATGGTGGCTCACACCTGTAATGCCAGCACTTTGGGAGGCCGAGGCGGGCAGATCACCTGAGGTCAGGAGTTCAACACCAGCCTGGCCAACATGGCAAAACCCCATTTCTACTGAAAATACAAAAATTAGCCAGGCATGGTGGCGGATGCCTATAATCCCAGCCACTGGGGATGTGAGGAAGGGAAAAGTGCTTGAACTGGAAAGGCCAAGGTTGCAGCTGGCCAAGGTTGCAGCGAGCCGAGTTCGCACCGCTGGACTCCAGCCTGGGTGACAGAGTGAGATTCCATCTCAAAAAAAAAAAAAAGTGGATGCATCTATCATTATTCATACAAAGCCACTTCTTTCAAAGATTCTTCCCTGAAAAGCAACAGCAGTACATAATACCAAAAGCAAGCTGCCAGGAAACAACTATGGGAGACTCCCTATCATCATATCATTACTACTGTATAATTTTCTTTTAAACCATGCCACTTTAATAGCTTCTACCTATAAAATGTACACAATGTCCTAAGACTGTATTAAATACTTTATATACATTATGGAGTTTAACCTTCACAACAACCTGTGAGGTAGTTACTATCATCATTATATTACAGATGACTAAACTGAGGCCAAGAAAGGTCAAACAACTTGCTCAGGGTGACACAATAAGTGGCAGAACTAAAATTGTAAGCCTGTGAATAAATACGGAAATATAATTAGTTACTTAATATTTAGGACTATCAGACAAAAGTATATTGTTTCATGGTTTTATGACTTAATTTTTTTTAAAAAAAGGAATTTAGAGCAAGTAAAATCTTTAATAAATTTAAACACATATTTCTGTCATATTAGACAGCTTCAAAACCATATTACAAGCAAAAATTCCCTCAATGCATTTATTTTTTCTAAGTATTTTGTTTGAAAATGGTATCCTGTTTTTACAATCACAAATTGACAATTTCTACAATTATATTTAACCATTTACAATGAATGCTTTCCTTAGATTAGAAGTATAATTTTATTTTCACTTTACTATTACTCATAATCAAATACATTCCTATAACATACACGTAAAAATTAAGTAAAAGAGTTATTTATAAATGTTGATATACCAATTCTCATTTAAGTATATTAGATTTCAGTTGCCTCTTCTATAAATTAAGTTAGATGAAATGTCTATGTAAATGTTTTCTAAAATATCTTCAGCTTTAAAGTTATGTGCTTCCAGCCGGGTACAGTAGCATGCCCACCTGTAGTCCCAACTACTCAGGAGGCTGAGGCAAGAGGAACACTTGAGCCCAGGAGTCCAACAACAGCCTGGGCAACATATAGCTGCAGTGAGCCATGATCACACCACTACACTCCAGCCTGGATGACACAGTGAGACTCTGTCTCCAAAAAAAAAATTAAAAAATTGTTTAGGAAGCCAGGAAAGAAAGTTTCAATAAAATATACACTAACTGTGCTGAATGATAAAGGTCCAACCAGATGAGGACTTAAAAAACAAACAAACAAAAAATCCACCAGATTTGGTGATTAACAAATAACTCATCAGTGTCTTCGAGAGATTTTCAGGAAGATGAGAGAAAATCCTTGGAGAAGGATTGTGGGAAATAGAGATCCACAACTGAGCTCAAATCATAGCTCTGCAGTTTATTAGCTGTGCACCACTGGACAACCTGCTTAGCATATCTGAATCTCAATGTCCCTATTTGTAAAATGAAGATAGTATTATCATCTATTATGGTTGGTGTCAGAGTAAAGGGTAATTATGCAAAGTTTCTAGCACAGCGGCTGAACCTAAGCAGTCAGTAAATATCATTATTTCATGAACTGTTTACTTTTAGATTCTTATTCCTCATATAAGAGCATCTACCTTAATAACATATGAAAGAGAAAACAGACCTAAAACTTATTTCAAGGTAATACAGAGTAGTGAAAAATTAAAATTAAAAAAAGGCCAGGCACGGTGGGTCAAGCCTATAATCCCAGCACTTTGGGAGGCTGAGGCAGGCAGATCACTTAAGATCAGGAGTTCGAGACCAACCTGGCCAACGTGGTGAAACCCTGCCTCTACCAAAAAATACAAAAGTTGGTCAGGCATGGTGGCGCAAGCCTGTAATCCCAGCTACTTGGGAAGCTGAGGCAGGAGAATCATCTGAACTCGGGAGGCAGAGGCTGCAATGAGCCAAGATTGTGCCACTGTACTCCAGCCCGGGCGACAGAGCAAGACTCTGTCTCAAAAAACAAAAATATAAAAAGTTTTGGTTTTTGCCTATTCAGAGCCAATAATGTGAAAGACCAGAAATATCCTTGTCATGATAAGAATGTGAAGAAAAGAGCATTTTCACACTACTGATGAGATGATAAACCAGACTAGCTTATTTCTGAAGGAAATCCGGCAGCATCCATGAGCAAAAGGTCAAAAAGTACATATGCTTTGACCTAACAATTTTCCCTCTAGAAATATGTTATGAAAATGTGCCTACAAGTATCCATAGACACAGAAGAAGGTTCTCTCTGACATAATCAAAAAACTGAATGTGTATCATTGAGGACTGGTTAAATGAAGCATAATATGTATTTTGTAAAATTATAAAATACAGCCACAATATAAAAGGAGAAATTGTCCCTACTTCATGTCCTTTCTCTATTATCGAATTTTGTCTGACAGAGCTTCCATTACCTCTTTTTTTTTTTTTTTTGAAATAGAGTTTTGCTCCTGTTGCCCAGGCTGGAGTGCAATGGCACAATCTCGGCTCTCCGCAACCTCCGCCTCCTGGGTTCAGGCAATTCTCTTGCCTCAGCCTCCCGAGTAGCTGGGATTACAGGCATGCGCCACCAAGCCCAGCGAATTTTGTATTTTTAGGAGAGACGGGGTTTCTCCATGTTGGTCAGGATGGTCTCGAAGTCCCGAATTCAGGTGATCCACCCGCCTCGGCTTCCCAAAGTACTGGGATTACAGGCATGAGCCACTGCGCCTGCCCGCTTCCATTACTTTTTTAATTTAAAAAATATTTAATTGGCCAGGTGCAGTGGCTCACACCCATAATCCCAGCACTTTGGAAGGCCAAGGCGGGTAGATCACGAGGTCAGGAGATCGAGACCATCCTGGCCAACATAGTGACACCCCGTCTCTACTAAAATACAAAAAATTAGCTGGACGTGCTGGTGCACGCCTGTAGTCCCAGCTACTTGGGAGGCTGAGGCAGAGGAATCGCATGAACCTGGGAAGCAGAGATTGCAGTGAGCCAAGATGGTGCCACTGCACTCCAGCCTGGTGACAAGAGAGACTCCATTTCAAAAACATAATATATATATATATATATATATATATACACATATATATCAGATAATTTTTAATTTAGTATACTGGTTGTTAGATATACACGACATTCTTTGTAATGCAATGTTTTCTCACGAAAGAAATGTTTGTTCCTTTTAATGTCAAAGTTTAGCACATATTAGATTCTCTGTCCTAAGTAATACAATCTTGCCACACCAGCTGATGCCTAAATTATTCACTGGCCACTGAACTGGCACTCTTTCATGGTGGCACACATGCTGTTAATAACATTCAGCGTGCTGAATTCCATTCACAGGAAAATGCTGAAGACTCAGAACAAATAGGTACACACATTTTGAAGTGTGTGAGGTCGGGAAGGACATCTAATCCATGATACCATTACATTCTATTGACATAGTACATTCATGAAGCTATATGCACTTTTAAAACAAAGCTACATATATAGCACAAGGAAAAAACTAATAACCTTTGACATTAAAGGCTTTTATTCCAAAAATTTTTAAACCACCACTAAAGTCTTCTTTTAACCTACGAGTAACTACAGTCAGCCTTCTGTACCTGCGGGTTCTACACTCATGGTCTTAACCAACCACAGATTAAAAAACGGACAATCATATCTGTACAGAACATGTACAGACTTTTTTTCTTGTAAATATTCCCTAAACAATACAGTATAATAACTGTTTACAAAGCATTTACATTGTATTAGGCATTATAATAAGTAATCTAGAGATTAAAGTATACAGGAGGCAGTGCATAGGTTACGTGGAAATACTATGCCATTTTATATAAGGGACTTCAGTGTCTGTGGATTTTGATGTCCGTGGGGAGTCCTGGAACCAATCCCTCAGATATCAAGGGACAACCACATCTAATGGGTATAAACAATTCTTAAATACAGTCATTAAAATCTGATATGAAATGACAGATCAGACTGGTTTGCATGGTATTACATTTACTACATATTTTACAGCTACAGTGTACAGAATCAAATAAACTCACTTTGTGACCAAGCCTTTAAAAATGTTTTTGCCCTATGCCTAACTAGTATTCTTTAACATCTATGTATTACTGTCTTACAATCTAATGTCACACATAAGGAAAGAGGATAGAAATACATACTTTAACTCATTAATGTACAAACATATAAAATTAAGTAGCCTCAAAACTCACATATAAAAATCAGTAATAGCATTAAGATTAAAATTAACAGCTCCTGGTCCACTCGTTCTATGCAAATTTGATTATATTATTATTCTTATCTTCTTCATATTATTGAAATCACTTATTGAATCAAATGCACTGGTTTACCATTATATAAAAACAAATAAGTGGCCGGGCGCAGTGACCCATGCCTGTAATCCCAGCACTTGGGAGGCCAAGGTGGGTGGACCAATTGAGGTCAGGAGTTCGAGACCACCCTGGCCACATGGTGAAACCTCTTCTCTACTAAAAATACAAAAATTAGCCAGGTGTGATGGCAGGTGCCTCTAATCCCAGCTATTTGGGAGGCTGAGGCAGGAGAATCATTTGAACCAGGGAGGCGAAGGCTGCAGTGAGTAGGCATTGTGCCACTGCACCCCAGCCTGGGAAACAGTCAGACTCCTTCTCAAAAAAAAAAAAAAAAAGAAGTAAGGAATTATCATAGAGAAGTTCATTGAAGAGAATCAAGTAAGGATTCATTAAAATGTAGGAAAATGATTAGATGTGAAACATGATACCATTTTTCATTTCAGGAAGGAATGGAGGGCAGTTAGGAAAAAATTGGGAAGGAAGGAACCTAGAAGTTACAAGTGTCTAGGCACACAGGAATCATAGAATTCTGGAACTGAAAGGGATTCTAGATAACCTTCACAGGATCTAACACTTTAGATATCTAGATTGATTACAATGCTGTTTCCAAATGAATAGAATTTAGTACATGGTAAAGTAGTAGTATTGCTTCTCCCTCTCCCTCTAAGGAGTTTCATTCCTTAGGTACTGTACAGGTCTCCTGAGTCACACAAATTTTTGGTTTCCCAGTACATATAAAAGTACTTAAGAGACCTATCTAAAATATATTCTCATGGCACAGAGCCCAAGGACAATGTTCTAAGCAAGGTACTGTACTGTACTCTGTGTGTGTGTGTGTGTGTGTGTGTGTCTGTGTGTGCGTGTGTGTGTGTGTGTGTGTGTGTCAGACAGGGTTTCACTCTGTTGCCCAGGCTGGAGTACAGTGACACAATCACAGTTCACTGCAGCCTTGATTTCCTGGGCTCAAATAATCCTCCCACCTCAGCATCCCAGATAGCTGACAGGTAGATCCTCACACCTCAGCCTCCCAGGTAGCTGAGATTACAGGTGCGCTCCACCATGCCCACGTTTTTTTTTTTTTTTTATAGAGATGGGGTCCCAATATGTTACCCAGGCTGGTCTTGAACTCCTGGGCTCAGGCAATCCTCCCTCTTTGGCCTACCAAAGTGCTGGGATTACAGGCATTAGACACTATACCTCACCGTTAGTTCTGATTTTTAGAAACATGTTAATTTTGCACATGGTGAAATCAATCAATCAACACGACATGGGAGACCCAAAATGGAATACAAACAGAAACAAATAAACTTAACTGTATTTCAAAAATAATAACATAATCACACTGAAGGTGGGAGAGAAGGAGTTTGGGGAGGAACTAACCTAAGTAACTTTGGAACACAGTATTTTGACTACATACTCCAAGTCTCAGGCTAAAGAATAAAAGAGCTGCAAATACATGTTGTACTCTGGTTACTAAATTAGGAGTGGCAGGGGTGAACAATTCTAAAACTCCTTTAAATGTATTCCAAAATTGAGCAAATAAGTAACATATTGTGGCTAATGAGAGTCAGTTTCTTGGTGTCAAATGAGGAATTACACATAAGAAAGAACAAACTCTCAGGTACCAAAATTGAACATGTCAGCATGAATTTATGATTTTAATATACAAACAGATAGACATAGAAATATACACATAAAACCGGGTGTGGTAATTGTAGCACTTTGGGAGACCAACACTGGCAGATTGCTTCAGCTCACCCTTGGCAACATGGCAAAACCCTGTCTCTACAAAACAATACAAAAATTAGACAGGCATGGTAGAATGCACCTGAAGTCCCAGCTACTCAGGAAGCTGAGGTGAGAGGGTCATATGAGACCGGGGGGTGGAGGTTGCAGTAAGCCAAGATCATGTCACTGTACTCCAGTCTGGGTGACTCAGTGAGACTCTCAAAAAAACAAAACAAAAAAATACTACACACATAAACACCCACAAATATATCAACATACAGGAATACCTCAGAGATATTGCAGGTTTGGTTCCAGACCACCACAATAAAGCAAATACCCCAATAAGGTGAGTCACACAAATTTTTTGGTTTCCCAGTACATATAAAAGTTATGTTTACATTATACTGTAGTCTATTAAGTCTAAAAAAATGTATAGATCTTAATTTAAAAATACTTGATAGCTAAAAAATGCTAACAGGAATCTGAACCTTCAGTTGTAATACTTTGGCTGGTTGGCTGGTGGAGGGTCTCACCTTAATGTTGATGGCTGCTGACCAATCAGGATGGTGGTTGCTGAAGGTTAAAATGGCTGCAAGTTCTTTTTTTTTTTTTTTTTTTTTTGAGATGGAGTCTTGCTCTTGTCACCCAGGCTGGAGTGCACTGGCAAGATCTCTCAGCTCACCGCAACCTCCGCCTCCCAGGTTCAAGCAATTCTCCTGCCTCAGCCTTCCGAGTAGCTGGGATTACAAGCACCTGCCATCACGCCCAGCTAATTTTTGTATTTTTAGTAGAAGTAGAGACAGGGTTTCACCATGTTGGCCAGGCTGGTCTCGAACTCCTGACCTTGTGATCTGCCCGCCTCAGCCTCCCAAAGTGCTGGGATTATAGGCATGAGCCACCGAGCCTGGCCTCTTTTTTTTTTTTTTTTTTTTTTTGAGACAGGGTCTCACTCTGTCACCCAGACTTGAGTGCAGTGGCACAATCTCTGCTCACTGCAACCTCTGCCTCCCAGGCACAAGCGATCCTCCCACCTCAGCCTCCAAGAAGCTACGACTACAGACACACACCACCAAGCTCAGCTAATTTGTGTTTTTGTAGAGATGAGGTCCCACCACGTTGCCCAGGCTGGCCTGGAACTCCTGACCTCATGATCCTCCCGCCTCAGCCTCCCAAAGTGCTAGGATAACAGGCGTGAGCCACTGCACCTGGCCAACAATGTCTTAAAGACTATAGTAAAGTTTGCCACATTGATTTGGTCTTTCATGAAAGACTTCTCTGTAGAACGCGATGCTATTTAATGATGTTTTACCGACAGGAGAACTTCTTTCAAAATTGGAGCCAATCCTTCTCAAACCTTGCTGCTGGCTTTATCAACTAAGTTGATATAATAGTCTAAATCCTTTGCTATCATTTCAATTGTTCACAGCATCTCCACCAGCATTAGACTCCATCTCAAGAAACCACTTTCTTTTTTTTTTTTTTTTTTTTGAGACAGAGTCTCATTCTGCAGCCCAGGCTGGAATTGCAGTGGCATGATCTCGGCTCACTGCAACCTCTGCCACCCAGGTTCATGCGATTCTCCTGCCTCAGCCTCCCGAGTAGCTGAGATTACAGGCACCTGCCACTGTGCCCGGCTAATTTTTGCATTTTTAGTAGAGACAGGGTTTCACCATATTGGTCAGGCTGGTCTTGAACTCCTGACCTCGTGATCCACGTGCCTCGACCTCCCAAAGTGCTAGGATTACAGGCGTGAGCCACCACGCCCGGCCCAAGAAACCACTTTCTTTGCTCATCCAAAAGAAGCAACTCGTCTAGGCCAGGCACAGTGGCTCACACCTGTAATCCCAGCACTTTGGGAGGCCAAGGCAGGTAGATCACTTGAGGTCAGGGGTTCAAGGCCAGCCTGGCCAACATGGTGAAACCCAGTCTCTACTAAAAATACAAAAATTAGCCAGGCATGGTGGCAGGCACCTGTAATTCCAGCTACTTGGGAGGCTGAGGCAGGAGAATTGCCTGAACCCAGGAGGCGGAGGTTGAAGTGAGCCAAGATTGCACCACTGCACTCCAGCCTGGGCAACACAGACTCCATCTCAAAACAAACAAACAAAAAGAAGCAACTTGTCAATAGGTCAAGTTTAATCGTGAGATTGCAGCAAGTCAGTCCCATCTTCAGACTCCACTTCTAATTCTACTAACTCCACTTCTAATTCTACTAATAGTTCTCTTGCTATTTCCACCATATCTGCAGTTACCTCCTCAAGACTGAAGTCTTGAACCCCTCAAAGTCATCCATGAGGGTTAGAATCAACTTCTTCCAAATTCCTGTTAACGCTGCCATGAATCATGAATGCTCTTAATGGCATCTACAACAATAAATCCTTTCCAGAAGGTTTTCAACTTACTTTGCCCAGATGCATCAGAGGAATTACTATCTATAGCAGCTATGGCCTTACCAAACATATTTCTTAAAGAATGAGACTTGAAAGTAAAAATGACTCCCTGATGTATGCAGGGACTGCAGAATGGATGCTGTGTTAGCAAGCATGAAAACATTATTCTCCCTATATATCTCCATCAGAGCTCTTGGGTAACCAGGTGCCTTGTTAATGTGCAGTAATAAATATTTTGAAATATTTTTCTCTGAGCAGTAGGTCTCAACAGCATGCTTAAAATATTCAGTAAACCATGCTGTAAACAGATATGCTCTAATCCAGGCTTTGGTATTCCATTTCTAGAACATAGGCAGAGTCGATTTAGCGTAATTCTAAAGGGCTCTGGGATTTTCAGAATGGTAAGTGAGCATTGGCCACAACTTAAAGTCACCAGCTGCATTATCCCAACAAAGCTAGCCTGTTCTGGCTGGGTGCGGTGGCTCACACCTGTTAATCCCAGCACTTTGGGAGGCCAAGGAGGGAGGATCACTTGAGGTCAGGAGTTCAAGACCAGCCTGGCCAACATGGTGAAACCCTGTCTCTACTAAAATACAAAAATTAGCTGGGCATGGTGGTGCGCCCCTGTAATCCCAGCTACTCGGGAGGCTGAGGTAGGAGAATCGCTTGAACCTGGCAGGTAGAGGTTGCAATGAGCCAGGATCACACCACTGCACTCCAGCCTGGGTGACAGAGCAAGACTCCATCTCAAGAAAGAAAAAAAAAAAAAAAGCCTGTTCTTTGAAGTTCTGAAGCCAGGCATTGACTTCTCTCTAGCTATGAAAGTCCTAGATGGTATCATCTTACAATATAAAGCTGTTTCGTCTACATTAAAAATCTGTTGTGTAGTGTAGCCACCTTTACCAATGATCTCAGCTAGATCTTCTGCATCAGCGCTTGCTGCTTCACCTTGCACTTTTATGTTATGGAGAGGCTTCTTTCCTTAAACCTCATGAATCAACCTCTGCTAGTTTCCATCTTTTCTTCTGCAGCTTCCTCACCTTTCTCCACTTTCATAGAATTGAAGAGAGTTAAGGCCTGGCTCTGGCTTAGAGTTTGGCTTAAGGGAATGTTGTGACTAATTTCATCACTTATCCAGACCACAAAAATCTCTTCCAGCAGGGCGCAGTGGCTCACATCTGTAATCCCAGCACTCTGGGAGGCCAAGTTGGGTGGATCCCCTGAGGTCAAGAGTTCAAGACCAGCCTGGCCAACATGGCAAAGCCCCGTCTCTACTAAAAATACAAAAATTAGCCAGGCGTGGTGGTGTGCACCTGTAATCCCAGCTACTCGGGAGGCTGAGGCAGGAGAATTGATCCAACCCAGGAGGCAGAGGTTGCAGTGAGCCAAGATTGCGCCACTGCACTCCAGCCTAGGCGACAGGGTGAGAGACTCCATCTCAAAAAAAAAAAAAAAAAAAAAAATCTTTTCCGTATCAGCAATAACACTGTTTTGCTTTTTTACCATTTACTACTCACTGGAGTAGCACTTTTAATTTCCTTCAGGAACTTTTCCTTTGTATTCGCCACTTGACTGTTTGCCACAATAGGCCTAGCTTTCAGCCTGCCTTGGCTTTCCACACGCCTTCCTCACTAAACTTAATCATTTCTAGCTTTTGATTTAAAGCAAGAGACATGAGATCTTCCTTTCTCTTAGAACACTGAGAGGCCACTGCAGGGTTACTAACTGGCCTACTTTCAATATTGTTGTGTCTCAGGTAATAGGGAGGCCAGAGGAGAAGGAGAGACCAAGGATCAGCTGGTTGTTAGAGCAGTCGGAGCTCACACATTTATTACGTTCACCATCTTATATGGGCACAGTTTGTGGTGCCCCAAAACAATTATAATAGTAACATCAAAGACTACTGTTCAAAGACCATTGTAACAAATATAATAATAAAGTTTGAAATATCATTAATTACCAAAAAGTGACATAAAATGAGCACATGCTGTTGAGAAAATGGCACCAACAGACCTGACACAAGGTTGCCACAAACCTTCAATTTGTAAAAAGCATGTATATGTGAAATGCAATAAAGCAAAACAAGAAAACAAGGTATGCTTCTATATTTTCTAACTTTGCCACTCAAAAGACCTAAAAGAAGTAATATCCTAGAACCAATGAGCATACCTGACCTGTGTCCAGGTCCTGTTTTCCAAAAGCCATTCTCCAATAAAAGGAACAAGTGCTCCTTAGAGGTCCAATCCAAGGGCTGGACAGAAAAAGCACAAGGTAAGTCAGAACATCTGTGGTGCCAGAAAGTAAACCCTGAAGAAAGGATGCGGCCATACCACAGGGACACTGGAAAAAGCCTAAAGAAAGATGCTCTCTCTGAACCATCTGGGATAATTTACTGAACAAAACAAAGAATGATGAGTGATATTTACAACCCATTGAATTAAACAAAAATCTGTGAGTCCATACTGAAAGAAAGGAAGGGAGGGGGAAAAAAAGCTCTTCTTGTGGAAGAATTCCTAATAGAGGAACTACAGAATTAGAAAACCATTTGGCAAACCTCAGTTGTTTAAGGCCAAACTCATCAACAATGCTAAAATTGGTCAGTGAATATAAGATAAGAAATAGTATGTGTGAATAGTCTCAAAGTATCTCTCCACAAGATATTGTACTTATTAATTACAAAGAAAAAAATGGTAACTTTATAGTGATAAAAACCTGGCAGTTACACCACCTCAACCAAGTGATCAAAGTTCGCCTTACCAATAATGGGACAAATTGACATCATGCGCCTCTCAATATGTGTGGACACAACATCAGTTCTGTGAAGTTCCTGCCAAAAGTGCAAAACCTGAATCTAATCGTGAGAAAACATCAGCCAGAAGCAAACTGAGGAACAGTCTACAAAATAACTGGCCAGTACGCTTCAAAAGTGTCAGAGGCATGAAGGCAAAGAAAGATGTAAGGAGCTGCTGCAGCTGTCGGGCCTTAACCTGGGTACTATGTGAACGAGGTTCTGTGCAGGTGCGCTGACTCCGACCAAAGGCGGAGCCTACGCCCGAAGGTTTCATAACGACGCAACATAAGCTCGAATTCACGTTTTACTGCGAGGCCTCCACAGCCAACCAATCACGCAACCAATATTCAACACAGAGGCAGAAGAAAAGGCGGTTGTGGGGAACAAAGCACAACCCTGGCTAGGGAGACCAACAGGCAAACAGATGAGCCGAACAGTCCCGAAGTCCTTCGGACGCCATGGGCGGGGATGGGGTGGAGTTGTGGGGGTGGTGGCTGCTTCTCTCCAGGTGGCAGCAGATGCTAAATCGGGAGAAAGCTTCAGAGGTCTCCTGGGCACAGCCTCTAAAAGCATCTCGTCCTGGCACATTTTATGATCCTCCCAAATGGGTCTATTCTCATTATCTCAGCCACCTTTCACTTTCTACGGGTTCGTTTCAAGTCTCAGGTGGTACCCGGTGAGGGCAGATGTTGTCACAGCAGTCCATCACATATGTTTATCGCTGGGGGGAAGGGGCGACTTTGCTGTGAGCTCAATGCTACTTGACATGAGTGACTCCATTTTGAGACATGAGAATGACATCATTATGATATATCACCAGATTAGAGGACACTAATGAGACAGGGCAAATAATGTAACATGTGACGAAGGACTGAATTCTGCACCAGAAAAAAAGGTCCATTAGTGGAACAGTTGGCAAAATCTAAATAAAGTCAGTAAATTAGCTAACAGTATTGAGTTGATTTTAATTTCCTCAAAACCAAATCGCATTCATGAGCTGGGTGGCTGACGACTGCAGTCCCAGCTACTCAGGAGTATGAGGCAGAAGGATTGCTTGTGCCCAGGAGTCTGACACTGCAGTGAGCTATGACTGCACCACTGCATTCCAGCCTGGGCCACAAAGCAAGACCTTGTCTTTAAGAAAAGAAAAAAAAATAGTTTAAACAGTTCATCAAATCAATAATATTGAACTGATGTTAACTGATGACGATTTTGATAATTGTACTGAAGTTATGCAAGAGAATGTCCTTATGTTTAGGAAATGTACACTGAAGCATTTAGAGTTAAGCAACTTCATATCACACCCTGTAGGAAAAGGTAGGTGGGTGGGTAGGTGAGGGTGGGTGTGTGGGTGTGTAAAGAGAGAATGATTGATAAAACTAGAGTGGTCAAATACTAACATGTGAAACATTGGGGAATCTGGATGAAGGATAACAGGAATCCTTTGTACTATTTTTACAACTTTTTCGTATGCCTAAATTTACTTATTTTGTATGTTGAAGATAATTTCAATGTAAAAGTTAAAGAAAAAAACGAACTAAAAAAGTTTAAACTTCTCTTGTTCTCTCTCCTTGCTCCAACTACGTTTTTTTTTTCTTTTTGAGATGGAGTCTCGCTCTGTTGCCCAGGCTGGAGTGCAATGGCGCGATCTTGGCTTGGTGCAACCTCCGCCTCCCGGGTTCAAACGATTCTCCTGCCTCAGCTTCCCGACACGTGCCTGCCACCACGCCCGGCCAATTTTTGCATTTTTAGTAGAGACGGGGTTTGACCATGCTGGCCAGGCTGGACTCGAACTCCTGACCTCAGGCGATCCGCCTGCCTCGGCCTCCCAAAGTGCTGGGATTACAGGTGTGAGCCACGGCACTCAGCCTCTCCAACTACTTTTTTTTGTTCTTTGTCTACCCATTAGATTGCAAACACCATAAAAGCAGAGACTCATTGTGTTCTCCTCCTGTACAAGCAGCACCAAGCACCACACTTTACATTTTAGAGGCACTAAGTATTTTGATATTTAATCTTGGACCATATTACAGTTTCTATTCACATATCTTTTCATTGACACAATTTTAATACATTCTACTGATGAATGTATACATAAAATGTGGTATATATCTATATAATGGTTTATTATTTGGTAATAAAAAGTAGTAAGTATTGATACATCCTACAACATGGATGAACCTTGAAAATATTATGTTAAGTGAAAAAAAAACTCAGTCAAAAAGGACCATATATTGTATGGTTACATGTATATGACATGTCCAGAATAGATGATCTACACAGGCAGCAAGTAGATTAGTGGTTGCTTAGGGCGGGGGGTGATGGGCAGACTGGGGAACAATGGCTAAAAGGCACAGGGGCTTCTTTTGAGGGTAGTGTAAATATTCTAAAATTGTGTCAGGTGAGAAATAATTTGGCCAAAAAAATTTTTAACTTAAAATTTTAATTGATTGTGCTGATGATGGCACAACTATAAATATACTAAAAGCCATTAAATTGTACACTTAAATGAATGAATTTCAAGGTATGTAGATTATATCTCAATAAAGCTGTTTTTAAAAACAAAAACGAAACAAAAAAACTTAAGAGCTCTGCTAGAATTTTTAATAGAAGGCCCGATATATGTAGTCGACTATCTGTGTCTATGTAAAGTCCTTTATGTAGTAAAGTACTACACATTTGCAGCCACAGGTATGGCATTGAAAACCATTTCATTTGGCCGGGAGCGGTGGCTCACGCCTGTAATCCCAGCACTTTGGGAAGCTGAGGCGGGTGGATCACAAGGTCAGGAGATCGAGACCATCCTGGCTAACACGGTGAAATCCCGTCTCTACTAAAAATACAAAACAAATTAGCCAGGTGTGGTGGCGGGCGCCTGTAGTCCCAGTTACTCGGGAAGCTGAGGAAGGAGAATGGCGTGAACCCGGGACGCGGAGCTTGCAGTAAGCAGAGATTGTGCCACTGCACTCCAGCCTGGGCAACAGAGAGAGACTCCATCTTAAAAAAAAAGAAAACCATTTCATTTTAGAATTTCCTAATCTTCTATTAAAACTAAACTCAATCGACAACCTTGTATTTGTCTAATAAAGGTTCCCAAACAACTACTTTATGATATACAAAAGAAATCACCAGCAATTTCATCCCAATGCTGAGCTTTTTTAGGTTAAGTGTGGCTTAGTGAGAGAAAATGCTCAAGACCAGTCAACCCTGGCTCCTTCTCTGCTCTGCTCTCACGGGTCATTCTGGGGTCATCGCTCCCCTAGAAGCCTTCCCTGCCCCTCAGATCAGGCTCAGAGCTCTCCTTTGGGTTCCTATATCACCCTGCACACACCTCTCCACCCTGGCATTTCTTGAAGCAAACTATTTTTCCCCTCCATTAAATGATGAAATCATTAATCAAATAAATTAATGAACATACATAAATCACCTTTGTATTCTTAGCACCTAGCACTGTACCAGCACCCAAAAAGGCCTAACAAAATTTGTAAAGTTAAACTTACAGTGTGAATTTGAACCTGTCTGACTTACATAAGTCCCAGTTTTCTCCTTATCAAAGAGTAATGCCACCCAGTCTTAACTACCCCATAGAGAAGTGAGAAACAAACTAGAAAATATAACGAAAGGCACTTTGAAAAAATGATGCATTATACATACACGGTGTTTCATCATAAAGTACCCTATGTAAAATATTAGTTGTTATTTTACGGGTCTTCCTATGTAGCTTAATTTTGTTACAGAAACTTTGATACTTCTGGATCTAAGAAGGCATGAGAGGTAAGAATGCCATGAAAGAACAAATATGTCTAAATTAACTGTTTATCATTACATACCTTTTTGTTAACTATTACATGCAAAATAGCATTTTTTAAAACTCAACAGCAATTAATGCTAAATTACTCAGTAGAGTAGCAAAGAATATAACTGCTACACAGGTTATTTTTACAGCCCACTTTCCTGTCTCTGTGTTCTGAAATGACTTAGAATCGCAGGCTAAAATTCTATATTTAAAAAAAAAGAAAGAAAGAAAAAGAAAAAGAAATTCATGACCTAAATGTTGCCACCACACCTCATAAATACAGCACCTTCTGCCGCTAAAGCCTTTTACACATTTAAGAGCCCTACGTGTTCTTGACAGAAACCATACTCAAGCAGCTGAATTTAGAACATGCTGACCTTAAGCAAATCAATGCCCTTAGCATGTACTTCTGGCCTGTATCACTGCAAGAGTTAGACAGCCTCACCATCTATAGTAGTCAACAATTTCTGGCCACTGTCCCCTGTCTATTTTAAGATATCCCTACTACACTTCTGTGTTGCACAAAGAAATAGAATACACATAAACCTGAGTTTAAACACAAATCGTTTACCTCAGAAATCAGGATATGTGCATTCCTACTGTGCTTTGCTCAAAAATATTTAATTTGGTTAGTTTCCACTTCCTGCTTTCATTTATGAAATAAAAAATATTTTAACAAAAATTGAAAAATCAAGTATAAGACACTTTAGCTTACTGCCTTATCAGATTTATAAGTAACCTAGTCATAAACTAGGCCAGAATTGGCAGGGTCCCAAATAAAGTACAAACAAATACTTAAACAGAGTAATGGTATCTGCCATTTTCATGCAAAATTACACTAGATATTAAAACAGTACCTGATTAAGGACTACAATATATTTTCACTGATATACCTGAATACTTACTAACTCTTCTAACTCTTGGATCTAAATGACATAAAATCTATTTTTAGTTTTTTATCGAGGCAACATCAACCAAAATGCCTGCACTAGTCTTTGTTTACAAATAAGAGCCTCTTATTTTTCACTCTAAACCCAGAGCCTGTAATTTAGCACAGCAATTGTATAGCTTCTGAACGTCGGGTAAATTATTTACCTGAAATTTCTATATAAACACAAATTAGAAACTACTAACTGTATTAAGCAATTATTCATAGATTTTTTCATTCCTAATACAAAGGCTAGTATTTGTGCAAAGGCCTAATGCTAGAAACCAGTATCATAAAATATTCAGCATTTTAGATTGCTTTTTAAATGATTTCCTTCATTCCCTTGATTTAGTAAACCAACAGACATTCTCAAGTATTAACTCTAGTGGAAAAAGATTTCAAATAAAGAAAATGAGGTAATTCTGATATGCAGAATAATGCAGGACCCAAATGAAGTGAAGTCATTTAATAGCAAATGAACTAAATATAGGGCCCAAGCAGCTGAAGCCTGGGAGTTTATATAATATGCTAGCTCACTACTAAAAGCTCTCAAGACAGAATCCATAGAGTACCAAGGGAAAGAAAAAAACAAAAACTACTATTCTTCTCATACTGTTAAATAAGATTTTACAATTTTTTTCCAGAAAAAAATTAAAAGCTAATCTTGCATATTGAAAAAAAAATATTTTGGGGAGCACAGATATCTAATAAATCTAATTATGTGATACTAAGCAAGAGCTACTACCCTGTAACAGCAGCAAATTTAAAATTTTAAATGATCTGAACAGTTTTAATGGTATCTAGCACTCTACTACTAAAACCCATACAATCAAGAATATACTAAGATACATAGCCAAAAGAATGAAAGTCTATCAAAGAGATATCTACAATCCAGTGTTTACTGCAGCACTATTCACAATAGGCAAGATTTGGAATGAACCTAAGTGTCCATCAACAGATGAATGGATAAAGAAAATGTGGTACATATATACACAATGGATACAAAGAATGAGATCCTGTCAATTGCAACAACATGGATGGAACTGAAGGACATTATGTTATGTGAAATAAGCCAGGCACAGAAAGACAAAACTTCACAATGTTCTCGCTCATATGTGGGAGCTAAAAATTAAAACAATGAACTCATGGAGATAGAGTAGAATAATGGTTACCAGAGTCTAAGAAGGGTAGTAGATGGGGGCAGGGAGTAGGGATGATTAAGGGGTCCAACTATATAGTTAGAATGAATAATATGTAGTATTTGATAGCACAACAGAGTGACCACAGTCAAAAATAATTTATTGTTCATTTAACAATAAGTAAGGGAGTCTAACTGGAATGTTTGTAACACAAAGAAATGACAAATGCTTGAAGCAATGGATAGTCCATTTACCCTGATGTGATTATTATGTATGTACTGTATGCCTATATCAAAATATCTCAAATACCCCATAAATATATATACCTACTATGGACCCATAAAAATAAAAATGTTTTTAAAAAAAGAATATAATAAAGGTATATCAGGCTGTTATTTCTAATTCCTAATACACACTATATATTTTTTTTCAGTGGGTCTCACTCGGTCACTCAGGCTGGAGTGCAGCGGCATTATCATAGCTCACTGTAGCCTCTAACACCTGGGCTCAAGGGATCCTCCTACCTCAGCCTCTTGAATAGCTAAGACTACAGGCATTTACCAACATTCCCGGCTCATTATTTTTTTTCTCTTTTTGGAGAGGCAGGGTCTCGCTCTGTTGCCCAGGCTGATCTTAAACTCATGGCCTAAAGCGATCCTCCCACTTCCCAAAGTGCTGGGATTGCAGGTGTCAGCCACCAAGCCCAGCTCAAATACATATTTTAATAAGTTTTACTAACACTAAGTGACATAAATGGGCAATTCTTTCTGATAACCTACTGGTAGGGCATATATTTAGAGATGATTTGTGTAAGAGTTAATTAATTTCTCCTTTATTTTATACTGGGCACTATAGCATATACTTGCAAGAAGGGTAATCAGGTACAGCGAAAGGCAAATGCAGTATCAGAAAATACTCCTTGGTGGGTCTAAATTTATATCTCCCATGTTCTAACCATTTCTAACAATAAACTGCATGAATGACCAATATTGGCAGATCCTGTATTTGTCTATATTTGATGGCAGGTCCATCATGTTGGACCTCGTAGGTAGGGCTTAGCAAATACCAAGAACATAAATTCACTCAGGCTTATATGAAAATAATTTAAGCTCAAAGTTATCAAACTATCAATTCAAAGCCATTTTACACTCCAGAATGAGTTTTCAGTATTCTGAATCTTGGTAATCATTAGTTAGCCTCTCATACTATCTATTGCACTTCAGGCTAGTGTTACATTGTAGGACTTTATCAATACTTACATGGGCATTATTTTCTTCTTTAACTTCCCCCGAGAAGCAAGACCAAAATAGCATTACCCATAGCATATATGTGGATAGAACATAATAAAACTGGTTATGATCAGGTGACCTAAAGAGTCACGGGAGCCAAAGAAGTATATTTGTGTTTTGTTTTGTTTTGCTTTTTTGAGACAGAGTTTTGCTCTTGTGGCCCAGGCTGGAGTGCAATGGCATGATCTCGGCTCACTGCAACCTCCACCTCCTGGGTTCAAGTGATTCTCCTGCCTCAGCCTCCCAAGTTGCTGGGATTACAGACACCCACCACCACACCCAGCTAATTTTTGTTATTTTTAGTAGAGATGGGGGTTTCGCCATGTTGGCCAGGCTGGTCTTGAACTCCTAACCTCAGGTCATCCACCCGCCTCAGCCTCCCTAAGTGCAGGGATTACAGGCATGAGCCACTGCACCCGGCTGTATATCTGAATCTTAAAATCATTAATCAGAATAACTTTCTGAATCCTTATACAGGTTGAGCATCTCAAATCCAAAAATCTGAAACTTTTTGGGCATTGACATGACACTCAAAGGAAACAAATTTTCAGATTTGGGGGCGCTTAACTAGTTGGTAGTGCAAATATTCCAAAATCCGGAAAAATCTGGAATCCAAAACACTTCTGGCCCCAAAAGTTTCAGATAAGGGCTACTCAAACCTGTATATAATTTTTCTAAATGTTCAGTTACATATGATTGATTATGTCTTTAATAAACTATTTCTCTCAAGTGCTAAAATGCCCAATGATATATACAAAGGTTAATGTAAATACTTTCCAACATTTAAAGACTTCTGTTTGATCATTATTAATCAACTATCATTCCTTCAAGTCTTCCATTAAAAATAAAAATAACCAGATGTCTTTGGCATGGAACTTTGCAGTGGAGATTTCTATCCTGCTTGGGTAGATTTTATGTCTTGATTTTTTTTAATCTCTTTAAAACGAACCTAAATTGATCCTCTCTTGATTTCCTTATTTAACTGAAGCGGTCTCTTCTACCACAAACACACACAAAAGTATTTCATTTAGCAGAAATTTCACATTAATAAACAACCAAAAAAAAAGTATGGAGTTGTTACCTACCTGTAGTACCGAGATTGTAGATATGTTGAACAAACAGTCTTTGATACATGACTGGCCGACCCAAAGTCTATTACTTTAACCCTGTAAGGCTGCCGAACAGGATCCACCAACATAATATTCTCTGGTTTGAGATCAGCATGAATTAAACCAAGACTTTTCAATTTTTTCAGTGCAGTGGCCACTTGTTGAAGAATGGGCCGAATCACTTTTAGTGGCAGGGGACTAAATTTATTTTGTTTCAGAAAGTCATACAAGTTTTGTTCCAGCATCTCAAAGACTAAACAAGTATGGTTACGGTGCTGAAAGCATTCATAAGCTCGTACAAAGTTATATTCATCAGCATTTTCAGTACTGAGCCTTGCTAATATGCTCACTTCTATTTGACCTTGACGTGCATAAGAAGGATGATTCTTCAAAATTTTGATTGCTACAATTTCATTTGTCCCTCTTTTCCAGCATTTAACTACCTGGCCAAACGTGCCTCGACCAAGAAAATCAAGGACTTCATAAGTATTTTTCATGGAGCATAAGACTTCATGCTGTACTAACTGATAGTCACCTTCTCCAGTGGTACAATTCTGTTTTGATCCTGTGGTAGCTGTCACAACTGTCACTGGATTTCCCATGTTGGTTTGCAACATTGCAGGAAGTATGGACAATTCATCGACAATCTGCATTGCGCTGCTATGATTATCCAACTCCTCACTCTTGCGCTTCAATCCACATCGCTGGGGGCCTTCTAGGAAATGCAATCTGTTTCGCCACGCCCCAATCTGAGGTGCCTGCACGTGAGCTTGCTGTGCCTGAGCTGCTATGACCTTTGTAGCACCTGCAGTGTTTTTCAAAACAACAGCACTTGTCTGCAATGAAAAGTTGTGTCCTCGAGGTCTATTAAATGGTATCTTTGTCTGAAAAGCACTACCCTTAGTGGGAGGATGAGAATTTCCAAAGTTTCTACCATTCACATAGGTCCGTGGATAGTTTCTTTCCTGGAATACACAACTGCTTGGCTCTACTTTGAGTTTCTTCACACTACAAAAGGCACTTGACTGAGTTTGATAAACATATGGTGGGTAGACCAAGACTTGTGAGGCCATACCTGCAAAAAAAAAAAAAAGGAAAAGAAAAAAAAGGAAAGAAGAAATATTAATGTCAACGATTTTTTTTTCAATTTTAAATATCAGGAAGAAAACTCTTAAGGGTCAAATTCACAATTTGTAAAAAAAGTAATTAATTTCCAAGAAGATGATTTTTTCCCTTGGAGAAGATAACTATCTTTATAATATCTCCATTTCAGTTAATTGGTGCTTCAGCTATTCTGAGTATTGCGTTAAAAGGCTAAGAATAAAGAATCAAGTGCATTTAATTACTTAACAAATATTTACTGAGAAGCTGAAATGGCCAATATGCCCTAGAAACGGTGCCAACATTTTCCCTCAAAAGAAAAGTATAGATCCCTGTAATCCTAGCACTTTGAGAGGCTGAGGCAGTTGGATCACTTGAGGTCAGGAGTCCAAGACCAGCCTGGCCAACATGGTGAAGAAACCCCAACTCTACTAATAATGCAAAAATTAGCTGGGGATGGTGGTGCATGCCTGTGGTCCCAGCTACTTGGGAGGCTGAGGGAGGAGAATCGCTTGAACCTGGGAGGCGGAGGTTGCAGTGAGCCAAGATTGCACCACTGCACTTCAGCCTGTGAGACAGAGCAAGACTCTGTCTCAAAAAAAAAGTACAGATCCTTTAACTGTACACATTTGACAAAAGTAAAACATTCTATTACCAAATTCAAATGTATGAACCAATGACAAGAAAATATACATTATATAAACATAGTTTATAGCCATATTTCTTAAACCTAAAGCCCAAGAATTGCCTCAGGAGGAAAAAAACATCTATGTCTGCTTTAACTATATATACATATATATATATATATATATATATTTTTTTTTTTTGAGACAGAGTTTCGCTATGCCCCACCTATGGCAGGGATTTTAAATAAAATTAGGGTTCCAATTTCATGAATAGCTGATGCTACATTCTATTTACTAAAAATATTATCCTTTGATCTTAAAAAGCATTATATTACAAAGACAAGTTAATGACTTTCTACCCA
The DNA here is from genome assembly GCF_029281585.2 of Gorilla gorilla gorilla. Taxonomy (NCBI): domain Eukaryota; kingdom Metazoa; phylum Chordata; class Mammalia; order Primates; family Hominidae; genus Gorilla; species Gorilla gorilla. Next base: position 39,644,263 of record NC_073233.2, on the reverse strand, counting down.
GTTATATTCATGTTCCCATTCTTCTCAATGTGTACTTTATTATATGGATATTCCTTTAAACTTCCTCCAAATAATATTGGAAAATATTTGAAATTTTCAAATCATATTTTCAAATCAAATTTCAAATCATATTTCAAAAACAGATTTAAAATCATTCTAAGGTTCTCAAGGACTAAATGACATTCTATTTATTTTATGCCTGCATCCAAAAAGGATGTGAGTTTATTGAGGCTGAAATAGCCAACATTCTTACCACACAACCATTAAATGTATAATGATTTTATAAACATTATTTGATTCAGATATAACATAGATATGAAAGAGGATCCAGTTTTATTCTGGCATATTTAATATTCTCCCCTATGACCTTATGTTACCAAATTAGAATTTATAAATTATGAAATCAACCTAGCAACTGCTGACCTATCTATAGGAACTCAAAACATATACACACATAAGAATGAATCCTCAGTACCATAGCTAGAAAAACTGATAATTACACAGGTGTTAGATCTGCCTTCCATCTACTTGGTCTGCCACAACAATATATAAACGTGTACGTCAAAACCACCATTTGATAGAATCATCACTTTAAGTAATACTCCATGTTTTCTACTTGCACAAAATTATCTTGGAATTTCCCTAATGGTAAAATCCTAATACAAATGATCAAGTGTAAAAATAAGCTGAGAAGCCAGATACAGGAACTTTGCATTATGTTCTCTTAATGTTTTTCTGCACATCTACCCTTTCGTCTTTTAACAAGGTCTCACTAGTCTGCAGTGCAGTGGCACAATCATAGCTCACTGCAGCCTCCAACTCCTGGCCTCAAGTGATCCTCTCATCTCAGGCTCCCAAAATGCTGGGATTACAGGCATGAGCCACTGCACCCAGACTCACATCTACTACTGAACACTTTAAAAACTCTTTTAGATTTCAATCAACGTAAAATAATATCTTCTTGCTTCACCCTCCAGGCAGGGGTTAGCATTCAGTGCTCTCACAGTAGTTCCTAAATTCTTCTCATTTTGCGATTACAACATTTCATTATATTGTAATTGTCAGTGTATATATCTGTCTTTCACACTAGATCTAAAGCAAAGTGCCAAGGATATAGAGTTGGTGTTCAATAAATGTTGGCTTGTTGGTTGGCTGAAATATCTTCATTTTCTACAATTTAAAAATCTGTATTATATTAACTATGTGGTCTCCTACTCTTATAACAAATCACAAACATCAGTTCTTTAACTCAGAATCCAGATTACCATCACAATCTGTAATATCTATATTAAAAATGAGAGCAACTACCTACTGAGCACTTACTATGCAACAGTTTAACACTTTATTTACAATATTTTATCTAATCATAGCAGTATCTTTCCAATTTGCTTTTAAGAAAACTAAAGTTGGCCAGGCACGGTGGCTCATGCCTGTAATCCCAGCACTTTGGGAGGCCGAGGCGGGCGGATCACTTGAGGTCAGGAACTCGAGACCAGCCTGGCCAACATGGTGAAACCCCTTCTCTACTAAAAATACAAAAATCAGCCAGGCGTGGTGGTGCACACCTATAATCCTAGCCACTGGAGAGGCTGAGGCACAAGAATCGCTTGAACCCAGGAGGCAGAGGTTGCAGTGAGCCGAGATCGCACCGCTGTACTTCAGCTTGGGCAACAGAGCGAGGCTCCGTCTCCAAAAGAAAAAAAAAAAAAAGAAAACTGAAGTTTACCAAGACTAGGTAACTGGCCCATAGTCAATAGCTAAGGTATGGTACAAGGAACAAGTAAACGCACCACCTTTCAGATAAAAGGTGCAAATTTATACCTCCTATAGCTTCCTAAAAGTTTTCTTGTGCACAGTCTACCACATTCCTAATTTGACTTGACCTTAATAAATCTGCTACAAAACCTTACTAGACAAATTAAGACTTGATGTTCACTCTGTAAGAGAAAATTATAAATTGAAATTCCGGAGTTCCGCTGGGCGCGGTGGGTCACGCCTGTAATCCCAGCACTTTGGGAGGCTGAGGCGGGCGGATCACGAGGTCAGGAGATCGAGACCATCCTGGCTAACACGGTGAGACCCCGTCTCCACTAAAAATACAAAAAATTAGCCAGGAGTGGTGGCAGGTGCCTACAGTCCCAGCTACTCGGGAGGCTGAGGCAGGAGAATGGCGTGAACCCGGGAGGTAGAGGTTGCAGTGAGCAGAGATCGCGCCACTGCACTCCTTCCTGGGCGGCAGAGGGAGACTCCGTCTCAAAAAAAAAAAAGAAATTCTGGAGTTCCAAACATCTCATTGGCATCTACTGACATCTATTCCATACCTTTACTCAGAAAAGATTTTGAAACTCCATCAACTGATTGTTCTTTTAATGAAGAAAAAACACACTGAAAACTCCTGCTAAATGTATCAAACTCATCCATTAAGGCACTTTTGTGAGGCTTCCAATCTTATCTGCAATAGTTTTTCTAAGAGACTAGGTCTCACTGTATTGCCCACGCTGGTCTTGAATTCCTGTTCTCAAATGATCCTCATACCTCAGCCTCCCAAATAATCTCAAATAGACTATAGGTTCGAACCACTACACCCTACTCGATAATTTAACATTGCCATGATTCTCCTAATTTACAAACCACTTCTGTAACCCATACCCATAGACTCAGAAAAAGAGATGATTAAATTCACAGATAATTTTTTTTTTGGGATACAGTCTCGCTCTATTGCCCAGGCTGGAGTGCAGTGGCGTGATCTCGGCTCACTGCAATCTCCACCTTCCAAGTTCAAGTAATTCTCCTGCCTCAGCTTCCCGAGTGGCTGGGATTACACGCATCCGCCACCACACCCAGCTAATGTTTTGTATTTTTAGTAGAGACAGCGTTTTGTCATGTTGGCCAAGCTGGTCTCGAACTCCTGGCCTCAAGTAATCCACCCACCTTGGCCTCCCAAAGTGCTGAGATTACAGGCATGAGCCACGGCACCCGGCCCAATTTTTTTTTTTTTTTTTTTTGAGACAGAGTCTTTGTTGCCCAGACTAAAGTGCAATGGCACAAACATGGCTCACTGCAGCTTCGACCTCCTGAGCTCAAATGATCCTCCCACCTCAGCCTCCCAAGTAGCTGAGACCACAGATATGTGCCACCATGCCCAGCTAATTTTTAAATTTTGTAGAGATGGGGTCTTGCCATATTGCCCAGGCTGGTCTCGAACTCCTGGGTTCAAGCAATCCTCCTCCTGACTTGGCCTCCCAAAGTGCTGAAATTACAGACATGAGCCACTGAGCTCGGCCAACAGATAAATTTTAAAACAGCTATTATACACTTGTGGATTTAAAGGAAAGCATGAGAGAGACATGAAAAATATAGAAGAACACTGTACACCATACATATACAGATGGTGGGAAGGCAATCTGGCAATATTTAACAAAATTGCAAATGAACATATCCTCTGACCTAGAAATGCAGGCAACTCAAGACACTATAAAAGAATATTCACTGCAGCACTGTGTAAAGCAACCTAATACCGTAAATAACCTACATATCCATCAAAAGGTACTAAACAGACCTTGACACATGGACCAATTTAGAAAGAATGAAAACAACTTATTTGCCTTGCTATTCACCTGATTCTGAATACTGCTACCTGAAAAAAAGCAAGATTTCAAAAAATGTATACTTTACAATAGATATTACCATGTGTGTTTAATTAAAAAGAGGAATTATATGCATATATTTGCATATGCACTGAATATCTATAGATATATAAAGAAATTGAGGGTTTCTTTGCCTTGGTGAAGAGTAACAATACTGGCAGCAATGAAAAGAATTACTTTTCACTGTACATCCTTTTTTACTACATACACATATCACCTGTTCAAAGAAAGTTTTTTAATCATCTGTGGAACCTATTAAAACATATGTATCTAAAAATAAAATAATCTGGGATTTGCTTTGAAATAATATAGAAGAGGAAAAAGTGGATGGGGATATGGAGAAAATGAAATGAGTCATAAACTGTTATTTATAGAAGCTTGATGATGGGTATATTGGAGTTCATTATGCTATCCTGTCTACTTTTGAATACGCTTATATTTTTCCTTAATGAAAAGTTAAATAAGGCCCAAGCATAGTGGCTCACACTTGTAAAAACACAAAAATTAGCCAGGTGTGGTGGCGCACGCCTGTAATCCCAGCTACTCGGGAGGCTGAGACAAGAGAATCACTTGAACCCAGGAGGTGGAGGTTGCAGTGAGCCGAGATCGTGCCACTGCACTCCAGCCTGGGCGACAGAGCAAGCCTCTGCCTTAAAAAAAAAAAAAAAAAAAGTTAAATAAGTAAATATACACATAAAACTCTAATCAGAAAGATTTTGATTTGGTAGGTCTGTGATAAGGTCCAGGCATCTGAAAGTGTACAAGCTCCCAGGGCCATGTAGAGTCACACTAAAATCTGAGAACCAATGATCTCGTCTATACAAAAACCACAGGCAAATTCAAGTCCTACCAAATCAGGGCCCCCAAGTCTGAAAAAACAGGATGAAGTGCCAGGGAATCAGATCAATGCACACCACTCTAGGCTAATTCATGCCATGTTAAATTGTGTGAACAGCTGATAACTGACATAGAGAAATTTTTAAAACTGCTGCAATTTCTGGATCCTGCCATTCCTAGCTTTTCTTTCCCAACATGCCAAGCTGGAAGGCAATCAATCAACCCAAGGCTCCAACCAGGGGTTGGACAAAGTGTCATTATCCCTCACCAGCCAATTCCCAACCACTATGCTCTGTGAACCTATCTCAAAAGGGACTTTAGAAAATAAACACAGATAGGAATATCATGCAATTTATAGTTCATCAGAAGCCATAGGTGGTGGTGCTGGAGACAGGTATAAAAGACCATAAGAAAAGACCTATAAATTACTTATTAACTTGACCACTGTGACTCCCTGATATATCCAGGTATTAACTCTTTTCCTTCTCCTACCCTCCATCAGACATACTCACGACTTGCTAGTATCTGGTGTTTATGGATTTTACAAAGTACTATATTCCCAGGAGCTGAAGCCCATGGTCCAAAATACTGTTTTAGTACAATACTATTTCCTATTTTTCATTGCAATGTATACTGTGTTGTCCTCTGCAGCTGTATTATTCATGACCCTGCCAATTGTTCTTATCAACTAAGAAACGATGTTTTGAAATACTACCCCTTTGTGAGCTGGAGCTGTCCATAAAATATTACTCAGAGGATAGTGAAGACTCCTATTAGAGCAATCATTAAGCTTTCATTCCTTAGAATAATTTCAGGTTCTTTAACCTACTATGGTCTGAATGTTTGTGTCCCCACCCCCGCCCCTCGGCTCCCCCAGAATTTGTATGTTGAAACTTAACCGCCAAAAGTGATGGTATTAAGAGGTGGGAACTTTGGGAGGTGTAGATCATGAGGGCTCTATCCTCTGAATGGGATTAGTGCTCTTTTACATAAAAGAGGCCTGAGGTAGCTTGTTCACCCCTTCTACCACATAAGGACACAGCAAAAGGGCGCCATCTTTGAAGGAGGAGAAAGTGAGCCCTCACCAGACACCAAATCTGCTGGCACCTTGATCTTGAACTTAGCCTCCAGAGCTGTGAACAATAAGGTTATGCTCTTTATAAATTACCCAGTCTAAGGGATTTTATTATTGCAGCCCAAATGGACTAACATATACATCTTATTTTTCCAATCCTCTAACAAACTTTAAGTCGCATCTGAACTACTCTATCCAAACTGTTCACATCTTTTTATAATTACCAAACCAGCAATGTAATCAATATTGACACCCATAGTCATGAGTCTGATCATTGCTAACCACAGTGGGCTGTTTCCATCTTTTTTTTACTACACATAATATTAGCCCATCTGAAAAGGGAGGGAGAAAACAGAAACAGAAATACTTTACCAAGTTATATTCAATTTATTTGCCAATATGAAATTTCTGAATTATTTTTGACCAAACTTACACACACTACATATGTAATAGGGTTCTTCTTTTTTTTTTTTTTTTTTTGAGACAAAGAGTCTCGCTCTGTTGCCTGTGCTGGAGTGCTGGAGTGCAGTAGCGTGATCACAGCTCACTGCAACCTCCGCCTTCCCAGGTTCAAGTGATTCTCGCTCCTCAGCCTCCCAAGTAGCTGGGATTATAGGCATACACCACCATGTCTGGCTAATTTCTGTATTTTTAGTAGAGATGGGGTTTTGCCATGTTGGCCAGGTTGGTCTCAAATTCCTAGCCTCAAGCCATCCACCCACCTCAGCCTCTCAAGTGTTGGGATTACAAGCATGAGCCACCACGCCTGACTGGGTTCTTCTTTTAAATGTACTTTGATATCACAAATAAATTAAATAAAAGGTAATAATGCCTTGCACTCTCCTTACTCAACTTACTTCTATTTGTTCAAATCTCCATTTTAAAAATCTTTTCCTTTTTAAAAATTGCGGTAAAAATAAATAAAATTTACTATCTTAAATCATTTTTTTTTCCTTTTTTGAGATGGAGTCTCGCTCTGTCGCCCAGGCTGGAGTGTAGTGGCACGATCTCTGCTCACTGCAAGCTCCGCCTCCCGGGTTCACGCCATTCTCCTGCCTCAGCCTTCCGAGTAGCTGGGACTACAGGCGTCCACCACCATGCCCGGCTAATTTTTCGTATTTTTAGTAGAGACGGGGTTTCACCATGTTAGCCAGGATGGTCTCGATCTCCTGACCTCGTGTATCTTAAATCATTTTAAATGTACTGTTCAGTGACATTAAGTACAGTGAGCATGCTAAAAAAACAAAGAAACCAGCAACACCAAGAAACACAAGTAGGTGCTTCTTGACCAACTACCAAGCCCCTCTCCTATTCCTACTTTGGTCTTTACATGGATCCAGTTATTTCTCACAGTTTTCTCTTTCCTCCCTTATCTCAATCAAACCCTGAGATATGAGTTTATGCTCCTATAAACACAGCCCTTCACATTCTGTCCTCAAAATATTGTCCTTCTTTTCCTTTGACCTATCATCTCTTCCTGATTATTTCCCACCATAGCCTGCCAATATTCTTGGCTAAATTCTAGTTCCTCTTTCTAGTAAAATTATAGATTGAAAATTAACACTTTTCTTACATAGCACAAAAGGTATTCATAAAGATTTATAATTTTTATTCCTTTTAGTTTAAAATTGGTTATATTTTTAACAAATTAATCATCAACCTCTGACAGAAAGGAGAGGTTTTCTTTAAAGAAGATGTAAAAAACACACACTCTTAGAGGGAAAACATGACAAATTTGATTTTATTAAAATTTAAAGCTTTCATTCATCAAATGATACCTGAAATAAAGATAAGCCACTGACATAGACAAGTTATTTGCAATACACGTAACTGAGAAGAGATCTAAAGAAGTCATATTATGTTTGGTAAAACTGAGTAGACAAATGGACAGAAGATATAAACAGACAATTCACAGACAGGAAGTACAAGCCAAGTCTTATTTTATGCCATTTTATGACTATCAAACTGGCAAAAAGAAGTAGGACAACATCCACTGTTGAAGAATAGGGCAACAGGAACTGTTATACAAGGGTAAGAAGTACAATCACTTTTGAGGGCAAAGCTGAAAATGGACATACTCTATAATCCAGCAATTCTTCTCCCAGGTGTATACTCCATCTAAAGAAATTCTCACAAATATGCACAAAGAAACAGGTAAATTAATGTTCACTGCAGCACTACATGTAGTATCAAAATTTCAGAATAATCTAATTGTTAGAAAAGGACTGGATATTGTGGCTTAGTCATAAAATACAAAGCATGCAGTACAAGTGTGGCTCATATCACAATTATTATATATTTATGTACCACAAAAAAAGAAAATATACCAATTGTTAGGTCAAGACATCATCGATTTTAAGATGCATCCCAATTTCAAAGATGTTAAAATGTTAGGAGGAAATGTGCTAGAACTGATGAAGTGCAGCAAAATGAATTAACTGAAATTACATACATCAACGTACATAAATCTCAAAATATAGAACAAAAAAAGTTGCAGAAGAGCATGTATCATTTATTATAAAGTTAATAGAAGACAAAACTATACCATGTTTTATATGTGGTAAAGGTATAAAAACATGCATGGAAATGACAGACATGTCAAGAAGAAAAGAGAAGGAAGGGACCTCAAATTTATTTTGCACACTGGATGACAGTTGCATAGGAAGTGATTCTATTACTCCCTATACTTTCATAGCCTGGGTTTACATTAATTTTTAAATAAAGAAGGTAAAAAATCTATCAGAGAATAGGAATAACCTATTTTAGTAATTGTTTATTTTTAAATTACAAAAATACAGCCCTGGCGTGGTGATTCACACCTGTAATCCCAGCACTTTGGGAGACCGAGGCGGGTGAATCATTTAGGTCAGGAGTTTGAGATCAGCCTGGCCAACATGATGAAACCCCGTCTCTACTAAAAATACAAAAATTAGCTGGGTGTGGTGGTGCACACCTGTAATCCAGCTACTCAAGAAGTTGAGGCATGGGAATCACTTGAACCCGGAAGGCAGGGGTTGCTGTGAGCCGAGATCATGCCACTGCACTCCAGCCTGGGCAACAGAGTGAGACTCTATCTCAAAAAAAAAAGAATAATAAAATAAAATAAAATTATAAAAATACGATCATTTTAGATATATTTTATTAACATAACCAATCAGCCATACCTTAGTTCATTCAGTTGGTAACCATACCAATTTGGTAGCCACACCAAAGTGAAGCAGTCACCTGTTCAGTCCGTACAAGCCTAAAATATTTGCCACGTACCCCAAGAAACTAGCTAGAATCTATCTCAGATATGAACGTGATTGTGTATCAACTATATATAATGAATATCCAAAAGTTATTTCATAACATTATTTACCATATTAACATTTAAAATATTATTTATTCATAGGCCCTGTCTCAAAAATATGAAAACAAATCCAAATTGAGGAAGAGTCTATAAAATAATGGCAGTATTCTTCAAAAGGTCAATGTCAAATCAACATAAAGACTGAGGAAGTTTTCAGATCACAGATTAAACTAAAGAGATACAACAACTGAACAGTCTTTACTTTATGCAATTAGTTAGAGTTAAAGGGACATGCCTGCAACTTACTCTCAAAAAATTCAGATAAAAACATAATATAGATATAGAGAAAAAAAGGTAAAAGCAAATGCAGTAAAATGTTAACATTTGAATAATCTAGGTGAAAAATACACAGGAATTCTTTGTATTATTCTTGCGGCTTTTCTGTAGGTCTGAATATTTGTCAAAGGATAAGTTAAACAGAAAACAAGAACGAGTGACAGGTATAAAACAATGTCTTTCTTGAACAAGACTCTTCTTCAAGGGTCACTAACTTGTGGATGAACAGCCAAATATGGTAGGCGTAGCCCAGAGCACCCAAAGTCTAGAATTGCCAGGCATATGAAGAGTCCCTAGGATCATCCGCCAGCACTAATTTTAAAAGTAATCATAAGCAGTGAGGGCAAATTTCTTCATTTAAAAGTATTACTTAATTCATAACAGTTTTTAAAGCTGTTGGTCATTATATAACTTCTTCAATCAATAAAGACTAAAAGTAGAACTTCACTATGTGATCCAATAAGTTCTGACAATTAAAAGGGCTTTTCATTCTTCAAAGGACAGAACCATAGTGCCAGTCTATGCAAGGCTCTATAAATAGAAATTACAAAATAGAACTATATAACAAACAATATTTAGCCAGTAAAAAGGAGTTTCTAGTCAGTTTATTTCATTTCTCAATTACCTTGTTTAAAGTGCATATTTATAAAAGACAAAACAACATGCCATTTAAAAAAAAAAGGCAGGAGACACTAGACAATAAGTTGGTAGTATGAACAGTAAATGAGTTTAATTCTTCATTGGTTAACTAGGTGTCAATATTTTAAATACCTCTATTATTTTAGAAGATTATTTTTACTAGCATTCAATCCAGGAAATAATACTAAACCATTTCATTGGCTGGGCACAGTGGCTTACGCCTGTAATCCCAGCACTTTGGGAGGCTGAGGCAGGCAGATCACGAGGTCAGGAGTTCAAGACCCACCTGACCAGTATGTTGAAACCCCACCTCTACTAAAAATACAAAAATTAGCTAGGCATGGTGGCATGCACCTGCAATCCCAGCTACTCAGGAGGCTGAGGCAGGAGAATCACTTGAGCTCGACAGGCGGAGGCTGCAGTGACTCAAGATCACGCCACTGCATTCCAGCCTGGGTGACAGAGCAAGACTACATCTCAAAAAAAAAAAAAAAAAATTGTGTCTACCATTTCATATAAGAAACAACCACCATACATTGTAAAACTTAATAAACTAAACCTGCTGTCTGAGGTGCCTACAGAACATTTATTTTGAAAATACTAAAGTCTTGGGTATTTTCCAGCAGTATTGTGAACAAAGCATCTAGAGAATGTGTTGACTATAACACAGATCAGCATGTTAAATAACAAGCTTCATCTGACTTAGCAAAATGTTCCAACATTTGGAACAGAAAATGACCTGTTGGACATTTCAAAGCTGCTAGAAATCACCCTGCCAGTACAAATCTTTAACAAGGCTAGAAAAGAGTTAATTAATTCAAAAAAATTACACAAGGATTACTCTTACTAAGCAGATAATTCTCTAGATTTTTAAAAGCTATATAAAATAAAAAATCAGAAATGGAAACCCTGACAGAAAGGTTGACTAAAAAGTTTACCTGAAGTTCCCTCTTTCTTGATGTAAACTTAAGATTAATAACTCAAATTCAGCTTATATAACTTAAGCACTAAAGAAAAATTTTTTCTTAAATTCTTCATACAACGCCCAATATCCACCAATGAGCTATTAGAAAGAGTAAACAGTTTTTTAAGTTTGGGTTATGAACAACTCCCTTAATAGAAAGCCAAATGTATTACTTTCTACTTTATAGGAAAATCTGTCTCAAAAGAACCACCACAAAACTTTTATTTCTTATGAAAATCTATGTAACTTTCAGACAAAGATAAATAAGATTAAGAAGGCAAAGGTCAAATGATTCCTACAAGAAGATCACCTGACATCATCTACCTTTAAAACAACTCAACAGGTAAACTGGCATCCTAGATTAATAATTTGACCGAATGCCCACTGCTGACAGCAATAAAAAGGAAAAAATCTGCCAACAAATAAGATTTTTATATGAGATAATGATTCAAAGCTCTAAATGAACATGTAGAGAACCAAGGTCAGGTTCTATAAAACTTTTCAAAAGTATGGTTTACCTTAAACAACCTAAAGATTCTCATCACTATATTCACACCTGAAAGAGAACTATCACTCTACAGTAATGTAAATCACACAAGAATGAAAATTCTAAAAACCAACAGAATGGGAACAGTGGCTACCATCTCCTTTGCCAGACACATCACACTTTTTCAGTTGTAAGAGCTGAAAAGATAAATATTTAACTGCATAAGCTTGAGTATAGTACTTTCAGTTATTTACAGCTGCATAAGCTTGAGTATACTACTTTCAGTTTTTAAAAATCTTTATGAAAGACACTGTGGGGCCTGGAAAAAATAAGTTGAATAGAAAAGTCAACTGTTTCTATTTTCCAAATTCTATTAAGATCCTATAGGGTCCTAATATGCCTTATACTGCTAAATTCAAAGTATTTTTTTAATTTCTACAATTATGTTTTCTTTCTACTCAGGCTGTAGTTGCCAGACATTCCACTTTATATAAATGCCCTTTTTACGGAATTTTGCAAAGTATTGCCCAAAATCTTTTTTTTTTTTTTTTTTTTTGTGGAGACAGAGTCTCACTCTGTCGCCCAGGCTGGAGTGCAGTGGTGTGATCTCGGCTCACTGCAAACTCCGCCTCCCAGGTTCACACCATTCTCCTGCCTCAGCCTCCCGAGCAGCTGGGACTACAGGTGCCCGCCACCACGCCTGGCTAATTTCTTTTTGTATTGTTAGTACAGACGGGGTTTCACCGTGTTAGCCAGGATGGTCTCGATCTCCTGACCTCGTGATCCGCCCGCCTCGGCCTCCCAAAGTGCTGGGATTACAGGCGTGAGCCACCGCACCCAGCCCAAAACCTTTCTAATGTGGAAATACTCTTTTTAATTTTCAAAGTTTAACTGTCACTTATATCTTGTCAACTGAGGATGGCCCTTTACAATGGCTTCAGGAAACTCTCTGGTATCAAGTTGGAAACAATAGGGAGGCGTAGGCAGGAGGATCATTTGAGCCCAAGAGTTTAAGATCATCCTGGGCAAGATGGCAAGACCCCATCTCTATTTAAAAAAAAAAAATTAGCCAGGCACGGTGACACACACCTATAGTCTCAGCTACTTGGGAGGATGCCTTGAGCCCAGGAGTCTGAGGTTGCTTGGCTATGATAGTACCTGCCACTGCACTCTAGCCTGGGTGACAAAGCAAGACCTCATCTCGACAGGGGACAGGAGGGAATGGGAGGGGAGGGGAGGAAGAAAGAGGGAGGGAGGGAAGGAAGGAGGAAGGAAGGAAGGAGGGAGGGAGGAAGGAGGGAGGGAGGAAGGAGGAAGGGAGGGAGGGAGAGAGGAAGGAGGAAGGGTGGGAGGGAGGAGGGAGGGAGGGAGAGAAGGAGGAAAGGCCAAGATTGCACCACTGCACTTCAGCCTCGGCAACAGAATGAGACTTCATCAAAAAGAAAGAAAAAAGAATAAAGGAAAAAGGAAAAGGGAAGGGAAGGGAAAGGAAAAAAGGAAAAAGGAAAGGAAAAAGGAAAGGAGAAAGATCTCTCTCATTCTTATGACAACTTTGAGGAAGGTGATACAGCAGAAACTTGCAACAGGTCTCCTTAGGAAAGCCAGAAAAACTAAAGAACAACAATGTAATTTACAAAAATCTAAAGAGTTAAGAAAACAAGCAGCTTCTCAAGACAGTACCCACAAGGAAACGACATTGAATTATTATTTTTTTTTTTTTGGAGACGGAGTCTCACTCTGTCGCCCAGGCTAGAGTGTAGTGGCGCGACCTTGGCTCACTGCAACCTCCACCACCCATGTTCAAGCGATTCTCCTGCCTCAGCCTCCTGAGTAGCTGGGATTACAGGCACCTGCCACCACGCCCGGCTAATCTTTCGAATTTTTAGTAGAGATGGGGTTTCACCATGTTGGCCAGGCTGGTCTCTAACTCCTGATCTCAAGTGATCCACCTGCCTCGGCCTCCCAAAGTGCTGGGATTACAGGCACGAGCCACTGCACCCGGCCACGACATTGAATTCTTAAAAATCTATTACAACTGCTTCTATCTGGCCCTAACTACATCTAATCATTAACTTTAAGTGACACATTTTTTGAGTTGCTTATAAGCTGTGCATTAAAACCATAAATTGAGATAGATTTAGCAAGGCTACATATTTATTTTTCTTCTACTGAAAGTGTCATAGAAAAACAGATTTTTTCTTTATGTTAGTGTAAAAAGTCACACTATCAATGCATGATACTAAAAACCATACATATCAGAACTATAATGATAATGATAAAAATAGTTTTCTTCATAATTATCTGGCTGAAGAGATTTTTTTAAATACACCATCAATGTACAAAAAAGAAAGACATTAAGAAAGTTTAAATTTAAGTTGCATATGTAACTAACAGCTAACACATTTTAAGTTTAAAATTAAGTAGCCATTGATCCCATAAATAAAAATGTGCTTCCTCATTAGACTGAAAATGGCTGCAAAGTAGTTACAGTTTACTGATTAGAAATCTATTCTCGAATAGTAACTAAAATTGACTTTATTTATTTATTTATTTTGAGACAGGGTCTTGCTCTGTTGCCCAGGCTGGAATGCAGTGGCACAATCATGCCTCACTGCATCCTAGACCACCAGGGCTCAAGTGATCCTTTCACTTCAACCTCCCTGGTAGCTGTGATTACAGGCGCATGCCACCACACCCGCTTAATTTTTTGTATTTTTGTTAGGATGGGGTCTCACCATGGCTGGTCTCAAACTCTTGGGCTCAAGCAATGTGTCCACCTTGGCCTCTCAAAGTGCTGAGATTACAGTCGTGAGTCACCACACCCAGCCACCATTTTTTAGGCATTTGCACAAGAAACTAGATAGAATCTCAGATATGAAAATAATGATTGCATATTCACTATACATGATGAAATATGCCAAAACATTTATATCATTATTTATCATATTAACAAACACTTAGAATGCTATTTATTCATAGAACCTTGCAATTTGAGTGAATAAAAATTACCACTAAGGCAGTATCATTTACCTGGAATCACACTGCTAGGAATTGGTATACTAGACTAATATAAAACTTAAAGTATTTTGCCGTAAAATCATGAAAAGATATATCATTCACATTAACAAGAGGTTAAATTTCAGTATAGCAATCATTTTGAAGTTATTCAATTACTATAAAATTACAAAATATTCATGGAAAAGAACCTAATTCCTTCAAGTCAGTTAAATGTTTTATCATATGCTTAAAATTAAAATACATGATAACTGGATATAACAATGTTTCCTCTTATTCTTTTTCTTATCACGTTTTTTATTCTTTTTTTAATTAGAGACAGGGTTTCACCATGTTGCCCAGGCTGGTCTTGCACTCCTGTGCAAAAGTGATCCACCTACCTCGGCCTCCTAAAGTGCTGGGATTATAGGCATGAGCCACCACACCCAGACTCTAATCAACTATTATTATTTTAAATAGCAGCATAATGTTCTATCCTATGTGCATATCATAATTTGCTGGACTGCTTTTTTTCCAGTTTTTTTCACTGTTCATATAAAGTTGTAATAAGCAGTTTCATACAGTTGTTACACATTCTTTTTAATATCTTATTTTTACTGTAAGTTTTCATACATTCTCAATTTTCTTAGCCGGGCGTGGTGGCAGGCGCCTGTAATCCCAGCTACTTGGGAGGCTGAGGCAAGAGAATTGCTTGAACCCAGGAGGCGGAAGTTGCAGTGAGCCAAGATCCCGCCATTGCACTACAGCCTGGGTGACAGACTCCGCCTCAAAAAAACAATAAATAAATAAATAAATAAGGTTTCAAACATAAACAAAAGGCAGGCCAGGCGTGGTGGCTCACGCCTGTAATCCCAGCACTTCAGGAGGATGAGGCAGGTGGATCACCTGAGGTCAGGAGTTCGAGACCGGCCTGGCTAACATGGTGAAACCCCATTTCTACTGCAAATACAAAAAATTAGCCAGGCGTCATGGCATGTGCCTGTAATCCCAGCTAATCAAGAAGCTGAGGCAGAGGAATCACTTTCACCTGAGATTCAGAGGTTGCAGTGAGCCAAGGTCACGCCACTGTACTCCAGCTTGGGCAACGAAAGCGAAACTGTCTTAAAAAATAAAATAAAAAACCATATACATGTATACACACACACACACAGGGCAATAGAAATGAGGATGCTAGATAGGGAATCTAGGCAAAGGATTTAGAAATAAGGTAATTCTGAGGTACTTGTAAGGGAAAAAAATATGGAGATGAATAGGAGGTTCAAATATGGGTTGAAAGCTAAGAACTGAGTAGGGGACACTGTAAACAATTATCTGAAGGAATACATAAACTATAAATAAAAAAAATACACGGGAGCTTAGTAGGAGCAGGCTCATTAAAGTGGCATAGACAGAACTATACTGCCAAAGGCTATGAAGTGAACAGAAATCCAAGTAGAGGCCAGAGAACACATTTAAGAAGTTTAGAAGAAACAGAAAAAGAAATAGAGGACCCTAGACTTGAAGAGGCACAATTAAAAGATGGTTGCTTAAGATCTCAGATACTTGGGCATGTTAAAAAGCTGAAGGAAAAAGAGTCAATGTTGTACACAATAAATATATATAATTTTACCTGTCAAAAAAAAAAAGCAGGAAAAAAAACAGAACTTTAAGTTTTTGGACAAGCTCCAGATGTTGAAAAACACAATTCTGGATGAAGCCCACATGGAAAATAGTGAGTAATCTTGGGGGAATGAAGAGATGTTTCTTTCCTTGAGAGAGGAGTGAAATCCCAAAGTGTGTACTGTTGGAATTAAGTCCAGAGGTAAAGGGTTGGAAATCTGGGAGAAGGTCATACCTACTGACCTTTATCAAGGAAAGCGACTCATCTGTTAGAAGTAAAAAAAGAGGCAGGAGTAAAGGAGGGTTTTGAGAAGCTAAGTTTGTCGATGACACGTTCACAACTGCTTGGTCAGGTACCTGCCAAGCTATGCAATAAAGATGCTACACGTTGATTAAGGTATGTAAGTTGAGTATCATATGTCTGTATTTGACTCCTTTTATCATAGTAATATATTTGTTTTCCAACATCTATTATACACTTTAGGGAACATAAAAACAGATAGAGCATGGTCCCTAAACTTAAGGAACAGTTCAGATACGATTTCATATTTTTAAATGAAAGTATAACATTCCCAAAAATGTTATATATTAACTTCTAATAGGTTAGGAAGTTGAGGTATTTCATTTTCTTCCAATAGAATTAATGCAAAATCATTTCAAGCTAGATAGACCCTCAGATGTGAGATACTTTAAGGAGATTTCAGATTTTGAGATACTTTAAGGAGAAATTACAGAGTGGCCACTAGAAATAGTTTCAGAAATGCCACACTAGGCTTAGAGAAGGCAACTCATAAGGCAAACACTCCCGAAAATTTTCTGTTCAAGGCTACTGGCAATTAATCATGTTATCATACCAAACACCTTTTCATACAAGATTCTGTTTTTAATTTTTTTTTTTTTTTTTTTTTTTTGGTGACGGAGTCTTACTCTGTTGTCCAAGGTGCAATGCAGTGGTGCAATTCTAGCTCACTGCAGCCTCTAACTCCTAGGTTCAAATGATCTTTCCGTCTCAGTCTCCTGAGTGGCTAGGACTACAGGTATGCACCACCTCACTCAGGTAATTGTATTTTTTATAGAGATGGAGTCTCACTATATACCCAGGCTGGTCTTGAACTTCTGGCTTCAAGCAATCCTCCCACTTCAGCCTCCTAAAGTGCTAGGATTACAGGCTTGAGCCACTACACCCGGCCCAGAATTCAATTTTAAATACACATGTATAAAATATCAAAATGTTGCCAAATTGTCAAATTTAATTAAGAATACTGTTTTTTGTTTGCTTATTTGTTTTTGAGATGGAGATTCACTCGTCGCCCAAGCTGGAGTGCAGCGGCACCATCTTGGCTCACTGTAACATCTGCCTCCTGGGTTCAAGCAATTCTCCTGCCTCAGGCTCCGGAGTAGCTGAGATTACAGGTGCCCACCACCACACCCGGCTGATTTTTGTATTTTTAGTAGAGATGGGGTTTCACCATGTTGGTCCGGCTGGTCTTGAACTCCTGAGCTCAGGTGGTCTGCCGGCCTCAGTCTCTCAAAGTACTGGGATTAAAGGTTTGAGCCACCAAGCTTGGCCAAGAATACTGTATTATATACAATTATACTAGGAGCCGAACAATAAAATACTTGCCATTTTCACATCTCTGCTTTTAAGGACTCCAAGTTAAACACACTTTTAACTTACATAAATGAAATACAAAAACAATATTCCGGCCGGGTGCGGTGGCTCATGCCTGTAATCCCAGCACTTTGGGAGGCCGAGGCGGGCAGATCACGAGGTCAGGAGATGGAGACCAGCCTGGCTAACACAGTGAAATCCCATCTCTACTAAAAATACAAAAAGATTTTAGCTGGGCGTGGTGGCGGGAGCCTGTAGTCCCAGCTACTCAGGAGGCCGAGGCGGGAGAAGGGCGTGAACCTGGGAGGCAGAGCTTGCAGTGAGCCGAGATCACGCCACTGCACTCCAGCCTGGGGGACAAAGCGAGACTCCGTCTCAAAAAAAAATAAATAAAATAAAAATAATAATAATAATATTCCTTTTGTGTAGTGGTTTCAAGTAAGTTACAGCTAGCAGGTTCAACATTCTTAAAAATACCTTGTAATGTGCGCCGGGCACAGTGGCTCACGCCTGTAATCCCAGAACTTTGGGAGGCAAAGGCGGGCAGATCACCTGAGGTCAGGAGTTCGAAACCAGCCTGACCAACACGGTGAAACCCCGTCTCTACTAAAAATACAAAAATTAGCCGGGCGTGGTGGCAGTTGCCTGTAATCTCAAGGCTGAGGCAGGAGAATCATTTGAACCCAGGAGGCAGAGGTTGCAGTGAGCCCAGATCGCGCCACTGCACTCTAGCCCGGGGGACAGAGCAAGACCCCGTCTCAAAAAAAAAAAAAACTGGAAATGTTTTCGCCTTTTGTTTACTTTCCACAGGTTGGCATAGGAATGAGGTTTAAAGGGCTCTACATTCTAAATTTAGGAGAAAGGAAATATAGCTAGAAAGGGCAAGCCTAATAGAATTCCCTCAGGCAATGTGAAAACTGTACAGGTCCAGAAGAAAAAACCACGAGAAAACAAGAGAACTGTATTACTAGCCACATCTGAGAAATATGACCTTCCTTTATTTAAATTAACATACAGTTTATCTCTATAAGATACTTCAACTATAAAACTGATTAGCCTTAATGAAAACACTTGTCACAAGATAAAACTGGTAATATTTTTTTCCATCAGGACTTGGCAAAGTTTAAAAAAAAAATGAATAAAGTTAAAAATTAGGGTTTTTTGGTTTTTTGTTTGTTTGTTTTTGAGATAAGGTCTCACTCTGTCTCCAAGGCTACAGTGCAGTGGCGCAATCATGGTTTACTTACTGCAGCATCGACCTCCCTGGGCTCAGGCAATCCTCCCACCTCAGCCTCTCCAATAGCTAGGACCACAAGCATGCACCACCATGCCTGAATAATTTTTGTATTTTCTTTGTTTTTCGGTAGGAAAAGGTTTCTGCATGTTGCACAAGCTGGTCTCAGACTCCTGGCCTCAAGGGATCCACCCACTTCAGCCTCCCAGAGTGCTGGGATTACAGAAGTGTTCATATTTTTCAATGACTTATTTTGATTTTACCCACTGCAAGAACAGCAGTGAATAACACACAACTTTAACATGAATGCTACTATTTTAATATCATTTATTTAAATATTTCATATTTAATAAAGTAAACAGCCTAGAAGTTTGAATGTGCTATTGTTAATCATTTTTCTTAAGCAGTGTTTTTCTAACTTAGGTGCACATATACAAATATAAAAGAAA
Source organism: Gorilla gorilla gorilla (assembly GCF_029281585.2). NCBI lineage: Eukaryota > Metazoa > Chordata > Mammalia > Primates > Hominidae > Gorilla > Gorilla gorilla. Next base: position 39,625,077 of record NC_073233.2, on the reverse strand, counting down.
ATTTACAGTATTCAGCTAATTTCACTTATCATATACTTGCTCAAAGCTGGGACCACGTGTTAGTCTCTTCGTTCACTGCACAGTACCTTACACTTAGTGGGAGTTCAAATATATACTAGATAAAATAGGTTTGTTTTCTTTTTTTTTTTTTTTTTTTTTTTTTGAGATGGAGTCTCACTCTGTCGCCCAGGCTGGAGCGCAGTGGCTCGATCTCGGCTCACTGCAAACTCCACCTCCCAGGTTCACGCCATTCTCCTGCCTCAGCCTCCCGAGTAGCTGGGACTACAGGTGCCCGCCACCACACCCAGCTCATTTTTTTTGTTTTTAGTAGAGACTGGGTTTCACCATGTTAGCCAGGATGGTCTCGACCTCCTGACCTCGTGACCCACCCGCCTCAGCCTCCCCAAGTGCTGGGATTACAGGCGTGAGCCACCGTGCCCGGCCCATTTTGCTTTTTTTTTTTTTTTTGAGACAAGGTCTCGCTCCATCACTCAAGCTGGATTGCAGTGGTACGACCTTAGCTCACTGCAGCCTCGACCTCCTGGGCTCAAGTAATCTCGCACCTCAGCCTCCCCAGTAGCTGGGGCTACAGGTGCACACCACCATGCCCAGCTAGTTTTTGTATTTTTTGTAGAGATGGGGTTTCACCATGTTGCCCCGTCTGGTCTTGAACTCCTGTGCTCAAGCGATCCACACGCCACAGCCTCCCAAAGTGCTGGGATTACAGGCGTGAGCCACCGTGCCTGGCCAATAAGATAAATAGTTTTCATACAAATATTTTATCATTATCTGTCATAATAAAATTTCTATCTTTTTTGTGGCCACAGTCTGTGATCAGCTACAAAAAATATTTAAAGCACATTAAACAATGATTACAAATCCACTATTTTTGAACCCAATATTATTCTTACCTAACTTTAAAATACAAAACTACAACCAATATACTGCAGAGACATCTTACTGTCTCCATTGAAAATGTCTTATTAGAAGTTGGCCCAAAACATTCTTATTTGGCTTTGAGAATATAGCACAGCATCATAGCTATAGGTTATATAGCAGCATAACCTGTAATTTTCATTGTGATTTTATGTCACTATACCCTATTTAAACTCAATAGAAATTGTAATAAATTACATACCTAGAGCCTTCAGAAGTATTAATTTAAGTCATTCTTTGGAAGAAATGTCTAGAAAGTCAGGTTCAGTTTTCAATGTTATCACTCTAATCTGTCTCATTAACTATTTAAAACTGTAGCATTATATATCTAAAGTCGTATAGTTTACCAAACCTACCAGACTCTCTGTATTATTAAAGAGATAACATGTAATTGAAATATGCTTTTAAAAAAGTTGAAACAGATTTTAAAATTGGCACTTTTAGGCCTTTACATGCCAATTTATAGGGTAGGAAATATTTAATAAGCAAAGTTATTTCCTGCAAATGTTTTCAAGTTCACTATTTTATTTTTAAAAACTCTAAACTATTTTGTATGCTTATAAATAATACACAACCAAGTAGGGGGAAGTTAAAGAATTTGAAATAAACATTTTTTGTTTTTAGCAAATCAAATACTTTCTAAAATTTCCACAGTAAAATAACTGTCTAGCCAAATACAGCTAAGTTTTTATTTTCTAGCATCCTTAAGACAATTTTCTTGGTAATCCATATTAAATCAAATATAATTTATAAAAGCTACAAAATGTTTAGGGTGAGGAGCTCGCCTCATACTCTATTGATTTCAATGCCTATCAAATCTAAACTGTTTTTTTTCCAACTAGATTAGAAATGGAAAAGTTTCTGATCTTGGAACTTGCCTGATCTTGGAGGCTAAGCAGGGTCAGACCTCATCAGTACTTGGATGGGAAAAGGTGTTCCAGCATAAACAATTACTCAAAATAAAAAGAAATTCTATCTGACCAGCCTTGGCAATCCTTTATGTTCAACATGATCAAGAATTATATGAAAGAATAAGTCTTTCACAACTTAGAAGTACAGCTCAAATGAGCAAATACTACATTTTCCTTTATTATGCTTCTCTAAATATCCACTTTTCTTTAAGTGTGACCTTTTTGTTTAAAAAAAAAAAAAAAGACAAGGTTAGCAGCGAAGAAAATGCAAGGTGAAAGTGTACCTAGAAATCTAGTCTTTAAGAGATATTTATCTCAGAAGAAGGTGAAAAGGACTGTGTGACAGACATAGATATGAGAAGTGAGTTTTAATTCATACATTATGTATCTTAGTTTTATTTTTTAAGATCTCCAGAAACTAAAAGGATATATCCTATAACTCAAACTCATTTTAACAGCAATATTATGTTCTATAGTCTTCACACTTGCAGCTTCAGATTAGTCCTGGAACATAAGACTTTTTTTTTGTTTTAATTGTAGAAAAAGCTTATCTTCCCCAAACTCCACCTTAAGGAAAAGTCTCTCAGACTGAAGAAACAAAAGACAGAAAGAGGAAGGGGTTGGGGGAGGGATTTTAAAAACTGAGGTCAAGGATGATAAACAGATGCTATTATTTCACAAGACTGATCACTTAGCAGGTCACTGACTTAATCTTTCCCTCAAGCTATTACAATTTTTCACTAAGTGAACTCTGGGCTCCAGCAACTTGGACATTTAAAATCATAGCAGCCAGGCGCGGTGGCTTACTGTAATCCCAGCACTTTGGGAGGCCAAGGTGGGCAGATCACTTGAGGCCAGGAGTTTGAGACCACCCTGGACAACATGGCAACATCCCGTCTCTACCAAAAATACAAAAATTAGCCAGGTGTGGTGGCAGGCACCTGTAATCCCAGCTACTCAGGAGGCTGAGACATGAGAATCACTTGAACCCCAGAGGTGGAGGTTGTAGTGAGCCAAGATCGCACCACTGCACTCCAGCCTGGGTGACAGAGCGAGGCCCTGTCTCAAAAATTAATTAATTAAAGCAGATTTCAGTCTCCCAAATCCAATTAAACCAAGCTCTTCTCCCTTCTACTGTCCAGTCTCCCCTGCCTCACCACCCACTCTCCCACTCAGTCTCCTACAGAATGGGAAAGGTCTCATTATTTTAGAAAATCAGAGAAATTGGGCCGGGCACGGTGGCTCATGCCTGTGATCCCAGCACTTTGGGAGGCCAAGGCAGAAGGATCGCTTGGGCCCAGGAGTTCAAGACCAGCCAGAGCAACAAAGCACAACCCCGTCTCTACAAAAAATGAAAAAATTCAAGGTGTCAGCAAGACCATGTTAGAAAGAAAGAAAAAGAAATGAAAAAATTAGCAGACATGGTGGCGATACCTCCTGTAGTCTCAGCTATTTGGAGACTGAGGCAGAAGGATCTCCTGAGCTCAGGAGGTTGAGGCTGCAGTGAGCTATGATCATACCACTATACTCCAGCCCGGGCCATGGAGCAAAACCCTGTCTGTAAATGAAAAAATAAATACAAAAATAGAAAAAATAAATATAAAAAGAGAAAAGATCAAATATAAAAATTAGAGAAATTAGTTTAAAGTAACAAAATACATTTAAGGTCAAAAATATGGTCCTCAGTTTGCTCCATTTCAAGGACTTTCTGTTGAAAAGAGCCTTCTCAAGTACTAACTTGGCATTAACTGCCAAATATAAAAGACAAAATAAATCTGCTTAATAACTTAACTGTCTCCAAACCACAAATGCTGTCCTAAAAATACAATACATATTGACAATACTCATCCAGTTGTTTTAATTTCCACACAGTAAGAACAGAGGCTCTAGGTCTCTGGCATAACAGTGGTGTCTCAGAATCCAGACAATATGCTGCCTTTGTTTAGTAACATATGTTCCAAGTATCAACTGAGAACAGCCTGGTCTGCCAAAAAGCTCAAGGTTTCATTTGACAAACTTATAAATGTGTAACATACATCCTCCAAATATCTATTCTATCTTTGCCCTACAAGTGACTAAGACAAGGTCCCAAAGAACATCTATGTCAAAGCTACAGAAGCAGCACACTAATATTAAGTTGTTCTTCCTCCAAACCACTCTTAACTACATACCAAGCCAACCAAAAGAAGTGACATTCTTCCTTAAGTAGGCCACATAAGTACTGACTATCCTAAAAGCCTCCACCGACTCAGTACTTCTCCAAATATATATTCTTAATATAAGTTGCTTAAGTATTAGGCAAGATATATATTTTTAAGCAGCTGGATCCAGAACCAGTTAGGACATTTAAAATAATTCCTTTACACATGAACAGACACTCTTCAAAAGACATACGTGTGGCCAAGAAGCACATGAAAAAAAGGTTATCACTGATCATTACAGAAATGCAAATCAAAACCATGAGATACCATCTCACACCAGTCAGAGTGGCTATTATTAAAAGTCAAAAAATAACAGATGCTGATGAGGTTGCAGAGAAAAGGGGAGGCTGATACACTGTTGGTGGGAATGTAAATTAGTTCAGCCACTGTGGAAAGCAGTGTGGTGACTCCTCAAAGAGCTAAAAACAGAACTACCATTGGACCCAGCAATCCCATTACTGGGTATATATCCAAAGAAATATACATTGTTTTATCATAAAGACACATGCATGTATATGTTCACTGTAACACTATTCACAAGGGCAAAGACATGGAATCAACCTAAATGTTCATCAATGGGAAGACTCGATTTTTTAAAAATATGCTACATATGCACCATGGAATACTATGCAGCCATAAAAAAAAATGATGTCATGTCCTTTGCAGGAACATGGATGGGGCTGGAGGCCATTATCCTTAATAAATAATGCAGGAACAGAAAACCAAATACCACACATTCTCACTTATAAGTGGAAGTTAAATGATGAGAACACATGGACACAAAGAGGGGAACAACAGACACTGGGACCTACCAGATGGTGGAGGATGAGAGGAGGGAGAAGAGCAGAAAAAATAACTATTGGGCACCAGGCTTAGTCCCTGAGTGACAAAATAATCCGTACATCAAACACACATGACACAAGTTTACCTATATAACAAACCTGCACATGCTCCCCTGAACCTAAAAGTTTAAAAAGAAAAAAAAATACATATATATTTATATATAATATATATTTTATATAATATATTACATATATTTATATAATCTATATTTTATATAATATATTACATATATTTATATAATCTATACTTTATATAATATATTACATATATTTATATAATCTATATTTTATATAATATATTACATATATTTATATAATCTATATTTTATATAATATATTATATATACTTATATAATATATTTTATATAATATATTATATATACTTATATAATATATTTTATATAATATATTATATATACTTATATAATATATTTTATATAATATATTATATATACTTATATAATATATTATATATACTTATATAATATATTTTATATATATTTCATATAATATATTATATATTTTATATAATATATATTATATATATATTTTATATAATATATATTATATATATATTTTATATAATATATATTATATATATATTTTATATATAATATATATTTTGTGTGTGTGTGTATATATATATATATATATAATCCCTTTAGACTTACACCGGTATCACAAAAGATTCTCCATGACAAAGCTTTCAGCAAGTTAAAAAAGAGAAATACTACATCCCAGTGAAAAGTGTGTGGGGGGGGGCGGGGAATACCTTTTAAAAAATAAACACACTGATAGAGTCATCCATTTTAACAAAGTTTTAGTAGTTTGTCTTCAGAAGTAATTTCCAAGTTAAACATACCACATTGGGAGTCTCAACTTTGGACATCAGAAAACCAGGACAGCTACAACACGAATATTTATTTTGGCAACGATAAATCAAGTTATTCTGTGTCCTCTAAGAGTTAAGAGTCAGGAATAACAACTTCTGGAAGGATTTTTAAATATGGAGAATTTCCTTAGAATATCTTTGAATCTAAATATTACCATGACATCTTTTCATCTCCAAACTTAAATGTGAGGTTCCAATGGGAACTACATTTTTATGCCTTTGAATTAACCACCAATAGTGCAATTCTAATTTACCTTATCATCATACTTGGTAAACTGTTGCTATGAAAATAACATTTAATAAGTTAACTCTCTTACCTGGTAAAATAAAGTTAACTTCAAAAGTTACCAGGATAAGTCGTACTAGCATTCAAATAAAAAATAACATGCAAACAAGCATTCCATGAAATGGATGTGAATCAGGTCTGAAAAATAATATTGCGGCATTCTGAAATTTACATTTTCCCTTTCCTCCTTTCCATATGCTTTCAGGTTCATGCATCAAATATTAAAAACAAAAGTTCAATCAAAAAATTAATTTGATAGTTGCTGCTTTTTTAAGTTGCAGAGGGTGCAAGGAGGCTCTCCATATCTTGCATTAAACATAAAAACCTATGTGCCCACGCCATACTTGCAACAGCAACCTATGTCTGTAATTTACACCCTATTTTATGGTATCCAAAAAGTTAAGAGTATGATCTACAGCTTCTTTTCAAACATGTTTACAAGAAGAAGTATCTCATATAAACCATCCATTTTAATGTGACTCTAAAATCCCATGCCCAAAAGCCAATGACCAGTTTATAAGCAAGGTAATGACTAGTTCAATGGAAAACATATTTTGACAATAAACTAAGTAAGGCTGACTTATCATGTTATGATCTGCTTGCCTAATATGTATGTTTAGCTACTGTAGTCAGCAATGCCCAAATATAAAGTTGAAACATTTAATGGCCAGTTCTGTTCTAGATTTCAAACTCATCTTACTTTTTTACAACAGTTTTAATCTAAGGTTCTCCACAAATACTTTTTTCTTAGAAAAGAGATCCCCTTGGGGCGGGGGGCGGGAGGCGGAGGGGGGAATTAAGGAACAAATTTTTCCATAAGTACAAAAAAAAAAAAAAACGACATGCCCAAACATCACAAATATTTCAACACATCTCTGCCTTAACATAAATTTTAAATAAGTAAATTTCAAAAAAGAAAAATAAATCTCAAACAGGTTAAGCATTATAGTTCAGAAATAAAAGTCCTCTACACTTTATGAATGCAGCCATAAATACACCAAGAAATATTTCATTGACTTAAAACTAAATAACTGTATCTGGCTGGTAAAATTGCAATTACTGATAAGTGGCACGAAAGCATAAGATAATAAAACTATGAAAACTTTTTTTACAAAAGGTCAGTCGTATTTTGTTTACTTAAAATACTAAGTTTAATCATGACCTATCTAAACCTTATCATTGCTCATTGTATAAAATTAGCACTGCACTTGCAAACATAAGCAGAATCTAGACTTATCAAACATATGGTGAGACTTCACCAGCTTCTGAAAAATTAAATAATATAGGATTAAAATGTCTTAGTTGGGTAAGCAGTAACCACCGTTACGGCTCAAGACTTTTCATCAAAAATTTGATCAGAAAGGAAACCTCTTTAAAAATTTTAAAGAGCCCAGCAACTAAAACTTTGAAATTAACTGAGATGGTTTGAATATAAGTACTCCCACTTCAGAAGCTACAGCTAAAAGCAAATACCTAAAATAGCAAAAAGGGAAAAAGTGTCAGCAGATCTCCAAACTACTAGAAAGTACGCAAAAGCACACGCACAGACTGGTTTGCCAGCTAACTTTTCCGGCCCTGTACCAGACAGACATCAAAACAAAGTTTACAATAGAGCCAACCATGCGCTTTCCCTCTAAACTGGACGATAAACTGAATTTTTTGCTGTTGCTAATAGAAGCCCCTTATTATAATTAGAAGCAGCCAACTGACAGGTGGAAAAACAAATTCCCTAACAGGGCAGTAAGAGGTTGTGAAAACACGGTTCAAGGCCTGAACGTGTTACGACTACTCTGTAACAAGTCCAAGGTAATTTACGCACACTCTTCAGCGCAATTCCTCAAGCAGAGATGAGACTGGGGAACAACAGGATTCCCCGAGAGCCACATACCATTTTACAACAGCCGTCTCCCTCCCGACAGAGAAACAGACATTTTCATCCAAAGTCTTTCCGCCAGTTCTCCCAGTGCGGCGAAGGGAAGCGGGCGGCAGCCACCGTAACGAGAGAAGCCGGCAACAGCCCCGCCGCGCGGCCGCCACGCCTTCCTCCCGCCGCCGCTGGGGACGCGGAGCCGCGGATCACATTTCTCCTCCCCAACAATCACACACACGCACGCACGTCCCCAGAGTTGACACCCTGCAAACCCGCCGCTCCGCGACGCTGGGGACGGGGCCACAAAGCCTGGGACGCGGCCATCGGCTGGGGTGCTCAAGCTGCGTGCCTGCGCGTTTGTGTTTGTTCCCCTTAATGAAAGGAAAGGGATCTCCGTAGTTACGGCCTAGGACTGCGGAGGGGGAAGAGAGGCTCCCCGTAGGACTAAACAAAACTTCGGTTGCTGGGAAGAGCCGTTGCGCAACCTTGGCGGGGGGGGGGGCCGGGGCGCGGCTTCCCGGAGGCTAGGGCCCCCGCGTCCGGCGGCCCAGGGCCTGGCGTGGCGCCGGCTTCGAGGAAGCGGCTCATACCGGGCCACACTGCAGGGGCTAGGGCGGAAACTGGGAGCACGAGAGCGCTGGGGATGCGGATGGGGCACGGGACGTGCAATGAGTGCGGGCTGCGCCAGAGGGGTCGGGCCAGGTCCGGGTCAGGCTTGGCGTCCGCTGGCCGCGGAGCCCGCAGACGGAGCCGATCCCCCCACCCCGGGGTGGCGGCGCCCCTCGCTCGACTCCCTTACCTTCCTAGAGGCCCGCGCTCTCTCCTCTTCGGGCGGCCGCAGCCCTGAGCATGTCCGGGGTGGGGCGCAGGGCCGTGCCGGGGACCGGGAGCCAGGCGCTTCAGCAGGCGGCACCACCCAGCCCGGGCTCAGCCCCTCTCCGCGGCCGCTGCCATCTTGTCCTGGCGGCTGAGAGGAAACGGCGGAACACCCTCCCCCGACCGCTGCTGCTGCTCTGGCTGCTAAGCGCCGGGCCCGTCTCCCTCATCTTCCTTCCCGGGGATTTGGGGTGGGGACGGCTTGGCTAGGGCGAGGGATAGTGGGAGGCCGGTCGGCCTCCGGCTACTGGGGCCTACGGGCGACGCAGGGTGCGGGGCCCACGGCGATTGGGGCCCATTCCTGACGCCCCGGCCGGGAGCGGAGAAGGAAGACTGGCGGGAGTGGTGGCGACGGCGGGGCCTGCGGCTTGATCTCCTCAGGTCGCCGCGATGCCGGCAGTCGTCACTGAGGCAGCTGCCACCAGCCGCCCCAGCCTCGGGCCCCTCCTCCGCGCCCGTCGGCCTCGGCCGCCGCCTCCGCAGCGCCACCGCCCGCCCGGCAGCGCTGCGCGCCCAGCCCGGGCGGCTCCGCTCCGCTCCGGCCGCGGCGCCTCCGTGAAGCCCCTCCCCGGGGTCCGCCCGCCAGTCCGCAGCCGCGCCCTTGTTGTCCGGAGCCCGCCTGGCAGCCCGTGCGGCCCCGACCCGGAGTCCCGCAAGCCAAGCCTCCCGCGAAAGAAGCATCCGTCAGCCCGGCTCTGCTGTTCTGAACCTCACTCCATGCCCCCTCCGCCAGAAATACACATTTTTAAAAAAGATCCCAATACCCGAAGAAAGGATGAAGATGCGGAAGCAGGATTTTACAGGCCTTTCGAGATCCCGGAACCGTAATTAAGGATCTGTTTCTCGGCATTTGGTCGTTAAAGGTCCCAAAATAAGTAAAGGGGAAATGCTCAAATGAACGACCTCAATCTAAAATAGGTTCTACCCGCTCCCCTATCCCAAAGAGTGAAGAGAATTGTAAAGCCAGGTTAAAGGACGGGGGAAGGGTCCTCTTGGAAATTTTTCAAGAGCATCTCTACTGTCCAAAACCCCATAATTGTGAAGTTCGCCCACCTCCACATTGGTAATTCTCCGTTAAATTAGTCGGTTTAACTCCCAAAGACTAGTTTCTTTCCTCCTGGAGATTAGGAAATCAACAGAATGGCCTGTTTCAACTTACATAATCGTGGAACCATAGAATTTTAGGAATGAAAGAAGCTTTGCGATCCTTGGTCCCAACTCTTACACTCAGGAGTTCCAAGAAGTTTAGGTGACATGACCAAGGTTATACAGTAAAGCCCACGTCTCCCACCCCATCTTTCCTCGTTACTTTTCCCTAGGAAACAAATGGCTTTCTAATACCTCACATTCAGAGTTGATTTTCTTTTATACCCGTTTCCTCAGGTTCCCTTTGTTCTGAATCAATGTCTAACCTTTTGGGAAACAAACACCTTTCTCTCTGGAATGGAAGTGTCCTTTCTTTGTTTCCTTCATAATCTTCACTAGCAAGATTGAATTTACCAGAGATGTATTTATTCCCAGAAATTTTCTATTGCAGTAACTGGGGCAGGGCAAAGGGAGTGGCAAATTGCTGCATATATAATACACATTTAATCCCTGCTGCTCTTCAAACCGGAAGATGAGTATTTTGGATAATGCCTTTAAGAGACAAACGAGGCCGGGCGCGGTGGCTCGCACATGTAATCCCAGCACTTTGGGAGGCCGAGGCGGGTGGATCACCTGTGCTCAGGAGTTCAAGACCAGCCTGGCCAACATAGTGAAACCTGGTCTCTACTAAAAATGCAAAAATTAGCTGGGCGTGGTGGCGGGCGCCTGTAATCCCAGCTACTCGAGAGCTGAGGTAAGAGAATCGCTTGAATCGCTTGAGCCACTGCACTCCAACCTGGGCGACAGAGAGAGACTCTGTCTCAAAAAATAAAAGAGAAAGGATAGTATGCCCTGAGGCCACTGGAAATAACACTTTCGAATGACAGTTGTTTTCAAGTTAGAGAGGATAACCAGCTGAAAAGGCTTCCAATATAGAAGAACAAAACAATGGCTGCCTTTCAGAGAGATAGCCTATGAACCATTCCTTTTCACTTAGTATTTCGTTACTTTTTATTTTTCTTAAGAACAATAGTCAAAAGAACCAAAGAGGATAAAATCATTTACTCAACGGAGAAAGCTACAATAGTAGAAAAATCTATCAGGAGGAACAGAGAAACTATTCCACTAGAACTTCAAATTTCAGAATTTTTGCAGACATTTAAGGAGGCCATCTCTAATGGAAGGCTTCCATTCCCTGTATTTGCTACGTCCATGAAGAGGTGGAAATGAGGGACAAGGATTTATTTTCCTTTCTATCTCCTGTATGTTGCTACTGACTACACTATATATTCCAGGAGGGGATTCATTCATCTTTTTTTTTTTGGATGAAGTCTCGCTCTATTGCCAGGGTTCAAGCAATTCTCCTGCTTCAGCCTCCCGAATAGCTGAGACTACAGGCATGCGCCACCATACCCCGCTAATTTTTGTACTTTTAGCAGAGACGGGGTTTTACCATGTTGGCCAGGATGGTCTCGATCCCTTGACCTCGTGCTCTGTCCACCTCAGCTTCCCAAAGTGTTGGGATTACAGGCATGAGCCACCATGCCCGGCCTCATCTTTTTTTTTAACCATTACATTGCAAGTGCCTAATACAGTGCCTGACTTGTGGTAAGACCTTGGTAAATGTTGCAAAATAAGTAGATGATATATTCCAGCCCCCCTTCACTTTATACCTGTTGTCTCCTAACCTAATTTCTTTACCTCTAATCTCTTCCCCCTCAAATCTTTCTTTTTTTGAAGCACGATATCAGCTCACTGCAACCTCTGCCTCCCAGGTTCAGGCGATTCTCCTGCCTCAGCCTCCCGAGTAGCTGAGACTACAGGCCCGTGCCACCACGCCCAGCTAATTTTTTGTATTTTTAGTAGAGATGGGGTTTCACCATGTTAGCCAGGATGGTCTTGATCTCCTGACCTGACAGAGTCTAATTTTGTCACCCAGGCTGGAGCACAGTGGTGTGATCTCCATTCACCACAGCCTCAACTCCCTGGGCTCAAGGGATCCAGCCACCTCAGCCTCCCACCTAACTGGGATTACAGACACGCACCACCACAGCCAGCTAATTTTTTTTATTTTTAGTATAGAGATGTGGTTTCATTATGTTGGCCAGGCTGGTCTGGAACTCCTGGCCTCAAGTGATCCGCCCACCTCAGCCTCCCAAAAGTGCTGGGATTACGGGTGTGAGCCACTGCGCCCGGCTTTCAAATCTATTCTGAACACAAACATCTAGATAATCTCCCAAAGCCCCTAATGTAGCTATTTCACAAAGTTTGAGGGTTGTTTTTTTTTTTTTAAGGAAAATTTCTCATAGTGCTAAGATCTCTCAATAATGCAGGCTGAGGGAGGGCATGGTAGCTCACATCTGTAATCCCAGCACTTTGGGAAGCTGAGGTTGGGGGATTGCTTGAGCCCATGAGTTCTAGGCTGCAGTGAGCTGTGATTTCGCCACCGCACTCCAGGCTAGGTGACAGAGCAAGATCCTGCCTCTAAAAAATAAACAGGAAGATACTAAAAAAAACCTTAATGTTTTCATTCAAAAAAATTACTTAAGGGCCAGACTTGGTGGCTCACACCTGTAATTATATCACTGAGCAAGACCTAGCCTCTTCAAAAACCCCTCTCTCTCTACAAAAAATACAAAAACTAGCCTGGCCTGGTGGTGCACGCCTGTAGTCCCAGCTACTCAGGAGGCTGAGATGGGCCCTGAGGCTGCAGTGAGTTGTGATCACACCACTGCACTCCAGCCTGGGTGACAGAGTAAGACCCTGTCTCTGAGTAAGTAAGTAAGTAAATAAACAAATAAAATCCTTCACAGAACTAGCCCACAAGGAACTCAATCAACTTTTTGTCTCCTTACTCCAGCCACTCTCTGGAGCTCCGTAGGTGCCTGGATCACCTTCTGCCTGAAACATTCCTCAGATATAGCCATCCACCTTTCTTTCCTGTCCTTACTCAAATATTGCCTTCATGGTGAAGCCTCCTCTTCAGCGATGACCACCTATATTTACATTCCCTGTCTTCATCTTTCTCTTTAGGGCTTGCCATCATCTTAGATACTATGATATATATTTTCTGTTCCCTTGTCCCTCAAGGTAAGCTTTCAGAGGGCAAGAATTTTTGTCTGTTTTCTTGATGCTTTGATCCCCAGAGCCTAGAACAGGGCCTTGCATGTAAAGGGAACTCAAATATTTGTAAAGTGAAAAAATAAATTTTCTATGGAATCAGTAAGAAACCCTCCATAAACTCAGACTGCGAGCAGTCACAATTGTTTGAGATCACCTAGCCATGAAATCCAAGCCCTCTCTCTCAGCTATTCTTCCCACCTCTACCTCCAAAAATTACTCTGCCCAGGCCAGGCGTGGTGGCTCATGCCTGTAATTGCAGCACTTTGGAAGGCCAAAGCGAGTGGACCACCTGAGGTCAGGAGTTCGAGATCAACCTAGCCAACATGGTGAAACCCCATCTCTACTAAAAATACAAAAATTAGCTGGATGTGGTGGCACACACCTGTAATCCCAGCTACTCGGGAGGCCGAGGCATGAGAATAGCTTGAATCTGGGAGGCAGAGGTTGCAGTGAGCCGAGATCACACCACTGCACTCCAGCCTGGGTGACAGAATGAGACTCTGCCTAAAAAAATAAATAAATAAAAATAAAATTACTCTTCCCAAAGGAGGCCAGTCCTCCTCGCACTCACCTTGTGTTCTTCGCTGCCATTGCTCCTCGTTAAACCACATATAGGTGTTCCTGTGAAGAGATGGCCCTCCGCAGTCTCCGCAAATGATGCCGACGCTTCTGTCCAAAGCCATGCAGTTTCAAGAAAAAGCTGGGAACTTTTTCAGAGCCTGAGTCACCAATCCACACTCCCCTTCCTCAGGGAAGTTGGTTGTTGTTTTTTTTTGTTTTTTTCTCTAGTCCTTGGGTATCCTTTCTTACCATTACACCTTGGGAGAATAGGAGGTACCCTGTCAACCAAAAAGAGCCCCCTAGTTACTAATATCAAGGAGGAGAGGTTCACCAAGGGGACTTCTGTCTCCTCCCTCCCAGGAGGTCCTGGCTTTTTTTTTTTTTTTTGAGGTGGAGTTTCGCTCTCGTTGCCCAGGCTGGAGTGCAATAGCTCGATCTCGGCTCACTGAAACCTCTGCCTCCCGGGTTCAAGCAGTTCTCCTGCCTCAGCCTCCCAAGTAGCTGGGATTACAGGCGTGCGCCAACACGCCCGGCTAATTTATGCGTTTTTAGTAGAGACAGGGTTTCACCGTGTTGATCAGACTGGTCTCCAACTCCTGACCTCAGGTGATCCGCCCACCCCAGCCTCCCAAAGTGCTGGGATTACAGGTGTGAGCCACCACGCCCGGCCGTCCTGGCTTTCTTATATAAATAATCTGTCTTCTTCCTGGAGATCAGCTTTGTATACCTGAGCCTCAGGAAGGGGCAACTGGAGTGGAAAAAAAAAAAAAATCCATTCAGGAGTGTGCCACTCCTACCACTCTGCATAACCAAAAAGCCCAGTCAAGTAACTCTTTGCAGCCAAAAGATTTGTTTCTCCTTCTGAAAAAAAAGAAGAAAGAAACTGTTTCCACTAAATTTTACAGATAAAACACTCATATTTTTAGAAGTTCACAATCTCATCTTTATCTGGGAGTTAGGTACTACAGTCAGCGCAAGGCAAAAATCTCACATAGTAAAATTAATCCTTGAAAATTACCTCAGTTACCCGTAAAGCATAATATACATTGTTTTGTATATACAACCTGAACACGTCTATATTAATGATATGTTACTTATATGTCTATATTAATGATATGTTACTTATAGTTAGTCATAAATTAAATTTTCACGTTTCACCTCTTGGAGCACTTCAGAAATTTTATGAAGATTATAATAACTGGTTAGCTTTTTCAGTTTCTTTCTGTTCTTTCTTTTTTTTTTTTTTTTTTTGTCAGGGTCTTGCTCCATCGCCCAGGCTAGAGGGCAGTGGCACAATCACAGCTTGCTGCAGCCTCGACTTTCCAGGCTCAAGTGACTCTTCTGCCTCAGCCTCCCGAGCAGCTGGGAATAGAGGCATGTGCCACCACACCTGGCAAATTTTTGTACATTTTGTAGAGATAGGGTTTCACCATGTTGCCCAGGCTGATCATCTTTTTTATATACAGTCTAGTAATCACCCTCTTTGTCAAAGTTTTGCTAGAGCCCTCAATTAATCATTCAATTTCTTCCTCCAGGATAATGAATACACTAGCATGTCACCCCATCTGACACCCAAATAATCTCTCTGTGGTTGGGGAATCATTAAAGTACTTGGCACATTATCTCCATAGGTTTTTGCCAAAATGCACCTTTCAGATTTGATTGAATCATTGCCCACATGCTTCAGCAACTTGAATGGAAAGTCCTGCCAGCACTCACACCATTTACATTGTTCTTTCTCTCCAGAGCTGCTGTATTTAGTTCTCAGAAGTTAAAGGAACTTAAGATGCAATATAATGAACTAGCATCAGTTTTATATTTTAAAAAATGTTTAAACTAAGGTAATGCAAAACAAGGCAAGTAAGCCTTCAATCTTGTTTTCATCTCAACATTTCCCTGCTCACAAACCTTAGGACTATTGTTTTACCTACTGAAAATGTCCCTGTGTTTTAGTTTGGCTGTTGAGGCACATTACAGTTGGATCCCATAAAACCTTTTAGCCATTTTTCCTGTACTCCCGTATGATCCCACCAAAGAGTTCTTTTCCCTTTCCCCAACTCTAACCCTTATTTCTCCATGCCCAGCAGCCATTCTTCAAAGTCAAAGTTAAATGTCTACCCTTCCAAAAAGCTTTGATTGAACATCCAATTCTTGTGTGTGTGTGTGTGTGTGTGTGTGTGTGTGACAGCGTTTCACTCTTGTCACCCAGGCTGGAGTGCAGTGGCACCATCTCGGCTCACTACAACCTCTGCCTCCTGGATCCAAGTGATTCTCCTGCCGCTGCCTCCTGAGTAGCTGGGATTACCGGCAGGAGCCACCACGCCCAGCTAATTTTTGTATTTTTTAGTAGAGACGGGGTTTCACCATGTTGGCCAGGCTGGTCTTGAACTCCTGACCTCAGGTGATTTACCCACCTCAGCCTCCCAAAGTGCTGGAATTACAGGCGTGAGCCACCACGCCCAGCATGAACATCCAATTCTTAAGTGATATTCATTCACCTCACAAATATTGTTTAGTTCCTGCTATATACCAGGAACTTTTCTGAATTATTTTATTAAATAACTCAAGGATAACTATTGTGACTCAATAGTAATTGAGCCACTGTGGCTCACCTGTAATCCCAGCATTTTGGGAGGCTGAGGCAGGAGGATCCCTTGAGGCCAGGAGTTTGAGACCAGCCTGGCCAACATGGCGATACCCTCTCTCTGCTAAAAATACAAAAATTAGCCAAGTGTGGTAATTCCAGCTACTTGGGAGGCTGAGGCAGGAGAATCGCTTGAACCCAGGAGGCAGAGGTTGCAGTGGGCTAAATTGGTGCCACTGTACTCCAGCCTGGGTGACAGAGTGAGACTCTGTCTCTAAATAAATAAATAAATAAATAAATAATATGGAGAGATTAACATTAATACAAAGAGATTAAGAACCTTGTCCAGGCTGGACATGGTGGCTCACACCTGTAATCCCATCACCATGGGAGGCTGAGGCAGGAGGATCTCTTGATTCCAGGAGTTTTAGACCAGCCTAGGGAACATGGTGAAACCCCCATCTATGTAAAAAATACAAAAATTAGGCTGGGCGTGGTGGCTGATGCCTGTAATCCCAGCACTTTGGGAGGCTGGGCAGATCACTTGAGGTCAGGAGTTCCAGACCAGCCTGGCCAACATGGTGAAACCCCAACTCTACTAAAAATACAAAAATTATCTGGGTGTGGTGTCATGCACCTGTAATCCTAGCTACTTGGGAGGCTAAGGCAGGAGAATCGCTTGAACCCGGGAGGTGGAGTTAGCAGTGAGTAGAGATCGCAGACTGTACTCCAGTTTGGACAACAGAGTGAGAACCTGTCTCAGGAAAAAAAAAGTGTATATATATATATATTAGCTGGGCAAGGTGGCACGTGCCTGTAGTCCCAGCTACTGGGGAGGCTGAAGCGGGAGGATGGCTTGAGCCTAGGAGGCGGATGTTGCAGTGAGCCAAATTTGCGCCATTGCACTCCAGCCTGGGTGATCAAGTGAGACTTTGTCTCAAATAAATAAATAAATGGTAACTATTACTATTCTCATTTTACCAGTGAGGGAATTGAAGTATTGAAGTACAGAGACCCTGTCTAAAAAAAAAAAAAAAAAAAGAAGCAGCAGCTTGTCCAAGGTTACATAGTAAATGATGGAGTTGGATTTGTACCCAAGCTGTCTGGCCTTAAACCTCTATCCCAAAAAAATACAGATTTCCACTAAATGAAGTCTTTAAAATGTTTCTGGAAGACATATAATCCTAAAGGAGATTTTAATTTCTCTTGCAAGCAGTTAAAATTGCGACTTGTGTTCCTGACAGGTCTCAGCATCAAATCATGGATATGACAAATATTAAACTATGAAAGGAAAGTAGAATTTTATGATCCTCTAAAATGGTACATGGAGAACAGTGGTTCAAGCTCATCTGGTTTCATCTCGTTTTACAGATGAAAGAACAGAGGTTCGATTAAGTAAGAACAAAAACTCAGACAGATTTCATTACTCACCCAAGACCATCCAGGTCCAGTCCTCTTGCCTCAGTCATCCCATTTATGAATCATAATGACTGTCTGTAGTCCCAAAATAGGAACTCCCTGATTTATTATTTATTTATTTCCAAATTCCTTCTTCCCTCTCGTTATATTCCTTCTTCCCTTCAGTCCTTCCATATTAAATGTTGATTGCCTATTTTTAGGTAGTAAATCACCCATTCCTTGTTTCTTGGCTCATGTGCCACAGTGAAATGTATGAGGAAATATGCAAAGACCTTACGAAAGTGGAGTGTGTTCATTCATGCACATAACTATAACAAACTACAACAAAACCCTGCCTGCTAACACCAGATTCCTCTGGGATAGTGAAATGTCAGGCACTTAAAAAGAAATTATTTGAGTGCAGTGGCGCTATCTCAGCTCACTGCAACTTCCGCCTCCCAGGTTGAAGTTCAATTCTCGTACCGCATCATAACCTATCCTGCATATGTGTTAGTCCAGCTCTTCTAGAGGACATAATGTAAGGAACTGTTCCCAGGGCGCCAGAGTGGATGAACGTTGAAGATAGCTGTGCCTTTAAAACTTTCAGAACAGGCCGGGCACCATGGCTCAGGCCTCTACTCCCAGAACTTTGGGAGGCCAGAGTGAGCGAAACACTTGATGTCAAGAGTTCAAGACCAGCCTGGCCAACATGGTGAAACCCTGTCTCTACTAAAAATACAAAAATTAGCCAGGTGTGGTGGCGGGTGCCTATAATCCCAGCTACTTGGGAGGCTGAGGCAGGAGAATCACTTGAACCCGGGAGGGAGAGGCTGCAGTGAGCCGAGATTGGGACACCGCACTCCAGTCTGGGCAACAGAGCAAGACTCTGTTTCAAAAATCAATCAATCAATCAATAAAATCATAACAGACAATAGAAGTAGGTCTAAGAAAATTTGTGAGGCTTGGACTAGTACTCTTTCTTCCTTGCTTTTCCTTAGGATGCCCCTTATATTACATTTTGTCTACACACTTGGTTTTCTCCCTTCTTTGTTCAAAGACTCTCTCTTCTGACGGCTTCAGATTATGCTCTCATTATCAAAAGCGCCCCATTGGAACACACCTCTTCCCACCAGGTATGCAGAGATCCTTCACATTGAAATTGCATCTTTCTTTGATCAAATTACTCATTCCCCAAGTAAATTCAAGTTTAATCTTAGGAAAAGTATGCTTTTTTTTTTTTTAGACACTCTGTCACCTGGGCTGGAGTGCAGTGGCACTATCTCAGCTCACTGCAACCTCTGCCTCCCAGATTCAAAGGATTCTCCTGTCTCAGCCTCCTGAGTAGCTGGGATTACAGGCACTCGCCCATATGCGCAGCTAGTTTTTTGTATTTTTAGTAGACACGGGTTTCACCATGTTGTCCAGGCTGGTCTCAAGCTCCTGACCTCATGATTTGCCCGCCTCAGCCTCCTAAAGTGCTAAGATTACAGGCGTGAGCCACCACACCCAGCCAGGAAAAGTATGCTATTTAAAACATACTTTTATTTTATGTTTTATAATATCCAAAATAACCAATAGCCCAAACAAAGCCTTTGTTGGAATAAGAAAAAGGCATTGACTCTACTTCCATCTGTCAGAAAATTATCTTTTTTTTTTAAATATATATATATATACCAGGTTTTTTCCTATGGCCGAGACTAGAGTGCAGTGGTGTGATCACAGCTCACTGAAGCCTCAAACTCCCAGGGTCAAGTGATTCTCCCACCTCAGCCTCCTGAGTGGCTGGGACTGTAGG
Source organism: Gorilla gorilla gorilla (assembly GCF_029281585.2). Classification (NCBI taxonomy): domain Eukaryota; kingdom Metazoa; phylum Chordata; class Mammalia; order Primates; family Hominidae; genus Gorilla; species Gorilla gorilla. The sequence continues at coordinate 39,605,716 of NC_073233.2, read as the reverse complement.
CATGTGCTACCACATCCAGCCAATTGTTTCATTTTCTGTAGAGGCAGAGTCTCTCTATGTTGCCCTGGCTGATCTTGAATTCCTGTTCTCAAGTGATCCTCCAGCCTCCGCCTCCCAAAATGCTGGGATTGTAAGTGTGAGCCACTGCACCTGACCCAGAAAATTTTCTTAATATACCAGTTTTGTTAAGGCAGCACATGTTTTTGCCATCTGTTAGAAAAACATCATAATAAACACACACATCTGTGATATCTGCAGCGTAAAGCATGCCTGTCCTCATGCAGCAGCTGTGCTGATACAGCCTTCCTTTCTTGTCTTTTGACAAGAGAAGGAGAATCCTCAGTTAACTGTACAACTTGGGACATATTTCATAGCCTCCAAAGTCTTTTTCCTCATCTTTGATGTAATTATGTCTACCTTGCATGACGCTGAGAATTAAATGAGATGGTCAGCTGGGTGCAGTAGCTCATACCTGTAATCCCAGCACTTTGGGAGTCTGAGGAGGGCAGATCACTGGAGGTCAGGAGTTTAAGGCCAGCCTGGCCAACATGGCGAAACCCCGTCTCTACTGAAAATACAAAAATTAGCTGGGCATGATGGCAGATACCTGTAATCACAGCTGCTTGGGAGCCTGAGACAGGAGAGTTGTTTGAACCCAGGAGGCAGAGGTTGCAGTGAGCCAAGATCATGCCACTACACTCCAGCCTGGGTGACAGAGTGAGACTCCGTCTCAAAAAAAAAAAAAAAAGGAGTGGACCCTAATTCCCTTCCTTTTGTGGGCTGGACTTGGTTACTTGCTCTTAACAAACAAAATAAAATGGAAATGATGATGTGCAACTTCAGACACTAGGTCATCAAAAGGTATTATGGCTTTCACCTTGATACTTCTCCAACTGCTATGTTGCAGGCCTTATGGAGAAACTCATTTAGCAAGGAACTGAAACCTTTGGTCAATAGCCATATGAAAGAGCTTGGAAGCAGATCCTGCAGCCTCAGTCAAGCCTTCAGATGAATGCAACCCTGGCCAACATTGAGTGCAACCTCCTTAAAGACCCTGAGCCACACAAACCCAGCTTAGCCTCTCCTGATGTCCTCATCCACAGAAACTAGGAGATAGATGGTTGCTGTTTTAAGCTACTCAGTTTTGGGGGTAATGTGTTCCACAGTAAGCGATAACTAATAAAATCACCCTGTATGTACTAGACAATGTTCCAGGCACTGAGGATGTAATGATGAACAGTACAAACAAAATCCATGCCCTAATATGGCACTTACATTCTAATGGGGCTGACAGAATATAAACAAGTAAATAAATAAATAAAGCCAGGTAGCAATACATACTCTAAGAAATACAAAGCCAGCCCAGGCACAGTGGCTCACACCTGTAATCCCAGTGCTTTGGGAGGCCAAGACAGGCGGATCACTTGAGGTCAGAAGTTTGAGGCCGGCCTGGCCAACATGGTGAAACCCCGTCTCTACTAAAATACAAAAATTAGCTGGTGGTGGTGGTGCACACCTATAATCCCGACTACTTGGGAGGCTGAGGCAGGAGAATCGCTTGAACCTGGGAGGTGGAGGCTGCAGTGAGCCAAGATCATGCCACTGCACTCCAGCCTGGGCAACAGAGTGAGACTCACTCTCAAAAAAAAAAGAAAGAAAGAAATACAAAGCCAGATGGAGATATACAGAGTTCCTAGGGATTGAAGAAGAGACGTGGTGGTGAGAGCGGAGTGAAGCATTTTTAGATAGGATGTACAAGGAGATAGCTTTAAGTAGAGACCAGAATGATATGAAGGAAGACTTATACCATTATGTGATGGAATAGTTTTTGTTTTTGTTGTGGTCATTGTTTTTTCAGGCAGATGAAATAAAAAAATGTAAAGACTCAAAGGCAGAAAAGAACTTGACATATTCTAGGAGCAATCAGAAAGCCAGTGTGGCTTGGGCGGAGGAACCAAAAAGAGCAGTATGCAATAGAGTCTGTGAGTAGCCAGAGAGACCATATCCCTTCCCTTTCTGAACCCAGCCAAAGCCAACCATTGAAAAGGGAATAACACCCGTATTCTTTACTGTGAGCCACAAAGCCTATCACTCTGACCTCATCCCCTACCATGCTACCCACTTCGGTTATTGAATTCTGGGCACACTGGTCTTTGGTTAGCACTTATCACATCCAAAAATACCTTGTTAATTTTCTTACATACTTGTTTATTTTGTGTTTTCTTTTTTATTTTAAATTTTTCATTTTTGTGGGTACATAGTAGGTGTATATATTCACGGAGTATATGTGATATTTCAATACAGGCATGCGATGTGTAATAGTCACATTGGGGTAAATAGAGTACACATACCCCAAGCATCTATCATTTATTTGTTACAAACATTTCAATTATATTCCTTAATTATTTTTAAATGTACAATAAGTTGTTGTTCAGTATAGTCACCCTATTGTGTTATCAAATACCAGATCTTATTCATTCTAATATATTTTCTTTTTAAAAAATCTAACTATGTTTTCTTTTTTTTATTTTATTTTATTTATTTATTTATTTAATAGTATTTATTGATAATTCTTCGGTGTTTCTCGGAGAGGGGGATTTGGCAGGGTCATAGGACAATAGTGGAGGGAAGGTCTGCAGATAAACATGTGAACAAGGGTCTCTGGTTTTCCTAGGCAGAGGACCCAGCGGCCTTCCGCAGTGTTTGTGTCCCTGGGTACTTGAGATTAGGGAGTGGTGATGACTCTTAACCAGCATGCTGCCTTCAAGCATCTGTTTAACAAAGCAAATCTTGCACCGCCCTTAATCCATTTAACCCTGAGTGGACACAGCACATGTTTCAGAGAGCAGGGGGTTGGGGGTAAAGTTATAGATTAACAGCATCCCAAGGCAGAAGAATTTTTCTTAGTACAGAACAAAATGGAGTCTCCTATGTCTACTTCTTTCTATACAGACACAGTAACAATCTGATCTCTCTTTCTTTTCCCCACATTTCCCCCTTTTCTGTTCGACAAAACCGCCATCGTCATCATGGCCCGTTCTCAATGAGCTGTTGGGTACTCCTCCCAGACAGGGTGGCGGCCGGGCAGAGGGGCTCCTCACTTCCCAGACGGGGCAGCCGGGCAGAGACGCTCCTCACCTCCGAGACGGGATGGCGGTCGGGCAGAGACGCTCCTCAGTTCCCAGAGAGGGTCGCGGCCGGACAGAGGCGCTCCTCACATCCCAGACGGGGCGGCGGGGCAGAGGAGCTCCCCACATCTCAGAGGATGGGCGGCCGGGCAGAGATGCTCCTCACTTCCTAGACGGGATGGCGGCCAGGAAGAGGCGCTCCTCACTTCCCAGACTGGGCGGCCGGGCAGAGGGGCTCCTCACATCCGAGACAATGGACGGCCAGGCAGAGACGCTCTTCACTTCCTAGATGGGGTGGCGGCGGGGCAGAGGCTGCCATCTCGGCACTTTGGGAGGCCAAGGCAGGCGGCTGGGAGGTGGAGGTTGTAGCGAGCCGAGATCACGCCACTGCACTCCAGCCTGGGCAAGATTGAGCACTGAGTGAGCGAGACTCCGTCTGCAATCCTGGCACCTCGGGAGGCCGAGGCAGGCAGATCTACTCACGCTCAGGAGCTGGAGACCAGCCCGGCCAACACAGCAAAACCCCGTCTCCACCAAAAAATGCAAAAAGCAGTCAGGCATGGCGGCGCGCGCCTGCAATCCCAGGCACTCGGCAGGCTGAGGCAGGAGAATCAGGCAGGGAGGTTGCAGTGAGCCGAGATGGCGGCAGTACAGTCCAGCCTCGGCTTGGCATCAGAGGGAGACCATGGAAAGGCGAGACGAGGGAGAGGGAGACCGTGGAAAGGGGAGAGGGAGAGGGAGAGGGGGAGGGGGAGAGGGGGAGGGGGAGGGGGGAGAGGGAGGGAGAGATCTAACTATGTTTTCATGCCCATTAATATTCCCCTGCTCCCTGCCCCCACTCCCCTTCCTAGCCTGTGATAACCATCATTCTACTATTTCCATGAGTTCAGTTGTTTCAATTTTTAGCTCCCACAAATAAGTGAGAACGTGTGAAGTTTGTCTTTCTGTACCTAGCATATTTCACTTAACATAATATCCTCCAGTTCTATCCATGTTGTTTCAAATGACAGGATCTCATTCTTTTTTATGGCTGTATAGTACTCCATTGTATATATGTATCACATTTCCTTTATCCATTCATCTATTAATGGATGCTTAGGTTAATTTTAAATCTTGACTATTGCAAATAGTGCTACAATAAACCATGGGAGTATAGGTATCTCTTCAATATATTGATTTTCTTTCTTTTGGGGATATACCTAGCAGTGGGATTGTCAGATCATACAGTAGTAGTTCTATTTTTATTTTTTTGAGAACCTCCATACTGTTCTCCATAGTGGCTGTACTAACTTCATGCTTGTTTATTTTGTCTCTTCCTATAACAGTGTAAGCTCCACCAGAGCAGCCGACTCTCATAAAACCTCGTGGGATGAATGAAAGGAGTGTCATCCCTTAAGACATTGGCAACAAAAGCATAGCCTGACATATTCTACTACAAGTGCCTGCAGTAACCTATGCAGAGAGGAGCAAATGAACTCCCACAGGAAGGTGGACAATCCCTGAGCCAGAGATAACTGGAACTCTGGCAGTTTGAGTGGACACTCAGTCACACACTCACACACTCACTCACAGCGTTATGCAATTCCAAAAATTATGTGTTTGGTTCCAGGCAGATATATTTTTCCCCTCTAAGTCCAAAATAAAGATAGAAATGCATATATCTAACAGACTATCATGGCAGAATTATTTTTCTTAAAAGGATGTGTTATTTATTATACTATCAAATATCAGAATAAGACATTTAAGATTATGAGAAGCTTTCAGATAGAGCAAAACGCAAATCCTGTCATTTACTTCCTATGTGACCTAGGCAAGCTACTTAATCTCTCTAAACTTCAGTCTCTTTATCTATAACTAAGGAGATTCTAATACCTACTTACGATAGCCTTGTTGTAAAAATTCAATTAGATTCCAGAAAGTTCTCAGACAAACAACCAAAATAAAAACCCTGAGTGTCAAATGATCACAGGAGTCAAATGAAAGACCTCCCAATGGCTAACCCTGGAACATTTTAAACAACAAAACAAATGATATAGTATTGGACTATATAACTCAAAGTAAAAAATAAATATGCATAAGCCCATGGTGATATAAATAATAATTAAATAAGTAAATACATGGGGAAGAAGAGACAAATCTCCCATGCAGAAGAACTTTAAATAATTTATGTAGATACTCAGCTCTCAAAGAGAGAGACCATAACCCCTCAGTCTTTAAGTGTGGACTACCCATAGTGACTTCCTTCCAAAGAGTACAGTATCAAAACGAGGGTTGAGGGAGGAGTAACTTTATGGTGACGAGACCTAACAAACGCTATTTTAGCCAGGTGATCAAGTTCAACATCAGCAGTGATGAATCATGTTGACACTATGTGATATGACGAAAGTGGCACTTTACCTCTGTGTTTTTCCTCCCTAAAACCTGTAACACCAGTCTAATCATGAGAAAAATATCCAATTAATTTCTTTGTGTGTGTGTGTGTGTGTGTGTGTGTGTGTGTGTGTGTGTTGAAATGACTGAGTCTCGCTCTGTCGCCCGGGCTGGAGTGCAGTGGCGCAATCTCGGCTCACCGCAAGCTCCACCTCCCGGGTTCACGCCGTTCTCCTGCCTCAGCCTCCCAAGTAACTGGGACTACAGGCGCCCGCCACCACTCCCGGCTAATTTTTTTGTATTTTTAGTAGAGATGGGGTTTCACCATGTTAGCTAGGATGGTCTCGATCTCCTGACGAGATCCTCACGTATTTTTGACGTGAGTCACTGCGCCCGGCACCAGTTAATTTCAATAGAGATGCATCCTACAAAATAATTGACCAGTACTCTTCAAACTTTCAAGGAAAAATAAGGAAATTCTGAAAAACTGTCTCAGCCAAGAAGAGCCTAAAAAAACATAACATTGGCCGGGCACGGTGGCTCACGCCTGTAATCCCAGCACTTTGGGAGGCCGAGGCGGGCAGATCACGAGGTCAGGAGTTTGAGACCAGCCTGGCCAACATGGTGAAACCCTGTCTCTACTAAAAATACAAAAATTAGCCAGGCTTGCTGGCATGCACCCATAATCCCAGCTACTCAGGAGGCTGAGGCACGAGAATCGCTTGAACCCGGGAGGTGGAGGTTGCAGTGAGCTGGAATTGCACCACTGCACTCCAGTCTGGGTGACAGAGACTCCATCTCAAAAAAAAAAAAAAAAGAAAGTATCTAAAAGACTGTACTAATTTGTAACCATCAGGCCGGTCACGGTGGCTCATCCTTATAATTCCAGCACTTTGGGAGGCTGAGGCGGGTGGATCATCTGAGGTCAGGAGTTCAAGATCAGCCTGGCCAACATGGTGAAACCCCTGTCTCTACTAAAAATACAAAAATTTGTCAGGCATGGTGGTGCACTCCTGTAGTTCCAGCTACCTGGGAGGCTGAAGCAGGAGAATTGCTTGAACCCAGCAGGTGGAGGTTGCAGTGAGGTGTGATTGCACCACTGCACTCCAGCCTGGGCAACAGAGTGAGACTCTGTCTCAAAAATAAATAAATAAATAATGTGTAACCCATCTTAAAACACCATTTTAGGAAATACTATGCTGCTATAAAAATATACCAATTTGTTTTTGTTTTTGAGACAGAGTCTTGCTCTGTTGCGCAGCCTGGTGTAGTGGCACAATCTCGGCTCAGTGCAGCCTCCACTCCCAGGTCCTAGCAATTCTTGGGCCTCAGCCTCCCAACTAGCTGGGATTACAGTCCCATATCACCACACGTGGCTAATTTTTTTGTATTGTTTTGTTTTTTTGAGACAGAGTCTCGCTCTGTCTCCCAGGCTGGAGTGCAGTGGCGCAATCTCGGCTCACTGCAACCTCTGTCGCCTGGGTTCAAGCGATTCTCCTGCCTCAGCCTCTCGAGTGGCTGGGATTACGGGTGTGTACCACCATGCCCGGCTATTTTGTACTTTTAGTAGAGACGGGGTTTCACCATGTTGGCCAGGCTGGTCTCAAACTCCTGACCTCAGGAGATTCATCTGCCTTGGCCTCCCAAAGTGTTGGGATTACAGGCGTGAGCCACTGCACCTGGCCAGTTTTTTGTATTTTTAGTAAAGACAGGGTTTCACCATGTTGCCCAGGCTGGTCTTGAACTCCTAAACTCAGGCAATCTGCCCTCCTTGGTCTCCCAAAATGCTAGGATTACAGGCATGAGCCACCATGCCTGGCCAAAAATACACTAATGTAACTCAAGGATTTAGATAAATATGTACTATGCTTAAAGAATAGACAAATAGGTTCTATCCTATTTCCACTTAAGAGAAATAAGTTAATCAGTGGCCAAAGGAGAGAAAATGTGCTTAGTAGAACCAGTTTTGTTCACTTTAGTTCAGTCTCTCTGTTGGTCTAAAATATTTAAAGAATGAATGGACTTTCATACTGATTCTCTACTAAAACCTCATCATATTACTTATACACAGACACACATAGGCATCTATGTGCATGCAAACACATCCAACTTGCTTATTCCCACTGTTACACCAGTACTCATCTAGAGCTGATAAAACACCAAATTATATGGGCACCCATCTAAGCAAATTAGGAAGTGTTGCTTTTCCTGCATTTGCAAAACAAATCCAACATTTTAAAAACACAGCCTAACACAGTTTCAGCTTTTGAAATGAGGAAACAGATGACTAGCTTAAGGAAATCCTAGACCAGATATTTATAAGTTCCAAAGATATCACAGTTGTTGTGCTTCTTTTTAAAACAAGTCTTTTCTAAAGAAGAATTATGACTAATTAAGTATGAGTGCATGAGCATATGCAGGAAATTTGATAAAAATCCAACAAATTAGGGCACAGTCCAGGAAAATCTCTTGGGGGTTATGTTCCTTGCAAGTAGATAAACATCTTTCTTTCTAAAGGTTAATGTTCTTTAAAGAGTTCAAAGCTGGCATCATAGGAAGATGGTGCCATTTTGTACGTGACATTGTTGCTATTCCTTTCTTGTCAAAATAGAAAAATATTCTGAAAAGTAAAGGAAATTAATTTGTAAACACTGAGTGTAGTGGAGAGTTTAATTTTTTTCTTTTTTTTTTTTGAGATGGAGTTTCACTCTTGTTGCTCAGGCTGGAGTGCAATTACGCAATCTCGGCTCACTGCAACCTCCACCTCCCGGGTTCAAGCGATTCTCCTGCCTCAGCCTCCCAAGCAGCTAGGATTACAGGCATGTGCCACCATGCCCAGCTAATTTTGTATTTTTAGTAGAGACAGTATTTCTCCACGTTGGTCAGGCTAGTGTCAAACTCCTGACCTCAGGTGATCAGCCCACCTCGGCCTCCCAAAGTGCTGGGATTACAGGCGTGAGCCACACCCCTCCACCCTGGCCTAATTTTCTTTTTCCTTTTTTTTTTTTTTTTTAGAGAGTGTCTCACTCTGTCACTCAGACTGCAGTGTAGTGGCACAATCACAGCTCACTGCAGCCTTGACCTCCCAGGCTCAAGCAATTCTTCCACCTCAGCCATCTAAGCACCTAGGACAACCGGCATGCACTGTCACGCCCCACTCCGCTAATTTAAAAAAAAAATTTTTTTTTTTGTAGATACAAGGGTCTTGCTATGTTACTCCAACTCCTGGGCTCAAGCTGTCCTCCCACCTCGGCCTCCCAAAATGCTGGGATTATAAGTGCGAGCCACTGCACTTGGGCCTTAAATTTTTTTTTTAATCCTGAATCACAGGTCAAAAATAAACTAATTCTTTGGATATGATTTTGTTTGCTACAACAAAAGTTTGCTTAAATATTCTGCAGGCCGGGCATGGTGGCTCATGTCTATAATCCCAGGTACTTGGGAGGCTGAGGCAGGAGGATGGCTTGAGCCTAGGACATCGAGGCTACAGTGAGCCATGATCTGCCACTGCATTCCAGTGACACAGCAAGACCCTGTCTTAAAAAAACACACACACACACAAAAACTGCAGATCACAACTGCTGTAACGTAAACAAAAGTATCTATAGTTCAGTAGGGTTTAACTTCTTATCAAATGTTACAGAATAGTTCTATTTGCTCCTGAATACTGGGTTCCATTACAGCTTTGCATCTGTCTCTGGGAATTATGTTACAAAAGGCCCAGCTTTGCTTATGTATTACTTTTTTTTAATATTTTCTAGTTCTTAAATTACATGCTGTTAAGGCCCACATTCAGGAAAAAGACAAATCACTGAAAATGACAAAGTATCAAGTAGAAGGGCTATGTAGTGAACAAATTAAAAGGATTATTTTATTTCATAGCACCATCACAATAAAAATCATAATATACCCTTTTTTCTTCATTTCTCCAAGAAAAAATTATATCCTTATAAATAATAATGTACCCTATTGTAAAAGAAGATATCATATTACATAAACTTCAACAGATAATCTTTACCTTAGAGCTACACAATTTCCACTTTCCCTTATACTATGAACATTCATAATAAGAAATTTAAATTTTCATATAGGCAGATTTTAACTCAATTTTAACATGAATTTTTAAAGGTTAGGGACTCAGGCCAGGCACAGTGCTTCATGCCTGTAATTCTAGCACTTTGGGAATCTGAGGCGGGCGGATCATTTGAAGTCAGAAGTTTGAGACCAGCCTGGCCAACATGGTGAAACCCTGTCACTATTAAAAATACAAAAAATTAGCTGGGCGTGGTGATGCATGCCTGTAATCCCAGCTACTTAGGAGGCTGGGGCAGAAGAATCACTTGAACCCAGGAGGCGGAAGTTGCAGTGAACTGAGATTGTGCACTCCAGCCTGGACAACAGAGCAAGACTCTGTCTCAAAATAAATAAATAAATAAATAAATAAATAAATAAATAAATAAATAAAAATAAAGATTAGGGGCTCATACATAAAAGGCCAATTTCCTTTATATAAATATGTGCCTCCTACAAATCATTAAGAGACTGCCTTGATTCAAAAATGGACAAAAGTATTAATATTTATACTGCAGACATGCTCATACATTTGTTAAATAATGTATATATAATTCTTTGTACCATTGTTTATAACAGCAAAAGATTATAAATAACCTGGAAATAAATTATGGCATATCCATACAATGGAATACTGTACAGACATAAAATAAAAATGAAGCAGCTTTCTTTGCAGTAATATGGAACAATTACCAAGCTATATACTGAAGAAAGCAAGATCTAAATGATGTGCATAATATGCTGCCATTAGTGTGGAAGGTAAGGATTTATGGATAATTGTAAACATAATCTGAAAATATAATATCTCTGAAAGAATATTTAAGTAACCAGTAACGGTGCTCTCTCCGGGAAATGAATGGGTAAGAAGGCGCCAGCGGAAGAAGGGATATTTACTTTTCACTGTGCTGTATATTCTTTTTCATCCTTTGAAGATATCACTAGGAGGATGTGACTTTAATTTCCCAAAGGATTGGTGGCACTGATTTGAGGATTGTGGAAGAGACTGTCAGCTACTATTCCTACTAAATCCTATTGAGTTACAAAGATGGGCTGTGGCAGCAGCCGAAGGCTTAAAGATCAACCAGGCAGGTCTTCAAGAAACTGGTCTCCATTTCACCTTTGTAGAGCCCTTTGCAGAGCCTTTTTTAAAAAATATATGTATTTACTGCTTTTTATTTCCTCAAAAAACTTCTAGTCTAGCCAGGCACAGTGGTTCACACCTGTAATCCCACCACTTTGGGAGGCCGAGGCAGGTGGATCACCTGATGTCAGGAGCTCGAGGCCAGCCTGGCTAACACGGCAAAACCCCATCTCCACTAAAAATACAAAAATTAGCCAAGTGCAGTGGCACACACCTGTAGTCCCAGCTACTCAGGAGGCTGAGACAGGAGAATCGCTTGAATCCAGGAGGCGGAGGTTGCAGTGAGCCAAGATTGCACCACTGCACTCCAGCCTGGGTGACAGAGCGAGGCTTAGTCTCAAAAACAAACGAAAAACTCCTAGTCTATCCCACCCCAAGAAATGCATCCTCTCATCTGTAGTGAAAAGAGGGGTTGTCCAAATTTTAAAGTTTTAAAACCCATTTTGTCAATGTTTTTTGCAGAATATATTTTTCTGCATTATTTTATTTATTTATGTATTTTTTTATTTATTTTGAGGCAGGTTCTTGCTCTGTCACCCAGGCAGAGTATAGTAGTGCCATCATGGCTCATTGCAGCCTTGACTTCCTGGGATCAAGCAATCCTCCTGCCTCATTTTTTATTTTTTATTTTATTTTTCTCAGATGGAGTCTCACTCGGTTGTTCAGGAGTGTAGTGGTGTGATCTCAGCTCAGTGCAACCTCCACCTCCCCGGTTCAAGTGATTCTCCTGCCTCTGCCTCCCAAGTAGCTGAGATTACAGGTGGTACGTGTCACCATGCCCAGATAATTTTTTGTATTTTCAGTAGAGATGGGGTTTTACCATGTTGGCCAGGCTGGTCTTGAACTCCTGACCTCAAGTGATCCATTCACCTCGGCCTCCGAAAGTGGTGGGATTACAGGCATGAACCACCACACCCAGCCTTTTTAAAATGTTTTGTAAGCTGGGCGCGGTGGCTCACGCCTGTAATCCCAGCACTTTGGGAGGCTGAGGCGGGCAGATCACGAGGTCAGGAGATCGAGACCATCCTGGCTAACACAGTGAAACCCCGTCTCTACTAAAAATACAAAAAATTAGCCGGGCGTGGTGGCGGGCACCTGTAGTCCCAAGAAAATTAGCCGGGCGTGGTGGCGGGCACCTGTAGTCCCAGCTACTTGGGAGGCTGAGGCAGGAGAATGGTGTGAACCCAGGAGACAGAGCTTGCAGTGAGCCGAGATCACGCCACTGCACTCCAGCCTGGGCGACAGAGCGAGACTCTATCTCAAAAAAAAAAAAATGTTTTGTAGAACAAAGTCTCACTATATTGCCCAGGCTGGTCTCCAACTTCTGGTCCAACTTCTGGGCTGAAGTGATCCTCCCGCCTCAGCTTTCCAAAGTGCTGGGATTAGAGGCATGAGCCACCACACCTGGCTATCTAGTTTTTAGTTTGTATACATTCATGGGGCACAAGTGCAATTTTGCTACATTGGTATATTGCATTGTGGTAAAGTTAGGGCCTTCAGTACGTCTATCACTGGAGCAACACACTTTGTACCCACCAAGCAACCTCCCATCATCCATCCCCTTCCCACCCCTCCATCCCTCTGAGTCTCCACTGTCCATCTACATACATTTATTTTATAAGTTCATTTACATTTATAGTATTTACTCTTATCAAGTCAATCACGGAGAACAATGAAGTCTAAAGTCATTTTGATGAATGTGTAAAATAGAAATCGGGAATTATGTGTAATCATTTGTCTTACATCTGCTTCTGCTTCAAATTTTGTTGTTGTTGTTTGTTTGTTTTGTTTTGTTTTGTTTTTTGAGACAGGGTCTCACTCTGTCGCCCAGGCTGCAGTGCAGTGGCGCGATCTCAGCTCACTGCAACCTCTGCTTCCCGGGCTCAAGGGATCCTCCCACCTTAGCCTCCCCCAAGTAGCTGGGACTATAGGCACCCGCCACCATGCCCAGACAATTTGTTTTTGTTGAGACGAGGATTTCGCCAGTATATGTTGCCCAGGCTGCTCTGGAATTCCTGAGCTCAAGCAATCTTCCTGCCTCAGTCTCCCAAAGTGCTGGGATTACCGGCATGAGACACCGTGCCCAGCCCAATTGACTTTTATACTTTGTTTTGGTTGTATAGTATCACAATACTCATCATGCAAATATGGAGTCACAAGAAGTAATAGATGTTGGTGTTTTATGCTGTTGTTGTTTTTTTAACAGCGTGCCTTGGAACTTCAAGTTGCTCTTTAATTAAACTCATTTAAAAATACAGATCTGTAATAAGAAGTCTGTTTCAAAATTGCATCACTAATAACATCTAACAATGATCTTATAGACGTCAGATGAGAAACACCCAAAACTTACCATAAGCATGAGATCTATCCATAAGATACCATGAGATGGCACACTTTGCTCTGCATTACAAATTATTATTACTATTATTTTATTTATTTATTTTTTTTTTGAGATGGAGTCTCCCTCTGTCGCCCAGGCTGGAGTGCAGTGGCGCGATCTCGGCTCACTGCAAGCTCCGCCTCCCAGGTTCACGCCATTCTCCCGCCTCAGCCTCCCCAGTAGCTGGGACTACAGGCGCCCGCCACCACGCCCGGCTAATTTTGTTTTTGTATTTTTAGAAGAGACGGGGTTTCACCATGTTAGCCAGGATGGTCTCAATCTCCTGACCTCGTGATCCGCCCACCTCTGCCTCCCAAAGTGGTGGGATTACAGACATGAGCCACCGTGCCCAGCTTTTTTTTTTTTTTTTTTTTTTGAGACGGGGTTCTCTCTTGTTGCCCAGGCTGGAGTGCAATGGCACAATCTCAGCTCAGCGCAACCTCCGCCCCCCGGGTTCAAGCGATTCTCCTGCCTCAGCCTCCCTCCCGAGTAGCTGGAATTACAGGCATGCACCACCATGCCTGGCTTGCATTTTTAGTAGAGATGAGGTTTTTCCATGTTGGTCAGGCTGGTCTCAAACTCCCGACCTCAGGTGATCCGCACACCTCAGCCTCCCAAAGTACTGGGATTACAGGAGTGAGCCACCACACCCAGCCACCACAAATTAATTTTTATTCAAAGCAAATGGAAATTCAGAACCAGAGTCATGATGCATGAAGCAGGTCATCTGAATCAAAGTGTAGCTCATTGGCTTACAAGCCACACATCTTTTGGCAAAGAAAAATTACAAATTTGGCAAAATAATATTGGTATTTCATTAGACATCATGTCTAACATGTTAAAAGAAAAACTTAAGCTGAATTAAATTTAAAGGAGTTTGAGCAATGAACCATTTGCAAATTGGGCAGCCCCAGAATCACAGCAGATTCGGAGAGACTCCAGGGGTGCCTCATGGTCAGAACAAATTTGTAAACAAAAAAGGGTAGTGATGTACAGAAATCAGAAGTGAGGTAAAGAAGCAACTGGATTGGTTACAGCTTAGCGTTTGCCTTATTTGAACACAGGTTGAACACTTACCAGTCTATGAGTGGTTGAAGTATGGCTGCTGGGATTGGCCAAGACTCAATGATTGTTACAGGCGCATACTCCTAAATTGGGTTTTCAATCTTTTTATCTATTAAGTTAGGTTGCAGTTCATCCACAAATACTCAAATATAGAATTATGGAGTCCTTCTCAGGCCATATTTAGTTTGCTTTAGCAGACTTAATGCATATTGTGTCACCCTGGAGTCGTACTGCTCAGAGATCCATTGCAGAGAGAATTTGCTGAAGAATACAATCAGCTGTCGCTCACCAGCAGTAGCACCTTTGGGATCTGTCACAGCATTTCAACTCAGGGCACACTCATTCTAGGCAGCTCTCAGCCAATGACTGAGCATGGCTTGGAGCTTGGGCCTGGCCATTTTTGGCCAACACAGAAGTCCTCTATAGGTAATCTTTGCATTGCAGCTGTCTATTGGATAGGTCAAGACTTTCTCAGGGCTGCCCCAGAGCCCAAAGCTCTGCCTATGCAATTTTCAGTTCTTCCCTCACTCCTCTCACAAGTGCCAGATGTGTATCACAGACTAAAGACTTTTCCTGACTTCTCTGTCTCTACGCTCTTTTTTTTTTTTTTTTTAATTGATCATTCTTGGGTGTTTCTCGCAGAGGGGGATTTGGCAGGGTCATAGGACAATAGTGGAGGGAAGGTCAGCAGATAAACAAGTGAACAAAGGTCTCTGGTTTTCCTAGGCAGAGGACCCTGCGGCCTTCCGCAGTGTTTGTGTCCCTGGGTACTTGAGATTAGGGAGTGGTGATGATTCTTAACGAGCATGCTGCCTTCAAGCATCTGTTTAACAAAGCAAATCTTGCACCGCCCTTAATCCATTTAACCCTGAGTGGACACAGCACATGTTTCAGAGAGCACAGGGTTGGGGGTAAGGTCACCGATCAACAGGATCCCAAGGCAGAATTTTTCTTAGTACAGAACAAAATGAAAAGTCTCCCATGTCTACTTCTTTCTACACAGACACGGCAACCATCCGATTTCTCAATCTTTTCCCCACCTTTCCCCCCTTTCTATTCCACAACACCGCCATTGTCATCCCGGCCCGTTCTCAATGAGCTGTTGGGTACACCTCCCAGACGGGGCGGCTGGCCGGGCAGAGGGGCTCCTCACTTCCCAGTAGGGGCGGCCGGGCAGAGGCGCCCCTCACCTCCCGGACGGGGTGGCTGGCCGGGCGGGGGGCCGACCCCCCCACCTCCCTCCCGGACGGGGCGGCTGGCCAGGCGGGGGACTGACCCCCCCACCTCCCTCCCGGATGGGGCGGCTGGCCGGGCAGAGGGGCCCGTCACTTCCCAGTAGGGGCGGCCGGGCAGAGGCGCCCCTCACCTCCCGGACGGGGCGGCTGGCCGGGCGGGGGGCTGACCCCCCCCACCTCCCTCCCGGATTGGGTGGCTGGCCGGGCAGAGGGGCCCGTCACTTCCCAGTAGGGGCGGCCGGGCAGAGGCGCCCCTCACCTCCCGGACGGGGCGGCTGGCCGGGTGGGGGGCTGACCCCCCCCACCTCCCTCCCGGATGGGGTGGCTGCCGGGCGGAGACGCTCCTCACTTCTCAGACGGGGCGGCCGGGCAGAGACGCTCCTCACCTCCCAGACGGGGTCGCGGCCGGGCAGAGGCGCTCCTCACATCCCAGACGGGGCGGCGGGGCAGAGGTGCTCCCCACATCTCAGACGATGGGCGGCGGGGAAGAGGCGCTCCTCAATTCCTAGATGGGATGGCGGCCGGGCAGAGACGCTCCTCACTTTCCAGACTGGGCAGCCAGGCAGAGGGGCTCCTCACGTCCCAGACGATGGGCGGCCAGGCAGAGACGCTCCTCACTTCCCAGACGGGGTGGCGGCCGGGCAGAGGCTGCAATCTCGGCACTTTGGGAGGCCAAGGCAGGCGGCTGGGAGGTGGAGGTTGTAGCGAGCCGCGATCACGCCACTGCACTCCAGCCTGGGCACCATTGAGCACTGAGTGAACCAGACTCCGTCTGCAATCCCGGCACCTCGAGAGGCCGAGGCTGGCGGATCACTCGCGGTTAGGAGCTGGAAACCAGCCCGGCCAACACAGCGAAACCCCGTCTCCACCAAAAAAGTACGAAAACCAGTCAGGCATGGCGGCGCGCGCCTGTAATCGCAGGCACTGGGCAGGCTGAGGCAGGAGAATCAGGCAGGGAGGTTGCAGTGAGCCGAGATGGCAGCAGTACAGTCCAGCTTCGGCTCGGCATCAGAGGGAGACCGTGGAAAGAGAGAGAGAGGGAGAGGGAGACCGTGGGGAGAGGGAGACCGTGGCGAGAGGGAGAGGGAGAGGGAGAGCTACGCTCTATCTTTCAAAGGTCTTATCCTCAATACATTTCTTGCCCTTCTAATTCTATCTTGGTGTCTGCTTCCCAGAGGACATGAACTGGCATACGCAGATGAAAATATATTCACTTAAAATACTTTTAAATTTACTAATATCAAATACATAATCACTTTATTTATTTATTTATTTTTAGACGGAGCCTTGCTCTTGTTGCTCAGGTTGGAGTGTAATGACACCATCTCGGCTCACTGCAACCTCTGCCTCCAGGGTTCAAGTGATTCTCCTGCCTCGGCCTCCCAACTAGCTGGGATTATAGGCATGAGCCACCACACCCAGCTAATTTTGTAGGTTTAGTAGACACAGGGTTTCACCATGTTGGTCAGGCTGGTCTCGAACTCCTGACCTCAAGTGATCCACCCACCTCAGCCTCCCAAAGTGCTGAGATTACAGGTATGAGCTACCGCACCCAGCCCTACTCCTCCATTTTTTATTTTCTTGTCTAGCCCTTGCAAATAATGCAATTTATACTGCCAAAGTGATACATTTGTTCCCTTTTCATCACATAATTTATTAAAAGGATGCTACTTGTAAGCATTTGCAATTGAAAAGATAATTTCCCAAATAGTTCATTTACTCTTAGCATTAGTCTGTAGTCCTTTTCTTGACAAAGATGCCTAAAGCATCATTTTTTGTCATAACAGCGATAAAGCCAAGACATCCAATTAGCAAAAAGCTTCTTCCTATTTGAGACAATAGCACAATTTGTTGAAATAAGTGCTTACTGTAAGTTCAAAATGTTTATTATTGTTTTTTTAAATATTGAAGAAATTTACAAAATGTCTTTTTTATTTGTTGGTCTTAAATTCCACATTCAGTCAAATATTGAAGATTCAACTCAAAAGCAGAATATGAAAATTAGCAGCAATTAAACTGATTTGGCGAACATTTAGCAGGACTGCTTACCAAAGCCACCACTTAAAATAGAAATTTCCAGCTCTTATCAGAAACTAAAAACTTTCAGACATTGAGGCATACCTGTGAGATCTATCTGCCTGCCGTGTTTATTATAACTAAAGCACACATCTGCCAGAAAATGGCTTCATGGATCTTTAAAAGTATGAGAAAGGAAAAGTGACATCATCCTTTGAGTCTTACCCTACCAAAAACTCAGAGATAAGTTTTACTTGTTTTTCTGACTGTTGAAAATAGGCTGGTTGCAACATAGGTGTCAGATTGCTTCTCCCTATGTCAACTTCAAGTTCAAATTTAGGAAGTCATTCTCCCATCAGAACATGTTGTACAAATTAACAATAGGTTTCTAAGCCATAAACATATTTTAATAGATCTAAAATTTTCCTAGGCTATTCTTTTTCCCATCTCATTATAAGTGCTTTGTAAAAAGTGATTGCTACTCCTATGATTCACTGAGGGTAAAATAACTTACCAGAATTGAGATTTGGAAGAGAATTTCCCAAGAACAACATAGTATTCTTGGATTTCAATGTTTTGAATACTCCTAGTCATAGACGGGTCTTTTCAGTAAAATACGGAAGGGAAGCAATTGTTGATTTCCTATTATGATTATCATATTAAATTAAGCAAGAACTAGGAAGGCCTAGCAAGACGTAGCAAGGCCTAGCAAGACCCTAAAGGAATAGGAGAAGGGACAGATGAGTTTTTCCAAGTGGAAAAGTATGAAGCATGAAACATTGCTTAGAGAATGGACAAGTCAGAAGAGTGAGTACTGTCACAGTGATAGAAAGGCTTAGGGGTAAAGGATGGTTTTTGGAAGCATCAGGGAATTCATTGGGGAACTTACACAGGGCAAAGTGCAGTGGGTTGTTTTTGTTTGTTTGTTTGTTTGTTTTTGAGACAGAGTTTCGTCCTTGTTGCCCAGGCTGGAGTGCAGTGGTGAGATCTTGGCTCACTGCAACCTCTGCCCCCTGGGTTCAAATGATTCTCCTGCCTCAGCCTCCCGAGTAGCTGGGATTATAGGTGCCCGCTACCATGCCCAGCTAATTTTTTTTTTTTCTGAGACGGAGTCTCACTCTGTCCCCAGGCTGGCGTGCAGTGGCGCGATCTTGGCTCACTGCAAGCTCCACCTCCCGGGTTCACGCCATTCTCCTGCCTCAGCCTCCCAAGTAGCTGGGACTACATGCTCCCCCCACCACGCCTAGCTAATTTTTTGTATTTTTAGTAGAGACGGGGTTTCACCGTGTTAGCCAGGATGGTCTCGATCTCCTGACCTTGTGATCCGCCCACCTCGGCCTCCCAAAGTGTTGGGATTACAGGCGTGAGCCAAGGCGCCCAGCCTCCTAATTTTTTGTATTTTTAATAGAGATGGGGTTTCATCATGTTGGCCAGGCTGGTTTCAAACTCCTGACCTCAGGTAATCCACCCGCCTTGGCCTCCCAAAGTGCAGGGATTACAGGCGTGAGTCACCATGCTCAGCCCAAAGTGAAATTTTTAAGAGCTAGGCTTTTGGACAGAGGCTCTGGTAATATGCTTTCTTAATTTCTCGACTTGTATAGGCGTGATCCTAGGAATCACATTTGAGACACATGTCTCTAGTAAGCATTGTATGTTATTTTCCCACTTTGTAGGCAATTTGGTGACTAAGAAAGCAACAACATCAAATGGTGCTCCAGGAGGGCCTGGAAGAATGAATGTGTCTCCCTGGGTTACATAAACCCTTGGGAGAACCTGACTTAATTTCCTAATTTAAACACAAAAAAGGTGGAAGTCAGCCTAAATCATTGTAAGAAGTCTTTTTCAGCTTTGGGTTGCTATGCCTCTATTTGAAATTACAATGTATTATGACGTATGCTACTGCCTACTGAACACTAAACAGAACTGTCTTCAATATAGTCATTGATTTTGCACACCTGTAATTCTGATGCAAAACCTGGTACTAACAGATCAATTATACTTGCATCAGGTGTGTAACAGACACAAGTTTTTAAAATTTATCTTGTTCTGCTAAATACAAGTTTTTTGTTTTGTTTTGTTTTGTTTTTGTTTTTGTTTTTGTTTTCCAGACGGAGTCTCGCTCTGTCGCCCAGGCTGGAGTGCAGTGGTGCGATGTCAGCTCACTGCAAGCTCCACCTCCTGGGTTCACGCTATTCTCCCACCTCAGCCTCCCAAGTAGCTGGGACTACAGGCACCCGCCACCATGCCCGGCTAATTTTTTTGTATTTTTAGTAGAGACAGGGTTTCACTGTGTTAGCCAGGATGGTCTCAATCTCCTGACCTCATGATCCGCCCACCTCGGCCTCCCAAAGTGCTGGGATTACAAGCGTAAGCCACTGCGCCTGTCCTAAATACAAGTTTTTTAAAAAGATTAATGAAGAAAGGCATATCCACGCTGAGGAGTCATTAATAGCTAGTAAATTAGTTTGTTCTTCAGATCTGAAAGAATTTTAATTAAGTACTTTCCATTTATTGGATTTTCTCTAGATTATAAGCATTATTATTTATAAAGAAATTAAGAATTTTAAATAGAAATATTTCATATAAACAAAATAACCAAAATAATTGTGTATGAATGACTCCCAAGAAATCTTCAAATACAAAATGTAACATATGATCAAAGTTGCTTCTCTTACAAAATGTCCTAAATTATTATCATGACTCATTCTTCAAAGCCCAGTGCAGGTTCTACCCTTCCAAAAAAATCCCCTCCAAGGACTTCAATTCAAAGTTTTTTCCCTACTTTTTGGAAACTGAAACCATTTCTCCTTGTACCTTAGCTAAAGTTTAAGACAATGTTAGGCACATTTTTTTTTTTTTTTTTCTGAAATGGAGTCCTGCTCTGTTGCCTAGGCTGGAGTGCAATGGAGCAATCTTGGATCACTGCAACCTCTGCCTCCCGGTTTCAAGTAATTCTCCTGCCTCAGCCTCCCAAGTAGCTGGGATTACAGGTGCCTGCCACCATGCCCAGCTAATTTTTGTATTTTCAGTACAGATGGGGTTTCACTGGGTTGACCAGGCTGGTCTCGAACTCCTGACCTCAGGTGATCCACCCGCCTCGGCCTCCCAAAGTGCCAGGATTATAGGTGTCAGCCACCATGCCCAGCCCATTAGGCACATTTTAATTGGATTTACTTTATGTCAGGGATACTGTGCTAAGAATTATGTAAAATGATCATCGGCCTGGCCCGGTGGCTCACGCCTGTAATCCCAGCACTTTGGGAGGCCAAGGTAGGCAGATCACCTGAGGTCAGGAGTTTGAGACCAGCCTGGCCAACCTGGTGAAACCCTGTCTCTACTAAAAATACAAAAAATTAGCCGGGCATAGCGGTGGGCACCTGTAATCCCACCTACTCGGGAGGCTGAGACAGGAGAATCGCTTGAACCCCGGAGGTGGAGGTTGCAGTGAGCTGAGATCAGGCCATTGCACTCCAGCCTGGACAACAAGAGCAAAACTCTGTCTCAAAAAAAGAAAAAGAAAAAGAGAAAGAAAAATCATCACGCCTACTTCATAAGGATGGATTTAATGATCTATCCCTTTTTAGAAGGGGACTGAAGAACAGGGAGTTGAATTAACCACACAGTGAGAGCCAGTAGTGAAGTCAGAGTTTGAAACAAAGCAGTGTGAAGTCAGTCTAATTGCTTAACCACGATGCTATAGAAATATTAACACTGGGGGGCTGAAAAAAAAAAAAGATGCTTTGCTCTATTCTGAATAAAAATTAGGTTACTCAAACTAGAAACGTTTAAAGAATCACATCTTTTAATAACGGATACAGATGCAAATAAAATGTTGTGTAAATCAGTGTACAATTATTGTATATAATTTTACTGGAGAGAATACACAAAACTAGGCCTAAATAGGTCTTTTGAAAGCTTGTATTTATTAATATTAGTGCAGGCTAAAAGTCAAATCCTGAACTGTATAGTTTTTTTTGTAAGAAAGCAATTGTAAGTGAGAGAAAAAGAACTTATTTTCAAACACTGTAAAATTAAATGCCTAAACTGATTGTTTCTAGAATATTAGTGCAAATAAGTGAGTAGAAGGTGAAATTGCAATTCTATGTACGTAGTTATACTATGGTTATTGGTAGAAAGGCTAAAAAAGCACGACCTATTATTTCATATTTTCAGAAGTTTGTTTCTGCAACACATTTTGATCATGGTCTATTTTTATAGGAGCCCCAGGGAATCAGGACTAGGAAATATGTCTCTAAGGACACATATCAGAGTAAGTTTTTTAAAAGTCAACAAGTACTTACTGAATCTTTTGTGAGCCAATCACTGTACTGGGTGCTTTGGGCATTGCAAAAGAGCCTAAAATCTTATTTTGTATGTTTTTTTAAAAAATGCAGGCCAGGCCTGGTGCAGTGGCTCACGCCTGTAATCCCAGCACTTTGGGAGGCCAAGGCGGGCAGATCATGAGGTCAGGAGATCGAGACCATTCTGGCTAACATGGTGAAACCCCGTCTTTACCAAAAATACAAAAAATCAGTCGGGCGTGGTGGCACGTGCTTGTAGTCCCAGCTACTAGGGAGGCTGAGGCAAGATAATCGTTTGAACCCGGGAGGCGGAGGTTGCAGTGAGCCAAGATTGCATAACTGCACTCCAGCCTGGGCAACAGAGCGAGACTCCATCTCAAAAAAAAAAAAAAAAAATGCAGGCCAGGGTCAGGTAAGGTGGCTCATACCTATAATCCCAGTACTTTGGGAGGCCAAGGTGGGAGGATTGCTAGAGGCCAGGAGTTGGAAACCAGTCTGACCCCATCTCTACAAAGCTAGACCCCATCTCTACAAAAAATTTTTAAAATTAGCCAAGCATGATGGCACATTCCTATAGTTCTAGCTACTTAGGAGACTGAGGCAGGAGGATGGCTTGAGCCCAGGAATTCAAGGCTGCAGTGGACTATGACTGTGCCACTGTACTCCAGTCTGGGCAACACCCTGTCTCTAAAAAAGTAAATAAAAAATAAAAATACAACAAAATTAAAATTTTAAAATGCAGAAGCTTAATCATTCTACAAATTCAAGTTCCTCCTTCCATCAGGTGCCTACCATGTTTTGCATGTTTTCCCTAAATGTATATTTTGTTACTGTATTTATTAATGTTGGCTCTTATGTATCCTTATGTGATGGTCCCTATAGGCCAGTGAAAAAAAAGGGGGGCCAGAAATCAGGTCATGTGATGGCTCAGAGTGCTATGATTCTAACTAGTATGAAGGATCACCTAAAATTTAAATATTTACAAAAGCACGTGCTTTAAAACACATCAGATAACAAATCCCACTAAATATATTATTCAAGAACCTTAAATGGCCTTGCCTACATACTATCTTTTCTTTTTTTTTTTTTTTTTTGAGATGGAGTCTTGATCTGTCACCCAGGCTGAAGTGCAGTGGTGCGATCTTGGCTCACTGTGACTGCCTCCTGGGTTCAAGCGATTCTCTTGTCTCAGCCCCCCGAGAGCTGGGACTACAGGTGCACGCTACCACACCCAGCTAATTTTTGTATTTTTAGTAAAGACAGGGTTTCACCATGTTGGCCAGGATGGTCTTGGTTTCCTGACCTCGTGATCCACCCACTTTGGCCTCCCAAAGTGCTGGGATTACAGGCTTAAGCCACTGCACCCGGCCCCTGCATACTATCTATAAGTCCTCAAAAATATTAAAAAAAAAAAAACATACACACGAAAGTTAATTGCACTACCTTGTGTTTGACAGAAAACATTGTATGGTTTTAAAATTCTTTCTTCCTCTTTTCTTCCTTTTCCCCTTTCTTTACATTTATAATGTCTAGTCAGTAAATCGAAGGCGACTTAAATTCTAGTGTGACATTAATGCAAAGTTCAGCATGGGACTTTTCTCCCAAACAATTATTAAACTCTTGCAGACTCATCAAGAATAATGAGAAAAGTTCAGGCTTTTATTTAATCTTAGTATTTGTAATAGAAACCCTTCCCTGTACCGTACTTATGCATTTCTGTTTCTTTGTTAAATATTTACCCATTGCTTTATGCCTCTGATTATATGAACACAATACAAAAAAGTCAGTTCTATTGAATCATGACCTTAAAATTCCAAACACCTGTGAAGGAAAGATTACAGAAAGTAAACAAATAAAAGAAAAAACAAACTGGTAGCTAAGCTTAGCTGTAAAATGGCAGGTTGACTCTTTTAAATGACAGAAGTAATATTGCAATAGATAGGTGTACATTAGGAGTTAATATATAAGATGACCCTTTAAAGTCTTTTAAGGCCATGCACAGTGGCTCATGCCTGTGATTCCAGCAGTTTGAGAGGCCGAGGCGGGAGGATCACTTGAGCACAGGAATTCGAGACCAGCTTAGGCAACATAGCGAGACCCCCATCTCTAATTTTTTTTTCTTTTAAAACCAAGAATCTGGTTGTCTCAGGGTGTCATAAGTATTGTTTATGATTAGCAGCTCTTTAAAGTTTAGTTATTTCAAGTTAGATCCTTTCTTTTTAGAGATACAGTTTGACTTTATTTTTCCCCAAAAGTTTCAAACAGTATAAAAGTTTTTTGTTTTTCTTTTTAAGATAGAGTCTTACTCTTGTCACCCAGGCTAGAGTACAATAGCGCGATTTCAACTCACTGCAACCTCCGCCTCCTGGGTTCAAGTGATTCTCCTGCCTCAGCCTCCTGAGAAGCTGGGATTACAGGTGCCCACCACCACGACCAGCTAATTTGTGTATTTTTAGTAGAGACAGAGTTTCACCATGTTGGCCAGGCTGGTCTTGAACTCCTGACCTCAGGTGATCCACCTGCTTCGGCCTCCCAAAGTGCTGGGATTACAGGCGTGAGCCACTGTGCCCAGCTGGTACAGAAGTTTATAATCTCTTAAGGTTACTCCTCACTCCTACTGCAGCTCCTAATTCCCTCCTCCTCAAAATTACCCACAACATTTACTCTAGTTTTCTTCTTCCTATATTTTTCCTCTCCTTTATTTATTTTCTTTCCTTATGTTTGTTTTAGAGACAGGGTCTTACTCTGTTGCCCAGGCTGGAGTGCAGTGGTGTGATCATGGTTTACCGCAGCCTCAAACTCCTCCTGCTTCAGCATCTAAAGTAGCTGGGACTACAGGTGCATGCCACCACACCTAGCTAATTTTTCTATTTTTGTAGAGACAGAGAGTCTCACTATGTTGCCCAGACTGGTCTTGAACCCCTGGGCTCAAATGATCCTCCCACCTCAGCCTCCTAAATTGCTGGGATTATAGCCATGAGCCACCTCAGCCAGCCTTCTTATATATCTTTGAATAGCTAACCTAGGCCAGGGCAGTGGAGGCAGGGTCAGATTAAATTATTGATTACCCCTCATTGATTACCCCATGGTGCAATAAAAGGGCTGAAATCAGACATAAAACTAAAACATTTGAGTCAGAGAGTAATGATGTAAAAAGGAAAACATGGGTTTTTAAAAAATGGTTTTTCAAATCAATTTTCAGTACAAGTAACAAAAAAATTGTTTAAGAGCATTCACCATACCTAGCAGCAAGCAAGTCTGAACTGAAGCTAAAACTTAAGTGAAACTTAAGGACCACGGCCGGACGCGGTGGCTCACGCCTGTAATCCCAGCACTTTGGGAGGCTGAGGCGGGCGGATCACGAGGTCAGGAGTTTGAGACCATCCTGGCCAATATGGTGAAACCCTGTCTGTACTAAAAATACAAAAATTAGCCAGGTGTGGTGGCGCTTGCCTGTAGTCCCAGCTACTCAGGAGGCTGAGGCAGAAGAATTGCTTGAACCCGGGAGGCAGAAGTTGCAGTGAGTCTAGATGGTGCCACTGCACTCCAGCCTGGGTGACAGAGCGAGACTGTGTCAAAAAAAAGAAACTTAAGGACCAAGTAGGCTATGAAAATGAGCTGAGGCTGTGTAGCCTAGCTAAGAACATCCATGGGTACAGTTTCATTAAAACAGACTTAGGAAATCTATTTTGTCAGTGACTCCAGTTTGATGTATTTGATTTTACTCATTATTTTCTTTTTTCTTATGAAAAGATCCAACCCTTGGCATTGTAAATTGGTGCAAACTTTTCCACAAGTTGGCATTATGTATTGAGAATTACAAAAATATTTATGCCCTTTGACCCAGTAATCCTGCTCTTGGCAGTATATCTTTGGAGGAAAAAACTTGTTAAATGCATGAGATTGCAGCCTTAGCTGTAACAGTGATAGGTTACAAAACAGTCTAAATGAGCAACAATAGAAAAAGGGACAAGTAAATACAGATTATTTCGCAATTAGTAAAAATTAAAATTATGGAAACTATGTAGTAACTTGGAAAATAGCTTATGGGATAATGTCACTTGAAGTAACCGGGACACACATGTATACATACTTCATGATTCAACTATTTTAAATTGTGTTTTCAAAATGAGGAGACGAAAGGGGAATATATGGAAAAATAAAGAATATGGTTAAGTGGTACGCTTACGAGGCTTTTATTTATTTCTAAAATTCACTTTAATGTTCTAGTATTATGGTTTTTGCTGTAAGTAAAAATGTAGGTAGAGTAGTGGAAAATCCAACTTTGTTTCAGCTGAGTTAAAGGGATGGGTAGATTTATTCATTTCTAGAACAGGTTAAATTGTGAGTCAGAGTGCCTTTAGAGGTGTGTGATATAAATCATCATCATTGCCGGGCACGATGGCTCACACCTGTAATCCCAGCACTTTGGAAGGCTGAGGCAGGCGGATCACTTGAGGTCAGGAGTTCGAGACCAGCCTGGCCAACATGGTGAAACTCCGTCTCTACTAAAAATACAAAAATTAGCCAGGCGTGGTGGCAGGCGCCTGTAATCCCAGCTACTTGGGAGGCTGAGGCAGGAGAATTGCTTGAACCCGGGAGGTGGAGGTTGCAGTGAGCAGAGATCACCCCACTGCACTCCAGCCTGGGCGACAGAGTGAGACTCCGTCTCAAAAAAAAAAAAAAATCATCATCATCATCACCATAATTATCATCATCTTCATCATCATCATCAAAATCACCATCATCATCACTGCAGTTCACCTTATTGAGCATTTACCATTTTCCATGTATTGAATGAAGTGCTTTTTCTTTTTTCTTTTTTCTTTTTTTTTTTTTTTGAGACGGAGTCTTGCACTGTCGCCCAGGCTACAGTGCGGTGGCGCAGTCTTGGCTCACTGCAAGCTCTGCCTCCCGGGTTAATGCCATTCTCCTGCCTCAGCCTCCCGAGTAGCTGGGACTACAGGTGCCCGCCACCAGGCCCGGCTAATTTTTTGTATTTTTAGTAGAGACGGGGTTTCACCGTGTTAGCCAGGATGGTCTCGATCTCCTGACCTTGTGATCCGCCCACCTCAGCCTCCCAAAGTGCTGGGATTACAGGCTTGAGCCACCGCGCCCGGCAGAAGTGCTTTTTCATGAAATTTATTTTATGTATTTATTTATTTTTTGAGATGAAATCTTGCTCTGTCGCCCAGGCTGGAGTGCAATGGCATGATCTCAGCTCACTGCAACCTCCGCCTCCTGCCTTCAAGCAATTCTCCCAGCTCAGCCTCCCGAGTAGCTGGGACTACAAGCATGCACCACCACGTCTGGCTAATTTTTTGTATTTTTAGTAGAGATGGGTTTCACCATCTTGGCCAGCCTGGTCTCAAACTCCTGACCTCAAGTGATCTGCCCGCCTCGGCCTCCCAAACTGCTGGGATTACAAGCGTGAGCCACGGCTCCCGGACTTTTTCATGAAATTTATGTTCTTAGTTAGGACCTATTATAAAACCATAGAATCATATAGCCAACCACCTAGTTGACATCTCTTCTTGAACAGGCATCTCAAGCTTAACATGTCCAAAACGGAACTTCTGATATTCCTTCCAAAACCTCCTCTGCCCACAGTCTTGTTCTTCTTAGTTAATGCCAACTCCATCCTTTCAATTGCTCAGGCCAGCCAAAAACAAAAAATAGAAAATAATCAATTGCTCAGGCCAGAAACCCTTAGAGTTGTACAATGGAGACCATCAGGACATTTCTCCAATCCTACTTCAAAATGTGTCCAAATTTTGAACAGTTTTCACCATCTTCATTGCTAGCACCCTTGTCCAAACCATCTTGTGTTGCTCAGATGACTACAGTAGCCGCCCAACTAATCTCCCTGCTTCCATTCTTTCCCTTCCTTCATTTTATCCTCAACACATGGAAAACATCCAGAGGGGTGATTATTTTATTTTATATTTTATTTTATTTTATTTTAGTTGGACACAGTCTCGCTCTGTCGCCCAGGCTGGAAAGCAGTGTCACAATCTCGGCTCGCTGCGACCTCCGCCTCCCAGGTTCAAGCAATTCTCCCGCCTCAGCTTCCTGAGTAGCTGGGATTACAGGACCGTGCCACCACACCTGGCTGATTTTTGTATTTTTAGTAGAGACTTAGTTTCAGTATGCTGGCCAGGCTGGTCTCAAACTCTTGACCTTAAGTGATACACCCACCTTGGCCTCCCAAAGTGCTAGGATTACAGGCATGAGCCACCATGCCTGGCCAGAGGGGTGCTTTTAAAAGCTAAATCAGGCCTTTGACAAAATTCAACAACCCTTCATGCTAAAAATTCTCAATAAATTAGGTATTGATGGGACATATCTCAAAATAATAAGAGCTATCTATGACAAACCCACAGCCAATATCATACTGAACGGGCAAAAACTGGAAGCATTCCCTTTGAAAACTGGCACAAGACAGGGATGCCCTCTCTCACCACTCCTATTCAACATAGTGTTGGAAGTTCTGGCCAGGGCAATTAGGCAGGAGAAGGAAATAAAGGGTATTCAATTAGGAAAAGAGGAAGTCAAATTGTCCCTGTTTGCAGACGACATGATCGTATATCTAGAAAACCCCATCGCGTCAGCCCAAAATCTCCTTAAGCTGATAAGCAACTTCAGCAAAGTCTCAGGATACAAAATCAATGTACAAAAATCACAAGCATTCTTATACACCAATAACAGACAAACAGAGAGCCAAATCATGAGTGAACTCCCATTCACAATTGCTTCAAAGAGAATAAAATACCTAGGAATCCAACTCACAAGGGATGTGAAGGACCTCTTCAAGGAGAACTACAAACCACTGCTCAATGAAATAAAAGAGGATACAAACAAATGGAAGAACATTCCATGCTCATGGGTGGGAAGAATCAACTTCGTGAAAATGGCCATACTGCCCAAGGTAATTTATAGATTCAATGCCATCCCCATCAAGCTACCAATGACTTTCTTCACAGAATTGGAAAAAACTACTTTAAAGTTCATATGGCACCAAAAACGAGCCCACATCGCCAAGTCAATCCTAAGCCAAAAGAACAAAGCTGGAGGCATCACACTACCTGACTTCAAACTATACTACAAGGCTACAGTAACCAAAACAGCATGGTACTGGTACCAAAACAGAGATATAGATCAATGCAACAGAATAGAGCCCTCAGAAATAATGCTGCATATCTACAACCATCTGATTTTTGACAAACCTGAGAAAAACAAGCAGTGGGGAAAGGACTCCCTATTTAATAAATGGTGCTGGGAAAACTGGCTAGCCATATGCAGAAAGCTGAAACTGGATCCCTTCCTTATACCTTATACAAAAATTAATTCAAGATGGATTAAAGACTTAAATGTTAGAGCTAAAACCATAAAAACCCTAGAAGAAAACCTAGGCATTACCATTCAGGACATAGGCATGGGCAAGGACTTCATGTTTAAAACACCAAAAGCAATGGCAACAAAAGCCAAAATTGACAAATGGGATCTAATTAAACTAAAGAGCTTCTGCACAGCAAAAGAAACTACCATCAGAGTGAACAGGCAACCTACAAAATGGGAGAAAATTTTTGCAACCTATTCATCTGACAAAGGGCTAATATCTAGAATCTACAATGAACTCAAACAAATTTACAAGAAAAAAACAAACAACCCCATCGAAAAGTGGGCAAAGGATATGAACAGACACTTCTCAAAAGAAGACATTTATGCAGCCAAAAAACACATGAAAAAATGCTCACCATCACTGGCTATCAGAGAAATGCAAATCAAAACCACAGTGAGATACCATCTCACACCAGTTAGAATGGCAATCATTAAAAAGTCAGGAAACAACAGGTGCTGGAGAGGATGTGGAGAAATAGGAACACTTTTACACTGTTGGTGGGACTGTAAACTACTTCAACCATTGTGGAAGTCAGTGTGGCGATTCCTCAAGGATCTAGAACTAGAAATACCATTTGACCCAGCCATCCCATTACTGGGTATATACCCAAAGGACTATAAATCATGCTGCTATAAAGACACATGCACACGTATGTTTATTGTGGCACTATTCACAATAGCAAAGACTTGGAACCAACACAAATGTCCAGCAATGATAGACTGGATTAAGAAAAGGTGGCACATATACACCATGGAATACTATGCAGCCATAAAAAATGGTGAGTTCATGTCCTTTACAGGGACACGGATGAAATTGGAAATCATCATTCTCAGTAAACTATCGCAAGAACAAAAAACCAAACACCGCATATTCTCATTCATAGGTGGGAGCTGAACAATGAGAACACATGGACACAGGAAGAGGAACATCACACTCTGGGGACTGTTGTGGGGTTGGGGGAGGGGGGAGGGATAGCTTTAGGAGATATACCTAATGCTAAATGACGAGTTAATGGGTGTAGCACACCAGCATGGCACATGTATACATATGTAACTAACCTGCACATTGTGCACATGTACCCTAAAACTTAAAGTATAATAATAATTAAAAAAAAAAAAAAGCTAAATCAGGGCCAGGCACGGATCACTTGAGGTCAGGAGTTCGAGACCAGCCTGGCTAACCTGGTTGAACCCTGTCTCTACTAAAAATACAAAAACTAGCTGGGCGTGGTGGTGTGCACCTGTAATCCCAGCTGCTCAGGAGGCTGAGGCAAGAGAATCGCTTGAACCCAGGAAGCAGAGGTTGCTGTGAGCCAAGATTGCACCACTGCATTACAGCCTGGGCAGCAGAGCAAGACTCTGTCTCAAAAAAAAAAGCTAAGTCAGATCATGATCATGTCTCCTCTACTCAAAACCTTCCAGGGACTCCCCATACTCAGAATAAAAGCCAAAGTCCTAACAATGGCCAACAAAATCACTACTTCACCTGAGCCCCCTTTACTTCTCCGACTTCACCTCCTACTGTTCTCTCTCTCAATCACTTCACCCAACCACATTAACTTCTCTACTGTTCCATAAAAAATGTCAGTCATTCTTCTGCCTCAGGAACATTCTTCACTCATATGTCCACACCGTTCACTCCCTCACATCCTTCAAGTCTTTGTTCACATGTCACCTTCTCAATAATACTACCCTGACCATCTGGTAATTCTGCAGCTGCCCTCACCCTCCCAATACATCAGATCTCTCTTACTCTACTTTTTCCATGACAATCATCTTCTGTCATACTGCCTAATTTATTAAATCTGTTGTAGATTGTTTATGTCCCTCTGTTAAAATGTAAGCTCCATGAGGGCAGAGATATTTGGATTTTTTTTTTCGATGCCTGCTGAAGAAACTTAACTACACTGTTACCATTTGGCAAAGGTAGGACAGTTCCAGAAGGCATATCCCAGAGCCATTATGCTATACTACTATAACTACTCCAGCCCAGGCCACTGGGAGGAAGAGTAAAGCTAGGGCAGATACAATAAGCATGAACTATAGACATTAATCCTCCCTGCCCAGAATGTGGCCTCCTGGAGCCCCAGTCATTTACCCCCCATGCTGTGTTCTTCAGAAGTCCAAACCCAGTTGATCTTAAAAAATGGAAACAGGATATGATAAAGTAAGAGAACATGAAACAGTAAGTCACTGGAACCTTGGTTGTTTCCAGACCACAGACTTTCTTGACTGGGACTACAGTTCTGTCTTCCTCTTCACTCAGGAGGTCTGAAGACATTGGAATACCAACAGCAATTCATTATGACTAATTCCATGATTTCAATATAATTTGTCCTCACCAAAACTCTTGTAGAAATGTGATTCCCAAAGTGACAGTGTTAGGAGGTGGGTGAGGTGAAGGCTGCAGTGAGCTGAGATTGCACCATTGCACTCCAGCCTGGGCAACAAAGCGAGACTCTGTCTCAAAAAAAAAAAAAAAAAAAGAAGAAGAAAAGAAAAGTTATTGCTTAAACAAAAATCTAATCTCCTTTCCTAAAGCCATTCAATTGATTTCTTCAGTTTAAAAAAAATCTTTATTGTCTAAAATGTTTTCATCTTGATTTATTTATAAAAATATATTTTGTTGGGAGCAGTGGCTCACACCTGTAATCCCAACACTTTTGAGTGGCCGGGGTGGGTGGATCGCTTGAGTCTAGAAGTTCAAGACCAGCCTGGGCAACATGGTGAGACCTCATCTCTACAAAAAATACAAAAAAATTAGCCAGGTGTGGTGGCACATGCCTGTAGTCCCAGCTACCCGGGAAGCTGAGGTGGGAGCATCACTTGAGCCTGGGAGGTCAAAGCTGCAGTGCACTGTGATCATGCCATCACACACCAGCCTAGGTAACGGAGTGAGACCCTGTCTCAAATAAATAAATAAAAAATATCTTTTGACAATGATTATATACACACATTCTTATTGTAAAAATGCAAATGCAAACAACAGAAAAAAATATATAGCAAAATATAAAAATTCCTCTTCATCTACCTTCAAATCCCTCTTTCCGTTCCAGAGAATAACCTTTCTCAAGGGTTTGGTGTGAATTCTATATATATGTATATATCGGCATATATATATCCAAAATTTTTTCTCTTGTAATAAATGTCTTTCCCTTACTGTGCCTTAAAGATTCTCTGCAGGTTAATACATAGAAATCTTATAGATTCATTTGTAACTACAACAAATTATTCTGTGGTATGGATTACCATAATTTATTTATCTATTGATAGACATTTAAATTATTTTTATATTTATTTATTTATTTATTTGAGACAAAGTCTCGCTCTGTCACCCAGGCTGGAGTGCAGTGGCACGATCTCGGCTCACTGCACCCTCCACCTCCCGGGTTCAAGTGACTCTCCTGCCTCAGCTTCCTGAGTAGGTGGGATTACAGGCACGTGCCACCACACCTAGTTAAGTTTTACTAGAGACGGGGTTTCACCATGTTGCCCAAGGTGGTCTCAAACTCCTGACCTCAGTCATCTGCCCTCCTTAGCCTCCTAAAGTGCTGGGATTACAGGCATGAGCCACCCAGCATATTCTTATTTTAAACTTTTCTTATTTACTCATTTATTTATTTTTGGGACAGAGATTCGTTCTGTCACCCAGGCTGGAGTGCAGTGGCATAATCACAGCTTACTGTAGCCTCGAACTTCCTGGCTCAATAAATCCTTCCACTTCAGCCTCCTGAGTAGCTGGGACCACAGGCTTACGACACCACACTCAGCTTATTTTTGTATGTTTTGTAGAGATGGGGTTTCATCATGTTGCCCAGGCTGGTCTTGAACTCCTGGGTTCAGGTGATCCTCTTGCCTCAGCCTCCAAAAGTGCTGGAATAGGCCGGGCATGGTGGCTCACGCCTGTAATCCCAGCACTTTGGGAGGCCGAGGCGAGCGGATCACAAGGTCAGGAGATGGAGACCATGCTGGCTAATACGGTGAAACCCTGTCTCTACTAAAAATACAAAAAAATTAGCTGGGCGTGGTGGCGGGTGCCTGTAGTCCCAGCTACTTGGGAGGCTGAGGCAGGAGAACGGCGTGAACCCGAGAGGCGGTGCTTGCGGTGAGCCAAGATCGCGCCACTGCACTCCAGCCTGGTCAACAGAGCAAGACTCTTGTCTCAAGAAAAAAAAAAAAAAAAAGTGCTGGAATTACAGGCATGAGTCTCTGTGCCCGGCCTATTTTTAAATTTTCAAAAACAATTAATTTTTAATTGTGATAAAAATACACATAACATAAAATTTACCATCTTAGCCTTTTTTTTTTCTTTTTTTAAGACAGTGTCTCATTCTTCTGCCCTGTCTGGAGTGCAGGGGTGCAATCCGGAGTGCAGTCTGGAGTGCAGGGGCACACTGCAGCCTTGAATTCCTAGGTTCAAGAGATCCTCCCGCCTCAGCCTCCCAAATAGGTGGGACTACAGGCACAAGGAACCACGCCCAGCTAATTTTTGTAATTTTTGTAGGGTTGGGGGGTGGGGGGTCTCCTTATGTTGCCCAGGCTGGTCTTGAATTCTTGGGCTCAAATGATCTTCCAACCTTGGCCTTCCAAAGTGTTGGGATTGCAGGCATGCGCCACAGTGCCTGACCCTCATCTTAGCTGTTTTTAAGTGGATTGTTCAATAAATGTTAAACACGTTCCCAGTGTTGTGCAACTGATATCCAGGACTCTTTTTGTCTTGCAAAACTGAAACTCTATCTCCATTAAACAATAACTCTCTGTTCTCCCCTCCACTCAAGCCTTGGCAACCACCATTCTATTTTCTGTCTCTATTAATCTGATTAGGTACTTCCTATAAGTGGAATCAGGCAATATTTGTCTTTTTGTGACTGGCTTATTTCACTTAGCATAATGTCCTCAATGTTCATCAATGTCATAGCATGTGTCAGAATTTCCTTCCCTTTTAAGGCTGAAGAGTATCCCGTTGTATATGTATATCACATTTTGTTTATCCATTCATCCATTGATGGACACTTAGGTTGCTTCCACCGTTTGACTATTGTGAATAATTACCCTAAGACATGGGTGTACAAATATCTCTTTGAGACCTTGCTTTCAATTCTTTTGAGTATATACCAAGAAGTGGGATTGCTAGATCATATATATATAGTTCTATTTTTAATTTTTTGGGGAACCACCATACTGATTTCCATAGCCATTGCACCATTTCACAATACCACCAGCAATTTCTCCACATCCTCATCAGCACTTCCTACTTAAAAAAAAAAAAAAAAACCATAGCCATTCCTGTAGGTTTGAGGTACTATCTCATTATGATTTTGATACACATTTTTCTAATGACTAGTGATGTGTATGTTTTCATGTGCTTGCAGGCTATTTGTATATTTTTGGAGAAATATCTATTCAAGTGCATTTCTTTTGGGGGGAGGGTGTGGGGACAGAGTCTTGCTCTGTCACCCAGGCTTGAATGCAATGGCCTGATCATGGCACACTGCAGCCTCAACCTTCTGGGCACAAGCTATGCTCCTGCCTCAGCCTCCCAAGTAGCTAGGACTACAGGTATGCATCACCATGCCTAGCTACCTTTATCCATTTTTTAAATTGTTTTTTTGTTGTTGTTGAATTGTAAGAGTTCTTTATATATTATGGATATTAACCCCCTATCAGATTATATGATTTGCAAATATTTTTTCCCATTTCATAGGCTGCCTTTACTCTCTTGATTATGTCCTTTGATCCACAAAAGTTTACATTTCTGATGTAGTCCGATCTATTCATTTTCACCTATGTTGCCTATGCTTTTGGTGTCATATCCAAAAACCATTGCTAAGTCTAATGTCATGACACTTTTGTCTTACATTTTCCTTTATAAGTTTTACAGTTTTAGCTCTTATATTTAGGTCTTTAATCCATTTTGAGCTAATTTTGGTATATGATGTTAGGTAAGGGTCCAAATTCATTCTTTTGGTTGTGGATCTTCAGTTTTCCCAAAACCGTTTGTTGAAGAGACTGCCCTTTCCCCATTGAGTGGTCTTGGCACTGCTGTCAAAAATAATTTGACCATATATGTGAAGGTTTTTTTCTGAGCTCTCTATTCTGTTCCATTGGTCTGTTCATCTTTGTGGCAACACCACACTATTTTGATTACTATAGATTTGTAAAGACTTTGAAATTATAAAGGGTGATCTCCAACTTCTATGTTATTTTTCAAGATTATTTTACTATATGGGGCACTTAAATATTTCATACAAATTTTAGGGAGAATTTTTCTTTTTTTCTTTTTTGAAATGGAGTTTCACTCTTGTCACCCAGGCTGCAGTGCAGTGGCATGATCTCGGCTCACTGCAACCTCCATCTCCTGGGTTCAAGCGATTCTCCTGCCTCAGCCTTCCGAGTAGCTGGGATTACAGGTGCCCACCACCATGCCCAGCTAATTTTTTTTTTTTTTGTATTTTTAGTAGAGATGGGGTTTCACCATGTTGGCCAGGCTGGTCTTGAACTCTTGACCTCAGGTGATCCAACCACCTCAGCCTCCCAAAGTGCTGGGATTACAGGCATAAGCCACCGCACCCAGCCTGGAAGGATTTTTCTATTTCTGGAAAACAAAAAAATTATTGAGGTTTTGATACGGATTGCATTAAATCTGTAGATCGCTTCAGGTAGTACTGACATGTTAACAATATTATCTTCCAATTTACAAACATAAATGTCTTTCCATTTGTCTCTTTAAATTTCTTTCAGCAATGTTTTGAGGTACTATCATACTTCATACCTTATGGAATCTTTCCCCATATCATTAAATATTATTTGAAAATATTTTGGCTGGGTGCGGTGGCTCACGCCTGTAATCCCAGCACTTTGGGAGGCTGAGGCGGGTGGATCACGAGGTCAGGAGATCGAGACCATCCTGGCTGACACGGTGAAACCTCGTCTCTACTAAAAATACAAAAAATTAGCCGGGCACGGTGGCGGGTGCCTGTAGTCCCAGCTACTCGGGAGGCTGAGGCAGGAGAATCGCTTGAACCCGGGAGGCAGAGTTTGCAGTGAGCCGAGATCACGCCACTGCACTCCAGCCTGGGCGATAGAGCAAGACTCCGTCTCAAAAAAAAAAAAAAAAAAAAGAAAATATTTTATGATCCATAATAACCCATTCTGTGGATATGTGATAGTTAATTTAACCAGTTCCACATTTTCCACACTTGATTGTTTCCAGTTTTTCTCACAATAAAGCTGTCATAAATAGATACATATTTTTACCTATGTATCATCAATTCCCTAGAATAAATTAAGGAGTCAAGAGCATAAAAATATTAGTCAATGTTGCCAAATTACTCTCAGCAATGTAGCACCAACTTACAGTCTCACTATGAATATAAGGATGCCGTTCTTCCTTCCTACTCAAGATTGCTGAGTGCACAGAGTACTCATGGCAGAGCTGCCCCTCCCATGCTAACATTATCCTGTACCTTCTCAAAATTATTCACCAAATAAAATAGTGATCATTAGCATTGCCTTGTTTTAATTTGATTTTACTTAATAGTGAGGCAGAGATTCCCAGTTCAAAACTCAAAAGAGTGAGACTTTCATTTATTCATTCATCTTTTCATTCATTCAGCTGACATTTATTGAGCCCTTGCTCAATGCCACCACTATATTTGTTTCCAGTATGATACAATTATGAAATAAGGACAGACTCTGGGCTGAGCACGGTGGCTCACGCCTGTAATCGTAGCACTTTGGGAGGCTGAGGCAGGCGGATCACTAGGGGTCAAGAGTTTGAGACCAGCCTGGCCAATAAGGTGAAACCCCATCTGTACTAAAAATACAAAAATTAGCCAGGTGTGGTGGTGGGCACCTGCAATTCCAGCTATTTAGGAGGCTGAGGCACAATCACTTGAATCTGGGAGGCAGAGTTTGCAGCAAGCCGAGATCATGCAGCTGCACTCTAGCTTGGGTGACAGAGTGAGACTCTGTCTCAAAAAAAAAAAAAAGAGACAGACTCTGCCACAGGGTACATACAAAGGCACCCTACAGTGAGTGACAAAGCAAAGCATCTTTTGAGAATGCACATGTTTGGGGTGGGGATGGAGGACTTGGGGAAAATTAGTGGATTATTACCATAAAAACCTAATAACCATATAGAAGATATCTTCAGCCAATGCGGTTCCAGCTTTTACCTCTAAGACATGTATAGCTCTGATGGTCTGACGGTAAGATGGAGGTGGGAAGGAGAAGGAGGTAGAATAGGCTACAGAACATCCAAGAGCTAGGAATCTAAATAACAGGGTTTAGCCTAAACATTCATGAACATTTCCTATTCTATGCTGCCATATTTGTCATGAAATTAAGATATTTTAAATCAGTCACCATTCAGAAAAATTGAGAGTCCCAGAAGATACCACCTATTACTTTTCCATGACACCGCTGCCTATTTCGAGGGATATGACTGTTAAGTGACTGGCTGACTCCCGTTTGAGAAGCATGAGGCTAGTATTAGGATTAGGCCACCAGAGCTGAAATTCACCTAAGGACCTGGTAAATAATGGTGCCCCTTTTAAGTTTTCATACAAGTCAACAGTTGGAGCAGGAATTCACTTGGAAAGGAAAGAGAAGCTGAGCATGCTAGCTTAGTTGGGATATGGAACGGAGGGGCACTGTTAAGTAACAGGTGACACAGCCTTCCAGGCCAGCCCCACGTGCCCATGTCAGGCCCCCCTGGAATAAAAACCAAATCAAATAAAACAGCTGCTGCCTTCTTTGAAGCCCTGCAGGAAACTGGAAGCAGAGGCTCCCCTGCTTTCCTGAAGAGCAATCGTGACCATGGAACTGAGGCAGGGAGGACGGATGGCTGGGGCAGAGGAGAGGCAACCACCACCAGCAAGGTGGCTCAGCAGTTCCTGGAACCAGAACACAGACATTTCCAGGAGATGGAGGGAAGGGTGGGGGTTGAAGTTCCAGCAATTTCACTGCTGGGCCCTGAGCCAGAGACCCATAGTTTTCCAATGCACTCCCAGCTAAGGGATATAGTGAGCTGGGTGAGGTAAGGCCAAGAGCTGGAGCTGTTCACATCAGTCACTTACTCACTGTGTGACCTGGGACAAATGACTTCATCTCTCTGATCCTGTTTCCTCATTTATAAAATGGTGATAAACAGTGTAAAACGATTATTGTAGAGACTTAAATAATTTCTGGGAAGTTTTGAGTGCATTTGCCCTGATATAATAAAAACATACATAACAATAACATTTTCATTAAAACTGTGGTTCTCAGCCGGGAGTGGTGGCTCACACCTGTAATCCCAGCACTTTGGGAGGCTGAGGTGGGTGGATCACCTGAGGTCAGGAGTTCGAGACCAGCCTGGCCAATATGGTGAAATCCCGTCTCTACTAAAAATACAAAAATTAGCTGGGAGTGGTGGTAGGCGCCTGTAGTCCAGCTACTAGGGAGGCTGAGGCAGGAGAATTGCTTGAACTTGGGAGGCAGAGGTTGAAGTGAGGCGAGATCGCACCACTGCACTCCAGCCTGGGTGACAGAGTGAAACTCTGTCTCAAAAACAAAACAAAACAATAACATTTTCATTAAAACTGTGGTTCTCAACACAGGTAAAACTTCTCAAGAGGCATTTTAGATTCTGTAGGAGCACCTTTAGATGTCACAATGATTGGAAGTGCTATTGGCATTTAATGGACAAAATCCGGGGATGCTGTTCACACCAAAGAATTATCCTGGGTCCCTCACAACTTTTGATGTCTCTGCAAACATTCATATCAGTGAGAAACCTGAGCCTAGAACCTATCTTCATTTTTCACACAAATACAAAGTTTCCTCCCAATTTTAGTATACACTGGCTTTTCTAGAAGCAGACCTTTTAGGTAAAGTGAGGAAAGATTGTCTTTTGTTTGGTTCATAATTTTACACACAGTTTTTTACCATTTCAGGAAAAAAATCACTAACAGTCACAGTTCTCATGGCATTCTAGTCACTAGCTCAACACATTTGTAGCAGTCTGCATTTATAGCTGCTACATGCACAATGATTCCAGGTATAGGTGCAAACATGTGGCTGCCTCATCGTTTTGAAACGTAGTCATGCCTGTGCATTAATGAGTTGAGATATATATTTTATTATAAAATACTTTTATTTACCTTTTATA
This sequence comes from Gorilla gorilla gorilla, assembly GCF_029281585.2. Classification (NCBI taxonomy): domain Eukaryota; kingdom Metazoa; phylum Chordata; class Mammalia; order Primates; family Hominidae; genus Gorilla; species Gorilla gorilla. The sequence goes on along the minus strand of NC_073233.2, from coordinate 39,566,455 downwards.
TTTAAGTTAGGACCATATATTAGTCAAGGTTCTCCAGAAAAACAGAAGCAACAGGGGATATATGAATATACAGATGGAGATTTATTACGGGAATTGTTTCACACAATTGTGGGAGCTGAGAAATCCCGTGGTCTGCCATCTGCAGCTGGAAAACCAGCAAAGCCAGTGGTGTAATTCAGTCTGAGTTGGAAGGCCTGAGAAGGATGGGCTGGGAGTGGAGGGATGGCACAGTGGTATATGATGGTAACATGGTGTAAGTCCTGGTATGAAGTCTGAGTCCAAAGGCTAGAGAACCAGGAACACCAGTGCTTAAGGGCAGGAGAAGATAAATGTTCTAACTCAAAGACAGCGAATGTGCCCTTTCTCCATCTTGTTGTTCTATTTATGCCTCAACTGTTTGGGTAATTAATTCCAGAAATGTGTTTCCAGCTATCTGGGCATCCTTTAACCCAGTCAAGTTGACACATAAAATTAATGGCCAGGAACAGGGGCTCATGCCTGTAATCCCAACACTTTGAGAGGCCGAGGCGAGTGAATCACTTGAGCCTAGGAGTTTGAGACCAGACTGGGCAACATGGCAAAACCTTGTCTCTACCAAAAAAATACAGAAATTAGCTGGATGTGGTGGTGTATGTCTATAGTCCCAGCTACTTGAGTCCAGGAGACGGAGGTTGCAGTCAGCCAAAATTACACCATCATACTCCAGCCTGGGCAACAGAGCCAGACCCTATCTCAAAAAAAAAAAAATTAAATAAATAGGCTGGGGCACAATGGCTTACACCTATAATCCCAGCCCTTTCAGAGGCTGAGGCAGGCGGATCACAAGGTCAGGAGCTGGAGACCAGTCTGGCCAATATGGTGAAACCCCATCTCTACTAAAACTACAAAAATTAGCCGGGCATGGTGGCAGGTGCCTGTAAGTCCCAGCTGCTTGGGAGGCTGAGACAGGAGAATCACTTGAACCTGGGAGGCAGAGGTTGCAGTGGGCTGAGATCGTGCCACTACACTCCAGCCTGGGCAACAAAGTGAGACTCTGTCTCAAAAAATAATAGTAATAAATAAACAAATAAATAAATAAAATTAACCATCTTGTGACATTTGGGGTTGGATGATTTTTTTAAAATTAATCTTCACAGGCCTTCACATTTTTGCATGTAAAAATGGGTTATTGCGTCAACTAATTTTATTTTGGGAAAATAAAGGAGATGTTATGAAGTTATTTGTATTTGTAAAAGAGGAATAATCCTATTAGAACTCTCTCCTTCAAGGGAAAACTGCCTTCCCGATAGCATAGTGATAATGACACTTGAGGCACAAATGAATAGTCCTTCATTTTACATATTCATGTGTGCAGTTGCTTTGTGCACATACAGAATACCCATGAGATTCAAGGAAATCCTTATGTGGTATATATACCAGGCAAATCAGTGTTCCCTCTTCCATCTGCTAGTAAACGTTGTTGTTGTTGTGACAGGGTCAGGCTCTGTCGCCCAAGCTGGAGGGCAGTGGCATGATCTTGGCTCACTGCAACCTCTGCCTCCCAGGTTCAAGTGATTCTCCTGCCTCAGCCTTCCAAGTAGCTGGGATTACAGGTGTGTGCCACCATGCCTGGCTGATTTTTGTATTTTTAGTAGAGACGGGGTTTCACCATGTTGGCCAGGCTGGTCTCTAACTCCTGACCCCAAGTGATCTGCCCACCTTGGCCTCCCAAAGTGCTGGGATTACAGGCGTGATGAGCCACCACACCAGGCCAGCCAGTCAACGTTTTGAGCTTGAATAATCAGATTCTCAGGAATCAGGGAATCCCAGTTTAATAGAAAGTCAAATAGAGATGAGACAAAGAAAGAGGAAGACTCCCCAGATATCTAGACGCCAGGCAAAAATAATAATAATGTCAGTTAATATTAATGACTGGGTTACATGTCAAGGTTTTAATCTCACATACTAAATATTATACCATTTAATCTTTGCATCAACTCTATGAAACAGGTACTGTTATTATTGTTCCAGTTTACATATGAGAAAACCCAAAGAGTGTGAGCAATATCCTTAATGTCACTCTGCTAGTAAATAGTAGAGACTCAGGTCTATCTGACGCCACAGCCCAAGCTCGTGACCTCAGCATTAGATGGAAAACAACAACTTTATTATTTATTTATTTATTTAGAGACAGAGTCTCACTCTGTTGCCCAGGCTGGAGTGCAGCGGTGAGATCTCAGCTCACTGCAACCTTTGCCTCCCGGATTCAAGCCATTCTCCTGCTTCAGCCTCCCAAGTAGCTGGGATTACAGGTGCATGCCACCATACCCGGCTAATTTTTGTATTTTTAGTAGACACACGGTTTCACCATGTTGGGTAGGCTGGTCTCAAACTCCTGGCCTCAAGTAATCTGTCCATCTTGGCCTCCTAAAATGCTGGGATTACAGGCATGAGCCACCACATCCAGCTGAGCACACCTTTAATTGGAGAAGAAAATGTTTATTCAGACCTAGAGAAATGTAGTGAAGACAGTGCAGAAAAAAATGATCACTGAAACGCCATTCGGGAACCCAAGTCTCAGAATTGGTTTTTGCCACTGACTGCTGCGTGACCTTGGATATGGAGAGGCAATGTCATGAAATGATTTAAAAGTATGAGCCTAGAAAACAGGTGTCTGAATTCAAAGCCCAGCTCTGTCGCCTACTTATAAACTTAGGCCAGTTATTGACCATTCTGTGCCTTAGTTTCCTCATTTGTGATACAGGGGTTATAGAAAACTGTCATCCATATTGTCAGCATTCAATCATTATTAGCTATAGTGTCAGTTAGGGTTGGCTAATCCCTTACAACAAAAAGACCCCATGCCACCTGTCAGGTTATTTGGGATCAGACTCTGAAATGGAGGTTTGCCTTTTATTCTGGAGGGGATGTCTCAGCATAACCCAGGCTACTTGGACTCCAGAACATGTTATGTAGCAGGACCCTGAATCTTTGTAGGGTTTATCTCCCACCCTCTGGAGGTCTGTGTCTTACCAAAGCCCAGTGTACTTGCCCCAGGCAGTTCAATTAACATGACATAATCAGTAAAATGGACTAATGTGGGTCGGGCATGGTGGCTCATGCCTATAATCCCAGCACTTTGCGAGGCCAAGGCCGGCAGATCACTTGAGGCCAGGAGTTTGAGAGCAGCCTGGCCAACACGGTGAAACCCCATCTCTACCAAAAATACAAAAATTAGCCAGGCTTGGTGGTGGCGCACCTGTAATCCTAGCTACTCCAGAGGCTGAGGCAACAGAATCACTTGAACCGTGAGGCTGCAGTGAGCCAAGATCATGCCACTGCACTCCAGCCTGGGCAACAGAGTGAGACTCTGTCTCAAAAAAAGAAGGACTAATGTGATATTCTGAAGAATGCCCACATGGCCTGGGCAAGATCCCTAAATGTATACAAATTTCTTCTAATTCTTCTTTCGGATAGGTTTGGAAAAGAAATTATTCATCAGACCAGTGGCTGCATACCATGAATCTGAGGCCATTAAATTTGCTGTAGCAAGGATATTATACCATGCACAGCAACTGCAGTTGAGACTACTACTTGTTTGCATTTGCTTTATCCTCCAGGACTCATCTGGCTTTTGAAGAGGTGAGACTGAAAAATTAAGTGAAGATATGGTCAGCATTGTATTAGAAGTACTGGCTAGTGCAATAAAACAAAAAAAGGAAACAAAAGGTATATAGATTCAGAAGGAAAAAATAAAACTATGCAGATGACATGATCATCTATATTGAAAATCTCAAAGAATCTATTGAAAAATTGCTGGAACTAAAAAGCAAGTATAGCAAGTTTGCAGGACATAAGATTAATATACAAAAGTGAACTGATTTCCTATATGTACAAGCAGTGAAGAATTGGAATTTGAAATTTTAAAAACAATATCGTTTACAATAGCACCAAAATTTGAAATACTTAGGTATAAATCTAATAAAATATGTGCAAGGCCTATATGTAAAAAACAACAAAACTCTGATGAAAGAAATCAAAGATAATCTAAATATATAGAAAGATAGTCCATGTTCAATGATTGGAAGACAATATTATTAGGATGTCAGTTCTTCCCAACCTCATTTATAGATTCAGCACAATTCCAGTCAAAATCCCAGCAAGTAGATATTGACAAAATGATTATTTTTTTCTTTTCTTTTTTCTTTTTTTTTTTTTAGATGGAGTCTCGCTCTGTTGCCCAGGCTGGAATACAGTGGCACAATATTGGCTCACTGCAAACTCCACCTCCTGGGTTCAAGCGATTCTCCTGCCTCAGCCTCCCGAGTAGCTGGGATTACAGGTGTGTGCCACCACACCTGGCTAATTTTTGTATTTTTAGTAGAGATGGGGTTTCACCACGTTGGCCAGGCTGGTGTTGAACTCCCAACCTCAGGTGATCCACCTGCCTCGGCCTCCCAAAGTGCTGAAATTACAGGTGTAAGCCACCGTGCCTGGCCAACAAAATGATTCTGAAGTTTGTATGGAAAAGCAAAAGATCTAAAATAGCCAACACAATACTGAAGAAGAACAAAGTTGGAAGACTCACACCATCTAATAGCAAGACTTACTCTAAAGGTACAGTAATTAAGACAGCATGGCATGATCTCACTTGTATGTGGAATCTAAAAAAATGTTGAACCCATAGTAACAGAGAGTAGAATGAATGATACCAGGGGCTGGGGGATGGGAGCAAAGGGAAGAAATTAGTCAAAGAGTACAAACTTTTAGTTATAAGGTGAATGAGTTCTGGAGACTTAATGTTCAGCATGGTGATTATAGTGAATAACAATGTATTGTATACTTGAAATTTGCTAAGAGAGTAGAACTCAAGTGTTCTCACACTGCAGACACACGCACACACACACACACAATGGTAACTAAATGATATGATAGATATATCAGTTAGCTTGATTGTGGTAATCATTTCACAATGTACACATATATCAAAACATCACATTGTACACCTTAAAAATATTCAATTTTTATTTGTCAATCATACCTCAATAAAGTTAAGGGGCAAAGACGGCATGGTAGTGACAAAAGAATACATATATAGGGTCAGGCCGAGTAGCTAACACCTATAACCTCTGCACTTTGGGAGGTCAAAGTGAGAGGAGCACTTGAGGCCAGAAGTTCAAGACCAGCCTGGGCAACGTAATAAGATTCCATCTCTACAGAAAATTTTAAATAAATTATCTGGGTATGGTGGCACGCTCCTGTAGTCCTAGCTACTTGGGAGGCTGAGGCAGGAGGATCACTTGTGCCCAGGAGTTCGAGGCTGCAGTGAGCTATGATTGCACCACTGCATTCCACACTCCAGCCTGGATGACAAAGCAAGACCCTGTCTCTCAAGAAAAGAAAGAAAAGAAAAGAAAAAGAAAAGAAAGGAGGGAGGGAGGGAAGGAAGAAAGGAAGGAAGGAAGGAAGGAAGGAAGGAAAGAAGGAAGGAAGGAAGGACACATTGATCCATGGAAGAGTCTACAGAGCCCAGAAATAGGCCAGCACAAATGTAGCCAACTGATCCTTGGCAAAGAAGAAAAGGCAGTTCAATAGAGAAAAGATGGTGCTGGAATGATTTGGTGTGCATAAAAAGAGAAAAAGAAAGCAAGAAAGAATCTAGATACACGCCTCACCTTATACCTTTCACAAAAATTAACTCAAAGTGGATCTTAGAACTAAATGTAAAATGCAAAACTGTAATACCTCTGGAAGAAAATATTTCTGTGTTCTCTAGGTGACCTCGAGTTTGGTGATAAATTGTTTTGTTTTTTTTTCCTTGTGAGACGGAGTTTCGCTCTTGTTGCCCAGGCTGGAGTGTAATGGCACAATCTTGGCTCACTGCAACCTCCACCTCCCAGATGCAAGCGATTCTCCCGTCTCAGCCTCCCAAGTAGCTCGGATTACAGGCATGCACCACCAGGCCCAGCTAATTTTTTTGTATTTAGTAGAAATGGGGTGTCACCATGTTAGGCTGGTCGTGAACTCCTGACCTCAGGTGATCCACTGGTCTTGGCCTCCCAAAGTGCTGGGATTACAGGTGTGCAGCACCACACCTGGCTGACAATAAGCTTTTAGATACAACACCAAAAGCATAGTCCACGAAATAAAAAAATTGTTAAGTTGAATTTCGTTAAAATTAAAAACTTCTGCTTTGCAAAAGACAACAGTAAAAAATGAAAAGACAAGTCACAGACTGGGAGAAAATATTTGCAAGACACATATCTGATGAAGAATGTGTATCCAAAATGCACGAAAAACTCTTAAAACTTAATAAGAAAACAAACAGGCCGGGCACGGTGGCTCATGCCTGTAATCTCAGCACTTTGGGAGGCCAAGGCGGGTGGATCACCTGAGGTCAGGAGTTCGAGAGACCAGCTTGACCAGTATGGTGAAACCCCATCTCTACTAAAAAGACAAAAGTTAGCCAGGCATGCTGGAGTGTGCCTGTACTCCAAGCTACTTGGGAGGCTGAGACAGGAGAATTGCTTGATCCTGGGAGGCAGAGGTTGCAGTGAGCCGAGATCTCGCCACTGCACTCCAGCCTGGGCGACAGAGTGAGACTCTGTCTCAAAAAAAAAAAAGAAAACAAACAATTCAATTTTTTTTTAAATAAGCAAAAGAATTGAAAAGACACTTTACCAAGTAATAGAACAGATGGAGAATAAGAACATGAAGGCCGGGCAGGGTGGCTCATTCCTATAATCCTAGCACTTTGGGAGGCTGAGGAGGGTGGATCACTTGAGGTCAGGAATTAGAGACCACCATGGCCAACATGGTGAAACCCCTGACTCTACTAAAAATACAAAAAATTAGCTGAGCGTGGTGGCAGGCATCTGTAATCCTAGCTACTCGGGAGGCTGAGGTAGGAGAATCGCTTGAACCTCGGAGGCAGAGGTTGCAGTGAGCAGAGATGGCGCCATTGCACTGCAGCCTGGACGACAAGAATGAAACTCTGCCTCAAAAAAAAAAGAAGAAAAGAAAAGAAAAGATGCTCAATGTTATTAGTTATTAAAGAAATGCAACTGAGGCTGGGTTCAGTGGCTCACACCTGTAATCCCAGCACTTCAGAAGGCCAAGGCAGAGAGATCACTTGAGCTCAGGAGTTGGAGGACCAGCCTGGGCAACATGGTGAAACCCCATCTGTACCAAAAATACAAAAAAATAGCTGGGCGTGGTGGTAAGTGCCTGTGGTTTCAACTACTTGGGAGGCTGAGGTGGGGGATCATGTGAGCCCAGGAGACAGAGGTTTCAGTGACCCGAGATTGCACCACTGTATTCCAGCTTGGGTGACAGAGTGAGGCCCCATCTCAAAAAAAAAAAAAAAAAAAAAGAAAGAAGAAAAAAATGCAACTTAAAACTATGATGAGATACAACTACACACCGATTAAAATGACTGCATTTTTTTTTTTTAACTGATAAGCTGAAACTCTTACTCATTGCTGCTGGGAATGCAAAATGCTGCTGGGAATGCAAAATACAGTTACTTTGGAAGATGTTTTGGCAGATTTTTAGAATGGAGATATTGTAGGTACCATGGCCACTGCACCCTTTAGGCTTTATATAAATAGCACCAATCTTTGTTGTTACCCCCAAAATGTATATGATTTTGTATTATCTTGGCAGGCAGGGGCTGGGGCTGGGGCTTCATGAGGGAGAGGGAGTAGAGTCATGGCCTTCATCACTAGTACAGCTCTTATGCCTAGGCCAAGGATACAAAATGATGTTTATTGGGGAATATTAACCAGATCAACCCTGTGGAGGAGGAAAGGAAGAATTAGGCAGAGGAAAAAGTTGAATTGTGATGCAATCACAGTAACTCAAGAGAAACTCTGTAGTTGGAATGATCCCTTGGCGTTATCCCAAACTGGGGCAAGGCAACTAGTATTAATACTTGCATTGGCTGCTGCACCCATTGGATGTGGACTGACTGACTCTGGAAAGACTTTGGGTTAAGTATCTCTCTTCAGCCAAGGGCAATTTCTGAAGAGGAACTGAACTTAGTCTGTCATTTGCCAATACTCTCAGTAGCTGAGAAAATGAGTGGTTTGGTCCTAAAAAGGGGAAATCTGAGCAGTACATCCCAAAATACCGTGGCTTAAGTCTTTCTCAACAATCCAAAAATAGATGAGTTCAAGAGAAAGTAGAACAGTGGTTACTGGGGGCTGGTGGGAGGAGTGAGCGGGGAGGTGTTTAATAGGTATAGAGTTTTGGCCGGGTGAGGTGGCTCACGCCTGTAAACCCAGCACTTTGTGAGGCTGAGGCAGGCGGATCACGAGGTCAGGAATTCGAGACCAGCCTGACCAACATGATGAAACCCCATCTCTACTAAAAATACAAAAAATTATCTGGGCGTGGTGGCACGCGCCTGTAATCCCAGCTACTCAGGAGGCTGAGGCAGGAGAATCGCTAGAACCTGGGGGGGCAGAGGTTGCAGTGAGCTAAGATTGCGCCACTGCACTCCAGCCAGGGTGACAGAGTGAGACTCCGTCTCAAAACAAAACAAAAGAAAACAAAAAAATAGTTGTAGAGTTTCAAGTGTCCATTTTGCAAGATGAAAGAATTCAGGCAATGGATGGTGGTGATGGTTGCAATGTACTTAATATCCCTGAACAGTACACTTAAAAATGGTTAAGGTGGTAAATTTCATGTTATGTGTATTTTACCAAAATTGAAAATTGGGGGTGGGGGGAGTAAGTGGTCCAAGTTGTCAGTGTAGTTTAGCTTGTGACAATCAGGAATCCTGATTCCATCTCATGGCTCTGCTATTTTCTAAATCAGTTCTTCTCAAACTTTAACATGAAGATGAATCACATGAGTATCTTGTTAAACTGCAGGCTCTGATTCAGTATGTCTGGAGTGAGTCCTATGATTCCACCTTTCTAACAAGTTCTTAGGTGATGCTGATACTACTCACACGTGGAGCACACAGAATAGCAAGATGGTAGGGTATCGTTTTTTGTCCGAATCTTCCAAGTTGTGTTGCTATCAAGCCTGATTTCTTGTTCAAGAGAATGGGGGAAAAGAGATGAAGAACAAGAAACTTCCTTAAAAAAAATTTTTTTTTAAAAAATTTTTCTTGAGACAGGGTCTCACTCTGTTGCCCAGGCTGGAGTGCAGTGGTACCATCTCAGCTCGCTGCAACCTCTGCCTCCCAGGTCAAGAGATTCTTTGCCTCAGCCTCCCAAGTACCTGGGACTACAGGCATGCACCACCATGCCCGGCTAATTTTTGTATTTTTTTTTTTGGTAGAGATGGCCACATTTGGTAGAGATTCACCACATTGGCCAGGCTGGTCTCAAATTCCTGACCTCGTGATCCGCTCACCTTGGCCTCCCAAAGTGTTGGGACTGCAGGCGTGAGCCATCGCGCCCAGCCAACAATTTCCTTTTAAACAGGCAACTTGGAATCTGCACAAATCACCTGTGTCTCCATTCCATTGGTGAGAATTTAGTCATGGCCACACCAAGCTATAAATCTATCACTGTAGGAGAAGAGAAAACAGATTCTGGAGGACAACTAACAGGATATTATTCTAGGTCTCAGTTTCTTCATCTGTTAAGTCAGGGCCTTTATAGCTCTAATATTCTGGGGTTTTGCGATACCAAATGTCCTGAACTGTATCAACCCGGACTCTGTGCTTACTTATTGTTGCTGTCTTGTAATGTGACATGAAGAAAAAATCATTTTGAGACAAATATTTTTAGGCTGTGCAGTGGTGTTTACAACTAATTGATCACAACCAGTTACAGATTTCTTTGTTTCTATTTCCACTGCTTCCACTTGACTAGCCTTAAAATAAATAAATAAATTTTTTCATTTCTTTTGTTTTTTTGAGATGGAGTCTCACTCTTGTTGCCCAGGCTGGAGTGCAGTGATATGATCTTGGCTCACTGCAACCTCCACCTTCCGGGTTCAAGTGATTCTCCTGCCTCAGCCTCCCAAGTAGCTGGGATTACAGGTGTCTGCTACCATGCCCAGCTAATTTTTGTATTTTTAGTGGAGATGAGGTTTCACCAAGTTGGCCAGGCTGGTCTTAAACTCCTGACCTCAGGTGACTCGCCTGCCTCGGCATCCTAAAGTGCTGGGATTACAGGCGGGAGCCATCATGCCCGGCCTAAATAGATAAATTTAAAAACCAATATTTTAAAAATTTTGTGGATTACTTACTTTCTTCTAATGGAAGTAGATTATTAGATGAACGGAATTTCAGGTGTGAAGATACAAAATTGAAGAAACCAGGAGAGAGCTAAATTACTCTGCAGGAGAAAAAGGAGTGATTTAGGAGTTTGGAAAGAAGATCCCTGGGGCTGGAAACCTGATTGTAACCAGGCAGGCCTAAACAGCCTGCCTGAAAAAAGGGTTATAAGGGAGAGGGGGCAGCTGTTGTCTGGAGATGAATTTACGGGAAGAACAAAACTGTTTAACAGGGACTTTCATTAAATTTTACTGTGTGTTATATGATGTAACTCTCCAGTCCACCTTCTCTACAAAATCTTCCCTCTAGTGCCTTATAGAATGAACTTTCTTTTGATAAATAGAGAAGCACTGAGTCCTACCCTAAGGATAGCACCAGGGAGGAACAAAGGCTGTCACTGTGTTATATAATAGAGTGGGTACATTCATTTATCTTCAACACTTGCATTAAACGTAAAAAAAAAAGGAAACAAACACACACAACAAAAGCCAGGCCGGTTCACTGTTCTGCAAAAGGCTTCCTGGAGTGTGTCTCTGCTGTGATGACTGTATGAGGGCCTCAGCTTTGTCAGCCATGACCCAAGGAACACTTACACAATAATATTTAAGCTTCCTTCAAATTTTGAAGTTCTATGACTCAAAATCAGATGTAAACAAAATTGAAGCACAATGAAATCAACCATAATTTATCAGTTTGATGGTACCAGAAAGGTGTAAATAAGCAGTGAGGAATTGTGACAATGTAAGTTAGCCAAAAAAAAAAAAAAAAAGAACTAAGATATATGGAGAATTAAAGACAAAGTGCCTTTCTTGCTATGTAAATGTATATATACATCAATTCTTCACTTTGTGCCTTGAGTTATAATTTTGCTTTTAAAACAAACCTCATTTGTTTTTGTTTGGTTTTTTTTTTTTTCTGTTTTTTAGATGGAGTTTCTCTTTTTGCCCAGGCTGGAGTGCAATGGCGTGATCTTGGCTCACTGCAACCTCTGCCTCGCGGGTTCAAGTGATTTTCCTGCCTCAGCCTCTCAAGTAGCTGAGATTAAGGTGCACACCACCATGCATGGCTCATTTTGTATTTTTAGTAGCCATGGGGTTTCACCATGTTGATCAGGCTGGTCTTGAACCCCTAACCTCAGGTGATCCACCTGCCTCAGCCTCCCAAAGTGCTGGGATTACAGGTGTGAGCCACCGTGCCCGGCCCAAACCTCATTTTTTTGTGTGTTTTTTTTTCTGCTATTGCAACAGGAAGCATTTTAGGACATGATTAGATATGTGGAATAGGTGACAAATGAACATGGTATAAAATTTAAAAGGCGTTAAAGGCTATACAGTGAAATGTCTCCCTCCACAACCCTTTCCCCAAACCCTGGAGGTAGGCATCCATTTCTCAGTTATCCTTTATTAAATAAAATTTATAGGAGGCCATTGTTTTAGACTGAGCTCTTGCACCAGGCCCCAACAGACCAAACCAAAATGGAGTCATTCATGCTAAGTGCTACATAATCAAGCTAAAACTTTAAGGAAGCAAGGAAATTCCCAAACAGGCCAGTTTTTCCTAAAAACAGGTTGACGTGATAAGGACATGATTTAATCCTTACAGTGAAAGTACCTTGATGTAAACTTATCTTAACCCATCTACTTTTTAAAATTTTTCTGTTTCCTCGTTTCTGCTCAGGCTACCTTACAAAAACTAACTCTTCTGCATGGCCAACAGAGCTCCCTCTGTTTTGGACAGAATGATGCCCAATTCATGAATCACTACTAAAAGCTAATTAGATCTTTAGATTTGTTGAAATTTTCATTTTTTAAAATATTTTTTGAAGAAGTATTCTCTGGATATATAAGTTAAAAAGAATGTTATAATGAGATCCTTTCTGTCTTAGTTTCAGTTATACCCTCAAAAGTTAGGAGAAAAATAGTAGATATCATAAACACTCATATTCCAAAGAGAATGGCTACCTCCCAAACAGGATTTACAAATACAAGAGTAAAAAACTGGCCTTATGAACCTTAGACCAATCTTGAGGGTATAAAAGGCTTCGCACTGAAGTGGCCATAAGAAGGGAATTTTCTTTGGAGTGTGTTATCTCTGTGTGTTTTCCTCATGTTCATGAGGGCCAAGAGGATGGTGTTTTCCCTTATCTTTTTTTTTTTTTTTTGGTGTTTTCCCTTATCTTAAACCAAAAAGAGGCCGGGCACAGTGGCTTATGCCTGTAGTCCCAGCACTTTGGGAGGCCGAGGCAGGTGGATCATCTGAGGTCAGGAGATCAAGACTAGCCTGGGCAACATGATAAAACCCTGTCTCTACTAAAAATACAAAAATTAGCTGGATGTGGTGGCAGACGCCTGTAATCCCAGCTGCTTGGAAGGCTGAGGCAGGAGAATCACTTGAACCCGGGAGGTGGAGTTTGCAGTAAGCTGAGACTCTACCACTGTACTCCAGCCTGGGCAATAGAGCATGACTCTATCTCAAAAACAAAACAAAACAAAACAAGTCTTCAAAAACACCACTTCTGACTGGGTAAAGTGGTTCAGACCTGTAATCCCACCACTCTGGAGACTGAAGTGGGTGGACTGCTCAAGCCCAGGAGTTTGAGACCAGCCTGGACAAGATGGGAAAACTCTGTCTCTGGAAAAAAAAAAAAAAAAAATAGCTGGGCATGGTGGCCGATGCCTGCAGACCCAGCTACTCGGAAGGCTGAAGTGGAAGTATTGCTCCAGCTTGGGTGACAGAGCAAAACCGAACCTATCTCAAAAAACAAACAAACAAACAAAAAACCCAAGCCCAAACCCAAACCACCACTTCCAGGGCTGGGATGGCATCCCCCAGAGTTTGAGGCACATCCGGAAAATCTAAGGTGATATATCGTTCGCAGCATGAAGAGGCAGGGAATGGAGAGAAGCGAGGCTTCTCTGGGAGTGGTCTGCATTAACATGAGGGCCAAGTGAACTCATGGGCAAAAACCAACCTGAAATTGACTTTAAAAGGACCTTGCCCAATTGGGCTGCCTAGAAGGACATGGGATTCCAAAAGAATGTGTGTTTGAGTTGAACCATCAGACATCCAAGTGCTGAGGGATGGAGGTGTAAGTAGACTGCCAGAGAAAAGCATCAACCACATCACAGGAATTGCAACTGGAAGTTTCCAGTGGGAGGGGTCTTTGAGAAAACTGTAGAAGAGAGAAAGAATAAGAACCAGAATCTGCTACTCCTAGAAGGCCCCAACAAGAATTACCTGGTCACCAGTTGAGTAAAGCCTTTCCCGTCCGTTATTTCTTCCTTTTCTTTTCAACCCTGGGGCATCCGAGTTGCTTAGGGGAGAGGAGCAATAGAAGCCCAAAGCCAAGAAACTGAGCTGTAAAAAGCCTCCCAGGCTGCCCCTCTGCCTCGTGCTTAAAGCAAAGCTGAGCTGGAGGAAGCAATGAGCTCTCATTCATACAGGGGCTTGGTGTTTCCATTATTTCACTGGACTGGCCAGTTTAATTACAGTACTGAAACTATTATTGGAAATAAAAGTGCTAGGGGACTTCATATTATCTGAGTGATCAAAAAAGTTGTGAGGCATCCACACAAAATTTCCTTCAAGGTTTAAAGAGGCAGTAAAAGTAAAGAATAATGTTGCTTTATTCATATCCCTAATTTTGAGTGTGACCCATTGCTATGGTCTGAATATTTGTGCCCTCCAAAACTCATGTAGAAATTTAATCCATTTAATCCCTATGTGGCAGTATTGAGAGGTGGACCTTTTTTTTTTTGAAATGGAGTCTCGCTCTGTCGCCCAGGCTCGAGTGCAGTGGCATGATCCCAGCTCACTGCAACCTCCACCTCCCGGGTTCAAGCAATTCTCCTGCCTCAGCCTCCCAAATAGCTGGGACTACAGGCACGTGCCACCACACTCGGCTAATTTTTGTATTTTTAGTAAAGATGGGGTTTCACCATATTGGCCAGGCTGGTCTTGAACTCCTGACCTCATGATCCACCCTCGGCCTCCCAAAGTGCTGGGATTACAGGCAGAAGCAACCACGCCCTGCTGAGAGGTGGACCTTTAAGAGGTGATTGACTCATGAGTTCTCTGCCTTCATGAACGGATTAATCCATTCATGGATTAATAGATTCATGGGTTAATGGATTAATGAGTTATAGGAGTAGCTTTATAAGAAAAGGAAGAGCGACCTGAGCTAGCACTCTCAGCCTCCTCACCACCTGATGCTCTGTGCCACCTCCAGCCTCTGCGGAGTCCCCCCCAGCAAGAAGACCCTCACCAGATTCAGCCCTTCAACCTTGGCCTTCTCAGCCTCCAAACTGTAAGAAATACATTTTGTTTCTTTATAAAATACCCAGTCTCAGGTACTCTGTTAAAAGCAACAGAAAACAGACTAACATATCCACTTAAGAACACTGTTCTGGAATATGTGCATGCCATACATAGTGTTTTACACATTCCTTTTTTAATCATGAGATAGCTGGATGGCTGTCCCACATGAGTATATATAAATTTACTGCATTCTTGTAAACAGCTGCACTGTAGACCATTTTAAGAATGTACAATAGTTTATTTTAACTGTTCCTTTTTAGCATATTGGTAAGTCTTGATCTGTACAAATAAATGTATTAGAAAGCTTAAAACAAACATTTGAATGCTTCCATTATACTTAGACACATTTTCTAAGTTTCCCTTTATTTTATGTGAAAAATATTCCCATTTTAGAGGAATTTTGTATAAAAAGAAAAAAAAAGACTCTCATTGCTAAGTTTCAAAGTAATCCATATCACACTTAATTATCTACTGCGTGATTGTCATTTGTGATTGAAAGCTGAAACTAAAAGAAATCAATATTAAGCAAAACAGGGCGGCACAGTGGCTCATGTCTGTAATCCCAGCACTTTGGGAAGCTGAGGCGGGTGAATCACCGGAGCTCAGGGGTTAGAGACCAGCCTAGGCAACGTGGCGAAACCTTGTCTCTGAAAAACATACAAAAATTAGCCAGACATAGTGGCAGGCGTCTGTGATCCTAGATACTCAGGAGGCTGAGGTAAGAGAATCGCTGGAGCTCAGGAGGCAGAGGTTGCAGTGAGCCGAGATCGCGCCGCTGCACTCCAGCCTGGGCAACAGAGTGAGACTCTGTCTCAAAAAAAATTAAGCAAAGCAATTAAACTAAATTCATTCTGGAACTCAGCCTGGCTATGTGAAAATATTTTTCACTTGTCCCAAATGATTAATATTTTAATACTATCTAGCAGTTACTTATTTTTAAATTCACTTTTTGAGCCTGGGTATGGTGGTTCACACCTATAATCCCAGTACTTTGGGAGGCCAAGGTAGGAGGATCACTTAAGCTCAAGAGTTTGAGACCAGCCTGGGCAACATAGTGAGACCTTGTCTCTACAGAAAATTTCAAAAATTAGCTGGGCATGGTAGCGCACTTCTGTAGTCCCAGCTACTCAGGAGGCTGAGGCAGGAGGATGGCTAGGTTGAGGCTGCAGTGAGCCATGATTGTGCCACTGCACCCCAACCTGGGCATCAGAATGAGACCCTGTCTCAAAACATTTTTTTAAAATAAAATTCACTTTTTGGTTCTTTCTCTTCTGGTCCCAGGAGCTTCTGGAGCCACAGGTTATGATGTAGACATGGCCAAGTCCAAGAGCCACACCACACACAACCAGTCCCAAAAATGGTACAGAAATGACATCAAGAAACTGTGATAACAAAGATACAAACCTCTTAATGGGGTAGACCCCAAGTTCCTGAGGAACATGTGCTTTGCCAAGAAGCACAACAAGAAGGGCGTGAATAAGAAGCGGGCCAACAGTACCAATGCCATGTGTCTGTATGCCAAGTCTATCAAAGTCCTCAAAAAGGCCAAGGAGGTTAAGTCCCAAATCCCAAAGCACATCATCCAGAAGCTCAATTGACTTGCCTACATTGCCTACCCCAAGCTCGGGAAGCGTGCTCCTGCCTGCATTGCCAAGGGTCTTACCTCTGCCCACCCAAGACCAAGGCCAAGTCTCAAATCAAGGCCCTGCAGCCCCAGCTTTGGCTGCAGCTCCAGCTGCATTTCCAGCTCTAGCTCAGGCCCCTGTGAAGACTCCAGAGAGGAGGCCTCTGTCTGCCAGTGTGAGGACAGAAGGACTGGTGTGACCTGCTGGGCTGCCATCTGCATGGGGTTGGTGTCCTCTTGTGCTATTTGTACAAATCAACCTAAGGCAGGAAAAAAAATCACTTTTTATCTAACAAACACTTTTGTGCTTATGATGTGTCAGACACTGTTCCAAGAGCATTACTAATGTTAACTCATTTAATCCTCATAACAACCCAAGGAAGTTGAGTACTGTCATTATCCCCAACTTATGAAGCAGCAGGTGAAGAAATTGAGGCCTAGAGAGTTAAGCAACTTGGCCAAGTTCAGCTAGCTAGAAAGTGACAGAGCAAGGGTTTGAACACAAAAAGTCCGGCTTCAAATTTCATGATCATACTCACTGTGCCATATTGTCCCCTTGTAGGCTGTATATATATAAATATATACATATATATCACTGCAAGGAAATATATATCACTGCAATGATGAAGACTTATGGAATGTTTTCTTAAAGCAGAACTAGTCATCAAAGCCATAGTCTTCAGCACCATCATTATTAACAGCAAAACGTGGGCCGGGCATTGTGGCTCACGCCTGTAATCCCAGCACTTGGGAGGCTGAGGCGGGCAGATCACGAGGTCAGGAGATCGAGACCATCCTGGCTAACGTGGTGAAACCCCATCTCTACTCAAAATACAAAACGAAATTAGCCGGGCATGGTGGCGGGCGCCTGTAGTTCCAGCTACTTGGGAGGCTGAGGCAGGAGAATGGCATGAACCTGGGAGGTGGAGCTTACGGTGAGCCAGGATTGCGCTACTGCACTCCAGCCTGGGCGACAGAGGGAGACTCCGTCTCAACAACAACAACAAACAAACAGTCACACAAAAAAATGTGATGATGTGTGCACACAATATACAGTGGACACCATTCTGGCATTGTCGATAAGAGAAATAAAAGAAGCCCTGCTCCTAATTTTCCTACCGGGTCAAAGGAAATTGCCAGAGGCAGCATTCTATGGTGTTACCAGGTCAGTTCCAAAAAAAAAAAAAAAAGAGGCCTAAATAATTAAATCCAGGGGAAAACTAAGAGAAAGCCAAGATGTAAATTCAACCAGCTTGGAACTGAAGGAGTGCTAATAAGTGAGATGGTTAGAAACAGGTTAAAGGAAAGGGATGTTGAATTCTTACCTGGGTGAGAGTTTAGGTGATGGCCACAGATTGTTACCAGTGGTCTCCGGTGCGGGTGTGGAGAGAAAAGTTAAAAGAACCCTGTGGAGAGAGTGCCATGCTTGCCCACCTAATACTGGGGAAATCCAAGGCTTGAACATACTACTTCTGAATCCAGGTAGTACTCTTTTAGTAGCACACACTAGAAATGTATACACAGGATTGGCTGACCTTGATAAACTTTCAATGAGAGGGGTCAGAAACGGGAAACTCTGATGCTTACAGAGGCCAGATGGTGGCTGTAAATGTGTGTGGCAGGTCTGGGTAGCTAAGTGCAGAGTACCAACCTCCTTCTGACACTATTCAACAGCAGCCTGGGATTTTATCATTTAATTATTTCATGCCACAATCATTGTGTATGCAGTAAGCAGCCACTCTAGGGAAAGGGGTACTAGCTAAAAAGACACATTCTTGAAAAAAAAAGACAACTAAACATAGCGATTTTATTCTTTGCAGATTCTAAGGGGAAGTCAGGCACGTGACGGTGGATGAGTCTCCCACAAAGGATATGTGCATGATAATGGCAGAGACAGCTGGATTACAGGTTCGTCTTAATGCTCTGTACCCTCAGTGTGTAAACAGTGTTCATACTTATTTTCAGAGATAGAAAGGAAGGGGGATGCTAAGGAAACTAGGTCAGATCATAACCAGTCTTGGGTGGGATGAGGTGGGGGAGGAACCCCAGGAAACAGAGCTGGTGGTGACAGCTGCGAGGAGTGGAAGAATGAGTGCTGAATCCTTTGGGAGCTGGCTGAAAGCAAGAAAGAGACGCTGAGGGAGGTTAGAATAGAGGAATAGAGCTGGGACTTCTTAACAGCCTTCCCCATGGGGTTCTGGGATGGCACCCAATGATAACATTTTAAAGCAATTAAATTGGAGAAATGATGAAATTGTACCTGATTGAATAAAAGTAGTTATATAAAAGTCACAATATTGTAGCTGGTATAAATGTTTAGGTCATTTAGTTTAATTTGCCCAAATTGACTCTCCACAGACAGCCACATTTTGCATAAAATCATCTTCCACTTTTGAGGGTACATTTGCAACCAAGTAAGAAATTTCAACTAGAATAGCTCAACTATTATTTTCTCTACTTAAGAGGCAGTTTGTCCTAAATGTATTTTCTTCCTCTGCTACATATCTAAAATTTTTGCTTTCATCTTAATCATGCCCACAATAAGCTTCTAAAAATAAAGCAATAAAAAGTCTTAGGGAGGAAAAGACAGAAGGTTATAAAAATTGTTAGCTTTATAAATAAACAAACGAGACTAGTAACAGAAAAAGTTTAGAATTTTACATTTCAATACTTTAAACCTATTTTACAGGGTTTTATTTGCTTCATGAATTCTACTATAAACTCTAGGAAAATAAGAATATATGCCCACCAAAGTTATTTTACTTCGTATCTCACCATTTGGAAACAAAAGTTTTGTTATTTTTAAAGGCAGCCAAGAAAGAACTTTAGATAATGAATGATATCAGAATCAGTTCTTTTATTTTGGAAACATATTGATTTAATCTATCATATATCTAACAAATTCAAAGAAATGATAGTGACATAATATCAGGTAAAAATTTCTAGTAGGAAAGAAAATCTTTGTATTTTTCATCAGCAAAAAAAATACAGAGGACCTCTAATAGTTAATTACATATAAGTAGATTTGCCTAATAAGTCCTCAGTTTCTGAGTTATCTGGAAGGTTTTATACAAATTCCTTAGGTCTTGGGAGCCCGAGGCCGGAGGATCACTGGAGGTCAGGAAATCGTGACCAGCCTGGCCAATATGGTGAAATCCCGTATCTACGAAAAATACAAAAATTAGCTGGGCATGGTGGCAGGCGCCTGTAATCCCAGCTACTCAGGAGGCTGAGGCAGGAGAATTGCTTGAACCCAGGAGGTGGAGGTTGCAGTGAGTCGAGATTGAGCCACTGCACTCCAGCCTGGGTGACAGAGCGAGACTTCATCTCAAAAAAAAAAAAAAAAAAAAAAAAAAATTCCTTAGGTCACTCCAAAGCACAGTAAGATTTATTAAGTAATTCTAATTTTCTAAACAGAAGTTAAATACATTGTAATGTGTTACCAAATTATGTAATATATATGGAGCTGGCTTAAAAAAATGTTTCTGGCCAGGTGCAGTAGCTCACGCCTATAATCCCAACACTTTAGGGGGCTGAGACCAGTGGATCACTTAAGTTCAGGAGTTCAAGACCACCCTGGCCAACATGGTGAAACCCCATCTCTACTAAAAATACAAAAATTAGCTGGACGTGATGGCACATGCCTGTAATCCCAGCTACAGGGGAGGCTGAGGCAGGAGAATCACTTGAATTGGGGAAGTGAAGGTTGGAGTGAGCCGAGATTGTGCTACTGCACTCCAGACTGGGCAACAGAGCGAGACCTCATCTAAAAAAATATATAAAATAAAATAATGTTTCTATTGAAAGGGTTCACATAATGTTGGTTATCAAAAGCCCCTCTAACTATGATTAAAAATAAAATTTAAAAGATGGCTGTGAAAATAGGTAATTTGGTAATTTCCTTTTGAAATTAATTTAAACAATATGTTTTTAGATACTTAGCAAATGATTTGTTTATTACAAATAGATTATGTTCAAAATAAGCATATTGTATTAAAATATAAATATTCCTCAAAAAACTTTTTTTTCTTGGATAAATTTAAAAGATTGCAGAATGTGGCAGGTGGGTGTTACATGTAGTCTTACAGCCTAAGCAAAGCAAACTTAGGAACAGATTTTAAAAAATAGATTAAGTGTTTTCTAAGCTACTGCTTGCCTACACTAGCCAGCTGAAGGCTTTAAATAATTTAATCCCTACAACAACTGCCAGCTCCAACTGGAAGCCTTAAACAAGGACTGGATTCACCGAGGACTCCAACAGGTGCAGTCTAATAGTGATTCCCTAAATCTGCTACTGTTCTATGTTTGTACATGTGTAGGACCCTATATTCTTAACTTCAACAGAGCACTAATCAAATTAATTCAAGTGCTTTTTGTTTTGTCTCATCTTCCACTATCATATTATTTAAGGCATTCTTCTATTTTTCTCTGGAGGAATACTTAGTGCAATGTGTAGCATATGAGGTTGTTTTCAACATTCCTTTTCTAAGCAAGAGCCCTCTTATTACAGTTTTAGTTTTGGAAAGCAAATTAACTAATAAATTACTTTCTTCCTGTTAATACTGCTTTTTCTATCAACTAACATTCACATATTAGCACTTATAGAGAACTATTGGAGTTGCTTGGAAGATTTTCTTTTTCCTTTTACTCATTTGTAAGATACATAAAAATGTACTTGTCACTGATGTATTCAAATATATTTAAAGAGAAAATCACACATATTTAACATTTACATAATTAAACTGAGATAAGTTTTCTTATTAAATTAAATTGGAAAACCAAACAAGAAAAGACCACTCTCATGCCCTTAGGAGTAAATACATGATGATATTATAATAAGGCCTTTGGTAGACAAGCAGTCAAAAGAAGTTTAAAAGCCAACAGCTGGCCGGGTACGGTGGGTCATGCCTGTAATCTCAGCACTTTGGGAGGTTGAGGTGGGCAGATCACTTGAGGCCAGGAGTTTGAGACCAGCATGGGCAACATAGCGAAACCCCATCTCTACTAAACATACAAAAATTACCTGGGCATGGTGGTACGCACCAGTAATCCCAGCCACTTGGGGAGCTGAGGCAGGAGAATCTCTTGAACCTAGGAGGTGGAGGCTACAGTGAGCCCAGATCATGCCACTGCACTCCAGTCTGGGCGACAGAGTGAGACTCCATCTCAAAAAAAAAAAAAAAAAAAAAAGCAATAGCTGCCTGGAAGTCCACATTCAAGCTGGCCCCTTACCTTATATCATATACAAAAAATAGCTTAAAAATGGATTAAAGACCTAACATAAGTTCTAAAAGTATAAAACTCCTAGAAGAAAACAGGGGAAGATCTTCAGGACACTGGATTTGGCAATGATTTCTTAGATATGACACCAAAAGCACAAGCATCAGAAGGAAGAATATAACTTGAACAGTGGCTCACATGTGCAATCCCAACACTTTGGCAGGCTGAGGTGGTAGGATCGCTTGAGGTTGGGACCTTGAGACCAGCCCGGGCAACATAGTGAGACCACATCTCTACCAAGAAAAAAAAAGCACAAATAGACAAATGGTATTATATCAAACTTAAAAACTCCTATGCATCAAAGGATACAATTAACAGAATTTTTAAAAGCCTACAAAAAGGGAGAAAATGTTAACAAATCATATATCAAAGAAGTTAATATACAGAATATATTTAAGAAAAAAACTCCTACCACTCAACAACAAAACACAATTTAAAAATGGACAAAAAACTTGAATAGACATTTCTCAAAAAAGAAATATATACAAATAGGCCGGGTATGGTTGGTTATGCCTGTAATCCCAGCACCTTGGGAGGCCAAGGTGGGCAGATCCCCTGAGGTCAGGAGATCGAGACCATCCTGGCCAACATGATGAAAACTTGTCTCTACTAAAAATACGAAAATTAGCTGAGGGTGGTGGAGGGTGCCTGTAATCCTAGCTACTGGGAAGGCTGAGGCAGGAGAATCGCTTGAACTCGGGAAGCAGAGGTTGCAGTGAGCTGAGATCATGCCACTGCAGTCCAGCCTGGGTGAGACAGCAAGACTCCGTCTCAAAAAAAAAAAAAGTATATATATATAAAAAAAGTATACATATATAAAAAAGTATACACACACACACACATACACACACACACACACACAAATGCCCAAGAAGCATATGAAAAGATGCTCAACATTGCTAATCATTGGGAAATGCAAATCAAAACTACATTGAGGTATCACCCTATACAGATTAGAATGACTGCTATCTAAAGAACAGAAAATAACAAGTGTTGGCAAGGATTTGAAAGAATTGGGATTCTTTGTACTGTTGGTGGGAATGTAAAATTGTGCAGCCATTATGAGAAATAGTATTAAGATTCCTCACAAAATTAAAAATAGACGTCATATGATCCAGCGGTCTCACTTCTGAATATACATCCAAAATAACTGAAAGCAGAGTCTTTTATTTATTTATGTATTTATTTTAGAGACAAGCTCTCACTCCATTGCCCAGGCTGGAGTGCAGTGGTGCAATCACGGCTCACTACAGCCTTGACCTCCCCAGGATCAGCTCCTGAGTTTGTAGTGACTGGTTTTGCCATGTTGCCCAGGTTGGTCTCAAACTCCTGGGCTCAAGTTATCCACGTGTCTCAGCCTCCTAAAGTGCTGGGATTACAGGAGTGAGCCACTGTGCCTCGTCTCTGAAAGCAGTCTTGAAGAGATATTTGCACACCCATATTCATCCTGGTATTGTTCACAGTAGCCGAGAGGTAGAAGTAACACGAGTGTCCATTGACAGATGAACGGAAAAAGAAAATGTGATACACACATAGAATGGAATATCTGTGAAGGATCACACATTGTGCTATGTAAAAAAAAAAAAGATGAGGAACCAGTTCTAGGATCAACTAGAAATCCTGTCACGTGCTGCAACATGGATGAACCTCAAGGATATAATGCTAAGTGAAATATGCCTAATAGTAATTCCCTAAGTCTGCTACTGATCTGCTTGTGCATGTGTCAAACATTATATTCTTAAATTCAACAGGACACTTATTAAATTAATCCAAGTGCCTCTTGTTTTGTCCCATCTCCCATGGTCATGTTACTTAAGACACTCCCTTTATGATTCCACTCACATGAAGTATCTCAAGTAGTCAAAACCATAGAAATAGAAAAGTAGAAGTCTCCTTTAATCTAGAAAAGTTGCCCTTTAATCTAGAAAAGTTGCCCCCTTTTTTTTGTTTGTTTTTGTTTTCCATAACTGATATTTTTTTAAAGAGTCAGGACAATTGTTTTGCCAAGCTGATCAATCCTGGGATCTCTAATGGTTTCCTCATTGTTATATCTAGATAAGATATTTTTGCAGTATACTACATTGTTGATTTGTGCCCTTTTCATATCAGGGAGTGTTCTGTAAGGGGTTAACTCAGGAGGCTTGGACTGTTCAAACATCCCCAAGAAAGGACTGGACCTTGACCTGCTGCTGGAAGGTAACCTCTGAGCAATTATCCTGCCTGATAAGAGTGTTTCTATATGCCTTAGGCCCTGGGCCAAATTATTTGTTTGATCAGTTAGTTTGCACTAACGATCTGACTTACGGTGAACACCTGTTTTTCTATGCCTGGGGTCCTAGCCCATGCTGTATCAGTTTGACCTCTCGAGGTCTGGAGACTGGACAGCTAAAGTCAGCCACATGGACAACACATGCTTATGTGATTGACCACCATGAAAATCCTGAGGACCAAGGGGCTTGGGTCTGCTTCTTTGGACAGCAGTCTTCACACCTGTTGTCACACATAGTTGCTGAGAGAATTAAGTACAGTCTGTGTGGCCCCACTGGGAGAGGACAACTGGAAGCTTGCCCCTGATTTCTCCTATACTTAACCTCATGCACCTTTTCACTTTGCTGATTTAAATCTGTGCCCTTTCTTTGTAAGATACTGTAGCTGTGAGCAGAACAGGTTTTTTTGAGTTTTCTGAGTACTTCTAGTGAATCATCAAACCTGAGGTTGATCTTAGGGATCCCCAACACAAGGGGCACAGCATGTCGGTTTGCTTCATTAACTTTGTTCAGGCCGGTGCAGTGGCTCATTCCAGTAATCCCAGCACTTTGGGAGGCTGAGGTGGGCGGATCACTTGAGGCCAGGAGTTCTAGACCAGCCTGGCCAACATGGCAAAACCCTGTCTCTACCAAAAATACAAAGATTAGCCAGGCCTGGTGGTGCACGCCTGTGATCCCAGCTACTTGGGCGACTGAGGCAGGAGAATGGCTTGAATCGAGGAGGCGGAGGTTGCAGTGAGCGGAGATCATGCCACTGCACTCCAGCCTGAGCAACAGAGCGAGACTCTGTCTTAAAAACTACAACAACAAAAGCCAAAAAACAAACTTTGTACATTTAGCTAAGGTCCTCCTGGATTTCTCTGACATAAAGATGTTTTTCCTTTGTAATTAAGAAATATTCTGTGGAGTGATACTTGGAAACTATGAGTATCCTGTTCCCCAACAGTATTTCACATAATAGTTTTAGTATTTATTGATGATTATTGTATGGATCATTGATTACTTTGGAGGCTATAAAAAGGTGGTCTTCTATGATTTCAGTTGAAAGCCGGTTTTTTTTTTTTTTTTTTTTTTTTTGAGACGGAGTCTTGCTCTGTCCCCCAGGCTGGAGTGCAGTGGCACGATCTCAGCTCACTGCAAGCTCCGCCTCTCGGGTTCACGCCATTCTCCTCCCTCAGCCTCCTGAATAGCTGAGACTACAGGAGTGTGCCACCACGCCCAGCTAATTTCTGTAGTTTTTTTTTGTTGTCGTTGTTGTTGTTTTGAGACGGAGTCTCGCTCTGTCCCCCAGGCTGGAGTGCAGTGGCGTGATCTCAGCTCACTGCAAGCTCCGCCTCCCAGGTTCACGCCATTCTCCTGCCTCAGCCTCCCGAGTAGCTGGGACTACAGGCGCCCACCACCACACCCGGCTAATTACAGGTGTGAGCCACTGCACCTGGCCTAAAAGTCCTTTATGTAAGTGTTGGAGACATGTGTCCTGAATGTGGCAGTTGCAACTCAGTGTTGGGCAGAGACCTCCATGTGAGTCCACATGGGTGTGGTGGGAGCTGGAATGTCTGGGACTCCTACAACTAGAACAGGTTATTTACCTAAGCATGAACTGGAGATGTCTGTGCTGGTGATGGAGACTAGGATGTACATTTCAAACTCTGCCTGTGCAGAAGATGCAATTTCACACTGACTCCCACAGAATATAATTTTCATTTCTGTTCCTCATTTACCCAGAAGGCAGAGACACAGCCCAGGGCTCAATTCCAGGGACTTGGCTGGGCATGGTGGTTCACGCCTGTAATCCCAGTATTTTGGGTGGCCGAGGCAGGCAGATCATGAGGTCAAGAGTTAGAGAGCAGCCTGGCCAACATGGTGAAACCCTGTCTCTACTAAAAATACAAAAATTAGCCAGGCATGGTGGCATGTGCTTGTAGTCCCAGCTACTCGGGAGGCTGAGGCAGGAGGATCGCTTGAACCCAGGAGGTGGAGGTTGCAGTGAACAACGATTGTGCCACTGCACTCCAGCGTGGGTGACAGACAGACTCCATCTCAAAAAAAAAAAAAAAAAAAAGAAAGAAAGAAAAAGAAAAATACAGAGCTTTTAATCAATGCTTGTTTTCTATTTCTGAATGTTTTGTGTCAAGAGTGTCTAATGAGGCTTGTAAAATATGTACTCTTTAGAAGATACATGAATTTTGCTTTTACTAATGAAAAGCTAATTTTGCAATATTTGTAGGGACATTTTATAAGAACGTTTATTCTTTCACATGAACATTAAAAAACAGCAAAACTGGATTTTCAAATTTCAAAAGCCACATTAACACCACTAATACTTTTTAACATGAAGGTTTTTTTTTGGGGGGGGGGGGTTGAGATGGAGTTTTGCTCTTGTTGCCCAGGCTGGAGTGCAATGGTGCAATCTCAGCTCACCGCAACCTCCACCTCCCAGGTTCAAGCAATTCTCCTGCCTCAAGCTCCAAAGTAGCTGGGACTATAGGTGCGCGCCACCACGCCCAGCTAATTTTGTATTTTTAGTAGAGACGGGGTTTCTCCATGTTGGTCAGGCTGGTCTCGAACTCCCAACCTTAGGTGATCCACCCACCTCGGCCTCCCAAAGTGCTGGGATTACAGGCGTGAGCCACTGCGCCCAGCTGAAGTTTTTTTTAAGGTGATTTTCTTTTTTTGTAACAATAGGGAATCATTGGTTCATTTTTGGTTAATCAATGAGTTATAATCCATTCCTGTTATTTATTTTGATGCTAAGTTTAACCAGTGGGAGTCCCCTTCGAGCTGGCTTCTGTGTCCCCACCAATTTTTCAGCACTTTTTTACTTTCTGATACAGTAAGATGTTCAAATGTACCTTGACTTTCCTTGCCATAGCCTCAGAATCAACGATTTTGAGGCAGAATAGGGTCTGGAGGCAGGGAATCTAAGGCTGATTCATGCTGATTTCCTAGAACTAAACCAAAGGAAAACCCCAACTTCCTATGCTCAGGTAACAAAAGGACTAGAGGCTACTCCCTTTGCAACCCACCCCTTTTCTGCATGGCAGATGAAAAATTGAAAGTACCTGTGATTGGTCCCCTCCCACAACCAATCAGGCTAGTCATGGGCCAAGTCTTCATTTGCATAGGAGTATAACTTTATAACTTCACTTTAGCCTCTGATTGGTCACTTTCCACAACCAATCGGAAGTCTGCTTAGGGTGTAACTTTGTAATTTCACTTCAGCCTCTTTTTGGTCACTTTCTGCAATCAATCAGACTGATCACAGGCCACTACTTCATTTACATAGGGTGTATACCAAGTAACCAATGGGAAACCTCTAGAGGGTATTTAAACCACAGAAAATTTTGTAACCAAGCCCTTCAGCCGCTTGCTTGGGCTGCTCCCACCCTGTGGAGTGTGAATTCATTTTCAATAAATCTCTCCTTGTGTTATTTCATTCTTTGTGTGATTTGTCCAATTCTTTGTTTAAAGCACCAAGAACCTGGACACCTTCCACCAGTAACAATTTCTCCAAACAGCTCTTCCTTCTTTTACCTCCTTTGAACCTTAATTCCAGAAACAGTCATCACCTCTAGGAGTGATGAATAGAAAACAGGTTTAAATTAGTCTACTAGGGGACTAGAAGAAAAATTACAAGCTATCTTCAGCCTGAAGAGTCCCTTGTTGTATGTGAATCATTAGATACTTCCCTCAAGAAAACCTCAAACATGCATGTTTTCTTCATTCTTTCACTGGAAAAGTAAATGTGTATGTTGATACAATCTCTTTTTTATCTCTATTAGTTCTTTCTCACGCTGTTATAAATAACTGCCCGAGACTGGGTAGTTTATAAAGGAAAGAGGTTTAATTGACTCACAATTCTGCAGGGCTGGGAAGGCCTCGGGAAACTTACAATCATGGTGGAAGGGGAAGCAAACACATGCTTTTTCACATGGCAGCAGAAAGGAGAAGTGCTGAGCAAAAGGGGAAAAGCCCATTATAAACTCATTAGATCTCGTGAGAACTCCCTCACTACCATGAGAATAGCATGGAGGTAACCGCCCCCATGATTCAATTACCTCCCATCAGATCCCTCCCACCACGCGTGGGGATTATGGAAACTACAATTCAAGATGAGATTTGGGACACAGCCAAACCATATCAGTATCCTATCAGCTCACATTCTGAGAAAGTGACCCAACACTATAAGGACATTTTGGGCCAGATCCAAAGAAGTCAAATTGTATTTTTTCTAAGAATCACCGTCTTCTAAATTTCCAATTGTTACTAAATTAAGTCAGAGCAGACTACCTGGTCAGACTACCCTGTATCTGCCACAAATAATTCCACTTAGGGTTTGAGGACCTATTGATCTCACCTCTTTCAAGTAGTGGGGCAGCCCATGTAGGGAATTTGGTTTAATTCTGAATCAAATGGGAAGTGATTGAAGAGTTTTAAGCAACAGGAATGACGTGATCCAGCATTTTAGCTGGATCGCTCTGACTACTCTAGGGAGAATTGACTGAAGCGATACACATGACAATCATTGGAAAGCACTCTTGATGGCTCACTGCAGGAAGCATAATTGACTGGGATCCCAGATGCGGGGTTTTGAGCCCGTGCTTTCCACTGGCTGCTCTCAGCAGGGATACTAAGGCAGACCCATTTCCAGGAATTGCAGAACTCCTCGACAGGCAACATTTTAGCTCAGGACTCCCTAACAGCTTTGCTGAACTTTTCATAACTGCACAAGTCTAAGAATGTTCCACCCAATGTTCCTTCTCTCCTTCATTTGACTTGCATCACAGTCTGACAGCTCTCCCAGCTTCTCCTGCTCCCTCCCCATTTTCTCTCACAGGGGTTTCCCACAATAAATTTCTTGTACATTTAATCCTGTCTTGGCATCTGCTTCTCGGAGGACCTGGACTATCATAGAGATCAAAGGCAGAAGCAGGGAGACCAGTTAAAAGGTAATCACAGTAATCCAGGTGAAAGATGATTGTAGCTTGGAGCAGACTGAGGGCAAAAGGAGTGGAGAGAAGCAATCAGATTTCTCCTCCATCCCATATCTTAACAGCAAATCTTCTGAAGATAGAATTTACTTGATTTGCTGTTAAGATATGGGATGGAAGAGAAACTGAGAAGTCAAGGTCACTCCATTGTTTGGACCTATGCAATTGGAAAGATGGAGTTGCCATTTTCTGAGATGGTAAAGCATGGGAAAAGAGCATGTTTGGTGAACCAGATCAAAAGCTTGGTTTTAGACATACCAGTATTAATTTAAAATTTTTTAATTTTTTAATTTTATTTTTAAAGACAGGGTCTCACTCTTTCAGCAAGACTGGAGTGCAGTGGCATGATCATAGCTCACTGCAGTCTTAAACTTCTGGACTCAAGCAATCCTCCTCCCTCAGCTTCCCAAAGCGCTGGGATTACAGACTGTATAGTTTGAAATACTATTAGATACCCAAGTGGAGATGTCACATAGGCAATTTATTTAATGAGTCTGGAATTCAGAATAGAGGTATTGGCTAACGATACAACTTTGAGAGTTAGTGTATAGCTGGCATTTGAAAGCATGGAACTGAGGCCAGGCATGGTGGTTCACCCCTGTAATCCCAGCACTTTGGGAGGCTGAGCTGGGAGGATCACTTGAGGCCAGGAGTTCGAGACCAGCCTTGGCAACATAGCAAGACCTCATCTCTACTAAAATAAATAAATAAATAAATAAAGCCATGGAACTGAATGTGATTATCAAGAAAAAGATTGTGATAATGGTCAAGCCAGTGGCTCACACCCGTAATCCCAGCACTTTGGAAGGCCAAGATGAGGAGATTTCTTGAGTCCAGGAGTTTGAGGATGTAGTGAGCTATGATTGTACCACTGCACTCCAGCCTGAGCAACATAGCAAGGCCCCATTTCAATTTTTTTTTAATTTAAAAAACAGTTCTAAACTGAGACCTGGGGAATTCTAAATTTGGGAGATGAGTATTCATCAAAAGAGACAAAGAAAGATCATAAAAGTTAGAACTGTCATAACTTCCTGGTGAAATTAACCTTTTAACATGGGGTAATCTCCTTCATGAGTAATACTCTTTTATCTTAAAGTCTGTTCTGCGTGACATTAAAACAGCTACCTCAGGGTCTTTTTCTTAATAGATGCCAATACATTTTTCCCATAATTTGACTCCCAATTTTTCTATGTCTTTTTGTTTTAGATATGATCACTCATAAAAGTTAAGTTGCTTTTAAAAAATATGTTTTACAGGTGAGGCATGGTGGCTCACGCCTGTAATCCAGCACTTTGGGAGGCTGAGGTGGGCGGATCACCTGAGGTCAGGAGTTCGAGACCAGCCTGACCAACATGGAGAAACCCTGTCTCTACTAAAAATACAAAATTAGCCGGGTGTGGTGGTGCATGCCTGTTATCCCAGCTACTTGGGAGGCTGAGGCAGGAAAATCGCTTGAACCCAGGAGGCAGAAGTTGCGGTGAGCCAAAATCATGCCATTGCACTCCAGCCTGGGCAACAAGAGCGAAACTCTGTCTCAAAAAACAAAACAAAAAATTTGTTTTGCTTGAACCATCTCATGTGAAAAAAAGAAAAATTTTTGACAATTTGGTCTTTTAAGTAAAGGGGTTGAAAAACTTACATTTATAGTGATTAGTGATTTATTTGGATTTTACTTGACAAGTTTATTTTGTGTTTTCTGTCATTTTTGTTTTTGTTTTACATTCCTTTCTTCCTTTATTTTTGATTTGTTGAAATTTGTTTTTTTCATTCTATTTTGTTCCTTCTCCTTAATTTTCATTTCATACTGTTCTCTTGACTTACATTTTCTTTATCTCTTCTTTTGACGATTGCCCTATTTTAACATATCCTCTTAACAAAGTCAAGAATTAACCAATATATTTATTCTCCTAAACAATATGAGAACCTTACAACGCTTTAACTTTGATCTCTGAAATGCCAATTACAATGTTCCTGTGCCCAGTATTTTAGTTTCGGACTTTCCTCCCAAAGTCAAATATTATTTTATAGAATGTTTCTTTAGATTTAGTCACACATTCGTCAATATTATTGCTCACAAGCCCTGCTTATATATTAAGACTTTCCATCTGGAATCACTTTCCCACTACTTGAGAAAGAATCTTTTAGAATTTCCATTAATGAGGGGCTTGTATTGATAAACTATCCCGCTTTTTTTTTTTTTTTTTTTTTGGCTTTGTCATATTCTTGAAAACTAGCTTCACTGGCTATAAAATTTTAGGATGATAGTTATTTCCTCTCAGGCCATGGAAGACGTTATTTCAGTGTCTTCTGGCTTCCATTGTTGGAAGCCATTGGTGAGACAGAGTTAAACCACATTATCATTGCTTTGTAAGTGGTTTCTCTTTTTTCTCTAGCTTATTTCAAGTCCTCTTTTTCTTTGGTGTTCTGCAGTTTTACATTAATGTATCTAAAAGTACATTGGGCTTTCTCAATCCAAAGATTGATATTTATCATTAAAACTGGAAAATTGGCCAGGCATGGTGACTCATGCCTGTAATTGCAGCACTTTAGGAGGCCAAGGTGGGCAGATCACCTGAGATCAGGAATTCAAGACCAGCCTGGACAACATTAAACCCCATCTCTACAAAAATACAAAAAATTATCTGGGCCTGGTGGTGAATGTCTGTAGTCCCAGCTACACACAAACACAAAAACAAAAAATAAACCTGAAAATTTTCAGCCATTGTATTTTTGGAATATTCCTCTTCTTAATTCCATTATCTGTTTCTGAAATTCTAATCAGATGCGTGTGCGCATGCACGTGTGTGTGTGTGTGTGTGTGTGTGTGTGTGTATTTTTAAGAAATGGAGTTTTGCTATATTGCCCAAGCTGGCCTTGAACTCCTGGGTGCAAGCAATTCTCCTGCCTCAGCCTCCCTACTAGCTGGAATTACAAATGTGTTCCACTGCACCCAGCTTAGACGTATTTTTGCTTTTTACTCTATCCTCCAAATTTCTTATCCTCTCTTTCATAGTTTCCACCATTTTTACTTTCCAGATGACATTCTGAGTTTCTTTAGATGTGTCTTCTAGTTTCTCGTTAATCTCTTTAAATGCAACAATTGGCCAGGCCTGGTGGCTCATGCCTGTCATCCCAGCATTTTGGGAGGCTGATGTGGGAGAATCTCTTGAGGCCAGGAGTTTGAGACCAGCTTGGGCAACATGGCAAAACCCTGTCTTTACAAAAAAACACAAAAATTAGCCAGGCGTGGTGGTGCGTGCCTGCAGTCCCAGCTACTTGGGAGGCTGAGGCAGGAGGATTGCTTGAGTGAGGGAGATCAAGGCTACGGTGAGCCATGTTTGCACCACTGTACTCCAGCCTGGGTGACAAAGCAAGACCCTGTCTCAAAAAATAAAAATATAAATAAATGAATACAACAATTATAGTTGCCTTATACTCAGTGTGTAACTTCCCTGAAATTTAAATCCTGAGCAGATCACCTCAATCAACTGATCAAGCTCAGCACTGACATTAAGTGTCTCATGATGTGATGCAATATAAAGTATACAATATCACCTCTCAAGTGTTATTACCAACCCTCCAGGGCTACCTTTCATCTTAAAAGAAACAGGAATGGAGGTATAAATTAAATGACACCCTGAGGAAATAAAAAAGACAAATCCAGAATGTAAAACAACTGGCCTGCCTTTTTCAAAAAGTCATATATCATGAAGAAAAAAAAAGTGTGAAAATTGATTGGATTTTTGTTCAAACAAATAAAACGCATCTTACCAGAGCAATTGGCAAAATTTGAATATGAGCTGCAGATTAGATGATATTATGAAATTATAGCTAATTTTCTTTAGATGACAATGTATTGTGGTTTTGTAAAAGATTGTCCTAATTCTTAGGAGACCTGTACTAAGATATTTAGAGCTAAGGTATCAGAATGTCATCAACTTATTTTCAAGAAGATTAGCAAAAAATGAAATGTATATGTACACACATAGAGAGTAAGAGGAAATATAGCAAAATGTTAACAAGTATTAAACTAGGTAGAGGCTATATCGGTATTGTACTATTCTGTTAACTTTTCTATGTGTTTGTTTGACATTTTTATAATAAAAAAACCTTGGAGAGAAAAAACAATTCTGTACACAAGGGTCAAAATGACATTAATAGAGATTATTCGCTCTGGCAACAATACCCTAAAGAGATAATCTAAAAATTCTATTTTGCCATCTCCAAAGCTGTCCTGGTCTTCTCAATATGTTTCTTTGGCCTTTTCTTGGATTCATGTGAGCTCCCCTATAGCTCTTCCTATTTAAGTTAGCCAGAGTAGGCTTCTGATACTTGCACCAAGGAAACCTTATTGATACAGAGGTTATGCTACCTATCCTCCATTTGCTCACCACAGCCATGCTGCAAAGCCCTCGCTGACCTCTATGGATTGCATTATTCTGGCTCCCTGGCCCTCCCAGCTTCTGTCTGGGAGGTTGGGCAATAGCTGCATTCCTCTGTCCAGGGACACAGCTTCTGCTGAGTATTCTTCCCCATAGCCATAGTTCCTGCCAGATCCTAGTATTGGATCCTTCTTCTTACTCTTTTGGCTGACGATGCCAGTCCTATGTGCTTCACAAACTATGATGTTCTTTTAACACCTGCCCACACTTTTATTCATATCTGCCTTATGTTAAACTTCCTTCAGTTAACTCTTCTTTTCTATATTTTTTATTGTGGCAAAAACACATAACATTAAAAACACTAAGCATTTTCAAGTGTACAGTTCAGTAGTGTTAAGTATATTCACATTGTTGTGAAATAAATCTCTAGAACTTTTTCATCTTGCAAAACTGAAACTCTATACCCATTGAACAGTATTTATCCCTTCCTCTATCCATCAATACCCTTGGCAACTACCTTTCTACTTTCTGTTTCTGTGATTTTGACTACTTTAGATACTTCATATAAATAGAAGTGTACAGTATTTGTCTTTTTGTGAATGATTTATTTCATTTAGCCTAATGTTCTTAAGATTTATCCATGTGATAGCATATGACAGAAATCCTTTCTTTGTTAAGGCTGCGTAATATTCTCCATTAATCTGTCAATGGATGTTTTGGTTCTTTGGTTTGTTTGTTTGTTTGTGTTTGTTTATTTATTTATTTTGAGACCCTGTCTTACTCTGTTGCCCAGTTTGGAGTGCTGTAGCACGATCTTGGTTCACTGCAACCTCTGCCTCCCAGGTTCAGGCAATTCTCCTGCCTCAGCCACCTGAGCAGCTGGGATTACAGGCGTGCACCACCATGCCCGGCTATTTTTTGTATTTTTATTAGAGACGGGGTTTCACCATGTTGGCCAGGCTGATCTCGAGCTCCTGACCTCAAGTGATCCACCACCCTCAGCCTCCCAAAGTGCTGGAATTACAGGTATGAGCCACCATGCCTGGCCAGTATTTTTAAATTTATACACGGTAAAATTCATTCTTTTCTCGTGTATAGCTCTATGAGTTTAACAAATGCATAGAATTTTGTATTTTTTGTTTTGTTTTGTTTTGTTTTTGTGTGTGTATTTTTAGTAGAAATGGGGTTTTGCCATGTTGCCCAGGCTGGTCTTGAACTCCTGAGCTCAGGCAATCCACCCACCTCGGCCTCCAAAGTGCTAAGATTACAGGCATGAGCCACTGTGCCTGGCCAGAATTTTGGAAATGCCCCACAGTGAAGACACATATACCACCCAAAAACATTCTCATATTGCCCCTTCATAGTAAAACACTCCTTCTATACTTAC
Organism: Gorilla gorilla gorilla; assembly: GCF_029281585.2. Classification (NCBI taxonomy): domain Eukaryota; kingdom Metazoa; phylum Chordata; class Mammalia; order Primates; family Hominidae; genus Gorilla; species Gorilla gorilla. The sequence goes on along the minus strand of NC_073233.2, from coordinate 39,531,991 downwards.
CTCAGCAACCACTCATCTAGTCTCCAACCCTACAATTTTTCTTTTTCCAGAATGTCATATAAATGGAATAAACTAGTATGTAGTCTTTTGAGTCTGGCTTCTTTTACTAAGCATAATGCATTTGGGATTCATCTATACTATTCCACATATAATAGTTATTCCTTTTAATTGCTGAATAGTATTTCATTATATAGATACCATAATTCATTTATCCAACATTAATTGAAAGACATTTGATTTCTTTTCCAGTTTTTAGAGATTATAAATAAAGCTGCTATGCACATTTGTGTATGGGTTTTAATATGAACACACATTTTTATTCATCTTGGAAAAATACATGAGTGGGATTGATGGGTCATATGGTAAGTATACGTTTAATCTTGTAAGAGACTGACAAACTGTTTTCCAAAGTGTCCGGGGCTGGTCCAAAGGTAGTGTGTTATCTCAATTGATTGTTCACAGTCAGTTACAGATTGAACTCCTTGTTCTCTTTCCCTCCTTCTCACTGCTGCACTTGACTAGTCTTCAAAACAACAAAGTGTCCAGGACACTGGACAGTGTGGCACTGTTTTGATAAGTCTTGAAACTAGGTAGTGTAAGACCTCCAATTTTGTTCTTCTTTTCCCATATGGATTTTAGAATAAGCTCATCAATATCCTTAAAAAAAATCTGCGGGTAATTTTGATTGTAATTGCTTTGAAACTATAGATCAGTTTAGGGACAATTGACAGCTTCGTATTTTAAAAATCTAACGTTGGCAAACTTACTGCTGCATCCTAATGTTTTTATAGTTGCACCCTAATGTTTAAATACCTTCATGAAAGTGAAGTCTAGAATTTATTTATTTATTTATTTATTTATTTTTGAGACAGAGTCTTGCTCTGTCGCCAGGCTGGAGTGCAATGCGCAATCTCAGCTCACCGCAACCTCCACTTCTCAGGTTCAAGTGATTCTCCTGCCTCAGCCTCCTGAGTAGCGGGGACTACAGGCTCATGCCACCACGCCCAACTAATTTTTGTATTTTTAGTTGAGACGGAGTTTCACCATGTTGGCCAGGATGGTCTCGATCTCTTGACCTCATGATCTGCCCTCCTTGGCCTCCCAAAGTGCTGGGATTACAGGCGTGAGCCACTGCGCCCAGCCAAATTTATTTATTTTTTAAAGGAATTTAGTAACTAGGCATTTAAATCTACACCGAGTTTCTGGAAGGCAGAGGCTGTGTGCCACTTATATTTGAATCACAGTGTACAAAAGATTCAAGATACAGAGCAGGACCTCAATAATGGCTTGCAGATTAAATATTTAAACATGAGGCTTTTAAATAATTCTACTTACGTTTTCAGACATGATGAATAGGGCATATGGAACTTTCATGAGGCAAGAAGAAGAAACAACTACTTTTCCTTTCTAAAAAGAGCTATGGTAATGGTCCCTGGTGCAAGTAGGAGTAAGAAGACAGTATAAACTGTCCCCAAACTTGTCACTCACAAGACTTAGATTCCAAAATGTGAAGGCAAATTATTTTATAGGTGAGGATCATACAGTGACACAATGTGACTAATTTCTTGTATGTCAATATATACCTACACAAAAATTTGAGCCCAAAACAAAAAACTTCTAATACAGCAGGTTATGTTTGTTGGTTTTTGTCATGTATAAAAATTGTACATTCTTTTATTTGACTTCCTTAGTGAATTTCTTTTTAGGATTTCCCTTTAAGAGAAAAAGTATTAATTAGTTTGCTGAAAAGCCTACATTTTGGTTTATTATTTTATTTATTTATTTTTTGAGACAGAGTCTTGCTATGTCATCCCGGCTGGAGTGCAATGGCACGATCTTGGCTCACTGCAAACTCTGCCTCCTGGGTTCAAGCGATTCTCCTGCCTCAGCCTCCCGAGTAGTTGGGATTACAGGCGCCCACCACCATGCCCAGCTAATTTTTGTATTTTTAGTAGAGACGGGTTTTTGCCATATTGGTTAGGCCTCTCTCGAACTCCTGACCTCAGGTGATCCTCCCGCCTCGACCTCCCAAAGTGCTGGGATCACAGGCGTGAGCCACTGTGCCCGACAGGTTTATTGTTGAATAATACTACAGTGATCGTCATCAACCAATTTTCACATAGCTGTATTTCCAAGTTAGATGCTAAGGAATATATTACATCCTTTCCAACACATAGATGGCATCAAATTATTTTACTAGTGATTATGTGACCAAGGTAGCCAAAGAAGTAAAAATTATTATTTTTTCTTCACTGCTGTAGGATTTGATGTGCTTCAAACAATTTTTTTCTTTTTTCTTTCTTTTTTTTGAGACAGAGTCTCGCTCTTGTCACCCAGGCTGGAGTGCAGTGGCACGATCTGGGCTCACTGCAACCTCCGCCTCCTGGGTTCAAACCATTCTCCTGCCTCAGCCTCCCGAGTAGCTAGGATTACAGGCACCCGACACCACGCCCGGCTAAATTTTGTATTTTTAGTAGAGACGGGGTTTTGCCATGTTGGCCAGGCTGGTCTCCATCTGTTGACCTCGTGATGGTCTGTATACATAGGCAGTGCCTATGTATGCAGACTACTGTATATGACTGCTAACTAGGTCTAGATGAAAATATGAGTCTATAAATTCTTTGTTAATTGGACATTTTAAATTATTTTTCCAATTACAGTGGTGCATTTGCACAGATTATTTTATTCTCTTTTTAGACCCCATTTTGCTCAAGAAAAGACCCTTGTCAAGCAGTTGGCTGGGGTCACGGGTGCATGTTATGATTAAGGAAACTAGTAGAGATAAGTGAGCCACACCGGGATTAAAAACTATGACCTCATTGACAAAGAGTTCCAACTAACCAGCACAGAGATAATAAATATATACTTCTTGGAACTTTGCTTGCTCTCTTTTCCACAAGTGTTTTCTCTTTGGTCGTTGAAGTATGAAGACATTTTATTCTCTCTAAACTTCCAGCAGAACTCTTCGTGCCAGAGATAGCACATTCCATCCTCTGTGTACTATTAGTAGTAAACAATAAAATGACCATCATAGAGTCTAAGTGTTTTTTGCCTCATAAAAGGAATTTAGAAGAGTCTTTGGATGAAAGTCACCATACAGAGTATAGAAGTAGTATTGTATTACTGTGCAGAGTATTATCACACCAAAGATTATGAGGCACACACACTTTACTGAGAGGCCTTTGTGGGTCAAGTTCATGTAGTGAAAACAGACATGGCATTTTAAATTATGTAAATTTATGGAATTATAGATTTTTCTCTTAGAAAATGAATAAATCCTTTATATAATTCTCAGGATAAAGAATAATAATGAAACTTGTGGAAGGAAAGTTCTAACATATTCATTACTTTTAAACAACACCAAGTTGTTTTCAGAGTTGGTAAAAATTTCTGTTTTTAAAAATTACTTCTGGTTTTAAAAATTACTTCTATTTCAAATGAATCATTAGGTGAACAGGCCCACATAAAAGGTGAGTGAACATAGAAAAAGAAGAGGAAAGAGGACATGAATTGATAATTTGTCAAAATGTGGTTGTGTGACACTTTGGGTTCCAAAGAACAAACGTTCATTCAGTCTTAGGGGAAAAGGGTTCGACCGTAAGGACGTATATGGTTTAAAATTACAAGCCATTTCACAGCCAAGGCAATTCTAGGACTGACTACACCAGTGTCCACATATTCTCTCTCTCCTTTGAGCATTAATCTTTTAAGTACGTTAGACTGTTAATTCATCAGTGTGGAGTGCATCTACTGGGTAGATTCTGACTCAAGTGTCCACCCTAGACAGAGGTATTTAGCTTCTTCTCTTAGGAGGACAATAGGAGGCAGAAGAGTCTATGTCATACTAGTTAGCATAGGTCCCACATCTTTTAAAAGCAAAAATAGGCCGGGGTAGGGTGGCTCACGCCTGTAGTCCAAGCACTTTGGGAGGCCAAGGCAGGAGGATCCCTTGATAGAGCTCAGGAGTTCGAAACTGCAGTGAGCTATGATCGTGCCACTGCATTCCACCCTGGGCAACAGAGTGAGACTCCTGTCTCTAAATAAATAAAATAAAACCCCAAATAGCCCTCCACATTAATAAAAATTATATATGCCTAATATTTACTATAATGGACAAAAGTGTATGCATGTAATTGAAGACAAAAAGGGACTATGAGAAATAAAAAATAGTTTTTCAAAGTGGTGAGATTATGATTAGCTTTTTTCTCTCAGTTTTTTCCAATGTTGTTTTAATATTTTGATGATTTAAGGAAGTTTTAAAAACATTTAGAATAATGAAGATAATTTAGCAATGCTCATGCTTTTCAACCGATTATCTCCAGTTATTTTATTTTTCAAGTAATTTTAAACTCAAGCAATAGAGTCAATTAAATTTAGGAAATGTGTGTAAGATGTGTTTAACCAACATTCTAATTGAAGATGAGTCAACAGTCATTCCAGTCAGTTTCCTCATGTTACAGAGGGAATTCATTATTTGGAAGTGCTATACATACTTTAAAAATAAAATCCCAGATATATTTGTGTCCCTCTCACACAAGCTGTTAAAATATTTGCCCGTCCCTCTACATAGCTGTAGTCACAGGCATGTTAACGTTTTCTGTAAAATAGATCAAAATATAAAGAAACATTAGGAAAATACAGCTGTTAGAACGAGGAGGGGAGAGTACACAATGTATTTATAGCAAGTGTATATATTATATCAAGTAGAACAGACACCCAGCCTTTTATGAGCAGTTTTAACTCTGACATGCATGAGTTTTAAATAAGAAATAACTGTAGAAATCTCCAAAGAATTTTAAAAATCCCAGGCCGAGCATGGTGGCTCACGCCTGTAATCCCAGCACTTTGGGAGGCCGAGGCAGGTGGATCATGAGGTCAGGAGTTCGAGACCAGCCTGGCCAATATGGTGAAATCCCGTCTGTACTAAAAATACAAAAATTAGCTGGGCGTGGTGGCATGAGCCTGTAGTCCCAGCTGCTCGGTAGGCTGAGGCAGGAGAATCGCTTGAACCCGGGAGGTGGAGGTGTCAGTGAGCCAAGATCACACCATTGCACTCCAGGCTGGGCGACAGAGTGAGACTCTGTCTCAAAAAAATAATAAAATAAAAATAAAAATAAAAATTCCATCAGTTGGTTAAGAGCTTTTTGCTTTATTATAAGTGATGTTTCATTGATTTTTGTTTTCAGATTCCAAAGAAAATTCCAAAACTAGTTTTCATAGACAGCAGATACATTTCTAAGTGCTTGGGATGATGAATCACATAAAATATGTATTTTTGAGAGTATTTAATTACAATGATTGTTCACCAATTAAATAATTTCCATTTATGTTTCTAATAAAACTCTCAGGTAAAGTATAATAAGTTAGTTTCTTAATCATATGATAAATGGACCGTATTCTAAAATTCTGATTAATATTTCTGAAGGATTCATGATAAGGAAGCAATGTTCTTACCAAGTTTGTTTAATTGTTAGATGGAAATTGTATTTGTCTGCCACCTGGGGGATTCATTGAAACATTGCAATTGACAAAATTCATAGTCGCAAAAATATTGCAATGTATGTGTTAATAGTGTTGTATTTGTTTTATGAATGATGTTGGCTGAAACACACACACACACACACACACACTTACATAATTGTGGGCAAAAAAGTAGTTGCAAAACCAATAGACTTGTGTTCTGGATGTCGAGTGAAGAAAATGTTTCCAGGCCGGACACAGTGGCTCATAGCTATAATCCCAGCACTTTGGAAGGCCGAGGCAACAGGATCACTTGAGGCCAGGAGTTCGAGATCAGCCTGGGCAACAAAGCAAGACCCTCATCTCTACAAAAAAACTTAAAAATTAGCTGGGCACAGCAGTGCATGCCTGTAGTCCTAGTCACTTGGGAGGCTGAGGCAGGGGGATTGCTTGAGCTTGAGGCCACAGGGAGCCATGATTTGTGCCACTGCAGTCCAGCCTGAGTGAAAGCAAGACCTTGTTTTATTTATTTATTTTTATTTTCATTGTTAAGACTTTGTTGTGTGTGTGTGTGTTTTTAAAAAAAGGTTCCAAAAGAAGGGAGTGATCAACTTCATCAAATACTGCTGGTAGAATCCCATAAGATAAAGAGGACTAAAACTGACCACTGCATTTGGCAATTGGGAAGTCATAGGTGACCAGGAAAAGAGCTGTTCCTGGATGTTTTATAGTTGTTATGGCTATTGTGAGCAAATCTTTCTATTTATGATTTTTTTTCTTTTTTTTTTTTGAGATGGAGTCTCACTCAGTCTCCCAGGCTGGAGTGCAGTGGCGAGATCTCAGCTCACTGCAAGCTCCATCTCCCCGGTTCACGCCATTCTCCTGCCTCAGCCTCCCCAACAGCTGGGACTACAGGCGCCCCCCCACCATGCCCAGCTAATTTTTTTTTTTTGTATTTTTTAGTAGAGATGGGGTTTCACCGTGTTAGCCAGGATGGTCTCGATTTCCTGACCTTGTGATCCACCCACCTCAGCCTCCCAAAGTGCTGGGATTACAGGCGTGAGCCACCTTGGCTGGCCTACTTATGATTTTTTTCTAATCATCAATTTACATTTTTTGAAACAGGGTCTCTCTCTGTTGCCCAGGCTGGAGTGCAGTGGCGAGATCTCAGCTCACTGCAACTTTTAACTCCTGGGCTCAAGCAATCCTCCCATTTCCCAAGCAGCTGGGACCACAGGCATGCGACACCAAAATCAGCTAATTTTTAACATTTTTTGTAGAGGGGTCGTGCGATGTTGCCCAGGTTGGTCCCAAACCTTTGTGCTCAAGTGATCTTCCCCTCTTGGCCTCCCAAAGTGCTGGGATTACAAGCGTGAGCTACCACACTCAGCCCCTTTATATCTTATGTGAATATGAAAGAGAATGTCATTATTCACAGAAAACACAAATTGACCATTTTGGGATTGTCACAATGTCTGTAATTTATTTTCATATTATTCTGTGAACAAAACCTCAAACTGTAATACTAAAAGACTCTAGGCAGAAAAATAAAAATAAAAAATAATCTGGCTCCCCCTGCCAAAATAAAAACTATGTACGTAAATACATACATATAAAGCAAACACACTAAAATGTTAATCAAGGTGGTAGTTACACAGGTATTCACTGCATTATTATTTAAACTTTTATCTCTATATTTGTTAAAAACACTGGAAAAAATGAGGGCCAGGCGCCATAGCTTACACCTGTAATCCCAACACCTTGGGAGGCCAAGGCAGATGGATTGCTTGAGTCCAGGAGTTCAAGACCAGCCTGGGCAACATGGTGAAACCCTGTCTCTACTAAAAATACAAAAATTAGCCAGGCATGGTGGCAGGCGCCCATAATCCTAACTACTCAGAAGGCTGAGGTAGGAGAATCGCTTGAACCTGAGAGGCAGAGGTTGCAGTGAGCCAAGATCGTGCCACTGCACTCCAGCCTGGGCGACAGAGGGGGACCCTGTCAAAACAAAACAAAACAACAAACTGGAAAAAATGGCATTTGAGACAAACTTTGAAAGATAGAGTATGAATACTGTTTTAAGACTTTGTTGTTCTTACATCAGTTCAATAAAGAAAAATCAGAAAACAGATAAAAAGAGTAAATTTATGTGACACACAATGTAGATGTAACCACTTTTAATTTTTTTAAGCTATATACAGGTTGAGGCCGGACGTGGTGGCTCACGCCTGTAATCCCAGCACTTTGGGAGGCCAAGGCCAGTGGATCACCTGAGGTCAGGAGTTCAAGACCAGCCTGACCAATATGGTGAAATCCTGTCTCGACTAAAAATACAAAAATTAGCCCGGTGTGGTGGCGGGAGCCTGTAATCCCAGCTACTAAGGAGGCTGAGGCACGAGAATCACTTGAACCCAGGAGGCAGAGCTTGCAGTGAGCCGAGATTGCACCACTGCACTCTAGCCTGGGTGAAAGGGTGAGACTCAGTGTCAAAAAAAAAAAAAAAAAAAAAAAAAAAAAAAAAAATATATATATATATATATATATATATATATATATTTATAACAGGTTGAGTATCCCTAATTCAAAAATCTGGGCCAGGCGCGTTAGCTCACGCCTTAATCCCAGCCCTTGGGGAGGCCGAGTTGGGTGGATCACTTGAGGCCAGGAGTTCAGACCAGCTTGGCCAACATGGTGAAACCCCTTCTCTACTAAAAATACAAAAAAATTAGCCAGGGCGGTGGCGGGCGCCTGTAGTCCCAGGTACTTGGGAGGCTGAGGCAGGAGAGTGGAGTGAACCTGGGAGGCGGACCTTGGGAGCTTGCAGTGAGCCGAGATTGTGCCACTGCACTCCAGCCTGGGCGACAGAGCGAGACCCTGTCTCAAAAAAAAAAAAGAAAAAGAAAAAATACAAAAATTAGCCGGGCGTGGTGGCGCATGCCTGTAATCCCAGCTACTCAGGAGGCTGAGGCAGGAGAATCGCTTGAACCTGGGAGGTGTAGGGTGCAGTGAGCCGAGATCGCACCACGGCACTCTGGCCTGGACGACAGAGCAAGACTCTGCCTCAAGAGTAAAAAAAAAAACCTAAATGTTCCAAAACTCAAAATGCTCCAAAATCTAACTTTTTAAGCACTGACATGACTCTCAAAGGAAATGCTCATTGGAGTATTTCAGATTTTGGATTTTCGGATTAGGATGCTAAAGTGGTAAAACACTTTCATATTCTGCTTTTCATTTAATACGGTGGTTGCCTTTCTGTCAGTCATCGTACATTAGCATCAGTTTGCTGCGTGATATTCCATTGCAGAGATAAATCTTGTGATATTTTTAACCAGTCCTCCATTGCTGGATGGTGCAATGAACATCTGTTAATACATATCTTTTGCTCATGTGTCTGATTATTTTAAGGGTAAGATTTCAGCCCGTGGAAAGGGAGTAAGTGTAAGTTTGAGCAGAGGAAAGGAGACCTAAAAGAATAAGGCGAGTCTGGGAACAGTTCACTAGGTTATTTTAGGGCATTGGACCCCCGTAGGCGAGAAATGCTTACAGACATCTTACGATGACGCTTAAATGGAAGAGCAGTTTGAGAAGATTTAATCTCATTTAATTTTTTTTTTCTTTTTTTTTGAGACGGAGTCTCGCTCTGTAGTCCAGGCTGGAATCTCGGCTCACTGCAACCTCCGCCTCGCGGGTTCAAGCGATTCTCCTGCTTAAGCTTCCCGAGTAACTGGGACTACAGGCGCAAACCACCACGCCCGGCTACTTTTTTTGTATTTTTGGTAGAGACGAGATTTCACCAAGTTGGCCAGGTTGGTCCTGAATTCCTGACTTTATTTATTTATTTTCTGAGACGGAGTCTCGCTCTGCCGCCCAGGCTGGAGTGCAGTGGCACGATCTCGGCTCACTGCAAGCTCCGCCCCCCAGGTTCACGCCAGTCTCCTGCCTCAGCGTCCGGAGTAGCTGGGACTACAGGCGCCCGCCACCATGCCCGGCTAATTTTCTTTTTTTTTGTATTTTTAGTAGAGACGGGGTTTTACCGTGTTAGCCAGGATGGTCTCATCTCCTGACCTTGTGATCCGCCCGCCTCGGCCTCCCAAAGTGCGGCGATTACAGGCGTGAGCCACCGCACCTGGCCTAGAACTCCTGACTTTAAATGATCCATCCGTTTTGGCCTCCCAAACTGCTGGGATTACAGGCGTGGGCCACCGCGCCCAGTCAATCTCATTTAATCTTAATGCCAGGTACCGTTCTAACACTTTTCTATGTATAATTTATTTCACTTGCAGGTACTATTATTATTCCCATCTATAGGCCAGAAAGCTGAGGTACGAAGTTTAATTACCAGAGTTACTTATCTTCGTTAAAATCCAAGCAGTCTGGGCTGCAAACAATTATACCTACTTTGCAGTCAAGGAACCATGCTGAGATGTTGAGCTGAAAACCCAGGTCTCACAGACTTCAAAGCTTTCTACGCAAGAGTCGACGGTGGCAGTAAAAATTAATGGGGGCTTGATCTATCCCTCCCACCCCCAAGAAAAGTAAAAAGCAGGAGCTGGGACCAGAGAAAACCTCCACGGAGTCCTTATCCCCTAAATATAAGAGGCATTTAACGCTTAGCATTGCTGACCTGCAATCAGGCTTCAACTATGAGAAGCCAGGCTCTAAAGCTTGATAACTGAATTCCAAAAAGCGCGCGAGCCTCCAGGCGAAACAGCTTCCCGCCTTCCAGCCGGTTGGAGCCGGCTCAGCAACAGCCTCTCCAAGCCAGGGTAGTGACGTCAGCCCAGGAATTGGGCCCGCCCCGGGATCTCGCTGCTTTCTGCACGCTCGGAATAACCAGAGTCGCGAAATTAGCCCCGCCCACTGCCCCGGAAGTTAATGCGGAAGCCACACACCTCCTCCTCGGCCGGCAGGGGCGCAGCCATTTTAATTCATATCTGAGTGGGCGGTGGCGATTGGTGTTGGCGGTCTGGCTCAGCTGGGCAGGGGGTAACTTTACTGATTTGGGGGTGGTTTTTAGTTTAATTTTTCTTTTCTAGCTTCCCATCGACGGTCAGTGCGCACGTTGTAATCAGCCGAGGCCATGTCAGGAGACGGAGCCACGGAGCAGGTGAGGAAGGAGAGTGGTGGGGCCTCGTGGCGACCTCTTCTCCACGTCTGTTCCTCCGACTGCTCCAGACATGTTCGCCTGAGGAAGGAATTGGGTCTAGTGAACCCGGGGGACAGGGTATATAGAAGAGTGGTGGGAATGGGGAGCAAGATCTAAGATTTAATTTTTTTTTTTTACTTCTCTCTCTTAGGCATGAATACGAGTAAATACTTGATTTAGACAATAGCGGTAGGCTGCTTCGTCCTATTTAGATTCATGGGACTACTCCAGATGGGATGCTTTCCTTTGATATCGTTTTGGTATTAGAGTGGATAGGAATTATTTTAATGTGCACCCGACGTTTTAGAAAAACTTGAGTGTTTCTTTTACCCCGCCAAATATACTGTACCCAGAAATATGTTACTAGTTTGAGAAATATTTGAGACAAAGCTAATCTGGAGAATTAAGACTTAATGAGAGCGAGTGAAGAAAGAAGCAAGTTATGCTGAGGTTTTGGGAATTTTGTGGCTTTCTTTCGTTTTCTTTTAGTCACATTTCGTTTTCATTTTTCCAGCTACATAAACATTGCAGGTATATGATAAGTTGAAAATAAGAAGTCTGTTTTGGCCACTGTAAATAAAAGCATCTGTTTTAATAGTAAATACGAGTGACAACTAAATATTTTAAAATTCACACTTTTAGGTTAGATCAGTGTGATTTGTTTCTTTTGCTCTTTGTATTCAGAATTTTGTAGGATAGTATTTACCTTTCAGTGTGAAAGAGGAAGCTAAATAGTTATGAAAAATGCCATTAAATGTGTTTTTCGATCTAAGTCCTGGTGTGTTTAGATAAATACAGTTTCTAAAATGGAGGCTAGGTAGCCTGCAGTCTCAATTTCCTGAAATTTCCCATTGCCATAGCAACGACATGCACTTAGGTTTTCATTTTTCAGGTTCCCTAGCTTATAACGTGGAAGATGTTATTGGAGGTTGACAGAGATGAGGCAAAATAGGAGCGTTCTATTGCATAGTCTGTAAGACTGTAGATTTCATTATGTCGGCAGTTTGATTAAATTGTTTTGTGTTTGCCCGAGGACTGGTTTCAGTCCAGAAATCTTCGCACTATTTACATTTTACATAGTGTTAGCATGCCCAAGCATGCAAAGTCTTAAAATTACTGTATCAAAACTGTTTACCCCTTTTCTGATCTGGTATTTGTCATCTGAAAGTGAAGGACTAATGAACTGAGGTTTCATTGAAAGTTTTCGAAATTCATTGTTAATTCTTAGAATTTATCTAAAATTACAAAGACACGGAAATGTTACCATGACCTCTTGAATGTTTTAGAACTGTGGTGTTTCAGTGGGACAGATGGTGGTGAAAATTTATAGAAAAATAATTTCCCCCAAAGGTTTTATTGTGCAAAGTTTAGAACATAGAGAAAAGTTGAAAGAAAAGTGCAGTGAACACCTGTAGGACAACTCTTCACCTGGAATCAACAGTTGAAAGCCTTGCCATATTTGCTTTATCTCCCCATGCTGATAGATTGAGAACAGGGTCTTTGTCACACTAGAGTGCTGTGACGCCATCACAGCTCACCATAGCTTCGACCTCCCTGCGCTCTCAGCCTCCTGAGTAGCTGGGAGTACAGGCGCGCGCCACCGTGCCCAGCTAATTTTTTTTTTTTTTTTTTTTTTTTTGAGATGGAGCCTTGCTCTGTTGCGCAGACTGGAGTGCAGTGGCGCGATTTCGCCTTACTGCAGCCTCCGCCTCCCGGTTCAAGCGATTCTCCTGCCTCAGCCACCCCAGTAGCTGGGATTACAGGCGCCCACCACCATGCCCCGCTAATTTTTGTATTTTAAGTAGAGACGGGGATTTCGCCACGTTGCCCAGGCTGGTCTCGAACTCCTGACCTCAAGTGATCCGCCTACCTCTGCCTTCCAAAGTGCTGGATTTACAGGCGTGAGCCACCGTACCTGGCCTAATTTTTGTATTTTTTTTTGTAGAGACAGGAATTCACCATGTTGCCCAGCCTGGTCTCGAACTCCTGGGCTCAAGCGATTCACCCACCTCAGTGTCCCTAAGTGTTGGGATTACAGACAGGCACGAGCCACCACGCCTGGTCCATGCATGTTTATTTGGAAGTATTTTGACACATTGCAGCCCCAAGTATTTCAGCATTCTCTTATAAATAAGAGCAAAATGTTGTTACATAACCACCATACCATTTCCCCACCCAAGAAAATAATATTTCTAAAATCTAGTTCTTCTTTAAATTTCCCCACTTGTCCCAAGAATGTGATTTTTTTTTTTTTTAACCAGAATCAATCTAGATTTACATATTGAATCATTTACTTCTGTCTCTTAAGTAGTCTCACCATTCTTCTCCCCTGGGGCTGTTGTCTATTTGAAGTGTCAAGGACACTTAACACTGCTTTTCTGGGTGTATTTCTTTTTTGTTGTTTGTTTGCTTGCTTGCTTTTGGTTTGGGGGTTGATGATGTCATTTAACTTGTCCCTTCATCTGTATTTCCTGAAAACTTTACAGTTAGGTCTATACTCAGCCTTGATATTTGGGTTAAGTATTTTTGGATAGAATACTTAACATTATATCATTACATTAGCAGGCACTTCTGCTGGGTTCTATTAGGATGGTTAAGTTTGATCACTTGGTTTAGGGTGATCTCATTGTTAAGGGTCATGTTCCCCTTTGCAGTTAATAATCTGTGAGTTGATAACCGTTTTCTTTAAAATCACCTTATACCTAGTTATCAATTGATAAATCTTGACTAAATCAGCTCTTACATTGGAAGTAGCAAATGGTGGTTTTGTTTTGTTTTTAAAACCCACAATTCTGTTGGTCTGTGTCTGTTTACTGGCTCATACTTTCTGCAAAAAAGACTTTTTTTCTTCCTAAAGATTAAGTATCGCTGTGGATTCATGGATTTCTCTTAGTGTGTTAGTATCAGTGATAGCCATTTTTCTTTTGCACACTCAACTTGTCCAAACCTTTTTGGTGGTTCTTATGTCTTTTCCTTAAGTCTGAAAGGCAATTTAGACATCTGATTATCAACAAGGAAGTCATGTTCATATAGCCTTTTCTTTAACTTTTTAATAATACATTTCAAACATGTAAGAAAAACAGTATAATATATGAAGTACCTGTCATAGAGCTTCAATTTATGGCTAATCTTGTTTCCTCCATGACTTCATTTGCTTCTCTCACCCGCATTACTTCGAAGCAAATCCTAGATACTGTATTCAGCTTCAACTAAAATAACCATTAAATAACAACTTAAGGATGGAAAATATGAATGAGCTGTACCTTGCTTGATATTTAAGACAATATTGAAAATCTGGAGGAAAAGAGAGTATCCAAAATAACCTGAAATCATGGATGAGAAAAATAAACTCAATGAGACTAAAGAATAATAAGAAAAAAATTCAAACCACTGAATCATGGATTTGCTTTGGAAAAATGCCAAGGGATGGGGTGGACAAAGAGTCCTACAAGATGCAGGTGTAGATTTAGCCTTTTAGTAGCATTGAAGTTCAAGTTTGTAGAATAAACCTGATACTATCTTAAATTTATTGCTAAAATATATGGATAGTCATTTTTCTCTTGGTGCTAAGATTTGTGATTTGTGCCCCCTAACAGAGGGAAATTATTGCAGACAAGCAAAGTCACTGCTAAAGGTTTATTGCTGTGATTTTTTTTTTCGACTCTAGTAAGGAAGTTCAATTTTGCATGTAGAGAGCTATTGGAATTACCTTATAGTGTTCAAGGATCTCTTCTGAAGCTCCTTGCTTATTGTTTTTGCTAGTTTAATGCTGAAAAAACTATTTGCATATAGGTTTACCCCCCTAACAAACATATGATTTCTGTGTGGAATTATGGCTGTATTATTTATTTCATGGTTTTGTTTTTTTGTGTTTTTTTTTTTTTTTTTTGAGATGGAGTCTTGCTCTGTTGCCCAGGCTGGAGTGCAGTGGCATGGTCTCGGCTCACTGCAACCTCCGCCTCCCAGGTTCAAGCAATTCTCCTGCCTCAGCCTCTTGAGTAGCTGGGATTACAAGCACACGCCACAATGCCCGGCTAATTTTTTTGTATTTTTAGTAGAAATGGTGTTTCACCATGTTGACCAGGCTGGTCTTGAACTCCTGACCTCAAGTGATCTGCCTGCCTCGGCCTCCCAAAGTGCTGGGATTACAGGCGTGAGCCACTGCGCCCAGCCCGTGGTGTTTGTTTTTTTTAATGCCTGATTCAACTTTTGATCTCATTCTTGGGTCTATTTAACCTTGTGCACTACTCTTAAGGCATTTAATATGCTGTTATTTATAGACATTTTCCATTGGGTTTTGAACTTCTTTAGTTGAAGAGATGACGTTATTCATCTTTATGTCTTAAAGACCTAAGAAATAATATTTTGATGCTTAAAGGTATTCAGTAAATGAATGGATTAAGTTTGCATCTTTTAAAAAAAATTATTTATTTACTATTTAGGTAGAGACGAGGTCTCACTGTGTTTCCCAGGCTGGTCTTGGACTCCTGGACTTAAGTGATCCTCCCGCCTCAGCCTTCCAAACTGTTGGATTACAGGTGTGAGTCCAGCCATATTTCACCTTTTAAACAATGTATAACTTATCCTAGAATTTGGAAGGCCTAAAATACAAGCCAAATGATCCTCAGCTTGGAAAAGCTACATGACTCTAAGAAGCGCAAATTAATTGCTGGTAGTTCTTAACAAAGGAGCATTTAGGCTCATAAATACGTGTTTTTAGTGAAAAATAATTTTGGGAAGATTTAGAAAATAATGAAGAGTATGTGTCCTATTATATACTTATTATTAATAAGGAAAGAAAAAGTTGAAACACCCACAGCATTGAAAACTGAAACCTGGTTTATTTCATTAGGTAAACATTAGTACTTAAGCTGTTTAGAAGTAACAGTATCGCCAGTTTTAGTCAAGGTGCATATATGTGTAGGGGTTAGAAGAGGCAGAGAAAGAGCCAACTATGTGTGTTGGACAATGTGTTTTTTTGGATTTATTTTTTCCAAAATCTTTCTGTAACAGCCCTTCCTAGTTTTCTCCCTCCTATTTTTAGTGATGCTTGTTTGGTGTAACAGTTTTGGGCAGGCAAATTGATTTGATCTTTATTGTTGATATTTCTTAGGAAACTGGAGCATTATCAAATATTCTGTTTGGGGACAGTTGTTCCTAAGAGAAATTGCTCTGTGCTTAAAGAATGAGAATTGGGTTTTTCTTAGAGATACAGCAGAAAGGTACTGTGTTAGGTGATATTGCATTCCTTCAACATTATTTCAGGGAATGTAGGCATTTACATCCCAGATAGACCTTCAGAAGGGCAAAATCTGTATTTGGGTGTTTTTACCTATTGGACAATTACCCATACCAATTCATGATTTTAAGCTTTTTTTTTTAAATCTTCGATTTGGTGACAGTGATTTTAAGCTTTTCTACCATGTCTCTGAATCTTTCTCTTTAGATAGGACCTACCTGTGAATTTGAGTCTTTTTGTTTTGTTTTGTTGGACAGTTGGTAATGGTGTGAGAATTGGGCTAAAAAAGGGATTTGAGTTGGCAGTTGTTTAAACTATCTTTAGATTAATGGACAACTTAGGATACATAGTAAATATTGAATAAAATCAGAAGGGCAAAGCTTCTGTGTGTCCTAATTAATGTTTTTCTAATGTTTGACTTAGTTTATTTAGTGTATTAAATCTGGATTATTCATATTTGAAAGAAGTCTCATCTTTTAAGTTCCAAACGGTTAAGATTTTAATTTATATTTTGTAGCTATTTGTTTCCTAGGGGATGAATATGCAAGTTTACTAAGCAGATAATGGTAAATATAATTATTTGAACCAATATGTTAAGCCAAGATCTTTTTTTTTATTTTTAATTTTTTTATTTTTATTTTTTCGAGACAGAGTCTCGCACTTTCGCCCAGGCTGGAGCACAGTGGCGCGATCACGGCTCGCTGCAAGCTCCGCCTCTGGGTTCACGCTATTCTCCTGCCTCAGCCTCTCTAGTAGCTGGGACTATAGGTGCCCGCCACCACGCCCTCACGCCCGGCTAGTTTTTTATATTTTTAATAGAGATGGGGTTTCACCGTGTTAGCCAGGATGGTCTTGATCTCCTGACCTCATGATCCGCCCGCCTTGGCCTTCCAAAGCGCTGGGATTACAGGTGTGAGCCACCATGCCCGGCCCAAGATCTTTTTTTTTAAAGTTTTTGAGTTGTTTGTATGTTTAGATTTTTAATCTATGGATGATTTGGAGGGATTAGTTTTGTATTGTAGGATACATGTTCAGTTTCATTCACAACAAACATGAAGTAGGGTTTGGTTGCATTGGTAAAGGAACACAGAACTAAGCTGACATCTGGTCCTAATATCTGGTCTCATTGTGACACCTGTCACATATAGTTCTTTATTATCTGGGCGTATGAATGGAATCAGTTAGGTTACTCCTCTATGAAAGTCTCAGCACGGCACCGTGGCTCACGCCTGTCTGTAATCCCAGCACTTTGGGAGGCTGAGGCTGGCGGATCACGTGGTCAGGAGTTCGGGACCAGCCTGGCCAGCATGGTGAAACTCCGTCTCTACTAAAAATACAAAAATTAGCTGAGTGTGGTGGTGCATACCTGTAATCCCAGCTACTTGGGAGGCTGAGGCAGGAGAATCACTTGAACCCGGGAGTCGGAGGTTGCAGTGAGCCAAGGTACAGCCACTGCACTCCAGCCTAGGTGACAGAGTGAGACTTCATCTCGAAAAAAAAAAAAAAAAAAGTCTTACGGAGTGCTACTCCGGTCTACTTTTAATTTTGAAAAAAAGTTAACCACAGAGAGAGACTTAAGACTTCAAATATATAGTATATTCAGTTTTCTTAATATTTTAGCAGAAAATTCACTTGGAATGACAAGTTTGTTGCCACCTTATTTTTAGTGAAACGTGACATTTGGAAAACATTTGTGGAACAGATAGATGAGGTGGTACATATTTCTGAAAGTGGAGCCCATGGCCCATTTATGTCATAATTAGGTGCTTTATAAAAGTATAGATACGTAGACTCTGATTTCAAACCTAACTGTTAAGTGGGGCTGAGAATCTTCGTTTGAAACAGGTACCACAGTGGTTTTTATGTCAATAAAAGCTTGCAGACCACAGAGTTAGATGATAGCTGGTTGTTTTAAAGTACATTCTTGATAAATAAGTGGATGAAAAAATGGCAGATATTTGAGGATGGTATTTTACTGATTTTTCCTGCCCACCTGCTCCCCACCCCCATATATTTAGTTATTACCCTGAATAGTGAGAAATACTCATTATAAAACCAGGGTTGAGGCTCAACTCTGCTTTTTCTGTTGGTCATAGTAAAAAGCTTACATCGTCTTAAATCTTTCAATCTACCATCTTTCTCCCCCTCTATTCATACTTTTGTGTTATCACTTTAACTGATCCCTACTTTAACTTAATTTCAATATGGCTCCTAATATAACACCTTTCTAATTTATCATGAAAGTAGCTATTTGGAGAAAGAGAATTATCTTTTTTTTTTTTTTTTTTGGTCTGTTTTACCTGCATGGTTGAAATGGAAGAAATTAGATTATTATTATTATTGTTATTATTACTATTGTTTTTAGAGATGAGATCTTGCTCTGTTGCCCAGGCTGCAGTGCATTGGCGTGGTCATAGCTCACCACAGCCTCAACCTCCTGGCCTCAAGGACTCCTCCCACCTCAGCCTCCCAAAGTGCTGAGATTACAGGTGTGACCCACTGTGCCCAGCCTTAAATTATATTATTTCAGTCATTAACATGATAGTGTCTGTCACCTCTTCACATCCCACCTTCCCATTAACACCTCCTAATAAAAGTTATGAGCTCATATAGAAAGAAAGTGGTTAGGAGTTTCAATAAAGCATAACTCATAGGGCTTTCCAGAGGCTACATCACCTATCCACAATTATATGTAAAGGCTGTTAAAAATGGTCTTTCCTCCCTTTTCCAACTACGTAACTGTGAGACTAAAATTTTTTCATATTTTTCATCTAAAGCAATATATTGTAACAGATTGAAAGAAGCAGATAATGTCTTCTATTCAGCCAGACATTTAAAAGATCATGAAAATGTAAAATGGTGCCATTCTTTTGACTTTTTTTTTTTATTTTGGAAAATTTCCTTCAGTAAAATATTTATATTCATATTTAAGGAATTTATTATTTTTAAGTGAATTAAATACTTTAATTTTTTGTTTTAATTTCTGATGTAAGTAACGATAGAATCCCTCTGGGCTCCTCAATTATTATTGTTATTTTTTTTTTTGGAGACGGAGTCTCACTCTGTTGCTCAGGCTGGAGTGCAGTGGTGCGATCTCAGCTCACTGCAACCTCCGCCTCCCGGGTTCAAGCGATTCTCCTGCCTCAGCTTCCCGAGTAGCTAGGACTACAGGCATGTGCCCACACCCAGCTAATTTTTTGTATTTTTAGTAGAGACAGGGTTTCACCAAATTGGCCAGGCTGGTCTCGAACTCCTGACCTTGTGATCCGCCCGCCTCGGCCTCCCAAAGTGCAGAGATTACAGGCGTGAGTCACCGCGCCCGGCCCGAGCTCCTCAGTTTTTAAGAATGTAAAGCAATCCTTTACAAAATGTTTGAGAATGGTTGGAATAGTACATCATGTTTGTGAAGCCAAGATTGTAAGTTCTATTTCTCTGAGTTAGCTTCACATAACAGACGGTTAAACATGGAAAGTGGCAAGGAATCCCACAGAATAGGATAAAATTTTTGTAAATCATGTCTGATAAGGGATTTGTAACTCCAACATGTAAAAATTCATTAATGAAAAAACCCAGCCAGGTGCGGTGGTGCACGCCTGTAGTCCCAGCTATTTGGGAGGCTGAGGCAGGAGGATTGATTGAACCCAGGAGTTCAAGTCCAACCTGAGCAACATAGCAAAACTGTATCTCTAAAAAGTAATAATAATACATCCAGTTTTTATTTTATTTATTCTTATTTTTTCAAGACATAGTCTCGCTCTGTCGCCCAGGCTGGAGTGCAGTGGCACAATCTTGGCTCAGTGGAACCTCTGCCCCTCCCTGCCGGCTCAAGGGATCCTCCCACCTTAGCCTCCTGAGTAGGTGGGATTGCAGGTGCCTGTCACCATGCCTGGCTAATTTTTTGTATTTTTAGTAGAGACAAGGTTTCACCATGTTGGCCAGGCTGGTCTCAAACTCCTGATAAGTCCAGTTTTTAAATGGGCAAAATATTTGAACAGACATTTCTCCAAAGAAGATGTACAAATGGCCAATAAGAAAATGAAAAGACACTCTACTTTGGTAGCCATCAGAGAAATGTAAATCAAAACCACAATGAGATATCACTTCAGACCCACAAGGATGGCTGTAATAAAAAAGATAATATCAAATGTTGGTAAGGATATGGAGAAATTAGAACCCCTTATACACTGGAAATGTAAAATAGTACAGCCCCTTTAAAGTCTGGTAGTTTTTCAGAAGGTAAAACATAAGAGTTACCACATTACTTAGCCATTCCATTTCTAGGTATATATCCAAGAAAAAGGAAAACACACAAAATGAACTCCACAAAGAAATCTTAACACACTAATGTTCATAGTAACATTATTTGTAATAGCCAAAACTGGAAACAATCCAAAGTCCATCGGCTGATACATAAACAAATGTAGGATATACACATAATGGAATATTGTCAAAGAAAAGTACTTAATATATGCAAAAACATGAACTTTGAAAACACGCTAACTGAAAGCCAAAACAAGGCCAGTTATGGTGGCTCACGGTGGTAATCCCAACACTTTGAGAGGCCGAGGCAGGTGGATTGCTTGAGCCCAGGAGTTCAAGACCAGCCTGGACAATATGGCAAAACCCCATCTCTAAAAATTATAAAATTTAGCTGGGCATGGTGGCACATGCCTGTAGTCCATTATTGGGAGGTCTAGGTGGGAGGATTGATTGAGCCCAGGAGGTTGAGGCTGCAGTGGGCCATGATTGTGCCACTGCATTTGAGCCTGGGTGACAGAGTGAGATCCTGTCTCAAAGAAAAAAGAAAACTAGAAACAAAAAGAACACATACTGTATGATTACATTAAATATGGGCACATCCCTAGAGACAAAGTAGATTAGTAGTTGCCCAGGGCTTAGGGATTGGAGGGAAATGGGAGTGACTGCTAACAGGTACAGATTTCTCTTTGGGGTGATAAAATGTTTTAAATGTGTGATGGTTCTGTAAACTTGAATATATTCATAAATAAAAACTATTGAGTTATACACTTCAGATGGGTGAATTGTATGTATGTGAATCATGTCTCAAGCCAGTACTAAAAAAGAAATTATAAAAGCTTAAATACATAATATGCTTATTCTACTTTCAAACCTTTTTTTTTTTTTTTGAGACAGGGTCTGGCTTTGTTGCCCAGCCTGGAATGCAGTGGTGTGATCTTGGTTCACTGCAACCAACACCTCCTGGGCTCAAGCCATCCTCCCACCTCATCCTCCCAAGTAGCTGGGATTACAGATACCTGCCACCACACCCAGCTAATTTTTGTGTTTTTTGTAGAGATGGGGTTTCGCAATGTTGCCAGGCTGGTCTCCAACTCCTGAGCTCAAGTGATCCACCTGCCTCAGCCTCCCAAAGTGCTGGGATTATAGGCGTGAGCCACTGTGCCTGGCCCCCCTACCTTCTTTCTTTTAGCCAGTTGTACATGGTTGTGTTATTCACAGAGAAGATAAAATTAAGTCATTGGTAATATGTATGTCTCGATAACTAGTCCAGTTTTTGCTGTACTCCTTTGATTTGGGGTCCCTGCCTGTTCCCCATTAACATCACCTGAAAAATGATATTGGGATTATAGATTATTATTTCAGAAGCAAAACTGGATTTTGATAGTTTTTGATAGTAATAAGTTTTTGGGATGCATAAGCATGGGACAGCTGTTCTTGCTACACTAAGCAGTTTGTTACAGAAGGGCATTGGAAACTTGCCCTGTTTTCTTTTCTTTTCTTTTTTTTTTTTTTTTTAGTTTGAGACAGAGTCTCCATCTGTTGCCCAGGCTGGACTGCAGTGGTATGATCTTGGCTCACTGCAACCTCCGCCTCCCGGGTTCAAGCAATTCTCCGGTCTCAGCCTCCGAAGTAGCTGGGATTACAGGGGCCTGCCACCACGTCCCGCTAATTTTTGTTGTTGTTGTTGTTGTTTGTTTGTTTTGTTTTCAAGACGGAGTCTGGCTCTGTCACCCAGGCTGCAGTGCAATGGCATGATCTCGGCTCACTGCAACCTTTGCCTCCTGGATTCAAGCAATTCTCCTGCCTCAGCCTCCCACGTAGCTGGGATTACAGGCATGTACCACCACGCCCAGCTAATTTTTGTATTTTTAGTAGAGACAGGGTTTTACCATGTTGGCCAGGCTGGTCTTGAACTCCTGACCTCAGGTGATCCACCTGCCTCGGCCTCCCAAAGTGCTATGATTACAGGCGTAAGCCACCATGCCTGGCCAATTTTTGTATTTTTAGTAGAGGTGGGGTTTCACCATTTTGGCCAGACTGGTCTTGAACTCCTGACCTCGAGTGATCTGCCCGTCTCGGCCTTCCAAAGTACTGGGAGCCACTGTGCCCAGCCTGTTTTCTTAAAATGACCTGTTCTGGCAACAGATTCAGGTAATAATACAACTTCGTTCCTTATGGAGGCCCAGTCTCTCTTCTTTTGGGTACTACAAAACTGTTCAGTTTTTCTTTGCCCAGTAGCATTATGGTAACCAGGCCAGAAAACAAAAATGCTTCACTCTCAGCGTTGGCTACCCAAGTGGTTCATAGCTGTTATGTTAAAAGGCTTTTTATTGTGAGAATTAAATGTGACCATAACCAGCAGGATATGCTCTTGAGCATTCTGGTTAACTTCCATTGTTAGTTAATGTGGTTGATTGAGAATTACATGTATAGATTGTGTTACGAACATTTAACTACTGAGGAGCTAGGCCAGAAAAAAACATTTAGTGATGTAACTGATACTTCTGCTAATTCCCCAGGTATCTGGATAGCATTTTAGGGATTCTGTGAAATTGGATGGGGGAAAAGACTTTCACTAATCGCTAACTGAAATTGAGCATTCCCTTTTATTATTAATGTAGGCCAGAATTTACAGAGGTAATAGTGTTAGCAGCAGCACTCATCACTCATGTAGTGAATTGACCCCTAAAGCTTGTTATTTGATGTATTAAGTATATATTACTATAAAAAAACTCTGGAGCAAGGAGCGGTGGTACACGCCTGTAGTCCCAGCTACGTGGGAGGCTGAGACAGGAGGATCACTGGAGCCCAGGAGCTCTAGATCAGCAATGTAGAGAGAGCCTGTCTCTTTAAAAAAAAAAAACAAAAAAACAGCAACAATACACACACACATGCTTTTTCCTTGAAAATCCCTCAGAATTTATGTATTTAAGAATATTATTCTGAGAAAAGGCTCATAGGTTTCACTAGACTGCAGAAAGATTCTGTGGCACCAAAGGAGCAACCAACTAGAGAGCATAGTTTTTTTTTTTTTTTTTTTTTGAGACAGAGTCTCCTCTGTCACCCAGGTTGGAGTGCTGTGGCGTAATCTCGGCTCACTGCAACCTCTGCCTCCCAGGTTCAAGCGTTTCTCCCACCTCAGCCTCCTGAGTGTGTGAGACTACAGGCACATACCACCACGCCCTGCTAATTTTTCTATTTTTAGTAGAGACGGGGTGTCACTGTGTTGGTCAGGCTGGTCTTGAACTCCTGACCTGAAGTGATCCACCTGCCTTGGCCTCCCAAAATGCTGGGATTACAGGCGTGAGCCACTGCGCCCGATGAGCCATGGTTTTCAACTAGGACTGCTATATGTTAGAATTACTTGAAAAGTTTTTAAAAAATATTGATAGTATGTACATTCCTAGAGATTCAGGTTTAGTTGATTGAGGGCGAGGCTTGGACATCTTTTAAAATCTCCTTCCCTTAGGTGATTCTAATGCAGAGCCAGGATTGAGAATCACTAAAGGGGTGGCTCATTTGATGTATTAAGGAGACATGTATACGTCTTATTGTGATTATGCTTGGTTGGATATCAGATTCTATGCTCTTCAGTTTCTCTCTTTTACAGATTATATGGTATACCTTACCTGATTTGGTAGGTTAATTTGAGCAAGTGGGTCTTGAGCTCCAGAATACCTATGAACACTAAAGTAATTTAAATAGCTCTCTAAATGCAAAATTGACCTTGTAACAAGAGTAAAAACAATTATAGCAGTAAACCTTGGCAGTGATTCTGCTTGTCTACAATCCTTTCCCTCTTTCAGAGGGCAAAAATCACAAATCTTAATACCAAGAGAAAAACGACCATATGTTTTAGTAACAAATTTGAGATTATATCAGGTTTATTCTTCAGTGATACTGAAAGGCTAAAAGAAATTGACAACTCATACCTTGTAGGATTCTTTGTCTACCCCATCCCCTGGCATTTTTCCAAAGCAAATCCATGATTCATAGTGGTTTTGGGTGTTTGTTATCACTGATTACCTAAAGCAGTTCAAGTATAGATGAACTGTTTTTTGGTTCCCATATCAGTTTTATTTCTTAGTTAATCGTTATCATTTTATAGTCGGTATCTGAAGACTGAAATTCTAGTTTACGTAAAATTTCTTTTTTTTTTTTTTTTTTTTTGAGACTAAGTCTCGCTCTGTTGCCCAGGCTGGAGTGCAGCAGTGTGATCTTGGCTCACTGCAGCCTCTGCCTTCCGGTCTCAAGCGATTCTCTTGCCTCAGCCTCCCAAGTATCTGGGACTACAGGCACGCACCACCATGCCCGGCTAATTTTTGTATTTTTAATAGAGATGGGGTTTTACCATGTTGGCCAGGCTGGTCTCGAACTCCTGACCTCGTGATCTGCCCACCTCGGGCTCCCAAAGTGCTGGGATTACAGGTGTGAGCCACCAAGCCTGGCCTCTTTCTTTCTTTTTTTTTTTTTAGAGACAGTGTCTCGCTGTCACCCAGGATGGAGTGCAGTGGCACAGCCTTAGCTCACTGCAACCTTGAACTCCTGGGCTCAAGAGATCTTCCTGCCTCAGCGTCCTAGGTAGCTAGGACTACAGGTGCCTGCCACCACGCCTGGCTAAGTTGTTTTTGTTTTGTTTTGGTAGAGACAGAGTCTCACTATGTTGCCCAGGTTGGTCTTGAACTTCTGGCCTCAAGCAGTCCTCCTGCCTCAGCCTGCCTAGTAGCTAGGGCTGCAGGCACACACCACCATGCCTGGGTAATTTTTAAATTTTTTGTAGAGACCAGTGTCTCACTATGTTGCTCAGCTGCTCTTGAGCTTCTGGCCTCAAGTGGTCCTCATGCCTTGGCCTCTCAAAGTGCTGGGATTACAGGCATGAGCTACCATGCCTGGCCTAAAATTTCTTTTAATTTTTTTTTTTTTTTTCAAGAAGTAAACCCATTGAAAGAATTCTTTATTTTGTTATGTATCCCAAGGGCCACTACAATGTCTGACACATACTAGGCACTGAGTGAATATTTCTCAGATGAATAAGAAAAATTCAAACAAACCAGAAGCGTATATGGCAGAGTAAGTGTATGTGTTGTTTGCATGTCTCCCTGCTCACCATCACTTTTTATTTTCCATGTGGCTATCTGCCATGCCTTGTTTTTTTTTTTTAAGTGACTACAAATTCCATAATTTATTTAATTGGTCCTTTTGTATATGTATTTATTTAATTTTAACAAATAGAGACAGGGTTTTGTACTCTTACCCGGGGTAGAGTGCAGTGGTGTGATTATAGCTCACCGCATCCTTGAACTCCTGGGGTCAAGTGATCTCTCCACCTTAGCCTCTTGAGTAGCTGGGAGTATAGGCATGCACCACCACATCTGGCTATACATAGTTATTTAATTTATTTTCAGCCTTATGTAACTATAGTCTAGTAGCTGACTCATTATATATCTTTGTGTACATGTGCAGTAGGGTGTTAATAGAAGTGGAATTCAGAATCGGACATTTATATTAAACATTGATCAGTTTCTTTTTTTCTTTTTTTTTGAGACGGAGTCTTGCTCTGTTACCCAGGCTGGAGTGGAGTGCAGTGGTGTGATCTTGGCTTACTGCAACCTCTGCTGCCTGGGTTCAAGCAGTTCTCCTGTCTCAGCCTCCTGAGTAGCTGGGACTACAGGTGTGCACCACCACTCCCAGCTAATTTTTGTATTTTTAGTAGAGACGGGGGTTTCACCATATTGGTTGGGCTGGTCTGGAACTCCTGACCTCAGGTGATCCACTCGCCTCAGCCTCCCAAAGTGCTGGGATTACAGGCGTGAGCCATCGCCCCTGGCCACATTGATCAGTTTCTACTTGCCCTTGCTAACAATATGAGAATATCTTTTTCTGCTTACCCTCACCAGTGCAATTTAATTATAAAATGTTGGATCTTTGTTTTCTGGTTTATATTTGCATTTCTTTTTTTTGTTTGTTTTTGAGACGGAGTCTTGCTCTGTCATGCAGGCTGGAGTGCAGTGGCGCCATCTCTGCTCACTGCAAGCTCTGCCTCCCAGGTTGACACTATTCTCTTGCCTCAGCCTCCTGAGTAGCTGGGACTAGAGGCGCCCGCCACCACGCCCAGCTAATTTTTTGTGTTTTTTAGTGGAGATGGGGTTTCACCGTGTTAGCCAGGATGGTTTCTGTTCTCCTGACCTAGAGATCTGCCTGCTTCGGCCTCCCAAAGTGCTGGGATTACAGGCATGAGCCACCGTGCCCAGCCAATATTTGCATTTCTTTTGAGTCTTTAAAAAGTTAATTATACACTGTTCTTATGCTTTGCCCTTTTTTTTTATTTTTAAATTTTTATTAAAAAATTTTTTTTGACACAGAGTCTCGCCCTGTCACCCAGTTTGGAGTGCAGTGGTGTGATCATGGCTCAACCTCCTGGGCTCAGGTGATCCTGCCACCTCAGCCTCCCAAGTAGGTGGGACCATAGGCGCATGCCACCATGCCCCACTAATTCTTTGTATTTTTTGTAGAGACGGGGTTTCGCCATATTGCTGAGGTTAGTCTCAGACTCCTGGGCTCAAGCAATCCTCCTGCCCACCCCCCAACCCCAAAGTGCTGAGATTGCAGGTGTGAGCCTCTGCATCCAGCTGCGTTTTCTTTTTGAACCACTGGTGGTTTATTGATTGTACTTTAATAAATTTAGTATTTTTGTCATGTGTTGGAGGTTTTTTTTACATTTGTCTTTTTTTATTTTGGTACTTTTCTCACGCGCAAATTTTAACTTACCATGTAAGTTTACTCTTTAAAGGCTTTTTTTTTTTTTTAAAGACAGGGTCTGGCTCTGTCACCCAGGCCTGAGTGCAGTGGCGGCAATCTCAGTTCACTGCAACTTCTCCCTCCCGGGCTCAAGCGATCCTCCCACCGCAGCTTCCCAAGTACGTGAGACTACAGGTGTGTGGCACACACCTGGCTAATTTTTGTATTTGGGTAGAGACGGGATTCTGCCGTGTTGCCCAGGCTGGTCCAGAAGAACTCCTGAGCTCAAGGAATCCTCCCGTCTCGGCCTCCCAAAAGGCTTCTGAAGAGCTTTTCCAATGCAGAAATACATTTCACCGTATTCTGGTCTAGTTCTGTCTTGTGTTTTGTTTTTAACATTTGAATCTTTGATCTCTCTTAAGTTTATTTGGGCAGAAAGAGTAAAGTAGGAATTCAACTTTATTTTGATAAAATTGACTTCACAGTTATTCTAACAGATGATTATATAGTTATTCTGAAACCATTTATTGAACAATTCACCATTCTGATTTGAATATGCCACCTTTATTATTTGCTGATTTTCCATTTGCTGTTCTTTCTGAGCCTGTAGTTTCATGTATGGGTAGAGCCAATAGTCCCTTATAAACTTTACAGCTTTAGTTCCTTGAGCAAGCTATTCATAAAGTTCTTATATGTTAGGAAAGCATCCTAATTTTAATTTTGAATTACAGTAGTCAACATGTCTTTTTTCTAAATAAGTAAATGCTTACCAGTGGTGCAAGCTAATTTATTCCAAAGAAAAGAGTTTATTTCTCCTAGGTAATTAAAAAAATCTGAACAGATACTTTTTTTAAACTTTTCCAAACTGGTGTTTTGACTGAATTGTTCCATGAAATACTAATTCCACTAAAAAAAGGGGGGGAGTGGTAGGGGAGAAAAGTGATAGGGGCAGTGCTTCCCTCTTTATGCTCGGATATTATCAATATATATTGCCATTTATAGATGTCAGGATGTCCTAGAAAAAAGGCAAAACAAAACTTCATATAAATTAACTTTTTTTTTTTTGAGACGTACTCTCTGTCACCCAGGCTTGAGTGCAGTGGTGCTATCTCGGCTAACTGTAAGCTCCGCCTCCTGGGTTCACGCCATTCTCCTGCTTTAGCCTCCCGAGTAGCTGGGACTACAGGCGCCTGCCACCATGCCCGGCTAATTTTTTGTGTTTTTAGTAGAGATGGGGTTTCACCATGTTAGCCAGGATGGTCCCAATCTCCTGACCTCGTAATCTGCCCGTCTCGGCCTCCCAAAGTGCTGTGTGGCTCTGTCACCCAGGCTGGAGTGCAGTGGCACAATCTCACTCACGGTAACCTCTGCCTCCTGGATTCAAGCAATTCTTGTGCCTCAGCCTTCCAGGTAGCAGGGATTACAGGCACACATCACCACGCCCAGCTAATTTTTCTGTTTTTAGTAGAGACTGGGTTTCACCATGTTAGCCGGGCTGGTCTTGAACTCCTGGCCGCAAGTAATCTGCCTGCCTCGGCCTCTCAAAGTGCTGGGATTGTAGATGTGAGCCACCACACCTGGCCTGTATGAATTAATATTTATCTGGCTTATTTGACCATCCCTTTTTGTGGTACACAGTAGTATTCTGAACAACAATTTGAGAATTAATACTTTTATTTTTGCTTCAAGTGCTGGCTACTATTTTAGGCATTTTTTTCAAAAATTAAATTTCTATAATAAAAGTAAAACTACCTTACCAAAGGATTTGGGGAATATTGAAAGAAAAGGGGGAAAAAAATCAGCCTCTAATTCTACTACTTATCTTCCAAGGATGACCAGTCTAAGCATTTGAATATATTTTAAAAATCTCTTTAATTGCAGATTTCTTTTATAGTTTTCATTGTATTGTACATACAATTGTGAATTGTGTTTTTAAAATTTCTTTACATCGAAATAAGATTTCCATGTCATTTCATGCATTTTCTTTGTGGCGCAGGATGAATGCTTTAACAGCAGTGTTTCTCAAAGTTGGTCCAGGAACCCCAAGGGTTCCTAAGGACTTTCAGAGGATCTGTGACTTCAGCCTGTCTCATAATAAATCTAAGACATTATTTGCCCTTTTTCACTCCTAATCTCTCACGGGCATACAGTGGAATTTTTCAGCATCTGTATGATCTGATAGGGCAGCAGATTGAATGCAGAAGCAGATGTGAAAATTCAGCTGCCTTTTAAAAAGTCAAACATTGAATGGATTTATAAATATGTAAAAAGCGACATTCTTATTACTGAATTTTAAGTTATTTTTTATAAAGAAAAAACATGTAAAAAGTTTTATTTGTAAATCAATCAATATTTAAATTTGTTTTAATTTCTAATATGGTAAATATTTGATAAAACCCACATAAAAGCTCTTTGTGGTTCTTAAATTTTAAGAGCGTAGAGGGGTCCTGAGACCATAAAGTTTGAGAGCTGCTGTTTTATAGTATTTAATACAAAAGTAAGTTTATTTGAATAAAAAATACTTGATCACTTGGTTTTATTATCTTTATGCAAGTTACTTCTGATTACAAATACAATCGTCCCTCAGTATCTGTGGGGGATTGTTGCCAGGACACCCCCTTAGATACCAGAGTCCATGTGTGCTCGTGTCTCTTATATAAAATAATGTATTTGCATATAGCTTACATATGTCCTCCCAAATACTTAACTCATATCTAGATTATAATAACGTCATATAATACAAATGCCATGTAAATAGTTGTTATACTGTGTTGTTTAGGAAATAATGATAAATAAAAAGGCTGTAGGTGTTTAGTGCTGTCTTTTTTTTTTTTCTCTCTGAGTATTTTCAATCCACCCTTGGTTGAATCTAAGGATGCGGAGCCCACAGATAAGGAAGGACGATTGTACACATAGGTTCTAGGAAACACGCTTCTCTTTTATAAGAGGATATTTTTATGCTTTGTAATGTGACATTGCGTCTGAGGACTTTATCGTTCATGAATTAAGTTAGGCATGAGATTTTTAAAACAGTAACTTTAGTTCACTGTTGTTTTTTTTCCCCAGGCAGCTGAGTATGTCCCCGAGAAGGTGAAGAAAGCGGAAAAGAAATTAGAAGAGAATCCATATGACCTTGATGCTTGGAGCATTCTCATTCGAGAGGCACAGGTTTAGTGATATAGGATTACATTTCCTTCTCTATGGGTCCAATCACACTACTTGGTTCTGCAGTGAATAATATTTTCATAATCCTAACATTGTAAATGCTGTTTATTGGTTTTCAATTTTAGAATCAACCTATAGACAAAGCACGGAAGACTTATGAACGCCTTGTTGCCCAGTTCCCCAGTTCTGGCAGATTCTGGAAACTGTACATTGAAGCAGAGGTTACTATTTTATTTTATTTTTTCTTATATCAGCATCTGATGGGAATTGCAGCATTCACTGTAGTGATAGAAAACAAGTTAGGAACATAGCCAATTAGGACAAGGAGGATTTAAATGTGTCTTACCTTTATTTTGTAAAATAGGTATAAAGGAGTAATTAAAATGAATTTTTGAAATTTGGGTCTTTTACAAGCTGATGATTGTTGCATTTTGGAGTTGCAACAACATTAAAACAGTTTCAATGGTATTGGAGTGCTTTAGCCTTTTCTTTACTTGTCATGTGTCAATTTATTGCCTCCTGTGTCATTTATTTAGAACTCATTTTTCTTTTTATTCCTACTTACAAACTAATATGAATGGGAGTATATGAAAATACAGAAATGTTAACTTAGTTTTTCATAGAATATTTTGAGTGTCTGGTGAAATGAAACATTTTAAGAGAAGAATTACTTCACATTTTAATTTTGTGAAAATGCATGGTTTATCAATGTAAGCACTTCAATAATTTAACGATTTTTCTGTAAGATAGTTTATATTATGCAAGAATAAGCTAATGTGATTCAAACCTATTTAATCCTATTTAATCATAATTTTACCCAATGATACTTTGATATTTTTTTCTTTGCTTTTTATATCTTGAAATTTGAACCCAGGCATGTATATTTTAAAGAGTAAGGACCCCATTCATGATTATGGTTAGGAGGAAAATGTTAATTTTTGAAGACTGGAATTAGTAAAAATCATAATAAAAGTTTTAATGTGTCAATAACAATTGGCACCAAGTAGTCATTTTCAGGTTATTAATATAAATTAATGATATGGAAGGGGTAAGATGTAAATAACTGATATCCACATTAAGCTGAAAATTATATGCATTTCTTTTTGTAACTTATGCAGTACTCTTATTTTTAATATTAATTTTGTGATATAGATTTTCAGCATAATCAAGTACACTGCAGCCTCAACATAACATTTTCTGCTGTACCTGAAATTTGATAATATTTAGGTCTGTTTTGGACCTATTCAAAGGGCTTTGGTCATCAGCAGTACTGAATATACTTCAGCACAACACAGTGTCATCTGTGATATGTCCTCAGAATGGACCCAACCAATAGCAGATTTAAATAGAGGCTACAGTGTACTCATTGTATTTGTGCTATAGTTTAGATTGTATTACTTGGTGGGGAGGGAAATTACTGGATAATAGCAGGAACATTGTGTGTGTTTTATTTTTGTGTGTGTGGTTGTGTATGTGGTATGTATGTTTGTGTGTTTGTATGTATGAGAGAGATTGTGCCTTATGTGGAGTCTGGTAGTTTTGGCCCATGACCATACCTTAAAGTTTCATCACCTATCCTCTGGGACCATTTCTTTCCTTAATATATTTAAATCACCAAAGTAGCTTGGCACAAAACAGGTGAGGCCTGTCTGAAATATGCTGAAGCCTGTGCTGCTTTGTATTAACTCATTGAAACAAGGAACCTGGATCACCTGCACCTGATCTGCCTTCTAGTCTGGCTTTAGAAACACATTAGACTTAAATTCAAACGCACCAGAAATGAAAATAATTGATATATAGTTGTTTTTGTATAATGAAGTAGAACTTTCTGAGTTTTTGAAATTTCCTTGTTTCTCAATTATTCAGGCATTATTCATGCATTTTATTATAGCGTAAGTTAAACTGAAATAGGCAGTTAGATACTCCATTCTGTAACTCTGAACACAATGGGTTTGTTTCTCCAATTTCCTAGCTGTAAGTTACAAACTGCATCCTAAAAAAAAGTTTCAGGAAGACCAGATGTTATTCCAAGGGGCTGAAAGTTGTCTACATAACAGGCTCAATTCATATAATGAAATGAAGAGCTGCTAGCAGTTGCCTGATGTATTTATTGGTAATATTTGCAGTTACTTCACGCACACAAACATACACACGCGCACAAATAGGTATATATAACATGTATTAAGAACAAATGGTAAATAATATATATGTATATTTTTTAAAATTTATATTTTTGGTTTAGGAATTAAGGTTTTAAATTGAATGCTGGTTTTAGAAATGCATATCCTGAGCTGTGTTTTTCTCTTTCCTGGTTTGCTGTTTATTTTTTATTTTCACATTTTATATTTTTGTTTAGCCTGTGAGAGGCTAAAGTTTTCTTTGATCATATCACTCAATGTGGCCATTAATATTTCTGGAGAAGACACATAACCTATTTATAATACTTTTTAAAAATCTGAAGTGATAATAAGAATGTTTTTACGTTGAAAGTAATACTTAAGTGTTTACATAACATTCTGTATGCACTCAAGAAAATAAAGTTTTGTTAATACATTTGTTGTAACTCAGTACTTCATGGTGGGAAAATTGTAATGTTCATTTCTTTATATTCAGCTAAGCCAACTTGTGTGACTCCAAATACCTTTTTTTAATAGAAAATACATACATCTTTAGTAACAGAAGATAATTTGCTTCCCCAGAGAAACTCCTTGCAAATCCTATTTAAGTACAGAATGTCAAAGGAAAAAAGTATTAAACTTTTTTAAAAAATTTGAAACATCAGTTGGAAATGAGAGCATATTAATTATTTTTAAAAAAGTTAATGATGCTGCTATATGAGCCAGTGCATCAGATTTGCTCATGACTGAGCAGTATCTATTTAGCTATGTAAAATTTGGATTTAAAATGTCATTCTGAATTTGTCACATGCTTTCATTTTTTTGCTGTAGCGTGGAAATTGTTGGAGGTAAAATTATCTTGCTCTAGTGAATGGCATTTAGGACAAACTTCTGTGTATTCTTAATATATAATTTCAAAAACTAGGCCAAATTACTTTGATGTTATATATAATACATAGGAGATAACATTTTGCCTCCACTCCCTGAAATACATTGTTCTGCTCTTTATTCCAAAACTGCTATGTCACATGATTTAACAGTATTATAAGATGAGCAAGTCATTAATTGTATGACTATTCTTAAAGTGATAGTTATCAAGTATAAAGTTTAAATATCACTATGATATGAAAGTACTTTTGTGACTTCTTAGTTTCAAATAAAGGAAACATTTAAATATGTCTCCAGCTATTTAATCGGATAAGGATATCTTAAATGCAGTTTAGTGTATTTTTGGATTTAATAAATGAGAGGTTTTAAACACTTGAGTTAAGTGGAATGCCCAGTCAGAGCCTCAGTGCTCTTTAAAGAACTACTTTTTACAATGATCAAAAAGGTCACTAAATAATCACAAAATTGAGAAAACCTACAGAATTTTGACATATTCTTTTAAATTGTTCTGCCCCACCCAGCCTGTGGTTTCTGTAGCTTTTCATGTAATTAGGTGATGAGTGACAACATGTAAGCTACAATATCTTATTGTTAGAGAAGTAATTTGTTTTGAATCGGGCCACATTCATAAGGAATTTTTTTACTGAAGCGTGTTTTTTATTGGTGGCTGAAGGAGAAATGAAGAAGGTAATGCTGCTGGTAATAGCAATGATGTATCTTGCTGTCTGTGAAAGCTGTATTTCTTTAATAAAAGCATATAGAGAATTGATTGTTTTATTTAAAATTTTTACAAAAGGTGAATTCTTTTCTCTATACTTGGTTTTTCCTTCCTTATAAATAATGGGTTGTGTAGCATACATTTCAGTTTTTCAAAATGACCTTTCTTCTTGGAAAATGGAAGTGAACTCAGGATGCAACATGAGTGTCCTAAATTGAAATAAACTTTTCCACTGTTGATACTGTTTTAATACCTTTACATAGTAATTTAAATTACTGTATTATAATGTTTTCTTTCTGTTGAGCAATGTGATTTTAAAATGCAGATACAATTACTGCATTATATAGATTATGGTGATTTCTATACTTCAGCTTGCAGCCTTTTTACCAAAAAAAACTGTACTCTTTTCTTATAGATCTACACTTTTCCTGTTTGTAATAAATGTTGGTCCATGTCTGTGTGATTATTCAGATTTTTACTTTAAAACTCAATATGCTTTTTTATCTAGTTTCTTAGATGCATATATAAATATAGAATAGAGATGTAAAAGAAAAAAGTACTTGTAAACAGAACTGAGTGATAATCTGAAAGTGCTTTGAATAAAGTACTGTTTGATAAGCAAAGGAAATATTTGCATGTTGACTATAATAAGTAGTATAAACTATTTTAGGTTTTATTGAATTATCTGATTCCATCCCTTTTCCCTATCCATTCTATAACAGAGATGTTTAGATGCTGTCACTTCTACTAACATGGTCTATACATTTTTTCCCTTGGGACTTTTTTTCTCAGCCAAAGCAACTACTTTCAAAAGGATGTAGTCACTTAGATAACAACATTTCTTTAAATAAAACTGTATGTTTTCTAATCTTTATAATTTCTAGATAATTCTTTTATGTGAAATGTAGCCATTTATTTTCAAGCAAAATCTTGTGCTAATCAACCTGATTGCCTATATATTTCTCAGCTTTATAAAGCAAAACTAATCTCTGCAGTCATTAGTAAACACATTGAAAATATATGGTCGTTTTCTTTACCCTGCAAAGACTCTTACGTTTTAAACCCAGCTTCTTTATATTCTATTCTTTGGTGTAATAAGAGTCATGATATATTCTGAAATTGTGGAAAAAGGTTTATGATAAAAAATGCATATACATTCTAAAATTAATGGTGAAACAAAAAGGACTATTGGATCAGACAATTTGAAGTTTTTGGGGGAGGTAGTAATGTTTTACCTAAATTTCCTAGACATTCATGGAATAACATAATATATATAATACCTAATACTTAGTTGTTAAAAATATTGGGTATTATAGTCATTAGGATCATAGGGGATAATTTTGGTTCAACACTCTATCCCTGTCCCAAAAGGTATTAAAGATATGCTGCAACGTAGCATCCATGAATCAACACAAACATGTAAGCCCCTCATAATATCACAGAGCTAGAAACCTCCATATTTGGAAATAAAACTAATTCTAACACATGAGACTTTTTACAGTGCTGAGCATTTTTGGTTATAACTTGAGCTCAGGGGAATCAGGTGGCAATTGACTTTCCTTTATAAAACAAAAGGACCAGTTTAAGTCAAAAGCTCAAATATTTTCTAATGGATTGTTTGTATTTTCTTTAACGCATCAGCTTTGAAACAGCTATTCCTTTGGAATGAGTCTGGTTCAAGGCACTTCCAGGAAATGAAGATGTCTAAAATATTACCAGTGACATCTGTAAAAAGTTGCACCTCTAAATAAATGTGGACAATGCATTTATTAGTTGTAACTTATTACTTTCAATTTTATTACTTTAATTTTACTGAATTTTTAAACTTTAAATTTTATTATTAAACCGGTTTGCTCCTAGCAACTTGGTAGCAGAAAACAAATAGTTGGTTGGTATAATGGCATAATAGGTTGAAGTCTGCATCTAGATTTTTTTCCCCCACATACCAGAATCCACAACAGTTTGAAAAAAAATTGTGAATATTTGCTTTGAATACAACTTCTTGAGAAACTCAGCTGCTTTTCTAAGACTCAGGAAAGCATAATGTGGGTAAGTTTTACCATTTTGTATGCTAGACCTCCAAAGAAAAATTTTCTATTTGCAAGTGTTAATTAAGCAATAGTTCTAAAGACAAGTTGACATCAGCGATAGGATTCAAATGTAGTTTTGAAATAGTACATTGCACCGTAGTAAGGGTCAAAGATAACAAGATCCCAAAGCTGTTTTTAGTCTTTCTGAAATGAAATCTAAATACTTTATTCATGTGACAGAACATGTTCAATTACAACCTTTTATTTAAATGCAACATTTCAGCTCTAGCATGTACTGTTGACATTTTAAGTCTTCCTTTGTCCTAAGATTCATATTCTGCAACTTTTCATACTGGATTTGAAGAAAAAAGAAGGTTGGCCATTTTGTGATGATGGTTTCCTTGGAAATTTTTTCATTCACCAGACTATGACTACTGTACATTTTACATATAGTTGAAGTGGACATAATGTTTTAAGCCAGAAATTTTTAGAGCTGGAAGATGAATTAGTTTAGCCCCCTCATTTTATATGTGAGTAAAATAAATCAAGACATTGTTATCCCTGGAGCCAAAGTTTACAAACTTCACTGCTTTAGAATCACTTGGAAAGCTTTTAAAGCATACAAGCTTCCCAGTTAGCATACCAGCCCTGCTGACTCAATCTCTAGAGGATGGACATATGGTATGTGTTTCTGGCAGCTAGTTTTGGGAATTGAGGCTTTGCAGGGCAGTAATTGAATCTTACTGCTGTCAGTAAATTTTATAGTTTGCAGAATACTCCCTATACTTGCCTGGACAATAAAGTGATTAGTCTCCTGGCTTGCTTTTTGTATATAATCGAGTGATCTTTGAAGCATCTACTATGTGCTTAGTATATTGTGACTGTTAGATTCACAGTCAGGGTCAGGGTTAGGGTTATGCTGTTTTAACTGTAACCGTTTTTTTACTAACTGAATTTATTCCTGGGTTTGAAAACTGATTTTCTGGTTGCGTAAACTTTTTTAAAAAAGACAATCACATGAGTGCTAAACTAAGAATCAGATAACCTTTAAGGACACTTCAAGTGTTATGGGAGAATCATCTAAGCTGAAGAATGTGGCTTAAAAGAATTAACTGCAGCTAACTTGTACCCTGTGTAGAGTTTGAACAAGAGTGCCACATCTTGGTATTTATTTTTGGTTTGTTTAGCTAACATCCTTTTATTTCAGTGCAACTTGAGTGTTGTACTGGTACTTCTCATTCTTCTGGGTGGTGGGGAATGGGATGTTTTCTCACAAATAACCAGTTATTTCTAACTTACTATAGTCAGGTTCAGTCCATTTCTGAGCTTTTCACTAGAAAGATCTGTAGTGTTTCTCAACCATTTTAAACTCATATCCTTATAAAAAATGAAAACTCAAATGCTTCCTTAATGGCTTTTGACAGTTTTAAAGTCAAATTTGATGACTAAAAAGTCCACCAGTGGTAATTTTAGAATGGTCTTTTCAGCTGTAGTTAAGAAT
Source organism: Gorilla gorilla gorilla (assembly GCF_029281585.2). Classification (NCBI taxonomy): domain Eukaryota; kingdom Metazoa; phylum Chordata; class Mammalia; order Primates; family Hominidae; genus Gorilla; species Gorilla gorilla. Next base: position 39,494,729 of record NC_073233.2, on the reverse strand, counting down.
CTAAGTACTAATAATATTTAGAATTACATTAGACTAAATTTTATAAAACTTAAATGTCCAAAATGACAACACTACTAAGTATTACAGAAGTGCAGTGTCATTGGAGGGAAGATTGTCAGCAAAATAACTTTGTTTCCTGTGTTGGTACATTTCTTTTAGTTCCCTCATCCACCATTTCCTTTGGTTTTGGCTATCGTGTATGAAGAGAATTTTTGAAGGTTTTGTGCTTCCCGTATTTGGGGTATGGTATTGGGTATTAGGTGAAAAAATGCTTAAAACTTTGATTATTTAGGTTATCAGAGTTGAAGATCCAATCACGGGAGATCACATGGTTTAATCTGCTTTGTATTGGTTGAATAACAAGAGCATTGCTTTTAGGGTTTACAGACTGACAGTTATTTAAGCAATTTTTGTAATGCATTTGTAACTTTATTTTGAAATTACTTTGAACTTACAAAAAAGTTGCAAGAACAATACAAAGAACTCCCATATATATTTTGCACTGCTTTTTAACATCTTGACATAAGTGCTTTACTGAATCTTTATTTTTTTCCTAACTATAGGAGATTGCATTGCATATATTATGAACTTTAATGCTTTGATGTGTTTGCTAATAACAAAGATTCTTATACATACACACAGTTGAGTGATGCAATTCAGGAAATGTAACATTAGTAGAATAATCTGCAGTCTATGTTCTACTTTTGTCATGGTAATACTCTTAAATTTCTTCTGATTCATTATCTAATCCAAGGCCATTATATAATTGTCATTCCTCTTAGTCTCCTTCAATGTGGAACAGCCCCTCAGCCTTAATTTGTTTTGTTTTTGAGTCTTGCTCTGTCACCCAGGCTTGAGTGCAGTGGCGTGATCTCGGCTCACTGCAACCTCAGCCTCGTGAATAGCTGGGACAAGTGTGCTCCACCACACCCAACTAATATTTGTATTTTTAGTAGAGATGGGGTTTCACCATTTTGGCCAGGCTGGTCTCAAATTCCTGACCTCAAGCCTTCCAAAGTGCTGGATTACAGGCGTAAGCCACTGCACCCAGCCCTCAGCCTTAATTTGAATTTGTCTGATGCTTCATCATTAGATTTAGGTTATAGGTTTTAGCTGAAAAGCCACCAAAATGGTCATGTGTCTTTAGTGTATCTCATCCAGAGGCATAGTAATGTTCATTTGTCCCATATTGGTGATGTCAGTTTTCATGATGTCGTTCAGGTGTTGACCAGCTTGTCCACTCTGTAGTTAATATTATTCCTTTGATAATTAATAGAAAAAATAATGGGGAGATAATTTGAGACTAAATATTGTATTCTCTTCTAACAACTGTCCACTCCATTTAAACCCTATTGATTCTTGGTTGAATCAGTGATATTTTTCCATGGAATTATCTGGTGTTTTTCAATATGTTTATTGAGTGGAAACAGGTATTCTATTCATGACTCAAACTTTATTGTGTTTGAAAACTATTGGAAAGTCCTAGCTTTCCCCTCCCTACCATGATTTTTTTCATTTAAGAAGCTTACTAGTGAGTATAGTTAGTAAAGATAATTTTCAGGATTTTGTCAAATATAAAATCATTTACTGTAAATGATGCCTGTCAATTCTGTCATAAATCATATGGGGAAGAAAACTTAAAAATTGTTACTTCAAGCATTAGGTTATATATATTGTATGTTACATATATATTATATATAAACTGTATGATATAGGAAATGGATATCTATATTGATTTACTTGACCAAATGGCAAATTATTTTAAATAAGAATTTAGATATTTTAAAAATAATGCCATCTTTCGCTTTGTAAACAAATAGTGAGTCAAAAAGATCATCTAGACAAATACGTGATCATTTGCAAATGCTACATTATTTAACTCGTTAAAAGTTTTCAGTTGTTAGCAACACAAATGATGAAATTCTTAGCACTTTAAAGGAAATAGTTTCTATTAGCAATTAAAGATGTCAGATTGCTTATCCATGGGAATATTTGCCAAAAGGTTCCTTTTTAAATTTGAGTTTCCTGAGTTCACAGAATAGTTAGGAGATTAGCATTTAAATAACAGGTATTCCAAGTCAAAATAACTTTGAAAAAAAGTGTTTTATCTGGCTGGGCGCAGTTGTTCATGCCTGTAGTCCTAGCATTTGGGAGGCCAAGGTGTGCAGATTGCTTGAGCCCCAGGAGTTTGAGACCAGCCTGGGCAACGTAGTAATCACCCCATCTCTAAAATACCTTTTTTTTTTTTTTCAACAGAGAAAATTATTATTCAAGTTCAGTTTTTTATTATGGGGGAGGGGAACTACTCTGTCCTGTGCCTCAACTGCAGGGCCAGAATTTTTCTTACTGTGTTACTGTAACAGTGGTCTGATCATATTTGGTAGTATGGAAAAGGTATGTTTAAAAATGTCTTCATTTATTTAAAGAAATGCAGTGCAAGGAATCTGCAGGTAACTCTATAAAGGATATATGCGGAAATAGGAATGAAAGAATTTGAAATCTGGGGACACTAGGATATTCTGCTTGCAGCTTCCTTATTACTAGGACCTTAGCCAAACAATTTAATGTTTTTTCTTTCCAACTTTTTATTATAAAAATTTTCAAACAAATTTGAAAGAATAATATATAGTCAATACCTGCGCACCTCTACATCGGCTCAATAAATGCTTTATATTACTCTGCTTATATAAAGAATAGTACCCTGTAAAACCACAATACCATTATCACACTTAAAAGGAACAATAATATTCAAATCTTTGTTTTTTTGAGACGGAGTCTCTGTAGCCCAGGCTAGAGTGCAGTGGCACGATCTCTGCTCACTGCAGGCTCCACCTCCCGGGTTCACGCCATTCTCCTGCCTCAGCCTCCCGAGTAGCTGGGACTACAGGCGCCCGCCACCACTCCTGGCTAAATTTTTTTTTGTATTTTTAGTAGAGACGGGGTTTCACCGTGTTAGCCAGGATGGTCTCGATCTCCTGACCTCATGATCCGCCTGCCTCAGCCTCCCAAAGTGCAGGGATTACAGGCGTGAGCCACCGCACCCGGCCTGTTCAAATCTAATTTAATATTCAGTTCATGCTTAGATTTTTCCTCCATGTGGGCTTCTAGTCACTAGCCATTATACGAACTGACCTAAGAAATCTAAAATACAGTATAGTTGTGGAAATAGCTATTAATATATAGTAGGTTTATAACTGACTCTTATTTTTCTTTGATCAGGAGTTTTTTGCATTCTTCGTTAGCTGTCTCAGTATTAGGTCTATCAATATTTTGGTGGGCATTTGAAAAAATGGATTATGTATAGCTACTCACAACCACATAAAATTGCTTCAGAGAATTTAAGCAAACCTTTTTAGAAGATTTTATGGTACAATAACTTCTGTGTAGCCAGGTTATCCTTTGTATAAAATCTTATCTCTAAAATTCTAGTTGCTATTCTCCATACTTCCATAGTTTTTTAATTTTTAGCTGTAGATACTTGGACTTAATTTCAGAGAGTACAAAGGAATGCTGTACACAAAAGGGGCAAATCTTTGTAATTTTGGATTTTAAGAAATTTGTAAGAGCATGTATTTTCTTACCTTTTTGGGACAGGGTCTCACTCTGTTGCCCAGGCTGGAATGCAGTAATGTAATCATGGCCTACTGCAGCCTTGACCTGCACAGGCTCAGGTGATCCTCCCACCTCAGCCTCCAGAGTAGCTGGGAATACAGGTGCATACCACCACACCCGGCTAATTTTTGTGGTGTTTTGGGGTTGGTTGGTTGTTGTTTTTGGTAGAGACAAAAATAACAAAATTTTGTATTTTTTTGTTTTGCCATGTTGCCCAGGCTGGTCTTGAACTCCTGGACTCAATCAAAGAACATATTCTTTACCACTTTGAATATTTTTTTACATTCCACATTATAGAGAGAGCAGTAATTTTTACATCTGTTTCTGGGTTAGGAATTAGGAGTGTTATTAAAATGGCATTTACTTAAATCAAGGCCAAAACTAAGGATTTAGGTAGAGTGTATTAGCGTTTCAATACCTGCTTATTAAACAGTTGTTTTCATACTTTTCAAAGATGTGTAGAAGTTTTGTAAATAAGTTTTCTGATAGGATAAACTAGATTCCCTATGATCTGTTATTTATTTATCATTGTTTTGAGACAGAGTCTCACTCTTGCCCAGGCTGGAGTGCAGTGGCGCAATCTTGGCTCACCACAGCCTCTGCCTCCTGCATTCAAGCGATTCTCCTGGCTCAGCCTCCCGAGTAGCTGGGATTACAGGCGCCCATCACCACACCTGGCTAATTTTTATATCTTTAGTAGAGACAGGCTTTCACCATGTTGGCCAGGCTGGTCTCGAACTCCTGACCTCAGGTGATCCACCCGCCTAGGCCTCCGAAAATGCTGGGATTACAGGCATGAGCCACCATGCCCAGCCTGATCTAAAAGGAAGTTTTTACTAATTGAGATTATGAAATTTTATGAAAAATAAAAATGAAAGAGGGGCACAATATCTAGCTCTGTATTTAAAAATATTAAAAGGATCTTGACTTTTCTAGTTAATGGGAAAATCTGATTTATTAAAACTAAATCTTTATTTCCAGTTATTTGTAATTTGTGGTGCATCAGGCTTAGGGATTCAAGATAAACTTTTTGAGCACATCTCCAGTCTATGCTACTGAAAACTCAAGTATCTTCGTGTAGCTACCTGATATTCCTCAGTTGATTGTAAGTAAACCACTATGATGTTGCATCAGAATTTGTATTATTTACCTATAAAACAGTTTGCAATTCTAAGCATCCCACAGTTGAAGTGTTTTGGAATTTTACTTTAGTGTATTCAGTTATGCTTGTAAGATACTTTTATGGGTAAGAAGAAAAGTTTACAAGCTGCAGTTTGTCATTTTTAGGAGACTGTGCAAACTAAAAATGCAGAATTGCATTCTTAGCAAACCTTGGAAAGTAATTTTGTATGTGGAGGACTAGTCCTTAAAAGTTCCCAAAAATTGTGGCCTTTTAGTAGAATGAAATTTACTGATGCCTACTGACGTATTTGCCTGGGTTATAGTCACATAAAATTGTCCAAAGTATTAACACCTTTTTTTCAATAGTACAGTTGGCTGTTGAATTTAGAGATTCTCAAGAAAAGTCATCTGGTGGTAACTTTGTAGACCCCCCCCCCCCCCACCATCTGTATATTTTTATAGGTTTTTATGTGGATATAGGTAAAAAAAAAAAAAAAAAAAAAAGTAGGCTGGGCTTGGTGGCTCATGCCTGTAATCCCAGCACTTTGGGAGGCTGAGGCGGGCAGATCATTCGAGGTCAGGAGTTTAAGACCAGCCTGCCCAACCTGGTGACACCCCGTCTCTACTAAAAATACAAAAATTAGCCAGGTGTGGTGGTGTGCACCTGTAATCCCAACTGCTTGGGAAGCTAAGGCAGGAGAATTACTTGAGCCCTGGAGGCGGAGGTTGCAGTGAGCCAAGATCATGCCACTGCACTTCAGCCTGGGCAACAGAGTTAGACTTTGAAAATGTCTTTTTTCAGGTTCTTCCATCCACGTTATTTTTTCAGGGAAGATGAGGACATTATCTTCCTAAATTGCTTCTAAAATTTATTAACTTTTCCAGTATCTGTTGTGTAAATGCATGCCAGACACTGCATGGGAAGATGGGGGATGGTGAGTCAAGGAAATCTGGAAGAACAGGACTTGTGAACTGAGGTTTGAAGTACATGTATGAGTTAAGCAGAGAATACCTGGCAAAGAGACTGCCAGTGCAGAGGCCTTAAAGGAAAGGGAGAAAACATGCTTTATTTGATGAGTTGAAACAATTTTAGCTTGATGATTTATAATTTTTTACATTTTAGAAATAGATGAATGGCGTGTTTTTTTAATTTTTAAGCTGAATTTTGCTTCTAGTCATTCCCAGTATATTAAAGCAGATGACTTGTGGCTTACATGAACGTTATAGAAATATGAGAATAATATAGAAATATTATAGAAATATGAGCTTAATGGTCATTAGCTCATCTAGAATTGTAACTAAGCAATGAGGGAGAATAATTGGAGAATAAGCATGAACATCTGAAATAATTGCTAGGTTAATAAGTTGGCTGTAATTTTGCTCTAGGAAGAGCTTAAGTTGAGATATCATTTATAATTCTGGGCCCTTATTTTACTCAAATACCTACATAAATTTATAAGTTAAATGACTGTGGAAGCTTCCTGTTCAATTCTCAAAAAAAAAAAAAATTACATGTTGATTTATAAATTCTCTTTCGGTTTCTTTTTCTTTATTTTTAGTTTCTATTTGAGTATTGAGAAACTAATACAATTAAGAAGCCATAAAATTTTCCCTTTAATAGTCTTCACAGCGATTGAGGAAAATATGACAGTAATTGGCCAGAGTTTTCACTTTTTGAGAGGGGGAAAAACATTTCATAAGATAAAAAATTGGTTATTTTCCATAGTAGGTTAACCCTGAGAAGTTGCATGAGTTTGATTCCTAGAAATGTTTTTACCATGAGTAAAATTTGTTTTTACTAAATGGGAATCCTAAGATACCACATTGTCAGCGTCTAGCTTATCCAATGACATACAGTTTCTAAATTGACTTATTTTGTACAGAAAAAAGATTGCTTATTTTATATGAATTTTTTAAATGAAAAAATGGAAAGTTTTCCCCCCTTTTGGATAAATATTTAAGTTAATTTGCATGTGTTTACTAAAAGGGATAATTTTACCAAAGGGACAAATATTTAATAACCAAGATTAAGAGATACTACTTATTTTACTGATTCTAGTATCAAAGTCTGAAACTTAGTTTTAAACAGAACCCTGTAAAATGTTTTGATGTCTTCTGGATACTTTTGGAATACCTAAAGACTGGTTAAAATTGAGAAAAGCGAAAGCACAAGAACAGTAGTTTCCAAACATCTCTCAAAACCCAAAAACATCGTGCCATTGCACTCTAGCCTGGGCGACAGAGCAAGACTCTGTCTCAGAAAAAGAAAATAAAACTCAAAAACGTTGGCAGATCATGTCAGTTTCTAAATTTTCTTTTCTAATTTTATTGATTTGTAATATCCAAAAATTAGGGAGAATTGCCTACCTAGGTGATATGAGGAGAGAAATATTAATAAGAATGTGTTGATGTAATAGTAATAACATTTTTTAAAAGACAGTGGTATTACATGAAATAAAATGTTTTTATGGGTGTTAAGAGTAAATGAGGATTATAATGGAACTTTGATCACTGAATTAGAGTTCTGATACAATTTTTTAAATTGATGAATTTTAAATGAATTTATATCTGTATTCTTAGTAATTATGTGAAAAGCCTAACATTTGTATGTTTAAGAATCAGGTTTTTTTAGTACATTCAGGTAGGCTGATTTAATAATTAGTAGAAAATTATTAAATGCTAGGATACCCACAAGTATAAAAATTTGTGCATAATGTCTGCATGATAGATAATCCACATATTAATAGTAAAGTCTCTTCTCTAGTCACACTGGCCTTGATGTTCCTTACACTGGCCTTGATGTTCCTTAAATTTATTCCAGACATTCCTCCCTTAGGGCTTTTGTCTACATTAGCTCTTTTATCTGTTCTAAAGATATTTTTCCAGATAGCTGCTTTGCTTTCTTCAGATCTACAAAAATGTTAACTTCTCATTGAGATCTACTGTGACCACTCTGTTTAAAATTGCCACTTCTATCCCCTGCAGAACTCCTTATCCTTTACCAAGTTCTACTTTTCCCCTATAATACTCATCACCTAATGTACTGAATAATTTACTTATAGTTTGTCTCTTTTGTATGTTGCTATATTCCAGGAAGCTACAATAATGCTTGGCATATAATGGCACTATGAATACTTGTTGAATTAAAAATCCACAGTGGGAAATAATTGTATTTTACAAGTTGAATTTCTAAAAATTCAAAGGTCTCAAAGAAAGTAAAATGAGTTATTTCAGTTTATAACGATGTATTTTCATGAATATAAAATTGTGATAGGCTGATACCTTTACTGTGACAGGTTAAAAAAATATCTTTATTTTTAGAACACTAAAAAGAAACTGTTCCTTTGAATTGTCTAATACCCCTAAATATTTAAGTATTTCAGAGTAAGCTGCTTTCACATTATTTAGAATTATGTTGATGTATAACATAAGAGAAAGATTTATACTTTTTTTTTTTGGAGTCAGGTTCTTACTCTGTCACCGAGGCTGGAGTGCGGTGGCTTGAACTCAGCTCACTGTAACCTGTAACCTCCACTGTGTGGGCTGAAGTGTTCCTCCCACTTCAGCCTCCTGAGTAGCCAGGACCACAGTTGCAGGCCACCACGCCTGATTAATGGTAGAGACAAGGTCTTAAGTTGCCCAGCCTAGTCTTGAACTCTTGGGCTCAAGCAATCCTCCCGCCTCAGCCTCCCAAAGTGTTGGGATTACAGGCATGAGCCACTGTGCCTGACCAGATTTTTACCAGATCTGGCTTCTTTAATAGATTACTTTTGGAATTTAGTGCCTCAGTGAACATTGGATTTTAGAGTTTTTAGTTACTTTTCAAGGGAGTTTGCACACATTTTTTTTCTAATCTTTTTGAAAGCTTGATATTAATAAAATACTATGAAGGAGACTAGCAGGTAATATGGTGAGTTAGGTTACTCAGATTAGCTCTCTCACTGAAAACAGCTAAGGCTGCTAGGTAGAATTTTAAGAATGTCTTATTAACATTGAACTTACAGCACTAAGGAATTACCAGGTCAAAGCCTAATGTACTGGGGAGGGAGAAAAAAGGAACTCGAGGAGATAAGCAGAATGCCTAAACTGTTTTGGCCCTGAAAGCAACTGCCAAACTGGGAAGACTTGAGCTTCAATTTTAAACGCTTCAGGACCTCAGGCAGCAAAAGTCAAAACCCAAGGCCTGCCCAAGGTACAGTGTCCAATGGGATATCCTTTCCCCTTACACTATGTGCTCCAAAAGCTACACTCAGGATGACAGTGATCTAGAAGTAAATCCATGCCACCTTCCTACCTGTAAGGGACTGAGAAAAGTTGCGTCCGTCTGAGTAGAGCAGAATGGGGGAATCCTGAGATGTTCCTTATGTGGATTTGTGTGAATAAACATCACCTGAGAATGATTCAGAAAAACTGAAGCCATGTATGTAAAGTAGACTCAGCCTGAATTATACCCCTAATAGGTGGTAATAGCTTATTCATACCCTTTCTGGAGGAATGCACCTTCTTCCTACGCCTCAAAGAGTTTCCACAAATAATCTTTGAAGGGAAAGGAACAGATCAGTTGTTAAAAATAAGCATATAGGGAAACCACATACATCAGAAACAGACCTCCAAAGACTTCAGAAACTAGAATTTAGATAAGATTAGCTTAATAACACAGGTGAAGAGAGAATTGGAGAACTGAAGGCATCCAGAATGGAGCTTAAAGAGCCAATTAGATGGAAAATATGAAAGGGATATCTGAGACACAAATTGATAACGTGAAAATGTGTCTACTTGAAGTTCTAGAAGTAGAGGAACGACATGGGGCGGAAGCACAATTTGAAGAGAGAAATACTGAGAAATTTCCAGAATGATTGAAGGCTTCAACAGATTCAAGATGCTCATTGAATCCCAAGCAGTAATTTTAAAAATTCACAACTGGACACATGAGGATGAAACTATAGAAAACTAAAGGTTTTTTTTCTTAAATCACATAAATGGTTGGAAACAAAAAGATAAATGACCTTCAAAGGAATGGCAGTAAGGTTGGTAACTTCACAGCAACAAGGGAAGCTAGAAGACAGTGGAATTGACTCTTCAGTTTGCTGAAAGAAAATAGCTGTCAACTTGAAAGTTCTGTACCCAGAGTCATGTTAATAAAATACCATTGTGGAAGTTACACATGCATTTTTGAACATGTCCAATTGTAGGTATAACTTAAATATATATATTAAATTACAAGCTCATTTATTAAGTATCCAGGTTTCTCTTCATGTTTGCTTCCTAGCCTAAAGTCACTCTGTTCCAATGAAAGTTTTCATAAGTGAAAGGACTCTTATTGGAATTCGAATTGGTGGTCTGTTTTTAGCTTCACTTTTTTCAGGGCAAAAATGATTATGAGTTTTATTTTTATGTTTATTGTAAGTAGAATTATAAATCTCACTTGATTGGTTTAGTGCCACAAGTTTACAGTTCGGGCATTGAACAAGTAGTTTCTGAAATGCTGAATTTCAGTTAAATTTTTACCCAAGTATATCACTTCAATTTTATTGTTAAATATTTATAATAACCCTTTGACTTGGTTGGAAATTAGTATTTTTAATAATCTTGAGTTATGCCAGTGTCAAATTCCATTAATTAGTATTCATTTTTTAGGTTTGGAAATTAACTAAATGAACTAAATTTTTATGGTAGTGCCTCTGGACTTTACCAGTTTGTGTTACGGTTGATAGTTTTCTTTTTTAAATGCTTAAATTATACTATGTTTAGAGGCTGCAAAGGTAATCCTTTACATTAAAAAATGTTAGTTTTGACAGTATTATACATCTAATTTCTGTATGCATAATGCATATTATGTTTTATTTGTACATTTTTTGCAAATTTTAACATTTTGGGGGTTTTTGGAATATGGTTTTGAGAATTGATGAAAATATAGATATGTGTTTAAATGTAAAAACTCAAAAGTTATATGTCACCTAGACATTCCATATATATGTGTATTTATATTCATATATGTATACACATATGTATATGTGTATATATTAAAATAAGGTTCAAAAATCAGAAGATAACAAAAGGAACCTACAGTGAAAAGTCACCTACCCCTGTTCTTGAGGCACCGGTTCCCCTCAGAGACAATGTTCAGAATCTAGAGATGTTTAATGCACATACATTCATGTGTTCTGTCCTTTACATTAATAAATATCTATTACATTTTGTTTTGTACCTTTTTTTAATTAAGAAAGTAGGTTTTGGAAATCTTTTTCTACAAGTACATAATATTCTGTATTTCTTTTAACTTGTCTCCTACTGAAGGACATGTAAGTTTTTTCCCTGTCTTATATATTATTACAGACGGTACTGCAGTAATTGTGTACATATCATTTCCATTTGTGTAAATATTCTTGTAGATTAAATTCCTAGAAATGGAATTGCTGGATCAAAGAGTATATGGGGTTTATTTGAATTTTCTGTTTCCTAATGTTCTTCCACAGAGGTTGTCATAGTTTTAAATCTCATTGATAATCCTGTAAAGGGCCCATTTTTCCAAATCCTCTTTACACAATGTTTTATAATCTTAATTTTTGCCAGTACTTATAAGTAAAAAATGGTCATCTCAGTGTGGTTTTCATTTGCATTTCCCTTATGAATGAGATTGAGCATATTTTCATTTTTAAGAGCCCTTTGGATTTCTTTTTCTGAGAACTAATCTCTCTAGTCCATTTTTTTGTTTTTTTTTTTCTTCTTTACAAGAGCACATTAGGGAAGTTAAGGGAAACTTTTAATGTTAGCACAATTTCCCATTTAGAAGTTGAAATAATTTTGATAAAACATTTAAATAATGTGTTACATTTATTGCTTTACCTGTTTTTCTCATTGTCAGGATGGAAGGAATGATAAATATGTTCTGAGATAAAAGAACATACTTTCCTTTGTTATTTTGATGTTCTTACTGACCTGTTTTACATACTTTTCTTTCCTTTTCTTTTTTCTTTTCTTTTTTTTTTTTTGAGACAGGATATCACTGTGTTGCCAAGGCTGGAGTGCAGTGTGTGATCACGGCTTAGTGCAGCCTCCACCTCCTAGGCTCCAGCAATGCCCCCACTTCAGCCCCTGAAGTAGCTGGGACTACAGGTGCACGCCACCATGCCCAGCTAATTTTTGTATTTTTTTGTAGAGACAGGGTCTTGCTCTGTTGCTCAGGCTGGTCTTGAACTCCTGGACTCAATCTAACCACCAGCCTTGGCCTCTCAAAGTGCTAGGATTACAGGCTTGAGCCACCATGCTCGGCCTATATTTTCTTTCAAATGTGTGTTTTGTGCTTAAGTATTTCTTTTGTTGGCCAAACCTCTGATTTCCCATTTAAATTAAGTCTTAATGTTTGCAAATTATTTTTTTCATCTTTTTAAGCTTTTTATGTTGCATCTCAACATTAGACATGAGGAGACTCACATACTGTTATATAATGAAAATAGTTTTGTACATATATATTTTTTTCCTGAAAACTGATTTGCTTATGAAATAGTTATGAAGAAAAATCTTGATTCACATTACAGATTTTCAATAAGGTCATGTATATAGAGAATAATAAGGTCATGTATATAGAGATATCAAAATCATGAAGGCATCTTTCAACAATCAGATCCTTTTGAAGTGAGTTTATATATAAGGATTATATTCTATTAACAGTAAACATTTCAAAACCAGTTTTCTTTCCCATTGGTGAGCTAATTAAATACTTTATAGAATTTGGTTTTCAACATGCACACTTTGCTATCCAACAATGTATCTCAATTGTAGTAATTTGAAAGCTAATCCATAGATTATTTTATATCTTGTTTCTGTGCATTTTGCAGTAGGATGATGGGATATGGGGAGAAAAGTGGTTTTATGCCTGTTCTCCTTTCCTTCCTCAGGTTTAGGTATTGACTGGGAAAGGGCTGCCAGGAGCTCAGTTTCTTTGAGAAACAGCTTTAGGAAACTTGTTGTTGTTGTTGTTAATTTAATTTTTTTATTTCTTACATGTCACAGCTTTTGATAATCTGATATCTCTACTGACCTGTTATAGTAGTCATGGACAAAATTAGACCTGTATAGTAGAATCAACTAGGAAGAATGGCCATATGTGTTTATTAGATTTGGGGAGCCTTCCACTGCAGACTTCATTTGCTGGTGAAAGTATCACCACCTTAACCCAGAGCTTGCCATTTAGGTTTTTTTCCCTTCAACTGTCTTTACATTTTAATGACAGCACCATAAGGGTCTGTTCTTAGAGCAGGAATATCAATATAATCTTCATTTCATTCTTGCCTACTAAAGCCTTCATGGCAGCTTTCCATATAGTATTTGAACTTAATTCTTTACCTTTGGTGGCATCACTTTGGAAAATATCACAAATATAATTAGAGGAGGTAAAATGAAATACAAACATTTCAAACTATAAAATAAGATTCCAGAGAAAATAGGATATGTTTTCGTTAAGCCTTTAAATGTGGCCATGTTTGGAGAAATGCACTCAGGAATTCATAAAGTTAGGAAAAAGTTTTAAAATCTAGTAGATTTTATGAAATAATTTTATAGATATTCTGGAGATAAGTACGTAGACTGAAGCCATTAAAATAGAGCCAAAATTTCAATTTTGGAACATGCCCATTAGAAAAAAGAAATTCACGTCTAAATCTTCTTGATTCTCCTGGAACTTAATGTTTACCTGAATTTTTTCTTTGTTTTTCTTAATTGGTTAGCTATGTCTACTTTTCAAACCTCCAAAGTTCCTAATTTCCCATCTTTTACATGGCTATTTGAAACAGCATTTTTGCTTCAAATAGAAATCATGTTTTCATTCAAGAAAAGTAATGGAAAATGGAATTGATTTGGGTGTGCTCACGGAAAGATCGAAATCCTGTGAAAAATCTAACTTTCAAAATCCATATTAGAGCTTTAATTATTCCTCCATTTTAGTCTGAATTTACTGATAGCATTATACTTTGCACCCTTTCTAAACCTTTTTATTGAAGTAAGGTTTTAAGTTAATATTTTAACAAGGATTATAGGACTCATAAAGACCTTTCTGTAAAAGTTATACATTTACATTTTTCATTTCCCTTGATATTTAAGACAGTATAATCTAAAATCTATTTTTGAATGAATATGCAAATAGTAACTGGTAGTTTTATCCACATTTATTTAGCAATTATTATTGAATGTCTGCTATATGTTAGGCTTTGTTCTAGGTGCTGTGAAATAAAAAACGTTATGCCTTCGTGGAATTTTTTAAATTATGTTGACTCGCTTGTTTTCTGAGTAAGCAGAATAATACCTAGATGGACTACTGAGAAAATACACTTAACCTAAATACATGCACAAATAATATTTTTGGAATTAAGTGGTTGAATTTTAAAAGGCAAGCATAATGAAGTAATATCAAGTGATTGAAACCTGAGAGATGGGAGGGAAAGTGGAGTTTGTCAAGATTGTTACAAAAAGGAAAACATTTTTCTTATTTAAAAGGGTAATATATGTGTTTATTATAAGAAAAAAACTCTAATGGAGAAAAAAACCATATTCTCCCTACCTTTGAACTATAACTTAATCACAGTTAACTTTTCCAGATCTGTCTATAAAACCTTAACTTTTTGTAGCTTGTTTTTTCCACATGGTAGCTATATTTTTGTGTTATTTAGTCTATAAAATCGCTTTTAATGGTGGCACAGTAGTACATCCTAGATACATGCTGTTTAACCAGTCCTAATTATCATTTACAGTGTTTCCAGTTTTTGTTTTATAAGAATCTCTTGCATGAATACAATTTTATTTCAGTATTTTTACATAGTCATAATTGTTTCTTTAGATTGACCTTTTAGAATTCATATTTTACTATCAAAGTTTGCTGTTGCTGGTGTGGTCTTTTGAATTGAGCTGGGTAATGATTTTTTAATCTTTCAGAATTTAAGTAAATATGACCAATGTGTAGTTTGTTCAAGAATAGAGAAACAGGGTTGAATAAATATACAATTTTGGGGAAAACGATGATTATTTGATAAGCATTTTCTAAAAAGGAACTTGGAATTAGGTCACTTCAACAACAAAATAGAAATAAACTATGCATATAGGATTGAGAAGGCTAGAATTGGGTCATAATACAAATGTTGATGGTATGTTCTTGGAAAAAGTGATAGGGTATCAAAAACAGTTGCAGAATAGAATTAGAATATAATTTCTGATGTAAAGTTAAAAGTATTGGAGTAGCAGTATTGATAAAAACTAAAGTAGTCTGAGGAATATACTGTGAGTTTTATAGAATGAGGAAATGGGCTATTTCTAAAATTATGCTTCTCTACTGATAGGTAAAAACTAGAGGAGTGGGCAAGTTGCTTAAAAAATACAGAAAAGCAATCCATTGAATTTGTATCTACTTCATTGTGGAAGTTTAATCCTGTTTTTGGAAAGTGATTTTTAAGAAAGGTTAAATGAAGCATTACTCATGATACTGGGTATCTACTATAAATGTTATACTTGATTTCATAGAATAAATAAAAGTGTACTTAGAATTAAATTGCCAACAAGAAAGTTACATGGAAAAAAAATGTGAACTCATTGGATGACACTGAAAATTAAGTAAGAGAAATAGTATTCTGATAGGAATCTCTATCAAAATGGGAAAGATTGTCTTGATTAGTGAACTAGAATATCTCAAGTAGAGGAAATGACTAAAGGCTTTTGTCCAGTGATAATACAATTGCTAATATTTTTAAACAGCAGTTTTCAATTTGTATGTAGTGAGAAGTACAGTAAGAGATGAATGAATTATAAACAGTTTTAAGTAAATGGTTTTCTGAACAACTTCCCCTCTGCACATTAAAAAAAAGTCATGTGACTAATGGAAGATTAACTCAGCAAACAAAAGTGAGATTAGATATTATAATATTTTATAAAGCAATATATAAAGTTCCTGTAGTAATACTAGAGAAGTTATATTGTTTAATATTTTAAGTTTGCCTGGAAGGACTTTTATTAAGATGATAGTTCACAAAAGCTGCAAATTAAGGTAGAAAAGACTATAAGTTGATGTGCAATAAACTAATATTAGACATTTGAGGGAAGCAAATTAGCAATCTACTTGATTACCATTCTGGCTGTGCAGTATGGAATTAATGTCATTTTTTGTTTTTTTTTTTTTAGATCAGAGGTTTATGAACTTGATTTCTTGACTTTCCTGATAGCTGGAGTGTCTCAAATGATTGTATACATTTCTTAGTCTCAATTTTAATTAACCTTTAGAAAGATCTATGCCACTCAGCAATTTTGAGGAGAGACAGGGGAGATGACCTAGTGGGAGGTAGAGTAGCAAAACCAATTGAGCCATGAATGTTAACTAGTGATTTTGATACTTCTGACTAAATTACTCACTTTTCTCAAAAAGCAAATACCCTGCTGTATTTTTCTTACCCAAAAATTACAGAGTATTCTTTGAAAGATAATGTTTGGCATGCTGTTGATAAGTTATTTACAGAGTTTAGATGTTTATTAAGTAAAGTAGGCTGAGTCTATAAATGTTAAGTGATGGTTGTTGATAGATGCCCTATATATTGGGACAAAATCAAATCTGAGCCAAGGTTTTACCTTTGAGATTCTTGACTGAAATTAGTATTGTCTAATTTATCTAGCATTTATTTAACTTTTTAAATCCTCATAGGCCTGGCTGAGAATTTGAGAGGATTTAAAAGTAGATTTTAAAGTGGGGATGTTTATGTTCAGAGAAAAATACCAATGAATTACTCCGAAGAGAAACTTACTGTTCAAAATCAGTTGTAATTTTCTTTCTCTTATTAAAAAAAAAAAAAAATCCCTAATCTGTCATGAGATTAGAGTTAAAAAAGAAAATGTTGAGTTATTTTTTAAAAATCCCAACTCTCTCCTTTGTGAAATTGATATGAAAATAAAATGTAACTGAGACAAAAATTGTCTCAATCCTTCCAGTGAAAATAGTTTTGGTCAACAGTTATTGTGTGCATTTCTTCCTACTCAGTATATATTTTTTGGATTTCACTTTTTAAATGTACTATGGATATATTTCCATTCAGTATTATACATCATTGCTTTTAAAGTTCCTGTGGGTGTGTATATATCTATATCTCATCCCATTGTTTAGACAAAACAATTACTTAGACAAAGCACAGTTTAATCATTCTACCTTTTGGTAATATAGGTTCTCAAATTTTCTGTGTACTCTTTCAATGAACATCCTCATATATATATATATATTGTGCTGAGAGCAGTATAGTATAGTGGTTAAGAGCTCAGTTGTGTGATCTGGGGGAAGTTATTAAATCTCCTTGTGCCTCAGTTTTCTCATCTTTAAGTAGGGAATAGTACTTTACCTGAGTGCTGTTTATGGATTAAATGAGTTAATACATATAAAATCTTGGAGTAGTGCTTACAAACATTAAATATTTAATAAATGCTGCTAGTATTAGCAGTATTTAGTCATTTTAAATTATAAGAAGCTGAATTGCTTCAACTTTTAAGTGTGTAATAAGCAATGAGTTTCTTATTGCCAGATCCTTCGTATACCCTTATTTTTGACCTGTGGCATATTCCACCAGATCCCTTTTTCTTATAATGTTCATCTTTGACTTCATACATATTATTTTATCCTGTTTTTCTTATGTCAAGTACTCTGGGGTTCTCTTCCTTTTTGTTGCCTGGGAATGGATAGTTTGGAGAAATGAGTCTTTGCTTGTCTGAATATTCTCTACTTCAGAGAATATACTTAATGCCTTAGGTATTGTATACCCTACATATTTATAAGAAAAGTTTTTTTTACAAATGACAAATATGCATCTTTAATTCCACTGTCTTATTGATGAAACCAACCCCCATCTGCTAACTTTAATTAGACAATTTATACCTGAGTTATGTCACCTCATAATAAACCTAATAAAAAGTAAACTTTACAGCAACTCTCATAACACTTTTCATTCTTGTTCCCATTAAAAAAAAAAAGTCTGTTGTTCTTCCCTCTACATTACTGGTTTTCTCTCCTTGTTCTACCTTCTCTGAGCCAAAGCCAATATTACCCCACTTAAGGATGACAGCAATAGCATCTTACCTATTGTAGCTAGTACCTGCTTGTCTCATCCCATAGCACTAAAAGCCACCTCTGTATTCTCCCCAGCCTGTATTCCCTAACCTACTTATGAGCCATCTTTTTTCAACTTTCCTCATTGTTTACCTGCCAGGAAAACCTCAGTGGGATTCAATAAGGTTTTCTGTGTGTCAGATTTAACTCTGCCTTTTTATGCCCTCTGTAATGGACCTTCACCATAATCAGCCAACTTATTTTTCCTATGCATATTCTTTTTTTCTTGCTTGGATGTCCTCATTATTCCACCGAAAACTAAAGAAACTCATGTTGTTTCACTGACTTGTACAGACTCCTTTTTTTCATTAATGGCCTGGATACCATCTGCTCAGTGAAGCTTTCCTTGTTAACTCTAGTTTGCATGGAACACCTTTTCCTCTGAATCTTATAGGACATAGAGCATACACAAAATAATTTAAACTTAAATTTAGTCCTTTATTGTTTCCATCATTAGTTTTATGTTTTCAACTGGGTCATAAACTCTTTAATAGTTCAGGTCCACATCCCCACTTCCACTTGGTAAATCCTAAGGACACATGACAAATACTTTTTAGTTGGCTTGGGAAAGTGGAAGACTAATTAATACCTAATGGTTAGTACAAGGAATTAAAATGAAACTAAATTTAATCTAGACCCAAAGATAATCATAGTTTTGTTTAGCACATTTCAATTTTAATCATAATTAAACTATACTTCACAGTGGTCTATAATTTACACTCATTTTTGACAAGTAGTTCTGTGATATATTTAAGGGCCTGGATAATTGAAAGTTTATAGGACATGTAGAGGTTGTGGCCAACCTGTTATATCTAAATCAGTATATATTATAGGTATACATTTGTATGTACATATTTATATTTTTAATTTTATAGACAGAATCTCACCATGTTGTCCAGACTGGTCTCAAATTCCTGGCCTCAAGTGAGTGACCCTCTCCCTTCCGCCTCCCAAAATGCTGAGATATAGGCATGAACTACTACACCTGGCATTTATATCTATATTTAATATGAAAATACAAATTGCAGAAACAATACAATTTATCATAGGAAAATTAGGAAGTACAGATAAAGAAAACTATTCTTTAGGTAGTGGCTGCCTCCCAAAATATAACCAAAATATAATTCCATGAGTTATGACTTAGTTTAATCCACCACTTTATCTCCAGTGCTAGAAAAGGGCCTGCCACATAGTAGGCACTTAATTATTTGTCAAATAAAAATGAATTTATTTGCAGACACTACTTTCCTGATTTCTTTACCTTAAAATTGGGAGTGGGTGGTGGAAAGAAGAATATTCTGCAACCACTCCAGCAGCTAACTTAAAAGCCTGTTTGTAGATCTTAAAATGTCATTCTTCAATATTTCCAAATTCCTTAAAACGACTTGTATTCTGTAATCTTCCAAGACATTTTTCAGGTTGCAGGGGATTAGAGAGTAGCTGAAAAGAGTAGTGAAAAAGTAAATGAACAGGAGATGAATTTATATTTAGGATTCCATTTGCTTTCAGATTTCAGGATTTGGCTAAGCTTTTTGGATAATTAATACAAGTAGAATCAGACAGCTTCTCTGCATCTCAAATTCAGTTTAAGATGATTGTCTTAAGTCCTAGGAAAGTCTATGTGCTATACTTTAGAGTAGAAAAGATGCAGGGAACAAATTAGGAATGCGACTGCAATTCATTTATTCATTTGTTCACATTGTGAACAACTACCATAAGAACTCACTTTAGATGGATCCTAGCCCTGCCTATGTGCCTATGTGCCTATGTGCCCAGTACTGTCTGAAAACCTAAGTGTTGACTTGTCCCAAATGGTTATTGTGTGAAAACCTACACAAAGTATATAGAGACTTACTTTTTCCTTTAGATTATAAAGCTTCTTGGTGTTCCTCTATAGAGTTATGTCAGGTTAATTTATTTATCAATTTTTTTTTTTGGAGACAGAGTTTCGCTCTTGTCCAGGCTGGAGTGCAATGGTGCAGTCTCGATTCACTGCAACCTCCACCTCCCGGGTTCAAGCAGTTCTCCTGCCTCAGCCTCCCAAGTAGCTGGGATTACGGGCGCTTGCCACCATGCCCAGCTAATTTTTGTATTTTTAGTAGAAATGGGGTTTCACCATGTTGTCCAGGCTGGTCTCAAACTCCGGACCTCAGGTGATCCACCCGCCTCGGCCTCCCAAAGTGCTGGGATTACAGGTGTAAGCCACTGCACCCAGCCTCAAATATGGTTTTAAACCATTTCGAGTTAATTGTATAATGATTCTTATAACTGGTGATTTTAAAAACAGCATACTTTTTAAAACTTTTGACTTTATGGGATTTTTTTTTCCCCAAGGGATAAGGGAAAAAATTGAATTTGAGGAAACCTGTCAAAATGCTGTTGACATAGAGTTTTATTTCTCTGGTCAGAAAAATGTGAATTTTGTCGGCACTTACATCAGCATTTCATAAAACATCCAATGAAGCATGAAATATGTTCCTAACATTAGGAAAAACTCATTTATTTTTGGACAAGTGAATATCATGCTTTCTTTAGATCTCAATATAAATATATTCCAGGGAAAGGACATGGCTAGTCTAAACTGTTAAAAATAGATGTTAGTCAAAGGGTCATTAGACCTTTTCTGGCAAAGTTAACACTTTAAAAATTAAGTAATTAATTTTGTTTTAACCTGTTAAGTAATAGGTGATCATTAGTTCCAATAATTTATCTGAGGATAGTTTTAGTTCCAAAAGATACGTGATGACCAATTAATGCTTGGGAAATAATTGTGGAAGTTAACAAAGGCCTGGAAATATGAAGTATTCAAAAGTATTGGGAAAAGATCTGTGTTTCCTCATCATGTTATACTTGTTTTACTCTCCCTAAGATAACCACTGATTTTTTTTTTTAAACAGAGATGGGGTCTTGCTATGTTGCCCAGGCTGGTCTCAAACTCCTGGGCTCAAGAGATCCATTCACCTCAGCCTTCCAAAGTGCTGGGATTATAGGCATGAGCCACTGCACCTGGCCAATAACCACGGATTTGAATGTAATTAAACTTAAAGGTTAATTGATCTTGATATTGCTATTCTAATTATCATACTCTTCTATTTAAAAAAAGGAAGTTGAAGATTTAAAAAATTTATTATTTTTTCTCAATAGACACTTTTCATATCTTTGTAAAATTTGGATAATTCATTAAAAAGTAATGTAATTGTATGACAAATTTTTATGATAGTATGTGTACCAGATAAGTATTTATTTGTTTTTTGTTTGTTTGTTTGTTTAGACAGGGTCTTGCTGTATCACCCAGGCTGAAAATGTAATGGTGTGATCATAGCACACTGCAGCCTTAAACTTCTGGGCTCAAGCAATCCTCCCACCTCAGCCTCCCAAGCAGCCGGGATTACAGGCATATGCCACCACACCTGGCTTAAAGTTAATTCTATTAAGAGCCTCTGTCATTGAAAATGATGCACTACTTTTAATAGATTAAATATAAGCAAGTCTTAGTAAGTTTTGCAAAATTATTTGTATGCATATAATGGTCTTATTTATTTATTTATTTATTTATTTATTTATTTATTTATTTATTTTGAGACAAAGTCTCACTCTGCTGCCCAAGCTGGAGTGTGTGGTGCGATTTCTGCTCACTGTCACCTCCACCTCCTGGGTTCAAATGATTCTCCTGCCTCAGCCTCCCGAGTAGCTGGGACTACAGGCATGCGCCACCATGCCCAGCTAATTTTATATTTTTAGTAGAGATGGGGTTTCACTATGTTGGCCAGGCTGGTCTTGAATTCGTGGCCTCAAGCAATCCACCCACCGAGGCCTCCCAAAGCACTGGGATTACAGGTGTGAGCCACATGTAATGTGGTTTATAATGGTCTTTAAATGGAGACCTATAATGGTCTTTAAATGGAGACATTTTCTATTGATTAATGGCAGGAAGTTCTGAGAATCCCAAATGTCAAAACAAAGTAATCTTAGGTATCAAGAATTTTTTTTTATTTTTAGAATTTAAACCAGGCTTTGATTATCAGGTAGAATGGATTCCTGTACAAATACACATAACTATGAAAAATATATTTAAGAATACTTATAGCTAAGATGTTTTCATGTAAATATTAGTAAGTAATACATAGGATAATAATCTTTTAAAGAAGGAAAATGGACTAGTGGTGGGATGGCTAAAGACAGGGTATTGGTGTGCTAGTCTCACCAATAATGCCATTTGAATATGGCCTGCACTTTTCCTCTGCATCAAATGGGCCAATTATAGTAACACCATTGCTCTTTCTGGCTACTTGGTTTACATAGTTCTGTTTAGAGAAGATATAATGAAAAGTTATACTCCTTTAGTTTATAGCTTTGTTGACTAGTATGATTTATGGGCACCTGGAATATCTAGATGCTTTATATTCTTTTTAATTCTTGATAACCCTTTGAAATGGATGTTATTATCATTCCCATTTTATAGGTGGAAAAGCTGAGACTGTAAGAGAGGAAGTAATTAATGCAATGTGATCAAATTCTTTTCATTTTGTCACACTGCAGATTTAATCTCCAAAGCACATTGATGATTTTTTTTTTTTTTCCACACAGAATTTCGCTCTTGTCAGCCAGGCTGCAGTGAAATGGCACAATCTCAGCTCACTGCAACCTCCACTTCCTGGGTTCAAGTGATTCTCCTGCCTCAGCCTCCTGAGTAGCTGGGATTACAAGTGTGCGCCACCATGCCCAGCTAATTTTTGTATTTTTAGTAGAGACGGGGTTTCATCACGTTGGCCAGGCTGGTCTCGAATTCCTGACTTCAGGTGATCTGCCCGCCTTGGCCTCCCAAAGTGCTGGGATTACAGGCATGAGCCACTGTGCTTGGCCAATGATTTTTAAAAGTATTTTTTTAATGAATGATGTTTTAAAAAATAATGAGATTATAGCTATTGTGGTAAGGCCACCAGTACCAGCTCTGTAGAAGGTCTCTCAAATAATATTTACTGGTTGCATTAATGAATGACAATCAGTGACCACGTACTAGAGATCAGAGAATTTTTCTATATTAGTCAAAAGTGTCTTTCTACATACATTTATTGGGCTAATACCAATTTACCAATTAAAGAAATAATTGATGAATCCAAGATATAGGACCACTTTGTTGGGGAGGTGTATGCAAAATTTGGTTATTTCGTAGATATACATAATAGACATAATTTTTACTGAAATGCATAGATGATAGTAAAGTCTTTTGTCTTGTCTCTATTTTTGCATCCACCCGTATCACCCTGCCAACCATAATTATGTTTAACAACCTTGTGGGTATTCCTTATTTTTCTCTATGCTAATAATACATAAACATATATAGGATTTATTTTTATTTATTTTATAAAGATAGATTATATAAATTTTACTATCTTTTCATTCAATAAGATCTTGTGGCAATCCCTCCCAATTACCTGTTAAAGCTGAATACATAATATTCCATGATGTGAATGCGTCATAATTTATTAAACTATTTCCCCACTGGTGGACATTTGATTTTTAAACTGTTTTTGCTACTACAAAGTTTACAGTAAGTAATCTTGTACGATTACCTCTCTATTCTGTTGCTTTTATTTTTATTTTATTTTATTTTTTTAGATGGAGTCTCTTGCCTGGGCTGGAGTGCAGTGGTGTGATATCAGCTCACTGCAACCTCCGCCTCCCGGGTTCAAGTGATTCTCCTGCCTCAGCCTCCCGAGTAGCTGGGATTACAGGCGCCGGCCACTATGTCCAGCTAATTTTTTGTATTTTTAGTAGACACAGGGTTTCACTCTGTTGGCCAGGCTGGTCTCGAACTCCTGACCTTGTGACTTGCCCGCCTCGGCCTCCCAAAGTGCTGGGATTACAGGCGTGAGCCACCATGCCCGGCCTGCTTTTATTTTTATAGGATAGATCCTAGGAGTGGAATTCCTGCGTCAAAAGATACATTTTTTTTTATTAGAATAGCTGTTACTAATGGCTTTTCAAAAATGCTGTAACAATTCATATTTCCTCCAGCTGTGTATGAAGTGCCTTTTCATTACATGGCTTCAGTAGTGTTAATACCTTTGTAAGTTTTTGCCATTCTAATGGTTTTTAAGTAATATCTATTATTTTAATTTGTCTTTCCCACATTGGAAGTTTACACATTGTCATATAGCTTTTAACCATTTACATTTTCTCTTCTGGGAATTAACTATTAATATTCTATGCCTATTTTCTCAATGGGTAGCTTTGGTTTTCCTGACCAGTTGTGTGAACTGTATATAATCTCAACTGCACCTAGGAAGCTGGTGATTTAAATTCATCCTACTTTATTCCCACTCTATTTACCTCTACTAAGCCAAGCAGCCGAATGCAAGGAAGCTTCAGGTTCTATGGGAATCTCAAAGAAGAGGCCCAGTAGAGGGCCTAGGGAAAGGACTAAGAAGCTGACCCATAGAAAATTTGGAACCCCTCAAATGTCTTTACCCCAGACGAATGTTGACATCAGCCTGGCCTCTTGGCTGAGTCCTCCCTACTCTTGAGTAGAGATTTCTTTCTGGTTTCTTGGCAGAGGGCTAGCAGCAGCTTGTTTGCTGCCTACACCTGCTACACAGCTGTCATGGTAGAGAAGGGTCAATTTCTACTACTTTAGGACTGCCAACACAGCTTCAGTGAATAGGCAGGAAAAAATAATAGCACATCTGAAGGATCCACCAACCAGAAAGGAATATAAACTAAAACTATCAGGTCCTTAACAAAATAGAGCTGCTAGAGGAGAAATACAACTGGAACAAAGTAATATGAACACAGGATTCAAAGTGCTGTATTAAAAACTCTGGAGTCTAAAACCATTATGTATGAACCAAATACGGTAATAGGCTAAGTGGAAGAGAATAGTCACATGGAGCCCTAAATGAATTGCCTGGGGAATCTACTGGACAAACTATTTTAACACCTTGAGCAAAAATTCAAAGGAAGGGTAAAGATAACAGATTTCAAGGACGGAACCAGGAGATCTAACGTATATAGTTCTAGAAGGAGAAAAAAGGAACAAATAGAAGAGAGACACTTATTCTTGACCTAAAAAAAGCCCTGAGTATATGGGTTCAAAGGGCATGCTGAGTTCCAAGCAGATTTTGTGGTAATAAAAGTAAATGATAATTACTCAGTGCTCAACCTGCTAGGCAATATTCTAAAGGCTTCACATTTATTAACTCATTGAGTGCTCAGAATAGCCCTGACAAAGTAGGTATTATTATCCCCCTTAATCAACTGAGGGAAAAAGAGGTTAAGTAGATAGCCAGATTGTGAACCTAAGAGGTCTGACTCCAGAGCCTTGATTGAACTGCTTCAAAGTACAAAGAGCTGTGTTTAAGTGTGTGCTAAAATTTATGAACTCTAAAGATCAAGATAAAAAAGTCCAGAAGAGAACAAGTTATCAGCAAAAGCAAAAAAGACTGTCATCAGCATTCTCACCTGCAGTAGTTTAAGCCATAAAACTGGGAATACTACTCTATTACTGTACTACTTTAGATAAAAGGACCAAAACTTCTCTAATCAGCCAAAATATTTATTTACCTATCTGGGTGAAACAGATTTGCTGATTAACACAGTTGAGCACCTAACCCCACCCACTCTGTGATGAAAATACTCAAAGAAAAGAGAAATCTAATAGTATTTAATCTTGGTCTTTGCACATGCTATTTCTCCTGCCTGGAATAACTCTTCCCTTTCTTCAGCAAATAGCTCAGATTCTCCTAGAAAAAGTTATCTTTTTCCCGGAAATCTTTTGCAATTCCCCAAGTCTAAGTCTTTTGCTCTTCCAAAATGCTGTAGCACCCAGTACTTTCTTCATTTTAGCACTTAACCATAATATCTTACAATGACCTTCCACTTCGTTGTCTTATTTTCCCCATAAGATTGTAAGCTCTATGAGGGCAGGGGCAGACCTGTCTTGTTCACAGTGGTAGCCCCCACGCCTAGCACAATATCTGCAATATAGTAGGTTGATGGTGTGACTGAATGTTTATATGTAGTCCAAATTTGCAAATCTTTTTTGCCGCTCGGATTGTTCTGGTAGCTATACAGGGAAAGGAAAGCCTTAAGTTTTTCTTCAGTGGATACATCCTATTCAGGTAGACCTATCGGGTGTGTATATATTTCTGTATTTATCTCATGACTTTTACAGAATTTTATTAAATTCACAAAATTTCTATGTAAATGTATGAAAATCCATATAGATTCAATTTACACAGGTATATTTACAATGCATTTTATCCATGTTTGCTTCACACTTCTGTTATTTTTGAAAATAACAGAAAAAATAAGAGACTATAGGGATGAATTTGCAAAGTTGGTTAAAAATTGGTCAAAAATTCAGATTGATGCTCTAAAAAAATAGTATTAATTCTATATTTTTCTGTTTCTCTTCAGATTAAAGCTAAAAATTATGACAAGGTTGAAAAGGTGAGTCCTCAAATACTTTGAATTTTATATTGAAGTTTAACTTAAAACCTAGTATGTATAAGACAGATGTAGTAAAATGTTAATAATAATTGAATCTAGATAGTGAATTTTTACAAGTTAATTGTACTTATTCAGCTTTTTTATATGCTTGAAAATGTTCATCATAAAAGTTTTGGAAAAGGAAAAGAAAATAATTATACTCCCCTGACAAATCATGAGAAGCATTTTAATTATCTAAACTGAAAATGGGGAAATTATTTGCTTTTTATTTATAAGAGATAAATTCATAAAGGGAGCTGAATTTGTGTTTTTAATGTTCCATTTCATCTATGTCCATGTGAAATTTATTTAACTGGATTCTGATAATATATTCTTGTATTTAAAGCTATTTCAGAGATGCCTTATGAAGGTTTTGCACATTGATTTATGGAAGTGTTATCTTTCATATGTCCGAGAAACCAAGGGTAAACTACCAAGTTACAAGTAAGTGAAACCAGGATCTTAAGAATGCAAGTCATCTCCAGGCACACAGTTAATCCCACATAAACTCACACCTTCTGTTAGCCCCAAGTGGGAAGAATTATCAGGATTTGAAAAGTCAGGATTTCCTAAGAATTAGTAACCTTGAAAAAAGTGCTTCAAAGAAAGTCACTGGCATGAGTCTTACTCTGGAGAATTGAATCGCCCAAGCCCTTTCTATACTGAAACACTGTATAATTGCAACACCAAACCACTTTGTTGACAGACTTGTTGCCAAATTTTTTCAAAAACCATCTTCATACTTGTGCTAGTACCACTTTTGTGAGGTCACAATGCAATGTGCTACTTAAGTGATCTAAGGGGTCTCTGACAATTATAGTGATATAAGGGATCTCTGACAATTGTATTGTGAAGTTGCCATCCCCACTCCGAATTATACCCACCTCCCCATCTTTGCCAAATCTAAATAATGGACCTTCTTCTGAGGTCCATTTTTCTATGTAACTAACAGGCAAGTTATGTCTGTTACTGAAATTCTGTCTTTATTGTCTTTTCCTGATTATACTTTTTGTTATGATTTTTGTGTTTTGAGACAGAGTTTCAGCTCTGTCGTACAGGCTGAAGTGCAGTGGCACAATCACGGGTTCACTGTAGCCTCAACCTCTTGGGCTCAAGTGATCCTCCCACCTCAGCCTTCCAAGTAGATGGGACTACAGGCAAGAGCCACCACACCTGGCTGATTTTTTTTCTATTTTTTTGTAGAGATGGGGTCTCCTTATGTTTGAGACTCCAAACGTAGCAGGGTCTCAAGCGTAAGTTAATGTCCCTAGGCTGGTCTCAAACTACTGAGCTCAAGCAATTCTGCCTCAGCCTCCCAAAATGCTGGAATTACAGGCATAAACCACCACACCTGGTCTGTTTATTGTCTTATATTGAAGTGGAAGTTCTTTTTCCCTAATGTACCCTTTACATTTTAATATAAGTTGCATTTTAATAAAACTATACTTTCCAGATTTCTACATTTTACTTTAGAGCTAAAGATCTTAATGTCTCATTAATGAGAGAACCACAAATTTCCACATTTGAATCTGCTATGTATAGAATTATGCAACTTAAATGATATAAAGATAAGTAAGACATGAGCCTTATTTTTGATAAGCTCACAAGCAGTAGATAAAGGAAACAATTTATGATATTGACAAGCTTAACATCAAAGAACGACTTTATATACTTACAAAGATGTCTTTAATTTTTGTTTATAGAGAATGTTCAAATGTTGTTCTGATCCTGTGATCAGAAGCTACATTTTAGTTATATATACATTTATTATTTATTTATTTATAGAGACGAGGTCTCACTGTGCTGCCCAGGCTTGTCTCCGACTCCTGGCCTCAGATGATCCTCCTGCCTCAGCCTCCCAAAGCATTGGGATTACAGGAATGAACCACCATGTCTATCTTCAAATAATAATTTATTTTTAATTTTTTTTAGAGACAGGGTCTTGCTCTGTCACCCAGGCTGAAGTGTAATGGTGCATTCATAACTCACTGTAACCTTGAAATCCTGGGCTTAAGCACTCCTCCCACCTCAGCCTTCTGAGTAGCTAGGATTACAGGTGCACGCCACCATGCCCAGCTAATTTTTTTAATTTTTATTTTTTTAGAGACTGGGTTTTGCTATGTTGCACAGGCAGGTCTTGAATTCCTGGTCTCAAGTGATCCTTCTGCCTCGGCCTCCCAAAGCAGTGGGATTACAGGCCTGAGCCACCATGTCTGGCCTAATTGTAGATAAATTTTAATAACAAAAAAATTTAAAAACCACGTCTTTCATGTTCATTTCAGAGAAAAAATGGCTCAAGCATATGACTTTGCACTGGATAAAATTGGAATGGAAATTATGTCCTATCAGGTAGAGTTAAAACTTTTTAATATATGCACTTAAATGTAAAAATACCAAGAAAGATATTAACATTTTATTTTATTTCTTAGATTTGGGTGGATTACATCAATTTCCTAAAAGGCGTGTAAGTATTTGTATAGTTTTTTTTTTACATATACAGTTGATGTAGCTAAAATATAATTTTTAGTTCTTTGAGAAATCTCCATACTATTTTCCATAGAGTTGTTCTTTGGGTAGATATCCAGTAGTGAGATTACTGGGTTGAATGAGATTTGGTTATAATATAATTGATGGCATTTCTTATCCAATCTCAGGGAAGCTGTAGGATCTTACGCAGAAAATCAAAGAATAACAGCTGTCCGAAGAGTTTATCAACGAGGTTGTGTTAATCCGATGATCAACATTGAACAGCTCTGGAGAGACTATAACAAGTATGAAGAGGTAAATTAGGTCAGAGTAGTTTTTTATTATAAACCAAGCCATTTTAATTTTTATGCATTGTGGATTTGTAGATTATAGCCTTTCTGTATCAGTGTTACACTTTTTTTATTGATTGTAATGAAAGCACTATAATGTTTTTGCAAGGTTTGAGAGTCTCCATATAGTGTTATTTTTTAGAGGATACTCTGAAGAACAATAGTTCTTATAAAACTATTTTTATTCTTTGCTAAGCCATATCCACACATTCATACACACACATACACATTGTCATTGACCTATAAAACAATACCTTTTGGGAATTATGTTTCCAATAGTACCTTTTGGGAATTATTTTTTAGTTGCTGTGCACCTTTTTCACCTGATTACAGTGATGTGATGATTGGTTTGAATTTGTGAAGTGTGTGGCTACAATCCAAGATCTTTGTGTTATTGGTATCTACTTTTAATAACTGAGCTAATCAATCTGAATACATAAATACACATGCCAAATAAGCTCTAGCATTAAAAGGAAGTTCCTTGGCTGGGCATGGTGGCTTACACTTGTAATCCCAGTGCTTTGGGAGGCCGAGATGGAAGGATTGCCTGAGCCCAGTAGTTTGAGACCAGCCTGGGCAAGATGGTGAGAGCCCGTCTCTAAAGAGAAAAAAAGAAAGTTTTTCGTATGTATATTGTGATTTGGAAGAACTATATAGGGTAGTGAAATTGTTCCCTCACAGGCATCAGCTGTGGTTTCCAAACTTTATGGTTTTTGGATTTTAACAGTTATTGAGGATCACAAAGAATTTTTTATTTTTATTTTTTTGAGACAGGGTCTTACTCTGTCACCGAGGCTGGAATGCAGTGGCACAATCACAGCTCATTGCAGTCTCAACTTCCTGGGCTCAGGTGATTCTCCCACCTCAGCCTCCCAGGTAGCTAAGACTACAGGCATGCGCCACCACTCTCAAGCTAATTTTTTGTAGAGATGGGGTTTCTCCATGTTGCTCAGGCTGGCCTTGAACTCCTGAGCTCAAGCAATTAGCCCGCTTCGGCCTCCCAAAATGTTGGGATTACAGGCACGAGCCACCATGCCTGGCCAAAAACTGTATTTTCCAAAACAAAAAATGTAGTGAGAAGAGTGGCATTGTTTTATATTTTCACAAATCTCTTTCATATCTAGTTTAATAGAAAACAGCTGGATTTTCATATCTGCTTCCATTTAGTGTGTTATAATACTAAATGTCACGTAGCCTCTGTAAAACTCCTGTATTTTATGAGAGAGGCAAATAATGTGTTAGTGTTATAATGACAACTATTTTGATCTCATGGACTCCCTGAAAGGGTCTTAGAATCCTTGGAGTACTCACTGAGTGGTAATGTTTATCTTTCCTTGCTACTTCTGTTTGTCTTTTTAAAAAGTGTTATACAACAGAACTAGTTTGAAAAGGGCTATTAGCCAGGTGTGATGGCTAATGCCTGTAATCCCAGCACTTTGGGAGGCTGAAGTGGGAGGATTGCCTGAGGCCAGGAGTTTGAGGCCAGCCCAGGCAACATAGCAAGACTATGTCTCAACAAAAACAATTTTTTTAATTAGCCAGACCTGGCAGGGCACACCTGTAGTCCTATGTCTGAGGCAAGAGGATTACTTGAGCCCAGGAGTTCAAGGTTCCAGTGAGTTAGGATGGCACCACTGCACTCTAGCCTGGGTGACAGAGGAAGACTCTGTCTATAAAAAAGAAAAAGAAAAGGGCTATCAAAGTCAAGCCATGGCTATTCACCCAGATGAATCTGTACATATTTTTTTTTTCTTTGAGACGGAGTCTCGCTCTGTCGCCCAGGCTGGAGTGCAATAGTACGATCTCAGCTCACTGCAACCTCTGCCTCGCCATTTCAAGCAATTCTCCTGCCTCAGGCTCCCAAGTAGCTGGGATTACAGGCGCACACCACCACACCCAGCTAATTTTTTTGTATTTTTAGTAGAAACAGGGTTTCACCATGTTGGCCAGGCTGGTCATGAACTCCTGACCTCAAGTGATCCACCCAACTTGGCCTCCCAAAGTGCTAAGATTACAGGCATGAGCCATGTCATTTTTTTTTCAGTAGAATCTTATATGAAATTATTGAGCCTTTTCAAATGATTCTATCTTTAAAAGTTCCTGATAAATGGAAACTTACTGCCAGCTCATAAGACATAAGCACATCCTCCTTGATCTTGGAAATGTATAATGTGATTGAACCTTTTTTCCCTGCTTTTCATGAGCTGTATGAACCTTTATTAAACAAGAAATCTTTTAAAATAAAAATTTAAAGTTATTTAGTAAATGAATAAATTAACTGTATTGTGCTAATTTTTAAGAAACTATACTTAATTTTAAAATATTTTTGTTTTTTTCTAGGGTATCAATATTCATTTAGCTAAAAAAATGATTGAAGATCGGAGTAGAGATTATATGAATGCTAGACGTGTAGCAAAGGTATGGAATTCCATCAGGCTATTTTAATGATTATTATGAGTCTGTTGTTTACAGCAGAGCTTTCCCTGTCTGGTATTACTCTTGATATTTTCAGTCATTAGCAATCTTAACAGCAATTAATTGCAAAGTCTGAGGAGATGACATATTTGAAATGAAATCTCTCTTTGTAAGAACAAAATATAATAAATTGGGTTTAGAAGAAATTGTTTTTTAAAATATGGAAACAGAAGACATAGAGAGAGACAAGGCTCTACTTAGAATTGATGAAGTAATTCTTTTCCCTCTATTATTTGGGTTCGTCTGAATATCGTATTACTCTGTGGTCTAATAACATAGCTCTCAGGGACACATTTTGATTGTGTGCATACCTTTCTATTCATTGACACTCTTGGAAGTTAGGAAAAATAGCCTATTAATACAAACTATTGAAATTTTAAAAGACAGTTTCTCCAAAGATGGCAATAATAATGCCACCAGATCTTCAATCTTATTGATCTGTCAACTCTTACATCCTGGAAAGTAACCTCCTAGATCACTTATAGAGAGGGCCCATGGGTGTTTTGTTTACCCACTCCTGGGAACCTGTTCTTGAGTGGGTAATACTCTTATCTTTCTCTCTACTCTTAAATAGTTTTTAGGTTATATTAACAAAGTGGTATTTGGAAAAAGTAGGCATTTTGAACAGTCTTCCAAACTGATCTACCCCATCCCCCATATATCTCAGTTGTTCCTGGCTCACCAAAGAATTCTAAATCCTTGTTGTCTAGGAATATGAGACAGTAATGAAAGGCTTGGACCGTAATGCTCCCTCGGTGCCTCCTCAGAATACTCCTCAAGAAGCTCAACAAGTAGATATGTGGAAGAAATATATACAGTGGGAAAAGAGCAACCCTCTTCGTACAGAGGATCAGACCCTTATAACAAAAAGAGGTAACAAGATTAACCCTCATGGGACTTCAGTTACATGTATGTTAGGCCACTTGGTATCCCCATAGGTTACTAAAATTTTCTTACCCCTAATCTTTTTTTCTTTTGTTCTTCAGATTCAATAATTCCTATAGATCTATCTCCATATTCACTGAACCTTTGTTTTCATCATATGCAGTCTGCAATTAAGCCCATCCAGTGAACGCTGTATTTCAGATACTATATTTTTCAATTCTATAAATTTCCATTTTAGAAATTTTTTATTTTTTATATTTCTTTTTTATGGTGTCCATTTCTTAGTTGAGATTCCTTGTGTGTTCATTACCATCTTTTTCTTTGTTTCTTAGAACGTATTTATAATAGTAGTTATAAAGTCCTCATCTGCCAATTCCAACATCTGGGCCTTCAACCACCATGGAGTTTATTTTCTTTGATTGCTTTTTCTCTTGACTGTGGTTTACATTTCCCTATTTCCTGTTTAAATTTTTTCTTTTAGATATTGTACAAATGTACAAATGAAACATTGTAAAGACTGTAGATTCTGTCATCTTCCTCTGAAGAATGTTTTATTTTAGGAGGAAGTTAAATATTACTGTCAGATTACTTGGACTTTGTGGAGGCTTAGTTTTATACTATGAAGACAGGTCTGTTTTAGTTTTACCATTAATCTCAGATTAAATACCTTATTCTTGGGACATAGTCTTTACTCCTAAGACAATGAAAAGTCTAAGGTGTTTACCCCAACCATCTAATTGGATGGGACTCAAATTCTAAACTTCATCTCCCTTAGTTGCTGAGGTATCTATTTAACTCTTTCTGCCTTCCAGCTTTGTTTTCTGCTGGTCTGTTTGTATTCTTCCCTGTGTATGTACATTTTAGGGATCAGCTGAGGATTTGAGAACATTTATGCCCAGATTTTCAGGATCTGGCTTTCTCCTTTTGGGGATGTCTCCTCAATTTCCAGCTGCTCTCATAGGCCAGAACTCCATGTTACTTCAAGACAGTAAGACTGCAGCATTTGACTTGAGTTCTAGCTATCCCAGAAGTGCACAACATGGGCATGTGTTTGAAGGGAAAAGCCATATTTAAATATGGATCTCACCTAGTGTTGTTCTGTCTTTTTAAGGTCTCAATCTCCTGATTTCTGCTTCTTTTGGTCATTTCCAGTACATTTAGATAGTTGCTTTTGTATTTGTGTTTTGTTTGTTTGTTTATAATTTTTACTTGCTGAGGGTTGGTCTGATACAAACTACTCTGTCAGTGCCAGACTCTTAATTTGGAGCTTTATTGAATTCCTCAATCTTGCCTTGCTGTTGCCTTGCTGTCTTACTTGCAGGTCTTTGCAAATATTGTTTCCTTTGCCCACTTTTTTTGTATCTACCCCATCCTTACTCCACTTCACTTATTTGCCTCTGACCAGCTTCATCCCTTCTTCAGGTGTTGTGCTAGATGTCAGTTCCTTAGTGAAGCCTTTCTTGAGCCCCTAAACTATGTTAAGTCCTGCTGCTGTAAGTTTTCAGAGTATACTGTACTTTCATCATCATAATCCTTTTGATCTTTGCTTTCTGTCTGTCCTCCCCATATACTGCAGACTTCTTGAATATAGGAAGTCTTACTCACTGGTATATTCACCGTGCCTTCCACATTCCCTGGCATATAGTTGGTGCTCAATAAGTATTAACTTAGGCTGGGTGCAGTGGCTCACATCTGTAATCCCAGCACTTTGGGAGGCTGAGGCGGGAGGATTGCTTGAGCCCAGGGGTTCAAGACAAGCCTTGGCAACATGGTGAAACCCCATCTCTAAACAAGATTTTTTTTTTTTTTTTTGAGATGGAGTCTTGCTCTGTCGCCCAGGCTGGAGTGCAGTGGCGTGATCTCCACTCACTGCAAGCTGTGCTTCCCGGGTTCATGCCATTCTCCTGCCTCAGCCTCCAGAGTAGCTGGGGCTACAGGCACCCACCACCATGCCTGGCTAATTTTTTGTATTTCAGTAGAGACAGGGTTTCACCATGTTAGCCAGGATGGTCTCAATCTCCTGACCTTATGATCCGCCTGCCTCGGCCTCCCAGAGTGCTGGGATTACAGATGTGAGCCACCGCACCTGGCCACAAGATTTTTAAAAATAAGCCAGATGTGGTGGCACACACCTGGTCTCAGCTACTTGGGAGGCTGAGGCAGGAAAACCACTTGAGCCCAGGAGGTCGAGGCTGCAGTGAACCATATTTGTGCCACTGCACTCCAGCCTACGTGACAGAGACCCTGCTTCCAAAAATAAAAAAAATTAATAAGTGATGGATAGATGGAGGGAACTTGGATGGATGATGGTGCCAGAAATCACTAAAGCTTTTTATTTCTAATTATCATTAATTTTTGAGGAGCCTAATTTGGTTATGATATTTACATTGATAGTTTTACAAATAATAATTATTTTAATTGAATATTGTTTGTTAATTTCTTCCCTTAGTTATGTTTGCTTATGAACAGTGCCTGCTTGTGCTGGGCCATCACCCTGATATTTGGTATGAAGCTGCCCAGTATCTTGAGCAGTCAAGTAAACTGCTCGCAGAAAAGGGAGTAAGTGTTCCTTCCCTATCCCCACTTTGATATTTTTGTGGTTTTGATATAGCAATGATTTACTGAAAAATATAACTGAATTTTGGTAATAAAGCATAAGTATTGAAAATTTAAGTTTACGTTCATGTGAATCTTAGTGACACTCATATAATTAGACCTCCTTAGAATTAAAATAAACTGGCAGTTTTTTAACGTATCAAAGTGATGAATCATTTAGAGTACTTGCATGGTTATTTTGTAAGTTAAAATAATGAAAGGAGTTTTTGGAATTTTTTTAGAATCGAGAAATGCATATGTGTTTATGTATGTGTGTGTGTGGATACATATATGTGTGTGTACATACATGTATGCTTTCTTAGACACATAAATAAAATAAAGTAGATGTAACTTTATTAATTTTATTCTCTCACAACTATATTAAAATTATTGAAGATGAGCTTTCTTTTTTTTCTCCCAGGATATGAATAATGCCAAATTATTTAGTGATGAAGCTGCTAATATATATGAAAGAGCCATAAGCACTTTATTGAAGAAGAATATGCTTCTTTATTTTGCATATGCAGATTATGAAGAGGTAAGTAAAAATGTTTAGAGCCTTCTTATAATTCAATTTTTTAGTGCAGGACTGAACTTTTTTTCTGGCTGCTTGTTTGCCAGGCATATTGCTTTTGGTAGACAGAGATGATGCCAAATGAACAGTTATTAGTTGTCAGCTTATACTATATTTATGCTCAATGGAGATGCCATTGGGGGTGGGAGGTTATAGCCGCTGGATTCCTTAGAGCTCAAATCCTGCTTATTTATGACCATATGTTGATATTCACTTCTTCTGTACCACCTTAGAGTCGCATGAAGTATGAAAAGGTTCACAGTATATATAACAGACTTCTGGCAATTGAGGATATTGACCCCACCTTGGTGAGTAACTTTACAAATCTTTTTTTCCACCTTTACAGTCTTATCTAACAAAAAATAATTTAAATTTATATACAATAAAATTCACTGTTTTTGTTGTATAGTTCTATTAATCTTGACAAATAACATTGAGTCATGGGATCCCCACCACAATTAAGATAGAAAACACCACCATCCTCCAAAAATTCCCCCATGTGACCCCTTTGTAGATATAACCCTTCCCTCTGCCCTTACCTCTGACAATTACTGTTTTCTGCTAGAATTTTTTCTTTTTAATGCAGCAGTATAAAATAGATACAGAGGCACTTTCTCTAACACTTTCTTTGTGATCATGGTTTGAAGCCACTTTATGCCACAGAATTGTTGCTTAATAAATATTTCTTTTTAAATGAGGCAGGAGAAACCGACATCCTGGGAAGAAATTAGACTGAAACTCACTTTATGCTAAATCCTGCTCTATCATAGTGGTTTTCAAAGCCCCAAGTGCAAAAGTGCAGTGATGCTCTCCCATTGGGAGAGGAAGGGGACAGGCTTGTGGGTGTGTCTCTAGAACCTCTGCCTCAAGTCAATTATAGCTACACTACTTTTTCTTGTTAACGATTTATATTGGGATTCCACTGCTATAATTCCTACATTTATTCATCATCTTATAATTCATTCCACAAACATATCTGGCAAATATATTGCTGGAGTCTATGCATTGTGCTAGACTCCAGCAACATTAATGACAAACTAGATGAAATTCCTTTTCTTGAGGAACTCATAGTCCATCCATCCATCCATCAAAACTGGGTAATATAGCTAGACATTATCAATACTGGGCAAACCAGGACCCTACTAATTAGTCATTTGTTCACTAAACAAAACTGCATACTCATGATGTACTGGACACTCTGTAGGTGCTGGGTATAAAATGGCTCATAGTTTATCCATGAAGTTCTATTATATGTTGTTTGGAAAATAGAGTAGTGGGCTTTTAAAAAGAAACCAAGAAAATGTGAAGTTAAACATGTATTGCAGGCTGGGCGCGGTAGCTTACACCTGTAATCCCAGCACTTTGGGAGGTCGAGGCAGGCAGATCACGAGGTCAGGAGATTGAGACCAGCCTGGCTAAAATGGTGAAACCCCGTCTCTACTAAAAAACAAAAATAGCCGGGTGTGGTGGCGTGTGCCTGTAGTCCCAGCTACTTCGGAGCCTGAGGCAGGAGAATGGCTTGACCCCAGGAGACAGGTTGCAGTGAGCCAAGATCGCACCACTGCACTCCAGCCTGGGCAACAGAGCGAGACTCCGTCTCAAAAAAAAAACATGTATTGTAAGACATGCTTGTATTAAAGCAACCCTTGAGTTTTTTAGATATTGGCATTCATTAATGGAGTATGTTCTAGTAGTGTCACACTTTTCACTCTTAAACTTTAATTTACATATTCTAGAATTAGATAATGGTGATGATTGCACAACCTTGTGAATATATTTAAAACCACTGAATTGTAAAGGGTGAATTTTGTGCTATGTGAATTATATCTCAATAAAAAAACAAATTAATTTGCATGCATCTCTAATACCAGAAAAAAATTAGTTTGTGGATTTAAATAGAATATTATCTAAATTCCTACTTTCTAATTTATTGGGTATTGAGGATTGCTTTCTTATGCAGGAAACATACTGCCTAATTTATAGAACACAAATACTTTCTTTTGCATAGGTATATATCCAATATATGAAATTTGCACGGAGAGCAGAAGGCATCAAATCTGGAAGAATGATATTTAAAAAAGCAAGAGAAGATACCAGAACCCGCCACCATGTCTATGTTACTGCAGCACTCATGGAATATTACTGTAGTAAGGTAAATACTGAAATACAAGTGTAAAGGTAAAACAACTTCCTTCATCTGAGGTTCGTAAAAGAAAGGTGATTTTAGCTTCTGTCATTAAGCTTTTATTGCTCCATTTTGTAAAGGCAGTCTAAGTGTATCTGTGTAAAATTTTATGGAGCATCATCCAAATCCCCAACTACTTGCTAATTTATGCTTCATTAATCACTATATTTCTAATTTGTGCTTTATTAATCACTATATTAATCACTATTTAGTGATTTCTAATCACTAAACTCCTTTGAATAGTTTCTAGCTCAGCAATTTTTACTTAACATGATTTTAATTTGTTTTAATTCTTACATATTTTGTCATATGTAGGTATAATTTTAATATTCTTTTAAGTGTTTTTTATCTGACATTTCATGGAAATCTGTATTTTACTTTCTTTACTTGTAGGACAAATCTGTTGCCTTTAAGATTTTTGAGCTGGGGCTAAAAAAATATGGAGACATTCCAGAGTATGTCCTGGCCTATATTGACTATCTTTCTCACCTCAATGGTAGGTTGATTCTAGAATCTATAATGATTACTTAATATTAAACCATGTGAAATTATGTTGCTAGATTTCTTCCTTCTTGAATGTATTATAATTTTGACATAGCAGACAGGCACTTGTTAGGCACTCAAGAAATACTTGTGGTATATCAACCATGAATATATTTACTGAGCAGTGGTAGATGTTTTTTGACTCTGCAGAACTGTCTTTATTCAGTAAAGTACCATCAGTAGTGGGATAAAGCTTCAGAGTCAGAGTCAGGAGACACAGAGTTGTTTATATTCATCTCTGATGACTCTGGGCAGATCATCTCCTGTTTCCTGGAAGGAAAACAAACAAACAAAAAACCCTCTAGCCACCAAAACTCAAACTCAAAAGATGCCCAAATAGTAAAGTAAAACACTTTGAGGATACTGGGGAAAAGATTCAAAAAGAAACATTTTGGTTTTTAGTATTTATTTCCCTATTCTGTTGTACGAATAACACTGGCCATCCTTTATTGAGTTCCTACCAGGCACTGTGCTAGATAATTCATATATGTATATCATTTAGTCTAGTTAACAACAGTCCACAATATGTAATTTCTTAACAAAAAAAGATGTAGTATAAAAGTTGGTTTTTTAGCTAGGTGTGGTGGCGTATGCCTGTAGTCTCAGACACTTGGAAGGATCACTTGAGCCCAGGAATTGGAGGTCACAGTGAGCTGTGATCACGCCACTGTACTCCATCTAGCCTGGATGACAGAGCAAGACCCTGTCTCTAAAAAACATTTAAAAACAAATGAATAGGCCGGGCGTGGTGGCTTACGCCTGTAATCCCAGCACTTTGGGAAGCCGAGGCAGGCAGATCACCCAAGGCCACAGGAGTTTGAGACCAGCCTGGCCAACACAGCGAAACCCTGTCTCTACTAAAAATATAAAAAATTAGCTGGACGTGGTGGCAGGCGCCTGTAATCCCAGCTACTGGGGAGGCTGAGGCAGGAGAATTGCTTGAACCCTGGAGGCGGAGGCTGCGGTGAGCCGAGATTGCGCCATTGTACTCCAGCCTGGGCAACAAGAGCGAAACTCTGCCTCAAAAAAATAATAATAATAAAGTAAATAAATAAATATAAATAAATACATCACTAAAAGTTGGCTTAAGAAAGAAATATGCAATTATATGTCATGTAAATGATTATAGAATTAGATATCATAGGTATAAATCAGTAATTTTAATATTTCAGAAAAATAGAGCATTCTATTTACCTAAATAATATAAAAGAGTAAAACTTAAATATGATTTTGTATTTCAGCTTAATGATTCTACATTCTGGGAAAAAGGCTTAACTCCAAAAAATGAGATAGTGGGGCATTTAATATTCCTCATAAATCTTAAATTGTTTTTCCTGATTTTTTTTTTAGAATAGTTACTAGTATATGTATTTTTATTTTTTTAAAAGGAGGATATCTGGTGTTAGCATTATTGTCTTCCAAAATCAGTGTCTTAGATGATTCTTTCATTCATCTATCCATCTATCCATCCATGAAACATTTATTCATTACCTTCTGGTTACTAGAGTCTGGGAATACCAAGATGAATAGGATCCAGAAAAACGTTTTTGTGGGGGAATCCAATGTGTAAATATAATTGCATCATCATTTGATGTTTCACTGTAGCATAGTTCTGAGGTTAGGTGTATAATCTTAAACTTCAGTTTCCTCATCTGCAGAATGGTCATAATAAGAATACCTTTCATAGGACTGTTGAGAGGGTAAATGAGTTTTTGCATGTGTTTCACTTATATATAGAATGTTGTGATTATTCCATAAATGTTATGATGAGGGTGGTGATCATTAAAAATGTGCTAAATACTGTAATAGATTCCTGAAGGAAGTACTATGGAAGCACAGAGAAGAGAGTATAATTTAAGTTATAGAGCTATGCTGCACAATTATGGTAGTCACTAGACTATTAGGTATTGAGCACTTGAAATGTGGATAGCCTGGGCTGGGTGTGGTGGCTCACACCTGTAATCCCAGCACTTTGGGAGGCCGAGGCAGGCAGATCACGAGGTGAGGAGTTCCAGACCAGCCTGGCCAATATGGTGAAACCCCGTCTCTACTAAAAATATAAAAACTAGCCGGGCATGGTGGCATGCACCTGTAGTCCCAGCTACTCAGGAGGCTGAGGCGGAAGAATCGCTTGAACCTGGGAGACAGACGTTGCAGTGAGCTGATATTGCGCCACTGCACTCCAGCCTGGGTGACAGAGTGAGACTCCATCTCAAAAAAGAAAAAAGAAATGTGGCTAGGCCAAAATGAGTTGTGGTGTAAGTGTGTAAATACATACCAGATTTCAAAGACTTAGTACAAAAAAAAATGTAAACTATCTTAACAATTTTTCATATTGATTACATGTGGAAATAAGATTTGGATATATTAGGTTGATTAAATATATTAATTTCACCTGTTTTTACCCATTTTATTAAATTCCATATGTGGCTTGTATTATATTGCTGATGGACAGCAGTGTTCTAGAGGGTGTCATAGAGAAGGGCACATGAGTTGGATTTTGAGAGATGAGTGGTAGTTAGCCAGGTAAAGAAAGATAAATGCATTATTCCGGGCAGAGAGCACAACACATAGGCAGGCAGTGTGAAAGTTCTGTGGAATGGTAAAAAGTGTGTCTGGAGCAAAGCTTGGGATAAAACAGAAAAAGATAAAATGTAAGATTTGTTTAACATTTTTTAAAGTATAATACGTTAAATTGA
Source organism: Gorilla gorilla gorilla (assembly GCF_029281585.2). Taxonomy (NCBI): domain Eukaryota; kingdom Metazoa; phylum Chordata; class Mammalia; order Primates; family Hominidae; genus Gorilla; species Gorilla gorilla. The sequence goes on along the minus strand of NC_073233.2, from coordinate 39,453,610 downwards.
AGATAGAAGCCAAAAAAATAGCACCATCTTCTTTGGTCTAATATATTTAATTTCTTGGTTTTATTTTGCATATGGACATGTAATAAACTGAATAACTACTCTCAGGCAATAAAAAACAACTCCTCTGCTGGGTTAATTTTTCCTTTGAACAGCTTTATTGAAGTATAATTTGTATACTATAAGTCCATCCATTAGGTGTACAGTTCAGTGGTTAGTAGTAGATTCAGTGGTTGTTGTTACTGTTAGATTCTTAAGTTTTAAAAGATAACTTAGAGTTTAGCAAGAAGTGTCATTTTCCCACTTCCAGATATAGAGGACCTCCTGAGACTCTTAAAAGTTAATACACCTCTGTCAACAATTCTTAATTCATTTACATTTCCATAGTTACCTGCCAACCTAGATATTGTACCTCTGCAAGAGTTAAAGTAGCTAAATATAGCATAGTCCTGGTGCCTCAAAATAAGAAACTCAATTATTTCTAAGTTTGAGTTTGCCATCCTTCCATGTTCAATGTATTTAAAAAAATAGCAGTAGTCTGACTAATGTCAGCAGATATGTACTTGTCATTATTTTTAAAAGGCAAATGGGATACCTGGTTCAGATGGCACTGTTATAAATGGTTTTGCATTAGAACTGCAGTATAGTAGAGGAGGGCTGAACTAGAAGGGAAAAAAACATGGCTTGCAGTTACTGCTCTGCTACTCAGTCACCAAGAGCCAGATCAAATCTCTTAATCTTTCTGAAGCTCAAGTTTCCTCATCTATAAAAATCAAGTGTGATAATAGTTAAACCTTTCTGCATAGGATTTTTGTAAGGATGAAGTGAGATAATGCATATGAAAATATTGTTGCATTGTAAAAGTGAATTAAAAAAAATTTAAAATCTTTTTCAATATCCTAGAGGACAATAATACCCGAGTTTTGTTTGAACGAGTTTTAACATCTGGAAGCCTTCCTCCTGAGAAGTCTGGGTAAGCCATTGTGAAAAGTTGTTGATCAGGTTCTAAAGACAGCTTTCTTACCTGAATTGTGGTCTATGGGGTGAATGTTTGCTTGAGTATGAGTTTCAAGAGAAATTTCGTTTCCTTCTCAAGATTTATTTTACCTATCAGCAGTACTTTTATACCTGTTTAAGATTATTTTTAAATTTCTGCACAGTGATTAGAATTGTTTTTAAGAGATGCCATAGCAATTTATTATCATCTTTCTTGTTTACTATATATCCCTAACCAGAAACTGTGGCTCATGTCTGTAATCCCAGCATTTTGGGAGGCCAAGGTGGAAAGATGACTTTAGCCCAGGAGTTTGAGACCAGCCTGGGCAACATAGTGAGACCCAATCTATACAAAAAATATTAAAAATTAGCTGGGTGTGGTGGTGCATGCCTGTAGTCCCAGATACTGGGAGGCGGAGGTGGGAGCTGGAGGACTGCTTGAGCCCAGGAGGTTGAGGCTCCAGTGAGCTGTGATCACACCTCTGCACTCCAGCCTGGGTGACAGAGTGAGACTCTGTCTCAACAACAACAAAAAAGATACCTCTCTCTCTCTCCCTAGAAATTGATATTAACATGTTAAGAGAGGCATTCTGAAATTTTCACCTCCCTTACTCAAAAGCAAAGACTCTTGTAAATTCAAAGTTTGTTTTACATATTATGTCTCTGACTTATGGTTTTGTCTCTTGTTAGTTTTACCATACAGAGGAACAACACTGTCAAGTGGTACAGTGGAAATATTATAGTAAGGCTTTGGAGTCTTGGGTTCAATATCCAGCTAGATGGCAAATTTCATAGCTATACCAATCTTCACTTTCTTATTAACAATAATGTCTACCAGTGTAGGATTTTTTGTGATAGCCATATATCTGGTATATAAGAGGCACTTAATATATTACTTTAGTACAAAGGTGCATAGTGACATTTAAGTAGTCTCAGAGCATTAATTTTAGCTGTTAGAACAATGATGAGGCACCAGTTTTTCCCCAGTGATCCACGTTAATGGGAAACAATAGCGTAATCATTAGATTTTGGAGTATATTTCTATTCATATATTAGATGAAGAATGTATTCTACATTATAATTCCTGCCACTTAAAATGAAGCCACATTATTCAGGAGAAATTAGAAATCTGTCTAGGTTCCTTTTCCAACTTCTCCACCTAGAGTTTATCCTCTCTAAGGTAAGTCTCTCATATTGACCACAAAGAAGCAGCAGCTATACTAAATAAGTAAAAACTCAAAAATGGGCTTAAATACTGAAGTGATAGGTTTATAATTTACTTTGAAATACGTAAGCAAAAATAAGATGAAGCAAATATGGCAAAATATTAGCAATATAGGTAGTGGTATATAGGTATTCATTATACTATTCTATTTTTCTATAGTTTAAAAATCTTTATAATAAAAAGTCACTTTTTATAACTTAAGGGAAAAAGAGAGAGCTTAAGGCGTTTTTGTAAATGAACTCACTGCCCTAAACCCAGAATAATTAAAGTATTGATTGTATTTCTTTTCTTGCAGAGAAATCTGGGCCCGATTTCTAGCATTTGAAAGTAATATTGGTGATCTAGCTAGTATACTCAAAGTGGAGAAAAGACGGTTTACAGCATTCAAGGAAGAGTATGAAGGGAAAGAAACGGCTTTACTAGTAGATAGATACAAGTTCATGGATTTATATCCTTGCTCTGCAAGTGAATTAAAAGCACTTGGTTATAAGGTATGTACTTAGGATCAAGATGTGGAGTGTCCTCACTTTTCCAGTGTTTTAGAAGAGTTCATTGATAACCTGCACTCTAAATTCTGAAATGTGAATCTAGTTTTAGAATAGATTTGCAGGAAGCAAGAAAAAAGTTCAAAGATTTTCCTTGGGTTTAGGAAATCCTGAGTGTCAAAGTAGCTGAACAAAATGAGAATTGAAATGGGATTTAATAGTTTCATTCTGTCCCTGAAATTGTCAGTGCCTTATATCTTATATCTGGTGGGCAAGATGGAGGGAGTGTGGAGGGAAGAAAAACAAAAGAAAATCTGAATGTCATCTTAGGTATTACTTTTTTTTCCTAATAGTTCTTATCAAATTGATAAATATGTTTTGACAGATCTTAAACCAAATGTAGTTCCTGTTGCATATTTTGTAAGATATAATGAAGAAATATTACAGCTTGTTAAATCCATAAAGTTCCTTGAGGGATTTGTATTCTTAAAACAGTGTTCCTTTAGTGGCCTTTGGGGGAATTAGCTCATCTATGAATAGAACTCTTTTATACAGACTACTGAGTCATAAGAAAACAAATCTGGCACCTGAACCTGTTCAGGCCACAGGGAGAGATTAATATTTACAAAGCCCCAGTAACAGCCCTTGCTGATAAAACCACTGTTATATCATCTCTTAATCTTTCTGTGACATGTGAACAAAGACTAAGATGGAAATTCACAGAGAAGTCCTTGGTTGATCTCTTTAAGCCAACCACCATTAGGATGTTCCTGACCATCATTCTCCTTTTTCTCACTGCCCTCTTTTAGCCTGGGTCTTGCTCTGTCTGATCCAGATAAAATATTTTGAGAAAAAACTACCCATAATTGATATTCAGACATTTTTGTTAATGGAAGCCCTATTTCTGTGCCAGATGCAGATTCCTGGTATGAACCATAGGATTACTGCTCAGGGATAAGTAGTTTCTGCTTCTAGTTTTAACTACTTCTCAATGAAAAGTCAAAGATAGTTTAAGACTACAGTAAATCCTCATTTAACATCATTGATAGGTTCTTAGAAACTTTGACTTTAAGCTAAATAATACACAGCGGGTCCTCAAATAACGTTTTTGTGTTTAACATGGTTTTGTTATAACCTTGATAAGAAAAAAATTGGTTTTCCTATACATCGTTTCTGTCTTTTTTTTTTTTTTTTTTTTTGAGATGGTCTCACTCTGTTGCCCAGGCTGGAGTGCAATGGTGAGATCATGGCTCACTGCAGCCTTGATCTCCCTGGGCTCAGGTGATCTCCTGTTCAGCCTCCCAAGTAGTTGGGATTACAGGCAAATGCCACCACATCTGGCTAATTTGTGTATTTTTTTGTGGAGATGGGGTTTCACCATATTGCCCAGGCTGGCCTCAAACTCCTAGGCTCAAGGAATCCACTTGCCTTGGCCTCCCAAAGTGCTGGGATTACAGGCAGCAGCCAACACGCCTAGCCCATCATTTCTCTAAAAGTTGCAGTTTCCTAGAACCTATACAATGTTAAGTGAGGGACTTACTGTACTTTGTGCAATTGCTAGAAAAAGCTATTTCAACTTTTCCAAGATGAAAATGAAAATTAAGGCAGTTAATTAAAATAAAGATCTGCCAGGCACAGTGGCTCACGCCTATAATCCCAGCACTTTGGGAGGCTGAGGCAGGCGATCACTTGAGCCCAGGAGTTCAAGACCAGCCTGGGAAACATGATGAAATCCCATGTCTACCAAAAAAAGAGAGAAAAATTCAAAAATTAGCCAGGTGTGGTGGCGCCTGCCTGTGGTCCCAGCTATTCGGGAGGCCAAGGTGAGCCCAGGAGGGAAGCTGAGCCTACTTTAGTGAGCCGTGATCAAGCCACTGCACTCCTGACTGGGTGACAGAGTGAGACCCTGTCTTAAAAAAATAAAAAATAAACAGAAAAGAAAGATCTTATAGTGGCCAGGTGTGGTGGCTCACACCTGTAATCCCAGCACTTTGGGAGGCCAAGGCGGGTGGATCATCTGAGGTCAGGAGTTTGAGACCAGCCTGGCCAACATGGTGAAACCCTGTCTCTACTAAAATACAAAAATTGGCCGGACTTGGTGGCGGGCATCTGTAATCCCAGCTACTCAGGAGGCTGAGGCAGGAGAATTGCTTGAACCCAGGAGGTTGTAGTGAGCCAAGATAGCACCACTGTACTCCAGCCTGGGTGACAGAGTGAGACTCTGTCTCAAAAAAAAAAAAAGAGAGAGTAAGTATTCAGGAGTAGAACTACTTCCTGAATATGATGTTTTCCATCTTGTATTTCTATTTCTACTCTTTTGTTTTTTGGGGAAGGATTAATGTGCTTCTGTGTTTAACGGTGGGTGGTATGGTATGTATGTATCTGTGAGAAAGATTTTTAAAAAGCGATACCCAATGTGTCTACCATTTAGATTTGCTTATATAATACATACCAGATGTCACCAACTGCATTTCAACAAATTTTGAGAAAGTGGAATGCTTTTATATCCCTTGATGGCGGCAAAAAGGGGTTCTTTTGTTTCTAGACAGACAGAGTAACACTGGGTTGCCTGGAGCAGAGGAGCTCCTCTGAGATAGGGCCTCTGTTCATAGGTGACTGTATTGCTTCCTTTGGCATATCTTGTCTCAGCCCTGGCAGGGCAATGCTAGTGTACTGAAAAGAAGACTGTGGATGGATTTGAGGTCAGAGAGGCCTGCCCTCCCAATCCTCCTCTCTCTACTTCTTATTAGCTGTGTGACCTGGGAAATATCAAAACCTTTGTGAGCTTCAGTCCCTTCTATAAAATGGAGATGTTACTATTTCCCTCATTAAAAACAGAATGGCTAAAATTGCCTGATGAATAGTGTCTGCTCAGTAAATAATCCTTGTCCCCTGTAATAAATAGTACATTGGAAATAATTTTTCATTGCATTAGCAAAATCTTAACCGGTGTGATGCCTTCACAAAACAGGAAGTCACTTAATCCAGCTTCTTCATTTAATGAAACTGGTGTTCAATTCTAATGGAAGGGAGGTGTCAGAAGATCTAAAATCTTGAATTTTCCTCCAAATTATCCTGGCCTCTACTTGGTTCCCAGTCTGACTACCCAAAAAAGCTTGTATCTGTCCTACAAATGTCCTGCCTGGCAACACTACGTTTAATGACTTGTAACTTGTATGGGGTAAAGTTATGATACACTGAGTCTTAGAAACAAATAGCTTTCCTTGTTGAGTAACAATCTTTACCATCATTAGAGTCCTTGCTTATCCGTCTCCATTTTTTTTCTGTGGTTTTAACCCAGATATTCACACTGTATCCTCAAGGTTATTGCATGATTATTCTCTAGTAGTCCCTTTTTCAGGTTTAGGATTCTTCTGTTCTGCATTTTCAGGATGTCTCCCGTGCTAAGCTAGCAGCTATAATTCCGGACCCAGTTGTAGCTCCTTCTATAGTGCCTGTTCTGAAAGATGAAGTGGATAGAAAACCAGAATACCCTAAACCAGACACTCAGCAGATGATTCCATTTCAGCCACGACATTTAGCACGTAAGCCATGACTTTAGATCCAGTACTGAGACGTTGGTTTGTTTGTTGATTTAAATCCAAAGTGTGGGGGTAAAGTGACATGGTCTCTCAATTGTGGGTTAATTATTAGACTTAGGATCACTATGACAAGTGATTTAGCTTTAATCTTTGAACCAGATTAACTAAGAATGTCCTAAAAACAAAACTTCAATGATCCAGATTCCAGGAACCCATTCTGGCAGTAATACTTGGTTTTCAGAAATGCTGCTATGGCCAGGTGCAGTGGTTTACACTTATAATCCTGGCACTTTGGGAGGCCAAGGCAGGTGGATCACCTGAGGTCAGGAGTTTGAGACCAGCCTGACTAACATGGTGAAACTTTGTCTTTATTAAAAATACAAAAATTTTCTGGGCCTGGTGGCATATACATGTAATCCCAGCTACTTGGGAGGCTGAGGCAGGAGAATCACTTGAACCCGGGAGGCGGAGGTTGCAGTGAGCCAAGATGGTGCCATTGCACTCCGGCCTGGGCAACAAGAGCGACACTCTGTATCAAAAAAAAAAAGGAATGCTGCTACGTACAGATTACCTGAACAGCTGGTGGAAATTTTCTTCACTGATAGATTTGGTTTCTTTACTTAGGAATGGGTTAGTAGCTTCTCTAGATTCTTTTTGAACAAGGCCCTTCTGATTAAATACACTGTTGAATAATTGACTTGAAACAGGATTGCTAAACAAATGACTTGTGTAACTCAGAAACACTCTTTGACAAAAACTGACTTTAGTTCAGTCCCTGGTTGTCTTACACAAAGTCACTTGTCTACTTCTCTGCCTCCCAGTGGCCATGGCATTGAGACTGCTCTGTCTCACCCACTTTGGTTTGGTAAAGCCCTAGAAGTATTTTCAGTGTCCAGAACAAAGCAGCAGACATGGAAGATCTTTATGTGCAAGTCACTTGATTTTAGCTCTGTGTAGAAATTCTTCCATTCCACTTGATTCATACTTTTCTTTTTCTCACAGCTCCAGGTTTACACCCTGTACCTGGTGGAGTGTTCCCAGTCCCTCCCGCAGCTGTTGTTTTAATGAAACTTCTCCCTCCTCCTATCTGTTTCCAGGTTTGTTCACTTATTTTCATGGTAGATACTGGCTCTGTGGGTCATAGTAATTGTGTATAAAGTTACTACTACTTTAATGTGTCAGATTACTGGGATTAAAATTTGTTCATGTCAAAATAGGGTCCTTTTGTACAAGTGGATGAACTGATGGAAATTTTCCGAAGATGCAAGATACCAAATAGTAAGTAACAGAAGCTCCATTTCAGAGTGTCATTCCACATTGTTGTCTCATAGGCAGTAGAGATTGTTATTCTCTGCCACTGAAGTTTTCGAAACCAGCCAGCCAATTTGAAGTGCAGTGAAACCCAGGAGTTACCCAAACCCTCTTTGGCAGAGAGAGGCTTATTCACATTGAATTCCACTAAGTAAAATGTCATAAAACTTTATCTTTTCTATTCATGTGAACATGCACTATCAGGCTTGGCTTATGAAAATTATTAGTTTTAACAGCAGCTTTTGTCTTTTTCTTTAATTATTTAGTATCAGTAGTACTATCCCATGTTTTGCTAAAATAGTAGGCTATGAAATAAACTATAAGGTATCCACAGTTGAACATACATACCCTTTCATAGTGGAATATGTTTTTACGTTTTGTTGTTTTGTTTTAATAGCTGTTGAGGAAGCTGTGAGGATCATTACTGGTGGGGCCCCAGAGCTAGCTGTAGAAGGCAACGGCCCCGTGGAAAGTAATGCAGTACTCACCAAGGCCGTCAAAAGGCCCAACGAGGATTCAGATGAAGATGAAGAAAAGGGAGCCGTTGTCCCCCCTGTTCATGACATTTACAGAGCACGGCAGCAGAAGCGGATTCGGTAGGGTTTAAACGCCTCTGCAGAAAACTCCTGTCCAGGATTCCTTTTGCCTCAAGTGGTATGTTTAAAAGAGACAACGCTTTGTTACAAGGTTCTTGGAAACAAAGTTGTATTGTCATTGGTGCCTCTATCACATGGTTCTTGAGAAAAAACAAACCAACCTGTGTGAATTTTAGAATATGGAACAGACCTATGCTCTAAGCAAAATTAGGTTTTCAAAAATGTGAGAACAGTACAAAATGGCAGAACCACATTTTGTTCCCTCTTCAAGGGTGTCTTGTATGTGCCGCTTGAAGATTTGTGAGTTTTTCAACAGTTTTATTTTAAAAACTGGATGGCTTATGATTGTAAAGCATTTTATCACATTTTCTGAAAACAATTGTTCTTGGTTTGCTTATGTAGAGTCCTGCCTTATTGTTTGTTTTTATTTATGGCAGAATGTATGAAATCCGTTTTGTAGTTTCAAATTTTAAAAGTCCTTTAAAAAAATAAAAGGATTCAGAAACATCATGCTTCCTCTGCTTCTTTCAGATTTTATTTACAATAACTACTTATGTTATTTATCCAATACCATTTAAAAATAAATGTCAGGACAAGGAAAAGTCATCTTGTATTTACTAAATGTATTAATCACATACTCTTTCCTGGTCTTTTTTGGTGCTAACTAAAAACATTTTTAAGAGGCAAATTAAACATTTTAGAAATCCTCAAATATGAATGCATTTGCTCCCCAGTAAATCTGAGGCAGATTAAGATCCTGTTAATACTTTTGTCTCTCTTGAAAGCAACCTAAGTGTGGAAATTCCTTTAACCACCTGCTGTCTTGTTCTCACATAGAGTATCTCTTATCTAAAATACTTGGGACCAGAAGTGTTCAGGATTTTGGATTTGTTCAGATTTCAGAATATTTGCATCATACTTACCAGTTCACCATCCCTAATACAAGAGTACAAATTCCAAAAAACTCCACTAAGCATTTTCTTTGTGCATCATGTTGGCACCGAAAAGGTTTTGGATTTTGGAACATGTTGGATTTCAGATTTTCAGATTAGGGATACTCAACTTGTATATTTTCACAGGGGCCCAGTGCTCAAGAACATTTTTTTTTCCATGAGCTAAACATAGATAACATTAAGGAAAATGACATTTATTTAACTAAATTCTAATTACAGTGAGCAAAAACTTGTAATGCAAATTAAGTCCAAAGAACTAGACTTTGCTCTTTGGTAACAACATTACCTCCTCTTCTCATTACTAGTTAAAAACTAAAAAGCAGGAAGGAAACAAAAAGGAGGGGAGGACAAGTATTATGATTATAAAGAAATGATCTTACATATTAGAAACAATTTAGTTTAGAATTTGAATTCAGATGTGATTAAATAATCTGACATTTAAAATCAGCTTCAAATGTCCCATAAAAGTCTTACTTGTAAAAAAAGGTTATGCTGAATCATTTAGTCATATAAATTTATATGTAGCAAGGTTATATAAATTGGTCAAAAGTGTGTTTAGTTTCCAGTATTTTCCCATTAAAGCTAAAAATCGCCTCTCAAAACAAAGTCAGCTGCCTCTAATTCAGACTTTCTTATCCTTTCAAGCATCACTTTCAAGTTGTGAGTTTTTTAAAAATATCACAGTTACCATCAAAACTTAAGACACAAGTAGGCCAGGTGCGGTGGCTCACTCCTGTAAATCCCAACACTTTGGAAGGCTGAGGCGGGCAGATTATTTGAGGCCAGGGGTTCAAGACCAGCCTGGCCAACAAAGTGAAACCCCGTCTCTACTAAAAATACCAAAAAAATTAGCTGGGCGTGGTAGCCCAAGCCTATAATCCCAGCTACTTGGGAGGCGAAGGCAGAAGAATTGCTTGAACCTGTGAGGCAGAGGTTTCAGTGAGCCGAGGTAGCGCCACTGCACTCCAGCCTGGGTGACAGAGCAAGACGCTCTCCAAAAAAAAAGACAAGTAATACCATATGGCATAGACTTTAAAATACAGAGATGTAGGCTGGGCGCGGTGGCTCTTGCCTGTAATCCCAGCCCTTTGGGAGGCTGAAGATTACTTGAGGCCAGGAGTTCGAGGCCAGCTGGCCAACATAGTGAAACCCTATCTCTACTAAAAATACCAAAAAAAAAAAATAAAATAAAAGTTAGCTGGGCATGGTAGCACAAGCCTGTAGTCCCAGGTACTCTGGAGGCTGTGGTGGGAGGATCACCTGAGCCCAGGAGGCCAAGGCTGCAGTGAGCCATGATTGATTGCACCACTGTACTCCAGCCTGGGTTAAAGAGTGAGACCCTGCTTCAAAAATTATATAGAGGTGTAGACTTGTTCCTGAAGTGCCATTTTTGGTGGTTAGTGTCGGGGGTGAGCAGCGACTATCTGGGGCTGGTGGTGTGAGGGTAAGAAGAATTTACCAAGACAATAGTAGGTAGAGAAAGGTAGATTAGAGAAGGTATGAAAATGCACTGCAAGGTTGGAACAGGCAGAGAAGATGCTTGTCTGCAAAGAGACAAAGGCTTGCTGGGGATTTTATAAGATAGTGCTATGTGCTGAAGGTTTTATGTACTACTGAGAATGCCAGTGTTGCAGTGAGCTAACTTGCAGGTGTCTGGTGATAAGTTGGGTGCAGTACGGCTACATGTCCTGGACCATGAAGAAAGGCAGACTCATAATTTATGTGCTTTTCCCTGCTCCCACCAGCCTGACTCCCTTTCCCTAATTATGACTCCACAGTTAGTGTTTTGAAGACAAACAGGCCGGGCGAGGTGGCGCACGCCTATAATCACAGCACTTTGGGAGGCCAAGGTAGGCGGGTCACCTGAGGTCAGGAGTTCAAGACCAGCCTGACCAACATGGTGAAACCCTGTCTCTACTAAAAATACAAAATTAGCCAGGTGTGGTGGCACATGCCTGCAATCCCAGCTACTTGGGAGGCTGAGGCAGGAGAATTGCTTGAACCTGGGAAGCAGATGTTGCAGTGAGCCGAGATCGCACCATTGCACTCCAGCCTGGGCATCAAGAGCGAAACTCCGTCACAAAAAAAAAAGAGAAGACAAAACAGTTTCAAATACCTGTAAGTGATCTGCAAAAATATTCCCATAGACAATAAAACAAAGCCATGTGAACATGTGTGAAAAACCGTTTTTTAGCGTGTGCACATGCGTGTGTGCACACACGCACACACACACTTGGTGAAAAGTGTCTTTAATCACTTTATTAGTCCATTCCCACAATGCTATAAAGAAATACCTGTGACTGGGTAATTTTTAAAGAAAAGAGGCTTAACTGGCTCATGGTTCTGTAGGCTGTATAGATAGATTAGTGGCATTTGCTTCTGGAGAAGCTTCAGGAAATGTATAATCACGGCAGAAAATGAAGGGGAAGAGGGACGTTTTACACGGCCAGGGCAGGATGAAGAAAGGGGGGAGGTGCCACACACTTTTAAACAACCAGATTTCATGAGAACTCACTGTCACAAGAACAGCACCGAGGGGATGGTGCTAACCCTTTCATGGGAACTTCACCCCCCTGGACCAACACCTCCCACCAAGCCCTACCTCCAACACTGGGGATTACAATTTGATGTGAGATTTGGTGGGGACACAGATTCAAACCACATCAATTATTATTAAGGCTACTATGTATATTATAATTGTTCCTATTGCATTTATTTATAGGATTTTTTTCTCCTAGAAATGACCAGCTCTTTGAGCATAAAAAGGATTCTCATTAGAAGAAAACATTTCCAAATGTTCTAACTGCTATAGATATGTATGAATTTTTAGTTTTTAAGGTGATTCTGCCTGATATTTGATAATTCCTTTTGTTAAACAGTTCAACAAGCAGCATGATGTTAGACATCTGAACTTACCTTTGGAAATCTAATGTGCAGACTCATGGGATAATCAGTCCTACAATTCCAAGGACTCATATCAGTATTGCTGGACCCAAAGAAATTGCCAAAAGATATCCATCTTTTTCCTGTTTATAAAAGCAATGACAGCATCTCCTCAAGATTCTAGAACTAGACAAAAGTTTCAAGGACTATATGTATGTCCTTCCTAAACAAAAATTAGTCAAACTCTGGCCTTTACCACTAAACTTCAAACAAGAGGTTGCACCTATGTGGCCACATCTAGTACAGTAAAAGGTTAATAGAAACTACTAGTAAACTTTCTGAACAACCAAACTATACCAACGAAAAAGAATGAAAAACACATCATTTCTGTTAGTATATTGACCTTAGTCAATAATTATGAATTTATTTGATATTATAACCCTGTATTGGCCTATAGTTAATAAATAAATGTTGAGTTCAATTTTATTAAACCATAGTCATCATGTCATAAATTTTTTTTTTTTTAACATGGTAGTTCTTTGACTGTGACAATGAGCAAGTGAACTTATGTTTTACTTAATAAAAATTTCAGCCAGGCACGGTGGCTCACATATATAATCCCAGCACTTTGGGAGGCCAAGGCGAGCAAATCACCTGAGGTCAGGAGTTCAAGACCAGCCTGGGCAGCATGGTGAAATCCTATCTCTACTAAAAATACAAAAATCAGCCGGGCATGGTGGCGCACACCTGTAATCCCAGCCACTCGGGGAGGCTGAAGCAGGAGAATTGCTTGAGCTTGGGAGCTGAGATTGTGCCACTGCACTCCAGCCTGGACAACAGAGTGAGACTCCATCTCAAAAACAAACAATCAAAACCAAAGAAAACAAAAATTTTCATAAGTCTTTTTGTTTGTTTTGAGACATGATCACAGCATAATCCTCCCACCTCAGCCTCCCAAGTAGCTGGGACCACAGGCATGCACCACCATCCACCACGCCCAGCTAATTTTTTAAATTTTATGTAGAAACGGGATCTACCTGTGTTGTCCAGCCTGGTCTTGACCTCCTGGGCTCAAGCAGTCCTCCCACGTCAGCCTCCCAAACTGCTGGGATTAGCCACCATGTGAAGCCCTTCTTTTTTTTATTTTTTATTTTTTTGAGATAGGGTCTCACTTTGTCACCCAGGCTGGAATGCAGTGGCATGATCTTGGCTGAATGCAACCTCTGCCTCCTGGGCTCAAGCAATCCTCCCACTTCAGCCTGCTGAGATGGGAGCACAGGCCTATGCCACCACGCCTGGCTAATTTTTGTACTTTTAGTAGAGACAAGTTTTCGCCATATTGCCCAGGCTGGTCTAGAGTTCCTGGCCTCAAATGATCTGCCTGCCTCGGCCTCCCAAAGTTCTGAGATTACAGGCGTGAGCCACCTCGCCCAGCCCCTCTTGTTTTAAGGTTACTTTTAAGTCAAGAAAAGTGACACTCCATCGAACCAGGCCTATAGCTTAGTTCTGGTTCTTAAGTTCGGTAGGCAATAAATGTAAGTCAGGTGTGACAGAAACCCACATGAGGGACAGTTTTAAGTAGAATTATATGTTTAGACTTTTAACACATATTTTGTAGAACTCTGGCTATTTCTGAAAGTACCAGTGAACACTTGATCGTTTAATAAACAGAGCTTACCTGGGCTTAAAGATTATCCCCTTCCCCACCCATTGAAGTTGCTTTGAATACTATGACTAAAAAGGCTTTCCATTAAAATAATTATATAATGCAAAATCCAATATAAATACACACTTGCAAATATCATTGTAGTTATTTATTTAGATTGTTTTTAAATGAGATAGTGCCTTTAAATATGACTTCATAGCCCATTATCCATTACCATTCATTCATCCACTCATTTGTTCATTCATGAATTCATTTAGTTCAAATAATATAGAGGTGGAGATGGGGAGAAATCACTGGGGTGGGGGTGGATGTCAGGAAGTAAGCAAATGTAAGACTGCAGCTCTAGTATACAAGAGATGATGAACATAAACAAGTCTTAGGAGAGGACAGGAAGAAAACCTTCCCTGTAGGCCCGTAAAATGTGCTTGAATGAAGGGAAGTTGGGCGCTACCAGTGGAACATAACACCACAGCAAATGTGCGTCCACAGGTAGAGGGTTACATGTTCGCCTTTGTAGTTAAAAAAGAAAGGTATAGTCCTTTTCCATGTACAAAGCATTCTACCCTTCATTACCAAATGTAATCCTCACAGCAACAGTGTGAATTAGGAGTGTTCCCATTTAACAATGAAAATACCGAGGCCTTGGGGAGAATGGCTGGTCCAATGTTGTACAACCGGTAAGGCGGCGATAGAGGAGAGAAGACTAAAACCCAGATCTTTCTCTAAATCAGGAGCTTTGTGCACAATCCTGCTACCACCAAATGTTAGAATCGGAAGGGAGCTTAAAGACCAAGTCTAGTCCTTTCATTTTAAAGGAGTTGGGAATGGGCCCTGATTTGCCCCAGCTGGTACATAACAGAGTGGAGATCCAAGCCTTGGTTTCCTGACAGCTCCCAGTCTTTCCACTCTACCACCTGGCCTCAAAATGAAAAGAAACACAAATGTTCTACCTATAAATCAGAGCTCACCAAAAGGTCACTAGAAATCAAACAGCAAACACCTATTCTCTTTGAAATTCACCAGCAAAGCTGGTGGCAGCAACATTTCCTCTATTCCCAGGAATCTTAAGGCTTTGGAGAAATGAGAATAAGCACCTCCACAAAAACAGAACCGCTGAATAATCCATTTAGAATCTTGGCCAGTACGTGCATACTATAGGCCTATTAAGTCAAACTTATTAATAGCTTTTCTTCACAGAGAAAAAAGTTCATACATACCTACTGACTGCATTTGATCAGTAAGATATCATGTCAGTGTCCTTCTTACCTGAAGTACATTTATGGCTGGGTCATATCGTGACATAAATAATCACATTTTGTAGCTTGCTTTAGATGGAATGAGATTTTTTTTTTTTTTTTTGAGACGGAGTCTCGCTCTGTCACCCAGGCTAGAGTGCAATGGCGCGATCTCGGCTCATTGCAACCTCCACCTCCAGGGTTCAAGTGATTCTCCTGCCTCAGCCTCCCGAGTAGCTGGGATTACAGGCACGTGCCACCACACCCGGCTAATTTTTGTATTTTTAATAGAGACGGGTTTTGCCATGTTGGTAAGGCTGGTTTCGAACTCCTGACCTCAGGTGATCTGCCCGCCTCAGCCTCCCAAAGGGCTAGGATTACAGGCGTGAGCCACCGCGCCCGGCTGGAATGAGATTTTTAAAAACACCAGGACTGAGAATCCATCCACCCAACCAAGAGCCAACAAAGTAGCAGTTACTTTAAACATTCACTTATCCATGAGACTACTGAAGAAATCCAAGAGGCTTGGTGATACTGACCTCACTCTCAGTTCTATCCACAAGTAGTAAAGTACTGCCAAATACACTTAGCAATTTCAGGAAAAGACACTTGTCTCCACAACCTGTTACTGAATGCAGCATATAGAATCCATTCGATTCTGGAGGACAACACACTCCAAAGGATGTTTCGTTTTGGAAGGAGAGCTGTAGGGGAAGGTACAGGGGGATGCTTAGCAATGCTTCCTGAGTGACCAAATGAACGAAGTGGATCTCCCTGGCCCTTAGTAATAATCCTATGAGATTCCAGGAAGAAAATCAGCTTATCTTCACAGAGCAACAACAAAATGATTCAATATGAATATTGTGGTTCTGAAGTTTGCTTCCTTCATTCTTGACTTTTGCCAGTTGCAGAACTCCACCAGTGGACACCGAGGTAGTGGGGGGCCAAGAGTCTGTGAAGCCAGTTATTCACGCATCAAGATTTCAAACTGTCCAAATCGAACTCTGGCAATGTAAGAACTCAGGAGGGGAAAAATATCTTGCAAGAATGTACTCTTACAAAAGAAGAGTTTTTGAGATTTAGGAAGAATGACTGCAGGAAGTGGTGATCAGCGCTGTGCAGTTGGGGTTAAGCTCCTCTCCTTCAGCCTTGGAGCGGCAGGAAAAGGCCCCAAACACTCTGAGGCTGAGGCTTCTCTGCCCAGGAACCCAGGATCATACAACCGCCAGGCACAGTGGCCACAGAGCAGCCTCCACCTTAAGGGAACAATTCCAGACACGACCTCATTGAATACACCATGGAAGATGTTATCTTCTTTAAAAGTACCCTCATGGCAGGGCGCAGTGGCTCACGCCTACAATCCCAGCACTTTGGGAGGCCAAGGCGGGTGGATCACGAGGTCAGGAGATCGAGACCATCCTGGCTGACACGGTGAAACCCCGTCTCTACTAAAAATACAAAAAAATTAGCCAGGCATGGTGGCAGGCGCCTGTAGTCCCAGCTACTTGGGAGGCTGAGGCAGGAGAATGGCGTGAACCTGGGAGGCAGAGGTTGCAGTGAGCCGAGATTGCACCACTGCACTCCAGCCTGGGCGACAGAGCAAGACTCCATCTCAAAAAAAAAAAAAAAAACCCTTACAAGGAAAAAGGCAGGCAACTGCCATCTCCCAGTCACGCATCACCAGGAACTTGGCTGTATTATATCCTGCCTCAGAGACAAACTCATCTATTGTAGGCCTGGCCTGGATTGCTGCCTTTGAAAACAAGGAAAGGTCAGCAGAGTATCAACCAAGGCATGGAATTTCCAGGGAGGTCTCATTTCAAAATGTCATCAACAAGAACCACATGGACCTCTGTGAGAGGGATGACTAAACTAGCCTGAGTTTGAATGAAAGGATTATGTGTACCCAACCTGTAACTAACACCAAGGAGGTAAAGTGGCAGAGGGTCTTGTATGAGCAACAGCCCTTTCCTGATAACTATGTGGACCGGCGGTTCCTGGAAGAGCTCTGGAAAAACATCCATGCTCAGAAATACCAACATTGGGCTATGGTATTTGAGTCCAGTGTGGTGATCCCGCAGCTGTGCAGTGTTTTTGTTTTTCTGGTTATCTGGTGGTATATGGATGAGGGTTTTCTGGCCCCCCAATGGCTTTTTGGGACTGGCCTGGCTTCTTCACTGATTGGGTATGTTTTGTTTGATCTCACTGATGGAGGTGAAGGGCAGAAGAGTGGGTGGACCCGGTGGGCTGAACTGAAGAGTGCCCTAGTCTTCATTACTTTCACTTATGGCTTTTCACCAGTGCTAAGACCCTGACAGAGTCTGTCAGCACTGACACCATCTATGCCATGTCAGTCTTCATGCTGGTAGGCCACCTCATCTTTTTTAACTATGGTGCCAATGATGCCTTTGTATCCATTGTATCCAGCACACTATCCAACATGGCCATCTTTGCTTCTGGATGCTTGGCTTCCACCTTCCCCAGTCCCTGCATGTCTTCATCATGGTAACACTCGCCATCCAGATTTTTGTCCTGTGGCTCATGCTACAGAAGAAACTAAAGGCATGGACTCCCAAGGGCTATGTGGTGGTCACACTGCTTTTTGCCTTTTCGGTCTTGGAAAGCCTACTGCCTATTAGTGCTGTGGGAGCCGTATACTCTTTGCCCTTCTGTTGATTTGTATCTCATGTCTCTGTCCATTTTACCTCATTCGCCTGCAGCTTTTTAAAGAAAATATTCAGAGGCCTTGGGATGAAGCTGAAATCAAGGAAGACTTGTCTAGGTTCCTCAGCTAAATTAGGGACATTCTGATAGACTAGCCTCCTAACTAGTATAAAACTTAAAGACAGGCCGGGTGTGGTGGCTCACGACTGTAATCACAGCACTCTGGGAGGCCCGAGGCGGATGGATCACGAGGTCAAGAGTTTGAGACCAGACTGGCCAACATGGTGAAACCCCGTCTCTACTAAGAATCCAAAAATTAGCCAGGCATGGTGGCGCGTGCCTGTAATCCCAGCTATTCAGGAGGCTGAGGCAGGAGAATCGCTTGAAACCGGGAGACAGAGGTTGCAGTAAGCTGAGATCGTGCCACCGCACTCCAGCCTGGGTGACAGAGCAAGACTCCGTCTTGAAAAAATAAAAAATGAACCAAAGGCTTGGGTGGTGAGGGTGCTTATCCTTTCTGTAATTCTGTGGATGAAAAAGCTTTCTGGGACCCTCTTGAATTATTCGCTGTAACAAATGAAGTGATGTGGTTTCTATTAAAAAAATAATAATACATTCAAACAAACAAAAATAAATAAATATGAATAAAAGTACCCTCACAAAATGCAGCCAGTCTGCCAGATTACAGTGACCCAGATTCTCCAGTCTCCTGCCTGGGACCCAAAAAGATACATCTGGCTCTACTTTTTTTTGTTAAGGAGAGACAGGGTCTGGCTCTGTCACCCAGGCTGGAGTACAGTGGCATGATCATAGTTCACTGCAGCCTCAAACTCCTGGGCGCAAGTGATCCTTTTGCCTCAGCCTCAGCTTGTAGCTGGGAGTACAACTGTGTGCCACCACGACAAGCTAATTTTTTTTGTATTTTTTGTAGAGACATGATCTCACTATGTTGCCCAGGCTGGACTTGAAATCCTGGGTTCAGATGATCCTCCTGCCTTGGCATTCCAAAGTACTGGGATTATAGTGTAAGCCACCATGCCCAGCCCTGTTTTTTGTTTTGTTTTTTAAATTTATCACATCATTATAGATTAGAACCAACATCAGTGCTGATCTGCATACATGTAATTTCTACCTGAGTTTCTATAGCCAGGTCCAAGTCCTTGTATAAACCCTGGGACCATCAGCAATCTCAAAAATCCTGAAAGCAGAATGTATTCTGACTCTACCAGGTCTGATATCCTTCTCATGGAGTATCTGATTTCCTCCCCATCAGTCCTATTGGAATACCTACCCAACTGCTTCCTCAAGTCTTCCTTCAAAACACAAAATCACTGCACTTCCTTACAAAGAAGGATCAGAGAAAACAGCTGCTTGCAGTAAAATGTAGCCCTTCCCCCTGGTTGTGCAGGAGTGGCTGCTGGCCTTCCTGGAGTCTTTCTGAAATGGCTTCCAAGTTTCTTTTCTTTTTTCTTTTTTTGAGACAGAGTCTCACTCTGTTGCCCAGGCTGGAATGCAGTGGTGCTATCTCAGCTCACTGCAGCCTCTGCCTCCCGGGTTCAAGCGATTCTCCTGCCTTAGCCTCCCAATTAGCTGGGATTACAGGCGCATGCCACCACACCCAGCTAATTTTTGTATTTTTAGTAGAGATGGGGTTTCACCATGTTGCCCAGGCTGGTCTCAAACTCCTGACCTCAGGTGATCTGCCTGCCTCGGCCTCCCAAAGTGCTGGGATTATAGGCGTGAGCCACCACGCCCGGCTAACTTGTAAGTTTCTCTTAGCTTCCTGTACAGAAGGCTTCAGGTGCCGATATTACTGCATTACTCATACAGTAATATAGTCTTACCCCTTGCTGTTGTGGCAGTTGGTCATTCCAACTTCATGGCTCTGCTTCTAATATAACATCCCTGTCTAAAATGCAGACAGACATACATGTGTACACTTTAAAAAAAAAAAAAAAAAAAAGAACAGATCGTCTATGAGACCCAAATCACTCATGCTCAGAGGACATATCAGGAATTCTGGTCACTGAAGTTCCTTGAAAAATAATGCTCAAACACCAGGGATTTTCTATGACTTCCTCATCTAGGAGATTCGTGAACTCAAGCTATTTTATCTGAAAACAGTTAAATCTAATTCCAGAATTTAATTCAATCATCACATCTGTGTATTGTCTCAGGGTCAATTTTTCAGTAAGATTTCCAGACATTTCTCTTCGTTCACATTACAGTAAACTATTTTTCAATACATTTCCTCCTTGACTTTCAAGGCTTGAAAGTCAAAGACTTTCCTTTCACTAGATCTCATAAGTCATAACTGCTCTCAACCAGATGCAGGAGTAATTTTGTATAAAAGAACAAGCTTTTTAAAGTCCAATAACTGTATCTTTGGGGGAAGGTTAAAAGAATGTTTAAATACAAAAAAGAAAGTAAAAAAAAAAAAGAGAGAGAGACAAATAACTCTCCTCTAGAAAAAAGGGCTTGGGAGCCCTGGCTAGGCCAGGCAGGGAGGAAGCAATAAATAGGAGGAGAAAATGGCAATAAGACATTATATAGCCCTTCTAACAAAAATACCAGAAGGGAGGGGTGAGGGACAAGGCTGTCTGAGGGACGGCAGGAGGTGAGGCCATGGCTTGGTCTCTTTTGCGCTTGGATGGCTGTCAGCTCAGCATGAGGCATCTGAAAGAACTACCCAGATTGCAGAAGAGAGAGTTCCCAGCCTCCTTGGAAGGACATGATGGGGGAGGAGTGGAGACAACAGCTGAGTGTTACCTGTAAAACTCGAGAACAAAATGCTTCTTTGATTTGTAAACTTGCACTCATAAATACAATCTCTCAAAATAGAATTCAGTGGATTTTTCAACAAGTCTTTTCAACAGTGATACACAATATTCTTCCCTTTGGAATCGGTGCTGTTAAGTAGACATGTACTATATAGCCATTTTCCAATGCAACATTAGAGTACAGAACAGGTATTCTGTGGCTAGTGAGTAATACTGCTGCTGTAGGGTGCATACACGTTAGGATTGGACGAGGATCTTACTCAGGATTGCATCGTAGTAGGGACAGAAGACCATCTTGTTATAGTTGACCAGGCGAGCAAATTTAATAGCAACTTCCTCCAGCTCTCTCTGAACTGGACTGAGTCCCCCAGGGACTGTGGGCAATGGCTTCTGATGACCCGAGGCAAGGTAGGTTTCTAAGAAGGTCAGGATTCGAGATTCTGTGACAAAAAAGAAAGTGGTCAGTTGTTTCTTGTCCTTCACCTTACAAACCTTACTGTGCTTCAGTTCTTAGCTTAACCATCACCTCTTAGGGGAAGTTGTCCCCGATCAATACTCCCAGACCAGATACCCACAGCACCTTGCACTTCTGCATATTCATCCCATTTATAATGTTTTCTCTCCCCTCTAGATGGTTAGTTTCATGAAGGTAGAGCCATGCTCATCTTGTTCATCATGTCTCCTCAGCACTCAGCACAGTGACTGGCATGAGACCCAGCTCCCAGGAGAAGCTCAAACACACTTGGAATGCAAGAATGAATGCATGAGTGGCCGGGTGCGGTGGCTCACGCCTGTAATCCCAGCACTTTGGGAGGCTGAGGTGGGCGGGTCACCTGAGGTCAAGAGTTCGACCAGCCTGGCCAATGTGGTGAAGCCCCGTCTCTACTAAAAATACAAAAATTATCCAGGTGTGGTGGCGCGCACCTGTTGTCCCAGCTACTCGGGAGCCTGAGGCACAAGAATCACTTGAACTCAGGAGGTGGAGGTTACAGTGAGCTGAGATCATGCCATTGCACTGCAGCCTGGGCGACAGAGCCAGACTCTGTCCCCAAACAAAACAAACAAAAAAAATGAATGAATGCATGAATGAGTAAAGGAAGACTGGAGACATGCTCTGCTCTCCGAGGAGCAACACATCCTGAGACCATTGTTAGCCATCGCTGATGATCACAGAAAAAGGTGGAAGATTAAAGCAGGAATTACAGGTTCAAAAAAGACTTTTTTCCTACTAAGCCTCCATGAAAGCAGCTCGTGCTTCCTTCTCTGATGCCTGCATGGAAGTCATGGGCATTTGTAAACTTGTTCTACTTGGAGGAATAATTTAGGTTGATGCTTTTCTAGTCCATTCCCCTTCACGATGCTTTTGTACTCTTGTGTATCCTCATGAAAAAAGATTTGATCAAGCCACACTTCTTGCAGATTTTATCACAAAAACAATAGAGACATTTATATGGAATAGACTTTTTCAAACTACATGCCTTGCCTCCTGCCTGGGGAATCCTCTCAGGTGCAAATAACTTATACCCTCCTGAGCCTCACAACACAGACAGAAACTGCTGTCCGGACAGGGCCTAACACCCTTACTCTTTTTTTTTTTCGAGACACAGTTTCACCCTGTCGCCCAGGCTGCAGTGCAGTGGCACAATCTCAGCTCACTACACCTCCGCCTCCCGAGTTCAAGCGATTCTCCCCCCTCTGCCTCCCGAGTAGCTGGGATTACAGGCGCATGCCACCATGCCCAGCTAATTTTCGTATTATTAGTAGAGGCGGGGTTTCACCATGTTGCCCAGGCTGGTCTTGAACTCCTGACCTCAAGTGATCTGTCTGCCCCCGCCTCCCAAAGTGCTGGAACTACAGGCGTGAGCCACTGCACCCGGCCCTATCACCCTTCTTCTTTTTTTTTTCTTTTTTGAGATGGAGTTTCCCTCGTCTCCCAGGCTGGAGTGCAGTGGCGCGATCTCGGCTCACTGCAACCCCCGCCTCCTGGGTTCAAGTGACTCTCCTGCCTCAGCCTTCCGAGTACCTGGGATTACAGGCACACGCCACCATGCCCAGGAAATTTTTGTATTTTTCGTAGAGACGGGGTTTCACCATGTCAGCCAGGCTGGTCTCAAACTCCTGACCTCAGGTAATCTGCCCACCTTGGCCTCCCAAATGCTGGGATTATGGGCATGAGTCATCACACCTGGCCCTATCACCCTTATTCTTTTTTTTTTTTTTTTTTTTTTTTGAGACAGACTTTCGCTCTTATTGCCCAGGCTGGAGTGCAATGGCACAATCTCGGCTCACCACAATCTCCACCTTTCAGGTTGAAGCGATTCTCCTGCCTCAGCCTCCCAAGTAGCTAGCAACACAGGCATGCACCACCATGCCTGGCTAATTTTGTATTTTTAGTAAAGGCGGAGTTTCTACATGTTGGTCAGCCTGGTCTCGAACTTCCAATCTCAGGTGAACTGCCTGGCTCGGCCTCCCAAAATGTTGGGATTATAGGCATGAGCCACTGTGCTCAGCACCCTTATTCTTAAGTTAGTTTGGTTCTCTAAGGTTCCCAGGGCTGGCAGCCTCACCGAAGTAGAAATCTTTGTATTGTTACTACCCAAAGACTGGTTTTTCTTTTCTTTCTTTCTTTCTTTTAGAAACAGGGTCTTGCTCTGTCACCCAGGCTGGAGTGCAGTGGTGAAATTGTAGCTCACTGCAGCCTCAAACTCCTGGGCTCAAGTGATCCTCCTGCCTCAGCCTCCCGAGTAGCAAGGACTACAGATGCATGTTACTAACCTGGCTAATTTTTTTTTTTTTTAATTTTTTGTAGAGATGGGGTCTCACTATGCTGCCCAGATAGTCTCGAACTCCTGGTTTTAAGTGATCCTCCCCTTAAGGGCTGGTTTTCAATCTGTCGATAACTAGCTATTACAAAACAACCCAGGCAGCAGGATGAGTAGCAACTTGCTGGCCACAGGTCTACTTACAGGCACTTTCCTGCCTCCCTACGAAGGTTGTGAGTATAAATCTTGGCTGGATGCAGTGGTTCGTGCCTGTTAACCCCAGCACTTTGGGAGGCTGAGGCAGGCGGATCACTTGAGTCCAGGAATTTGAGACCAGCCTGGCCAACAAGGCAAAACCCCATCTTTAGAAAATATACAAAAAATTAGCTGGGTGTGGTGGTGCATGCCTGTAGTCCCAGCTACTTGGGAGTCTGAAGTGAGAGGACTGCTTGAGCCTGGGAGGTGGAGCGCAGAGGTGGAGTGCAGTGAGCCGAGATCGCACCACTGCACTCCAGTCTGGAAGACAGAGTGAGACCCTGTCTCAAAAACAAACAAACAAAACTATGTATTCACAGCATACAGCATGATGTTTTAAATGTATGTATACACTACGAAATGATTAAATCAAGCTAATTAACAGAATTTTTCATAAAGCCATTGCTGTGGTAACTAATAGCTAACATTATAGAATATTTTAAATATTTTATAGAATATGCATTAAAATATCTTAATACTTCAAGTTTATTATAAATTTTAAATAGCAATATCTTAATATTACCATTTTAAGTTTATTATATTTGATATGTTAATAGTATTACATACTAATATTTAATAATATTTTAATAGTATTTTTAAATAACATCTTCATTTTACTATTCAGCTCTTTTCGTAACAGCTCCTATTTACTGAGCACTTACTATGTGCTGCCAGGCACTACGGAAAGTGCTTCACCTTCTCATCCCAGGGAGTTCCTGCAGCGACCTTGTAAGGTTGCTGCCCTTATTCCTGCTTTAGAGATGAGGAAACTTGAGTGTCAAGTTACACGCCCAAGCTGCACAGAGGCCCTGGGACACTGCTTGTGAACCCAGGAGATTCCAAGGTTGCAGCCCTTAGAACAATGATGGCTGCCTGGTCCTGTGCCCATCTGTTGGGTGGTCCTGGTCTCTCTGTGGTGCTTCATTACACCATCTCCTCACCCATCAGCACCTTAACTCCAGCTAAGCCCTCAGGTTTCTTCAGAGGGACTCGTGCTCCAGCCCCTCAGAGGGCACATCCCTGCTGCCTGCCTTCCCCAAACGTACCCATGATCCTGCGAATGGGGTCATCG
This sequence comes from Gorilla gorilla gorilla, assembly GCF_029281585.2. Taxonomy (NCBI): domain Eukaryota; kingdom Metazoa; phylum Chordata; class Mammalia; order Primates; family Hominidae; genus Gorilla; species Gorilla gorilla. The sequence continues at coordinate 39,429,188 of NC_073233.2, read as the reverse complement.
GGACTGGCCACGGCCTGGATCTGGCCCTTAAGCACGGTCTCCTTGTCCGTGGTGAAGGGGGAGGACCCACACAGGGAGAGGCAGCTGCTCACCTCCAGGCACACCTTCTCCCCGATGGTAGTGAGGACGTCCTTCAGATGGAAGGAGCTGGGGCAGAGGAGGGGAGAAAGGGTCTATAAGTAAAATACACCTCTAACCAGCTCCAACCGCCCACACCCGGGTGAGAATGACAGCACCAATAACTGGATTTGTGTGTTCAAGGGACAATTTGAGACTCTTTTCCCTGCCACCTTACCTCTCAGGCTGTGCATACCTGACCAGGGGGACTTTCTTTCTCTCCCTCTGCTAGAAAGGACAGTGGGAAGGGCAGGGGCTCAGAGTATACCAGGACCAACGACCCAAAGCACAACTTCCTGCTAGCCTCTGTGTGATAAAATCAGCCTGGAATGACCTCAGAATATCTTGATATACCTCTGGAGGAATACACAAGAAAGCAGGCATTTGGTAGCTGTGGGACAAGAGGGAGAGAGAAACTCTTCATTGGATGCCCTTTTGTACCTTTTGATTTTTGAAACATACACATGTATTAACTAATTTTAAAAGAATAAAGAGGCCGGGCTCAGTGGCTCACGCCTATAATCCCAGAACTTTGGGAGGCCAAGGCAGATGGATCAGGAGTTCGAGGTCAGGAGTTCAAGACCAGCCTGGCCAACATGGTGAAACCCCATCTCTACTAAAAATACAAAAAGATTAGCTGGGCATGGTGATAGGTGCCTGTAATCCCAGCTACTCGGGAGACTGTGGTAGGAGAATCACTTGAATCCAGGAAGTGGACGCCAAGATCATGTCATTGCACTCCAGCCTGGGCAACAAGAGTGAAACTCCATCTCAAAAAAATAAAAAAAATATAAAAATTAAAAAATTTTAAAAAAATAAAAGAATAACGAAAAGTGAAATCCTAAAGTTAAAAAAAAAGAGTACCTGGATACCCTGGGTCCCCCAGGCTCTCCCAGGGTGCCTGTGGGGAGCCCCCATGCTGGCAGGCATGCTGTGAGAAGGTAACTGCCTCTGTTGTGGGCCTAGATCCTTTGTATGTAGAATTACTGGGGGGCATGGGAGCAAGCCCTGGCACTCACCATTGGCACCAGCTCCGTGCCCACCCCTGGAGGGCCAGGGAGGATATGGGAGTGCAAGGCTGGGCTCCCAAGAAAGCACTGACCTGGGTCCCCCCCTCAGCAGGAGCTTTGACAGAGTAGTTCTCCAGGCAGGGGACCTAGGTGACAGCCCAGAGCTGCACCTGTGCAAAGGCCTCAGGCTAGGCCCTCAGCTGAGCAAACAGTTTCCTGGCCTCTCAGCAAACTAGTTTGACTGTCAAAACTGTTGAGCCCCTAGTCACAACTTACGGACACTGCACTGAACACACCCATGCTTTGTGAAAATTCAGCAGTAAAATTCCTCCATTTTGTAAGGATGAGAATGTTTAGGGGGTACTTCCCTTGAAGAAGTCTCTGAATTGGACCTTGTTAGATAGAGCATTTACTTAGAACCACTCAAAGATATTCTATAGGCTGAAAACCATAAAAGTCACCCAACATGACTCCATGGTAGGAGCGGTCACTGAAGCCTGCACGCGTGCAGATGCGGACTCGTGCTGGGTAAGAAAATGATGCATTACACTGAGCACAGAACGCCTACAGGGAACATGCAAGGGCAGAACACTTCAACCACATACATGCAGCTCTGCAGGAATATAGCTGGTTTCTCTCATGACCTTCCTCTAGGGCTCTGCTTTTCACTGTTAGTTGGTTATGAAAGCAATTCAGTGGGTAGCAACCAATATTTTTTTTAATGGAATAAGAATAGAGTAGAAACTATCAGGCTGCATTAAACACAGTTAGGGTCAGTTCCAGTTTGAGAGGTTTTCGTTTCTGTTACATGTGTGTTAAGTGTGTACTAGGTCACAATGGAAAATGAATTTCTTACTGCGGGTCCTAGTCACAAACATTTTTGTCCCAACTAATGTCTCTGGGTTCCAGTTTCTTCATAAGCTCCAGTAAGAGTTTAATACATTTGAACGGCTTTGGGAGAGGAATAAAGCACTCAACAAACAAACACAAGAACCTTGGAGGTGAGGAGACAAAGACAACCCCATTAAAGAAGGAAGGGGCCAGACAGCATCCTGCTCCCTGCCTAGGGAGAACAAATGAGTTGACGGCACTCAACACCGAGCCAGGCCCCGGGAGGAGCACGCTAACAGGGAATGGAGGGCCGCGGGGCCTCTAAGCCCAGGATCTCCAATTCCTCAAGGCAAGCAACCATTGATACCAGCGCTCCCCACCCTGCCCATGGCTTACCCCCCAGCCCGAGCCACTTCTTCTCTCGCCTCCTAAATGCTCCCTCACATCTACTATGTGCCCCATGCCAAAATTTAAACTTAAGGGCATAAATCTAATTACGTTCCCCCTCTTGCTTCAAATCCTTCAATGGCTCCCTACTGCTCTTAGGACAATATCCCAGCTCCTCGGTGTGGCCTCTAAGGCCCGACAGGCTACTCGGCTAGTCACACACATTTTAAAGCCACTATCCTAGAGCTCTGCTAACCCTGCAGCAGATTCTAACTTTGACCCTATGACCCTAAATAAACTCTGCTGGGGTCTTCGCCAAGTGAATCAACTGAGACAGCAAGGTTTCTTTTCAGTTCCTAGCGAGTGGCCCTGGGTTCTGCCTTACAGTGGGAGACCCCTCTGGGAGACTCCAGTCGGCTCTCTGACATCCACTGCCTCCCATCCACGCATGAAAGTTCCACTTACGGCAGGTGCATATCTGTTAGCAAAATCTTCACAATCATCTTGAGTTTCTCAGCAAAGTCGGCCTGGCTGGAAATTCCTGGTGCTGCCATGCTGAAGGTGACCAGCAACACAGCCCCCAGGATGGTCAGTTGTTCCAGCTGCAACTGGAGCTCATGGAAGCGAGACTGGTCCATTAAAACTGTCTGTAATGAATAGAAGAGGCCATCGCTGAGCTGCAGGTCCAGGCTGGCCAGCAGAGGGCGGGAGCGCCACAGCCCCCACACCTGCCTCTGCAGCTTCCCTCAGGGTTTGCGCTAGTGTCAGAGCTTTGAGGGAGTCTGGTGTGAAATAACCCCTCTATCTCAGAGCCATTCCTCCTGATCAAGGATGCAGTATAGCGCCCTCACTAAGAACACAGACAGGCCTGGGTGTAAAGCCAGGCTCCGTGCTTAATACCATGACATCCCCGGCTGGCCGCGGTGGCTCACGCCTGTAATCCCAGTGCTTTGGGAGGCCGAGGCGGGCAGATCGCCTGAGGTCAGGAGTTCAAGACCAGCCTGACCAACATGGTGAAACCCCATCTCTACTAAAAATACAAAACTAGCCAGGTGTGGTGGTGCATGCCTATAATCCCAGCTACTCGGGAGGATGAGGCAGGAGAATCTCTTGAACCCAGGAAGCAGAGGTTGCAGTGAGCTGAGATTGCACCTTTGTACTTCAGCCTGGGCAACAAGAGTGAAACTCCTTCTCAAAAAAAAAAATAGCATGACCTCATGCATGCATCCCCAACTTTGTCAGGCCTCTGCAGAATGGGGACTCCCACATCACAGGGCTGTTTTAAAGCTGAAGAAAGATGCTACATATAAAGTGGCTGGCAGAGCCAGCACTCGATAAATAAAAGTTATACTTATTGTTAGGAAGAAAAGTATAATGAGGCACAGACCTAGGGTCACCAACTCCTCCCAGTTTTTCTGGGACTGTCCCAGTTTTCAAATGGAAATTCCCAAGTCCTGTGAACCCTCACTCAGTCCCTAGCAAACTAGGACAGCCAGTCACCCTGTACAGAGCAATGGAAGGCCAGGTGCGATGGTGGGTGCCTGCAGTCCCAGCTACTGGGAGGCTCAGGCAGGAAGATCGCTGAGGCCGGAAGTTCGAGGCTGCAGTGCACTACGATGATGCCTGTGAATAGCCACTACACTGCAGCTTGGACAACATAGTGAGACTCCATCTTAAAACAACAACAACAAAAATCCCAGAGCAATGGAAGGGAGGACTGCCTTGCAGGCAGAGCCTACACTTATTCATCTTGGTACCCGCTCAGCACCCAGCACAAAGGAAGCTCGTAAGAACTGGCGAGTAAATAAAGAGGAAGAGAAAGAAACAGGAAGCACAGAGAGTAGAAGTGACAGAGAACAATCTAAAGCCTCCCGGAAAGCAAGCACATTCCCATGACTGCCTCCCCCATGTTAAAGACAGTCCTGGGTCCTACCATGCCAGTGCCCCCACCCGTGTGGGTGAGGGAAGGAGAAGGGAAAGGCTGCACAGGTGGGAATCTGATCTGAGAGTTTACAGGCTCATCGAATGGACTCTAAGGACCTTTCTTGCTGTCAGAAACTGAGATTTGCCAAATCAAGACATGAACAATGTGGGTCACAGCCAAGAAGTAAAAACCCTGAGGATTGAGAATCCTCTGCTGATACAAATACAATCCCAAGGACTCATTGTCGGCCTGTTTTCTGACTTCACATGGCTTTGTGGCTTCCCAACAGCAGGACGTGAGTTTAGGATGCAGACTGCCAAGGATCAATTCCTGGAGTAGACAGCTGTCCCCAGGGACCATCACCATCTTCCCCACAGCGTTTCTTTTCTGTTCTTTTCTTTTTTATTTATTTTTTTTACGAGAGGGTTTATTCATAAGACTGCCAAGTGAGGAGGCTGGAGAAAGGTCTCACATCCCCCTCTCCATAGAGAGGGCTTAGGGATATTTATGGGATGAAGAAGCAGGGGTATCTAAGGCCTGGGGAAGATGATCAGCGGTGGGGAAAAGGGAAGTATTGGACGGTCTCCCACAGCTATTTTTAAATAGACATGTCAGGCTGAGAACTTCCCTCCAGAAGAGAACATGCCACAGTTCAAAGGGAACATTTTCCCATCTCCAATTTGACATTCTCTTTAGAGCTTCCTCCAGCACAAAACGGGGAACTCAGAGGCAAGAGGTGAAACCTTAAGCTCACAACTTCTTGAAAGGAAAAATAAGGAACTTATAAGAAAGATATTTAGAGAAGTATCTGGATCTGAGGATAGTGATAAGAAGCTCACGTACCCCCCGAAAAGAGAGGGGGAGTCTACATAACAAAACAGCTATTTAGAGAAACACTGGGGGAATCCCTTCTTAGTCATCTTCTTAAAGAGGTCTTGCAGTTAGAAGTATGTATTGTGAAAAACATAAAAAGAAAAAATATTGCTCAGGATGGAAGGGGAAGAAGTTTCTTTAGATAAAGCTGTGAACAACCACACCTCTGTTGTGGTTTCCATCAAGATGAGTAAAAACAGGAGAAAAATTCAGCAGCACAGACTGGAGCCTCATACATTGCTGGTGGGATGGTAAAATGATGCAGCTGCTTTGGAAATCAGTTTGGCAGTTCCTCAAAATGTTAAACTTAAGAGTCACCATGTAACCCAGCAATTCTAATCCTAGGTACGTAACCAAGAGAGGTAAAAACATATGTCCATGCAAAAACTTGTACTGGAATATTCACAGAAGCATAATTTATAATAACAACCCAAATGTTTGTCAACTGATGAATGAATAAACAAAATGTGGTACATCCATACAGTAAAATATATTATTCAGCCTAAAAAAGAAAGGAGGGCTGGGCATGGTAGCTCATGCCTGTAATCCCAACACTGGGAGGCCAAGGAGGGAGGACTACTTAAGGCCAGGAGTTTAAGATCAGCCTGAGTAACACAGCGAGAACCCTGTCTCTACAAAAAACACACTTAAAAATTAGCTGGGTGTGGTGGTACACTCTTGTAGTCCTAGCTACCCAGGAGGCTGAGGCAGAAGGATCACTTGGGCCTTGAAGTTCAAAGTTACAGTGAGCTGTTGTACCACCTAGCCTGAGCAATTCAATGAGACCCTGTCTCTAAAATTTAAAAAAATTTTTAAAAACCCAGAAAGGGAACACTGACACATACTACAACATAAATGAGCCTTGAAGACATTATGCTAAGTAAAATAAGCCAGACCCAAAAGGACAAAGATTGTATAATTCCACTCATATTAAGTACCCGGATTAGTCCAATTCATAGAGACTCAAAGTAGAATGGTGGCTGCCAGGGGCCAGAGGGCGGGGGCAATGGGAATTACTGTTTGGTGGGAAGACAGTTTCACAGAAGGAAAAATGAAAATGTTTTGGAGGTGGCTGGTGGCAATGGTTGCACAACAATGTGGATGCATTTAATGCCACTGAACTGGACAACTAGAAATGGTTAAAATGGTAAATTTTATGTTACGTGTATTTTACCACAACAACAAAAAAAAAACACAGTGGAAAAGAGGACTAAACTACTGCTATATGTGCTACAACATGAAAAAACATTGGTGAAAGAAGCCAGGCACAAAAGGCTGGTAGTGTATGATTTCATTTAAATAAAATGTCCAGGATAGGCAAATCCATAGAGACAGAAAGCAGATCTGTGGCTTCAGGCGTTGGAGGGAGGGGGAAAGGGCAGTGACCGCTGATGGGTGCAGCGTTTCTGCTGGAGGTGATGAAAATGTTCTCAATTAAACAGTGGCAATGGATGCATAACTCTGTGACTATACTAGAAAACAATGAGTTGTACACTTTAAAAGGGAGAATCTTCTGGTACATGAATTATATCAGAATAAAGCTATTCTTTTTATTTTTTATTTTATTTATTTACTTATTTATTTTTATTTTTTTGAGACAGAGTCTCGCTCTGTCGCCCAGGCTGGAGTGCAGTGGTGCAATCTCGGCTCACTGCAAGCTCCGCCTCCCAGGTTCAAGCAATTCTCTGCCTCAGCCTCCCAAGTAGCTGGGGATACAGGCCCCTGCTACCACGCCCAGCTAATTTTCTGTATTTTTAGTACAGAGGGTGTTTTGCCATGTTGCCCAGGCAAGTCTTGAACTCCTGACCTCAAGCAATCTGCCTGCCTCTGCCTCCCAAAGTGCTGGGATTACAGGAGTGAGCCACCATGCTTGGCCAAAGCTATTCTTTTTAAAAAGTTCAGCAGCACAAAAACAAATATGAGTAGTGAGATGGCTCAGGAGACCTACTTCGGGGAACGGCCTCTGGAGGTGGTCCCACTTCAGAAGCTTCAGGTAAGCGTAATTCTGGACAGCAACAGGGCTCAGCCTGGGCATGTCCCCAGAGCCAGCAGCCATTCCCCCCACTGGCAGGGCATGTTTATACTTCTGAGTCATAAGGTCCTCTGAGGCTTCTTCCAGCCACTGGGTGACAAAGTCCAGGGAATCTGTGAAAAACAAAGCTGCACACATTACCTTGACACCAAGAAGGGATGCTTCTCGGAATTACTTAAGGGACAATCGATGTCCTGGTGGAGTGATAAAGTATAAAGCATGAACTTTGGAATCAAATAAAACTTGGATCAAATCATAGTAGTGCCAATGACTAACTGAGGGATCTCAGGCAAGTCATAATGTGTCTGAGTTTCAGATGCCTGATATAGGCAAATTTACAACACTCACCTCACAGGCTGTTGTGAGGATTAAACAAGATAATGAATAAGCCAGGCATGGTGGCTCATGCCTGTAATCCCAGCACTTTGGGAGGCTGAGGTGGGAAGACTGCTTGAGCCCAGGAGTTCGAGACCAGCCTGGGCAATGTGGCAAGGCTCTGTCTCTACAAAAGATACAAAAATTAGCTGGGCATGGTGGCACATGCCTGTAGCCCCAGCTAGTTTGGAGGCTGAGGCAGGAGAATCACTTGAGTCCTGGAGGTTGAAGTTGCAGTGAGTGGTGATCACACCACTGTACTCCAGCCTGGGGGACAGAGCTAGACCCTGTCTAAAATAATAATAATAATAGTAACAAATACATGACACCTAGCCAGGCCTTGCCACCCACCTGGTATTTAACAAACCTTCCTTCCCTTCTCTCCCATCCTGACCACTGCATGAGATGGACCCCAAAGCCCTGGCAACTCCAGCTCTAGAGACAGACAGGATGAGACACCGGCTAGAGTTTCCCTGTGTAAAGTATCCTCTACACTGATGATGAGGCTTTTCCTTGTTTAGATCTTAACCTTGTATCAATCTGGCTTCCTTTCAACCTGCGGGAAAGTGAACTCTGTCAGGGAAGCCCCATCTGGCTTTCAGCAGCCCTCCTGCACCCCTGCTTTTCTAAGCTTGGTAATGCAGGGGGCACTCTGAGGGATACAGAGAGAGAGCTGGAGGATCTCACACATCATCTGATAAAAACTGCACCTGTCAGGTCCCAGGAGGTGTTGCAGCTCTGTTAGTGGAGGCTTCCTGCTTCCTTAAAACCAAGTGGGCGGCCAAGGTCACAGCTGTGGTTTGCTCTTCACTGGGGCAGGGGGATGCAGCTCCAGTTCACCCTGAGCTCTCGGTCATGACTGCTGGGCCATCTGGCTTCACCCTCTCTTCTGCTGATAATATTCTCCATAACCCCCCAGCTTTGGGAAACCCGGGCTTTCATGTTGTGAGTTAAGTGCTAGATGCAGGCACTGTAGCTGCTTCCACCCTACCAGTGAGTCCTCCACTATGCCCCAGCTTTCAGGTCCAGGCCTTAATATTACGGCTCTTCAGGCTACAAAACTCTGCCTAGCGGAGGTTGCAGTGAGCAGAGATTGTGCCACTGCACTCCAGCCTGGGTGACAGAGCGAGGAGACTCTATCTCAAAGAAAACAACAACAACAACAAGAAAAAACTCTTCCCAGTACTCTCACAACACTGGTGAGTGTGTGAGCTTGTGGTCAATCCATTCTGGTCAAAAATCTCCCAGAACCTGTTTCCAACATCTGTAAAATGGGATTAAAAAAAAGGTGCCTGGCTCATCAGCTTACTGTGTGAGGATTACATATGATCATGTACATCCAGCCCTTGGCACAAGCCTGGCACTCAGTAAACATTACCGAACTTCTTCTACTTCTACCTCTACCCTGTCCTTTCCCAACCTGCCCCGGCCCCAGCACCACCTCAGACTCCTCTGCCTGGGGCTGGATGAATCAACTGCATGGGGCATTCACTTAACTAATCTGGTCAGGCAACCCAACCAACCCAGAGACTGCTGTTTTCATCTCCTCGTCAGCAAAGTTAGAGGCCAAATGGAATTCATCATACATTGAATCTGAAGACTGAAATTTACCCAGAATGTCAGTTAGCAATTCAGAGACCATAAAAAGCACCCTAGAAATACAACGTAGTTTTAGATTCTGAGAGTCGTCTGTTTTCTGCAGTCATCGGAGAGGTTCATAAAAATGAGACTCTTCCTGTGTATGAAACAAGATTTATGCATCCAGAACAAAAGCAAAGTTAAATTTCCTGCTGTGCCACACAGGGAGAAGAAAAGTGAATTAACATTCACAGGATGTCTATCATGTTTTCAAAAATCAAGACCAAGAATGTATTTTACTTCAAACTGGTGTTTTCATCAAAAAACCATTTATAATTTAGGAATTCATTGTTTTTAATTTCTATTCTCATAGCCTACTCACATTCCTTTTGCTTGTCAATTAAGTTTTCTTTTCAATGCTTAACAACTCTAGATGTAGTCCCAACATTTTGTGCTTTTCCTTCTTCAAATTAGACTATTCTCCTACTAAATTTTAGTTTTGTTCTGAAAATAATATTATGCAACAAGCTATGGCAGCTAAAATGAAAAACCACAGACAACAAAAAAAGTACCACAAAATATTCAACATACTTGGTTGCCTCTCCAAAATCTCTTGAAACTTCTTCCTTTCGTATTCAACTGACTGCTGCATGAGATGAGGCCTGATGCTACTGATAGCAAAGTTGGCCATGTCTACTTTCATTAGGTCCAACACAGAAAAAATTTCTCTGAAAGAAAAAAGGATTTAGAACCAAGCACTTGTAAAGTAAACATAGCATTAAAGGAAAAGAGGACCAGACGCGTGGCTCACACCTGAAATCCCAACACTTTGGGAGGCCAAGGCGGGAGGACTGCTTGAGCCCAGGAGTTCCAGACCAGCCTGGGCAGCATAGCAAATGTGACAACATGATAAAAACTGATGGATCCACATGAAGGGCTTGTGAGTGTTGATTGTACTGTTTTTGTAATTTTTCTGTAGATTTGGAATTTTTCAAAAGAAAATGTTGAAGGAAATTAATGTATAAAAAATATATCTATGTATCAAAATGATAAGAGTGATTGTGCCTCTGAGAGGTAAAATTATGAGTAAATGTCTTCTTTTTACTTTTCTGCATTTTACAAAATTTTTTTTTTTAAATCCATGAGTACCAAGACTTCAGGAAGTTTAAATTGAAAATAGTTCTGGTCTGGGCACAGTGGCTCATGCCTGTAATCCCAGCACTTTGGGAGGCCAAGGCAGCCAATCACCTGAGGTCAGGAGTTCGAGACCAGCCTGGCCAACGTAGTGAAACACCATCTTTACTAAAAATACAAAAATTAGCTGGGCACGGTGGTGCGTGCCTATAATCCCAGCTACTCAGGAGGCTGAGGCACGAGAATTGCTTGAATCCAGGAGGTGGAGGTTGCAGTGAACCAAGATCACGCCATTGCACTCCAGCCTTTGCAACAGAGTGAGACTCTGTCTCAAAAAAAAAAAAAAAGAAAAAAAAGAAAATGCCTCTGAATTGTAGTTGCACGGAGTATGATTAACATATTTCCATACCTGAAAAGGGGCACTATTTCCTTAATGTCCTTTAGTTTCTTAACTTCCTCATCTCGAGCAGGTGCACACAGTGTCCCCATCATGCCAATAATGAATTCTGCCAGCTTGGAAATGTCTAGGGCCCCATTCTCTGCTTCCTGCTTTATCAGATCCAGATCCAAGACTTCTGTTATCTGGTTTCTCAGTCTAGTATGACCAGGCAGCAAGAAAGATAAGAGAGTCTACAAGAGAACACAGCTACGTTTAATCAAAATTCTTTAGACATCATTTCTAATTATATGTAATTTATAACTATCCAAATAAGGGCTTCTCAATTGCTACGTAATATTGCACATATTTTACTTCTTATTCAACAAACCTACAGAAAAACATGTTTACAAATCATTTACAATAGCTACTTAAGCTTCCATTTAAGCCCTAGGTAGCAATTAAATGGATAGAAGAAAAAACTGTTAATGGTGAAAAAAGAAAAGCATGTTTATTAATGTGAGCCTGTGAGCCAACCATAGATGATGACAATTTCCATGCATACATTTCTTCTTTGATGCTACTGCTAAAGGCGCTGCAAAAACAGTCCCTCCACCTAAAGCTTTCTCTGTCCCAAAGGCTGAGTCACTTTTTGGCCATTATAAATGGAATGTGTCCACACCTATTAAAATTTATAAATAAACTAGATTTTGTGAAATAACTTTGTTGTCTTAAATGCCTTCAGGTTATCATGGTTTGCTTAAAACTTTTTTTAAAAAAAGGGCATTAAGCCAAAAACACTCTTGATCCACCTTCTGGCAAGTACTTTAACTTCTCGATCCTTCAATTTCTTTAAAGTCTTCTGGTGGTGACACAAGAAGTTGAATAAACACTCCTAACACACCAGAAAAGCATCACAATTCACTCTTTGCCTCACCTCTTTGATTTCTCCTACAAGTTTGATAGCATGGTCATATGCTGGGGGATCGTCACTTAGCTGCACACTCAAGCAATCCCAAAACGCTTTATGTACAATCTCCTTTACTCTCTTCTTCAAGCTGGGGCAGTGAAAAAAAAAAGGAGGGGGGCAAAAACCAAAATATTTGAGTTTCAAATCACTTTCAAAAGCACAAATACTATGGGTTTAGGGTAAGATCAATCCCAGTGATTTGGACCAAGGGAAGATTTCCAAGGCATACTTCAACTGATGGCATACTTTATTTTAAAAGTTAGTGATTTTTTGCAATAAGCATCTCATTGGAAAGAATTGCTCTCAACTAACTGGATAGCCAACATTAATCCAAGAAACAGCATACGACAGTGCCATATAATAAGAATACTGGAAAGTTCAAAGCTGTTAATTTTAGTTCCCTGTTACTAGTAAGTTTCCTAAGATGTTTATAATTAGGTAGTCTAAGATAACAATTTAGGCTGGGCGTTGTGACTTACGCCTGTAATCCCAGCACTTTTGGAGGCCGAGGCAGGCAGTTCACCTGAGGTGAGGAGTTCGAGATCAGCCTGGCCAGAGGTTGCAGTGAGCCGAGATAGTGCCACTACACTCCAGCCTGGACAACAGAGCGAGACTCTGTCTCAAAAAAATAAAATAATAATAATAAGATAACAATTCAGTATGTAGTAGGTTGAAGGACTTTATTTCCTAAAAATATCATATTTCCATGTGATACATGGGACAACTGCTTAACTAGGTACCAAACTGTAACAAGTTATATATACAACATAACATTTCATTAAAACCAGTATTGGCCAGGTGTGGTGGCTCATGCCTGTAATCCCAGCATTTTGGGAGGCCAAGGCGGGAGGATCACCTGAGGTCAGGAGTTCAAGACCAGCCTGGCAAACATGGTGAAATACTATCTCTACTAAAAATACAAAAATTAGCTGGGTGTGGTGGCGCATGCTTTATAGTCCCAGCTACTTAGGAGGCTGAGGCAGGAGAATTGCTTGAACCTAGGAGATGGAGGCTGCAGTGAGCTGAGATTGCACCACTGCACTCCAGCCTAGACAACTGAGCAAGATTCCGTCTCAGAAAACAACAATGGCTGGCGCAGTGGCTCACACCTGTAGTCCCAGCACTTTGGGAGGCTGAGGCGGATAGATAACAAGGTCAGGAGTTTGAGACCAGCCTGACCAACAAGGTGAAACACTGTCTCTACTACAAATACAAAAATTAGCTGGGCATGGTGGCGCACGCCTATAATCCCAGCTACTCAGGAGGCTGAGTCAAGAGAATCGCTTGAACCTGGGAAGCAGAGGTTGCAGTGAGCCAAGATCATGCCACTGCACTCCAGCTTGGGCGACAGAGCGACACTCCATCTCAAAAAACAACAACAACAACAATAAAAATGTCTTTCTGTCTTGAGCACAAAACAAGCAATTCTTCACTATTAAATGCAAAAAAGTACCATCTTTGCAGATATAAGAAATCTCTGTGAAGTCATATTTAGAAGCTTCCTATGGGAGACACTTGCCAGCACAGCAGCCATTCCTCCCCCTTTTGTTAACAGAATCCCAGTGTTTTTCAGGGCAACCATATACTCTGCCTGTGACAATAAATCATGACTAATCTAATAAGCCCATCACAGCAGTTCATTCCCTTTTACCCGACTTAAGCTCTCCAGGCTCACTTATAGCAAGGGTAGCATGTGACTAAATTCTGATTAACAAAATATTAGCAGATGTCTGCTTCATGACTCCAGGGGAAGATGTTCCTCTCCAACAAAAGGAGAGCCCTAGTCCTCCCAAACTTTTTGCTCTTGCCAGGAAGGCTGATGTATTATGGGATGCTTGGAGCTGCAGCATTCATCCTGCAACCATGAGGACAGGCTAAGAGACTCTCAGGCACCATCCGGAATCCTGACTTTGGTGAGCTGCTGACAGAAAGGCACTTGCACGCATATTTCCTTGATTCTAAAACAAACTCCCCCCCCCCCCCCAATATTTTAATCTCTCAGAAACTTGGATCTTTCTTAAAATCAATGGCATTTTTATAATTATAATGGGCAGTGTTTCCTCTTTCTTATGACAGCACATTTTTAAAAGGTGCACCTTACAACCAATAGAGTTTTTGATTCAATAAAAAAATGGTTAAGTGCCAGGCACTAGGGACACAGAGAATAACCCACAGTCTTCGCCTTTGCGATGAAACCAACAACTATAGTGCAGTGTGATAGTTTCAAAGAAGTGAATGAAACAAGGCAATGAAAACACAAGATGAGGCAGCTAGATCCTACTGAGTAGGCAGACTTTCACAAAAGATTTTTAGAGCTTTTATTTGATTTTTAGGTTGTTCCTTGTTTAGGAATATTTTTTAGCAATAATGTACAAAAGGAAAAATACGTTTGAATATACTGGTATCAACTGAAGGAAACATTTTCAAAACTGGGAAATGGCAGTGTTCTACTAAGCAAGATAATTTAGCAACCACCTTACCTGTTTTCTGGTAATTCAACTGGTTTAATCTGAAAGTCTCCATTTACTACAATTTCATGGGCTAGAGCCATGTTGGTGACGCCTCTCGCTGTCTCTAGAAGTTCTTCTACTGTCACAAAGCGAGGAGGACTAGCTGTAACAGAAACTCACTGTAAGAGATTTGCTTCCCTGGATTCGAATTTCTATTAAAATAAGAAGACAGTGGTTCTGGTACCAGACAATAATTTCAGTTATTGCCTCTATTAAAATGTTTGTTCTGGCATTTTCAAACAGCAACAGAATGTTACTTCATATTCATTTTTTACCCTTGAATCCTAAAAGCAGAGATCATTTATTAATACTCAAAACATCTGGTTTTTACTAAGACTGGTCAAAGGAAAATAATTACTGTAAACTGAAACTTAGGAAAACTTAAGTTACAGATGATCATCTGTCCCATAAGCTGAGGGTTTATTTTCTAGTCTGCCTCCTGTCTACCCTAAAAGAAAAAAAAAAAAAGAAGACACCAGATTTAAGATCTTCTCTTTTGCTCCCATTAGCAGTTTACTTTTGCACTACCACTAACACTGCCACAAATGAATCTCCCCAAATTAAAATAGCATCAAGGCTAGGCACAGTGGTTCACACCTGTAATGCTAGCACTTTGGGAGGCCGAGGCGAGAGATCATTTGAGGCCAGGGGTTGGAGACCAGCCTGGGCACCATAGTGAGACCTTGTCTCTACAGAAAAATGTAAAAACTAACCGGGCATGGTGGTGCATGCCTGTAGTCCCAGCTACTCAGGAGGTTGAGGCTGGAGGATCGCTTGAACCTGCCGTGAGCTATGATCATGTCACTGCACTCAAGCCTGGGTAACAGAGCAAGACTCTGTCTCAAAAAAATAAAAATAAAAAGTTGTAAAAAATTAAAATACCATCAAGTCCTTTAGGGTGCCGATGGTGCTGTTTAAACAATGCTAAAACCACTATCTTGTACAGGATACTGTGACAGAATATGATAGCTCTGCAGTGGTCAATGGACAGATCAAAAGATGTGTGACACAAGAATTTTCTAGAATGCTGATCCAGGAATCAAAAACTTTGAAAAAGAGTCATCTCTGATTTCTCTCTTTCCCCTGCTCTGTTATCCAAGTCCTGTAGATTTTACTTCTGTATCGACTGCTGCAACAGCCTCAAAATTTGTGTCCATACTTCTCTTTTGATAAAGCTTGAGACTGATCATTCAGAAAGAAGGTTCTAAACCAAGGAACAAAGGGGAATTCTTACTCTTAAAAGGCTATGATAAGGCCAGGCTCACACCTGTAATCCCAGCACTTTGGGAGATCGAGGCAGGTGGACCACCTGAGGTCAGGAGTTGGAGACCCACCTGGCCAACATGGTGAAACCTCGTCTCTACTAAAAATACAAAAATTAGCAGGGCGTGGTGGTGCATGCCTGTAATCCCAGCTCCTTGGGAGGCTGTGAGGCAAAAGGATTGTTTGAACCTGGGAGGTGGAGGTTGCAGTGAGCAAAGATCACACCATTGCACTCCAGCCTGGGTGACAGAGGAAGAATGCCTCAAAAAAAAAAAAAGGGTTTCTGATTTAGCAGCTCTGGAGCAGGGCCAAAGAATCTGCATTTTTTATTTTTCTATTTTTTTTTGAGATAGGATCTTACTCTGTCACCAACAGGAGTACAGTTGCACAATCATGGCTCACCCCAGCCTCAACCTCTCAGGCTCAAATCATCTTCCCACCTTAGCCTCCCGAGTAGCTGGGACTACACGCACATGCCACCATGTCTGGTTATTTTTTCTATTTTTTTAAAGACAAGTTTCGCCATGTTGCCCAGGCTGGTCTCGAACTCCTGAGCTTAAGTAAGTGATCCGCCTGCCTCGGCCTCCCAAAATGCTGGGATTACAGGCGTGAGCCACAGCAGCCAGCCCAGAATCTGTATTTCTAACAAGTCTCCAGTTGATGCTGATGGCTCCAAACACCACAGTTTGAGAAGTACTGGCCTAGAAGATGAATATATTAATTTTATGTGATAGTGATAAGATCTGGCCTTAAAATTAGATAAGTAATGTCACTGGTTTGCCCAGGTTTAAAAGATCTTCTTACATTGGTGAAAAGTTATTTTCCTTTTTTCTTTTGCGCACCAAAAAAAAGAAGAAAAAAAAAGGAACCAAATCGAACAGCTGGTCATATCCTGCCTGGTAAAAAACTTTATTTGGTCACAAGGGGAAGTTGGGAAAACTCAGAATTCTTCCTCACAACATTCTCAGCATTTCCAAAGAATATGAATAAGAATACAGAATAAATAAATCTGGCTTTGTGGATATTGCTAAAATATAATAAATATCCAAAATCAAAGCCCAATATATCTTTTCAATTAAAAAAATTTTTTTTAACTTTTAAGTTCAGGTGTACATGTGCGGGTTTGTTATACAGGTAATCTCGTGTCACCGGGGCTTGTTGTAGAGATTATTTTGTCACCCAGTTATTAAGTCTAGTACTCATTATTTTTCTTGATCCTCTCCCTCCTCCCACTCTCCAGTAGACCCCAGTGTCTCTTATTCCCCTCTATGGGTATATTATTAAGATGTCAATTTTCCCCAAATCAATCTATTGGTTAAATGAAATCCCAATCAGAAGGCTTTTTTGTTGAAACTGACAAACTAATTATAAAATGTATAAGGAAACACAAAAGACCTCGAAAAGCCAAAACTATTTTGAAAAAGAAAAATAAAGCTAGAGGACTGACACTGATTTCAAGACTTATTATAAAACTATAACAAGACAGTGTATTTTTAGCATAAGGATACATAGAAATTCAGGGCAGAAAAATCCAGAAATAGACTAATATACACACACATATGTATATAGGTGGTCAACAGACAAGGATAGGCCGGGCACGGTGGCTCATGTACTTTGGGAGGCTGAAGCAGGTGGACTGCTTGAGGCCAGGAGTTTGAGACCAGCCTGGATAACATGGCGAAATCCTGTCTCTACTAAAAATCATTTAAGCCCAGGAGACAGAGGTTACAGTGAGCCGAGATTGTGCCACTGCCCTCCAGGCTGGGTGACAGAGCAATACTGTCTCAAAAAAAGAAAAGCAAGGATAGTTTTGTTTTGTTTTTTTTTAATCAAATGGTGCTACAACAATTAAGTATCTATATGTAAAAGAATTACTCTATCATGCCTGTAATCCCAGCACTTTGGGAGGCTGAGGCGAGCGGACCACAAGGTCAGGAGATAAAGACCATCCTGGCTAACACGGTGAAACCCCATCTCTACTAAAAATACAAAAAATTAGCCGGGCGTGATGGCAGGCATCTGTAGTCCCAGCTACTTGGGAGGCTGAGGCAAGAGAATGGCGTGAACCCAGGAGGCCAAGCTTGCAGTGAGCTGAGATCGCACCACTGCACTCCAGCCTGGGCGACAGAGCGAGACTCCGTCTCAAAAAACATTAATAATAATTACTCTAGATCCTTCTCTCACATGATAAACAAAAATGAACTCAAAATGGATTGCAGAGTGGGGCATGGTGGCTCATGACTGTAATCCCAGCCCTTTGGGAGGCCAAGGCGCAAAAATTGCTTGAGGCCAGGAGTTTGAGAACAGCCTGGGCAACATGGCGAAACCCCATCTCTACAAAAAATACAATTAGCCAGGTGTGGTGGCATGCTCCTGTAGTCTCAGCTACTCAGGAGGCTGAGACGGGAAGATGGCTTAAGCCTACGAGGCAGAAGTTGCAGTGAGCCATGACCCCGCCACAGCACTCCAGCATAGGTGACAGATAGAGACCTTGCCTAAAAAAAAAAAAAGAATCACAGATAGAAATCTTTGCGATCTTGGATTAGGCAAAGATTTCTTAGATAGGATACAAAAAGCTCAAACTACAAAATAAAAAATGGATAATTTGGATTTTATCAAAATTTAAAATGTACATTCCATGATAGACTCTATTAAGAAAATAAAAAGTTTTTGTTATTTGTTTTTTGAAATAGGGTCTTATTCTGTTGCTCAAACTGGAAAGTGGTGATCACAGTTCACTGTGGCCTCAACCTCCCAAATAGCCGGGACTATAGGTGCACACCCAGCTCAGTAGGGATTTTCTGTATATATACATATGTATAAATATATGCTTATTTTTAAATTATTTCTGTTATCAGTTATCAGAAAATGAAACTTCCACTGTGGGTACATCAATATCAAGCATCAGGTGTTATTAAACTCCACCAAGGTCTTACCCCTTAAGAAGAAACTCAGAGATTACTAGGGCTCCCAAGTTTTTTAACCTTGCTTTTGCAAGAAATTGTGGGGAAAAGAAAGAGAGATCAGACTGCTACTGTGTCTATGTAGAAAGAAGTAGACATAAGAGACTCCATTTTGTTCTGTACTAAGAAAAATTCTTCTGCCTTGAGATGTTGTTAATCGGTAACCCTTGTCCCAACCCTGTGCTCACAGCAGAGACCTGTGCTGTGTTGACTCAAGGTTTAATGGATTTAGGGCTATGCAGGATGTGCTTTGTTAAAAAAGTGCTTGAAGGCAGTATGCTTGTTAAAAGTCATCACCATTCTCTAACCTCAAGTACCCAGGGACACAATACACTGCGGAAGGCCCTCCAGCAGGGGCCTCTGCCTAGGAAAGCCAGGTATTGTCCAAGGTTTCTCCCCATGTGATAGCCTGAGATATGGCCTCCTGGGAAGGGAAAGACCTGATCATCCCCCAGCCCAACACCCGTAAAGGGTCTGTGCTGAGGAGGATTAGTAAAAGAGGAAAGCCTCTTTGCAGTTGAGATAAGAGGAAGGCATCTGTCTCCTGCTCATCCCTGGGCAATAGAATGTCTTGGTGTAAAACCCAATTGTATGTTCTATTTACTAAGATAGGAGAAAACTGCCTTAGGGCTGGAGGTGAGGTGCTAGCGGCAATACTGCTCTTTAATGCACCCAGATGTTTGTATACGTGCACATCAAGGCACAGTACCTTTCCTTAAACTTATTTATGACACAGAGACCTTTGTTCACAGGTTTCCTGCTGACCCTCTCCCCACTATTACACTATTGTCCTGCCACATCCCCCTCTCCAAGATGGTAGAGATAATGATCAATAAATACTGAGGGAACTCAGAGACAGGGTGCAGGTCCCCTGGGCCCACTTTTCTTTCTCTATACTTTGTCTGTGTCTTATTTCTTTTCTCAGTCTCTCGTCTCACATGACGAGAAACACCCACAGGTTGTGGAGGGGCAGGCCACCCCTTCAAAAATAATCAATGTCTTACCATCTGAAATTTATGAAAACAACAGAAACACATCACATCAAGTCCTCTGCGTGAATTTTTTTTTTTTTTTTTTTGAGACGGAGTCTTGCTCTGTCACGAGGCTGGAGTGCAGTGGCGCGATCTCGGCTCACTGCAACCTCCGCCTCCCGGGTTCAAGTGATTCTCCTGCCTCAGCCTCCCAAGTAGCTGGGACTACAGGCGTGTGCCACCACACCCAGCTAATTTATGTATTTTTAGTAGAGACAGGGTTTCACCATGTTGGCCAGGATGGTCTTAATCTCTTGACCTCATGATCCACCTGCCTCGGCCTCCCAAAGCTGGGATTATAGGCATGAGCCACCGCGCCTGGCCGGATTTGTTATTTCCCAATAATTTTAGTCATCTGGATAATAATAGGCACCGTTACTATGCTGCCTAGTCATGAAACACAGTGGCTGGAGCAAATCAGGAAGGAATTTCACTTCCTCTGGACTCTGTTGAGTACGACCTTGAACAAGTCACTTAAATCTTGCAGGGTCAGTGTTTCTCCATATGCAAAAAGAAGAGACTTAAGGGTGTGCTATGAAATATAAGAATCCTCCAAATTTTAAACAAGTGCATTCTCAGTGTTTTGGGCATACTTGGAAAAAACCAGCTTGCACCAAGTACTAAGAACCTCACCATTAGGAAGAAGAAAATTTTCAGGAACTGTCCAAGTTAAGAGACTACTTAAAATCAGACTTATCAATGACAGGTATCTGATCATGACAGATAAAAGCTACAGTTCTAAGATATGATCAGGACATGTTACCGATGTACATATAGAGGAATTATTCACTGCATACAAATTATAGGGTTGTGGGGATTTTGTTTTGTGAGAGTTCTCAAATTTACCAATTTCATAAATGAAAACTTGGTAAGGATTGCATAAAATTGCATAAAGATGCAATTTGGTGGACAACACGTCTTCACCTTAATTTGTTAAGAGAACCTGGGTTGTAATAAGAGCCATGAAAAATGGTAAGGTCAACTCAGACATGGTGGTGCACACTTGTAGTCTCAGCTACTAGGGAGGCTGAGGTGGGTGAATCACTTGAGCCCAGGAGTTCAAGGCCAGCCTGGGCAACATAGAGTGATCCTGGTCTTAAAAAAAAAAAAAGTAAAGATACATGTAACTTACCCTGGAGTTTATCTTACGTGATACAAAGCTAAAGTTGTTGCTAAATTTTGTTATTTTGTTACAGCATTTGCGCACTGATGCCGTTAGATAAACTGAAAACCATATTAGGTTAAACATGACTTTAGAGAGGCTCGCAGATTCCAAAATAAAATGAAGTTCTAATTTAGAATGGTTGTACTCTCTATCTTTACTAAGGTGTCCTGAGATGTCTATACACTCTGAAAAGATGCTGTTAGTCACATAAGTGGACGGACATTTATGGAGGGCAAGATTGCAACTGTCACCCAAACAGCTACTATAGAATGAGTACAGTAAAGCCAGGGTAAAGGTTACCCATAGTACTTATTATGTTGTTGGAAACTGCTTGTTAATTTGTCTTCCTGGTCGCTAGCCTGCAAGCTCCATGAGGACAGAGACAATATGTGCCTGGTTCACTGCTGGATCCCTGACATACAGTATGCACTCAATAAATATTTGACTGATTGAATACAGAGACACCATAATTCAAAGTCTAGTCATGAGCTTTAGAAATGTAAGTTCTCGTGTCATCTATTCATCTATAGATGACTGGGATCTACTAATTAAATTCACAAGGACCTGATCCAATAAACAAAGGTCCTAAGTGGGAGATATTAACTGGAATAACAATTGATGTTTGTCATCTGAATATAGCATCTTTTACTGGTCAACTAGGTGATTAAACGTTAGAACAGAGGGTATTTTGTGAGAAGAGCATTAAAGTGTAAGTAGTAGAAGATTTTAGAGAAAACATTGTTAAGTTACAGTTGACTGATCCTTACTCTGTTTAAAGAACAGATAATCTTTTACAATCAAATCACCACCTCAAATCAGTACCAGTCAATTTTTTACAAGCCAGCCATTTTTCCTTTTTCAATATTCTGCATCGGTTACATCAGAATTCCACTCTTTTTTTTTTTTTTTCTTGAGATGAAGTTTCGCTCTTGTCCCCTAGGCTGGAGTGCAATGGCACAATCTCGGTTCACTGCAACCTCTGCTTCCCAGGTTCAAGTGATTCTCTTGCCTCAGCCTCCCAATTACAGGCACACACCACCACTCCTGGCTAATTTTTGTATTTTTAGTAGAAACAGGGTTTCACCATGTTGGCCAGGCTGGTCTCGAACTCCTGACCTCATCTCAGGTGATTCCCCTGCCTCAGCCTCCCAAAGTGCTTATAGGCATGAGCCAATGTGTCTGGCCTAGCAACTCCACTCTTAAAGTATTACTCTGTGTTATAATTTAAAACAATAAATGTTCTCTTTTTGCTACTTAGGTTTTAATTTGTAGAATTCCAAATGTGATTTTAGAGTTACTTTAAACTCAGTAGCTACAAATTTACAGAGTTTGGGGGAAATGTCTGTAAACTGTTAATTCCATATTTTGTAAATCCTTATTTATGCCCTATGTGTTCAATAATGCTTCCTTACCTGATCCCCAAATAATGAGGTCTTAGCTTTATCTTTTGGGTTTATAGCCCTGTACCTACCTAGTGCTACAGGAGAAATAGGAAGGCAGCCAAAAGGAATACCTTAGGGCATTGATTTTAAACCTTATTTCGGTACAGACTACTAAGAGAACTTAATGAAAGCTTCCATGACCTTATTCCTAAAAACATGCATATACAAACAAATGTTGATATACTTTTTTGGTTATTACTAGATCCCCTAAATCTTGATCATAGGTCCCAGGATAAGTATTCTTGCCTTAAGGGCATAACTACACACAATTTCAGATAATGTAGCTTAGTACTGGTTTGACATTAATTTGGAATCATGCCATCAGACTGACAAGATGCCAAAGGCGAAGCCATCAACCAAAGAATGGCTGAACCTATAAAAGTTAAAATTGTTTAAAAAAATTAAAACCAATCAACCAACTGTTGGGAGAAGCTAAAGCAGGGCTTGCATGTCTGACATAATGTAAAAGAGTCTTGGAACATGTCCAGGGTCTAAAACCCCTCATGGCCTTGGGAACGCCAAGCTCTGTGCTAAAGGGCAGAAGGCTGCCCTGCCGCACCATAATCTAAGCCCAGGGCATAAAACCCTTCGTGGCTTGAATGGAATCCAGGGCTCAGGGCGTGGCCTCTGGAATGTGTCTAGACTTGCTGGCTCCTTGCTTCTAGCACTCCTAGGCTCATAGATCTATTGTATCTTAAACTAGAACATGTTTCCCATTATATCTCAAGCAGCAGAACATGTTCCATATGCTGCAAAGAAAATGCTAAACCGTCACAGCTGTAGATCATGTGCTTGATACACTGCTTTCTTTCAACCCCCACATCCTCACCACCTGCTTCTTTGTTTCATCACCAATAAATAGTGCAGGCTTCCAGAGCTCGGGGCCTTCGCAGCCTCCATACTAGCATTGGCCCCCGGACCCACTTTATGCACCCTTAAACTTGTCTTTTCTCATTCCTTTGACTCCACTGGACTTCGTCACCTCCACATTGGGTCTGGCCATCCCAACAACCAACCAACCAATAAAGGGTGACTGAAGACCTAAACCAAAAGTTCTTCTTTAGCAGAAACTATAGGTTGTAAAGCTATCATGTTAGCCATATACATCTACATTACAGCAATCAATCCTGGCCTCTTTATTTTTTTTATTTTTATTTTTTTGAGAGAGGCTTGTCTCACTCTGTCATCCAGGCTGGAGTGCGCTGACACAATCACGGCTCACTGCAGCCTTGACTTCCCCAGCTCAAGTGATCCTCCTGTCCCCGCCTCCCAAGTAGCTGGGACTACAACCACGTGCCACCATGCTCAGCTAATTTTTTTTTTTTTTTTTTTTTTTGAGACAGGGTCTTACTTTGTCACCCAGACGGGAGTGCAGTGGCGTGATCTCGGCTCACTGCAGCCTCCACCTCCCAGGCTCAAGCGATCCTCCTGCCTTAGCCCCACAAGTAGCTGGGACTATAGGCATGCACCACCATGCCTGGCTAATTTTTATTTTTTGTAGAGATGGGGTCTTATTATGTTGCCCAGGCTGGTCTTGAACTCCTGGACTCAAGTGATCTTCCTGCCTCAGCCGCCCAAAGTGCCAGTATTACAGGTATGAGCCACCATGCCTGGCCAATCCTGGCATCTTTAAATGCAATAGATGACATAATGTTAGTAGCAATAGTAGTAACAACAACTAATGTTTATTAAGCATTTATTACCTGTGAAGCACTGTTCTAAGTGCCTTATAGGAATTCATTTAATCTTTACTGCTACCCTAAGAAATATTGTATTTTCCTCATTTTAAAGACAGGAAAACAGAAGCTTTCTAACTACACATATTGGAGTCAGGCCTGACAAATGCATGATAGACTGTGCTAGTAACAACATGTTTCCTTGGACACAATTTGACCTAATAGTTGATTTATTAAAATCTATGTGATAATAAATCAGAATAAAATAGGGTCCATTAATGTTTGCTAGAAGAATAGTATGTTGACTAATAAATTGCCTGGGAAGGGCTTTGATCATTTTAGAAGAAACACACCCCAAAACCCAAAAATGTCTGTACTTTTTCCAAATATGTACAACTACTGATCATCTACAATTTAAAGGGATAACATCAATACCAACATTCTTAGACTATGACATTCCCTCTTAAAAACTTGCATTTTTGGACTCACTTCAAAATGCTTAAGGTACCCTTCATAAAAGACGTGAGTTGAGGCAACCGCTGGGAATGCCTGAAGATATTGCCACCCTTTCATTTAAGAGGCTTGCTCCTTGCCAGGGATCTGAAATGACTTCACCACACACATTCAGCAAACTGAATCCCCTCAAGCTTGTGGGAACTAAGCCCCCAGGCAGAGAATTAGGGTGTGGTGAACTTACTCACATTTTTTTTTAATCTGCACAAGCACAGTCCTGGCTGGAATTAGCCTCAGACTTTTCAAACACTCTTTCAATAAAAGCTGCAATTTATACTCCACCCTCCTATTTCTCAGAGCACTTCAGAGACTGGAGTGTCACTGAGGCTGGAGAAAGACAGGAACATTCTGGACATTATTCTAAAATGTTAATTTCCCATGCAATTGAAAATCCACAAGTAGCTAGGCTGCCAGCTGAGGAACTGCTATTATTCCTAAATGCTACATTGGCAATGTTATATTATTAGAACCTAGCTCACGGCCACATGCACAAGGAGGCCTCATAAAACCATCACCTGAAAACAATGACAATATTGCATCTAACCAAAGTCAAATTTGCTTACAGTGAGGTCTCTGCACTCTTTGGGGGCTGGAGGAGTCTGACTTTATTGCTTTTTGTAAGGCTTCATCAGCACCTTCCACAGCATCTTCGAGGCCTTCCTCAGAATCATTGGATTTTGATTTTCCTGCTTCATTTACATTGGACTTGTCAAGGTTTTCAGACATTCTCAATTAAGTTTATTCACTTTCCTAGGAAAGAAAAAAACAACAAAAAAAAGAACTAAAAGTATTCTAGCTCTGTCACCAACTAGCAATGTGACTCAGGGCAAATCATTTAATCTCTTTGGGTTTCAGTTTTCTCGTTTGTAGAATAAATGAGCTTTCTAAGATCTTATTCAGCTATAATATTCTACTTCAATGACTAAACAGATACTTGTAAAATGACATTAGTAATTTATCAGATTTCTGGATCTCAAGTAGTAGTTAGTTGGAATATTTTTGTCCTACTCCTAAGTAGCATGTTTCAAGAATACAGGGCCTTAAACTATTAGAAGACACACTCTAAACTGTCTGCTGCTACAATTTTAATCAGTGATTCAATCTTAAATTCTTTACTTTCATTCCTAAGAGCAGATAGGTAAACTCCTTGGAAATAATGCTTTTAATTGGGCTTACAAGTGAATACACTGGGCTAAAGGGTTGATTCCTTGATATTATTGTGTGAATAAGATACCCAGAGATGATAGAAACTAGAATTTTTTTTTTTTCAGATGGAGTTTTGCTCTTGTTGCCCAGGCTGGAGTGCAATGGGGCAATCTCAGCTAACTGCATCCTCCGCCTGCTAGGTTTCAGCAATTCTCCTGCCTCAGCCTCCCAAGTAGCTGAAATTACAGGTGGGTGACACCACGCCCAGCTAATTTTTGTTTTGTTTTGTTTTGAGACAGAGTTTCGCTCTTTCATCCAGGCTGGAATGCAGTGGCGCGATCTCAGTTTACCGCAACTTCCACCTTCCGGTTTCAAGTGATTCTCCTGCCTCAGCCTTCTGAGTAGCTGGGATTATAGGCGCCCACCACCACGCCTGGCTGATTTTTGTATTTTTAGGAGAGATGGGGCTTCACCATGTTGGCCAGGCTGGTTTCGAACTCCTGACCTCATGATCCGCCTGCCTTGGCCTCCCAAAGTGCTGGGATTACAGGTGTGAGCCACCGTGCCCGGCCTAATTTTGTATTTTTAGTAGAGACGGGGTTTCACCATGTTGGTCAGGCTGGTCTCGAACTCCTGACCTCAGGTGATCCACCTGCCTCGATCTCCCAAAGTGCTGGGATTACAGCCATGAGCCACTGCGCCCTACAGAAAACAGAATCTTATTAAGTGTTTAAGAGGAATGTGTGGGGCAAATATTTTTATTACCTTCTTGCCAGTAATTAGGAAAAAGATTGTGAGTAAGAAGCTGCAAACAACCATAATGTATGCAGTTGGGTGGGCTTTTTATTAGTTGCTGATCAGAATAGCAATAACACTTGACACTGTGCTTTGGAGCAGTTAATAAAAGGTCTGCCTGGGCCTCCCAAAGTGCTGGAATTACAGGCATGAGCCACTGTGCCCAGCCTAAAACAGGCCTAAAACAGGCGGATCATGAGGTCAAGAGATCGAGACCATCCTGGCTAACACGCTGAAACCCCGTCTCCACTAAAAATATTAAAAAATTAGCCTGGCATGGTGGCAGCGCCTGTAGTCCCAGATACTCAGGAGGCTGAAGCAGGAGAATGGCATGAACCCAGGAGGCGGAGCTTGCAGTGAGCCGAGATCGCGCCACTGCACTCCAGCCTCCGCGACAGACTGAGACTCTGTCTAAAAAAACAAACAAACAAACAAACAAACAAACCCTGTTTTAATTACAGTAAAAGTTTTAGTCAATTCCTCCACTCTCCCTTTTCCTAGGGTGTTTCTGGAAGAGAAGACACAATGTTTCTTCATTTGCTGAAAATAATTAACATTTGTAACATCAGCACTTGAAGATCACAAAACATTTTCATAAACACTAATTAGACTTTCTTACACACATGGAAGGTAATCAGGTGATCAAAAGAAATGTCAACTGATTTAGGGAGTTTGGCAGACTGTGTTCTGCATATTAGAGAGAGGTGAAGAATCACCTGATAGAATTATGTGAAATTTCAGAGAACTCCATTAAATAGAATGAAGTTACTGGAATTGAAATATTCAGGCCTGTTTTTGTTTTTTTTTTTTGTTTTTGTTTTTTTGAGACAGACTCTTGCACTGTTCCCCAGATTGAAGTGCAGTGGCACCATCTCGGCTCAGCTCACTGCAACCTCTGCCTCCCAGGTTCAAGGGATTCTTCTGCCTCAGCCTCCCCAGTAGCTGGGATTACAGGCGCCCACCACCACGCCTCGCTAATTTTTCTATTTTTAGTAGAGACGGGGTTTCACTATGTTGGCCAGGCTCGTCTCAAACTCCTGACCTCTAGTGATCCGCCCGCCTCAGCCTCCCAAAGTGCTGGGATTATAGGCGTGAGCCACTGCACCTGGCCCAGGCATGTATTAATATGAAAGTTGTTTTCATGTATTTCCCCCTTCTAGACCCATCTTAGCTTCCAACACCCCACTGGAGACACCCATCTCCTCTGTATCCTAAATCCTATTAGGGTCAGGAAATGCTCCAAGATCCAAAGGATAACATTACCAGCATATTCTGTGAGAAACGACAAACAAAACGCTGTTAATTTTATTCTCTTCACATGCTGAGAAGGAGCCCAGGAGGGATGAAGTAATTCATTCTGTGCAGTGAGGAGGAAAAGGAGGATTTCTAGGTCTCTAATGCTCAGCTTAGTAAACTAACCCCATCCTTAAGATTGAGTTCAAGTCCTGTCTCTTCCCAGGACACTTCCCGGACCTCACCAGTGATTGCACCTTTCTCAACTCCTGCAGGGCTGGCTAGTCGACATTTGGCATTTGTCACTGCCTTAAATTCAATTCAAAGCGTGCTTATTTAAATAGAAAGATGCAAATACATAGTCTAGAGGGGGAGGCAGACAGGCTTACAAGGAGCCATAATGAAACTTAAGTGGCATTATGAAATTGCCCAGGGAATATAGCAGAGGAAGAAACTAACTCTGTCTGGGAGGAGACTGAGAAAACCTTCCCAGAAAAGATGACATTTGAACTGATCTTTAAAAGGAGTAGGATTTCACCTAGTTAAAACATGTCTGGAGGGGGAGAGGAGGTGAAAAGGAGGGCATTTCACTCAGAGGGCAGAAGCCAAGGCACAAGAAAATGAGAAAAGGAAGTGGCTAGAGATGATGGAAAGATGCGTTGGGGCCAGATGGTAAAAGTGCTAGTTTTTATTTTAAAATTCCCCACCTAGATTTCGAACTTCTTAAGAGCCAGGACCAGTCATATTCTCCACTTATGCTCCATCTGTATATCCCCCAAATAGACACCCACAAGTATCTGTTGATAGAGATGAATCCCTACGTCATCTCTGTGATGTCACTGTATCTGGGAGGGCTGGGCGTTGGTTTCGGACATACCTGGGCCCCAATTCTGGCTCTTTACTAGCTGTGTAACTTCAGTGTCCTCCTCTGTAAAATACAGCTACCTACCTGCTCGGTTTGGGGGGAGATGAAACGAGGGATTGTGCACGGCAGGCCTTCTACAAATGGTAACTAATTAAAGGGCTCTAGGATGCGGCCACGAACCATTTAATTTGCTTATATCGCGCGCATCCATTCAACCCCCACTGTGTCTAAAAAGAGAGCCGAGGGGAGGAGGATCCTCGCACTTGCCAAGAAGACGGTCATCCGTCGGGGCTGCACGCGGGCCTAGGCTGGACACAAGAGGCTCCCCAGCAGAAAGGGTCTTTCGGCAAAAAAAAAAAAAGGGGGCTCTGTCCCCCGGCGCCGGGAATCCCCTCCTCTGGCACTGATCTCCACTCGCGCCCGGCGTCCGGATTCCGTTGTAAACAGCTGTTCAGGCCAGCGAGGGAGTGGCAGGGCCGGGAGTAGGGGAGGACGCGGGCACGCCGAGAGACAGCCTCGAGGGGTGAGCTCCACCCGCCCGCGGACCCCGCCTCTTCCTCGCCTGCCCCCGACATCCCGGGATGGGATCCGACGGGAAGAGGCGAAGAGATGCCTGCGACTTGGACCGCGCGCTTCCCGGACGGGCCCCGCCAGCCTCCGCCCCAGCTCCCGCTCTCACCTGCCACGGAGTCGGCGTTCTCCCTCCTGCCGCTCCCGCCGCGAATCAGGCGCTGGCTGGCGCCGCGGCGGAAGCCGGAGGGATGCGCGGCAGGCAGGGGCGGTTCAGCCTCTGCCCCTCCGAGGCCGCATCCCTCGCCACGCGGCGGGCGGTCCTCCCAGCCTGACTCGGGTGGGCAGCGGTCAGAGCGGCCGCTTCTCAGCATCAGGAAGGAGGAGACTGCTCTTGGCCGGGAGGCGCCAGCCCTATATAGGGCAGCGCCATGTCTTCGTACGGAAAGGCGGGAGGGTCTTTCCCCTGCTTGCCGAAGGGGTTCAGTAAGCGGTGACTCGCAGCTGGGCGGCGCCGTGTTTCCTCAGGGAGAGGTGGAAAACATGGCCGATGACCGTTCAGGGGGCTCCGTGGCCGGTGGCTCCCAGCCAAGGGTCGCCCGCCGCACGCAGTGAGGCGCCATGTTTTTGTACGGAAACGCGAGAGGCACGGCCGAGTGCCCGCCGATGAGTCTCAGCTGGCGGTGGCTCGAAGCTGGGGATGGCGCGCCCCTAAGGCGCCATGTTTCCATACGGAAAGGCGGAAGGCGCCGCCGCATCCCAGCCGCTGGTGGGGGTGACGCGAGGAGAAAGGGAGGCGGAGAAGGCGCGGGTCAGTCAAAAGAAGGAATAAGAAGCCATTGCATCTGAAACCTTCCCCGCCCGTTCTTTGAAATTTAATTTTGCCATCCTGTTTGTAGCTACACAAAGTTTATTCCCCTTCTCTCATTTCCTCAGCTTTAAAAAGTTAGTCCGGGCGCAGCGGCTCACGCCTGTAATCCCAGCACTTTGAGAGGCCGAGGCGGGCGGATCACGAGGTCAAGAGATCGAGACCATCCTGGCCAACATGGTGAAACCTCGTCTTTACTAAAAATACGAAAATTAGCTGGGCGTGGTGGCGCGCGCCTGTAGTCCCAGCTGCTCGGGAGGCTGAGGCAGGAGAATCGCTTGAATCTGGGAGGCGGAGGTTGCAGTGAGGCGAGTTCGCGCCACTGCACTGCGGCCTGGAGACAGACCGAGACTCTGTCTCAAAAAAAAAAAAAAAAAAAACTACAAAAAAGCAGATGGGGTGACATTGGTGCTTTCAAACACTGCTTCTAAATATGGGTAGTTATTGCTACATTTGGGTAGTTATTGCTAACGTATTGAAGGCCGAGTGCAATACCAGACCCTCAAACCATTTACTAACTTGCACATTAAAGTCTTTGCTTTAAAAAAAAAAAAAAAAAAAAGACAAAAACAGAAGTTCTCTGGTGAAGATTCACTTTTTGGAGGAAAAAACACCAAAAACCCTTAAGATACTCAACTAAATGGAACTGTAAAGATCTACAAAGAATGGCTGGGCGCGGTGGCTCACACCTGTAACCCTAGCTCTTTGGGAGGTCGGAGGTGGGTGGATCACAAGGTCAGGAGTTCGAGACCAGCCTGGCCAATATGGTGAAACCTCGTTTCTACTAAAAATACAAAAAAATTAGCCGGGCATGGTGGCACATGCCTGTA
Organism: Gorilla gorilla gorilla; assembly: GCF_029281585.2. NCBI lineage: Eukaryota > Metazoa > Chordata > Mammalia > Primates > Hominidae > Gorilla > Gorilla gorilla. The sequence continues at coordinate 39,398,771 of NC_073233.2, read as the reverse complement.
ATCCCAGCTACTTGGGAGGCTGAGGCAGGAGAATTGCTTGAATCCGGGAAACAGAGGTTGCAGTGAGCCGGGATTGCACCACTGCACTGCAGCCTGGGTGACAGAGCGAGATGCCGTCTAAAAAAAAAAAAAAAAAAAAAAAAAGATCTGCAAAGAAAACATGCAGTTCTTCTGAGTCTAAACTCATAACATTAAGTCTCTAGTGTTTTTCAGCCCTGACTACAAATACAACTTGGAATCTCAGGGGCAGGGGTTGGAAAAGTATTATCCAAAACTCTGGCGGGGGGAGGGGCGGTGATGCCAGACAAGTTTTAAAAGCTCTCTGGGGAAGCAGGCTAGAACCACCTCCCTTACCTTCCTTAAAAGATTAATATGGCTGGGTGCAATGGCTCACGCCTGTAATCCTAGCTCTTTGGGAGGTCGAGGCGGGTGGATCACCTGAGGTCAGGGGTTCAAGACCAGCCTGGCCAACATGGCAAAACCCCGTCTCTACTAAAAATACAAAAATTAGCTGGGCATGGTGGCAGGCGCTTGTAATCCCAGCTACTGAAGAGGCTGAGGCAGGAGAATCCCTTGAACCCAGGAGGCAGAGGTGGCAGTGAGCGGAGATCGCACCCCTGCACTCCAGCCTGGGAGACAGAGCAAGACTACATCTCAAAAAAAAAAAAAAAAGGTTAATATAACCAATTTTCATTTGGTTAGGAGCAAGTGAATGAATATACTCAAGTTTCACCTGGAGAGGATACTGCAACAATACCAAAATCACTGATTTAATTTGGGATATTTCACTTGTAATCTTTTAATGTTTTTTACTGTTTCAGTATTCAAAAAATATATATAGACACATTCCATTTTGATCTTTGGCTGCAAGGACTGGAAATTCAAATTACGTTAAGGTAAAGGGAGTTCACTGCAAGGACATAGGACTTGGAGGGAGAAAGGTGGCAGCCACTCTAGAGGTCGGCTACTGCTCCTGTACACACAGGATCCCTCTTGTCACATCTCTGCTTGCTGTAGTCCATTCCACTCTTTATGCTACAGGCTGGTTTCTGTACTTTCTTAATTGACGCTCCTCATAATTTAAATTTACCTATATAGAATTTGATTGGCCAAACTGATTTTTGAACAAAGTTAGTCTCATTAGCCTCCAGGGAAGCTGCCCTTGGATCAGGTGCTCAACCTTGGTCTGCTCTGCTAGGATGATGGCAAGACTTACGGTCAACTAGGCATTAGGTGTCTATGTGGGAGTGGGTCCCCAAGAAGGCATCATGGGTGAATGAATGAGAGCACACAGCAAAAGATAATCAACCGTTCTAGTGACCGAGGAGGGTTGCCCAAGGCTTTCAAGGTAGCACTGGACCTGTAGTTTAAAACCTTGACAATGGTTGCAGTAAACATGATCGATTTTTCTTTTTATCCTCCTTATAAGGCCTAAGGTAAATTGATCTTACTAGTATATTTTCCCTGAAATTATCATTCTACTAGAATGTTGCTTCTCCTAGAAGCATGAATGTAACTAAGTAGTTCTGCCTTCCCCTGAAGGTTGTCAAATAAATATGCTATTCAATTATGTGCAAAATAAAGGTTACAAATCAGATAGCACACAGTTGCTCTGCCCACCATGCTGATCTCACCACAGTTCCAGTAGCTTGTTTCTGAAAACTTCCTCTCACATTTAAATCATAAACTTACCTTCTTTTTCCCCTCACTGTAAAGAGAGCTGCCTTCCCTTTTTTTTTTTTTTTTTTTGAGAGGGAGTCTTGCTTTGTCGCCCAGGCTGGAGTGCAATGGCACGATCTCGGCTCACTGCAACCTCCGCCTGCTAGGTTCAAGAGATTCTCCTGCCTCAGCCTCCCGAGTAGCTGGGATTACAGGCACCCGCTACCACGCCCAGCTAATTTTTGTATTTTTGGCAGAGACGGGTTTTCACCATGTTGGTCAGGCTGGTCTCAAATTCCTGACCTCAGATGATCCACCTGCCTCGGCCTCTGAAAGTGCTGGGATTACAGGCGTGAGCCACCACGTCCAGCCCTTCCATTCTTACCTATCCAAAAAAACGGAGTTATTCCCTGAGTTATTAGAACTGGTATCATAGGTATTTTATAGATATTAGTCCTCAAACTTTATCTACTTAGACTAGGCACTATCAGTTATACCTAAGGGGGGAAAAACATTACTGACATGCTAACATATTGGTGCATCATTTCAGTTTTCCCTACCTCTCATTAAAGTCAGTTAAAAGACAAAATTCAATATTTAATCTTTTGGCTTTATTATTATTAGGATGAACAACTTCAAACTGTATTATATTGCTTGTCTATTTATCAAATACAGTTGACCCTTGAACAATGTGGGGGTTATGGGCATCAATCCCCCTGCACAATCAAAATTCTACATATAAGTTTTGACTCCTCTAAAACTTATTAGCCTACTGTTGGCCAGAAGTCTTACCAATAACAGTCAATTAACACACATTTCGTATGTTACATTATATAGAGTTTTTTTTTTTTTTTTTTGAGACATGGTCTCGCTCTTTCACCCAGGTTGAAGTGTAGTGGCATAATCATGGTTCAATGCTGTTTCAACTTTCCAGGCTCAAATGGATCCTCCCACCTCAACCTCCCAAGGAGCTGTACCACAGGTGCCTGCTACCATGCCTAGCTAATTTCTTTTTTTGGGGTGGGGTGTTAGAGACAGGGTCTCTCTACATTGCCCAGGCTGGTCTCAAGCAATCATCTCGGCTTCCCAAAGTACTGGGATTACCGTTATGAGCCACCGTGTCTGCTCTAAATACTGTATTCCTACCTTAAAGTAAGCTAGAGAAAAGAAAATGTTATTAAGAAAGTCACAAGGAAGAGAATATATACTATTCAAAGTGAAAGTGGATCATCCTAAAGGTCTTCATCCTTGTCATCTTCACATTGAATAGGTAGAGGAGGAGGAAGGCTGGTCTTGCTGTCTCAGGGGTCACAGAGGTGGAGGAGGTGGAAGGAGAGGCAGGAGAGGCAAGCACACTTTGTATAACTTCTGTTTTTAAAAATCCAAGTATAAGTGGACCTGCACAGTTCAAACTTGTGGTGTTTAAAGGTCACCTGTGTATCTTCACAGTGCACTCATTCCAAATAATGATTAACTTGGTTAAAAAGGTATTAAAAACTTTAGCTCTAATGCCCAATTTACAAGAACTATAGGATACAAAGGAACATGATAAAGGACAGCCCAGACTTGTCATCCGAAAAATTCAGACTGAGGAAAACTCAAGAACAACTGACCAAGTTTATTTAACAATAGAGACAGACACACAGACAAAAAGACAGAGAGGGGAAAGGTGGAAGGAGAAAGGAGTACTTACATTTTTATTTATTTATTTTTTTGAGACAGAGTCTTGCTCTGTCACCAGGCTGGAGTACAGTGGTGTGATCTCGGCTCACTGCAACCTCTGTCTCCTGGGTTCAAGGGATTCTCCTGCCTCAGCCTCCTGAGTAGCTGGGACTACAGGCACGTGCCCCCATGCCCAACTAATTTTTGTATTTTTAGTAGAGACGGGGTTTCACCACGTTGGCCAGGATGGTCTCAATCTCTTGACCTCGTGATCCGCCCATCTCAGCCTCCCAAAGTGCAGGGATTACCGGCATGAGCCACCGTGCCTGGCCAAACTTACTTTTTTTTTTTTTTTTTGTGAGACGGAGTCTCACTCTGTCGCCCAGGCTGGAGTGCAGTGGTGCATCTCAGCTCACTGCAAGCTCCGCCTCCCTGGTTCACGCCATTCTCCTGCCTCAGCCTCCCGAGTAGCTGGGACTACAGGTGCCTGCCACCACGCCCAGCTAATTTTTTTGTATTTTTTTTTGGTAAAGACGGGGTTTCACTGTGTTAGCCAGGATGGTCTCGATCTCCTGATCTCGTGATCCGCCTGCCTCGGCCTCCCAAAGTGCTGGGATTACAGAACTTACAGATTTTTAAAGAGAGACTTAAACACATTAACCAATTGCAATTTATGGACATTATTTGAATCTCCACTTGAATAAACTGTCAAAATCATTTGAGATCATCATAAGATTTCAACACTAACTGCAAACCTGATATTAAGGAGTTGTAGGTTTATGTGAATTACAATGGTTTCATGGTTTTTTTTTAACGTTCCTTTTTGTCATACACACCGACGTTTTATAGAGGAAATGATATCTGAAATTTGCTGGGATGAGTGAGGAGTGAGGGAGGGTACAGATTAAACAAGATTGGCCATGAGTTGGCAGTTGGCAGTATTAGTTAATGGGTACAAGCAAGAGTTCATTACTCTATTGTCTCCACTTTTATGTATGTTTGAAATTTTCCACAATAAGCTTAAAAAATTTTGTTTTCGGAAGCATTAGGACAGTCTGATTTCTGATTTGTCTACAACTTAAGGTAATCAGCAAATTCTTTTTATCATAACCTAAGTTTCTATCTTGCATCTTTAAGGAGTACCTTTCAAAACACAAACCCCACTCCTATTAACATGTAATTATCGTTTTCTTTACTGTTTAATGCTTTCTTATATAAATACTGCAATGTCATCTAAATCTCTATTATGTTCTATAAAGCATTGAGCACAGTAATTATAAATCAACTCACTTAAGTACTTAACAGCAAGACACCATATGACTAATAGCTTCTGACACACAAAGTTATACAAAAAAATTTTTATTAAGTACAGTTTCAAATTTAGAGCTTCCACGCTTACAAATGTGATTGGATATTTAGGATACATAATTTATTCTTAAAATACACAACTTATATACAGATTTTAAAAACTCAGTCTCCAAAATGCTCAATAAAGATGTCTGGGTGACACTTATAGAATTGACCTAGCAATTTTTTCTTCTCTTTGGCAGAAAGTTTTGAATCCTCATCAATAGTTTTTAGTAAATTCAACAGCTCATCTTTGGTTGTCTTCTCTGTATTGTTGGAATAGTCACGTTGATCAATTCTCTGGCAATAAATATATCCTTAAAGTTTAAAAGTAAAAAGTTCAGTTAATGACTCAATTCCTCATATTTAACCAGAAAAATCAAGCAATATTCTTGTCTTTATGTTTTTCTTCCCCATTTTGTAATATGCACTGAAGATGGTAAGCACTGCTGACTTTCTGACACTTGTAAAGTTGCTTTGTATGAATAACTCTGAGGAGAATGTTTTAAATTTGGTTGAAATTAAAGTCCAACTACTTATAGCAAAACATTCTCAAAAAACACCCGAAATTTGTCTCTGGAAGATCATGAAAATAATATTTCTCAGATTACCTGCATCTCTATTTGGATCTCTTCCGTTCTGTATGGCCATAAGCTTAACACTTACAATTTTATGTAGAGTTCCAGGAATCTTAAGAAAAAGAAGGGACATGGGACATTATTCAAATGCATTTTAATCTAGTGATCTATTACATAAGCTCAATTTAACTACTTTCACAATTTTACCTTAAAAACATCTTTCTGATGATCCATTAAAAAGAGTACCAGAAGATCTGTTTTGCCTTTGGATAAATTTTTATTGTCAACAATAGCTTTTGAGAATATCCTTTTCACAACCATTCGGTTGTCACTCTATAAAACAAATATATCCAATAGTATATATTTAAGAGACAAGTTTAATATAAAAGGGAATATTAAATATTAATAGCTATTATACATTTCAGCATACTTGATGCTGAAGATGGAATAATCTAATACTTAACCTGTAAGTATTAAGGATATTAAATACAACTAACAGTTAAACAAAAGACTTACTTCTTTCTGTAATTTAAACTCAGAAGGATTTGCTGCAACAGCCATGAAATACAGTAGTCTTCTAAATTCTTCTCTATTTTGGAAATCTAAAAGCTTTAGAAGGAGCTGGGTAGCTTCTAAAGCTATTTCCGTCTTCCCATTCACTTTAGCCAAAAGAAAAAAACTGCTTTTAATTGACCAAATATGACTATATTAAAGGGAACAAAACTCAAGTTACAGTTTGAGTTAAAAAGTGCACTTATTCAAAATTATTTCCAAAAGCAAAAGCAAGACTAGGAATTAACAATGAATGGTGAATACCATAAAGGCAGCTTGTTCTCAAATTGGCAACTAACAGCCTAAGTCCCTGTCATATAATATCTTCTGGCATTAAATCTAACTCTTAGCTTTGTGGATAAAATCCCATTCTGTTTTTCATTAATTCAGTACATTTGGGAGTATACCATGTGTACAATACTCATGTATCCAACTCTCCTTGAGAAAAATAGGAGAAATTTTCTGAAACCTCCAATTTGTTTCCAACAAATTATGTGGCTCATTGGTAGAGAGACAAAGCAGAGAGTCTGCCATTTTGAAGAGATGAAAAGGGGAGTAATGGTGGTGCTGATAACTCTTCTAAAAAAAGAGAATTGCTGCTTTATGCTTAAGCTTCCGGTGAATGAGAGCAGCATTATACTCCTGGGTAACCAGAAGTTTCTGCATAACTTTAGAGCTTGTTAAAGTCTCTTTCCAAATGACCCCTAGAAGTTTTTGAACAAACATACTTTCCATGAATTAATCCAGATCCACTCCCAGCTTGTAGTAGTACTATTCTGGTCCAGTTTGAGAACTAACTTTTTCTTGTTTCCTCCAAAAGATAAATGCTAGTATCCAGTTAGATCTTACTTACCTAAGAGTTCTGCAATTCCATTATGAACGTCAGATAAGTGATTTAACAGAGGTTCCCTACTACTGTAATATCTGCCAATGGCATCAAACAGAAGTTCTTTCACTAAGTCTGTTCGGTCTGGTTGCTCAGGAAAGCTTCTGCTTATTTCCACCACCATCTGGTCTGGAAGGTATTCTAAACAGTCAATTGCTGCAGAGAGCCACTCATCTTCCCTATAGGGGAGAGGGGAAGATTATTTAAAAGGCAAGGGAAGATCATTTAAAAGGCAAAGAATAACAAATATACACATGGTACCTAATTCAGCAGCTATTTCATGCCATCAGGATAAATTTCTACATGAACTTAAAAGATATGTGTAGTTCTTTTTAATATATAGCTAGATCACGTATCACATTTACAAATTCAGCTTAATGTTTTCCCTGTATTTTTTCCTTTTTCACGAAAACAAACTCTCCACCACAATACAGAGGTGAAAAGAGCATACAAATTCAAACTCTACTCTTGCTCTTCACATTTACAACGGAGACCCAGAAACTCCAAGTTACTTGCTCAGGCCTCAGGCAGGACTAGATCCCAGATCTCAATTCTGGGCCAGTATTTCTCCAACACAATGTTGCTTACTTCAGACCTCTGTCTATGATCTATTAGCTCTCCCTTTAGCTAGGACAGATTAAAGGAAGAAACATTTCAAAATAATTACACATCAGGCCCGGCGCGGTGGCTCACGCCTGTAATCCCAGCACTTTGGGAGGCCGAGGCAGGTGGATCACATGAGGTCAGGAGTTCGAGACCAGCCTGGCCAACATGGTGAAATCCCGTCTCTACTAAAAATGCAAAAATTAGCTGGGTGTGGTGGTGCACCCCTGTAATCCAAGATACTTGGGAGGCTGAAGTGGGAGAACTGCTTGAACCCAGGAGGCAGAGGCTGCTGTGAGCCGAGATTGAGCCACTGCACTCCAGCCTGGGCAACAGAGCAAGACCTCATCTCAAAAAACAAACCAACAAAATAATTAAATATCAATTATCATCTACAGTAAAATCCTGCTGGGTAACTTCAGAAAAATGTTACATTTCAAGAAATAAAGTAGTAAACTTTTAATACTCCATTTTTTATATCTATCTATCTATCTATCTATAGTTAAAAAGCAATCAATCATGTCCTCTACTGCCATACTGCCATGGACTCAGGACAACTAATTCAGCCAGGTGAGGTGTCTCAGGCAGGTCATTTCACCTCTCTTGACATCAGCTTCAACTTTATATGATAAGATGATCTTTAAGGTCACTTCTAGCACAAATTCTCATTTTGTATATAAAAATTACTAATTACAAGGCTGGGTGCAGTGGCTCACGCCTGTAATCCCAGCACTTTGGGAGGCCAAGGTGGGCAGATCACAAGGTCGGGAGTTCAAGACCACCCTGGCCAATATGGTGAAACCCCATCTCTACTAAAAATACAAAAATCAGCCAGGCATGGTGGCGTGCGCCTGTAGTTCCAGCTACTTGGGAGGCTGAGGCAGAAGAATCGCTTGAACCCGGGAGGCGGAGGTTGCAGGGAGCTGAGATCATGCCACTGCACTCCAGCCTGGGCGACAGAGAGACTCTGTCTCAAAAAAAAAAAAAAAAATTTAGTAATTACACAATGTTTCACATGTTCCTTTAGGTTATAGAAATGTGTTATATCTGCAGAATTCAGTAACACATATGTTGGGATTAACTTTTTCGTATAAGGCTTTAAGCTGCCTTTTGGCATTCAACTGTTTATAGTATTAATAGTTCTTTGGAACGTAGAATTAGTGAAGTACTGAAAATGTAATTGTATTCCTTTCAAACATTTTCATCCCCTTAATTAGACTGGAACACTATCTGCTAAGGCAAAATAATAAAAAATTAAGCTAGAAAAATCTGGTAACTTATTTTAACCGACAATAATTTTTATAGAAGAGCCTCAAAGTTATGGTAATACAGAACTCTTCTTTAAGGAAAAAAAAATTTTAATTCCCTCAGCACCTAAAGTTAAGCCTTCAAACCTTAGGATTTATATTCAAGAGAGGAGTAACTGGAATGAGAGAGTTACTTTCATTGTATTTTTTTTTTTTTTTTTTTTGAGACAGAGTCTCACTCTGTCACCTAGGCTGGAATGCAGCAACATGATCTCGGCTCACTGCAACCTCTGCCTCCCAAGTTCAAGTGATTTTCCTGCCTCAGCCTCCCAAGTAGCTGGGATTACGTGCCACCATGCCTGGCTAATTTCTGTATTTTTAGTAGAGTCGGGGTTTTACCATGTCGGCCAGGCTGGCCTCGAACTCCTGACCTCAAGTGATCCACCCACCTCGGCCTCCCAAAGTGCTAGGATTACAGGCATGGGCCACCGCACCCGGCCTTATTGTATTTCTTTAATACAACTAGTTAACTAAATACATATGTAACAGGCATTCTAGATATGTAATCAAAGGATCTCAATAATCTGTCAAATCTGTTTCTATTCTTCCAGGTCCCTTTGAGGAAATCTTGAGAGTCCAGACAGCTCTACATTTTAACAAAGATAAGAAGCTAAAGCATAATCATTTTTTTTCACTTAATGTGCAAGTTACACGTGAAACAAAAATGAATATGAAAAATGAAACAAATCTTTTTCTAATTTTGACTAATGTAATTTTGTTCTTCACATTCTCAAATACTGATAATATCAACTAACAATGCATATCTGATCCTATAGAAAAAAGAACAGATTACCTTAAAACCATTATCTCAATCTACCTACAAACACACTCAAATTATTATATGTATTTCCACATACTGAGAGTCACTATAAGCCTTGAGAATCCCTCGATCCAGATAGTTACTGCTGTTGACCATGGTGGACTGCCTCTTAGGTTGAGGAATTTTAGGTACAGCCTCTTGCTGTTTCAGTAAGGAGTCAAGAAGTGGAAGGTCTACAAGTTGTAGTAGACGCCCAATTGTTTCTTCTTGCCACACTTCATTAATAACTACACAGGAAAAATGAGAAGGTGAAAAGTAACAATTAATAGTTACTATATGCTCACCATAATATTTTTCTAAGCAGGTCTAAGCTAGTAAATTTGTGGCCAAAAAGAAAGAAAAAGTCAACCTTATGAAGTGCTTTCTTACAACAAAGTAAAACAATCCAAGATTTGTTTAGAGTGTAGGAGAATAGGCTTTGGACAACAGGAATTCTTTTCATTCTTTGTACTGTAAAAAGCAATCTGTCAGAGATAAGAGATCAAGTCATGTAACATGTTAATAAGGACTCTGGAAGAAAGAATGATTCATTCAAGCTAAAAACTTGTTTGAAACTATTGGCTGCAGATTATTCCACTCAGGGTTTCCACAACTGGAATGGGGGAAAGGGTGGAAATTAAAGTCATTAAACTATATTCCATTGCTACAGACAAGGAAGAACCGAAGAATTCTGTTAATGTTTTAATGTAATTTTCAAATTTTACTTGACCTAATAAGGAAAAGAAACATCGGAGAGCATATTTCAATACAAATCTGCATGCAAAACATCTCAGATCTGAACCTTTGCCAGCTGATCGGACAAAAGTCAGTGTTCAAGAGTTCTAACACTGATCTATTTGTTAAAGATAATAGACTTCTGTTAAAATTGAACATAAACAGCTTTAATACATACTGCACTCTTTCTCTGTACTTTGAATATTTAAAATCTAATAAAGATTAAGATTAAAAAATTTTAAATAACTTTGAAGTTTGTCTTCTACTTCTTACTTTGCTTCATCCTTAGCTTACCTTGTGGAGACAAGGTTGCAGAGATATTTACATGAGGGGAGTTGGCAGGCTTTAAACTCAGATTTTCCCACAGGTCCTCTAAACTGGCTGATCTGATATCGGATGACTTAAATAATGCATCTGCATACCTAAAATGAATTTATTTCAGAAATGAACATTTACTAAGCCCACAGAAATATTTTAGTATTTGAGAGCTAAGAGTTTTCTACAGAGTTATGCATTTCAGAGCAAAAACACAACAAATCCAAATTCTAAGAGTAGAATAAATTATAAAAACACCCACCTTTTTTCTCAAGCATAAACATATTCTGTTCTCCTTTGAACATTTTCTTAGATTTAACTAATTCAATGACTAAAATCTTAGTCACCAGTTTAAAAATGCGATCAAACATAACTGGACTTCATTATGCGTACTGGGTTTATCAGTTATCTCTTTGTGGGGCATTCCTTGGTGAACAGTACTTATCGTTTTCTTAATACAGATCTACAGCCCTTTACCTGCAATTCTGAAACCCAAAAAGCTTTGAAAATCAAAGGTTTATTTAGAGCTCATATCATGACAAAACCTGTCCCGAGACTATGATAGCTTTAATTTATCCCGGTAGTATATTCTTTTGTTTACCACAGAAATATCATTATGCTTGATTACCAGATGCTGTCCCGGATGCCTCCAGGGATGGTGAACCACATATATGTACAAGATAACTTTTCTAAATGCTCCAAAGTTCCAAATTCCTAAATGCATCCGGTCCCAAGGATTTCAGATAGAGTGTGTGGACCTGCATCTGAAAGTTTTGACTGTGCCTTACTTTATCCTCATATTTCCTTTCTACACAAAGAGGTAAATTTTATCATGTTTTAGTTTGGGTCAAAACATGTAAAAATGGGCCAGGTGCAGTGGCTTATGCTTCTAATTCCAACACTTTAGGAGGCCAAGACGGGAGGATCACTTGAGCCCAGGAGTTTCAGACTAGCCTAGTCTTGAACCATAATGGGATTCCGTCTCTACAGGAAAAAAAAAAAAAAAGAAAAGAAAAAAAATTAGCCAGGCATGGTGGTGCATGCCTGTAGTCCCAGCTACTGGGAGGCTAGGATGATCGCTTGAGCCCAAAAGGCAGACAATGCAGTGAGCTGAGATCACACCACTGCACTCCAGTCTGGGTGAGAGAGTAAGACCCTGCCTCAAAAAAGTACACACACACGAAAATGAATACACTACAACTCTGACTTTAGGTCAGATCTGAATTATAAGAGCTTCAATTATACCTCTGTGTCACCACTGCACAGTTTAGCTGAGGGTAACAAAGGGGAAAGGGTAAAGTTAGTTTACTTCATGACAAATAGCTGTAAGTTCATTATGCATTATCACCTACATCCATTTCAATCACTGGATTCCACAATTCTGTCTCCCCAGTTTCCCTTTAAATAATTCCTTCTTCTCTCCCACCGCAATCTGGGTTTCTCTCTGCCTGCCTTCGCTATGTTCTCATACCAAGTGGTATGAGAACACTTTTTACACTGCAACTATAACCTGAAGCAGGAAAATCAAAGTGTGTTGACTGCTTCTGCTAAATATAAAATATGACTAGGAGACACCCAATAAAGCTAACAAAATTTCATCGCACTTTATCAAATTTACCCACAGACCCATATTTTAGCCACATTTACTGCTAAAAATGTAATATAAAGCCAGTAGGCATCTCATAAAAAGGTAGACAAAATCCTGCCAATATTCCCGTGATAATCTAACATTATATACCAACCTGGCAGGTGAATATAGTTTGTTCTCTTTGCCTAACTGACTGTCTTGGTTAGGTATTGTGGTGAATCTATAAAGGCTGCAACTACTATCTTCAAATGTAGGTTTTTTGTCTTTTCCAAAGACTTTGGTTGGAACTGCTTCAAATACTTTGTAGTCCATAAGCGCTTGACACACTCTCACCACTTTGGCTCGAGGAATATCTACATCACCAAAATACTTATTCTGAATTAGGTGAGAAAAAATGACATCCACAGCTTCTGAACCAACAAAGCAGTCATTATGTCGTTTTAAACGGTGCCTTCGTTTTTTCACTTCCACTTGTGTTTGAAGAGTGTTTATGATGCTGCTCCATACATACGTGGCTCCAAATGGCTTCTGAGCTACACTGAAACCTAGAAGGAGAAAAATCATAGAGAAACTGGGATTTAGTACCTTGTTCATTTGTAACAAGGTCTAAGCAATCCTTAGGCAAAAATGCGGTAATTTCCAAAGTTACTGATAAGGAGCAATTATGAGGGTAGCTTACTGAAATACTGTTTTAATAGTGATGCATTAAAAAATTTGGTACTTATATGCCAAACACTGTTCTATATGCTAAGATGCAACAGTAAGCAAAATAAGATTCCTGTTCTCAGGAACTTAAGACTTTGTAGGAAGATAAAGACAATCCATACGTGTTAGATCAGTGCTGAGAAGAAAAATAAAGCTGGATAAGATAAAGAATGCTACTTTAAATGGGATGTCAGGATAGACCTGTGTGATAAGGTTATACCTGAGCAGAAACTCAAGTAAAACCAAGAAGCAAGAAGCAAGCTGTGCAGACATCTGGGGAAAGAGCAAATGCCCTGAGGTGGGAGTGTGCTCTGGTAGGATAGGAGTGAGGTCCGCACAGCCAGAGTGGTGTGGGGAGGGAGAGAAGAACAGGAAGTTAGATCAAGGAGGGAGAGGGGCTGGAGTTTGAGACTGGGAGTTAGGAGGACACATCAAGTAGGACCTTGTGGCAGTTACCAGTTTTGTACAAGAATTCTATTACACGCTTTATGTAAATTATCTAACCTTCAATAGCAACCTATGAGGTACGTATCATTTCCATTTGAGAGATGGAAAACAGAGTCACAGAGGTTACATGGCACTTCCAGATATTATACTGAAAGAGGTAGTACTGGGACTTCGCTCATGTTTTATATGATTTTGAAGTACTTATGAGTCATACACACACACACACACACACACACACACACACACACACACACACACAGTCATGCATCACAAAACAACATTTCTGTCAACGACGGACCACATATAACAGTGGTCCTATACAATTATAATGGAGCTTAAAAATTCCTGTTCCTATCTCTTGCTGTACCTTTTCTATGTTTAGATACACAAGTACTTATCATTGTGTTACAATTGCTTACAGCATTCAGTATAGCTCTGCAGGTTTGTGGCCTAAGAGCAACAGGCTACACCACATAGCCTAGGTGTGTAGCAGGCTATACCATCAAGGTTTGTGGAACTATACTCTACGATGTTTGCACAACAATGAAATCACCTGACAATACACATTTCTCAGAACATATCCCCGTCATTACACTATGCATGATGGTATACACACACACACACATACACATTGACACACACAATCATTGCAGGAATAAACTAATATTTTTAAAGCCTCCTATTATGCAGGCTTATGAGTTAAATACTTTGTATGCACGGTAAAGTAACAATTTGGTTCCTGCCCTATAGGAGCTTATGACCTATTGCAAAGACAGAGTACGCACAGAAGAAAGCAAGATTTTTGCCAAACACAAAAGGAGAAAAACAAACTTTCAAAAATATCCTATCATATTTTTCCTCATTGTAAGTAGCAGATATTTGGAAATCAACAGGAAAGAAATCAGGTCTTGGGTTTTTGTAAACCGATGGAATGGATTCCAGTGAATCACTCACTTGGTGGCTGGCTGGCTCTCTCCCTTTTTTCCTTTCATAAAGAGTAGGCCCTTTAATGTGTTACACTTTTCAGTGATCCTCTGAAAATTCAGCAGTCTTAATTTAAGCCCCCATTTATGTTAAGTATATTACCTCCTTTAGTTTTAGATATTTTGGCAGAGAAGGTGAAGTTATTACTTCCTTTAAGATCGCCTAGAAAGGAAAACCATATGCATGAGTACAATGGTAAGGAAAAAAGGGAATTATAATTAAAGAAATTGCTACTTGAAATTATCTTCCTACTTTTTTAGGCAAAATAGAATGTTTAAGGTGAAGAAAGCATAAGATAAGCTCCTGAAGGACATTATTAAAACTCCTTTACAGCCTGCTGAAGATGGTGAAACCCTCTCTACTAAAAATACAAAAATTGGCCGGGTGTGGTAGCAGGCACCTGCAATCCCAGTTACTCAGGAGGCTGAGGCAGAGAATTGCTTGAACCTGGGAGGTGGAGGATGCAGTAAGCCAAGATAGCGCCACTGCACTCCAGCCTGGACAACAAAGCAAGACTCCGTCTAATAAATAAATAAATAAACAAAAACTCCTCTTAGTGCACTAGAGCCATAAATTATAAGTGGGTCATTTGAAATTCATCTCTTACGTTGCAATAAATACTTAGTACACTGAACCACTACACTGATTTCACTTGTAGCATAATTCTCTAGCTACTAGCAATTTAAACATCTTTATAGTGAAAATGAATAGCATATACACAAATACACAGTCCTTTATTGTTTATTTGTATATTTCTAATACCAAAAGTAGATGGGTAATTTACCACCTACCCATTATCATAACGTTGGTTTAAAATGATCAGCAAGATTTTTTTTTTTTTTTGAGACAGGGTCCCTGTCTGTCACCCAGGCTGGAGTGCAGTGGCGTGATCTCGGCTCACTGCAAGCTCCGCCTCCTGGGTTCATGCCATTCTCCCACCTTTAGCCCACAAGTAGCTGGGACTACAGGTGCCCGCCACCACGCCCGGCTAATTTTTTGTACTTTTTTTTAGTAGAGACGGGGTTTCACCGTGTTAGCCAGGATGGTCTCGATCTCCTGACCTCGTGATCCACCCACCTTGGCCTCCCAAAGTGAGCAAGATTGTTTTTAATTGTCAAAATTGTATTTTAAATTTGAAGATATTTCATAAACCAGTACTAAACAAAGATGGAAGTAATTGTTGCCAGTCTTCCAAATATAATGTGAGCTATTTCAGGAACTGAATTATGGAGAATTGACTAAATAAATCAAGCTGGAATTAGATCTACTCTTGGTACAGTATTTAGTCTCTGTTGAACAGAGCAAGAATGAGGCATTTGATGGAATCTCAGAGTAAGTCCAGGTCATTCCTGGTATCCAGAACTCAGGAGTAGTTGTACTATTTCCAGCCACAATGCCTAAACATTGTTAGCGACTAATATTCTTAACTTCCTAAAATACCAGAGATTATAAATAAGATTTAAATAAACAATTTCTGCTTAATTTTTCAAATCTTTATTATTAATAGCTAACATTTGAGTATTTACACTACGACAGGCTCTGTCTTCTCGTATTTAATTCTGATAAGCTTCTCTGCAAAATGATTATTAATAATCCTATTTTGAGGAAATTGAGGCTCCGTGAGTTAAATGTGCCCGCAGTTACACAGCTGATAAATATATACTAGTTTTTCCTAGTACTTAAATATAAATATATGAAAAGTCAGCCATCAGATAAGTTGTTTAAGCATTAACCTTTCACTGGAAACTTGGATTAAGTGAAACAGCTTTAAGAGAGCCAAGAGATAAAACAAACTCTAAGAACCCTTAACCAAGCTATTTAAAAACAGTAGTCACTACTCATAAAATAAGGCAGGATATCATAAATTCTGTAATAAATACTACCACAGTACACAGGGTAAGACAGGAAAAGGAAGACATGCAAGATTCAAACTTCGATCAGACTGCCTTTTAAGAACCAATGAGACAGACTTTTGGACTAGTGATAATATAAAGATGAAACACATAAGTCATAACACTTGAGCTATAAGTAGGTTAGCATACAAATCCTAAATGATAAGGCTGAGTCATTATTAATTACAGATCAGTAAGACAGCTGAAGAGGGCAGTGAGAGGGGATATTTGGCCTCAATGAGTAGAAAAGGCTAATCTTCACAGAAGAATTAAGAGGTAAAGAATAAATTTCCCCATATTAACTTGTGGGAAATCAGGAGGTTCTGCAGGTTGGATAACACTGCATACAAGATTAAAGAACTGGTTAGAGCAGGAGAGTAGACACCTGTGAACCACAGGTTTCCAGAGTCCTCCAGGCATGATACAATGCAGCCCTCACAGGTCCCCTCTGTTCTCACTGACCATTAATTCCCAACCATTGCATCCTGGGATATTTCCCTTCAAGCACCACCACCCACAAACTAGCTCATGTTCATACAGATGCTTTCATACACAATGTACCCTGGACTTGACAAGTAAATGTGCCAAAACCCATACCAGGATAACCTGCTTTTTAAAATGCTGACTTCACCAGCTGAACATATATGGTTTGAAACTTATTTATTGTCATCTAAAAGCTGAAATGAATATTGGTATAGCAGATCATGGCCCAGTAAGATGACTTACTGTGATTTCTAAACAGGATTTAAGAGACCAAAAATAGACAATGAATGTTTTTTAAGTCTTGCAATCAGAATTAAGGGTTCAGCTTGTCCTCAAACCTCACTTTCATATGAGCTAAACAACCTTTTAAAATCCATCACTATCTACATCTTGATGCTTCCTTACATTTGGTCAAGCATTTTCTTTTTTTTTCTTTTTTTTTTTTTGAGACGGTGTCTCACTCTGTCGCCAGGCTGGAGTGCAGTGGTGCGATCTTGGCTCACTGCAACCTCCAACTCCCTAGTTCAAGTGATTTTCCTGCCTCAGCCTCCCAAGTAGCTAGGATTACAGGCACGTGCCACCACGTGCAGCTAATTTTTTTTTTTTGTATTTTTAGTAGAGACAGGGTTTCACCATGTTGGCCAGGATGGTCTCGAACTCCTGACCTCGTGATCCGCCCACCTCGGCCTCCCAAAGTGCTGGGATTACAGGTGTGAGCCACCACGCCCAGCCTGGTCAAGCATTTTCTAAAAGCATCATAACAAATGGAATCAAAGAGTTTAGAGATCAGCTGTAAAAACTCTGGATAAGAGACAATCTCTGTAAGTAGGTTTCTTCATCTACTGATAAAATAGTTGAACACAATATTTTAGGTTAGTTTCAGGTCTAAACTGCCAGGCCAGGCACAGTGGCTCATGCCTCTGATCCCAGGACTTTGGGAGGCCACGGCGGGAAGATTGCTTGAGGCCAGGAGTTCCAGGTTACAGTGGGCTAGGATCGCACCACTGCACTCCAGCCTGGGTGACAGAGTGAGATATTGTCTTTAAATAAACTGATTATAGGAACGTAAAGACTGAAATTATATCTCCTCCATTTAGATAAGGACATTGAACACCAAATATGGCAGATCTATAGGCAAGAAAGGAAGCATATGGACAAATTTGACCCTACCAGATACAAAACCTTTTGGAAGGTTGCCTAAGGAGGCTCAGGAATAATTTGATTATCTAGCCTTCAACACATAGTCTCAAGCACTATATAAATCTAGGCTAGTTAACCTTCATTTTTCAAGCAGTCTCATCCTTATTTGCTTGAAAACAATAGCTATTTTTCAAAAGCTGCCCTTCACATGTATTTGAACCCTACCATAAAAAACGTTTACCAAAAGTAAAAGTTAAACTTCTAAGATAATATTGAACACTTATATATACGTGTAGTACCAGTAATAATCATCCTCACTTCTAAGAATTCACACTAAATAACTGAGTCATAATAATTCCCTAAAAATGTAAAGAAATTACATTTACCCAAAAATTAGGGATAATCAGCATCAACCATAATCCACCCTGTCAGCAACCCTAGTCCTACTGTGAAAACCTATTTAAAGGGAAAACAATTGTATAGTCACTTCAAATAGTAAGATTATATTAAATCTTTAGAAGTAGATCAATATACACATTATAAAATTGGATCCCAATGTAAGGTAAACATACACACAGAATTAATAAAACACACTACCTCTTAATGAACATATAACAATTTTGTTTCCATTCTCGGTCTTTAGACTGGACTTAAAAATAAAAAAAAAAAGTAACTGAATCCAGACAGTTGATGTTTCTCCATAAAACTTTTAAGAGATGGTGAGCTAGTGCCCGATTTCTTTCAGATTTCCTAGCAGTTTACAGAGGTTTAAATTATTTAATTGCCTTACAGATTGCCTCAATATAATACAATTGGTTAGTCAATATTTGTTAGTTGTTAATTATTGCTAACTACTAAAAAACTTACTTTTTTTTCTTTTTTGAGACAGAGTCTCACTTTGTCATCCAGGTTGGAATGCAGTGGTGTGATCTCCGCTCACTGCAACCTCTGCCTCCTGGGTTCAAGCGATTCTCCTGCCTCAACCTCCTGAGTAGCTGGGATTACAGGTGTGCGCCACTACACCCAGATAATTTTTGGATTTTCAGTAGAAATGGGGTTTTGTCGCATTGGCCAGGCTGGTCTCAAACTCCTGGCCTCAAATGATCCACCTGCCTCAACCTCCCAAAGTGCTGGCATTACAGGTGTGAGGCACTACACCCCGTTCATAAAAAAAATTTTTAAAGGAAGGTTAACCCAGTGGTTCTCAGTGGGTGATTATACCCCCAACAGGACATGTCTGGAGACATTTTTTATTGTCACAATGAGTGTGGGTATTGCTGGCATCCAGTGGGTAGAGGGATGCTACTAAATATCTTACAATGCACAGACAGCACCCACAACAAAGAAAACGTCAGTAGTGCCAAGGTTAAGAAACCTTGCGTTGACTGAATACTGTTCAGACATGGAAACTTGAGCTAACGCAGCAGACACAGTGCTAGGTGCTGTGACTACAAAGAGTTAGACCAGTGTGGACTCTGCAGTCCCAGGGACCTGAGTTCCATTGTTGGGTCTATCATTTACTAATAACACAATCTTGGGAAAACTGCCTAACTTTTCTGTTGCAAAACAGAGCTAACTGCACTTCTCTCACTCATTGCAAGGATCATGAGACAATATGTTAATGTGTCTCGCAAAATGTCCAGAAATTAACAGATGTATCACTAAAAACAAAAGGAGCAAACTGTCACAGTCTAGAAGAGTAGACTCATTACATGACAACTGAATGTAATATAATATCTTGGATGGGATCCTGGAAGAGAACATTAGGCAAACACCAAGGGAATCTAAGTGTGGACTTCAGTTAATAATTATATGTATCAATATTGGTTCATTAATTATGACAAATGGACCATACTATTTAGTGAATCTAAAACTTTATTTTAAAAGTAGAAAGAAAAGGGAGGTATCTTTCTTCCTCTTCCTTCCTCTGAACTCAGAGGACACAGTCCCCAACCTTAGGAGTTTACCTTTTATTTACTCCTACTACCTGGATGATAATGTCAAGTTCTGAATAGTATTCAATCACATAAAGGCCAGCAGGAGATGAGAAGACAAGATGTGACACATACCAGAGGATTTAACTTTTCATCAGAAAATAACACATCTATAAATCCTAGACCATTTAGGATTTAAGAGAATTTTAAGAAAGATTTTTTCAAAAGAGGTTTTAAAATATTACTCACACAAAGAATTGTCAAGACAACAAAGAAAACGGACATTTGTTGGATAATAACCAAAACCTCATGAAAATCTTAATAGATAAATGTAAAGAGAATTGTGTTTATGGTGTTAAAACTGGACAGTTGTGACTGAGTAGAAAAATTTTCTATACTATGATCCCAAGATTACAACACTTTTACTGGATATTGGTTCTGGTAGTCCAAAGTTTATTTTCCTGCTAGTTGGCATTAGAGGCGTCATGCTGAAGACTGCGATTGCCTCTGAAAAGAAGGGTGCAGGTAGGTAAAAGAAGTCTCTACCAACAAGAAAAATTTACAATATCTACGAGAATTATCAGCAAAAGCAGACATTGGTCTCTGCTTTAATTCACATACATTAATGAGACAGCATATGGGAAGTACTTTGAGCTCCCTGGAAAAGTGATACCAGGCAAACTCAAAGAATTAGGTTACAGTATAAAGGGATAACAGGATAACAGACTACTTTCTTGTTTGTCATATTAAAAGACAAGTGTTTTTGACATACTGGCTGAAGACTGGCATATAGATCTCATTTCTTGTACATAAATCAGGTCCCTGGTCATTACAGCCCCTTTAAGGTAAGTGAGAGTTACTAATCGGTGGAGAAACAAAAGTACAAAGCTGCCTGCCAGAGCACACAGAAAGAGAATGGCAAAGAACCAATAACCGTGTGCTCCCACTACCTTGCTCACTGGAACTATGACAAGGCAACTAAAGGGTGAAAGAAAGGCTAACAAATGTTACCAGGTCGGGATTCCAGCGGTAGCAAGCAAAACGAGTGAGAACAACAGCGGGCCCCTCTCCGTCCACTGCAGCTAGTGTGCCGAGGACAGTGTTCCTTTGATTCCTGATAACCAGCACTTCAACTCTTCCCTTAGAGAGTTATCTACTTAATTTCTGAATACATACTTCCTTACACCATCTAAGAACCTGTTCACAAATGCCCAAAGCTCCAGAATTGGTATTTCAGCTATTAGAGAAAACAGGGTACCATGTTTTTATTTTAAGCAGGTGACATTTGGGAATTTCCTTCACTGAGTAAGTGGGCCCAAAAGATTTCTCAAGACTGTTTTCAATGTCATTTGGTTTTAAATTCCCAAATGTCTTAGCATTTGTCTTCTCTTCACAACATAAATCAAGGAGACATTCTCAATGTGGCCACTATGTGCTTACCTGAATCCTTTACATGGAAGCAGACTAAGGTCAATATTATGATGTTTCTTAGAAAAGGACAAGTGAAAAATGGTTCTCTATCATAATCTGTCGTTAGCATTTTGAAGATTGAAATGAGCATTAGTGAGTAAGTCAAACACAACAGTGGGGCCACTGAGAAGCACCCATTTGACCCAGAGGAAGGAATCACAGTTTCACTGGTTGGTGTTTTTACACATGAAAGGCTTCTGTCAGAAAGGGAACTAATTCCTACGACATCCCAGACTGGAGCTCCGGAAAGGGGAAAAAGTTGTAACTTCACCAAAAGAAAAAAGCCAAGGGTTATCTGAGTATCTTAACAGTTATCTGAGTCACCCCTATTAACTGGGTTGTAGATCTGCTATAACCAGCATTTTAGAAGTGATATCCGATTCTCTTCATGTGTTTGAACATTTAAAGAAACCAGAATCCTAAATCAACTGCCCCCAAAAGACACGATTAGGCCGGTGGCAGAATTTGCCAACTTCCCTCCTAATTTCATGTAACTGTTTTTTTAGCCAAAAACTTCTATTCACTAAAATACTGCTTATACATAAAGTGTTAATAAATACCTTTTATGCCAAATTCCTGCCAGTAAAACTCACATAAACCTCTCATCCCTCCCAGGAAGAGTCTGGGGAGACAAGCTGACTCTTGACTCCTAGCAGTCTGGAGAACAAAGTGGGCAAGGGAGGAGCTCGGCCCCTGGCCATACTGTGTCGCCAAGGTTTGTGGTTGAGACAGGGGGCAAAGAACTACACAAATTCCAGATACCACACTTGTCACCGGTAGCACCGTGGAGCATATCCCGGAGCTCCCCGGCGCGTGCCTGGCACGTTAGCGGGCGCACAGACCAACGCGCGGTCAAGCTGAGAGGCTGGGTAGAGAGAAAAAAGCTGGGCTGTGCGGGCGGGCTCTGCCGCTTGCAGCCCACCAGCCAGAGAGGTACTCGATCCGCCCGCTCGGCGGGGGCGTTGGCCAAGTGGTCGCAGCTGTGCTGTGCTCGCCCAGCCGGCCGTTGCCAGGCGCAGGCGGCCGAACGCCCCACGCCGCCCGCCCCGCGCCGGGACCCAGCCCGCGCACCCCAGCCCGCCCCGCGCCATCCCAGGCGGCAGTCCTCGGCACCTACCGGGAGGCCTGTGCGCGGGGCTGTGGAGAGCCGAGAGGTTTAGCGCAGCAGCCTTCTCCTGCACGGTGGCCATGGCCCTTGCTCCCCGGACGCCAACTCCTCCAGCAGCTTCACAGCTCCCTAACTCCCTGAGCGCCCGTCTGTTAACTGTGCGGGGCGTGGCTCCCTGCAGGCCCCGCCCCCACTGCCGGTCACGTGTCTCTCTGGCAACCACTGAACGTAGCCCGCGGCGCCAGCGATCCATGTTTCCTCGGGCGCGACGGCACGCGAGCGGTGGTCGGGGACAAAGCGGTTCACTGGGCCGGCACCACGCGGCCCGCGGCTCACACCAGCGGGGTTCGAACCGCGGCCTGCCGTAGATTAACTCGGGACCAGGCCGGGCGCGGTGACTCACGCCTGTAATCCCAGCACTTTGGGAGGCCAGGGCAGGTAGAGCACCTGAGGTCAGGTGTTCGAGAGCAGCCTGGCCTACATGGCGAAACCCCGTCTCTACTAAAAATACATAAATTAGCTGGGCTTGGTGACAGGCGCCTGTAATCCCAGCTACTCGGGAGGCCGAGGCACAAGAATCGCTTGAACCCAGGAGGCGGAGGTTGCAGTGAGCCGAGATCCACCACTGCACTCCAGCCTGGGCGACACAGCGAGACTCCGTCTCAAAAAAAAAAAAAAAGAAATAGAAAAAGTCGGGAACCTGGAAAGCTGCCTAACTGCTCTGTGCGTCGGTGTCCTCACCTGTGATGCGGGGGTAGGTTTAGTACCTGCTTCACTGAGATGTTTGTTTGTTTTTTAACGAGGTTTATAGGAACCAATTCAGGTTCAGCATTTAGTAACTGCGTCCGGAACGTAAGTGCTTAAAATTATGTCATAGTAGTAGTAGTAATAGTGATAATAACAATAATAATCGAGTTTTTCAGACATCCCTACCTGTGCAGAACAAACAAATCCTATGTGGCCCAGGAGAGCAATGTCTAGAGGTCACAGGAGGGCAGCAACGAAAGACCCTGGGACTGGCTGCCTCCAAAGGAACTGTGGGTCGGGTGGGTAGGGACAGTTTGCTGCCGGTTGGAGTGAAGGTGAGGAGAGAAAAGGAGGAAGGGCTATTAATGGGACACGTCTTAGTTACTTGGAAGTTGAAGCCAGGCCAGGGATCCAATGCTGGATACCTCTGAAAGGATGAGTGGTCTTAGAGACCAATAATCCAATTGCCAGACACTTGCCCTTTTTTTTTTCTTTTTTTTCAAGTTTGGGAATTTTGCAATGATTTTCAAAACGATTATGATGTCTTCTTAGAAGGAGGATGCTTGTGTGATTTAGGTGTAAATTAGAATGGTGTTTAAGTGGGAGTTCATTATTTAGCTTATTGGAAAGAGCTTCTACATGGGATTGTTTCAGAGAATACATACTAAGAAGCTGCCCCTAGGGACTTGGGTTTGTGGGTGGGAGGTGGGGGCCAGTTGCTGCTGCTTAGTGTTAGAAAAAGCTGGCCAGGCACGGTGGCTCACGCCTATAGTCCCAGCACTTTGGGGGGCCCGAGGCAGGGGGATCTTCGAGGTCAGGAGTTCGAGAACAGCCTGGCCAAGATGGCGAAACCCTTACTAAAAATACAAAAACTGTCCGAGTGTGGTGGCAGGCACCTGTAATCCCAGCTACTTGGGAAGCTGAGGCAGGAGAATCGCTTGAATCCAGGAGGCGGAAGTTGCAATGAGCGAAGATTGTGCCACTGCACTCCAGCCTGGGTGACAGAGTGAGACTCCATCTCAAAAAAGGAAAAAAAAAAGGTTGCCAACCAGTTGGCAACCTTTTTTTAATGTGACCTCTTCCCCTGATGGTAGTAAAACCCTGCTTTACTTCTGTTTAAGGATTTTCTTTGTAATCTCTCAATTGGCTGCTACTCACAGAAAGAGGATGCATTCAGGGCTGGTTTCAGGCACCCAGTATACCAATGAACTTTATCCCGTGCTGTATGACTGAATGAACACACAAGTCCTCCCTCACTGCATGGGAGGGGGAAAAAGCTCATCTGTCTCAGAAGACAAATCTTGAAAAACACTAATATTTGAAAAAGCTTGGTGACCTCAGTGACCATTTTGATACTTTATATAACATTTCAGAGAGTTTTTCACCAGGTTATGCAATAATTGTTTACCTCTTCTGGAATGCTGAAATGTTCATCTCTACTCAGATACTTTCTACAACCATGGGATAGGAAATGCCTACCCCTTTTCCCACTTTCTTCCCTGGACAGATTTTTCCAGGTTACCCGGGTGTGTTTTTTTTCTCTCAGCACCTGTGGCACTTATCAAATGCATTACTATTCATCTCCTGCTTGTATTGATACTCTCTGATTATTACAGCACACACATATCTTTTTTTATTATAATTTAAGTTCTAGGGTACATGTGCACAACATACTGGTTTGTTACATATGTATACATGTGCCATGTTGGTGTGCTGCACCCATTAACTCATCATTTACATTAGGTATATCTCCTAATGCTATCCCTCCCTGCTCCCCCGACCCCACGATAGGCCCCGGTGTGTGATGTTCCCCTTCCTGTGTCCAAGTGTTCTCATTGTTCAATTCCCACCTATCAGTGAGAACCTGTGGTGTTTGGTTTTTTGTCCTTGTGATAGTTTGCTGAGAATGATGGTTTCCAGCTTCATCCATGTCCCTACAAAGGACATGAACTCATCCTTTTTTTATGGCTGCATAGTATTCCATGGTGTATATGTGCCACATTTTCTTAATCCATTCTATCATTGATGGATATTTGGGTTGGTTCCAAGTCTTTGCTATTGTGAATAGTGCTGCAGTGAACATACGTGTGCATGTGTCTTTATAGCAGCATGATTTATAATCCTTTGGGTATATACTCAGTAATGGAATGGCTGGGTCAAATGGTATTTCTAGTTCTAGATCCTTGAGGAATTGCCACACTTGTGTTCCACAATGGTTGAACTAGTTTACAGTCCCACCAACAGTGTAAAAGTGTTCCTATTTCTCCACATCCTCTCCAGCACCTGTTGTTTCCTGACTTTTTAATGATCGCCATTCTAACTGGAGCACACACATATCTTAATTGCCTAAGAAAATTGGAAAATTGCCAGGTGTGGTGGCTCGCGCTTGTAATCCCAGCACTTTGGGAGGCCAAGGCTAGCAGATCACCTGAGGTCAGGAGTTCGAGACCAGCCTGACCAACATGGAGAAACCTCGTCTCTACTAAAAATACAAAATTAGCCAGGCGTGGTGGTGCATGCCTGCAATCCGAGCTACTTGGGAGGCTGAGGCAAGAGAATCACTTGAAACTGGGTAGTGGAGGTTGCAGTGAGCTGAGACAGCACCATTGCACTCCAGTCTGGGCCAACAGGAGTGAAATTCCATCTCAAAAAAAAAAAAAAAATGGAAAATTGTCCAGGGCATGGAGCATATTTTAACCTCTTGGACTTCTTTCAGCATTTGTGCATTGCTGGGCAAATAGTAGATGCTCTGATTGTCCCCATCAAAATACAGAGCTTTAAAAAATACCAGTTTCCTGCTTTTTAAAGTTTAAAGTTTAGTAACTTCTAATAGAAAAAGTTCTTTTAAAAATCCCATCTGGGTGCGGTGGCTCATGCCTATAATCCCGGCACTTTGCGAAGTTGAAGCAGGTGGATTGCTTGAATCCAGGAGTTTGAGACCAGCCTGGGTAACATGGCGAAACCCCATCTCTACAAAAAAATAAAAAAAATTAGCAGGGCATGGTGGTGTGCGCCTGTAGTTCCAACTACTTTGGAGGCTGAGGTGGGAGGATTGCTTGAGCCCAGGGAGGTGAAGGTTGCAGTAAGCCAAGATCGTGCCACTGCACTCCAGCCTGCGTGACAGAATGAGACCCTGTCTCAAAAACAAAAACAAAAACAAAAACAAAAACCCTTTCATAACTAACAAGTATCACAATCACACAGTTTATGACGTGAAAGGAAATTTCTTTCATCCCTTTCTGATTAATCAGTGCACAGCTGCAAAGACTTTGGCCTTTTTTGTTTTCAGTGCCATAAAACTACCAGCAGCATACACCCAAGCTGTAATCTTTGCATAGTATTTTTTATTTTCACTTACAGAGTGCTTTAAAACCACTTTTATTGATTATTTCGCCAACAAGTGTGTCAAGTCAGTATATGTTTAGCATATGGGAAAAACTTCACTTGATCTAAGCTTGTCTAAGATCAAACTTGTCTAAACCTATCAAGAGGTAGGAAACAGAGCAGAAAGTTTATGATTCACTAGTCTGTTCTGGTGCAATCCAAAATTCACCCAAAAAAATGTTTAAAAAACCACCAACCCACTTCCTGTTTCTGTGGCACTGTAAAACAGTGATGAGTAAAAACTCTTCCATAGTTTTTTTAACTTTGTTATTAAGATGGCAATATAATATCATCCTTTCACTATTAAAACATCCAAGTTGTAATCTTTAAATTTCCATCTCATATTTTTGCTAACTCAAATTTCAGGCTCAGGCCAGGTGCAGTGATTCATGCCTGTAATCCCGGCACTTTGGGAGGCTGAGGCGGGTGGATCACCTGAGGTCAGAAGTTCAAGACCAGCCTGGCCAACATGGCAAAACCCCGTCTCTACTAAAAAATGCAAAAATTAGCCAAGTGTGGTGGTGGGCGCCTGTAATCCCAGCTGTTCGGGAGGCTGAGGCAGGTAGAATTGCTTGAACCCAGGAGGCAGAGGTTGCAGTGAGCCGAGATCATGCCACTGCACTCCAGCCTGGGCAACAGAGCAAGACTGTGTCTCAAAAAAAAAAAAAAAAAACACAAACAAAACAAAAAATTTAGGCTTATACCCTAATCAAGGCTCACCCTACCAAAAATTGCCATAGTAGTAGACTATTTGAGTTTAGGAAACTTACCCCTCTCATATACACTCCGAATTTTGGTGCCAAATGGTAGGGCAACGGCACTGAAAACAGAAGGGAATAAAACCTGTTTTCTAGAAAGGATGATACATAGCAAGATTTTCCTCCATCAAATAAATTTTGAGCAATAGTACATTACATGATGGATGTATTTGGAAGGGCAAAGGTAGCCTTGATACTAGCCTTGAGGCTGACTTTTTTTTTTTATATCTTTACTTTTTTTTTTTTATTGAGACAAGGTCTTGCTCTGTCACTCAGGTTGGAGTGCAGTGGTGTGAACACAGCTCACTGCAGCCTTAACCTCCCCGGCTGCAGCTCAAGTGATCATCCCACCTCAGCCACCCGAGTAGCTGTAGTCACGCCTGTAGTAGTGCACCACCATGCCCGGCTAAATTTTCAAAAATTTTTTGCAGAAAAGAGATCTCACTTTGTCGC
This sequence comes from Gorilla gorilla gorilla, assembly GCF_029281585.2. Classification (NCBI taxonomy): domain Eukaryota; kingdom Metazoa; phylum Chordata; class Mammalia; order Primates; family Hominidae; genus Gorilla; species Gorilla gorilla. The sequence goes on along the minus strand of NC_073233.2, from coordinate 39,371,235 downwards.
CCAGGCTTTCAATATTAAATATACACCACACTGAAAATATTCTCTTCTGTCCCTTAAGAAAGAAGATTTTTCTGAGATAGTTTGCATTATTTGGTACACATTTGTTCAAATGACTGCATTTCAACAGGTTTACATCCATCTGCTCATAAATTGGAAGATACAATTTAGATTTGGATGTCCTTATGATGGCCTTTTAGATGCACTCAAAGACCCTGGGTCTATGAAGACTTTAGAAATACTCTAAAAAACACATTCAAAAAGAAAGTTTTCTAATGATAGTGTGTATAGAAGCCATTAAAAATGTAGCTTTCTGTCCCCCACACTGTGTTCTGATTTACTACTTCTGGGGTAGAAACCCTGAGAATTTCTGTTGTTTTCTCTTCCACTGTGATAAAATACACAAATTTACATCTTTTTTTTTTCTCTTTTTGAGACAGGGTCTCATTCTGTCTTCCAGGCCGGAGTGCAGTGGCTTGATCACAGTTCACTGCAGCCTCAACCTCCCAGGCTCAAGTGATCTTCCCACCTTCGCCTCCCAAGTAGCTGAGACTACAGTCATGTACCACCATGCCTGCCTATTTTTTTCTAGTTTTTTTAACCTTCTTTTGTAGAGATGGGTTCTTGCTCCGTTGCCTAGGCTGGTCTTGAACTCCTAGGCTCAAGAGATCTTCCCCCTTGGCCTCCCAAAGTGCATGAGCCACTGTGCCTGGTCTGCATATATATTTTTTTTTTTTGAGACCGGGTCTGTTTCTGTTGCCCAGGCTAGAGTGCAGTGGTGTGATCTTGGCTCACTGCCACACCTCTGCCTCCCAGGCTCAAGCCATCCTCCCACCTTAGCCTCCCAAGTAAAATTAGCCTGACTAATTTTTGTATTTTTTATAGAGACAGGGTCTCACTTTGTTGCCCCTGCTGGTCTTGAACTCCTGAGCTCAAGCAATTATATGAGGGGTAATCGCCTTGGCCTCCCAAAGTGCTGGGATTATAGGCATGAGCCACAGCGCCTGGCCCCTGCATCATTTTTTTTTTTTTTTCCCTGAGATGGAGTCTTGCTCTGTTGCCCAGGCTGTAGTGCAGTGGCATGATCTCAGCTCCCTGTAACCTCCATCTCCCAGGTTTAAGTGATTCTCCTGCCTCAGCCTCCTGAGTAGCTGGGATTACAGGTGTGCACCACCACGCCCAGCTAATTTTTGTATTTTTAGTAGAGACGGGGTTTCACATGTTGGCCAGGCTGGTCTCAAACCCACCCGCCTTGGCCTCCCAAAGTGGTGGGATTACAGGTGTGAGCCACCACGCCCGGCCCTGCCCCCACCCCCCCCATCATTTTTAACGTACACTGCAGATGATTACAATACAGAATTTCAAAGAAGCACATTTTGAGGGATATTCTTCTTAACACCTCATAAAGTTTCCTTTTACCTAATAAGGATTTTTTTCACAGAATGTAAATCCCAAGACAGGAGAGATTTTTTATCTTTTCTCTTCACTGCTATATCCTTAGTAGTTATTAGTTCAGAATCTGGTTCATAATTGGCTCGCAATAATTTTTGTGAATGCCTGAATAAATAAAGTATTTATTTTAGATACAGTAAGTTTCAATTAAAAAAATTTCAAATATACAATTTTCTGTATACTATATATTTATTTGATGTAATGGTATATCCTAAGTTTTCTTCAGAAAGAAGCATAAAATCTTTAGTGTTAATTTCTGTACATGTTTACTTGTACATGTATATTTAAATCATAGAAGACTGAAGAATAAATTAGTCTTAATAATGAATTACCCCTCATATAATTTCGAATACAAGACTTTAAAAGTTTTCTTATTTGTTTGAATCTATGGGTGCTATGGAAGAATTAGAATAAATCATATTCACCATAGGTATTTTGCACAAGTATTCCAGTTATCCGTGGTCCACCCCCTTTTACCTTTGTATAAGTCATAAATGAATAATGACCCTTCTCATGGGGTACATTAAAGGTCTGTTTTACTCTTTTGTTTTATACAAGCTTCAATTAATTACAAACTAATAGATATGATGACCAATATTTACAACATAATGTCTACAGTAAAGTTCTGTGACATTTTGAGCTGGTAAACTAATACATGAACTATGACAATTGTAATTTTATTGAAGCCCCAGAATTTGGCTTAGATCAATTATTTTCTCTTTTACAAATGGAGTTTCTGCTTTTCCCCTTACAAAATAGATATAGCTTTATTTTTCTTTTGAGCTAACATGTAAAGTCTGAAAAATTACTACTGAATATTTAAAGCTACAAAAATTTTAAAAAATTTCAGATATTGATTTATTTATTTGAGACAAGGTCTCCCTCTGTCACCCAGGCGGGAGTATGTGGCAGGATAATAGCTTGCTGCAGCCTTGAACGCCTGGGCTCAAGCAGTCCTCCCAGTGATGCCTCCCAAGTAGCTAGGACTACAGGCATGCACCACCACACCCAGCTAACCTTTTTAAAAAAATTTTGTAGAGACAGGGTCTCTCTGTGTTGGCCAGGCTGGTCTTGAACTCCTGAGCCCAAGCAATCCTCCTACCTTGGCGTCCCAGAGTGCTGGGATGACGAGTGTGAACCACCGTGCCTGGCCCATAGGTATTTGACTTCCCTTAAAAAAAAAAAAAAAGAGACCAGGCACATGGCTCACATCTGTAATTCTGGCACTTTGGGAGGGTGAAGTGGGCGGATCACTTAAGCCAGAAGCTTTAGGCCAGCCTGGCCAACATAGCAAAACCCCATATCTACTAAAAATTCAAAAATTAGCTGGGCGTGGTGGTGCACACCCATAATCCAAGCAATTCGGGAGGATGAGGCACAAGAATCGCTTGAACCCAGGAGGTGGAGGTGGCAGTGAGCTGAGATCATGCCACTGCACTTCCGCCTGGGCAACAGAGCAAGATCCTATCTCAAAAAAAAAAAAAAATAGAAGAAGAAGAAGAATTTGAGTTACTGTTAATAAATTGTCCAACAGTCAATATCCAGTCAAGAATAACCATAGTTCTGCAGTGAGCCGTGATCACACCATTGTACTCTAGCCTGGGCAAAGAGCAAGACCCTATTTCAAAAACAAACAAAAAACAGAATAACTATAGTTGAGAGCCATAGCCACAAACTGAGAGCTGAGTACTTGGCTTCCAGAACATGATTCTGAGTATTTCTTTTATCTTGCTGGTTGTTATTTCTTGGTCTCCTTTCCTTTGACATCTCCTCTTCTCCCTGCCTAGTAATGTTGAAGTGTCCCAGGGCTCAGTCTTTTGTCCTTTATTCACTCCCTCAGTGATCTTATTCAGTCTTGTGGTTTTTAAAACCGACTGGATATGGTGGCCCATGACTCTAATCCCAACAGTTTGGAGTCTGAGGCAGGAGGATCACTTGAGGCTGGAAGTTTGAGATCAGCCTGAGCAACAAAGTATGACCCTGTCTCTACAAAAAATAAAAAATTAGCCATCCAGCCTGGGGAACATGTCAAAACCCATCTCTACTAAAAATAAAAAGTTTGCCGAGCATAGTTGCACACACCTGTAGTCCCAGCTACTTGGGAGGCTGAGGTGAGAGGATTGCTTGAGCCCAGAAGATAGAGGCTGCAATGAGCCGTGATCGTGCCACTGCACTCCAGCCTGGGTGACAGAATGAGACCCAGTCTCAACCAATCAATCAAAATATTTGAAGACTCCCAAAATTATATCTGTACTCTAAACCTTTCTTTGAACTTCACCCTCATTTATCCTACTGCCAACTCCACTACATCTCCACTTGGATGGCCAGTAGGCATCCCAAACTTAACATGGTCCCACACTGAACTACTTATTTTTCCCTTCTAGGTCTGCTCCACGGGAAACTTTCTCCAGCTCAGTTAAAGGCAGCTTCCACTCTAGTAGTTCAGGCAAAAAAACTTGGAGTTATTCTTGACTCCTCTCTTTCTCTCATACCCTCCACCCAGTTCATGAGGAATCTGACCATGTCCCACAACCTGTATTCCTACCACCCTGGCCTGAGTAACAGTCACCTCTTACTCGGATTACTGCAGTACCTTCCTAATTGGTCTTCTTGCTTTTTTTCCTCGTTATGCCACCCTTTTTAGTTTAGCAGCAAGAGTAGTCCTTAAAGCATAAGTCACGGAGACCATCCTGGGCCACATGGGGAAGCCCCATCTCTACAAGAAAGACAAAAATTAGCTGGGCATGTTGGTGTACGCCTGTAGTTCCGGCTGCCTGGGAGACCGAGGTGGGAGGGTCACTTGAGCCCTGCAGGTGGAGGCTGGAGTCAGCCATCATTGCCAGCCTGGGCAAGAGAGTGAGAACTTGTCTCAAAAAAGCAAAACAAAACAAAACAAAATAAGTCTGATTATTATTCTTTTTGGTTCAAAACCCAGCAAAGACTGCCTAACTACCCTTCCCTCATTCCATTCCAGCCACATTAGCTTCCTTATCTGTTAACACCCCAGGCACACATTGCTACCTTTAAGGCCTCCAGACATCTGTTCACTCTGCCTTAAATTTTCTTTCCTCCAATAACCATGGCTAACTCATATTCTTCAAATCCTGGTTCAAATGTCACCTTATCAATGAGGACTTCCTTAAGAATCCTATGTAAATATTGCAACCATGATCCCACCTCCCACAGCTACCCCTCAGCACTCCAGATACTCCGTATCCTGGTCTTCTCTCTTCCACGTTTCTTATCCCTTTCAATACATATACTGACTTAAAAAAAGTATCATATCTATTTTTTACTGTCTGTCCTCTCCCTCTCCCAATATAATCTCCATGTGGTCAAGACTCATTGACGTATCCCAAGCACCTAGAACAGTGCCTGGCATACAGTAGGCATGCAATGAATCTTTGATGCAATAAGGAATGAAAAGCAGATGATTTTCCCTTTGCTACCAGGATTTCTTGCATTGCAGAATTGTCCCACAAGTTCCATTTTGAGTTTTTTTTCTTTCTTTCTCGAAAGAGGAGAGGTCTATGCAAGTCTAATTTTGCTTAAAAATAGGAGAAAGAGATCCTCCTTGGGTCCCCACATTATACATTGTTGTGTTGTTGAGTACCTTCTCTCAGATCTTTGGCCAGAGAGCACATTGGCATAAATTTACATGACCAGGTCTACAGTCTAACGTCCTCAGAGTTTCTTTCTTATGTTTGGTAAAATCTCTGTATCAGGATCAGCTTTCCAGCTTTTCATGTGGTCTAGCTTTCACTCATATATATATGGTGTTTTCATTGTCTTTCCTGTTGTAATTTCCTCCTGGGTGAGGAAACACCCTCTCACCTGTTGGCTGGTGTTTGATGTGGGCATGCTTAGACTCAGGCCTTCCAACTCCTGTGACTTTCAAAGGCCTTTTGAGTTTGGAGAGGGTGTGTCAGTTGGACTGCTCCCTAAAGTCGTGTGACCTATCCTTTCTGCCTCTCATTATTCCTCTAAGTTAGGGGTTGATAGTTAGATTCTGTCAAATCTCCTATATTTACTTACCATACAAATATCCTGCTTTCTTTGCAAGAGAAGTTAAACATCAGATCTGGTGTCTTTTTTCACTCTGATGTGGTTCAATACTCTGTTTAGCAGACATTTTAAAATGTGGAGCATTTGGTTGACATCCTCTTTATTGATGCAGATTTTTCCCCTTTGTTTATTAAGTTAATTTGGCCTTTTCACTTGTAGTTTGGCAGGGGCCAGTTATAAATTGGTGCTTGAAAATCCTGAGGTATATACTTCCAATAATTCCTGGTAGGCATGTGTTCAAAAGTTTTCCATCTCTTCTGCACTTAGGAATAAGCTCTCTAAGTGATTTCAGTATGCAGGTAGATTGGGGGCTGCTGGAATAGATGATCAGTGAGACTTAACATGAGGGTTTAGAGGAAAGGTGAAATCTTGCAGTGGTAATAACTACACCTCAGAACCCTTAAGCAGCATCCTCAATGCGTCACCATTTAGCTGTTTTTTTTTTTTTTTCCTGGAAATTATTTTCTTTGTGTGTGTTTTTTTTTTCGCCAAAGCCTAAAGGCATTACCCAAAATATCAAGATACTGCAGATACCTGGTTATCTTCACTGCTTGTGAGGTATTTCAAATTAAATTTTTGTTCCTTGTAATTTTTCAGTGTTTCAAGGGAACCATTTTTTTCTAGGATTCACCGTCTATTACTATAATTTCATGAGACCCTTATATGGAGTCTAATCATTTATGCATTCAAAAAATATTTATTGAGGTCTTATAATGTGCCAGATACCGGAGGTGGATTCAGGTTCTGTGGAGCCTGAAACTTACTACAAATTTGTGGGCCATCTTTGAAAAAAGAAGAAAGGTTGGTCTGATGGGAGTGGATTATCAGAACTTATTAACATTAATGTTACTAAAATTGGTTTACAGCCCCCCACTGCTAAATTTGACTGGCTTTTAAAAAACTGAAAAACAAAAATAAGGAAGGGAAGGGAGAAAAAAAAAAGAGGGGAAGGGGGGGAGGGGCAAGAGAGGACTATGAAAACAATGACAATGACAGTGGTAGCAGTTTTGATAAAAGTACAAATTCAAAATTAGGTACAGACTTCTGCTTCTAGGAAGATGTAATAGAAATACATTTCCCCGTTCCTTCTACTAAGTACAACTAAAAACCCTAGTTACTATCTGTAAAACAAACATACCTGGACTCTGAAGGATGGAGAAGAGAAGACAGACCGAGGCACAGACTCAAGACCCAAGACAGGCTTTGGGACCCGAGAATGACGTGGTGATAAGTTTTCTTTTACCTTATATATCCAGACAAAGCTGAAGAAGCCAGCAACCTGAAAACACCAATGGGCACAGACAGAAGAACCTGCTCGCTCCAGCCAGAGACGTATGAGGACTTGTAGGTAAGAGGATTGTTTCTAGCCCTGGCTCTGTCACTAACAAATGGTAACTTGGTAGATAACTCTTTCTTCAGCTCTCCATGGTCAGCCAGCATTATGATTGAAAGTTGGGAAAGGAAAGGAGTTGTGTTTTAAGCAAATTTTAAGAGTTTACTTTTTTATTGCTTAATATAGAAATAACTGCATATTGTAGAACATTTGAGATGAAAGAAATGTATAATGAAAAATTTCAGAGCCGGGCCCGGTGGCTCACGCCTCTAATGCCAGCACTTTGGAAGGCCGAGGCGGGCAGATCACGAGGTCAAGAGATCGAGATCAGACTGGCCAACATGGTGAAACCCTGTCTCTACTAAAAATACAAAAATTAGCTGGGTGTGGTGGTGGGTGCCTGTGATCCCAGCTACTCAAGAGGCTGAGGCAGGGGAATCACTTGAACCCGAGAGGCGGAGGTTGCAGTGAGCCGCGATTGTGCCACTGCACTCCAGCCTGGTGACAGAGCAAGATTCCATCTCAAAAAAAAAAGAAAAGAAAAAAGAAATTTCACTATTTAGAATATTTAGAAACAAGCATTATTAACATTTAAGGCATTAAAAAAATTCTTTTAAATGATGTGTTATGCAATTGAGGTCATACTGGATATAAAATTTTGCATTTACATTTTTTGCCTAATGCTAGAACATATTACAAACTTTTTAATAAAACATTTTTATAGGCTAGGCATTCTTTTATCACATAAATATACTGAAATTCACTTAACCATTTAAATAAATATATATATATTTTTTCAAAGTAACTCATATTAGCATTTTTGTGGTATTTAAATACCTGTTACTTTTAGTTTACATTTCTTTGGGTCATTGACCAAAATATTTGACAAGGCCTTTGGAAATATAAAGGGTCTTTTGGATGTGTGAAATTGGGCATTCTTCCTGTGTTTTTAGCTAAGGTCTGTAACTAACGATCTGTAGTGGTGGGATTTTAATAAATGGCATAAATAATTAAGACAGCCTAATAGAAGTAAATTAAGTAAATATTAAAAAGAAACTTATAAATTAGGACTTGGACAATTTTGGATTGGAACTGCAATTTTGCTTCCTTTGTAAATCTTGTTTTCTGGTGTGTGTGTGTGTGTGTGTGTGTTATGAGACTGTAAGTGAAGCCTCCATGTAATGTAATTCCTCATAATTAAATAAACATTTATTGGGAAGCACTTTGAGAATGACAGAGTAAGGACTTCCAAAAACTTATTTCTCCATAAAACAATTAGATCACTGGCAGACATTCTCTAGTTTTTCAGAACTCTAGAAAAAACCAAAGACATTTAACAATCTGAGGAGTGCTTATTGAAGAAAAATGGCGAAATCTCAGACAGTGAGATTTGTAGTGTTTAACTTGCCCTATGTCAATCCCCCCCTCCCCAGCTCCATGGTAGTCTTGAAACCCAGCAATCTTGAAACCACAGTATCTGTGAAAAGCAGCAGCCTAGCAGCCATGGCCTGAAATGGTTATATCAGTTGGGACAAACAAGAAGCTGGCTAAAAAAAAACTTAAAAGGAAAATCTAGGGAATGAGATGTCCATAGGGGCTTTGAAAAATTCTGTGGGGCTGGTGGCCAAGATGGTGTATTAGAAGCAGCTGCGGTCCGCGGCACTCATGGAGAGGAATGAAAGGGGTGAGTAAATACAGCACCTTCAACTGAAATATTCAGGTACTCTCATTGAGACTCATCGGGGAACAACTCAGGCAGGGTGGGGCGACGGCCCACCTGGGAGTGACACAAAGCCAAGGGAACCCTCACCCTCAGCTGAGGGAAGTGAGTGATTGTGTGGCCCTGGGAAACCGTGCTTCTCCCACGGATCTTTGCAACCTGTGGATCAGGAGATCCCCTCGTGAGCCCACACCACCAGGGCCTTGGGTCTGATACACAGAGCTGTGTGGCGTCTCAGCAGAGCAGCCACTCAGGCACACGCAGAGACCCAGGAGTTTTATATACTCTGGCCCCAGGATCCCTGGCAAGGTGGGAGGCCTGTACATATCCCTAGGAAGGGAGCTCAATCCATGGAGCCAAGCAATGTAGTTCTGCGGGCCCCACTTCCACAACACCTTACAAGATAAGACCCACTGACTTGAATTCCAGCCAGCCACTGGCAATAGGGTAGAGCCTGCCGGAGATGGAATAGAGCCCTCAGCGGGAGGGGCAGCCACCATCTCTGCTGTTTGGTTGACTCAACCATTCCAGCCTGCGGGCTTTGGAGAGTCCAAACAGTCCGGACAAGCTCAGCTCAGCACAGCTGCTTTGTCAGATTGTGACCAGACTGCTTCTTTAAGCCAGACTCCAGTCCATTTCTCTTCACTGGGTGAGACCTCCCAGTAAGGCCCTCCAACCAGCCCCATGCATTTTCTATGGACAGAGATCTGATCTGTCCCTGGGACAGAGTGCCTGTGGGAGGAGAGGGCCACCATCTGGGTTGCCTGGACGACTCAGCCATTCCAGCCTGCGGGCTTTGGAGAGTCCAAGATGATGGAGCAGAGGCAGTTCCCAGCACGACAAGGCTATCTTATTGAAGTATGGCCAGAATGCTTCTTTAAGTGGGACCCTGATCCACTCCTCCTTATGGGCAGGTCCTCCCAGCCAGGGCCTCCAGCCACCTCTGCCCATGTTCTACTGCCAACCAAGCTCTAATTTCTCCCTGGGACAGAGTCCCTGTGGAGCAGGGCAGGCTGCCACCTTGGCTGTTTGGGGTTATCAGACAGTCCAGCCTATGGGCCCAAATCAATTGGGGACCGAAGGGATCCGCAACACAGCACAGTTGCTCTACCAAAAAGCAGCTAGACTGCTTCTTTAAGAGGGTCCCTTATCCCATTTCTCCTAACTGGGTGAGACCTCCAATTGGGGTCTCCAGCCACCTCCTATAGGTGCCTCCAGGCTGGCAACAGGTCAGTACCCCCTGGGACGAAGCTTCCAGAGGAAGGGGTAGGCTGCCATCTTTGCTGTTTCGCAGTCTTCACTGGTGATGTCTCCAGGTACGGGAAAAACTGAGGTAACTAAGGTCTGGGGCAGACCCCCAGCAAACCACAGCAGCCCTATGGAAGAGTGGCCAGACTGTTAAACGAAAAACAAAGAGAAAACAACAACAATGACGACAGTACCCACAAAAACCCCGCGCAAAGGTCAGCAACCTCAAAGATTGAAGGTAGATAAGTCCACAAAGATTAGAAAGAATCAATGCAAATACTCTGAAAATTCAAAAAGACAGAGTGTCCCTTTTCCTCCAAATGACCACAACACCTCTCCAGCAAGGGCTAAGAACTAGGCTGAGGCTGAGATGACTGAACTGACAAAAGGAGGCTTCAGAATGTGGGTAAAAATGAACTTCACTGAGCTGAAGGAGCATGTTGTGACCCAATGCCAGGAAGCTAAGACTCATGATAAAACAATGCAGAAGCTGACAGCCAAAATAGCCAGTTTAAAGAGAAACATAACTGACCCAACAGAGCTGAAAAACACACTACAAGAACTTCACAGTGCAATCACAAGTATTAATAGCAGAATAGACCAAGCAGAGGAAAGAATCTGAGAGCTTGAAGACTATCTTTCTGAAATAAGACAGGCAGACAAGAATAGAGAAAAAAGAATGAAAAGGAATGAACAAAACCTCCAAGAAATATGGGATTATGTAAAGAGATCAAATCTATGATGGATTGGGGTACTTGAAAGAGACAGGAAGAATGGAACCAATTTGGAAAACATACTTCAGGATATCATCCAGGAGAACTTCCCCAACCTAGCAAGACAAACCAACATTCAAATCCAGGAAATGCAGAGAACCCCAGTAAGACAAGATACTCCACAAGAAGATCATCCTCAAGACATATAATCATCAGATTCTCCAAGATCTAAATGAAAGAAAAACTGTTAAGGGCAGCCAGAGAGAAAGGCCAGGTTACCTACAAAGGGAATCCTATCAAACTAACAGCAGACCTCTCAGTGAAAAGAGATTGGGGGCCAATATTCAACATTCTTAAAGAAAAGAATTTCCAACCCAGAATATCATATCTGGCCAAACTAAGCTTCATAGGCAAGGGAGAAAATGGGCTAACTGCCCCAATCAAAAGACAGAGAGTGGTTAGCTGGGCATGGTGGTGCACACCTATAGTCCCAGCTACTCAGGAGGCTGCAGCAGGGGAATCACTTGAACCCAGCAGGCAGAGTTTGCAGTGAGCTGAGATCATGCCACTACACTCCAGCCTGGGTGACAGAGCGAGACTCCGGACACAGAGTGGCAAGCTAGATAAAGAACCAAGACCCGGCTGGGTGCGGTGGCTCACCCCTGTAATCCCAGCACTTTGGGACACCAAGGCGGGTGATCGAGACCATCCTGGCTAACACGGTGAAACCCCATCTCTACTAAAAATACAAAAAAAATTATCTGGGTGTGGTAGCAGGCACCTGTAGTCCCAGCTACTTGGGAGGCTGAGGCAGGAGAATGGTGTGAACCCGGGAGGTGGAGCTTGCAGTGAGCCGAGATTGTGCCATTGCACTCCAGCATGGGTGACAAAGCCAAAAAAAAAAAAAAAAAAAAAAAAGAACCAAGACCCATCAGTATGCTGTCTTCAAGACACGACACCCATCTCACATGCAAAGACATACATAGGGATGGAGGAAAATGGAAAACAGAAAAAAGTGGATTTCAATCCTAGTTTCTGACAAAACAGACTCTAAACCAACAAAGATCAAAAAAGAAAAGATAGAAGGGCATTACATAATGGAAAAGGGTTCAGTTCAACAAAAGAGTAGCTATCCTAAATATATATGCACTTGATATAGGAGCACCCAGATTCATAAAGCAAGTTCTTAGAAACCTTCAAAGATTAGACTCATACACAATAATAGAGGGAGACTTTAACAAACCTGCCTGACTGTATTAAACAGATCATCAAGACAGAAAATTAACAGAGATATTCAGGACCTGGATCAAGTTGACCTGATAAATATCCACAGAACTCCCCACCCCAAAACAACAGAATATACATTCTTCTTATTGGTACATGGCACTTACTGTAAAATTGATCACATAATTGGAAGCAAAACAACCCTGAGCAAATGCAAAATAACTGAAATCATAACAGTCTCTCAGGACCAATGGTCAATCAGATTAGAACTCATGATTAAGAAATTCACTCAAAACCACACAAGTACATGGATATTGAACAACCAGCTCCTGCATGACTTTTGGGTAAATAATGAAATTAAGGCAGAAATTAAGAAGTTTTTTGAAACTAATGAGAACAAAGAAACAATGTACCAGAATCTCTGGGACACAGCTAAAGCAGTGTTAAGAGGAAAATATATAGCACTAAATGCCCACATTGAAAAGCTAGAAAGATCTCAAGTGAACAACATAACATCACAACTAAAAGAACTAGAGGACCAAGAGCAAACAAACCCCAGAGCTAGTAGAAGACAGGAAATAACCAAGATGAGAGCTGAGCTGAAGGAGATAGAGACATGAAAAACCCTTTGAATAATAAAAATATCCAGGAGCTGTTTTTCTGAAGAAAGTAATAAAATAGATAGACCGCTAGCTAGACTAATAAAGAAGAAAAGAGAGGGCCAGGCACAGTGGCTCACACCTGTAATCCCAGCACTTTGGGAAGCTGAGGCGGGCAGATCATGAGGTCAAGAGATCGAGACCATTCTGGCCAACATGGTGAAACCCCATCTTTATTAAAAGTACAAAAATTAGCTGGGCGTGGTGGTGCTCACCTGTAGTCCCAGCTACTCGGGAGGCTAAGGCAGGAGAATTGCTTGAACCTGGGAGGCGGAGGTTGCAGTGAGCCAAGATCACGCCACTGCACTCCAGTCTGGCGACAGAGCAAGACTCCATCTCAAAAAAAAAAAAAAAAAAAAGAGGATTCAAATAAACACAATCAGAAATGATAAGGGGAATATCATCACTGACCCCACAGAAATATAAACAACCATCAGAGAACACTATAAACACCTCTATGCACATAAGCTAGGAAATCTAGAAGAAATGGTTAAATTCCTAGACACATACACCCTCCCAAGACTGAATCACAAAGAAATTGAATCACCAAATAGACCAATAACGAGTTCTGAAATTGAGGCAGTAATAAATAATCTACCAATCAAAAAAGCCCAGGACCAGATGGATTCACAGCTGAATTCTACCAGAGGCATAAAGAAGAGCTGGTACTGTTTCTACTGAAACTATTCCAAAAAATTGAAAAGGAGGGACCCCTCCCTAACTCATTCTATGGGACCAGCATCATCCTGATCCCAAAACCTGGCAGAGATGCAACAAAAAAAGAAAACTCCAGGCCAATATCCTTGATGAACATCGAAGCAGAAATTCTCAACAAAATACTGGCAAACTGAATCCAGCAGCACATCAAAAAGCTTATCCACCATGATCAAGTGGGCTTCATCCCCAGGATGCAAGGTTGGTTTAATATATGCAAATCAGTAAATGTCATTCATCACATAAGCAGAACTAAAGACAAAAACCACATGATTATCTTAATAAATGCAGAAAAGGCCTTCAATAAAATTCAACATCCCTTCTTGTTAAAAACTCTCAATAAACTAGGTACTGAAGGAACATGCCTCAAAATAGTAAAACCCATATATGACAAACCCACAGCCAATATTATACTGAATGGGCAAAAGCTGGAAGCATTCCCCTTGAAAACTGGTACAAGACAAGGATGCCCTCTCTCACCACTCCCTTCAACATAGTGTTGGAAGTTCTGGCCAGAGCAATCAGGCAAGAGGAAGAAGTAAAGGATATTCAAGTAGGAAGAGAGGAAGTCAAACTAATTTGTTTGCAGATGATGTGATCCTATGTCTAGAAAACCCCATCATCTCATCCCAAAATCTTCTTAAGCTGATAAGCAAGTAAAGCAGAGTCTTGGGATACAAAATCAATGTGCAAAAATTGCTAGCATTCCTATACAGTAACAACAGGCAAGCCAAAAGCCAAATCACAGATGAACTCCCATTCACAATTGTCACACACACACAAAAAAATACCTAGGAATACAGCTAACAAGAGAAGTGAAGGACCTCTTCAAGGAGAGCTACAAACCACTGCTCAAATAAATCAGAGATGACATAAACAAGTGGAAAAATGTTCCACACTCATGGATAAGAAGAATCAATAACATGAATATAGCCATACTGCTGAAAGCAATTTATAGATTCAATGCTATTCCCATTAAACTACCATTAACATTCTTCACAGAAAAAAAAAACTATTTTAAAATTTATATGGAACCAAAAAAGAGCCCAAATAGCCAAGGAAATCCTGAGCAAAAAGAACAAAGCTGGAGGCATCACATTACCCAACTTCAAACTATACTACAGGGCTACAGTAGCCAAAACAACATGGTACTGGTACAAGAACAGATACATAAACCAATGGAACAGAATAGAGAACCCAGAAATAAGACCGTGCCCCTACAACCACCTGATCTTCAACAAACCTGACAAAAACAAGCAATGAGGAGAAGATTCCCTACTTAATAAATGGTGCTAGGAGAACTGGCTAGCCATATGCAAAAAACTGAAACTTGACCCCTTCCTTACACCACATTACAAAAATCAGCTCCAGATGGATTAAAGACTTAAATGTAAAATCAAAAACTATAAAAACCTTAGAAGAAAACCTAGGCAATGTGCCATTCAGGATATGGCATGGGCAAAGATTTCATGATGAAGATGCCAAAAGCAATTGCAACAAAAGCAAAAATTGGCAAAATCTAATTAAACTGAAGAGCTTCTGCACAGCAAAAGAAACCATCAACAGAGTAAACAGCATACAGAATGGGAGAAAATTTTTGCAATCTATCCATCTGACAAAGGTCTAATATCCAGCATCGATAAGGAACTTAAACAAATTTACAAGAAAAAACAACCACATTAAAAAGTGGCCAAAAGACACGAAGAGACACTTTTCAAAAGAGGACATACATGCATCCAACAAACATGAAAAAAAGCTCAACATCACTACTTATTAGGGAAATGTTCATCAAAGCCATAATAAGAAACCATCTCATACCAGTCAGAATGGCTACTATTAGAAAGTCAAAAAAACAACAGATGCTGGTGAGGTTGTGGAGAAAAAGGAACACTTTTACACTGTTGGTGGAAGCGTAAACTGGTTCAACCGTTGTGGAAGACAGTGTGGTGATTCCTCAAAGACCTACAGGTAGAGATACCATTTGACCCAGCAATTCATTACTGGGTATATACCTAGAGGACTAGAAATCATTCTATTATAAAGATACATGGATATGTATGTTCATTGCAGTACTATTCACAATAGCAAAGACATGAAATCAACCTAAATGCCCATCAATGAGACTGAATAAAGAAAATGTGGTACATACACACCACGGAATACTTTGCAGCCAAAAAAAGGAACAAGATCACGTCCTTTGAAGTGACATGGATGGAGCTGGAAGCCTTTATCCTCAGCAAATGAACACAGGAACACAAAACCAAATACCACATGTTTTCACTTATAAGTGGGTGCTGAATGATGAGGACACACGGACACATGGGGGGCAAACAACGCTCACTGGGGCTTGTTGGAGGGTGGGTGGTGAAAGGAGGGAGAGCATCAGGAAGAATAGCTAATGGATGCTGGGCTTAATACCTAGGTGATGGGATGATCTGTGCACAAACCAGCATGGCACACGTTTACCTAACCTGTACATCCTGTACATGTACCCCTGAACTTAAAATAAAAGTTGGACATAAAAAAAAAACACCTCTTAGGCTCATGCCTGTAATCACAGCACTTTGGGAGATCAGGGTGGGAGGATCGCTTGAATCCAGGAATTCGAGACAGCCCGAGTAACATGGCGAAAACCCATCTGTACTAAAAATACAAAAAATTAGCTGTAGTGGTACACACCTGTAGTCCCAGCCACCCGGGAAGCTGAGATGGGAGAATCACTTGAACCCTGGAGATCAAGGCTGCAGTGAGCTAAGTTGCACCTACTACACTCTAGCCTGGGCAATAGGAGTGAGACCCTGTCTCAACAACAACAATAACAACAACAGGAAAAACTGGAATATTCTGGAGGCCATGTGCATTTTGCACACTGTACACATGTCCAGAAAAAAACCTGAGAAGGTTCTAATCTCTCACCTCTGGCTGACTTGTAGGTGCTGCAGAAGCAGGAAGTGAAGATGAAGGCAGAGTTATAAATTGCCAAAGCATTGATAGCGTGCCCAAACACACATAGAGATCCTTGGTAAAGGGCAGAAGACTTATTGGTTCAAAGCATTTAAGGAAATGTCTGTGCAATCATTGGCTGGTCACTAAGCTAAATGAGCAGACACTTCAGTGGCCACACATGGTAAATACTACAAACTTTATAGAATTATACCAGGAAAGTTACTAAACAAATAGCAGCAGCAACCAGAACAAACACAAACTACAGCAAAACCTGGCTTGAGGTGGGTGTATATCCAGATTTACCACATTATAGTGCTTAAAATATTTAATTATCAACAAAAATTAAGACATGCAAAGAAATAAGAAAGGAGAACAAATGTACAGGATAAAAATTATCAGTAGAAACTGACCCTGAGGAAGCCCAAAGACTTCAATTCACCCATTATAAATATATTCATGGAATTAGAAGAAAAGATGTTTAAAGAATTAAAGGAATGTATGAGAACAATGTCTTACATAATACAGGATATCAAGAAACAGAAATTATAAAATAGAGTTGGGGCCGGGTGCAGTGGCTCACGCCTGTAGTCCCAGCACTTTGGGAGGCTGAGGTGGGCAGATGACTTGAGGTCAGGAATTTGAAACCAGCCTGGCCAACATGGTAAAACCCCGTCTATACTGAAAATACAAAAATTAGCCAGGTGTGGTGATGCGTGCCTGTAATCCCAGCCATTCAGGAGGCTGCGGCATGAGAATCACTTGAACCCAGGGGGCAGAGGCTGCAGTGAGCCGAGATTGCGCCACTGTACTCCAGCCTGGGCGACAAAGCAAGACTCTCTTAAAAAAAAAAAAAAAAAGAGTTTGAAAGCATAATAACTCAAGTGAAAAATTCACGAGAGGGACTCAACAACATATTTGAGCTGGAAGAAGTAAAAATCAGCATACTTGAAGATAGATTGATTGAAATTATCCAGTATGAGGAATAGAAAGAAAAAGAAAGAAGAAAATGAGCAGAGCCTGAGAGACCTGTGGGACATCATCAGGTGTATGAAGATGCCCATAATGGGGTGGCCAGAAAGAAAGTAGAGAGAGAAAGGAGCTAAAAGAATATTTGAAGAAATAATGACTAGAATGACATGGTCTGAATATTTTCCCCAAAATGTATGTGTTGGAAACTTAATTCCCAATGCAACAGTGTTGGGAGTGGGGGCTTAATGGGAGGTATTTAGATCATGAGGTTTCTGGCCTCATGAATGGATTAATGCCACTGTAAAAAGAGTTTGTGGGAATAGGTTTACTTTCTTTCATTCTTTTGCCATGTAAAGGCACATTGTTCATATCACTTTGCCCTCCATCTTCTTTCATTCTAAGGCACAGCAAGAAGGCTCTCAACAGTCACCAGATACAGGTACCTTGATCTTGGACTTCCCAGCCTCCAGAACTATGAGAAATAAATTTCTGTTGTTTATAAGCTACCCAGTCTGTGGTATTTTAATATAGCAGCACAAAACAAAGACAAAATTCACCACAATTTGATGAAAAATATGAATCAACACATTTAAAAAAACTCAATACTAAGCTGGTTTTGGTGGTGTGTGTCTACAGTCCTAACTCCTCGGGATGCCGAGGTGGGAGAATTGCTTGAGCCCCAGAGTTTAAGACCAGCCTGGGGAACATAGCAAGATCCCATCTCTAAAAACAAAAACAATTGCATAAAGCAATAGTCAGTAATTATAAAACTGTGTTGCTCTTGTTGCATAAAGCAATAGTCAGTAGTTTTAAAACTGTGCTGATCTGCGTTGATGGGCTTTCAATGTATAAAAATAGATTTTATATAACAATAGCACAAAGGAGGGGGAAGTGAACAACGTGGAACTATGTTGGAGAAATGTTTTTATATATTTAAATGAAATTGTCATTAATCTGAACTAGGCTGTTTTAAGTTAAGATGTTAATTATGATTTACAGATAAACCACTAAGAAAATAATTCAATAAATATATAGTTAAAAGTCCCAGGGAGTCAGGCATAGTGACTCACACCTGTTATTTCAATGCTTTGGGAGGCTAAGGCAGGAGGATTGCTTGACACCAGGAGTTTGTGACCAGCCTGAGCAACAGAGTGAGACCTTATCTCTACAAAATAAAAATAGAAATAAAAAATGGCTGGACATGTTAACATGTGCCTGTAGTCCTAGCTACTTGGGAGGCTGCTGAGGGGGCAGAATCATCTGAGCCCAAGAGTTAGAGGCTGCAGTGAGCTGATTGGGCCACTGCACTCCAGCCTGGGTGACAGATTGAGACCTTGTCTTAAAAATGAACATAAAACTCAGGGAATTAAGATGGTACACTAGAAAATCTATTTAGCACAAAAAAGGCAATAATGGAAAATGGAAAAAGAAAAAAGACATAAACCTTTAGAAAACAAAATAGCAAAATGTCAGAAAGAAACCCTACTTTATTATAATGACATTAAACATGAATGGATTAAAAACTCTACTCAAAAGACAGAGATTGGCAGAATGGCTTTAAAAAAAGCATGATCCAGCAATATACTGTCTGCAAAAGATACAGGTTAGATTCAAAGACATGGATAGGTTAAAAGTAAATAAACATTATCAGGCAACTAATATGTACTTAACAGTGTGCTAGGATTGAGGTATAAAAAGAGAAATAGGACACTATTACCTGTTTTCAATTTCCATATGGTGGGAACAGCTAAGATGTCTAAAAACAATTCCATGGCCATGTGAGAAGTGATATAATACAGGATGCTCAGAATTATTTGGGATCACAGGAGGAGTTTCTCAGACTGTCTGAGGGAAAATAGTAGTCTTCTCTATGGAGCTATGTTAAACTTGAGTGTTAAAGGATGTTTACTGGATAGAAGAGGAAGGGGAGGAGGAAGACTTCTTGGTAGGCAGAAGAAATATGGTCAATAAAAGCATGAAAGCATGCTTAAAATGGCATGCTCAGCAAAAACAAAGAAAAAAACTTGTGTAGCTTCAGAATTGTGTCTATAATTATAGAGATGGGAGATCTAATGGGAAACTAGGTAGGAAATATAAGGTGGGCCACATCATGACTGGTCTGGTAATCAAGGAGACAAATTCTGGTGACAGTGTGCAGATTAGATTGGAGGATTATGAATCTGGGGGCAAGCCAGGTGCGGTGGCTCACGCCTGTAATCCCAGCATTTTGGGAGGCCAAGGCAGGCAGATCACAAGGTCAGGAGTTCGAGACCAGCCTGGCCAATATGGTGAAACCCCGTCTCTTCTAAAAATACAAAAATTAGCTGGGCGTCGTGGCGCGTGCCTATAGTCCCAGCTACAGGCTGAGGCAGAAGAATCGCTTGATCCAGGAGGTGGAGGTTGCAGTGAGCCAAGATCATGCCACTGCACTCCAGCCTGGGTGACAGAGTGAGACCTTGTCTTAAAAAAAAAAAAAAAAAGAATCTGAGGGCAAGGAGACCAGCGAAGCATGAAAGAGACAGGTGATAAGGACTTGGTCTAAAAAGTACTATTAGTTTGTACTGAAGAGAAGTTAGATGGAGGTGGGGAAGGGAAAGTTGAACAGATTTCTTCCTTCCTTTCTTCTATGCATATTTCTTCTGCACCTATTAATTGATGTGTATGGTGCTCAGTGAATGTATAGAACTAGGTGGATGATTAGATGTGGTCAGAGAATGAAAGTATCAAAAATGATTTCTATTATTTCTAGCTCAGTCAACTGTGGATAGGGAGGGTATCCTCACTTTTAAAATCAAGGTAAAAGAATTAGAGGAAATTTCCAAAGAACTTAATTTATCAATATATCAAACTCAAGACCTTTTATAACTGATGGCCATTAATTTTGGTAAAAAACACATAGTATAGACTTTTACCCTCTTAATCTATCTTTCTTTCTTTCTTTCTTTTTTTTTCTTCCTTTCTTTTCTTTCGACAGGGGCTCACTCTGTCACCAGGCTGGAGAGAAACCGCATGATCACGGCTCACTGCAGCCTCAATCTCCTGGGCCCAAGCAATTCTCCCTCCTCAGCCTCTCAAGTAGCGTAGACCACAGTCATGAACCAACATGCTGGGCTAATTTTTTCTTCTTTCTTTTCTTTTTGTAGAGATGGGGGTCTCCCTATGTTGCCCAGGCTGGCTGTTTAACTATTTTAAGTATACGGTTCAGTGGTGTTAACTATTTTGCACTTTCTTGTGTAGCAGATCTCTAGAAACTTTTTATTTTGCAAAACTGAAAGTCGGTATCCATCCCACAACTCCTTTTTTCCCCTCTCCCAGCCTCTAGGAACCACAATTCTGTTTCTATGATTTTGACTACTCTATATATCTCCTATAAGTGGAATCATACAGTATTTATCTTTATGTTACTGGCTTATTTCACTTAGCATAATGTCCTCAAGGTTAATCCAGGTTGTAATATGTGACAGGATTTCCTTGTATTTTTAAGTCTGAATAATATTCCATTGTATAGATATACCATATTTTCTTTATCTGTTCATCTGTCAATGGGCATTTAGGCATTTTTGTAATTGTGAATAATGTAATTAATATGGGTATGCAAATATCTCTAGACCCTGCTTTCATATCTTTTGGATATGTATCCAGAAGTGAGATTGCTGGATCATAAGGTAATTCTATGTTTAGTTTGTTGAGGAATATCCTTACTGATTTTCCATGGTGACTGAACCATTTTACATTGCCACCAGCAATGCACAAGTGTTCCAGTTTTTCCACATATGCACCAACACTTATTTTTTTTTCTTTATACAATTTTTTAAAAATATATAGAGTCTCACTGTGTTTCCCAAGCTGCTCTCAAATTCCTGGGCTCAAGTGATCCTCCCGCCTCGGCCTCCCAAAATGCTGGAATTACAGACATCAGCCACTACTCCCTTCCCTCCCCTCCCCTCCCCTGCACTCCCCTCCTCTCCCCTCCCCGTCCCATCCCTTCCCTTCCCATGGCCATCCTAATGGGTGTGAGGTGATACCTTGTTGTAATTTTGAATTGCATTTCTTTAATGGTTGATGATGAGCATTAATTCATATGCTTGTTTGTATTTATATATCTTTTTCAGAGAAATATGTGTTCAGGTGCTTTGCTTGTTTTTTAAATGGGCTACTTGTTTTTTTGTTTTTGAGTTGTAGGAGTTCTTTATGTATTCTGGATATTAACCTTTTATTAGATGTGTAATTTGTAATTATTTTCTTTAATTCTGTAAGTTGCCTTGCACTTTGTTCTTTCCTTTGGTATGCAGGAGTTTTTAAGTTTGATGTAGTCCCATGTATCTATTTTCACTTTCATTGCCTGTGCCTTTGGTGTCATATCCAAGAAATCATTGCCAAGTACAATGTCATGAAGCTTTCCTCCTATGTTTTCTTCTTCTAAGAGTTTTATAGTTTTAGGTCTTATATTTAGGTCTTTAATCCATTTTGAGATAAAATATCTTATATAGTGTAAGGTGAGGTTCCAACTTCCAACTTTCATGGGTGGATATTGTTCTATCAGCACCATTTGTTGAAGACACTGTCCTTTCCATATAGTGTGGTTGTGGCACTCTTGTCAAAAATTATTTGTGCAAAAGAACAGAAGAAAATTCAGTTGACCATATACATGAAGGATTATTTCTGGGCATTCTATTCTGTTCCATTGGTCTGTGCATTTGTCTTTATGTCAGCACCACACTGTTTTAATTACTATAGCATTGTAATGTGTTTTTAAGGGAGGAGACCACCCCTCATATTGTCTTATGCCCAATTTCTTCCTCCAAAGAAAGAAGAAGTAAAAACTAAAAGGTAGAAATGGAATCCACAGGCAGATAGCGCAGCACCACGCCCTGGGCCTGGTAGTTAAAAATCAACCCCTGACCTAACTACTTGTGTTATCTATAGATTTCAGACATTGTATGGAAAATCATTGTGAAAATCCCTGTCCTGTTCTGTTCCGTCTGATTACCGGTGCATGCAGCCCCCAGTCATGTACCCACTGCTTGCTCAATTGATCACGACCCTCTAATGCGGACCCCCTTAGAGCTGGAAGCCCTTAAAAGGGACAGGAATTGCTCACTCAGGAAGCTCGGTTTTTGAGATGTGAGTTTTGCCGATGCTCCTGGCCGAATAAAGCCCTTCCTTCTTTAACTTGGTGTCTGAGGGGTTTTGTCTGTGGCTCATCTTGCTATATTTTGAACAGACTGCAATTTTGATAGGGTCATTACTTCTGGTATTTAGCAGATGATTTAATAGAAATTCATCTGGGGTCCTGCTATCATTTATGGCAGCAGTCCCCAGCCTTTTTGGCACCAGGGACCAGTTTCATGGAAGACAGTCTTTCCACGGACCAGGAGTGGGGGTGATGGTTTTGGCATGAAACTATTCCACCTCAGATCATTAGGCATTAGTTAGATTCTCATAAGGAGCATAAGATTCTAGATCCCTTGCATGCGCGGTTCACAGTAGGGTTCTGCTCCTATGAGAATCTAACGCCGTGACTGATCTGACAGGAGGTGGAGCTCAGGCAGTAATGTGAGCAATGGGGAGTGGCTGTAAATAGAAACCAAGTTTCACTTGCTTGCCAGCCACTCACCTTGTGCTGTGTGGCCTGGTTGCTAACAGGCCACAGACTGGTATCGCTTCACAGCCTGGGGGTTGGGGACCCCTGATTTACAGGATATTGAACTAATATTTCTCTTCGTGTTTAGAAAAAGGAAGCTAATGTCTGGGTGCAGTTGCTCATGCTTGTAATCCCAGCACTTTGGGAGGCTAAGGTGGGTGGATCACTTGAGGTCAGGAGTTTGAGACAGCCTGGCCAACATGGTGAATCGCTGTCTCTACTAAAAATACAAAATTTAGCCAGACTTGGTGGCTGATGCCTGTAATCCCAGCTACTCAGGAGCCTGAGGCAGGAGAATCACTTGAACCTGGGAGGTGGAGGTTGCAGTGAGCCAGGATCATGCCACTGCACTCCAGCCTGTGGGACAGAGAGAGAGACTTTGTCTCAAAAAAATAAAAAATAAATAAAAAATAAAAGCTAACTTTTTTTGTGTGTGTGTGTTTTTTTAAGATGCAGTCTCGCTCTATCACCCAGGCTGGAGTCCAGCAGTGCGATCTCAGCTCACTGCAACCTCTGCCTGCCGGGTTCCTGCCTCAGCCTCCCAAGTAGCTGCGATTACAGGCATGCACCACCACATCCAGCCAATTTTTATATTTTTAGTAGAGACGGGGTTTCACCATGTTGGTCAGGCTGATCTCGAACTCCTGACCTCAGGTGATCCACCTACCTCAGCCTCCCAAAGTGCTGGGATTACAGGCATGAGCCACCATGCGTGGCCAAAAAACAGCTAACTTAAAATATATTTTGAAATAATACTTGTTGGGCAAATGTGAAGAAATAAGAACCCTCATACATTGATGGTGGGAATGTAAAATAGTGTAGTCACTTTGGAAAACAGTTTGGCAGTTCCTCAAAAAGTTAAACACAGTTAGCATATGACTCAGCAATTCTAGGCCAAGGTATATATTCAAGAGAATTGAATGAGTGGGTCAACCAGAACCTGATGATATACAGTTGTTTTTAGCAGCATTATTTATAATAGCTAAAAGGTGGAAGCAACCCAGATGTTCATGAACTGATAAATGGATAAACAAAATGTGGTATATCTATACAATGGAATATTATTTAGCCAGAGAAAGAAATGAAGTACTGATACAGGCTATAACACAGGTGAATTCTGAAAATACTATGTTAAGTAAAAGAAACCAGACATAAAAGACAACACATATTATGTGATTCCATTTATATGAAATGTCTGCAATAGACAAATCCATAAAGATAGAAAGTAGACTGGGGGTAGAGGGAAATGGGTAATAACTACTAATGGATATGGGATTTCTTTTGGGGATGATGCAAATGTTCTGGAATTAGATAGTGGTGATGGTTGCATAATCTTGCTAAAACAACTGAATTGTATGCTTTATTTTATTTTTTGAGACAGGATCTCGTTTTATCACCCAGGCTGGGGTGCAGTGGCCTGATCACAGCTCACTGCTGTGATGAACTTGAATTTATCATTGTTAAGACCATGAACAACCTCCCAAACTCAAGCGATCCTCCCACCTTAGCTTCCCAAGTAACTGGGACTACAGGCACAGTCCACCATGGCCAGCTAATTTTTGTATTTTTTGTAGAGGCAGAGTTTTACCATGTTGCCCAGGCTGGTCTGGAACTCCTGGCCTCAAGCAATCTGCCTGCCTCAGCCTCCCAAAGTGCTGAGATTACAGGCTTGAGTCACCGTGCTGGGCCTGAATTGTATACTTTAAAGGTGAATTTTATGCTATATGAATTATGTCTTCATAAAAAACAATAATTTATGAGACTCTTGTCTTAAAAGCATATCATAACAACGTATAGTGAAAACTTTGAAATAGGTGCTTAGTATAGTGATATTTGAGAGATGACTTTGGGACCCAATTTTTTGCAAAATTTTGATCATTTTTATTTTGTTAAATAAGATTATATTTATATATAATTATATAATGTATATATTACATGTAATGTGTATATATAATGTATATATTACATCTATAATGTATATATTATATAATATATAACATAATGTAATATATACTATATATACACATTACATGTAATTTATACATTATATACAGTATATATTATATGTAATATACACAATATATAATGTATATATTATATACAGTATATACATTATATGTAATATATACAATATATAATGTATATATACATTATATGTAATATATCTCCAAAGATATGTCTGTGTTATTATCAATAACATTTCCTGTCATAGATTATCAACTCACTCAATGCTACGTACTTAAAATTTGAAGGAATGGGCTGGGCATGGTGGCTCACGCCTGTAATCCCAACAATTTGGGAGGCCAAAACAGAAGGGTCACTTGAGCTCAGGAATTCAAGACCAGCCTGAGTAACATAGTGAGACCCATCTCTACAAAAAATTGGAAATTAATCAAGCATGGTGGCCTGCACCTGTAGTCCCAGCTACTTGGGAGGCATCAATGAGAGGATTGCTTGAGCCCAGGTTGAGGCTGCAATGAACCATGTTCACGCCACTGCACTCCAGCCTGGGAGACACAGCAAGACCCTGTCTCAAACAAAAAGAAAATTGAAGAAATGTTGTTCATAGAATTTGTCCAATTTTGTCTACTATTTAATTAAGAGCCTTGAATTTATCATTGTTAAGACCATGAACTTTGATCACAAGACTTGGACTCAAATCCTAGCTCCACTACATAGCTTTAGGTTATTTACTTAATTTCCCTAGTTTCTTCATCTGTAAAGTTGGATAATAATAACCTACCTCATAGGTCTGTTATGAAAATTAAGATATTAAATATTTAAACATTATCAAGGTATGTTTATCAGACTAATTGTTTAGCACATAGTACGTGCTTCTTTCTGTTTTATCTTAGATCCCCAGTTATTAAGAGGGCCCAGGATGGTGGCCTCTTTTACCCAGAGGAAAAGATGGCCTTAGTATCCAGAATTAATAATTTACACTTCCACTGCCAGTTAATAATCAGTCTTGGCTTATCTTCATCTTAGTTTTTATTGCTGCATCTCAAAAGCAAAGCACCTCATACATAGTGGGTGCTTGATATACTAGATAATGAATTATAAATATACTTTTCCAGTTAGCAAAAAAATAAAATTGTTATGACTAATTTGAGAGCTGATGTGTTTATAGACAATGAAGAAATAGTAAATTACACTGACTTAGCTAATCATCTACTTTCTTAAACACATATATGCAGCACTTAGGGCATAAACATTAATAGCATATATAACTATATAAGCAGTGAGTGGGTTGTCAAGTTGTGACTGCGAAGTTCAGAACAGGCAGTTTTCAACCCAATGACAAAATTTTTTTTAAAGAATTGGATGCAATGTAGTTAGTAAATCAGTTTTCTGTAGTCTCAGAAAATAAAAACCTAATCATGCCAACTAATGCTTAATTCCCAATTGAAGTAAGGAGGTTCTCTTGTTTTCTGATTTTTTTTTTTTTTTGAGACAGAGTCTTGCTCTGTTGCCCAGGCTGGAGTGCAGTGGTGTCGTCTCAGCTCACTGCAACCTCTGCCTCCTGGGTCCAAGTGATTCTCATGTCTCAGCTTCCAAGTAGCTGGGGTTACCGGTGTGCAGCACCACCATGTCCAGCTAAGTTTTGTATTTTCAGTAGAGACAGGGTTTCGCCATGTTTTCCAGGCTGATCTTGAACTCCTGACTGAAGGTGATCCACCCACCTCAGCCTCCCAAAGTGTTGGCATTACAGATGTGAGCCCCTGGGCCCAGCTGTTTTCCTATTTAAAATAAAAGCAGACCCTGTTTCTAGTAAGTTAAATATTTATAAATACTATATGTAACAAGAAAAAAATAGAACTGAAAAGAAGGACCAAGGGACAATAAAAAGTGAAAGAAAAAATGTATTTTCTGCTATTTTATATATAATGCCACCAAAAACATAATACACATTTTAATTATTCTTTTTATTACATATGCAAACTATATTATTTATATTAATTTAATTATTTATATATGTATTAGATATTATTATTTTTATCACATGCAGACATGGTGCAAAGACCCTTACAGTTATATAAAATATAGACCATTTCATTTTTATATAATAACATATATTTTAAAACCATAGCAGCTGGAGAATGAGTTTCATTATGACATTGAGAGGCACTCCACTGGCCCACTCTTCAGTGGAACTGGCAAAAATTATTATTATTATTTATTTATTTGAGATAGGGTCTTCCTCTGTTGCCCAGGCTGGAGTGCAGTGACACAATGGTGGCTCACCGCAGCCTTGACCTCATGGATTCAAGTGATCCTTCTGCCTCAGCCTCCTGAGTAGCTGTGACCACAGGAATGTGCTACTATGCTCCAAAAATTATTTCTAAGTGACAACTACTTAAAGCCCCTGGAAATGGTCCTAAGGACAAACATCAAGTAAAGAAACATCTATTCAAGAAAATGTCTGGGCCAGGCATGGTGGCTCACGCCGATAATCCCAGGACTTTGGGAGGCTGAGAATCGCTTGAGCCCAGGAGTTCAAGACCAGCCTGGGCAACACAGGGAGACCTTGTCTCTACAAAAAATAAAAAAATAAAAAATTAGCCAGGCGTGGTGGTGTGTGCCTGTAGTCCCAGCTATTTGTGGGACTGAGTTGGGAGGATCACTTAAGCCCAGGAAATTGAGGCTGCAGTGAGCTGTGATTGCACCACTGCACTCCAGGCTGGGCAGCAGAGCGAGACCCTGTCTTGCAAAGAGAAAGAAAAGAAAATGTCCGAAAATTGGGTGAGAAAGGTGAGAGTTTGTGTTATTGAACCAGACCACTCCTTTCCTCCTCCTCCCAACTCAGTAAGGCAGGGATTCTACACCAGACTGCTGCATCCAAGAACACAGGACTCATTGCCCCGCAAGCTCCTACTGGGATAACTTTATTCCTGGGAGGAACAGATTATCAGCATTTCTCATTGAACCTCCAACTACCTGTTGTGAGGCAAAGTCCTAGGTAAGTAGGGTTGAGAGGTAGGGGCTCCCTTCTGCTGAGCTCCCACTCATGTAACAGAGGCTCTACTCTTGGGTGTAACATATTGAGAATATTGGGTTCCCTGATCATCTTTGCTCTGGCTTATAAAGCAGTGGTTCCATGACAGGAGAGGAAAACTTAAGGACCCTTGCTACTTCCTCCTCCCTTCAACTAGCACCTAGCCCCTAGAGGAGGGATGTCACTCAGAGAGAAGTTTGCTTTGATCCCCACACCTGATTCCAGAGCCTGGGCTCAGGCAGCTCATAAGAATGATGACTACCAATGTTTTCAGAATGGAACTGTCTTCATTTGCAACAGAGCATGGAGAAGATCAAGGCTAAGGGCATTCATGAGAACAGTGCAGGTTGTGGTGAAAGGCAATTGGAAAGAGATTCAAGATACAGGCTAAACTGTGGACTGCCTAGTTTTTAGAAGAGAACAAGAAGAGAGCTGGGAGAAGCCCTCTTGGGGTCAGAACAAATAACAAACACTGAAAGGATTCCTCAGAAACTATTTCTTCAAATGAGCCTTGATTGGATTAACTTATAGAACAGTTTATGCCCCAACCCATTGTTGAGATTGATAGAGCAATTAGACCGTAATTAGTGGAGTTAACACCCAGATGTAGTCAGTAGAAGAGAGGCAGAGAGACCTGCCAAAGCAACTGTCATCCTACAGTGACTGTGGGCATACCTAAAACTGCACTTCCCTGAGGAGCAACTCCAGAGGCTCAATACTGGAGGGAAGGGTAGAGAGGACTTCACTGAAATAATCCAGCCAGTGACTAAACAAATAATCCAGTAATAATGACAATACCCAGAGTTATAAAATATATATGTATACACACATATATGTAGATAGGATCTAGATATACGTATACGTATATCTGACACATATATGCGTACAATACATACATATGGCTACAGTAATATATATAGCTACTATATATAGTTACAATAATATCTAAAACATGTCATTTCTAATAAAAACTTTTGAAGAATGCAAAAACAACAACAAAAAAATGAATAGTATGACTCATGCCTTGAGGAAAAGCAGGCAACAGAAGCTGTCTATGAGAATGACTCAATGTCAGATTTATCAGAAGAAGACTTCAAATATGGTCATAGAACTAAAGGAAGCCACGATTAAAGAAGCAAAGGAAGGTATAATGACAATGTTTCTTCAAATAAAGAATATTAATAAGGAGATAGAAATTATTTTAAAAGAACCAAACAGAAATTCTGAAATTGAAAAATACAATAACTGAAAAAAAAACTCACAAGAGGGGCTCACCACATTTGAGCTGATAGAAGAATGAATAAATGAACTTGAAGATAGATTAATAGTGATTATGCAGCATGAAGAAAAACAGAGAAAAAAGAATTTTAAAAAATGAAGAAAGTCTTAGAGAAATATCAGATACTATTAAACACAGCAATATATATGTAATAGAAAGGAACAGAAAACATATTTGAAAAAATAATGGAGAAAACTTCCCAAATTAATTAATAATTAATACAATAAAATTACTTTTATTTCCCAAAATAAAAATCTTACACATCTAGGAAGCTTAACTCCAAGTAGGATAAATAAAAAGAGATCCACAGACACATCATATTAAATATGCTGAAAGTCTTAGACAAGGAGAAAATCTTGAAAGCAGCAAGAGAAAAACGACTTGTTATTTCCAAGAAAAATTCAGTAAGATTAACAGCTGAATGCTCAACAGAAACAATTGAGGCCAGAAAGCAGTGGGACAATATATTCAAAGTATTCAAGAAAAAAAAAGTCAGCTGAGAATTCTATATCTAGAAAAGCCATCTTTCAAAAATGAAGGTGAAATACTTTCTCACATAAACAAAAACTGAGAAAAATTGTTGCTGGTAGACTTGCCTTACAAGAAATACTAAAGGAAGTTTTTCAGGCTGACATCAAATGATCCCAGATGGTAATTCAAATTCACACCCAAAAATGAAGAGCACCAGTAAAAGTAATTATATAATTTTAAAAGACAGTATAAATGCATATTTCCCTTTCTTCTGTTAAATGATTTAAACAGCAATTGTGTAATATGTATATAATGTATTCTTGGGCCTATAACATACAGAAATGTAATATATATGAATTATATTTGCCATTAATAGCAAAAGGAGATATGTGTAAACAAAGCTGCATTGGGCTGAGGAAATGACTACAGATGGTAATGTAATAATTATAATAATGTATTGTTGGTTTGTTATATTGAGATGTAATATATATGTGACAGCAGTATTACAGAAGTGGGGAAAATGAATAGAGCTATGTAATAGTAACATTTCTGTATATCACCAGAATAAAGCTTGTATAAATCTGAAACCGATTCTAATAAGATTTATATGGCAAACTCTAGTGGAATCACTAAACACAAAAACTATAGTGAAAAAATAATGAAAGAAATTTAAATGCTACATTAGAAAATATTTATGTAATGTAAAAGAAAATAACAAGGAATAAAGGAAAAAAGACATGAGATTTATGGAAAAAAAAAAAAGGAAGAAGTAAATATATCAATAATACCATTAAATGTGAATGGATTCAACATTCCAAAAAAAGATAGAGGTGGTCAAACCGAATAAAAAATATGATCAAACTATATTCTGTCTACTAGAGACAGATTAAAAATATAAATGTATTAAAAGTAAAAAGATGGACAAATATAGAAACAGCAACTACAAGAAAGCTGGAGTAGCTATACTGCTATAAGAAAAAATAGACTTTAAATCCAAAAAATGTCAGCTGGGCATGGTGGCTCATGGCTGTAATCCCAGTGCTTTGGGAGGCCAAGGCAGGAGGATTGCTTGAGGTTAGGAATTCCAGACCAGACTGGGCAACACAGTGAAATCCTGTCTCTCAAAAAAAAAAAAAAAAAAAAATTGGCCAGGTATGGTGGCATGTGCCTATAGTCCTAGTTACTTGGTAGGCTGAGGTGGGAGGATTGCTTGGGCCCAAGAGTTCAAAGCTGTAGTGAGCTATGATCATGCCACTCCATTCTGGCCTAGGTGACACAGCAAGACTCTTGTCTCTAAAAATAAAACCAAAAAAAGTTACTAGAGATAAAGAGGGATATTTTATAATGATAAAAGAATCACTCCATCAAGAATATATAACAATTACATATGTATCTAATGACAGAACACTGAAATATATGAAGCAAAAACTGACAAAAATAGGCAAGGCGCAGCGGCTCATGCCTGTAATCCCAGCACTTTGGAAGGCCAAGGTAGGCAGATCACCTGAGGTCAGGAGTTCAAGACCAGCCTGGCCAACATGGTGAAACCCTGTCTCTAGTAAAAATACAAACATTAGCTGAGCGTGGTGGTATGTGCCTGTAATCCCAGCTACTTGGGAGGCTGAGGCAGGAGAATCACTTGAACCTGGGAGGCAGAGGTTGCAGTGAGCCGAGACTGCGCCATTGCATTCCAGCCTGGGCAACAAGAGCAAAACTCTGTCTCAAAAAGAAAAAAAAAAAAAAAAAGAACTGACAAAAATAAAAGAAAAAATAGATAGTTCAACAATATTAGTTGGAAACTTCAATACCCACTTTTTTTTTTTTTAAGAGACAGGGTCTTGCTTCATTGCCCAGGCTGGAGTGCAGTGGCATGATCATAGCTCATTGCACTCACTTTCAATAATGGATAGAACAACTAGACAGAATATCTATAAGTACATAGAGTTGGACAATATTATATCCAACTATCCTAATAGATGTTTATAGAACACTCTGTCCAACAACAGAATATATGTCTTAGCAAGTCCACATAGTTCTTCAGGATATTCTAGGCCATAAAAGAAACCTGAATGCATTTAAATGGAGAGAAGTAATGTAAAGCATGTTCTGTGACCAAAATGGAATAAAATTAGAAATCTATAGCAGGAAAATACTTGATACGCTCACAAATATGTGGAAATTAAACAACAAACTACTAAATAACCTATGGATCCAAGAAGAAATGAAAAAGAAAATCAGAAAATACTTTGAGAAAATGAAAATGACAAATGAACACATACAAACTTTTGGGATGTTGGTAAAGCAGTGCTTAGAGGAAAAGTTATAGTATTAAATACCTATACTAAAAAAGATCTCAGGCCAGGCACAGTGGCTCACACTTGTAATCCCAGCGCTCTGGGAAGCCAAGGCAAGAGGATCACTTGAGGCTAAGAATTCAAGATCAGCCTGGGCAACATAGCAAGACCCTGTCTCTATAGAAAAAAGTCACTGGGGCCAGGCACTGTGGCTCACGACTATAATCCCAGCACTTTGGGAAGCCAAGGTAGGCAGATCTGTTGAGGCCAGGAGTTCAAGACCAGCCTGGCCAACATGGCAAAGCCTTGTCTCTACTAAAAATACAAAGATTAGCCGGGCATGGTGGTACACACCTGTAATTCCAGCTACTTGGAAGGCTGAGGCACACGAATCACTTGAACCTGGGATGCAGAAGTGAAGTGAGCCAAGATTGCAGCACTGCACTCCAGCCTGGGCAACAGAGTGAGACTCTGTCTCAAATAAAAAAAAAGAAAAGTCACTGGGCATGGTGGTACACACCTGTAATTCCAGCTACTTGGAAGGCTGAGGCACAAGAATCACTTGAACCTGGGATGCGGAAGTGAAGTGAGCCAAGATTGCAGCACTGCACTCCAGCCTGGGCAACAGAGTGAGACTCTGCCTCAAATAAAAAAAAAGAAAAGTCACTGGGCATGGTGGTACACACCTGTAATCTTAGCTACTTGGGAGGCTGAAGTGGAAGCATCACTTGAGCTGGGGATTTTGAGGTTGCCATGAGTTATGATCGAATCACTGTAACCCAGCCTGGATGACAGAGGAAAACCTCATCTCTTAAAAAAAAAAACACAAAACAAAATCTCAAATCTTCTACCCTAAGACACATGAAGAAGAACAGCAAAGACTGGGTGTGGTGGCTCACACTTATAAATCTAGCACTTTGGGAGGTCGATGCGGACAGATCACTTGAGCTCAGGAGTTTGAGACCAGCCTGGGCAGCATGGCAAAACCCCATCTATATAAAAAATACAAAAATTAGCCAGGTGTGGTGGCATATGCCTGTAGTCCCAGCTACTTAGGAGGCTGAGGTGGGAGGTTGCAGTGAGCTGAGATCATGCCACTGCACTTCAGGCTGGGCAACAGAGCCAGACCCTGTCTCAAAAAAAAAAAAGGAACAGGAAATTAAATCAATAACAAACAAAGAGAAGGAAGGAATAGATTGGAAATCAATGAAATAGATAACAGAATAGAAAAACAATAGAGAAAATCAGCGAATCCAAAAGCTGGTTCCTTGGAATACGCAGTCTGTGGTATTTTGTTATGGCAGCCCTAGAAAACAATGCAGATGAAAAGACAAATTTTTAGAAAGTCACAAATTATGGAAACTGACTTAAGAAGAATAGATGGAATATACATAAATATTCAATAAATCTGAATAGACCTGCAACAAGCAAAGAGATTGAATTAGTAATCAAAAGACTACTTACAAAGTCCAGGCCCAGATGGCTTCACTGCTGAATTATACCAAACATTTAAAGGAAAATTAATACCAGTTCCTCACAAATTTCTTCCAAAAGATAGAAGAGGAAGGAATACTTCCAAACTCATTTTTTATGAAGGCAGTTTACTCTGATAGCAAAACTAGACAAAGAGGTCACAAGAAAAAAAATACAGACTAATATCTCTTAGGAATATAAATACAAAAATTCTAAAAACATAATAGCAAACTGAATCCAACAACATGAAAAAAGAATTATACGTTATAATATCCCAGAAAATGAAAGGTTGATTTAACATTAAAAAAACAATTAATAGGCCAGGTATGGTGGCTTATGCCTATAATCCCAACACTTCAGGAGGGCAAGATGAGAGGATCACTTGAGCCCAGGAGTTGGAGGCTGCAGCGAGCTATGACTGTGCCACTGCACTCCAGCCTGGGTGACAAAGCAAGACCCTGTCTCTAAACAAAAGGGAAAGCAAAAGCCAATTAATATATCAATAAGATAAAAAACAAAAATCACATTATCATCCCAATAAATGCAGAAAAAGCATTTGACAAAATCCAATACTTTTGTAATTAAAAAAACTCAACAAATTAGAAATAGAAGGGGGCCAGGTAGTACAGTAGTAGATCACGCCTGTAATCCCAACACTTTGGGAGACCGAGGTGGGAGGATCATTTGATCTCAGGAGTTTGAGGCCAGACTGGGCAACACAGGGAGACCCCTGTCTCTACAAGTATTATGCTGGTGCAAAAGTAATTGCGGTTTTTGCATTTGACAAAATGTGAAAAGCCAGTTAATATATCTAATAAAAATCTAACAAAAAATTCGCTGAGTGTGGTGACATGCACTTGTGGTCCCAGCTACTCATGGGGCGGAGGTGGGAGAACTGCTTGAGCCAGGGAGGTTGAGGTTACAGTCAGCTGTGATCATACCACTGCACTCAGCCTAGGTGACAAAGTGAGACCCTGTCTCAGAAAAAAAAAAGAAAAAAGAAAAAGAAGGGAACTTCCTCAACCTGATCAAGGGCATCTACAAAAAACCTAAAACATAATGTCATACCTAATGGTGAAAGACTGGATGCTTCCCACCTAAGATCAGAAACAAGGCAAGGGTGTCTGCCTTCACCACTTCACCACTGTCCTGGATGTTCTAGCCAGGGTGATTAGACAAGAAGATAAAGTAAAAGGCACACAGATTGGAAAGGAAGAAGTAAATCTATCTGTATTTCCAGTGACATGATCTAATATATAGAATATCCTAAGAAATCTTGGCCAGGCATTGTGGCTCATGCCTGTAATCCCAGCACTTTGGAGGCTGAGGCAGGTGGATCACTTGAGGTCAGGAGTTCGAGACCAGCCTGGCCAACATGATGAAACCCCGTCTCTACTAAAAATACAAAAATTAGCTGGGCATGATGGTGCACACTTGTAGTCCCAGCTGCTCGGGAGGCTGAGGCAGGAGAATCACTTGAACCCGGGGGACAGATGTTGCAGTGAGCCAAGATCGCCACTGTACTCCAGCCTGGGCAATAGAGCGAGACTCTATCTCAAACAAAACAAAACAAACCCTTAAAAAACTATTACAACTAATAAGGAATTTCAGGGAGATTGCAGGGTAAAAGATCACATGGTTTATTTTTCTTGAATGAGCTTTGATAATTTCTGTTCAGGAGATTTATCAATTTCATTCAAATTGTCAAATTTACTGGCATAAAATTTATACTTTCTAATGTGTTTTAAATAGTATAAATTTCCCCATAAGCACTGCTTTAGCTACATTTGACACACTTTGATGTTATCTTATCGTTTAAATACAGTTGAAATATTTTCTACTTTCTTTTATTATTTTCTTCTTTGACCAGAGGTTAATTTGTTTAATTTACTAGTATTTGGGGGATTTTCCAGCTATTTGTCTGTTTTTTTTTTTTTTTTGGAAACAGTCTCACTCTGTGGTCCAGGCAGCAGTGCAGTGGCATGATCTCAGCTCACTGCAACCTCCGCCTCCCGAGTTCAAGCAATTCTCATGCCTCAGCCCCCCGAGTAGCTGGGATTACAGGCGTGTGCTACCATGTTCGGCTAGTTTTTGTATTTTTAGTAGAGATGGGGTTTCTCTATGTTGGCCAGGCTGGTCTCAAACTCCTGATGTCAAGTGATCCTCCCACCTCGGCCTCCCAAAGTGCTCTGATTACAGGGGTGAGCCACCACACACAGGCATATTTTTCTGGTATTGTATAATATAATTTAATTTTATTGTGGTCAGAGACTGAACATACCCTTGTATGATTTGAATCCACTAAAATTTATTAAGTTTTGTTTTATGACCCAGAATATGATCCATATTGGTAAAATATTCTGTGTGTACTTGAAAAGAATGTCTTCTGCTGTTGTTGGGTATAGCATATTATAAATATCAATTAGGTCAAGGTAGTTGATAGTGTTATTCAAGTCATCTATATCCTTAATGATATTCTGTCTACTTGTTCTGTCAGTTATTGAGAGGGATATTGAAATACCCCTATATAGTTGTAGGTTTGTTATTTTCTCCTTTCCATTTATTTATTTATTTTTTGAGACAGAGTTTCGCTCTTATTGCCCAGGCTAGACAATGACGCGATCTCGTCTCACTGCAACCTTTGCCTCCCGGGTTCAAGCGATTCTCCTGCCTCAGCCTCCCAAGTAGCTGGGATTACAGGTGTGCACCACCATGCCTGGCTAATTTTTGTACTTTTAGTAGATGGGGTTTTGCCATGTTGGTCTGGCTGGTCTCGAACTCCTGACCTCAGGTGATCCGCCCGCCTCAGCCTCCCAAAGTGCTGGGATTACAGGCATGAGCCACTGTGCTCGGCCATTTTCTCCTTTCATTTATATCAGTTTTTGCTTCATGAATTTTGGAGCTCTGTTATTAAGTTTTCTTGATGCATTGGCCCCATTATCATTATGAAATGACTCTCTTTAATCCTGATAGTAGTCTTTTGCTTTGTAGTCTACTTTTATAGTAATATAGGCCATCCAGTTTTCTTGTGGTTAGCATTTACATGGTAAATTAGTTTCCTAGGGCTAATATAACAAATCATCACAAGCGTGGTGGCTTGAACAACAGAAATTTCTTCTCTTACAGTTCTGGAGGCTAGAGGTCTAAAATCAAGGTGTCTGCGGTGTCACACTCCCTCCAAAGGCTCTAGGGGAGAATCTTTCCTTGCCTCTTCCAGTTTCTGGTGGCTCCAGGTGTTTCTTGGCTTGTGGCTGCACAAATGTGGTCTCTGCCTGTGTCTTCACATCACCTTCTCCTCTGCATTTCTTCTTCTCATCTCTGTTTTATGCGGACACTTGTCATTAGAGTTAGGATCCACTAACTAGGATAATTGAGGATGATCTCATTTCAGGATTCTTAATTATATCTGCAAAAAAACCTATTTCCAACTAAGGTCACGTTTATAAATTCTGGGGATTAGGATGTGGACATATGTTTGTGGGGGCCACCATTCAACCCACTATGTGTAGTATATATTTTTTTCATCTCTTTACTTTTAAGTATCCATATCTTCTTAGTAAAGTAGGTTGCTTGTAGGCTGCACGAAGTTTTTTAAAAATCTAATTTGACAAAGGCCAGGCGCGGTGGCTCATGTCTGTAATCCCAGCACTTTGGGAGGCCAAGGCAGGTGGACCACCTGAGACCAGCCTGGCCAACATGGTGAAACCCCATCTCTACAAAAAACACAAAAATTAGCCAGGCATGGTGTCAGGTGCCTGTAATCCCAGCTACTCAGGAGGCTGAGGCAGGAGAAACGGTTGAACTTGGGAGGCGGAGGTTGTAGTGAGCCACAGCATTCCAGCCTGAGGGACAGAGTGAGACTCTGTCTCAAAAAAAAAAAAAGAAAAAGTCTAATTTGACAATCTCTGCCTTTAATTTTTTGTATTTAAAAGTAAACATTGTATATATCTAAGGTGTACAACATGATGTTTTGATATATGTATACATTATGACTAAATCAAGCTATTTAACATATGCATTGTCTCAAATACTTACCATTTTTCCTGATGAGAACACTTAAAATCTACTCCTAGCAATTTTCTTTCTTTCTCTTTCTTTTTTTTTGAGACATGGGCTCACTCTGGCTACCCAGGCTGGAGTGCTGGAGTGCTGAGTGCAGTGGCACGACCTTGGCTCACTGTAGCCTCAACTTCCTGGGCTCAGGTGATTCTCCCACCTCAGTCTCCCAAGTAGCTGGGACTACAGGCACGCGCCACCATGCCTGGCTAATTTTTTGCATTTTGGTAGAGACAGGGTTTCACCATGCTGCCCAGGCTCGTCTTGAACCTCTGACTCAAGCAATCTGCCCGCCTCAGCCTCTCAAAGTGCTGGGATTACAGGCATAAGCCACTGTACCTGGCCAATTTTCAAGTATTTATTGTTAATAACTATAGTCACCATGATTACAATAATTCTCTTGAACTTATTCCTCCTGTTTTACTGAAATTGTATGTCCTCTGACCAAAATCTCCCCAATCCCTTCACTCCCACCCTCTAGCAACCACTTTACTCTCTGCATCTATGAGTTTAGCTTTTTCAGATTCCACTTATTGGTGAGATCATGGAGTAATTGTCTTTCTGTGCCTGGCCTATTTCACTTAACATAATATCCTCCAGATTTGTCTGTGTTGTCAAAAATGACAAGACTTCCTTTTTTAAGGGTAAATAACATTCCACCATGTGCATATACCACATTTTCTTTATCCACTCATTTGTTGATGGACACCTAGGTTGATTCCATATCTTTGCTATTGTGAATAATGCTGCAATGAACGTAGGAATGCAGATAACTCCTCAATATACTGATTTCATTTCCTTTGGATATATATGCAATAGTGGGATTGCTGGATCATATGGTAGTTGTATTTTTACTTTTTTTTTTTTTTGAGACCAAGTCTCACTCTGTCACCCAGGCTGGAGTGCAATGGTGTGGTCTCAGTTCACTACAACCTCTGCCATCCGGGTTCAAGAGATTCTCATGCCTCAGCCTCCTGAGTAGCTGGGAATACCAGGTGCACACTGCCACACCTGGCTAATTTTTGTATTTTTAGTAGAGACGGGGTTTCACCATGTTGGCCAGGCTAGTCTTGAACTCCTGACCTCAAGGGAGTCACCCGCCTTGGCCTCCCAAAGTGCTGGGATTACAAACGCGTGCTACTGCGCCCGGCCTGCATTTTTAATTTTTTGAAAAACCTCCATATTGTTTTCCATAATGGCTGTACTAATTTATATTCTTACCAACAGTGTAAGAGGGTTCCCTTTTTTTGTTTTGTTTTTGTTTTTTGTTTTTGTTTTTTTGAGACAGAGTTTCACTTTTTTTCCCAGGCTGGAGTGCAATAGCATGATCTCGGCTTATTGCAACCTCCGCCTCGCGGGTCCAAGCGATTCTCCTGCCTCAGCCTCCTGAGTAGCTGGGAATACAGGTGTGGGCCACCATGCCCAGCTAATTTTGTGTTTTTAGTAGAGACAGAGTTTCACCATGTTGGCCAGGCTGGTCTTGAACTCCTGACCTCAGGTGATCTACCCACCTCAGCTTCCCAAAGTGCTGGTATTACAGGCATGAGCCACCACACCCGACCAATGCTGATCATTTTTCTGTATACCTGCTAGTCATTTGTATGTCTTCAGAGAAATGTTTACTTAGGTCCTTTGTCCTTTTAAGAATTGTTTTCTTACTACTGATTTGTTTCCCTTCTCTCAAGATTACTGTCCTGTGCTGCACATTGTTCAATGTTTGAAAACAATTTTCACTTCTTTTGTCCTCACTTTTAAGTAAAGCAGAAAGATACATCTGGCCCTGTTAGTCCATGATGGCTCAAAGTAGAAGTTGCCATTAGCATTTTTGCCTTTATCCTAACAACAGTAGGCAGCACTGATGGATTTCCAGTGGGACTCACATGATCAGAGTTGTTTGAAAATCAGACAGCTTTGTGGAGAATGGACTAAAGGAAAGCAGTTGGGAAGGGGGAGGCAGCAGTTCAGAGATTATTATAGTAGTCCTGGCATGAGATGATGGTGGTTTGGACCAAAAAGAAGACAGAGGAGAGAGATAGGGAAAGGTAAGATTTATTTAGGAACTGACAGGATACAATTCCCTTTGTGAAGTTCAAAGAATATGACTCAATGGCAAAGGTCTCTACTACTGGTCTTTATAGTCTGTGCTAAAAGTTAATCTGTGAACATCTGAAAATCCTACAGCAGAAGAGAAGAGTGTAAATAAATGATGTTCTTGCTTCTGGATAGACTAGAGAGAGAATTTTAAGCCCATCAGTGATGACTATCTGCAAGGCTTTCACCTTTTCTGTGCTGTAGCTGACACTTCAGTCAGTGGTTGTTATGGACCTCATGTTTGTGTACTCCTGCAATTCTTATATTGAAGCCCTAACCCCCAATGTGATAGTATGTATGTATGTATGTGTGTATTTGTTTATTTATTTTGAGACTGAGTCTTGCTGTGTCGCCCAGGCTGGTGTGCAGTGGTGCCATCTTGGCTGACTACAACCTCTGCCTCCTGGGTTCAAGAGATTGTCTTGCCTCAGCCTCTCAAGTAGCTGGGACTACAGGCACCCACCACCACACCCAGCTAATTTTTGTATTTTTAGTAGAGATGTGGTTTCACTATGTTGGTCAGGTTGGTCTCAAACTTCTGACCTCAAGTGATCCTCCCACCTCAGCCTCGCAAAGTGCTGGGATTACAGGTGTGAGCAACCCTGTCCAGCCCCAATGTGATAGTATTTAGAGATACTTTTGAGAGGTAATTAGAGTTTATTGAGGTCATGAGGATGGGGATCTAATTATGGGATTAGTTCCCTTATAAGAAGGTACACCAGAGGGCTTGCCATCTCTCTGCCATGTGAGGGCTGTTTGCCAGCAACTAACCCTGCCAGCCTTGATCTGGGATTTTTAGGCTCCAGAATTATGAGAATGAATTTCTGTTGTTTAAGCCACCCAGTCTATGGCATTTTGTTATGGCAGCCTGAGAAGACAAAAATAGTGAGGCTCTCAGCTATAGCAGTCACAGCGATGACTTTTCTTTTTCTTATCTCTTTTTTTTTTTTTTTTTTTGAGACAGGGTCTCGCTCATTCAGGCTGGAGTGCAGTGGCATGATCGTAGCCCACTGCAGCCCTAATGTCTCGGACTCAAGTGATCCTCTTGCCTTAGCCTCCCAAGTAGCACCACCACACCCAGCTAATTTTTAAAATTTTTAGTAGAGACAAGGTCTTGCTCTGTTACCAGACTGGTCTTGAACTCTTGGGTTCAAGCAATCTGTCCACCTTGGCCTCCCAAAGTGTCGGGATTATAGGTATGAGCCACCATGCTGGTGGACTTCTTGTATTTCTCATTTGGATGGCAGAATATTTGTTCATGAGCAGTATGGGCACAGTTAAAGCAAGTTTTTGTTTTGTAGTGCCTTTAAAATATGCTTTAATATGTAATCTTTTTGATAGTGGATTGTTTGCAAACTCCTGTAATAATGTTAATGCATTCACATTAGTGTCAGCTATGAAAAACCCTAACTTCTGACTTCTACTTAAGTCAAATATTATCTTATAACAAACTCAATGGAGGACTGACATTATAAAGATCTTCTACTGACTGACCCATAAACAGTTCTTAAGTCATTGATAAATTCTAAGTAAACAAGGTTAATTTTAAAACTTCATTCTAAAGCCAGGTTCTTTCTGTTAGCCTGTTGCTAGTGTTTTGAATTCTCTTGCTTCACTGCTCCAAGATACCTTCTCTCTGATGATAGCCCATTCACTTCCATGGATTAAATAGAAATTCAAAATACAAATTAGGAGAATGGACTCTGGTATGTTGTGAAGTAAGCAGAGTGAGGAGAATTAAAGAGTGATATGAAAATAATTGGTACTGTAAGAGAGGTGCTTTCCCTTAAAAACAGAAAGGGAGGCTGGGCGCGGTGGCTCATGCCTGTAATCCCAGCACTTTGGGAGGCCAAGGTGGGCAGATCACGAGGTCAGGAGATTGAGACCATCCTGGCCAACATGATGAAACCCTGTCTCTGCTAAAAATATAAAAATTAGCCAGGGGTGGTGGCGGGCGCCTGTAATCCTAGCTACTCAGGAGGCTGAGGCAGGAGAATGGCTTGAACCTGGCAGGCGGGGACTGCAGTGAGCCGAGATCACGCCACTGCACTCCAGCCTGGCGACAGAGCGAGACTCCCTCTGGAAAAAAAAGAAAAGAAAAAAAAGAAGACAAAAAGGAAAGCAGGGAATGTACCACTGACAACAGGGTATTTTGACCTATTTTAAGAGGCCAGCTTGAAAACACTTTAAACTGATTCCAAGTAAACTCTCATTTATATATTCACCCATCTATGCAACACATACCTATTAGGTACCTATGGAGTGAAATACTTTGTGCTGTTGGAGATATAAAGATGAAGACTATGTACATACAGACTCTAAGCATTTCAAAATTGACTGGCGGCACGACGTTTCTAATTTTACGCTACTGTCACAAGATGAACTAGATTGCTAAGGTGTGTGTGTATGTATAAAATAGCTGATTAATGGTTTTGAAATGAATCTTGCAAGATAGTGAAAAATGTAGTAAGACCTTTCCATTCTTACTATTCTGCTGCTCTGATCTTCTGGTGCTGCTAACTGAGCCGCTTTGCATTTCTCCCAACATTCTGGTCTATCTAGAATCAAAGAATATTAATAGCTTTAAAAGACTGTTTCTTACTTCACTTTCAGGATGAGAAAACAGATTCAGATTAGGTTTCACATGGCATGCCTGAGGATTGAGCTAGTTTCGTGGCAAAACTGGAGCAGAAACCATCCTCCTGAAAACAAAGCATTATGCCTTCTTTGTCAGCCAGCTCTGTTGTCTTCCTAACCGCTGAGGTTCAGCTAATCATTGTTTCCATGAAGTCTTCCCTTACCCTCCTCAAATAGATAAACTCCCCCTACCAGAGTGTTTTGTTCATGAGTGCATCTCACAGAAACTTTATTTTTTTAAGACAGGGTTGCCCAGCTTGAGTGCAGTGGTGAATCATAGCTCACTGCAACCTTGAACTCGGGCTCAAGCAATCCTCCCGCCTCAGCCTCCTGAGTGTGACACCACCTCAGGCTAAAAAATTTTTTTTGACAGTACTTTCTTCCCCAGTTATTCTATTGGTGAATCTCAAGCCCCAGATAGAGG
Organism: Gorilla gorilla gorilla; assembly: GCF_029281585.2. Classification (NCBI taxonomy): domain Eukaryota; kingdom Metazoa; phylum Chordata; class Mammalia; order Primates; family Hominidae; genus Gorilla; species Gorilla gorilla. The sequence goes on along the minus strand of NC_073233.2, from coordinate 39,328,830 downwards.
AATGTATGTCCTGGTCCCTGAGCTCTTTCTGCATATGAGGGCAAAATGTAAAAAATGATGGCTACTGCATTTCACTTCGATAAAATGTCAGCTATTGTTGTTGGTGTAGTCATTTTCTTCTGAAGTTGCAATTCTCCTAAAGTTGTGTCTTTGTTACAAAATCCAACGAATACTTTCCTGTTCTTAACCTTTTTAATATTCCCTGTGACTTTTTTTCATATGTCCAGTTATTTGCCAAATGTTTAATGAGAATATACTATGTTCCAGACAGTGCATGAGATGATGGGGATGCAGTGGTGAGCAAAACTCATAAGTCCTATTATCAGATGATAGGACCCAGCAGCAAAGAAAGTCCAGCAATCACACAACCACAACAAAGCATCATAAATGCTATGCTGGAGGAACTGAGCGCACTTAATCTGGTCCATTGGATTAAAACCTAATCTGGGCCGGGCATAGTGGTTCACATGTAATAACCCCAGCACTTTGGGAGGACAAGGCAGGAAGATTTCTTAAAGCCAGGAGTTGGAGACCAGCCTGGGCAACAAAGAGAGACTCCATCTCTACAAAAAAATTTAAAATTAGCTGGGTGCAGTGGTGTGTGCTTGTAATCCCAGATACTCAGGAAGCTAAGGCAGGAGGATTGCTTGAGCCCAGGAGTTCAAGGCAGAAGTGAGCTGTGATGGTGCCACTACACTCCAGCCTGGGTGACAGAGCTGAGATCCTATCTCAAAACAAGGAAACAAACAAACAAAAAAACCTAATCTGGTTCAGTAGAAGTGAAGTTAAAGTGAAATCAAAGTGAAATCTGAAGACTGAGATGTGAAGAAGACTAATTCAACAGGAGGAACAGGAAGGACTGGAGGCAAGGGAAAAACCGTATACTTTTAGGGAATTTAGATGCCCTCAGGCCTGGGCCACCATGGGGGAGGGCAGGCAGGTGAAAGATATTCCTGGATGCAGTTTTAGAAAAACATTTCTACTACGCCCTTTATTTTTTAATCTATGTCTTAAATGTTGTTGTTGTCTTATTCTAAATACCTTAAGGAGTAAAATTAAAAGAAAATCTATACTTTAGGTGAAAATAGTAAACTTTGCCCACAGGTAAATTATATGCAAGACACATTATTTCTGTAAAGCAATATCTTGACTCCTGATTAACATCATAAAATAGATAAGGTTTAACAACAGACCAATTGGTAATTGTATCTTCCTTTTATTTGAAACCAGTCAGCTCTAAATTATTCATCCTACCTAAAGAAGAGATATATACATAACCTAAAATGATCAATAACCCATATCATTTTTTTATTTCACTTTAGAATGTGCTTTGTAATTTAAACATTGGTATGCCAAATTTAGGAATTCACTTAAAGCTATGCTACAGAAAAGGAACAACCCATAGTACCAAATCTTGTAACCCATCCCATATTGAACTGAAAGCATGTTTTAGGCCAGTATCAAGACTTAGTATGGCCAGGTGCAGTGGCTCAGGCCTGTAATCCCAGCACTTTGAAGGCCTAGGTGGGTGGATCACTGGAGTCCAGGAGTTTCAGACCAGCTTAGGCAACATGGTGAAATCGCATCTCTACAAAAACTACAAAAATTAGCATGGTGTGGTGGTGCGTGCCTGTAGTCCCAGCTACTTGAGTCTGAGGTGGGAGGATCCCTTGAGCCCAGGAGGTGGAAGCTGCAGTGAGCAGTGATCGCACCACTGAACTCCAGCCTGGGCAATGGAGGGAGACCCCACACCACCTTAAAAAAAGCCTCCACTGAGAGTAGCTTATATCTCTTTCTTTACACTTTTCCCTATTGTTTTGAGTTTTTAAAAAACAAGCCAGAGTAGCTTTACTATTTTTCGAGTAATAAAATATTTCTATTTGGAAAACCAAAGAGTAGAAGTAACCTCTTTCACTTCTTCCTAGAGAAGGTTCAGGTTCAGTTTATAGAGTGTGTCTGAGACAAAGTACAGTAAAACAAACAAAACCAGACAGTAGGCCAGGTGCAATGACTCACGCCTGCAATCCCAGCACTTTGGGAGGCTGAGGTGGGCAGATCACTTGAAGCCCGAAGTTTGAGACCAGCCTGGGCAACATGGCGAAACCCTGTCTCTACCAAAAATACAAAAATTAGCCAGGCGTGGTGGCTCGTACCTAAAATTCCAGCTATTTGGGAGGCTGAGGCTGCAGTGAGCTGAGATCGGGCCACTGCACTCCAGCCTGGGCAACAGAGCAAGGCTCTGTCACAAAAACAAAACAAAACAAAACAAAAACAGACGGTAACAAAACATTAACAGAGCAGTGTAGTATATGTGCTGTCATTCAGGTTTATATAGATCACTTGAATAATGACTATTTTCTAAAATATTTTGAGGAAAATACTAAAATGAAAATATTAAAATTTCAGCAAACAATGGAGAATAAAACGGATGTCATAGAACCAAAAATTTTTTTTCAGACTTTACTGAGATGATAAATATTTGATACAGATCATTTATTACATTAAATATTTATTTTCTAACTGTATAAAGGCATGAAGATTCAGTGCTTTTATAATCCAGACTACAAGAGAGCAAGCACATTTGACAGTATCTTCACTTGAAATACTTAATATGCTAAAAATATTATATGAAGATTAAGGCAGAATCTTACTCAGAAAATCAACTCACTAGTCCAGTCAGGACACGTTTTTATTTTTTTAACTTACTCAATAGTTGTATAGAGATGACAGAAATAGCTTGATATTATCAATTACTTCTAGCTATGGACTATTTTCAGATAAACAAAACTAGGAAGATGTTAAGTTAATGGATTTATACTTTTTTTTTGATGGAGTCTTGCTCTGTCGCCAGGCAGGAGTGTAGTGACGCGATCTTGGCTCACCGCAACTTCTGACTCCCTGGTTCAAGCGATTCTCCTGCCTCAGCCTCCTGCGTAGCTGGGATTACAGGCATGCGCCACCACGCCCAGCTAATTTTTGTATTTTTAGTAAAGATGGGGTTTCACCATGTTGGCCAGGACGGTCTCGATCTCCTGACCTCATGATCCACCCACCTCGGCCTCCCAAAGTGCTGAGATTACAGGTGTAAGCCACTGCACCCGCCTGGCAGATTTATAACTCTTTATAGGTGGAAAAGGACTAAAAGAGTTATATCTTAAAACAGAAACTCTTAAATATGGTCTGCCATTGTTAGCTAAGGATGCATAATTCATCAAATACTAACTTAAAATAATCTGAGAAAATAATGGGTGGGCCCTATGCCATTTGTAACTAATAACTGTTTAGTTTGTGTGAGGAATCTGTAACATGATGATGATTTTGGCTGTATGATACCTGTTTTCAATTCTTAAAAAAACAAAAGAAACAACAACAACAAAAACCCCAAACATTCTGATTTTCTTGTTTAAAAAAATTGTTTTCATTTTAATGATCTGAGTTAGTAACAAACAAATGTACAAAATTGTCTTTCACATTTCCATACATTGTGTTATGGACCAAATGAAAACGCTGGACTACAAATGCGGGTTTCTTTATATCCTTAACTTCAATTATTGTCACTTATAAATAAAGGTGATTTGCTAACACATGCATTTGTGAACACAGATGCCAAAAATTATACATGTAAGTTAATGCACAACCAAGAGTATACACTGTTCATTTGTGCAGTTATGCATCAAATGCGACGGACACAGAAGCAGTTATCCTGGGATATTTCACTCTATATGAAAAGCATCTTGGAGAAATAGATTGAAATACAGTTTAAAACAAAAATTGTATTCTACAAATACAATAAAATTTGCAACTTGCACATCTGAAGCAACATTTGAGAAAGCTGCTTCAATAACCCTGCTGTTATATTGGTTTTATAGGTATATCTCCAAAGTCATGGGTTGGGATATAGCTGCTTTAAAGAAAATAAATATGTATATTAAAAGGAAAATTACACTTTAAAAATGTGAGGAAAGCTTTGAAAACAGTCTTAATGCATGAGTCCATCTACATATTTTCAAGTTTTAGAAACAGAAAGAAGTTTAGAATTTTCAAAGTAATCTGAAAACTTTCTAAGCCATTTTAAAATAAGATTTTTTCCCCCATCTTTCCAATGTTTCCTATTTGATAGTGTAATACAGAAATGGGCAGTTTCTAGTGTCAACTTACTGTGCTAATTCATAAGTCATTATACATTTGACTGAAGAGTTCAAATAAGTGGAAATTGGGTTATAATGAAAATGAAAAGGGGGCCCCTTCAGCAGCCACTCATCTGAACTAGTAATAAACACCAACACAAAATGATTTTTTATATTAAATTTTTTTTAGATCTCTAAAGGTAGGAAAATCCAATCTTTCTTAAAAATACTTTCCTGGGTTGTGGCAACATGTGCTTTACCTCTTTAACTCTACCTAAAACCTAAAGTTATTTCTATAGTATAAATTTCAAACTCCCTGGCAAGGAATGTAAATGCTAACCAGCTAGGTATTTATAGTCATGCGCCACATTACAACTTTTCAAAGACAGACCGCGTATTTGACAGTGGTCCCGTAAGATTATAATACCATATTCTTACTGTATGTTTTCTATGTCTAGATACACAAATACCATTGTGTTACAACTGCCTACAGTATTCAGTACAGTAACATGCTGTACAGGTTTACCATATAGCCTGGGTACGTTGTGGGCTATGCCACCTACGTTTGTATAAGTACACTAGGATGTTCGCACAACAGAATTGCCTAACAATGCATTTCTCAGAATGTATCCCTGCTGTTAAGCAACGCATGACTGTATTTAACTTCATACAAAGCGATAACTTATGGATGGCTGTCATAATAACATTTCCACTTTTCTCTAAGGCCTGAGGTTGACGTCTTTGCCTATGCTCTATGGATCAAATGAGAGAAGATGATGCATCTAAACAATAGGGTCTCTTTGAGGCAGTATCATAGACTTGGCCTCCCATATTATGAAAACCTTTGTTGTACTAAAATGAATACAACTGCAAGCAGTTTGAGGGCAACTGCAGTGCCAAAGGAAATGGGTTATGTTCTATGGGAAATGTAAGATTCATCTTAAGGAAACATCTTTGTTTGCCACGAGGCATATCATGAAGAAAATGTGGCTAGTGAATTCAAACATCGACTCCAAGAGCTACCTAAATTAAGGTGGCTTTAAAAAATATTTAAATTATCAATGATTTAGGAACATAAGCTGGAAGAGTAATATAAAGATGTATATTTACAATGCCACATTAGGAAATGTAGTTCCCTACTCTGCACTTTGGAAACGAAAGACATCAATTCTGTCCAGAGTCAATACTATCATATGGCTGCTTCCTACTCTTCTCCACTTGGAAAATTCATTTTATGATGCTCCCACTGTTGATACTCTGCATCTGTCATATGAGTTAGGCAAAATGAATCTAATAGGTTACTTTTGTTTTCAAAATAAACCACCCAAACAGGTTTTTTAAAACTTTCAAAAATGGAACATTTAACCCTTGAGAGAAACTTCCATTACTGAGTACCTAGTCTAATGGCAAGTACAGTATTAAGGATTATTGCTTTTAATAAGATAACCATCAGAAATAAATATGTAAGCTTAACTCAAATACTCATTTTTCACCCAATGCTACAATGTTTTATTCTCAAATCAAATCACATTACCTTCAATTCTTTGCCAGTTTACTGAGGTTTTAAGTACAAAAAGTTGGCCTGTTAACTCAAAAGCAAGACAATAGCAATATCCGCGTGTCTTATTTGGGCATTGAGCAGTAACACTGCTTTCTTGATAGGATTTAAGGCACTAAATGGTGGTAAAATAAACAAAAGGATGATGATTAACTTCTTTAGAATCCTAAAAAAGGAGATAGTTTAGGATGACACTAGTACATCTTTTTCTCAAACAAATAAGGCATCCTGTTGGCAAACACAAATAAAACACAAGGTCATGTTGAACCTAATACATTCACTGTCTCAGCTAAACTACTTGAAACGCTACCTATCAAACCTAAGAAAGCTACAATAGTGTGTATAAAGGCTGGAAAGGCACCAAAAGGAGAGCTCTACAACTTCCAGTTCTAAGAGTTAAGGAAGCTGTGTTTAACACTGCAAATAGTCTAATTATCAGTTTTATTCTTCAAAATGTAAATGTAGTTAGATTTTTACCTCAACAAGTTAATCAAGTGCTAGTTTAGTAAGAAGTTTATTTTATGAATTAGAAAATTACCGCAGTGTCTAACACAGCCCTATTTATAAAGCTAAACTAATTCTAGTACTGAATGCATATTCTGGATAACACTGAAGCAAATCTGTATGAACAAAAATGGTTACCTCAAGATAGAATTCACAATAGAAATTCAACATATAACTAAGATTTACTGAAAATAACAAAAGGTGTTGTAGAGATATATCAAACGTAATTATAACCACAACATTTTCCTTGTGAAAAATACAACTATCAGTGAAATAAAATGTACAATTGAAAATTTTCCAAAGGAAAAAACAGTATAAACGAAAATACTTTTCTTTGCAATAGGGAAAATAGTATGTCATTGTTTTTTTATCACAATATAATTTGACACAAAAAGCAGTCAGAGAATTGCACCAATTCCACATCCAGTTTCCTGAACATGTTAAGAGTAAAAGGAGTCTGTAAAGCAGAATAGTTTCCAAATTTTATATTTTAAATTGATGATATTCTTATATAGGATGTCACACCACACCAGACCTCTTTACATAATGTACAGTATTTCTGGTTTTGTGGCCAGATGTGAGTACAAACATATGGTTTCTGCCACTTCTCTGTCATTCTGGTGTTTAGCCGGAGTCAGAAAAAAAAATCGTTACTTTAAGTGTTACTTCTCTAGCAATAAAAAAAAATTATACTTAGTGCATGCTTCATCATTTGTCAAAAAATGTTTCTGAAAATATAACTCAAGTTACCCAATGGTTTACAAAATAGAAAAATCATTCATTAGGGTAAAAATGTGGTGGGATTTAGGTCCATTTCCAGAGGACTAACTTCGTTCCTAAAGGCCGCACCACTGTCCTTCAGCAGAGGTGGTAATGACAGTTCCATGATGGAAGCGGCCGGCCTGCAGAAGGCCACTACTTGACATCTGATTATCTTTGACCACCCCATATCTGCCATTTCATTAGTGCTATAAAAAGATGGGATTTTTGTGGAAAAGTCAGGAACATTTCTGCTGTACATGATTTAGAAGTTCTCCAAATTTTTCAAAGAGGTCCTCCACCCATTTTACATTTTTCATACAAAGTTGAACAATTTCCTCCTGTCCTAAATCTTCATTTTTTTTCTGCACCGAAGAAATCTAAAAAAAGAAAATCGCCAAATTAGCTTATACTTATCACGTCATATTTAAGTTCAACTACAAGTAATGGTATTTTATTTTTTTCTTAATCCTATCCATGGAGAATGATTATTTCAGCTAAATTTGGGTGAGATCTCATCCTCTCATCTTTGGCTCCAAGGTGGCAGAAAGGAAGGCTAGAAAAAGTACTTCAGACTTTCTCCATTTCTTCCAATTACGTTAAAAGTCAAATGACAAATTTTGGAGTCGATTCTGCATTTTAGAGCATTGTAAAAATAGTCAACCTATGTTGCATCACCATCTTTGCTTTCTCTTTTGCTATATAAAGGTTAGATTTATGAGCATCTTTCCATACCAGACTACTGTCAAACACATTAGATATAGCCTTGGACCAACTTAACCCTTTTTAATGAAAAGAAGTGATAGTGCTGGTCAAATAAGGTAGTATTGTCTACAACCATTTAGCATGGCTGTGGAAATTAATGCTCATATCCCATCCATGAGGTGATATTTTGTCATGTATAATCTCTGAACAACTTAAAAGCTACAATTAAATTTTAACTTTCAGTTTTTCATGCCAAGGCACAAAACCCCACTTCTCTGCAATTAAGTGGGATAAGGCCATTCTAAGTAATAAGTAAGGCAGTGAGATGTCAAAGCAGTGACTGAAGTGAATTAAAGCAAGATCATCATACACTGTGAGAGAACAAAATGCAATAAAACATCATTTATTTTGGCGATGTAAAGCAAGCACCAACAGCTTCAAAACATTACCAATTATAGCTCCTACAAGAGGTGGTGAGGCTCGGGTAAATCTGAGCACAAAACATAGCAGAGAGACTCAGAACAATAAATCAAGTCATTATTTACAGAATACATAGACAAAATACATACACACATGTATTTCACAACTCTCTTTAAAACACTCCAAAATACTATGGCTAGAGTCTCCTTAACATTCTGAAAAACTTTTTTTTTAAGTAAATGAGAAGAAATTACCTCATCCTTACATATCAGATAAACATGGTACTTATAATGATGGAGTGAATGATACAAAGAATACAACTGTATTTTCTCTGGATCGACAGCAAACTCCTATAAAAAGAAAAAAGTTTATAGATACATTTCATGGAGTATCTGAGCTAAGAACACTTTGAGGAAAATATTAGATCAAAAGTCTCAATGGCAATGTTGAAAATGACATATATGGGTAGGTATTCAGTTGGGTTAATATGGAGAGACTTATTCAAAATAAGAATTTAAATTATATTTTAAAATCTTATTCTTTATCCTGAATATAAATATGCATTATTTAAAAAACTTAAGCATTATAGGAAAATTTAAACAATAAACATATGAGATGATTTATAAAATAAAAGCTCCCTATAATCTCCTGCTTCAGAGCTAAACAAAGCTAATGGCATGTTATATATTTTTTAATGTTTTCCCCCAGGTATAACATGTATGTTAATAACACTAATTTTGTAATGAGAAGGGAATCACACTATACATATTGTCTAGCAACTTTTCTTCTTTCTTCCAACTTGTTTTTTGACCTAACTAAAAATTGGCTATCTTTTCATTTAGTACATATAGCTGTCCCTCCCCATCCTCCCCAAATACAAACTATATGAGGGTAAGGACTTTTAACCAGTTTTCACTGTTGTATCTCTAGTACTTAGAACTGTACTTGGCATACTATAGGCACTCAAAAAAATTTTTCTGAAAGAATGAACAAATCTATCTCTTCTTTATAAAAAGCACATAGTATGACATTAGGTGGCTCTTCATTTATCTAACCTCACACTGGTGGTACATAATTGGATTGCTCTTACAAACAATTCTACAATGAGCAAAGGTATGTATTTTTATGCATTTCTGAATCTGTTTCTACAGAATACTTTTTTTTTTTTTTTTTTTGAGACAGTGTCTCATTCTGTCACCCAGGCTGGAGTGCAGGGGTGCAATCACAGCTCACTGCAGTCTCAATTCCCTGGACTCAAGCGATCCTCCCACTCAGCTTCTCAAGTAGCTAGGACTACAGGTGCATGGCACCATGCCTGGCTAATTTTTTTTTCTCCCCCCAGGGTAGACATGGGGCCTTGCTTTGTTGCCAAGACTGGTCTCGAACACCTGGACTCAAGTGATCCTCCTGCCTCAGCCTCCCAAAGTGCTGGGATTATAGGCTTGAGCCATTGTGCTTAGCCCTGAATACATTTTTGCTGTGAAGTTGATATGTTGCCAAACTGTTTTCTGGAAAGGTTATAACAATTTACACTATGTTTGAAGATGAACAAATTCCAATTTTAATGACTTTGCAGATATGAAATAAACATTTCATCTTTTTATGGAATGTGTTCTGCACACTCACTTATCTATGTGCATGCATATACAATTAAAAATATACCTATATTACAAGTAATGCATATGTTAATGAGTTCGAATTAGCCATTTCAGAATGTACACACATTTCAAAACATTTTGTACATAATATATGCAATTTAAAAAATGAAAAACTACCTACAAATATATAAACATGAGCATGAGATGATTTCTTCCATATTAGTCAATTTAAGAAATTTGTGAGCACATATTATATGCCTGATACTGTGCTATAGAAAAACAATAAACCACCATGCGTCCCTGTTCCTCAGGCCAGTGACGCTTATTCCTACCTGAAAAACCTTCACACTTAATGACAACATAGTAAAATATTTGCTTGTTTCAATGTTTTAAGTAGGAATTGTATTAACAATTGGAAAAGGTATAGTTACATTAATAATCAATTACACTTACTTGTGCAGATTTGGTGGTTGTTTTAGAAGTCCTTAGAGTTTTCTTATTATAAGCTTTGCCATTCATTTTGATTTTAGAAATAGCAGTTCCTCCACTCTTTGCTTTAGAGTCTCGAGTAATTATTGTTAGTTCAGGAAAACTTTCCAAAGCATTCTGGAAAACAATGAAGCAAAATAACTGACACCAGAAGAAAACTAACCTAAACTGCTTCCAGCTATCTAAAATTTAGAAGTGTGTGTGCACACAAACACCTATTTGCAGAGAGGTGTGTGTGTACTGATGGGATATGCATACATATACATACACAGGTTGGGGTTTAAACATGGTCATAAGCTCTTTGCAGCCCTTCCTATTGGATATGTAATCTATTTCCCTTAAGTCCCTTAAATCTGAGCCAACTCTATGACCTGCTTATTTAAGCAACAGCACACCACACTGGGAACCCTGAACAGGGCCAAGAGTTCTTTCTAGTAATGTCTCTGGCTTCAAGGCAGGAGAAAGAAAGACATATATGTTTCACTAAAGCCCTACCACTTAAACCACTGCTTGCCCCCTGAAATGTGGCTGGGCCTTGCTATAAAGAAGTCATCTGCCTCTGGTGAAGATGACGACAGAGGAGAAGCGGCACTGTAGTGCTTCTCTGGCTTCACTCTTCTCTTGCTTATTTTGACTGCAAGACAAGTACTTGTAAGATAAGATCCTAAAACAGAGCATGATGGGTTTTTTGACAGTGGTCATGTGGCAAAATCAATTCCACTCCATCCTTTAAAAGCCACTGGTGGCCAGGAATGGTGGCTCATGCCTGTAATCCCAGCACTTTGGGAGGCCAAGGTGGGCAAATTACTTGAGACCAGGAGTTCGAGACCAGCCTGACCAACATGGCAAAACCTTGTCTCTACTAAAAATACAAAAATTAGCTGGGTGAGGTGGTGCACACCTGTAATCCCAACTACTCAGGAGGCTGAGGTAAGAGAATCGCTTGAACTCGGGAGGCAGAGGTTGTACTGAGCTAATATCATGCCACTGCACTCCAGTCTGGGTGACAGAGAGAGACTCTGTCTCTAAATAAATAAATAAATAAATAAATAAATAAGCCACAGGCCTATTTATGCCCTTACCTACTTGGCAAATCATTCTGCCTGACTGAAAAGCTACAAACAATAACTGAATGATACTTGTGGCAACATTTAACTAGTTTGATTATGACTTTATAAAAATTAAATCGAGCTCCTACCATCATTTATTATTTTGACACTAAAAATGTTGAAGTCCTCCTATTATACTTATGATTCAGAATGCAGTCCTCATTCGATAAGTGCAAGTGTTTTATAAACAGTTACAACCTTTAAAGCCACTCTTCTCCAAACTCATCTATTGTTTCCAAGCACCTGGTATTGGGGCCCTGAAAACGGTACTGTTTTTTTTTTTTTTTTGAGATGGATTCTTGCTCTGTCATCCAGGCTAGAGTGCACTGGCGTGATCTCGGCTCACTGCAAGCTCTGCCTCCTGGGTTCACGACGCCATTCTCCTGCCTCAGCCTCCCGAGTAGCTGGGACTACAGGCGCCTGCCACCACACCCGGCTAATTTTTTGTATTTTTAGTAGAGATGGGGTTTCTCTGTGTTAGCCAGGATGGTCTCGATCTCCTGACCTCATGATCCGCCCACCTCGGCCTCCCAAAGTGCTGGGATTTCAGGTGTGAGCCACCGCGCCAGTCCCGAAAACGGTACCTTTTTAAAAACAGGCAACCTAAATTTTTCTTAGTATAAGTGTAGAAGGGCACTAAATTTCATTTGATAGAAACGATAACACTTTTGGCATTTTCTACCACAGTGAGCTACCATCACGTTCGAGCTTCGTTCCTTTCTCAGATTATTTGTGCACTTATCATGTACTCTGGTGTTTTCCATTTAAAACATGCACCTTGACAATTTTTGGATCCAGAATTATTTGCAACAAATAGAATTTAAAGTCTAAAGATTCTAAATTTGGAAACAACACACACTAAGTCAGTGGAGATGAAAGAAGAAAATTTAAATCTTTCCAATGACCACAAAATGCTTAAGATGATCCAAAGTACACAGATTTCAGAAAAAGGCAGAACATCATTACCTTGAAAAAGCTTCAGGACTCCTAACATCACCAAGATCAACATAGGAAAGCACACTAATTATTTCTAAAGAACAGAAAAATCTTTCTTTCTCTACTATTTGTAATATTTTACTTCAGATCAGTCTAACTCTTAATATTATGTAATTTGGCTTTGAAATGCAAATTGCTAAGGCTGGGCATGGATTACACCTGTAATCCCAGCACTTTGGGAGGCAGAGGCGGGCAGATCACTTGAGGTCAGGAGTTCAAGACCAGCCTGGCCAACATGGTGAAATCCCGTCTCTACTGAAAATACAAAAATTAGGCAGGCCATCCCAGCCACTCCAGAGACTGAGGCAGGAGAGGAGGAGGTTGCAGTGGGCGGAGATCGTGCCACTGCACTTCAGCCTAGGAGACAGAGCGAGAGTCTGTCTCAACAACAACAACAAAAAAAAAAAAAAAAAGCAAATTGCTTTATATGACAATTATCAAAATTAATAACTAATAACAGAATTAGAAATCTTGTTAGAGAACTGGTTTGACATTTCAACAGTGATTAGCCAAACCTGGTAATTTTTAAGATTTAGTAAATCTTTAGAAAACACCTATCTAAAAATGTTCCCTTGTCTCCACAAAATATAGTATTTCACAAAAGAATATTTCATTTATTTGAAGGCAGCAGTTAAGCAGAAAACACTGGGCTAGGGCTGGGTGCCGTGGCTCATGCCTATAATCCCGGCACTTTGGGAGGCTGAAGCAGGCGGATCACTTGAAGTCAGGAGTTCGAGACCAGCCTGACCAACATGGTGAAACCCTGTCTCTACTGAAAACACAAAAATTAGCCAGATGTGGTGCTGCATGCTTGTGGACCCAGCTACTTGGGAGGCTGAGGCAGGAGAATCTCTTGAACTCAGGAGGTAGAGATGGCAGTGGGCTGAGATCACACCACTAGACTCCAGCCTCGGCGAAAGAACAAGACTCCATCTCAAAAACAAAAACAAACAAACAAAAACTGGACTAGGAGTCAGGAGACCAAATTCTTAGTACTGGATTTCTTACTAGCTTCTAAATTTTTTTTCTTCCTGCGAATATATGGCAGTGAAGAATACATGACTACTATGATAGTTTTGTGTCATTTAATTTTGAATGCAATCTAATGGCCTCAGTTTTCACCTAATTGAAATGAAGTCAATACTCACTTTTACATGGAGTTCACATAAAATAGGGATGTGAACAAGTTATACAAATGTATAATATAGTTACCATCAATTAAAAAATGTTCCCCAAGGTAGATATAACCAAATGATTCTTGATGTGATATTACACTTTGAATAAGAAAGGCTACGGAGTAATTCTGTGATTCTCTCCCATGTGCACGTTAATAAATTTGCATGCCTTTTCTCCAACTGAAATAAAAAGCTCGGCCGGGTGCAGTGGCTCACGCCTGTAATCCCAACACTTTGGGAGACCAAGGTGGGCGGATCATCTGAGGTCAGGAGTTTGAGACCAGACTGGCCAACATGGTAAAATCCTGTCTCTACTAAAAATACCAAAATTAGCCGGGCGTGGTGGTGGGCACCTGTAGTCCCAGCTACTCAGGAGGCTGAGGCACAAGAACTGCTTGAACTCAGGAGGCAGAGGTTGCAGCGAGCCTAGGTTGTGCCACTGCAATGTAGCCTGGATGACAGAGCGAGACTCTGTCTCAAAAAAAAAAAAAAAAAAAGAAAAAAGCTAGAAATTTTTAAACTACTAAGTTAGCTTCTATGAAAAATTATCTGAGTTGAGTTTAGATTAAATTTTTCTATATTTCTGATAACACCAAAACCAACTTATATTGCCAAGATATATTAACAGATAGAATTATATACATTTCCTATCCTTATAAAAATCAGCGTTTCCTCTGATATTGAATAAATGAGGCAAGTAAGGTGAATTTTGATAACTGTGCTAAGGAAAAGCTAATTTTAATTACAGACAAAACGTAAAAATTTTGAAAAGCGTTAAAAGAACATTTGGAAATTATTTTACAGAAGATATAATAGATAACTATAAATGCCTAAAAAATAAATTTAAGTGGAGAAAAGCAAGTGATTAACAACACTAAGAAGACAAACTAAATGGACTTACAATGAATAAAAGCCAAATTTTCATTAGGTAAAAAATGTTGTAAGTGAATAATTTTCATAAATTTCCTTCCTATTATACTTAAGACTATGACTGCCATTGCGTTTTGCTAATAAGTCATCAGAAGGAAATACCTTGAATGATTGATCCAAATGAAGATTCAGAAGAAGTCTCTTTCGGTTATCATTTAGCATGCCATCTATTTTTTTCATATGAGGTAAAAGTAGCTCATCTGAAACAACATTATAATTTAACAGGATAAACAATAAATATTTTTGAAAAAAATCCAACTTTTTCTCAAAACATTTATATATTAAAATACACTAAATTCATTGGCATATGTAAAATACTGATTGCAAAAAATTGGACATGAAGCTTTCTGAACAAAGGTTAACTTGAAAAGTAGGTTTATAGTGGCAAGTGAGAAAGAGGCAGCTCAGTAAGATGATGGGATGAGCACTACGTGAGGATCCAAAGTTCTAAGTTTTAGCTGAACTACAACTGCTGGATAAACTAGAACTGGATTTCAACTGAATAGAACTGATATGTGGCAGCTATGTGACGAATAGGCAAGCTGCCTAATTCCTCCAGACCTCATTTACCCTCTGAACAATCTGAACAATTACAAAATACAAACTGATCTAACAAAACACTGAGTATGACCAAGGGATATTAAGTCACTTTAACTTGAAGCAAAGAAAAAGTAGGGGAATAAAAATGATCAAAACCCAGTACCAAAAATATGAATCAAAATAGTTATTTTAGAAAAAGAGGGGAGAGTAAAATTATGACAAAGATTCCTATTCAAAGCTTTTGGCTTTCAGTGTCACCACTCTGAACTTTAAGCTCCATTAAGAAAAGCACTTTTAGAATATAATTAGTTTTGGTGTAGCATTAAACATTTTAGATTATTAGATTCTTTCTTAATTTACCAGCATACTAATTTATTATATTTTATAATACTAACTGCCTCTAATAACCTTCTGAAAAAAAAAAAAAACCCAGAATCCAGGTCACAAGTTTCACAGCTAAGTAAAATGATTGTTTACATAGTCTTTCTATTAGTGATTCAATCTGTTCTAATACTGTATTTACATTCTACAAAAATAAGTTTTAAACATTTGTGATTTAAAAATAATCTTAAAAAATTTTCTCCCCTTAGAGAAAAATCAGAAAACACTGATAAGCAATTTTAAAAAATCTTTCAAAATACAACTATACAGAAATGACTACTACAAAGAGAAGCATATTTTATGATGCAAGGAATATAACATTTAATAGCAAAAATGCTGACCTGGGATTAACTGAGTTTTAATCATGGTGCTTCAACCTCTAACCTGTTCTCTAACTTTAATCTCTTTTGAACTTTAGTTTACAAAATAAATGTTTCAGACTAGGTAATATCTAAAGTCCCTTCCAGCTCCTAATTACTTGAAAATGACTGATATACAGGTTACTGTCTCTGATTAGGTGGTAAGAAAAGCACTAGACCAGAAATTAGAAGACTTTTTAATTTTAATCCTTTCTCTGCCAGTTTCAAGTTTGTGGGCCATTAAGCAAGTCAGTTAACCTCTCTGAACCTGTCTTAATCCACAAAATGGCTGTCTAAGTTGTTTTAAGGTTAAATTAGAATATATGTCTAAGTATGTGAACATAATAAAACAGTATATAGTCATGCACTGCATAATGACATTTTTAACAATGATAGACCACATATACAATGGTGGTTCCATAAGACTATAATGCCATATTCTTACTGTACCTTTTACTTTCTTCTTTAAAAGAAACTTTTTAAAAATTTCAATAGCTTTAGGGGTACAGGTGGTTTGGGTTACCTGGATGAGCTGTATAGTGGTGAAGTCTGGGATTTTAGTGCATCCATCACCCAGGTAGTGTACATTGTACCCCACAGGTAGTTTTTCATCCCTTACCCCTTTCTCACCCTCTCCCCTTCTGAGTCTCCAATGTCCATTATACCACACTGCCTTTGTGTACCTATAGCTTAGCTCCCACTTATAAGTGAGAACATGTGATATTTGGTTCTCCATTCCTGAGTTACTTCAGTTAGAATAATGACCTCCAGTTCCACCCAAGTTGCTGCAAAAGACATTATTTTGCTCTTTTTTATGGCTGAATAGTATTCACTATATTTTCTTTATTCACTCATCGGCTGATGGGCACTTTCCATATCTTTACAGTTGTGAACTGTGCTGCAATAAACATACATGTGCAGGTGTCTCTTGGGTATTATTTATTTTCCTTTATGTAGATACTCAGTACTGGGACTGCTGGTGAGAATGTAAATTAGTACAACTGCTATGGAAAACAGTATGGAGATTTCTCAAATAACTAAAAGGAATAATATTAATTGGTATAACCCAGTGCATTTACTGGTTTAATACTAATTTTAATTGATTAGAAAATAATTGCTATGATGTATCTTTAATCTTTATGCCACTTTTATCTGGTTCATCTTTCCAATTATTGGAAAATAAAATATACTGACATACAGACCTTTCATGTAATACTAACACTTAGTAAACTATTTATGAGGATGATTAGATTCTAGAATTGGAAGAAACTGGTTAGAAGCTATACAATTTTCCCATGAGTAGAAAGCAATAAAAGTTCAAATATTCAGAGAATGCATGAAAAGATATGACCATTTTATGGAATTAAGATGCTATATATTTAACTGACAGTTTATAGGTATATATTACACAAGTCACATATAAACATATAACTAACAGACAAGATTTCTTTTTTTAATTCCAGGAAGTACTACCAAGAAAGTACTACTTAGAAGACTGTACCATTGCTCTTCTCTAAGGCTTGCATTGTGTCAGGGTCCAAGGCAATGCTAACAAGCAATTCCATGTAGCTCTTAAAGGTTTCCTTCATTGCTCTTGTGTTCAAAAAGCGAGTGACAAAGGGAGCGGGAGGTTCAAATTCTGGGAGGGAGAAAGGGTTAAATATTAAATTTTCCTTCCTGACAATTTTAAAAACACTTTTCTCTGTAACGAGACCCTAGAAGCAGATTGCAGATACAATTTCTTCAAATTCAAGACTTTCTCACCTTACCTTTAAAAGGTCTGAGGTTCTCAAAGCTGGTTTGCACATCACAATGACTGCAGAGCTTTGTTAACAATAGAACAAAAACCAGATTGCTGGACTTCCTAAAACAGAATCTTTGGTAGTGGTGGTGGTCGTGGTAGGGTGATGAAGCTTAAGTATTATGCTCTTAAAAAGCTTCCTAGGTGATTCTTGTGTATGTGTGTGTGTGTGTGTGTGTGTGTGTGTGTGTGTGTGTGTGTTTGAGACAGAGTTTCGCTCTTGTTGCCCAGGCTGGAGTACAATGGCACCATCTTGGCTCACTGCAACCTCCGCCTCCTAGGTTCAAGCAATTCTCCTGCCTCAACCTCCCGAGTAGCTGGGATTATAGGTACACACCACCATGCCTGGCTAATTTTTTTGTATTTTTAGTAGAGAGGGGGTTTCACCATGTTGGCCAGGCTGGTCTTGAACTCCTGACCTCAGGTGATCTGCCCGCCTCAGCCTCCCAAAGTGTTGGGATTACAGGTGTGAGCCACCACGCTCGGCCCTTCCTAGGTGATTCTGAAGCCCAACACCAGAAAAAGTAGACTGGGTAAGAAACTATTTGTCTTCTGCTGGATCCCACCACAGACATCTGCTGCCAGGTGGTGCTACTCTAGTCTTGATGGTTTCTCTATGTTTAGTAGTAAAGAAATCGTATGACATCCAATGTATGAGTAATACATAGATTTCCTTTTTATTCCTAGACATAAATTACTATAAAATTCTTGCCTGGGATGTATTAAAATGTTTAAAGTATGGCAGGTGCAGTGGCACGTGCCTGTAATCCCAACACTTTGGGAGGCCAAGGGGGGAGGACTGCTTGAGCCCAGGAGTTTGAGACCAGCTTGGGCAACATAGTGGGACATCGTTTCAATTAAAAAAAAAATAAATTAGCCACGTGTGTGGTGGCATGTACCAGTATTCCCAGCTACTCAAGAGGCTGAGGCGGGAGGATTGCTTGAGTCCCGGAGGCTGAGACTGCAGAGAACTGTGACTGCGCCACTGCACTCAAGCATGGGAAACAGAGTAAAGACCCTGTCTCATAAAGAAAAAGAAAAAAAGAAAAAAATCATTTTAATGTAAACACAGCCTGTGCACAGAGAAAATTTCATTCAAATCCAATGGAAAGAACTATGACATTAACTTGTTGGGTGCAGTGGTGCACACCTGTAGTCCCAGCTACTTGGGAGGCTGAGGTGGGAGGATGGTTTGAGCCTGGGAGTTCAAGACCAGCCTGGTCAATATAGCAAGACTCCATCTAAAAAAAAAAAGTTTGTTTCAATTTTGACTTTTTGTATTCAAATATATAATCAAGTCACACCCTTAAATAGCAGTTTTAAAAATATTTTTAATGTTGTGGGTATATAGTGTGCGTTTATGTGTGTGTATGTGTGTGTGTGTGTGTGTATATATATATATATATATTTTTTTTTTTTTTCTTTTTCTTAGAGATAGGGTTCCACTATGTTGCCCAGGCTGGTCTTGAACTCTCAGCCTCAAGTGATCCTCCTGTCTCAGCCTCTGAAAGTGCTGAGATTAGCTGTAAGCCACCGTGCCTGGCCTATAGTAGGTGTATGTATTTTAAACAGCAGCTGTTAAAGTACAGTCCCTGGACCCCAGGGGGGACCCCAAGACCCTTTTGGTGGTCTCTGATATCAAAACTGTTTTCATGATAATATTAAGATACTATGTACTTTCTTCACTGCGTTGCCATTTGCAAAACTACTACTGGGTAAAATTGATGGTGCCTTACCACGAATCAAGGCAATGACAACAAACTGTACTAACAGTAATATACTCTGCATGACTTTGTCATGTCACTCACTACCATGTATTTGGAGGGGGAAAAAGTTTCACTTAGGAATAGTCCTAGGGGCTGGGCATGGTGGCTCACACCTATAATACCAGCACTTTGGGAGGCCAAAGTGGGAAGATTGCTTGAGGTCAGGAGTTCAAGACCAGCCCAGGCAATATAGTGAGATCCTGTCTCTACAAAAAAAAATTTTAAGTTAGCTAGGTGTGGTGGCATGCGCCTGTAGTACTAGCTGCTTGGGAGCCAGAAGTAGGAGGATTGTTTGAGCCCAGGAGTTCAAGGCTGCAGTGAACTAAAAAGGTGCCACTCTACTCCTGCTGGTGATAGAATAAGACCCCATCTCTTAATTAACAACCAGAACAGTCCTAGGGCCAGGTGAGGTGACTCATGCCTATAATCCCAGCACTCTGGAAGGCTGAAGCAGGACAATGGCTTGAGGCCAGGAGTTTAAAACTAGCTTGGGCAACATAGTAAGACCCAGTCTCTACAAAAAACTTTAAAATTAGCTGGGCATGGTGGTGCATACCTGTAGTCAGTCCTAGCTACTTGGGGGACCGAGGTGAGAAGATTGCTTGTGCCGGAAGTTTGAGGTTACAGTGAATTATGATTACACCATGCACTCCAGCGTAGGTGACAGAGTGAGACCTGTCTCTAAATATACAAAATTTTAAAAAAGCCTAGGCAAGGCCGGATGCGGTGGCTCATGCACATAATCCCAGCATTTTGGGAGGCCGAGGCGGTTGGATCACGAAGTCAAGCATTCAAGACCAACCTGGCCAACACAGTGAAACCCCATCTCTACTAAAAATACAAAAAATTAGCCGGGCATGATGGCGGGCGCCTGTAATCCCAGCTACTCGGGAGGCTGAGGCAGGAGAATCGCTTGAACCTGGGAGGCGGTGCAGTGAGCCGAGATCGCGCCACTGCACTCAAGCCTGGACGATAGTGTGAGACTCCGTCTCAAACAAACAAACAAACAAACAAACAAACAGAGCCGGGGCAACATGGAAAAAACTTGTCTCTACTAAAAAATACAAAAAATTAGCGCCTGTAGTCCCAGATACCCAGGAGGCTGAGGTGAGAGGATCACTTGAGCCTGGGATATTGAGGTTGCAGTGAGCCTTGTGTGTACCACTGCACTCCAGCCTGGGTGACAGAGTGAGACTTTGTCTCAAAAAAAGATAAAACAAAATAAAAAATAATAGTCCTTGATGAAGAAGTAAAAATTATTAATGAAATTTCTATTCTTGAATACATGTCTTTTTAATATTCTGTGTGATGAAATAGCAGGTACACATAAAGCACTTCTGCATAAGTATAATGGGTATGACCAGGAGGAGCACCCATACAGTTGTGTGAGTTACAAGATAAACTAGCTATTCTTTCCCCCAAGAAAACACCATTTTTATTTGAAAGAATGACTGACAGATACACTATGCCTATCCAGACTTGGGTATTTGGCAGACCTTAATTTATTCTTAAAAATAAATTAGAATCTGCTCATTCAAGGAAAACAACTGACAGTATTTGTTGCCAATGATAAAATTAGAGATTTCAAGTGAAAATTAGAATTCTGGACATCTTCTATCCCCACTGTGAGTCTGAGCTCCCCAATTTGTAAAGACTTCATTAATGAGATCATTCATAGAATTGATGAGTGCTATTTTTTGATAGTGTAAAATGAAATATCTGACCTTAAGAGCTAGAACCATAAAACTCTTAGAAGAAAATGTGGGAGTAAATATGTCCTTGGATTTGGCAATGGATTCTATGTGAACAAAAGCTGAGTAACAAAAGAAAAAATAAGTAAATTGGGTTTCATCCAAATTTAAAACTTTTGTGCATCAAAGGATATTATCAAGAAAGTGAAAAAGACAACCTACAAAATGGGAGGAAACATTTTCAAATTATGTATCTGATTAAGGGTTTAATATCCAGAATATATTAAAAAACTCCTACAACTTAACAACAAAAAGACAAATAACCCAGTTTAAAATGGGCAATGGATCTGAATTTCTCCAAAGAAGATATACAAATGGCCAATAAGGACATAGAAAAAATGCTCAGGACATGGAAAAAATGCTCAACATCATTAGTCACTAGAAAAATTCAAACTGAAACCACAATGAGATACCACTTCACACTTGCTAGGATGACTTTAAAAAGACGCACACACAAACAGAAAATAACAAGTGTTAGCAAAGGATGTGGAAAAATTGGAACCGTCATGCTTTCCTGGTGGGAATATAAAACGGTGTAACCATGTGGAAAACAGTCTGATGGTTCCTCTAAAGGCTAAACATAGGATTATTACGTGACAATGGTAACAATTCTGCTTCAGGTATATGCCTCCAAAATTGAAAATAGGAACTTAGATACTTGTATGCCAATGTTCATTACACGAATTATTCAGTTAGCCAAAAGGAGGAAACAACCCAAATACCATCAATAAAATGTGGTATAAACATACAATGGAATATTACTTAGCCATAAAAAGGAATGAAGTTATGATATATGCTTTTATATGGATGAACCTAGAAAACATTTTGCTAAGTGAAAGAAGCCAGACACAAAAGGAAAAATATTGTATAATTCCACCTATAGGAGATATTTAGAACGGGCAAAATCACAAATACAAAAAATAGGTTAGAGGTTACCAGTAGCTGGAGGAAAAAGAGAATAAGTAGTTGTTGCTTAATGGTTACAGTTTCTGTTTGGGATGATAAAAGTTTTGGAAATAGAGGTGAGGGTTATACAACAGTGTGCATGTAAATAATGCTAATAAATTGTACACTTAAAAATGGTTAAAAAGGTAAATTTATATTTAACCACAGTGTTTTAAAGTGTGAAAAAATTAATTATTGGAAGATCTATATCACTGAGCTAACTAATATTTTCACATGACCAATGAACAATGTTATAAAACCATGCATGGATGAGAGATATGTAAAGTTAAGACAAACCAATAGATTTTAATGTAATAGCATGAAAACTCAAGAAACTACTACTTGTCAGTATCAGGAGTATCTATGAGTATCTGAGAAGGCAACTGAAATCCTCCTCCTTTTCCTAACTACATACAGGAGGAGTATTTCCATTGCTTTCTCAGTTAAGTACGGATATTCTTGATACTTTAGCCAAAATAACATGTAATAACAAACTGAATGTAGAAGCAGATATGCACTCATCTCACTAAATACTGTTAGTTTTGGAAAGTATAGTTGTTTTAAAAAAAAACACCTCACATTAATAAGTAATGGGTTCATTTTAAATAAATATTTTAAAACTTTGAATTGGTATTTAGTAAATATCAATAGATTTAGCACACATAAACCAAAGTATCTGGAATCCTCAGTGTGTTTGAAGATTCCATTGGAGTCCTGAAAACAAAGAGTCTGAAAATCACCAGCCTGTGAATATATGTTTATTATCAATATTTGACTTCTTAAGAGAACTAAATACATTCTTTAGCCTGAGAATGTAAAGCAAGGAACAAAAAGGCCTAAAAATGTTTGCTTAACTATTAGTGACACCTAGTGGTCACTCAGATTACCAAGGGAAGAAAATGTTATCTTGTCATTTGAAGAAACTACAATTGAGAGCAAATTCAGAACAAACGTTTTGATTCTAAGCAGTAGGCAAGACTGCTAACTGCAAAAATTATGTATAATGCCTTCTATGCATATTCAAGGCACTTAATTTCCTTACATATTCTTATTATATATTTCTTTTTTCTTTTTTCTTTTTTTTGAGATGGAGTTTCGCTCTTGTTGCCCAAGGCTGGAGTGCAATAGCGCAATCTTGGCTTACTGAAACCTTTGCCTCCTGGGTTCAAGTGATTCTCCTGCCTCAGCCTCCTGAGTAGCTGGGATTACAGGTGCCTGCCACCACACCTGGCTAATTTTTTTGTATGTTTAGTAGAGACAGGGTTTCACCGTGTTGGCCAGTCTGGTCTTGAACTCCTGACATCAGGCGATCCACCCTCCTCAGCCTCCCAAAGTGCTGGGATTGCAGGCATGAGCCACCATGCCCAGCCTGATGTATATATTTCTAAACAACCATTTACAAATAGCTTTATTTATTATTATTATTTTTTTAAGCGATGGGGTCTCGCTATGTTGTCTAGGTTGGTCTTGAACTCCTGGGATCAAGCAATCCTTTCTCCTGAGCCTCCCAAGTAGCTGGGTGTATAGATGTGCACCACTGCACTTGCCCACAAATAGCATTTACAAACAGTACATTTAGACTGGGCACAGTGGCTTATGCCTATAATCCCAGCACTTTGGGAGGCCGAAGTGGGAGGATTGCTTGAGCCCAGGAGTTTGAGATCGGCCTGGGCAACACAGTGAGACCCTGTGTCTACAAAGATTAAAATTTAAAAATTAGCTGGGTGTGGTGGTGCCCACCTGTAGTCCCAGCTACTCAGGAGGCTGAGGTGGGAGGATCACTTGAGCCTGGGAGGTCGAGGCTACAGTGAGTCATGAGTGCACCACTGCAGTCCAGCCTAGACAACAGAGTAGACCTTGACTCAAAAAATAAAAAATAAAAACGGTAAATTTAAAGTAGACTTCAGCACTGAAGAATTATTTTTTATTATGGTTCTATTTCTAATCAGATAATTTCTAAGATAATCTCTCAAGCAATGATACTTGTAATGTCAGAAACCATCCTGGACATCAACTTCAACCATAGCCCCAACAACTAATTCACCATTCAAGTTCTGCCAAAATTACATCCTGAATATCTCAAAACTGTCACCTCATCTCCATCCCTGCTGCCACTACTTAGGTTCAGACTCAATTTATGCCTGAATTATGTCTTGTAATTCAAATTCAAATTTTACCATATTGTTTCCCCTTTATAAATCCCTCTAAGGTCTTTCATTTGTTTACAGGATCACAAGCTTCTTAGCTTTATTATTGCATACAACGTCTTTCATCATCCCTTCCTCTTTTCTTATATTCAACTTTATGTTCTAGAAAAATAGGGGCCAGCAACCTTTTTCTGTAAAGGGCTATAGGTAAATATTTTAGATTTTGTCATATGGTCTCTGTAGAACTACTCAAATCTGCCACTGTAGTGGGAAAGCAACTGTATGGAAATATGCAAATGAATCTATGCGGCTGTGTTCCAATAAAACTATAAAAACAGGCTGAGGGTCAGATTCAGTCTGCAAGACATTTGGCAACCTCTGTACTAGACTACTAAACCACCTGAAATTTCTTACATATATTGTACACCATGCTTTGTGTGCTGGTATATTCTTATGTATTACAACTATCTCAGTTTTAATTTCTAATATAGTAAATATCAATAGATATACCTACATAAATGCATTTTAGGATCCTCAATAATTTTTAAGAATGTAAAATGGTTCTAAGATCAAGAAGTTTGATAACAAATTATTTCAACCTTTACATTTTATAAAAAAAGAAAACTAAGAGAGGATATCCTACCTTAGTTATAGGTACATGATTAGCTAGTGGCAGATATATAGTAGTAAGCATTTATTAAATAATGTAGTGGTATACGTTGTTAAATATATTACTATATTATAATTTGAGTGCCCCTTTCCTAGGCTTAGTTATTCTTTTCTTCTAGCATAAACGTAGACTCAAATGTTTACGCTAGGTGGGGCGCAGTGGCTCATGCCTGTAATCCCAGCACTTTGGGAGGCTAAGGCAGGAGGACTGCTTAAGCCCAGGAGTTTGAGACCATCCTGGGTGACAAAACAAGAGCCCATATCTTAAAAAGAAACATTAGCTGGGCATGGTGGTGCACACCTATAGTCCCAGCTACTTTGGAGGCTGAGGTAGGAGAGTTACAAGCCCAGGTGTTCGAGGCTGCAGTGAGCTAGGATCACGCCATTGCACTTCAGCCTGGGCGACAGAATGAAACCTTGTCTCAAAAAAAAAAAAAAAAGTTTAGAACTAGATGATTCTTAGTAATCATCTGATCTAACCTCCATCTTATCCAGAGTTGAGATAACTGGCATTACTAAGGTAAGTTCTGCCTTTTCTATTTACAAGGCTGCATGTGTGGGCCAACTGTGCTTCAGTTGGTATGTTCAGGGAATGTGAACTTACTTTCATAAAAACCTAAGCAGAATTTATTAGGTAGATAAATTCCCTGAAAAGTAAATACATTTTGAATTGTCAGCATCCTGCTCCTCACCACTCATGTAGATAATCTAAAGTTATCAGGGTAGCCATTTCACGGAAAACTCACCCTCATCGTCACTACTACTAGTATGGATCTCAGGAGATGAGTCAGATTGGGATGATGAAAATTCTTCTTTCCATTTTTTCCGTTTCTTTGGTGGTGGCTCAGCCTTTACTTTTGGCTGTTTAACTTTGGGTTTCACGGAAGGGGCTTTTGTAGTTGTAGTTTTTGATGCTAGAGGATCAGAAGTTTTACTGCTACTACTTGGCTTAGCTTGAACAGTTCTGCAATGTTATAAACAAACTTCATTAACACACTGAAATCTTGTTAAACTAAAATAAAATAGAAAAATAAAAGAGAATCACAGGAGATTATCTAATTACTCTCACCAATACCTTCAAAATATACAGTCCAAGTCCTACGTACATCTCAATGGTGATTCCCATAAAATTTTCTTAAAATACATTCTTTTCACCAGAAGCATTCAATATTCAGTTATTAAGGGACTTTTAGTTCAGTCCTTATTTCTACTTCTTCATTGCCCTCCTTGATTTATGGACTTATTTCCCAGAGACTATGAGGCTGTACAACAGATGATCAGTGGGCTTAGGTAGGTAATGAATGTTATAACCGTAATTGCCATATCTAGCTCTGACCCTAAGAAACTCTCACAGGCTCTGGTGGTGTCAGGTTTTGATGTAGAAACCCAAATGTGGCGCGGTGGCTCATGCCTGTAATCCTAGCACTTTGGGAGGCTGAGGTGGGTGGATCACTTGAGGTCAGGAGTTCAAGACCAGCCTGGCCAACATAGTGAAACCCCATCTCTACTAAAAATACAAAACCAGCTGGGAGTGGTGGCGGGCGCCTGTAGTCCCAGCTACTCGGGAGGCTGAGGCAGGAAAATCGCTTGAACCCGGGAGGTGGAGGTTGCAGTGAGCCAAGATCACGCCGCTGCACTCCAGCCTGGGCGACAGAGCAAGACTCTATCTCAAAAAAAAAAAAAAAAAGAAAAAAAGAAAAACCCAAATGCATCTGTCCTAGAGTCCCTCGAGATTTGCTCTATGCCAGCTGGGTATGGTGGCTCATGCCTGTAATCCCAGCATTTTGGGAGGCTGAGGCAGGCAAATTGCTTGAGCCCAAGAGTTCAAGACCAGCCTGAGCAACATGGTAAAATCCCATCCCTATAAAAATTAGCTGGGCACAGTGGTGCACACCTGTAGTCCCAGCTACTTGGGAAGTTGAGGCAGGAGGATCACCTGAGCCTGGGAGGTCGAGGCTGCAGTGCCGTGATCACGCCACTACACTGCAGCCTTAGTGACAGGGTGAGACCCTGTCTCAAATAAAAAAGATTTGCTCTCTTCCAGGTCTGAAGATTTGAGTGGATAAAATTCCATCATAAAAATAAGGTAAGCTGCTTCCAGTAGGTGGGAATGTTAATGAAACTGGACCTACTTGGCACTGGAGTAAGAACATCTACGGTCATACCTGCTTCTCATGCAGACCACAGGGTCAAGTCAGTTATCTTCCAGATTCATGCTCCAGACAACCCAGAGTCACATTAATACACAATAATAATTCTACTGTGTACACCTGTACAGTAATGTAGAGTTCTTATAGTTTTTTTATCAAAAATTATTTTAAATTTAATTTACTTCATTATATTATTTACATTTTATAGATGAAAAAGGGAGCTTCAGGAAAGCTGTCTTCTCTAGGTCACATAAAGCTGGACTCAAACTTTTTGCCTCTACAATTTTTTTTCACAATACTGGGATGACACCAAAAGGACTTAGGGAAAAGAAAAGGGCACCCACCCACCACAGATAGCCATGAGCTTTACAGTGCCCATTTCATGCCTTCAAAAGAATCACTTATTTCATCAGGCACTGAAATTTTTTGACTTGTGTATAATAAAAAAAATCTATTTAATTGATATGCTCCTTTGTACATTGGTATCATCAATAATACACCTATATATATGCACAAATATATCACCTAAGAAAACAAATACCTGATAGTTTGTGAAGGTTTATTTCTTGGCTTTTTAGAACACACTCTGACATATTCCTTCTTGTTTGCATTTTCAATGAACTTCACATATATTCTTTTGTATTTACTCTTTGCATCTCCAAAATATCCAAGATACTGAGGAAGGAAACACTTTGAGTTCCACATAATTGAGCAATCTAGATACAAATGCTACTTTGTTCAATTGACTATCCCATAGCCAAACTTCAAGTTTTCTAAAATGCAGCTCTGGCCAGGCTAATTTTACCCTCAAAAACTGATCCCAGGCTCATTATTGATTTCATATGTACAAGCAATCTCATTTGGCATATTCTTACTTCCAGCTACATTAAGTATGACAGAATAACTTCCATCAGTCTTCTGGTAAATCAGGATATTTGACTAGTAGAATAATCAATATAAAGGAGCCTCTGAGTCCATCTGAACTCTTCATAGGCTAACATTAATCCCTTTCCTTTATTAAAAAAAATAGTTAAACAATAGTACAAGGTCATTTAATTTTAAATAGCTGATATTTAACAAATGACTTTATTTTTATATTAGACTATCAAAGAGCATCAATATTCTAGTTCAAATTATATGCTACTTTATATAAAAAATATTCAATATGAAATACTTCTAAATTTAAATCATTGTTTTTTTCAGGACCACTGTCAAAATAAGGCTAATGTAAACATGCATTTTACTTACACTATTTGTAGCAGCAAATTCTCTTTGACCATCTCGAATTTCAGGAACAAATTTCTGTAATAAAGCTTTTTGTACTTTCCAAATAGCTGGAGGTTCTTTTCCTGTTTTTAAAGCCTCCTGTAATAACCAGAATTAATGATACTTACAAAACACAGCAACATATTTTAGATCTTAGAATATTAGAGATGAAAGGAATCTGAAAGGCCTACCCTAGCTCAACCTTTTATCTCACCTCTCTATCTGATATTCTGCAATAATTCTTATAAGCTGGTTAGGTTATTCAGTCTCTGCTTAAATTATTCCAGAAATAGGGAGTTCATTAGCACACAAAGTAGCCCATTACCCATTTGTGCAGCTAAAACCATTGGAAAGTTTTCTGCTAATGACACTGTCCTATGTTACATATGCAATTTTATAACTATGTATATATACATATCTTAAAAGACCATAAACAAATACATTAAAATATTAAAAGTAGTTAATTGTGAATAGTGAGAATACAGACACTTGAATGTTGGATTCTTCACTGCACTTTTTAATGTCATTCCAATGTTTTTTAAAAAGGCAAAAGTGGCTGTATGCAGTGGCTCATGCCTGTAATCCCAGCACTTTGGGAGGCCAAGATGGGAGGACTGCTTGAGGCCAAGAGTTTGAGACCAGACTGGTCAACATAGCATGATCCCATCTCTATTTAAAAAAGTACATAAAAAGGCAAAAGCAAAGCAAGCAAACAGAAACCCCAAAATATGTTATTTTAAATACAGCTAAAACTTTCTTACATAAAATTATTACATTCTCTTCATGGTTATACAACTTGAAATTATGAAATTAAATCTAACTCTACTTTTACGTGATAGTTCTCTGTTATTTTTGTTTAAACTTTTAAATTATATAAATAATGATTTTCTCCAAACTACCAATAATGAATTGGGAACCTTGAAAAAAGTCAACATTTTAAAACTACTATAATTACTAATACTGAAATGCAACTGACTACATTTGTACAGAAATACGTACAACTAAGTTAAAGTTAAAATTATCTTCAATGATATCTGACATCTACTCTTAATATTTTGATTTTATCAAACGCTTATAATGCATAAAACTTCCCATAATTCAAAGTAGATGCATGCTACTGAAGTCATAATGAAGGCTATCACAGGCACACTAACTAAACTATGACCTTTCACTGGTAAACACTGAATCACCTTAAAAGTCTCTATGTCTTCTATCTTTACCACAAATTCATCACGCTCTCTGTATTGGCCTTCTCCTCCGCTTTCTGTGTCCTCCTCATCTGTAAAACCTTCTATGGCAACAGTGTCCTGTCCTTTTGCAAACTGGTCTGAAGGAAGACCATCAAGTTCAATGGGCTTTGAGGATTCTGAAGAGCTTATATTTTCCAGAATATTTACTGCATATGAAGTAGAGTGGAGAGGTTCTTGCTTAACTGCACCCACAGTGGTTGAGGAAGTAGTAGCAGTACCAGTAGTATTGGCAGTTGGGCTAGTAGTTGCTACCTGTAGGGCTTCTGAAACAAAACCAAGCAAATGCAAATCAGTATTACAAATATTTAAACACTTGTTTTGTGTAAAACTCAAAACAGTTTAAAAAGAAAGACTTGATTATTTTGTAATCAAACTGGTTGAAACAAAACCACAGGAAGAAATTAGACAACAGATGTTAATTTCCAAGAATCAAAGATGTGAGAATTAAGTCTAGATGACAAGTAGACTGCAAACCTGCAACTATCTACCTATCCTCCCGCTGCCAATTCCATGTAAGTAGAGCAAAATTATTTTTAAAAGAAGAGACTGGGTACAGTGGCTCACACCTGTAGTCCCAGCCCTATTAAAAATAATAAAAAATTAGCCGAGCATAGTGTTGTGTGCCTGTAGTCTCAGCTAATCAGGAGGATGAGATGCGAAAATTGCTTGGGCCCAGGAGTTCAAGGGTTACAGTGAGCTATGATAGTGCCACTGCACTCCAGCCTGGGTGACAGAACAAGACCCTACTTAAAAAAATAATAATAATAAAAATAAAGACATGAAAGTGATAGAAGATAAGGAAGGGTCGGCCAACCAAAACTGTGACTCTTCATAGAAGATGAAAAACCAAATACATGTGGGGAAGAAAAAACCCCAAAACATTCTGAAACAGCACTAGAAGCTATCAAAATTAAAATGATTATAAAGTAATACTATGAAAAACTGTATGCCAACAAATTAAATAACTTAAGATGAAATGGACAAATTCCTAGAAAGACACAAAATACTAAAAAAGATTGGGCCAGGCACGGTGGCTCACACCTGTAATCCCAGCACTTTGGGAGGCCAAGGTGGGCAGATCACGAGGTCAGGAGTTTGAGACCAGCCTGACCAACATGGTGAAACCCTGTCTCTACTAAAAATACAAAAATTAGCTGGGCGTGGTTGTGCGCGCCTTTAATCCCTGCTACTCAGGAGGGTGAGGCAGGAGAATCGCTTGAACCTGGGAGGCAGAGATTGCAGTGAGCCAAGACTGTGCCACTGCACTACAGCGTGGGCAAAAGAGACTCTGTCTCAAGAAAAAAAAAAAAAAGACTCGGGAAGAAATAGAAAATCTGAATACCCCAATACAAAGTAAAAAAAAAAAGTAATTTTAAAACATCCCACAAAGAAAAGCACAGGCCCATATGGCTTCACTGGATAATTCTATCAACAATTAAAGAAGATATCAATCTTTTATAAACTCCAAACAATAGGAGGAAACACTTCCCAACTCATTCTGTGAGGCCAGTATTATTCCAATACCAAAACCAGACAAAAACAGCATGAGAAAACTATAGACTAATATCCCTTAGTATATAAATACAAAAACCCACAATGAAATACTAGCAAATCCACCAACATACAAAAAGAATCATACAATATGACCACGTGGGATTTATCTTAGGAATGCAAAGTTAGTTTAACACCTGAAAATCAATGTAATACACTGTGTTAATAGAAAACAGCATAGGAGCACAGGATCATCTCAATAGGTGAAGAAAAAGCATCTGACAAAATGTAATGCCCTTTTATGATAAAAACATTCAACAACCTGGGAACTTCCTCAGCTTTACAGAGGACATTTAGAAAAAATCAGTAACTAACATCATACTTAGTGGTGAAAACTGTATGCTTTCCTCCTAAGAAGGATATCTGAAGAAGCAAAGCTATATTTGCAGATGATATGATCTTGTATATAGAAAATCCCAAGGCCTGGGTGCAGTGGCTCACACCTGTAATCCCAGCACTTTGGGAGGCTGAGGTGGGCGGATGACCTGAGGTCAGGAGTTCGAGACCAGCCTGGCCAACATGGTGAAACCCCACCTCTACTAAAAATACAAAAAAATTAGCCAGGCATGGTGGCACACACCTGCAATCCCAGCAACTTGGGAGGCTGAGGCAGGAGAATTGCTTGAATCTGGGAGGCGGAGGTTGCAGTGAGCCACGATCTCACCACTACACTCCATCCCAGGCAACAAGAGCGAAATTCCGTCTCAAAAAAAAAAAAAAAAAATCCCAAGGAATATACTAAAAAACTATTAGAACTAAAAAATGAGTTCAGCAAGACTGCAGGGTACAAGACCAATATATGAAAATCACATGTATTTCTATACATTTGCAGTGAACAACCCAAAAAATAAAATTAAGAACACAATTCCATTTCTAATAGCATCAAAAGTAATATTTAGGAATAAATTTAACAAAAGAACTGCAAACTTACATTGTAAAAACTATAAAAACACTGTTCAAAGAAATCATAGAAGATCTGTATAACTGGAAAAACATCCCATGTTCATGGATGAGAAGACGCAACACTGTTAAGATGGCAGTGTTCCCCAAACTGACCTATGGAATCAACCCAATTCCTATAAAAATCTGAGCTTCATTTTTTATAAAAATTGACAAATTGTTCCTAAAATTCATATGGAAGTGAAAGGGACCCAGAATAGCCAAAATGATCTTGAAAAAAGAACAAAGTTGGCAGACTGACATTTCTCAATTTCAAAACTTACCATAAAGCTATAGAAATACAGACTGTGATACTGACACAGACATAGATACAAATCAATGGAATAGAATGAAAGTTCAGAAAGAAATTCCTATACTTATGAGCAAATGATTTTCAAAAAAGGTGCCAGAACCATTCAATAGAGAAAGAATAGTTAACCATCCTACTAGGATGGTTATAATTAAAAATATAGACATTAACAAATGTTAGCAAGAAAGTGGAATGAATGGAATCCTTATACATCACTGATGAAAATGTAAAATGGTACAGCCACATTGGAAAATAGTTTGGCCATTCCTCTATTAACCATGCAGATATATGATTGAGGAATTCCACTTCTGGATGTGTACCCTAGAGATAATAAACATCCATACAAAAATTTGTAAATGAATGTTTACAGATTTATTCATGATAGCCAAAAACTCTATCAATGGATAACTGAATATACAAAATGTGGTATATCCATATTATTAGGGAATAAAAAGGAATCGGATACTGATTCATGCTACAACATAGATAAACCCTGAAAACATTATGCTAAATGAAAGAAGCCAGTTACAGAAGGTCACTTATTATAGGATTCCCTTTACATGAAACATCCCAAATAGGCAAATCTACAGAGAGAGAAAGATTTGTGGTTGCCTATAGCTGGGTGTGGGTATGGGAATGGACTCCTTAATGGATACAGGGTTTCTCTTTGAATGACACAAATCCTGCACAAGTCTATGAACCACTGAACTGTACACTTTAAATGGGTGGATGTTACTGTATATGAATTATAATTCAATAAAACTATTAAAAAATACTTCAAATACCAAAGCTGATAGAGGAACTTTGGGCTGAGGAACAAATATAAATAACATGTAAAATTCCAGTGGTAAGTCTGAATAATACTGATGAACTAAAATAATCACATATACAACAATAAGTAAATAAAAATGGGAAAGCCAGGCCGGGCACAGTGGTTCATGCCTGTAATCCCAGCACTTTGGGAGGCCTGGGTGGGCAGATCACTTAAGATCAGGAGTTTGAGACCAGCCTGGCCAGCATGGTAAAACCCCGTGTCCACTAAAATACAAAAATTAGCCAGGTGTGATGGCAGGGGTCTGTAATCTCAGCTACTCGGGAGGCTGAGGCAGGAGAATCGCTTGAACCTGGGAGGCGGAGGGAGGTTGCAGTGAGCCAAGATTGCAACACTGCACTCCAGTCTGGGCGACAGAGCAAGACTCCCTCTCAAAAAAAGAAAAAAAAAAAGGGAAGGCCAGTGATCCCCTTAATTGTACTAAGCTGTAGGCAGAAGGGGTGTTTGACCATAGGCTAAAATGCAAAAGCTGTACTCTGAAGAAAGTGAATTCTACTTGCCTAGAGTGGTGGAGGAGCTGAGAGAAAACCAAAGCAGGGCCTGAGGCAAATCCAGACTTCCAACACAGAAAAAATGGAAATGCAGACTGGCAGGGGAAATCCATGAACTAAAGTGCTTGACAAATAAAGACCTCCTTGTTGCTACCAGCCAGCCTACCTGTTCTTGTCCCAAATTAAAGCTATTCTCATATATTTATACATTTCCCACTCAAGGGAAAAGGCCTGTTGAGGAAATACAGATGAATATTCTAATCATGTTAGGAGCCCATACTATGTTATTTTATCCTAACATATTTCTATAATGCTATAGTTACACTGTCATACTTTTCTGTCACAAAAATATGTATGTAAATGAAACTGATTTGTCTTGTAACTGAAGGCTCAAAATGTTAAACATTTCTAACATTATACAACTGCATAGTTGATCCAAATTAATATCTTTTCACATTTTGACAAGTATTAAATGTAAAACTCATGCTTCTGTTGGACATGGCACTTAAAAATTATTCATACATGGATCCATGGACAGTACTTATTGAGATAGATTTTACAACCAATTTTATTTGTCCTTCCCTTTTATTGATATAAAAACTTAGAAACCATGTTCATATAAATAATGGGTAAATTAAGGAATAAAAGTGACTTTGTTATAGCAGTGTCACTGACTTCTACAAATACTTTCTAAGTTATATGTCAAAACAAGTCACATAGTTATCTGTGAACAAAAACAGAGATGCTGCAGCAGACTCTGAGAAAAGGAAATACTAAAGGTATTTTAGTATTTAGTCTGCTTTAGTCAGATAATCCCAAGGAGAAGCTATGAGATACAAGAATGAATGAAGGGTAAACTGGGAAATATATAAGTAAATGTAAACAAATGACTATTTAAAAGACTATTAATGATGATAGAATTAAATATGTAGTAACAATAACATTTATGTCAGGAGGGGATTAAATGGAGCTCCAGTGTTAAAAAATCTGTATTATCCAAAAAAAGGAAGATATTGACAGATTTGGAGAAGCTAAAAGTGCATGTTGTAATTTCTATTGTAACCAGGAAAAGAAATATTTCACCAAAATAGGGAGTGGGCACCTAGATAAAGATATGAATAAAGCAAGATGGACCACATAATGATTATTGAAATGGATGATGCCCCCAGAATTGGGTTTCATTATGCCAATCTCTGTACTTTTGTATATGTTTGAAAATTTCTATGAAAAAAGCAAATTTTTTTTAAAAAAAGAATGTATAACTTCTAGTAGAGGGAAAATTCATCAATACTTTATTTATATGCCCTTTGTAGGAAGTTTTAAAACAAACCAAACAATAGTTTTGTTTTGTTTTTTTAAGAGATAGCATCTAGCTCTGTCACCCAGGCTGGAGTGCAATGGTGTGATCCCAGCTCACTGCCCCCTCAAACTCCTGGGCTCACCCGATACTCCTGCCTCAGGCTCCACATTAGCTAGGACGACAGGCACATGCCAACATGCCCACCTAACTGTTTTTTTATTTTTTGTAGAGATAGGCTCTCACTATGTTTCCCCAGCTAAAAAGTATAGTCTTTAGAGATGCATACATAGATGGTAAAATTATATTAAGTAAGGAAGTGATTACCATCCAAGTCAGTTAGTGATTTGCTCTAGAGGTTAAGAGTGAGTTTAATTTAATACTCAATTAATTTCGATACTTTCTTGCTTTCCAATGAATGACATTTAACACTATAAATTTGCTTCTTCACACCACACTCTGGCCACATCCTATTAGTTTCAGTATGCAGTGCTCCACTGTCCATTCCAATTAGTTTGTCATTTCAGTTTTGGTTTCCTTTTTAAGCCAAGAGTTATTTGGAAGGGTGAGTTTTTCTTTGTTCCTTTCTTTGTTCTTTCTAGAAATGGCTGCACTGTACCCAGGGAATACTGCTTGAATAATGTCTGCATTTTCAAATCTGTGGAAGTTTTGTTTTGTATTTTTCTTTATGCATGTTTGATTTTCACACGTGGGTTGTATTTCACAAGAAAAAATGTTCCAAAAGAAAACATAGATATGGAAAAATACTAAAAAAATGCTAATAACAACATTAGTATGACAGTATTAAAAACAGAAATCATTAAGTGGGAAAAAGATTTTATTATGATAAAAGGAAATTTAACTGTAGTAAAATTTTATGCACTGAATTACATGGGTTCAAAATATCAAGTAAACAGTATTAGAAAAATAATATAACATAATGGGAAACTTTAACACACCTTTCTCAGGAATCAACAGATCAAGCAATCTAAAAACAAATAAGGGTAGAGAGGAGTTTTAAAACTTTTTATTATTATAAAATTTTAGACTACACAAAAGTAGAGAATACAAACCCTACTGTAACCCAGCTGTAACAAGCACAAACATTTTGGTTCATCTGTTTAATCTATCCATCACTCCCTTTTATATTTGCTGGGCTATTTTAAGCCAAATTCCATACATGTCATTTATCTCCAAAATATACACATATGTAAACATTTTCTTAAATAACCTAATATCATTTATTAAATAAAAAAGATATAAAGGATTTGAACACTATTAATGAAATCTATTAGTACTTAGTATTTATAAAAACTGGAATATCTATAAAAATGGACCATTTACCAAACTACTAACAAAATTTCCATAAATTTCAAAATGTGAACATATTCCCTGAACACAATACAAAAGAGTCAAATTAATAATTAAAACAAAAACTACTAGGAAACAGACAAAAAACCCCTGACCATTCTTCATAAATCCTGGGCTAAAAAGGAAATCAAAACTGAAATAATAAACCAGTTTGAAAAGAAAGTGAGAGCATTATAAACTGAAACCATGAGATATGGTCAAAGTGTGGTGCAAAGAAGAAAACTGACAGCTTAAATGCCATTCATTAGACAGAAAATACAAAAATAAACTGAGTATTAAACTCAAGAAGCCAGAAAGAGATTATCAAATTATACCCAAGGAATAAAGGGCAAAAGAATTAAGATAAAACCAGACATTAAGAAAAAAAAGTAAAAAATAACAGGAGCAAAAAAATAAAAGTAGTTTGGTTCTTTAAAAAGAACCATTTATTAGGCAAAAACCTTTCACAGACTGACAAGGAAAAAATGCAAATAATCATTTAGAGGAAGAAAGAGGGTATAACTACAGAGGTAGAAGAGACTAAAACTTAAGGATTACTATGGACAACTTTACAACAAAGTTTACAATATAAATGAATGATTTTCCTAGAAAATGTAACTTTCTTAAATTGACCTAGACAGACCAAGCGACCTCAAGAAAAACTGGATAGTTAATTAGATCTATTCTTAGAAAGTTTTATCAAATCCCTATTATGTATGATAAACTTTCAAAGCTTAGATGAACAGAAAAAAAAACTCCCAGTTTAATTTGTATGACCAACATAATCCTGAATACAAAAGTGAGTCAGATTAAGACAAAAAATACTATAAGCTAATCTCACTTATGAATCTAAGTGTAAAAATCTCAAATAAAATACTAGCAAGTTAAATCTTTCAACAGATTAAAATAATCTGTCATGACCAAGCAGGGATCATGATAGTCCCTAAGCAAAACTATACAACACAAAAGCAACAAAACTTCAAGAAAAACCCTACCTTTCTGGCCAGAGGAATGGGTAAAGAAGCCTTGTGCAAGGCTAACAGTAAGGGGAAAATCTGTTTCTTTTTTCTCTTTTTTGTTTCCAACTCTGTCCAGAGAGAGGCCCAAGTCACAGAGCTGAAATGCAGTAATAATGAATCAGAAATCTAAAATCCTAACAGAACGCTTGTCTTGTTGGCATAAGGAACCTAGAAACAAGGCCCCTAAGGCATCAAGAGAATAGGGAGAATCCCTGTTCCTTCATTTCTTTCACTGCATTGCCCCAAGGGCAGTCCCAGTTGCAGAGAATTATGTCAAAGCCTGGGAAGATAAATCTCAAAAAAAAAAAACAAAAAAAAAAACCTCAGTCTTCTAGGCAACAGACTAGGAAAAGGGACCCTGGGATCTGGACAGTGTGGGGAAAATCCCAGGGAAAAGGGAGCTGGAGAATGGGATCCTCTCATTCTATGTATGGACCCACACAAATCAGCGTTTCATACCTAGGATGCACAAGTGTAAGATAGACCAAAACTAGCAAAAGAAAGGCTTTGAGATCTGAACTACAACACAGTCTACAACCCACCCAAGTTCTAGGCTAACTGCTGAAACAGACCTACAACAGCAAAGCAAAAGCCTTGAAAACAGAACTGACACTGGAAACACCATTCACAAAAAGTAAGACAGAACTTATGGTCTGACTGCCTGCTAAAACAGAACAAAATAAATCAATATTCTTCAGAGGATGTTAATAGAACCTACAGTTTTACAATACAGTACTCAAAATGTCCAAGATAAAATCCAAAATTACTCAATATACAAAGACCCAGAACATCCCAGAATGCCAAATAAATTTCAGAGACAAAGAACTAAAACAAACCTTAAAAAAAAATTAAAACCCAAATTTTAAGTTTTAAAAGAACTTCAAGGAGCCCAGAAAACTGACGGTGGTATTACACATTTTTTTAAGCTTTCAACATATTTCAGCCAAGTCCATTTTATCCAGAGATGCAAACAAAACTGAAGGGAAACACCAATTTTGGTTTCATTACATTCTTGAGATCTGGGTGCCTGTCAATTGTGTCCTTAACAGTTTGTTCTGCATACCCATGGCTGCCTGAGAAGTAGGGGCTGAGTGCTGTTCGTCAGTTTGGCCTTCATTTTGAAAAAATATACCAGTCACTTTGAATGAAATCAAATTGTAACTAGACTGTATAGCTCTAACATTCTACTTCCACTGACTTGATAATAGTAAATCACTTGATACAGATTCAGAAACATTTTAGTAGTGCAAAAACTAGTTTTATACTACACTTTAATTCAATCTGAAAGGAGTAAGGAATGGTGAAAATAGCACCTATCCCTAGTTTCAGGATTCAAAACTAAGGATGGGTTTTTATATTCCATTGGTCTTTTTAATGCAAATATAGAATTCAGAGTGTTAGACAACTGTGTACCATCTTGCCTAAAAGAGCCCAGGATTTAGTTTATGTTGATACAAGATACAGTTCCATTAGTTTTTCTTTTTTTCTTAATCCAACTCCTATACTGCAAGTAAATATGTAAATAATTCTTACTTTATAATTATTTTATCACAAACTTTACTAGAAAACTTTATTATTTTAGAGCAAGGAATATGCCCTTTAGGCATCTGAATAATTTAAAGTCAAAAAACAAGAGGAAACAGGTGCAACTAAGGACATCTTCATATGCTCAGAATGGCTACAGCAGTCCACAAAACACTAACAGCAAGCCTATGTTCCAGAAAATATTACAAGTATTTGGAAACTAGCATCAGTGGAAGATATACTCACGTTTAAGTTATTTACCATGGAACTGTGAAATGTGGAGTACCACAGGCTTATCATATATCTCTGTGACTTCATTTAAACTGTTTGGGACTGTGCAACCTATGTGCAAAAGTCAGAATTCTACTCACAAAATTAAAATCAAAACCTGGCTACTTAACTTTAACTCACGATCACCTCAATGTTCTACTTTTCTTTTACATACCCTCACTCATTATGTGAGTACCTGCTACACTTCAGGTCTTGCAAATACAAAGATGAATGCAGTATAATAACTACAATTAATGACTCAGGTTGTGCATGATGTTCTTTATGTCCCTGAGTCCTCTCAAAAACCTGAGAGGTTACTATATACTGACTGTATCACCAGGTCCCATTTTACAGATGAGGAACATGCCCTAAAGTCACAGCACTATGATTCTAGAATTTGAACCCAAGGTGATTTAACTCTAAAGCCTAAATTCTCAACCATAACCCTTCACTAGCTTGAAGGAACTCACCCTCTAATGAAATATACAAATGTAAATGAACACATTAAAACACAAAAGTAAATGCTTTCATTGAAATTTAAGGGCTGTGGGAATTCAAAGGATAGGAGCACTAATTCTGTCTGGAATAATGTCTACAACATGACTTTGAAAATAGTCTTTAAAGATCGATAAGTATCTTCTAGACTAAAAACTGGAGAAGAGAGTAGTCTACAAAGAGAAAAATGTGTTCAAAGGTTCACAACTGTAGAAGGGGGACAGACATCCAAGAAACAATGAAAATTCAATTGTCACAGCAGAGGGACAGTGGAAAGAGAGTAAAACATGGAAAAAGGAATTTTTACATATAATCTTTATTTTTCCCATGAAGCACAGAGGTGTTTTGAAATAGAAGTAACAATCAGCTTTCCTTTTTTATAAAGTTGAATCTGTTGACAATGTGGAGGATGGACTGGCATAGAGACTGGCGAGAAAAAATTCTAGGCCAGGCGCAGTGGCTCATGCCTATAATCCCAGCACTTTGGGAGGCCAAGGTGGGAGGACTGCTTGAGGCCAGGAGTTCAAGACCAGCCTGGGCAATACAGCAAGATCCCATCTCTACAACAGATTAAAAAAAAATTAGCCAGGCATGGTGGCATGTGCCTATAGTCCCAGTTGCTCAGGAGGCTGAGGAAGGAAGACTGCCTGGGCCCAGGAGTTTGAGGTTTCAATGTGCCAAGATCACACCACTGTACTCCAGCCTGGGTGACAGAGCAAGACTCTGTCTCTTAAAATAATAAAAAAAGAAAAAAAGGAAAAGTCTGTAATGAGTAATCAGTTGCAATAGTCCAAGTGACAAATGATAGCTTTTTTCAGATGAGGCAACAGGGATGGTGATAAGAGAACTTCAAAGACCTAATAGTAAGGATGGGGTTTATGATGATGATTTTAACTAAAAATGAGATAACATATCTCTGGAAGAAACTAGTTTTAGACTCATGTTAGAACAAAGATTTCAAAAGGTTTATTCTGGGAATGTAAGAGGGAATATAATAGCGATTGCAAAGCACTCTGAACTGGGTGAGACGTTACAAAACCATATTAGGATTAGACACATCCATGGTAGTAATGTCTTTGAATCTGAGACTGACTTTCTATCATGTTAATTTCCCTGTGTAATGAAATGAGAGTTCTTTAGAAATGTATTATCAGATATTTATGCTAACAGGTTATTTGGATACCAGTTGTCACGTAACACTTTAGTAGTTAAAGGTAGTCAAGTCCAGAGAGAAGCTGGGAAGTATGTTACAAAACAAGGTTTAAGTCTTAAAGCACCACCCTATTTATCCTAAAGAGCTGAGAAAGAATGTAGGCTCTAGAACCAGAAAAACCTGGGTTCAGATTCCAGCTCTGTCACTTACTAGAGGTATGGGCCCACATAATTCATTTATATCATCTGTATATTGGAGATAACAATGTGTATCTCACAACGTTCCTACTAGTTACTGGCACAGAGGTGGTAGTTATATTATTGTTACAAATAAATTTTTCCTTGGCATGTTTCTTACAATAGAAGATACCATACTTACTGCCAATTGTTTACATAAGTCAATGCTTCCTAAAATATGCCAAATGTCCAACAATGATAGACTGGATTAAGAAAATGTGGCACATATACACCACGGAATACTATGCAGCCATAAAAAATGATGAGTTCATGTCCTTTGTAGGGACATGGATGAAGCTGGAAACCATGATTCTCAGCAAACTATCGCAAGGACAAAAAACCAAACACCGTGTGTTCTCACTCATAGGTGGGAATTGAACAATGAGACCACATGGGCACAGGAAGGGGAACATCACACACCAGGGCCTGTTGTGGGCTGGAGGGAGGGGAGAAGGGACAGCATTAGGAGATATACCTAATGTTAAATAACGAGTTATGGGTGCAGCCCACCAACATGGCACATGTATACATATGTAACTAACCTGCACGTTGTGCACATGTACCCTAAAACTTAAAGTATATATAAAAAAAAAAATTTCTTCTAAAACTCCCTTAGCCACAGAGTAAACTGAAACACATACCCAAAGATTTGGGTATATAATCTGAAGCCAGCATAAAATTTTTAAGTTTTATCTTAATTATATTAGTGTGCATGCTGCACATAACCACATTTAATGGTTCAGATTTTAACTCTATAACATCCCTGTTGCCTCATCTGAAAAAAGCTATCATTTGTCACCTGGACTATTGCAACATATTTAAACATAACCATATTTAATATTAAAATGTTAATCTTCAGATAAAATTGGCAAACTAAGAAAATGTACCAGGTTTATACTACAGCAATGCCCACAATACAGTGCCTCAATTACCTCAAGATGTCTCAGATTAGATGGCATACTGTACAGATTATGCTGCCTTTGGCAAAAAGCCAAGAAAAAGCAGAACTACTTAACCTAAAACATAGACCTTTCCTACAGGCAAGGAAAATTTAAAAAATAAGTCCTTAAGATACCTACCTATATATTTTGTCCTGAAAATGTACTTGCAGACCTGCTTTAAGTGAAAAAAGCTTAAAATGTGGGCTATAGCTGGAAAAATAGAAGAAAGTAATAATTATGAATCTAAATTGTAAAACTTTACCTGTTTTCTTCTTTTTATCAGAAGTAGCATCCAAAGTAGTTAAGGGAGTAGAGATGCTTTTATAAGCATCTTGACTACATCCAGGATCATCTTCATCAGAAGAAAATGAAGATAAATGTTCCAAGTTTTTAAGTTCATTATCAACTTTATCTGATGGACTGTTACCGCCAGTTTCAGACACTAAAGGTGTGGGTGTTGTAGATGAAGGCTTGGGAAGTGGTGGGGGACAAAATGTACGAACCATCTGGGTCCCTGGCCGTCTAGTCCTGTTAGGCATTCGTACAGCAAGAGTGGAAAACTGCTGCTTGGGCCCGGATTTCAGAAAATCTAAGAAAGAAGCAATAAATCCTGTTTTGACTTCTGGT
This sequence comes from Gorilla gorilla gorilla, assembly GCF_029281585.2. NCBI lineage: Eukaryota > Metazoa > Chordata > Mammalia > Primates > Hominidae > Gorilla > Gorilla gorilla. Next base: position 39,286,400 of record NC_073233.2, on the reverse strand, counting down.
TGTTTTTCCTCCACCTCTTTGATCTTCTGTCTCATTTTTTCTTGATGCTGATAACCATCATGGCAGCTTTCTGAGGAAGGAGGAGTATACGGTAAGTAAATATCTGTTCCCCTTGGATTCTGGCGTTTGCCTTGGGCAGGTCTTTTCAGCTGTTTCTGATTACTGTTGTCTTCCTCTTTAACTTGCCCTTTTCCTTTAGCTCTTTTCTTTTGAAGGTTAAAATGCATTAAATCTTGGTTTTCTTCTTCAATCTTGACACTGACTGCATCCCCAGATTGGGCCATGGCCAACAGTGCAAGTGCACTCCTAGCTGGGTTCATTGACACACCACTGTCGTCACCCCCTAAGGTAAATTCACTCTCTGATGTAGCACTCTCTCCACTTATACTTCTACTACTAGAAACAAACTCTTGGTTTCTGTTATTATTTAATGTACTATCAACAGGAACTTCACTGTCTTCTTCAGATTCAAGATTGGTAGCAGACTGTTTCTTGAATGGGCCAGAACTTTGCTCCTGGACTTCATGACTTGGTCCAACCAATGCTGAAGCTACTTTAGTTGGTATATTTTGACCAGGTGTTTCAATGTGCTGTTGATCAAGAGTCATTTTTGACTGAAGGGCAGGTACTGGTGAAAGGTTCACAGTAACCTGATTTCCATTTAAGGAAGTATCATTTATATTCTGCGGCTTTCCTACTGTAGCTGTCATAGAGTTAAAATCTGAAGTCACATGCCTGACATCTAATGACTGCTGAAAATGAGATTTAGAATCACCATCTTCAACAGCCTGCATGGTTTCATTTGAAGTTGACTTGGAAAAATCAGCAGGTGTAACTCCACAAGCTGCTGCTGTAGCTGCTAAGATATCATCTACATTTGATAAAATATTTCTTTCATCACTAAGAAGCACTGCCTCTGGGAAACACATCGATCCAAGAGAAACAAACTGATTCTTTGAATCATGTTGATTTGTTTCACTAAAATGGCCCTTTGTTGTTAGATGTTGTTGTAATGGTTTTGAAGACTCAGAGAGGTCCATTTTCATAACTTCAGAATTTTGAGGATGGAGTTGCTGCTGAGAATGATCGCCATTGCTTTGAATAACATGACCTTCCATCTGAAGGAAGGGATGTACTATTTGTTGAGGGCTTTGAACACGCTGTGCTTGTAAAGATGCCTTTACTTGACCTAAACCTGCCTGCAGTATTGACTGCTGAAGAATTTGTAAATCACAGGCAGAATCTAAAAGGACTTGTGTATTAGGAAGAGATGCCTGATGGCCATGCCCTAAAGCATGATTTGGAATTTGAATCTGAGATGAAGCATTAATTATTTGATCGTGCTGTTCCTGGACCTTGGACTCATGCACCTTAAGTACGAGAGGATGTTGCTGCTTTAAGTCTTTAGTATTCAACCTTATTTGTGGAGTCTGTATTAAATTAGTTGAGTTCTTAAGATCAAGGGTAGCTGCATTATTGACTTGGCCAATTTGTTGGTTAAGTTGTGTCACTGAACCAACAACACTTTCTTCTTTTTTTGACGCTTGTAGAGCAACCCCAATAACTTGATCTTCAAGACGGGAATTACTTCTGATTACACTCTGAGAATATCTGTCATCTGCCTTTGACACCTTATAAGTTGATTCTTGAGCATTAATTTCTCCATCAGATAGCCTTTGGGTTGATGACTCAAGAGATGCTTGTGGCTGCAACACCTGTAACTCTTGCATTGGAAAACCATCTTCTTGCTTTGAAGATGTATACACATCTGAGTCAAGCTTTCTTTCGGCATAAGACTTTGGGTCAGGGGAAGTTATGTTATTTTGTAATGTCTGACAATGAGTAGAGGATGCAAAAGACGATGACTGGACAGCAGGCAAAAACTTCTGGGACTGGGGAGATGATGACTCTTGAGTCTGAACATTTTGGGAAGAATGCATAGAAATATAATTCTGGGTCGGGCTAGAGTCTGGCAAATTCTGAGCCCGAGAGGCAGAAGAATAAGAAAGAGAAGGGGCTGTTAATGTTAGGGACTCCCCTGAAGCATAGCTTTCTGAAGGACTAACAACTGACAAAACTTGTGATTGAGATGAATAGCTAACCTGTGTCTGGCTAACTGGTGATAAACCCTGAGAGTGACCAGATGAGTAACTTTGAGACTGACTTACTGAAGACAGATCTCTTGTTTGAGCAGGGTAATTCTCATTTGTAACTGAAGACAATACCTCTTGCTGATTAGATGAATAATTAAGCGTCTGATTTTCAGGAGTTATAGTCTGAGATGACCCAGAAAAAGTCAATGTTTTATACAAGGGTGGCAATTTCTCAACCTTGCTGGACCTATAAACCTGTGAATGAACAATAGATGGCACATTATGTGGCTGTACTAAACCGTAATTTTGGGACTGACTAACTGATAAAAGGCTTGGTAGCTGCGCTGTAGAATAAATTTGTGCTTGGCCCGATATTACAGAACTCTGATTATGTAAAGGTTTGGAATAGCTTAGTGTTTGCACAGGAGGAATTATACTTTGAGGTTTAGGGGTCTTGGTTGATGTCAGTGGTTGTTCTGTAGAACAGCTTTTTATTTTTGTAGTAGAAGGAGGATACCCTGATGATGGAATTGCAGATGAGTAAGACTGAGCAAGTTCCACTGAGACTTGGGAGGTCTTCTGTTGTAATCCTCCGTTGCTCACCTGAGTGGAATCTCCAATTGGGCTACAGGATAAAGATGACTGCCTGGTTGTTTCCTGAAAATTAACTACACTTGAATTTGATAGATAACTATGTAAGGAGTGCTGTGAACCAGTCAGTTGTGCCTGAATTGACTGGGTACCTGAAGGCCGCTGATGGTGTTTAATAACACTACATTCTCGAAGAAGAGCTCTTTCAATGGAAGCAGTAGAACTAGTAAAGAGAGTTGAACTGTAGGCTTGAGGAGTCTGCTGGGATCCCCCAAGTGCTGAAGGCAACAAACTAAATTGAGGTTGTAAAAGATGGGGTGCAGACTCTTGAGCTGAGCGGTATGTTGAAGACTGAGGTGGTATGCTGTTACTTAATACAGAACTGCCCAGGCGCTCAAATGCCAAAGCAGTTGGAACAGTTCCCTGGGAAGTCTTGATTTGTAGCAAAGGGTCATGATGACTTAAAATTCCATTTGATGTAGTGTTAAAAGTTGAATCCTGAAGCACCAAAGGTGAAGTGGTAGCAAAGTTTCTATTGCTGAAGGTGGTGGGATGCTGATAAGCAGAGAGAGATGGTGGAAGTGTTCCAGTGCTTGGCAAAGGTCCAGTAGCAAACAGCTCAGTTGCTGCTGAGGAATGCATGCCTATGAAGAAAAGGCACAAAGATTTTTATGTAATTATGGCACAATTACTTTATGTTTTCATAGTAATGACTTACATAACCCTTAACTCATCAAAATGTCTTAAGACTGAAAAATCTGACCAGTTAGTTCTGCATGTAAATTTTGAAAATTACATTTCAAAATAGCTAGCTTCTTTTTTTTTTTTTTTTTTTTTTTTTAAGAGACAGGGTCTTACTCTGTTGCCCAGGCTAGAGTGCAGTCTTGCGATCATAGCTCACTGCAGCCGCAGTGTCCCAAGTAGCTGAGACTACAGGCGCATAACCCCAAACCTGGCTAATTTTTAAATTTTTGTAGAGATGGGGTCTTGCAATGTTGCTCAGGCTATCTTGAACTCCTGGGCTCAAGTGATCCTCCTATCTCAGTCTACCAAAGTGATGGGATTATAGGTGCAAGCCACCACGCCTGGATTAGCTAGTTTTCATAGAGTAAAAATGAAGTTACAATGATATCAGCAATTCATATCTGTAATTGTTATATAATTTATATGTAGTTTGATAAGGTCATAGGAAAATGAAGAAATCAGTAAAAATGTACATATCTCTAGTGATTAATTTATCCCAAAGTACCAACGCAAAATACCAATGGACAAACTAAAATGTACATAACATTAAAATGGAAAAAAAAAAGCTAAATTGCCTACATCTAACATGATAAATATAAAAAAACAGTGAACTGCAGTTTCTTTTACCAAAATATATTCACTTTAAAAATCTCTTGCATTTCAAGCTTTGACTTCCTATGAACAACTTCCCAATCATAATAGATGCATGTTTATCATGAAAAGTTGATCAGAAATTAACAAAGTACTGTCAGAAAGAGACTGTTAACATTTCAGGACAGCATTTTAGCCACATATAGCAAAAGTAAAAATGGGTATACCCTTGTGATCTGAAAGTTTTATAGAAATTTATTCTAAAGAAATAAGTGCATTCAAAAATATTTGTACCAGATATTCATTATAGTTATTGTTTACAGTAAGTAGAAACAACAGAAAGTCCATAAACAAGGGATCAATCAAATAATTATGGCATACCATAATAATACTATTGCCATAAACATTAAGGTGGATACATATGTTTTGACATAGAAGGATATCCAATAAAAATAAATAACAAACTGTTAATTCCTCTTTGAAAAGTTAGGAACTATCACTTTCCACTTTATATACCTTTTTACTATTTAAATGTTTTATGTGAACTTCCATTAAATTTTTTTTTCATTTTTGGAAAAATGGGGAAAACAATTCTCTGGCTCTTTGAAAAATATTTTCCTACTTTCCATTAAATATCCAAAAAGAATTATTACTACAAAGATAGAAAATATCTAGTGGCACTTGAAAGAATAAATAACACTTAGAAATGTTTAAAATAATACACTGAACTAGAATAGACTTTTGAGATAATATAGTTCAACTCCTTTGTTCTAGCAATTAGGAGACTGGGGTTGACAGGTGATGTGACTTGCTGAGGGTCAAGTGATATTCATGAAACTAATCAATTGACTCTACTGCTCTTTACCAGAGATCTCCTATTGTTCTTTTGTGTGTGTTGGGGTGGGGGGTTTATGTTTTAAACATAATAAGTAAACAGTAATAAAGAACCGACATTTAACTAAATGTAAAGTTACAAATAATGGATTGATTCAGTTTTAGTGGTTATTTTGAGGTGTTTTATGTCACATATATCAAATCATATTTAAAGAACCAATTGTAATTACATAGTGACTGACATTATCACAGTTATGCCTAGAATGAGGAAGAGGCTAGTTAGAAAGGACAGAGAATATCTGGGGCTTAAAGTGGTGGTAAGGAGCTTCTATTTCTTGAAATCCTTCTATCCAGTAGAGTGATAAAAGATCTTTCTCACTTCACTTACTTCTGCATGATTTATTAGATTAATGTAGAAGGGAGTCACAGAGGCTAGCAAATTCCCCACAGTATGCCCACAGAAGATATTTTGAAATGCATCTAATGATCATATTGTAATCTCAAACATGCCAAAAGATGATGTTCCTTATCCTAACACACTAACACTAATACCTTCTTCCAACTAATGGTGTATTTATATGTTGTGTATGTTTTTGTCTCAATTTCATTTTTATTTCCCATTCAGAGTACATTAGTTTAGGTCCAGTTTAATGTGCTCAAAAATCCATTAAATTCCTTTTAAATGGCCATATGACAGTAAAATCAGTCATGCTCTAAGAAAAAATAAAAATAAAAAAACTTCTACCTACTAACCTGAGAGTCCAAGCCCTTCTGAATGCAATTCACTTATGGGATCAGATACAAACTGCAAAAATGAATTGTTAAAAATTGAATCCTAGGCCGGTCGCTTTTGGGAGGCTGAGGCAGGCAGATCACATGAGGTCAGGAGTTTGAGACCAGCCTGGCCAATGTGGTGAAACCCCGTCTCTACTAAAAACGTAAAAATTAGCCAGGCGTGGTGGTGCATGCCTGTAATCCCAGCTACTCAGGAGGCTGAGGCACAAGAATCACTTGAACCTGGGACGCAGAGGTTGCAGTGAGCCAAGATTGTGCCGCTGCACTCCAGCCTGGGCGACAGAGTGACTCTGTCTCAAAAAACAAAACAAAACAAAATTGAAACCTAAAAAACCACAAAAACTTTAAAAACAAACTATACAAGAGTAAAAACACTTCACAGAAATATTAACAGATTTTCTTTTGTTTTATTTTAAAACTTCTTCAACTCTCAAGTTTCAGCACGAATATACTGATAGGAAAATCTAACTAAATACATGAAATATAAAATTATTTCAGGAAGTAAAAAATAAAGCTCTGTTTTAAAATATTATTTTATTTTGCCAAATCATTAATTATCCCCTTAGAAGCAGGAAAAAAAATGTTGCTATGGCAAACTGAGAAACTTCTATTAGTGGAATTTACATCAGAATGTTAAAATACTGTTTCCTATACCTATCCCTTAAAAACATATTCTCAAATAAACTATGACATTTCTTAAGACAAAACTCCAAAAAGAATTCCTGTCATACTACAAAAAAACAGAAATATATAGATATAATTTCTGATGAGAAACGGTTGAAAAGTAAAATAAGAAAAATGAAATAGAAAAGCACATTATAGATCTTGTAATTATTGCTGGAAAATGGGCACATCATAATATCAACTTGTAATGTCTCTTATTAGTGATTTAATCTATCCAATTAAGGATAACTTTATATAAAACTAACAATGAAATGAGTCCCAAGATTTTTTTTACTATAACACCTACCCATTCTGAAAATAAATTTTAATCTTTGCTTCTTTCAAGTAGACAATTGCTAGATATAAACCTTATATGAGACCTTCTTTAATCATTATCTACCCCTCAATGTCAACTTACTAGTTTTTGTCAGAATGCTAAAACTAAATTTCTGCCAGTAATAAATTCTTGAATTTTATCCACCTGAAAATTTTGAAAAATTCCAGGTCTTAAAGTGCAGTGGAAAATCAATATTGTAACAAAACTCCCAGCCACAATGACAAGGCCATCAAATGTATATGTTTCATCAGCATTTTTATAGGACTTAAAAATTCTAAAAACAGAGAATCACCTGTCTGCCAGGATGGAGCCCTGAATTGTGGTAAGAGAGTAGTTCCTGAAGCAGCAGCCTGAGCAGTTCGGGATTCAGCAGTAGACAGAAAATTCATCACTGAAGACTCTTTAGTGTTACTGCTGGCACTGTTCACACTAGTATCAAATATTCCAGAAAGACCTAAATTTGAAGATAAAATGTATCCCAAAGTAAAAAAAAAAATATGTACTTGTATAAAATTATATTCCTGACTCTATTTTAAAATTTCTGAAAATTAAGGCCAAAACATTCTACAACCCCAGATGGTTTTATTTTGATAGTAAACATATTAATTTGACCAAGCATATTTATAATTTAAAATCTCCAAAGATGCATGAAAGATCTTTTAATTTATTAATTATATAAATATTCCGTTGGTAAAAACCAAAGCTTTGGTCGGGCGTGGCGGCTCATGCCTGTAATCCCAGCACTTCTGGAAGCCGAGGTGGAAGGATCACAAGGTCAGGAGTTTGAGACCAGCCTGGCCAATATGGTGGAAACCCCGCCTCTACTAAAAAATACAATAATTAACGGGGCATGGTGGCAGGTGCCTGTAGTCCCAGCTACTCGGGAGGCTGAAGCAGGAGAATCACTTGAACCCAGGAGGTGGAGGTTGCAGTCAGCCAAGATCACGCCACTGCACTCCAGCCCAGCCGACAGAGCGAGACTCCATGTCAAAAATAAAAACAAAAAACAAGCTTTTACTCTCATTTCATTTCCCATGGCATGAGTATGTCCTACACATTCAGAACTCAACACATGAAAATTGGTTTTTCTTCTTATTCACTAAATGTACCCAGACTCATAGTATATTTCACAAGAGAATTGTTACCAGTAGGCTGAGGTGTGGGAGCATATCCAGGAAGCTGATGAGAGGCTGCAAAACTCTGTCTCTGAAGGAGATCTGTTTCAGAGTGTGAGGGATGTCCTTCTTCATAGCTTAAACTAGAGGACATTAAAAATCAGTGACCAAAATACACAGTCCAAACCATCTGATAAAAAAAACTTCTAGAAGAACAACTATAAAAGTAGTAGAAATCTTTGACCAATTTCCTGACCTATAGATTAGTGGATCAAACACAGTCTGACAAACTATCACAATGGAGGAAATATATTTAAGATGCATTAGGAAGAAAAATAATACACAGTATTTTCTTTAATTCAATTCTACCTCAAACAAGAGTCTTTTTACTGGGAGAGGTAATGTGGTACAGAAGAAAAAGTAATATCCTGGACAACAGAGAGCTGAATTCATTGTACAGGCTCTACTTCTGGCTTACAGTGTAATTTAAATAAGGGACTCAATTATTGTTAGACTAATTTCATCTGTATAAAAAAAGGACCAGATGAAATAACCTCCATAACCTTTCTAATTATAGTATTCTATGGAATAACAGATAATTCAAATAAATAATTAATACTATTTCCCAATAACTCACTGAGAAAACTTCAAGCTCAAACATTTTCAGAGTAGTCCAAAACAAGATTTTCCCCCCTCTCCTTGGAAAGGAAAGGTTATGTTTTTATTTTGAATATTTTAAACCCATAGAAAGAAATAAAAAATACAATGAACACCATATACCTGTCCCTTAAGATTCAACAACTATTAAGATTTTCTAACATTTATTTTTCTCTATACACACATACCCACTTTTCTTTTTTTTGCTAAACAACTTGAAAATAACTTGGAGATATCATCAGTTGCATCTCATAGGAATAAGGACATTCTTATATAACCAGATATCATCAGACATTAGCATTAATTCAATAATCATGTAATATATAGGTCATATTCCAGTTTCCCCAATTATTGCCAAACATCTAAAAGTCTTAAGCTCTTTTTAACTAGGATTCAACCAGAATTCAGTAATTTCATTTGGTTATTTCTCTAACTTAGTATCAGTGCCTTCACCCAACCCCTAATCCCAAATCCCTTGACCTTTTGAAGAATCCAGGGCAACTAAATTATAAGATGTCCCAAATTCTGGATTTGTCTTAAGAAGACAGGGTCTCTGTCACCCAGGCTAGAGTGCAGCAGCTGGATCATAGCTCATTGTAGCCTCCAACTCCTGGGCTCGAGCAATCCTCCTGCCTCAGCCTCGCAAGTAGCTGGGACTACAGACATGAGCCACCACACCTGACCTGTTGTGTACTTCTTATTGCATCACATGAGGAAGCACACCGTGTCAGTTTGTCTCATTACTGACGATTCTGAGCTTGAAGTCGTTAAGGTAATGTATCCTTATTAATGTCTGCAGCACAGCCTGGTGTGGTGGCTCATGCCTGTAATCCCAGTACTTTGGGAGGGTGAGGCAGGCGGATCACTCGAGGTCAGGAGTTCGAGACCAGCCTGGCCAACATGGCAAAACCCCATCTCTACTAAAAATACAAAAATTAGCTGGGCGTGGTGGCATAGGTCTCGAATTTCAGCTACTCTGTAGGTTGAGGCACAAGAATCGCTTGAACCCAGGAGGCAGACGTTGCAGTGAGCTGAGATTGCACCATTGCACTCCAGCCTGGGTGACAGAACAAGACTCTGTCTGCAAAAAATAAATAAGTAAATAAATAAAAAAGCGATGTATCAACATTCCAGTAGTTTTGCATCTTTGTCAATATTTGATCTTTTCAGTCTTCTTAATTTTAGCCATTCTAGGTGGGTTCAGTGGAGTATCATTGGGCTTAATTTGCATTTCTCTGATAACATACGAGGTGCGTTTTTCTGTATGTTTGTAAGGCTATTCTTTTAGCTTCTCTAGTGAAGTTTATTCAAATCTTTAGCCCTTTTAAAAGATCTAGGTTGTCATCAATTTCATTACTGGGTATACATCCAAAAGGAAACAAGTCATTCTACCAAAAAGACATTGACTTGCATGTTCATTGCAGCATTATTCACAATAGCAAAGACATGGAGTCAACCCACACGTGCCCATCAACGGTTGACTGGATAAAGAAAATGTGGTACACAAACATCTTAGAATACCACACAACCATTAAAAAGAACAAAATCATGTCCTTTGCAGCGATATGGATGCTGCTGGAGGCTATAATCCTAATCAAATTAATGCAGGCACAGAAAACCAAATACCACATGTTCTCATTAATAAGTGGGAGCTAAACATTGGGTACTTGGAAATAAAGATGGCAATAATAGAAACTGGGGGCTACTAGAGGAGGGAAGAAGGGGGTAAGGACTGGAAAACAAACTGTCAGCTACTATGCTCAGTACCCAGGTGACAGGATCATTTGTATTCCAAACTTCAGCATCATGCTGTAACAAACCTGCACATGTACCCCCTGAATCTAAAATAAAAGCTGAAAATAAAACCAAACCTGGGTTGTTTCCCTTCTTATTGGGTTTTAAGAGTTCTTTACATACCCTGGATCAAAATTCATTGTCAAATATATGTATTGGGAGTATTTTCTCCCAGTCTATTGGCTTGCCTTTTCATTCTCTTTCATTTTCCAGTGTCTTTATTTATTCCTTTTTTTTTTTTGAGACAGGGTCTCACTCCAGTCGCCCAGCCTCAATTGCAGTGGCATGATCACGGCTCACTACAGCCTCCACTTCCCAGGCTCAGGTGATTCTCTCACCTCAGTCTCCCGAGTAGCTGGGACCATAGGCGTGCACCACCACCACCAGCTAACTTTTTGTAGAGACAAAGCTTGTCCATGTTGCCCAGGCTGGTCTGGAACTCCTGGACTCAAACAAGCAATCTACCCACCTTGGACTCCCAAAGTGCTAGGATTACAGGTGTGAGCCACCACACCTGGCCTCCATTGTCTTTAAATAATGAGGTTTTAATTTTTGCTCAATGTGAATTATCAAGATTTTTTGTTTTATAGTTTGTGCTTTTGGTGTCCTAAGAAATCTTCACCAACCCAAAGTCACTAATACATTCTCCTATTGTTTTATTTTGTAAGTTTTAATGTTTTTGCTTTTATGTTTAGGTCTGTGACTCATTTTGAGATCTTTTTGTGTGTATGGTATGAGGTAAAGTTCAAGGTTCAAATTTTTCACATTTTTGCTTTTTAAAAATTAGGTATAATTTGCATAGGTAGAATTCACCTTTTCTAGGGCTTTTTTTTTTTTTTAATGAGATGGAATCTTGCTCTGTTGCCAGGCTGGAGTGCAATGGTGCGATCTCAGTTCACTGCAACCTCCACTTTCCGGGTTCAAGCGATTCCCCTGCCTCAGCCTCCTGAGTAGCTGGGACTACAGGCACCCGCCATCACACCTGGCTAATTTTTTATATTTTAGTAGAGATGGGGTTTCACCATGTTGGCCGGGATGGTCTTGATCTTCTGATCTCGTGATCCACCCGCCTTGGCCTCCCAAAGTGCTGGGATTACAGGTGTGAGCCACCGTGCCCGGCCTTTTTTTTTGAGATAAGAGTCTCACTCTGTTGCCCAGGCTGGAGTGTAGTGGTGTGATCTTGGCTCACCACAACCTCCACCTCCTAGGTTCAAGCAATTCTCCTGCCTCAGCCTCCTGAGTAGCTGGGATTACAGGCGTGCACCACTGCGCCAGGCTAATTTTTTTTGTATTTTTAGTAGAGACGGGGTTTTGCCATGTTGGCCAGGCTGGTCTTAAACTCCTGACCTCAGGTGATCTGCCCACTTCGGCCTCCCAAAGTGCTGGGATTACAGGCGTGAGCCACTGTGCCCAGCCCTCTAGTGTGTGTTTTCATACCTGCATAAACAAACCACAGAAACCAAGGGAGAGAACACTTCCATCACCACAAAGATTCCCCCTGCCTCTCTGCAGTGAACCCATCCTACCACCAAGTCCCCAGATCTGTTTTCTGCTTCTGTGATTTTGCTTTTTCCAAAATGTCATATAGATGGAATCATTTAATATGTAGTCTTTATGTCTGGCTTTTCACTTAGTGTAACACCTCTGAGATTCATCTATGTTGTTATTTCTATCAGTGATTCATTCCTTTTTATTGCTGAGCAGTATTCCATTGCATGGTTGTACCACAGGTTGGTTTGTTTTTTAAAACCTCACCAGTTGAGAGACATCTGGGGCAATCATGAATATAGCTGCTATACACATGTGCATAAGTTTTTGTGTGAACATAAGTTTTAATTTCACTTGAGTAGAGAGATGGCTGAGTTATACAGTAATGTATCTTTAACTCAGATAAACTGCATGTTTTCCAGAGTGGCTATAACATTTTACATTCCCACCAATAATGTATGTCTAGTAACTCTGCATCCATATGGGCCCTAGGTATTGTTAGTTTGTAAGTTGTTACTTAAAAAAAAAAATTAGGCCGGGCATGGTGGCTCACGCCTATAATCCCAGCACTTTGGGAGGCTGAGGTGGGTGGATCACTTGAAGTCAGGAGTTCAAGACCAGCCTGGCCAACATGGCAAAACCCCATCTCTACTAAAAATACAAAAATTATCCAGGCATGGTGGCACAGGTCTGTAATTCTAGCTACTCAGGAGGCTGAGGCATGAAAACCAATTGAACCTGGGAGGCGGAGGTTGCAATGAGCCGAGATCACACCACTGCACTCCAGCCTGGGCGACAGAGTGAGACTCTGGCTCAAAAAAAAAATTAGCCATTCTAATTGATGTGCAATAAGTATCTCACCATCTGCCATGTAGAAATCTTTAGTAAAAGTACTACTGAAATATTCTGCCCATTTTTATTGGGTTGATTTCTATTATTGAGTTTAGAGAGTTGCTTATATATTCTGGAGCAAGTTCTTGGCCAGTTATGTTTTGCAAATATTTTCTCCCACCCGGTGGCTTTCATTCTTGCAACAGTATCTTTAGAAGGGCAAAAGCTCTTAATTTTGATCAGTTTTTAATTTATCTATTGTACTTTTGGTGTTGTACCTAAGAAATCTTTGCCTAATTTAAGATCTCAAAGATTTTCTGTTTTCTTCTGGAAGTTTTATAGTATTAACTTTTCCATTTAGGGCTATAATCCATTTGGAGTTAATTTTTTATACGTGGTGTAAAAGGTTGATACTCATTTTTAAAATTTCAATGTGCGATGGTTCCAGCACTATATATTGAAAAGATTATTCTTTACCTATTGAATTGTCTTGGCACCTCTGTCAAAAACCAATAAATCATATATATGGGTTTCTATTTCTTGACTATAGTGTTACACTGACCAATGTCTGTTCATATAAATCAATCCACAAATAACTATATTTTTATACAACTGTGTTTATAGTGTCTTCAATTCAATAACACAAATCTTCCAAATTTGTTCTTTTTCCAAAATTGTTTTGCTGTGCTAGGTAGTTCCACGTACATTTGAGTTAGCTTGTCAATTTCTATGACAACAAAAAAACTGTATTGAATCTAAACATCAATTTGGGAAAAACTATACCATCTTAAAAGTACTGAATCTTTTAAGCCATGAATATGGTATAGCTGTTTCTGGTCTTTAATTTCTCTCAACAATCTTTTGTAGTGTTTAGTGTATAATTCTTACATGTATTTTGTTAAATTTATCTCTAAGTATCTTTTGCTATTCTGTTCTAAATGATTTTGTAAAAAAACAATTTGGAATACACCTTTCATACCATAAAGGTCACCCTTTTAAAGTATGCTAATCAGTGGTTTTTAGAATATTCAGACTTGTCCAACTGTCACCACAATCTAATTTTAGAATATTTTGATCACCCCCCAAATAAACGTGTATCCATGAGCAATTGGTCCTATTTCCCTCCTCTCTTCTGCCCCTGGCAATCACTGATCTACCTTCTGTCTCTATGGATTTGCCTATTCAGAATAACTTATAAAAACTGAATCATACTACATGTGGCCTTTTATGACTGGCTTCCTTCACTAAATATGTTTTCAAGGTTCACCTTATTACAACATGGATATATCAGTACCTCATTCCTTTTTAGGGCTGAATATTCCATTGTATGGATATACCACATTTTGTTTATCCATTCATCAGCTGATGGACATTTGGGTTGTTTCTACTTTTGGGCTATCATGACGATGCTATGAACATTCACGTACAAGTTTTTGTATAGATGTATGTTTTAATTTCTCTTGGGTATATATATCCAGGAGTGAAATTGCTGGGTCAAATGAAAACTCCATGTTTAACATTTTGAGAAATGGCCAAACTGTTTTCCAAAGTGGCTGTACCATTTTACATTCCCACCAGCAAAGTATAAGTTATAATTTCTCAACATTCTCACTAATATTTATTATCTGTATTTCTCATCTATAGTAGACATCCTAACAGGTGTGGAGTGGTTCTGATTTGCATTTACCTCATTATGACTAATAATGTACAGCATCTCTGCATGTGCTTACTGACCACTTGCATCTTCTTTGGACAAGTGTCTACTCACATGCTTTGCTCATATTTTACCTGGGTTATCTTTTTATTATTAAAGTATAAGAGTTCTTTAAATATGCTGGATACAAGTCCCTGATAAATCTGATTTTTAACATTGTTTTCCATTCATTGGTTATCTTTTCACTTTCTGATGGTATCATGTACAGCACAAAAATTTTTTATTTTGAAGTCCAATTAATTTTTTCCTTTGTCACACTCATGCTTTTGATAGCATATCTAAGAAATAACTTGTAATCCAAGGTCATGAAGATTTATGCCCATGTTTTCTCTAAGAGTTTTTTAGTTTTAGCTTTTACATTTAGGATGACAGATCCATTTCAAATTAATTATTTTATATGGTGTGAGGTAGGAGTCCAGTTTCATTCTTTTGCTACTCAAAGTATAATGTAGAAATCCCTTAATACAAAAACCCAAATGCCCAACTGCTATTTTCAAAATACTCTTACGATTTTATATGCTTTTAAAATGATCATAGCAATCATTCTCTATATTAAAACAAGCTACATGTGTATTTCCTTACTCTGGTGGGCAGAGCCCAGAAGCAATGACACTCCAGCAGCAAAGAACATACCTAGTGCCCAGATTGGTTTCTCGTACCATTCTCCAAGAAAAAGGAACCAAGGCTCCTTGGAGAAATGGCTGATTCTAGTACTGGGGCAGGAAATATACAAGATGAGTCTGGAGTATCTTGTAGTGCCAGAAAGTAAGAAAGTGCTAAAAAGAAAGGGGGCAGAGAGGGAGGGAGAAAAAAAGAGAGAAAAGACATTTATGTCAAAGGAACACACAAGCTAATTGAAAAGAGTTCCCAATGACCAAAGCAGGAACATTTTGAGCAACAAAATAGTACTGGCTTGTAACCCGAAGTATAAAATATATATCCATGGGTCCATACTGATAATTATTAAACTATTGAATAAACAGAGAGGAAGAGACAAATTTCCCTTGAAGAATTCCCAATTAATTTATGTAGATTCTCTACCCTGAAGGAGGGAGACCATAACTCCCCACTCAGGTGTGGACTGCACACAGTGACACCTTTCCAGAGTATAGTATTGAAAGGAGGAAAAAAAGAGTAACTTTACAGTGTAGAAACCTGACAAGAATCGACCAGGTGATAAAGGCTTTTATCAGTAGTGATAAATCACGTTGATAGCATGTACCACTGACAGGATGTGATGAAAGTGACACTTTGCCCCTGTGGTCTCCCTCCTCAAAACCAGTAACACCGGTCTAAACATGAAAAGAAAAAACATTAGGCAAATTCCAAAAGAGGGGTATCCTACAAAATACTTGCCCAGTACTTCTGAAAACTGTGAAGGTTATCAAAAGCAAAGTAATAAGAGGTTGAGGCCGGAGAAGTGCTTGATACCAGACTGAGCACCATAGCAGTACTCAGTCTCTAAAAAACTTTAAAAAATTTGCCAGGCATAGTGGTGCTTGCCTGTAGTTCCCAGCTACACATTTTGGCCCAGGAGTTCATAGGTGATCATGCCACTGAACTCTAGCCTGGATGACAGAGCAAGACTGTCTCTAAAAAACAAAACCGCAACAACAAAAACAACAAACTAAGCTGGAAAAACTGTCATAGATAAGAGGAGACAGAAAAAGACATTAAGTAAATCTATGGAAATCTGAATAAACTATAGGCTTTAGTTAATAATACTGTATTAATATTGGTTCATTAACTGTAACAAATGTCCCATACCAATGCAAGATGGTAATAATAGGGAAAACTAGGTGGGGGGGTGTATGGGAACTCTATACTATGTTCCTGATTTTTCTGTAAATCTAAAACAGTTCCCAAAAATGAAGTCTACATTTAAAAAAATGTAAGCCATGCTAAATCTAAACACAACTTCCTAAGTGTTAGAATAATTATTGATCTAATTTATAAATATCAGGGGTTTTTGGGGGGAAGAGGGTGTTCCTTATAAATCTTTGCTAACTCCAATCACTTCTTGAACAGGCAAGGAATTATTATACCTAACTGGTTTCCTTGCCTCTGCTCTTGCCCCTCCTTCCCCTCATCCTCAGCCTGAGTCACTCTC
This sequence comes from Gorilla gorilla gorilla, assembly GCF_029281585.2. NCBI lineage: Eukaryota > Metazoa > Chordata > Mammalia > Primates > Hominidae > Gorilla > Gorilla gorilla. The sequence goes on along the minus strand of NC_073233.2, from coordinate 39,270,043 downwards.
TTGAAAAGGTAAAATCAAATCATGAAAAACTTTCCAACGGCTTCCCACCTCACAAGAGCCACAACTTCTTACAAAGTTCTCAAGGCACTACATGATCTAGTTGCTGCTCCCTTACACCTCTGATTTTAGCTCCTATTTTTTACTTCCAGCCAGACAGGTCTCTTGCCTCATCCCTCAAACTCACTCCTCATTTCCCCTTAGGTCTCTGCTTAAATTTCACCTCTCAAGATTTCCCTGACCACCCCATATAAAACAACATCCTTACTCTGTCCTCTCTCTCCACATGCCCTAACCCTCTTTATTTTTCTCCATGCATTAATAAACACTCAACATACTATATGTATTTACTATATATAGTATGCTAGTTTGCCCAGTATGCACTGAAAGGTAAACTCCTTAAGGACAGGGCCTTTGCTTTATTCACTGGTACATCCCAAGCACCCAGAATAGTATGTGGTACACAGCAGGTACTCATAAATAATTACAACCCATGTACAGTTTCGGAAGAGAAATCAGCTTCAAGTTAGAGCTCAACAATCTCTCAAACTTCTACTGAGTGCCTACTTGACTGGGCAGGCATTCTGTTAAGGACTAGGGATTCAAAAATGAAAGATTAAGCCAGTAGGTCACTCCATGCTAATTAAAAACTGAATTATCTGAGACTTAATATTATTAATTTTAGGCATTATATCAGGATTTCATATAAGGCCAAAACCTACTTGAGCTACCATCTAATGATATTAATTACTGAAGCACAAAACAAGAGAGCTCCACATCATAAGTTACAGAAAGCAATACAGAGAAATGCTTTTTTTTTTTTTGAGACAGAGTCTCACATTGTCACCCAGGCTGGAGTGCAATGGCACGATCTCAGCTCACTGCAACCTCTGCCTCTGAGGTTCAAGCGATTCTCCTGCCTCTCCCAAGTAGCTGGGACTATAGGCCGGTGCCACCACGCCCAGTTAGTTTTTGTATTTTTAGTGGAGATGGGGTTTCACCATGTTGGCTAGGCTGGTCTTGAACTCCTGATCTCAAGTGATCCGCCCACCTCGGCCTCCCAAAGTGCTGGGATTACAGACATGAGCCACCACACCTGGCCATAAAATAGGGTTTTTTAGTATCTTGTGTTCAATGGGATAAAGATTACATTTGACATTAAGTTAGCTGTGAATAAAGCAACAGTAGTTAACTGAATTAAGAAAATATTAATAAAATCTCATGCCTCCCTCAAAAAGTTAAACATCATTACCACATGGCCCAGCAACCGTACTCCCATATACCCATGAGAATGGAAACATGTTCACACAAAAACTTGTACATAAATGTTCGTAGCAACATTATTCATAATAGTCAAAAGGTGGAAACAATCCAAATGTGCAAAAACTAATAAATGAATAAACAAAACGTGATGTAGTCAAACAAAGGAATATTATTCACCCACAAAGAGGCACAAAATACTGATACATGCTACAGCCTGGAGGAATCTGGAAGTACTATGCTAAATGAAAGAAGCCAAACACAAAAGACCACATATAATTCCATTTAGAGTCATGCCCAGCCGGGCGTGGTGGCTCACACCTGTAATCCCAGCACTGTGGGAGGCCGAGGTGGGTGGATCACCTGAGGTCAGGAGTTCGAGACCAGCCTGGCCAGCATGGCAAAACCCTGTCTCTACTAAAAATACAAAAATTAGCTGGGTGTGGTGGCATGCATCTGTAGTCCCAGCTACTCAGGAGGCTGAGGCAGGAGAATCACTTGAACCCAGGAGGTGGAGGTTGCAGTGAGCTGAGATCACGCCACTGCACTCCAGCCTGGGCAACAGAGCGAGACTCTAAGACTCCATCTCAAAAAAAAAAAAAAAAAAATAGAGTCATGCCCAACATAACAATGTTTCAATCAACAGACCACATGTACAACTTACAATACCTTATTTTTACTGTACCTTTTCCATGTTTAGGGGTGTTTAGATACACCAATACTTACCATTGTGTTACAACTGCCTAGAGTATTCAGGGCAGTAAGATCCTGTACAGGTTTGTAGCCTAGGATTGACAGATCATACCATATAGCCTAGGTGTGTACAGTCTACACCATCTAGGTTTGTGTAAGTATACCCTAAGATGTTTGCACAGTGATATAATTGCCTAACGACACATTTCTCTGAACATACCCCTTTTGTCAAGTGAGGCATGGCTATATATGAAATGTCCCAAACAAGCAAATCCATGGAGACAGATTACTGCATTTGCTAGGGTCTGGGGAGAGGGGAAACTAGGAAAAGACTGCTACTGGGTATGTGTTTCTTTATTAGGTAATGAAAATGCTCTAGAAATTAGATAATGGTGATGGTTGTACAACCTTGTGAGTATTCTAAAAATTATTGAATTGTACGATTTAAAATGGTCACTCATCCATGTAAATTGTATCAATAAAAATTATATTCATCCAGCCGAGCGCGGTGGCTCATGCCCGTAATCCCAGCATTTTGGGAGGCCGAGGCAGGTGGATCACCTGAGGTCGGGAGTTGGAGACCAGCCTGACCAACATAGAGAAACCCTGTCTCTACTCAAAATACAAAATTAGCCAGGTGTGGTGGCGCATGCCTGTAATCCCAGCTACTCGGGAGGCTGAGGCAGGAGAACTGCTTGAACCCAGGAGTTGGAGATCACACCACTGCACTCCAGCCTAGGCAACAAGAGTGAAACTCCATCTCAAAAAAAAAAAAATTATATTCATCCAACCTTAGTGATCATTTTTAATTTTTCATGAACACTACCAAACAAGAAGGTGGTTTCTAGATAAGCCTTGCTGTCATGCATGTATTCAATCTTTTATGGTTGGCCCATCTCCATATACCATATAATAATGTTTTTTAAAAATCTGTATGCTTTATGGTTTTAAAATCAATTTCAGAAGGTATTAATCTTAGCAATAATAATCTGATGTACCGGTCTGTTGAGATTGTTTATTTTTTAATCAAAAGCCAGAATTTCTTTTTTATAATCCTAAAAGGAAAAAGCATGCCTCAAAACATGGTCTTGATTTGTAATTCCGTGTTTGGACCAGTATAGACTCGTCTTTGAATATAGGTACATTTATGTAAGATAGGACCTACTGTGGCCCAGCATAGCCCTTCTTAATCCCCAAGCCCTGGGTAGTCGTGGTAGGGAGAGAATAGTAAACTTTTACCATCACCTTACAAACTCCAAGTATTACCTCAGCTAAATCCTAGAGAAGAATGAACCAAGTCTCAATCTTCATATTCCCAGCCCCAGCATAAAACAAATCTTCTATCTCCTCCCCACACTCATGAGTAAGGTATGAAATTGAGGACAAGGAAGGTTAGAATTTTGCAAAGGGAAGTATCATCTTCTTTCAGTCACTGTCACATTTAAAAAAAAAAAATTATAATTTTCTTAAATAACCAAAACAGGCCAGGTGCAGTGGCTCACACCCATAATCCCAGCACTTTGGGAGGCCAAGGCTGGAGGATTGTTTGAGTCCAGTAATTCAAGATCAGCCTGGGCAACACAGTGAGACCCCATCTCTACAAAAAATAATTAGCTGGGCATAGTGGCACCTGTAGTCCAAGCTACTCAGGGGGCTAAGGTGGGAGGATGGCTTGAGCCCAGCAGGTCAAGGCTACAGTGAGCCGTGATCAGGCCGCTGCACTTCAGCTTGGGGAACAGAGCGAGACTGTCTCAAAACAAAAACAACAACAACAAAAATTGAAACAAACCAACAAAGATTAGTTATCTGATTACCACTCTCTACACTGTTTAAGTGTGATCATTTTTTAGTCAACTTCACTATAACAAAGAAAATTAATTTCTAAAGCAGATATAGCTGAGGCAAAAAATTCATCAAAATGTCCACTCATGCAGTGAAGATAGTATATGACTGTAAGATAAAATGCTTTTAAATATATGCTCTTATGGTTTACACCCAGATATTAATAACATATAAACCTACTCCTTGGGTAGCCTACTCTTATGTTTATGATGCTTAAGAAATAAAACACATTCCAGGTTTAAAAATCAATTAGCAAATGTTTCATGAAATATGTTAAATCTGAGAAAACAAGCCAGTACTTGCACACAAGTAATAAGTTATTTAAGCACTGAATAAATGATTTTGCCTTAAGTAGTCATATCACTTTGTTCTTTTTGTGTTAAATAATTTGGTCACAAATACCTAGAATATAATAAAAATAGAATTCTCTTTAAGCTTTGAAAATATTGTTACAGTTTTAGGTATATCAGCTTTTCATAGTTGAGAAAAATAAACATTCTGGATTGGAAGGTAGGAGCCCCAAATTCCAGTCCTGATTCTGCAAATAAATGCTACAAGACTTTGAGCAAAGTATATAATCTTGTAGAATACTTGTTTTCCTACTTATAAAGCCTAATGTTCTTTGTAGTTCTAATATTCTCAGTTAAGATAAATATTTTTACTTTATTTAGCACACAGTATTCTTTGGTATAAAATCCGAATAGAAATAAACACTAAGTCCACTGAATTAAATCTGCGTGGAACTCTAGCATATACCTATCCCATTCATACCTAAATGCCAAATATTTTAAAATCTTTGTTTTAGCTAATCCAGTTTGATAATTTAAAAGCAAAAACATGTAGCCTAAGAATAATCAGCTCTTATCAAGAAATTATTTATCATGAATTTGAAAAAAGAAACTAGGGAACTTTGAAACAACTGTGTAACAGCTGTATAAAAGCATAGCTCTGCAAACAGGCTACAGGATTCAAATCCAGTTCTATATAAATTCTGTGACTTAGAGGCTAGCCACACTTGGTTAGACTTAACCAAGTCTCCGTTTCCTCAACAGTAAAATATGGGTAATAGTAACACCTACCTTCATCAGGTTGTTGTGAGAGTAAACAATAAAGCACATACGGTCAGCAGCAACTAGCACAGTCCAGCAACTGGCGCATAATGAATGCTGAATCAATGCTATTATTGTTGCACCTAAAGGTAAGGTCTGCATTTATACAACTGACATTTACTGACTGCCAAGTGTTATGCTAGGAACTAGAGAAATAAAAGAGCATAAGTAAATAAACATAACACAATCTGGGAAGACTTCCTCTAGGACATGACAACTGAGTATTAAAAGGACGAGGAAAGACCAGTTGCGGTAGCTCGCACCTGTAATCCCAGCATTTTGGGAGGCCAAGGTGGGCGGATCATGAGGTCAAGAGATCGAGACCATCCTGGCTAACATGATGAAACCCCGTCTCTACTAAAATAAATACAAAAAATTAGCTGGGCATGGTGGCGCGCACCTGTAGTCCCAGCTACTCGGGAGGCTGAGGCAGGAGAATGGCATGAACCCAGGAGGCAGAGCTTGCAGTGAGCCGAGATCGCGCCACGGCACTCCAGCCTGGGCAACAAAGCAAGACTCCATCTTAAAAAAAAAAAAAAAAAAAAGGAAGAGGAGACATTATCCAGGGAAAGCAAAAGAAAAGAAGGTTCCAAGAAGATAAAAATCACATATATGAAGACCTAGAAATATCCCTAAGATGGCACATTAGAACTGTAGTAATTCAGCATGGTTGTATTGGAGAACAGGGATATGAGGTAGACAGGAACCAAACTATGGAATATTACATACCAAAATAAGGATCTCACATTTTATCTTCAAGGGAATCAAGAGCCTCTCAAGAATTTTAGTAACAGTTAAATTTATACTTTTTTGAGACAGGGACTTGCTCTGTTGCCCAGGCTGGAGTGCAGTGGTGTGATCATAACTCACCCTAGGTGTGACCTTCCAGGCTCAAGCAATCCTCCCACATCAGCCTTCTGAGTAGCTGGGAACAAAGACGTGCGACACCATGTCTGGCCAGTTTTTTAAATATCTTTTTGTAGAGACAAGGTCTCCCTATATTGCCCAGGCTGGTCTTGAACTCCTGGACTCAAGCGATTCTTCCACCTCCACCTCCTAATGTGCTGGGATTAAAGGCGTGAGCCACTTTGCCTGGCCTAAAGAATGGTCTGTAACCAGGCGTGCTCATCAGCGTCACCTGGTTAGTTTTTTCAAACTATATACATCCAGATCTCCCTTTCAGAAATTATTGATTAGTAGTTCTGACATGTGACATGGGACCCTGTAAGTTCACTTTGAAAAGTTCAAAGGAATCATTATCTTAGATAATCTGATAAATACTGTGCAGAACAGAGCAAACCTTAAAGAGAGAAGGCCAAGATCCTACTGCAGAAATCCAGGTAAGAAATTATGAGGGCAAAACAGTGGCAATAGCTAGATACTTAGGAATTCTTAAAAAATACAATTGAGAAGACTTGCGGGGAAGACAGGAATCATGAATGACAGTGAGCCACCCATAAGGCTGAACAAACATGGACGGTTTCAATTTTGAAAGCACTGAGTTTGAGGTGTTAAAGAGACATATTGTGAGAAATAATTGAAAGAGGGCTAATGAATATTCCTACTTAGGACTCAGAAGAGAAATCTGAGCTGGAAATAAAAAATTGGGGATCGTTACAAATTGAGTGTTTTTTGAAGTCATGGAAGTAAATGAAAATGTCCAAGAGTGAGTCACATCAGAAGTGGGCTAAGGGCAGAAATTATAGAGACACTGCTTTACATATGACCAACAATATTAATTTCCTGCTTCTCAAGGATGTTACTTATCTGCAAATCAAAATTCCTTGCAACTCAACTGAAGTACCACTCTTCCCTCTTCCACTTAAGATATCACAGAAATAAATGAGTAATAATACTATTATAGGGTGTATTAGTCCATTTTCACACTGCTATAAAGAATGATGTGAAACTAGGTAACTTAAAAAGAAAAGAGGTTTAATCGACTTACAGTTCAGCATGGCTGGGGAGGCCTCAGGAAACTTACAATCATGGCAGAAGGTGAAGGGGAAGCAAGGCATGTCTTCACAAGGTGGCAGGAGAGACAGCAAGTGCAAGGGAAACTGCCACTTTTAAATTGTCAGATCTCGTGAGAACTCCTTTACTATCGTGAGAACAGCATGGTGGAAACCACCCCCATGAGCCAGTTACCTTCCATGTCAAGGTCTCCCTTGACATGTGGGGATTACAATTTGAGATGAGATATGGGTGGGGACACAGAGCCAAACCATATCATAGGGATCAACTCTATCTTATTTAAAGACAATGAGTAATCATTCATAACTTGGTACTTTTTTATTTTTTTATTTCTTCTAAAAAATAATGGGATACATGTGCAGAACATACAGGTTTGTTACACAGGTATACATATGCCATGGTGGTTTGCTGCACCTACTGACCCATACTCTTAAGTTCCTTCCCGTCTTCCCCCACCACCCCCAGGAGGCCCTGGTGTGTGTTGTTCCCCTCTCTGTGTCCATGTCATAACTTGGTACTTTTAAAATCAATTACCTGAGATGCAGATTTAAGGGAAAGGTAGAGGAAGAGGAAACCATAAGGAAGAATAAGAAAGTTTAACTAAAAACTTAAGAGGAAAACCAGGAATGTCTCCAAAAATCAAAGGAACTGTAAGTTTCAAGAAAGGAGGACTAACTGCTGCAGTAAGATTAGACAGCTAGAGAAACTGAGGAGACAGTAATAATAAATCAAGCAGAGCTATAACACACATATTACATATACATTACCTATACAATTATTACATTGTACTATCTCCTCCCACAACCCCTTGCGCTACAAAGTTCTGTGGACCAGAAGGCTAGGACCAAAACAGAAAAAGCCAACTGGAACAATAAAGTAGTTATAACAGTGGCATGAGGGAGGTAGGAAAAGGTAGGGAAAAGGAAGAAGAAAGTGCTTGTAAATCCTAATTTATGGCCTAGATCTAAAATGTCCATTTTGATTTTTACTCTATTTACCTTTGATCTTAAAGTTTTTGTTTAAAAATTCTCATTATATTGGCAGTGTAGCTGCAGAACATTTCTAAGGTATCCATTTCAACATGCTCAACATTATTTTCAAGGGAAAATTTCAACTTAAGTCTCTATGTCTTTACTGAGTATATGCATGCAAAAGGTAGGAGTGAAAGGCATACACAATGACAAAGTTCCTGCCATCATGACCTATTGTTAACTATGGGGGATTAAACAGCATACAAGTGTCTAGCCAATTCTACAAAATAGAATAAAACAAACATATGGCAGAGCAGGGTAAATTAATTTATTCAACAAATATTAGATATTATGTACCAGGCAATGAGCAAGGCACTGGGGATATAATAAAAGGATAAGTCTTTGAAGAGCTTACAGTTTAGTTGTGAGACAGGGTGGTAAATAAAAGGAAACCAACTAATAAAACAATTATAAACTCTATCAAATGAATAAAGAAGAAAAAAGTCTAAATATAGAGATTATGGGAGAAAGAGGACACAGTAATCAGCAATGCCTCCTGAAGAAGGGATCTTAAGCAAGCCCTGCCCCAAACCAAAGGAAGAGAAAGAACAGTTAGGAAAAGGCCTGAAGTGGGAAGAGTCTGGAACACAGAGAAGCTGAAAGAAGACCAGCATATTGTGAGTGTACTAAGGGAAGTGGGCGAGCAGTAGGAGATCGTGGAAAGGTAGTAGTTAACGGTCAGATGTGGAAAACCTTGTGGGCACAATGAGTCTGGATTTCATTCCAAATGCAATGGAAAACCAAAGGATTTTTAAGCATGGGAGTGTCTAAATTACATTTTTTAAACATAGCTACCTGCTACACAACTTCCTTTAGTTTCCGAACTAAAATCGATACCAAGGGAATCCTAAAATCAAAATACACCTTATAATGTCATGACCACACCCCGCCATACACACGACTCCCAAGTAGCTCCAAGTTTCATGAGAAATTACTTTTAAAATAAATGTTAAAGGATCTAGAGTTTAGGACAGGCGCAGTGGCTCACGCCTGTAATCCCAACACTTTGGGAGGCCAAGGTGGGTGGATCACCTGAGGTCAGGAGTTCGAGACCAGCCTGACCAATGTGGCAAAACCTCGTCTCTACTAAAAATACAAAAAAACTGGCCAGGCGTGGTGGTGTGCGCCTGTAGTCCCAACTACTTGGGAGGCTGAGGCAGGAGAATTGCTTGAACCCAGAAGGCGGAGGTTGCAGTGAGCCAAGATCGTGCTACTGCACTCCAGCCTGGGCCACAAGAAGGAAACTCTGACTCAAAAAAAAAAAATGATCTAGAGTTTAATGAACTTGGCTACCAACTGCTGAATAATCTCACGTCATCTTTTAGTTTAAAAAAAATCAGTGGAAATATCAAATCGATAAAGCTGTTGATGATAAAAGATACTTCCCTTCCTTGAACCCAATTTTAGAGAAAATAGAGGTAGAAGAGGCAGATGAGTCAAACATGCTAAACTTTTCAAGAAATGAATGAGCAATAATAAAAAAGACAATCACAAGTGTGGCACAGACATGGGGAAATTGGAACATCCATATATTTCTTTTCATTTTTTGAGATGGAGTCTTGCCCTGTTGCCCAGACTGGAGTGCAGTGGCGCGATCTCAGCTCATTTCAACCTCCGCCTCCTGGATTCAAGCGATTTCCCTGCCTCAGCTTCCCAAGTAGTTGGGACCACAGGCGTGTACCACCACGCCCAGCTAATTTTTATATTTTTAGTAGAGATGAGGTTTCGCTCTGTTGGCCCGGTTGGTCTTGAACTTCTGACCTCACGTGATCTGCCCGTCTCAAACTCCCAAAGTGCTGGGATTACAGGCGTGAGTCACTGCGCCTGGCCCATATATTTCTGATAGGAATACAAAATGGTACAACCACTTTAGGAGAAAAAAATTTGGCAATTCCTCAAAATGTTAAACATAAATTTGCAACAGTTCCACTCCCAGATACCTACCCCGGAAACATGTTCATACAAAGTGTTACATGCAAATGTCCATAGCAGCATTATTTGCAATAACCAAAAAGTGGAAACAACCCAAATGTCCATCAAAAGAGTTCGGATAAACAAAATGTGCTATGTCTATGCAATGAAATATTATTCGGCCATATACATCATTAATGATCTTTACCAAAAATCCTATTTTATTTTGTACAAATGATACACTCGAGTTGGTTAAACAGAAGATGTTTGTTTTCACTAAGAAAGGTCAAATTAGTAGTATGGAATTTCCTTTCTAGTGGGGTGGCAGAGTATATTAAAAAACCAATATATCAGTTCCAAACAGTATTCACAACAAAAAGAGACAGATGTTGGCATTTGTAACTGATGCCCAAGAAAAATACTGCCAAAGTCAAGGCAGCTAAGAATTTCTGTCTGCTGTTTCACAGGTAAATAATGAAATGTGATGGTGATATGGCATATGCTTGGCTACATCCATGATAACAAGAGCCACCAAGGCCTGGATTGGACAACTCCAAAATTGCATTTCATCATCTTCTTTTTCTATTTCTGTCATCATTTGCATTATCAATCTTTCTTCTGGACAAAGACAAGATTTTTAGGTCCCAAGTTTTCCCCTTATTTCCAACAGTTCAGTATGTTTTTTGTAATGCTTTCCTTTTCTTTTGAGAAAGTGTCTCATTCTGTTGCCCAGGCTGGAGAAGAGAGGTGATCATGGCTCACTGCAGCCTTGACTTCCTGGGCTCAAATGATTCTCCTGCCTCAGCCACCTGAGTAGCTGAGACTCCAGGTGCATGCCACCATGCTCAGCTAATTATGTATTTTTTGTAGAGATGAGGGTCTCCCTATGTTGCCCAAGCTGGTCTCATACTACTGGGCTCAAGGGATCTGTGCCTGCCTTGGCCTCCCAAAGTTCTGGGACTACAGGCATGACCGTGCCCAGCCTATGCTTTTCTTTTAAAAGAAATACATCCATCAAAGCAAATTATTTTGTGTTTGCATGTACTAGCTACCTGTAAATACCAGGCATGTTTATTTAAGAGACAGACAAAAGTGGTTATATGGGCCCTGGATGGTTATCTCTTATTTTGGCTACAAAGGAATGAATAAAAATGAACTAACATATAGCTGGTTACTTCTCAACATGTAACACAGTTCATATTTCCATGATTCAAATGTATGGGTGCTATGAAATGTTTTTTTCAGCTTTTTCAATGTATCCTTTTGTTTGTGGCTTAGTCTTTCATTTACCAAATTAAATTTTCTCCCTTGTTTGAGAAAACCGTAGAGCCAATTTTTCACTACATCACAATTTTATGTATTATTATTAACATAGTCTATTATTTCTGGCATTAGATAAAGGAAATCTGTCCAAAAATACATTTATCACAATTCACATCTGAATATGAACTAGAATTACAAATGTTTTCATATCTTTGGTTTAATACAAGAATTTAATAACATTTTAGGGTAGAAAAGAATATGTTCAGGTGAATCAAAATCCAAAATTGTATTACTCATTTTATACTCAATGTGCTGTTCTTTCCTTACAAACTTTTAGAAAAGTCATCTAGAAGCTTAAAAAGTTTGATGCTGCTGTTTTCCTAAGGAAATGTCCACAGATTTGTAAGCCAAAGACTTATAATAAAACCAGTAGTATTTTATCCTGTTGTAACGGTACTATACTACTTATACTATTTTAATTGTACTATACTATTAGAAGATTGACTTCAAGTACTAAAACCAATGAAATATGTATAGGTTGCCTTAAAATATCCTACCTATTGTAGTTATATCAAAAAAAATTTAAGTCTTTATCTTTCAGAGTTCTCTTTCATACTATGGTTGAAAGAGATACATAGCCTGAAATTTGCTTTGAAAGGATACATGGGGGTTGGGAGAGAATGTAGGGATATGCATGAAAGAAGACTGACCATGTGCTAAAATTGTTGAAGGTGGGTAATGGATACTCAGGGGTTCATTATACTTTTCTCTCTAAATTTGTTTGGTTTGAAATTTTCTGTGCAAGTGTTGTTGTTGGCCAGGTGCAGTGGCTCATGTTGATAATCCCAGCACTTTGGGAGGGTGAGGCAGGAGGGTCACTTGAGCCCAGAAGTTTGAGACCACCCTGAGAAAATAGCAAGACCCCATCTCTACAATGAACAAAAACAAAAATAAACCCGAATTTAGCCAGGCATGGTGGCACATACCTGTAGTCCTAGCTACCTGGGAGGCTGAGGTGGGAGGATCACTTGAGCCCAGAAGCTTCAGGTTACAGAGAGCCACTGTACTCTAGCCTGGATGACAGAGTAAGACCCTGTCTCTTAAAAAACGGAGTTTTGCTCTTGTTGCCCTGGCTGGAGTGCAGTGGCGCCGATCTCAGCTCACTGCAACCTCTGCCTCCCAGGTTCAAGCGATTCTCCTGCCTCAGCCTCCCAAGTAGCTGGGATTACAGGCATGCACCACCACACCTGGCTAATTTTGTATTTTCAGTAAAGACAGGGTTTCACCATATTAATCAGGCTGGTCTTGAACTCCTGACCTCAAGTGATCCACCCGCCTCAGCCTCCCAAAGTGCTGGGATTACAGGTGTGAGCCACCATGCCCAGCCCAAATTTTTTTAACTTAAAAAAAAAAAAAAAAACTAAAAAATAGTCTTTTTTTATAGTAGAGAAAATCAACTTTAAGGTGGCTAATTCTTGTTCTGCATTATTAATTCACAACAAAGGCTAATGTAAAGGAAGAAATTATAATGAATTTCAGAGGAGTATATATTTTGAAACAAGTTACACACCAAAAAAAATTATAACATATTAATCAAATGTCATAACACACAAGTTTACTATCTTTTAAATTTTCCCTAATAAGCATATCTGTTCAGAGCAAATAGTAGACATACTGTGAAATATGCTTGATATCTATGAGGATGGTGCTAACATGACCTTCTTAAAAGGCAGCCCAGTAGATCAAGATTAATTAGCTGGTATACTAGATTAGCTTTTAAAAGCAAGTTTGGAACTTTCAACTCCTATGCCTTATTAAAACACAACTTACGAGTCTTAGAAACAATTCTAATCATTACCATGTTAGAGGATCAGATTTGAGTCAAAAACTTGCTGTTTAAAAAAAAGTAATACAAAGGTATTAACAAATAGCAAAAGACCATCTCTAAGTTTTGGGTTTCTTGAGGAGTTGGGGTTTCTGGCATAGGCACAGTTCTACTTAATTCCCATCCTTCCGAAGGGTTCACACTTTTACTTTGACATCATTCCACCAGTCCCTTGTGGCTCTGGCCAAATCAAACTCTGACTTGAAGTAGTTTAATGTCTAAAGTTTTAGTGAGAATAGTACCAGCTGCTTTACCAGAGTAATGTTCATCTTGCAGTTTTGCTCAACCTGAGAAATGTTTTAAAACGTTAAGCCATCTAATTTAAGCAGATCCAAGCAAAAGTATTTTAGCTTATCCACATATTTGTGTTTGCTTCACTGGGTCAGACAAATCTGGTCTCAAGTTACTTAAACAGGATCAGTGATCACACAGTAATGAGAATGATGGCATTAGGCCATATGAAAATTTCATTATTTTATGTTTAGTTACACCCCATAAATGCCTACATGCCTAGCAACATAGGACAAGCTACACGGTCAGGATCCCTAAAGAGTTTTTAACTTACAGAGGCCAAATTTAAACTCTGAAATATTAGACAAGTAAAAGTAGAATATCCCCCATTAAACATATTCTTTATTAAATCAATATTCATTGAACACTTATTATATGCCAGGCAAGTGGGGGAAAACACAGCTGAAGTTCTACTGTCAAAAAACACCCAAGCTAAAGGACAGAGACTACAATAAACAAGAACAGATAAGTATTTATATCAAGGATTGATAAATGTTATGAAGAAACCTTAAGCAGGGTTGATGGTGATGGGGGTGCATACCATTCTTTTGAGGGTACTAAGCAGAGGCCACTGATCAACATGAGGAAGTCACACAGATTATCTCAGGGAAAAGTGGTCCTGGCACAGGAAAAAGCACAAAGACCCTAGATAAGAGCATTCCTAACAGCATTCTAGGAACAGTGAAAAAACTGTGTTTCACTCAAAGATAAAAGAGAAGATGGTTCTGCAAAAAAAAAAAAAAAAGAGTGGATATGCTGAAACCAGGCCATCCTCTCATTTACCTCTTCATATTATACAGCATCCATACACATATTCATATTCACGGCTAGCACATTAAGAAATGCTTACTACTGGCTGGGCGCAGTGGCTCACACCTGTAATCCCAGCACTTTGAGAGGCCGAGGTGGGTGGATCACAAGGTCAGGAGTTAGAGACCAGCCTGGCCAGCATGGTGAAACCTCGTCTCTACTAAAAATACAAAAATTAGCTGAATGTGGTGGCCCATGCCTGTAATCCCAGCTACTCAGGAGGCCAAGGCAGGAGAATCGCTTGAACCTGGGAGTTGGAGGTTGCAGTGAGCTGAGATCGCACCACTGCACTCCAGCCTGGGTGACATAGCAAGACTCTGTTCCCCTACAAAAAAAAAAAAAAAAAAAAAAAGAAAAAGAAATGCTTACTATTGCCTTGACTGCAGAAAGGCCTAGACTGGAAAGCCCTGGCTAGACTGGCCTGAGTCAATGTAAGGAAACTGTGTTAGTAGCAGCCTAGTAACAAAGTCACCCAGCATGTAGCTGAAATTAAAACACCAGAAGCAGCAACAGGGATAAACATTAAACAAAGAAATAAGATTTCCTGTAAGCAATTTAACCCAAGGAACAGATTAAGTTTTTTACAAAACTTGTAGTCTCATTTGAATTAGGGGCAAGAGAAACTTACTGGGGCTGGGTGTGGTGGTTCATGCCTGTAATCCCAGCACTATGGGAGGCCAAGGCGGGTGGATCACTTGAGGTCAGGAGTTCCAGACCAGCCTGCCCAACACAGTGAAACACTATCTCTACTAAAAATACAAAAATTAGCTGGGCGTGGTGGTGGGCATCTGTAATCTCGGCTACTCGGGAGGCTGAGCCAGAATTGCTTGATCCCAGGGGTGGAGGTTGCAGTTGCAGCAAGCTGAGATCGCGCCACTGTACTCCAGCCTGGGCGACAGAGCAAGACTGTCTCACAAACAAACAAACAAACAAATAAAAAACTTACTGAAGCACCCTGTTTCCCAAGGTAACATTTTTTCTTCTCATTTCAAAAGTTAGCACTTCCAAGTCATTGTTCAGTCATTTCAATGAGCCTGCCCAGTCCACTTTGTTTGTAAATCTGCAACGCCTCCTCCATCCACATCCCATTCTGCCTAATTCTGCTTTTCTTTTTCTGGTATCACCTCCCAACATACTAGATAATGTACAGTTATGTTCATTTTCTAATTAGCTGTCTCACCCCATTCACCTCAGGATCTTGGTTTTGTTCTCTCATGTATCCCAAGCCCCCAGAATAGTGTCTAGAATATGAGAGGTGCTTCAGTTAAAATCTCTGAACTACCCATACCCTACGGCAACCATTCAGTCTGGTATAAGCCCATGTCCCCAAGTTTTCTGCAAAAACTTTTGGCAAAAGTATGCTCTGGGAAAATGATTCTAATTTTTTAAATAATGGAAAATATAACCTCCCAGCATAAATGTTAAATCCCAAAGACCCAACATCCTTCTTCAAAGTATTCTATCATTAAACCTCTTTCTGACTTCATTTGCCAATTCTACTTAATCCTATACCCTCAACTTCCCAAAAGGATTTTTCCCTGAAAGCTTATGATTAATAGCACGGTCTCTGAAGTTACACCTCTTGGGTTCAAATCCTGCCTCCGCCACTTACTAGCAGTGATGTTGGACAAATTAATAAATCTCTCTTTGCTTGAGTTTCCTTGTCTATATAACGGGCTAACAATAGTACCTACATTCTAGAATTATTATGAGAAGTTAAATGAGATTAACACTATAAAATTATTAGGCCAGTGCTCAGCACATAGCAGGCATGTAATAGACACTATCACCTACAACGGCAAAGGCTCAGTTCTCAGCCCTTCATTCTTCACCCTCAAAGACCTTAATCTCTGAGATTCCACTATTGTCTCTATACACATGTCCAGTCAGACTCCTAAACTCACCTGTCTGGTCTTGTCAGCTAAGGGAAAATACTTTGGGGAAAACAGAAGCGTTGGAACAAAGGAAACCTGGTGGGACTTTAGATCTGGTGGTCAAGGAAGGTCTTTGCAAAGAGATGATATTTAAGGAGAGATAAGAATGTCAAGAAGCCAACACTGACAAGACCCAGGTCAGTGGTTCTCAAAATCTCCTCACTGGACAAACAGCATAAGAATCACCTACAAACTTGTTAGAAATGCAAATTCTTGAGCTCCACCCAAGACCTATGGATTCAGAAACTCTGGAGTTGGGCCCAGCAACCTGTGTTTCAACAAGCCCTCTGGGTGGTTCTAAAGTACCACTGAGCTACAGCAAGATCCTGCCAGGGAAAGGAACTGCCAGGCTTGTTCCTGCCTTGGGACATTTGCACTTGCTGCTTCCTCAGATCTCAGGGAAGTGCACTTCCTCTAGGAGAAAATTTTCTCAATAATTTGCCTGCCCGACTCCTTCACCCAAGCATGTAAACTCCACAAGAACAGAGATCTTATGTGGGTTTTTTTGTTGTTTTTTTGAGACAGGTCTCGCTCCCTATGCCCACACTGGAGTGCAGTGGCACAATCATGGCTGACTGCAGCCTCCACCTCCCAGGCTCAAGCGATCCTCCCACCTCAGCCTTCTAAGTAGCTGGGACCACAGGCGCACGCCACCATGCCAGGCTAATTTTTGTATTTTTGTGGAGACGGGGTTTCACCATGTTGCCCAGGCTGGTCTCAAACTCCTGAGCTCAAGCCATCAGCCCATCTCAGCATCCCAAAGTGCTGGGATTATGGGCACAAGCCACCACGCCTGGCCACTCCCTATCCTTTAGAGTGGAGAGACTAAACTCCATAATCTGTCATCAGAAGCCCTCTAAAATCTAGTACCAACGCTCTGTGGTACAGTGTTACTCTGGTGAGCTCCCCAAGGAACCACACCTTTGTGTAGTTTCCCTCCCATGACAATTCTGCAATGGACCAGGGACTGCTTTGACCAACAGACTGGCAGAAGTGATGCTGTGCCAGTTCAAGGCCCAGCCCTTAACTGGCCTAGCAGATTCCATTTCCTCCCTCTTAGAACACTTATTCTTGGGAGCTCCTTCTTTGTACTAATCCCTTATTCCACTATGCAACATTAGCAATAATTCAGATCAGTTTGTATGCAATCTACCTGACAAATGCTACCATGATCCCCTTGAACTCAATATAATTTTCCCCACTAAGTCCCTGAAGTATTTTTGTACCTCTGGAATAGTCTGACAAGTATTAATAGCAGTTATTTCATTCATTCATTGAATGTTTAATGGCACAATGCATCAGACATTGTTCTCAGTGCTGACAATAAAGTTAATAATCTATATGCTATCCTATATGCTAGACATCACTCTAAATACTTTTCTAAGTTTTTCCATTTAATCTTCAAGAATTCTAAAAGTGTCCTCATTTTACATAAGGAAACTGAGGCACAGAGAGGTTAAGAAACTTGTCTAAGATCATACTGTAAGTGGTGGAGTCAAAATACAAACTCAAACATTCTAACTCCAGAGCTTATGCTATCAACTACTATACTAACCTGGCTTGTACAGATGTGAACAAGACAAAGAGCCCTGTTCTCATGGAACATGCATTCTATCAGTGATGGTTAGTGGTATCGGGAAAGGGTGGTAATAAACGATACATATAAATCAACAAAATTACTCCAGAGAGTGAGAATGCTCTGAAGAAGTAAAACTGTCATGTGTCAGTGATGTGCAGTTACTTTAGACAGGGCAGTCAGAGAAGGCCTTTCTGAGAAGGTAACATGTGGGGAAGGCCTAACTATTAGCAAAAGCAGAAGCAGCAAAGCAAAGACCTGGAAAGAAAACTTCAGTTAAAGAGAATAGCCGGTGCAAAAGTCCTAAGACACAAGTAATCTTAGCATGTTTCAGGAACAGAAGTAAAGCCAGTATGGCTGAAGGATGGTGGTGGGAGGGGAATGACATGAGGTTGGAGAAATTAGCTGAGGCTTAGATCATGCAGGGCTTTATAGGCCACGATAAGTCATTGGATTTTTTTTTTTTTAAGATGGAGTCTTGCTCTGTCACCTAGGCTGGAGTGCAGTGGTGCGATCTCGGCTCACTGCACTCCGCCTCCTGAGTTCAAGCTATTCTCCTGCCTCAGCCTCCCGAGTAGCTGGGACTACAGGCGCCTGCCACCATGCCCAGCTGATTTTTGTATTTTTAGTAGAGACAGGGTTTTGCCATGTTGGCCAGGCTGGTTTTGAGCTCCTGGCCTCAAGTGATCCTGCCTCAGTCTCCCAGAGTGCTGGGATTACAGGTATGAGTCACCACACCTGACCAAGTCATTGGATTTTACTGATTAACACTGGAAGGTTCTAAGCAGGGTAATGACATTACCTGACTTATACTTTTGAAAAGTTAATTCTGGCTGTTGCGTACTTAATAAATTACAGAAGGCCTAAAAGGAAGCAAGAAAAGCAACAGGAGGCAACTGCAATTATCCATGCAGGAAATTATGGATATGGAGATTGAACCAACAGGATTTGCTGAGGGACTCAATATGGGAAGGAATGAAATGAATCATGGATGGCTCTAACCTTCTGGACATAAGCAATGGAGTAAATGGTGATAATAATTACTGAGGTGGGGAAGGCTAGAGGAGGCCCAGGTTGAGAGGGTGACAATCATGTTTTGGATATGTCATTTTGGAAATACCTATTCAATATTCAAATGAAGATGTCAGATGCTAGATATGAATCCAGAGATATAAATTTGAAAGTCATCTCATATATATGGCAACTACACCTAGGGTCAGTGGAGAGAAAAGAAAAAAGGACAGAACTCCAAGTTTCTGAGCACTTCAACATTTAGAAGCCAAGCAGAGAGGAAGCAAGTGCATTACCCTCTCACCCTCCAGATCACAAGTTCTTTCAGAGGCAAGACAGTGTTTTTTTTTTCATTTTTGTGGCACCCTGCAGAACTCAGCTGAGAAACAGAAACTGAGAGATGGCCACTACATTTTAATGAGTGATTGCATGCTTGTCACTTGATTTCTCAAGCTTTCACTGCAGAAATATAACTCAAGGAGATACAGGTAACACTGCCTTAACAATTGCAGGTACTCAAATATTTGTTTAATGAATAAAAGAAAACTGTGTTTTGGTAGACATACTTTAGTACTCATTGTTCCAGAGAACATACCAAGGAAAGGAAGAAACAAGTAGTAGCCCATATCCCCACCCTGCTAACCAAAGATAATCACAAACTTACCCTTCATCTTGCTCCCAACTACAGGGTAGAGGGGGAATGGCATTAGAGGCTGCAACAGGAAGAAAGGGACTTCCAATTCCCACACTGAAGCAGAGTTCTGGCTTTCATGATATAAGTATGTATTAAGCACCAACTATATGCCATGGATTAAAGTAAATACTAAGTACTACAAATATAACAGTTAGCAAAACACATAGGGGTTCTTCAAATAACCTCTATTCTGAAGAAGATATGTATTACATAAACAATACATAAGTATATATTTCTAAGAATATGAAAGTAAAATAAAATATTCTGTGAAAACATATACCATTGCACAAAACAACAAGGAGTGAGGGTTGAAAATACTGCAGGTTTCTCACATGAGATACCTTAACAAGTCAGTCTGGGAGGTGGGGATAGGGTGAGAGTTATCTAAGTGAAGGTAAGACGATGTATGAAAACCTTAAGGTAAGAAGGAATTTAGGATGATTCAAAGAATTTAATACGGGCCAGTGCGAGGCATAGTGGCTCACGCCTGAGAGGCCAAGGCAGGAAGACTGCTTGAGGCCAAGAGTTCCCGACCAGCCTGGTCAACATAGCAAGACCTCATCTCTCAAAAAATTTAAAAATTAGCCAGGTGTGGTGGCACATGCCTGTAGTCCCAGCTACTTGGGAGAATCACCTGAGCCCAGGAGGTCGAGGCTGCAGTAAGCTGTGTTCATACCACTGTACTCCACCCTAGGCAGCAGAGTTAGACCCTGTCTCAAGAAAAAATAAAAAAGAAAATAAATTTTAAAAAAATTGGTCAGTAAATGCAGAGCCATACAGAGCACATTACTATTTGTGTGTGTGTGTGTGTGTGTGTGTGTGTGTGTGTGTGTGAGTGAGACAGGTTCTCAGTCTGTCGCTCACGCTGAAGTGCAGTGGCACCATCACAGCTCACGGCAACCTCCACCTCCCAGGCTCAAGCCATCCTCCCACCCCAGCCTCCAGAGTAGCTGGGACCACAGGCGCATGCCACCATGCACGGCTAATTTTTTCTGTTTATTTTTTGTAGAGATAGGGTTTCATCACGTTGCGGAGGCTGGTCTCAAACTCTTGGGCTCAAGCAATACTCCCACCTCAGCCTCCCAAAGTGCTGGGATTACAGGTGTGAGACATCACGCCTGACCATATTACAGATGTTTAAAAATGTGACCCTAATATGTAGGAGTAGCCATGGAAAGGCTTTAAGCAAAGGACCAAGAGCAAACTTGTAGATCTGTGTTTTTAAAAATCACTCTGGATGGTATAAGAAGAATGAATTGAAGGGAGGAAAGAAAAGGTCCAAGATGACTAAGTTAGGAAGCTACCACAGTTGTCCAAGTGAAAAATAATGGTGGCTTGGACCAGCTGGAGCAGTGGATACAAAAGAAGCAGACAGTTTCAAGACATTAGATTCAAAAGCAGTAGGTCTTAGTGACTGAGCATACACAACTCCCACCATCTGGCCAGGGCAGCTAGGTGGACAGAGGTATGACTTACTGAGATGGGCCTCACTAGAGAAGCAGAGGTGTGATGGGTGGGGAAAGCGTATCATTAAGCTCAAGTAAAAGGTCAAAGAGGTAGTTGGTTATGTGATCAGGTTTTCAGAAGAGTCTGAGGTCCTGAGAAGAGTCTGCTCAAATATGGGCATCTCCACTGAGATAGTATTTAAAAGCATGGATGTGGATGTGAGTCCTCAGGAGAAAGCAAGGAATGAACAAGAAATTTATCAATCCCAAGCCCTGAGGAAACAGTAACATGCAGAGATTAGACAGAAGAGGAGTAAACACCAGTGAAGAACAGGAAAAAGCGTTGGGCCAGAAAAGTAGGAGGAAAACCAGGCAAATGCAGTGCTATGGAAGTGAAAAGGAATATATTTCAACTAGGAAATGGTCAACGGTGACAAAGAACACTGAACTAAGGATATTAATGATGCTTAGGTTTCCAGGCCAGCTCACAGAAATTCATTTCACATATAGGTGGATTACAGCATTCCACTATCTTACAATAAAGCAGTGCAGTACACTGGTTATCACATAGGCTCCAGATCTGCAATGCCCAGGTTTCAATCACAGCACCACTATTTACTAGCTATGTAGCTGTAAGTATAAATTACTTCATGTCTCTATCCCTCAGTTTCCTCATCCATAAAAGGATGGTAAAAAGAATGCCTACCTCAAAGGATTTTTATAATGAATTTTGATAAATGAATGTATGTATTCATTTATTCATGATAAATGAATTTTGATAAATGAATGTACGTGTGACTTAAAACAGCTAGCACAAATTAGTTGCTCGTGACGTAAATGACAGCTACTATTACTTACAACACGGTTTCCATGGGAAAAAACTTTCTGGACTCTAACAGTGGAAGTTTGTCTGAAATAACCTTTCATTAACTTGAGATTGTTCTTACGCCTTACAAATTATGATCTATAAGGCCTTTTCCCAAAAACCTTGAGGAAAACTCTAGATTTGAAATGTATCAAACAAATGTCCATCACATAGAAACTGACAGGTTTTAGAAGAGCTAATCATTACTTTGGTTTTTCAGAGGAGTATTTATCATACTCATTATACCTCATACTAAAAAAAAGTATGCATTAGGAATTCTAAAAACTGGTGCCAAAAGTTATTTCAAGTTAGAAAGGCAAAAAACAGGCCAGGCACGGTGGCTCACACCTGTAATCCCAGCAGTTTGGGAGGCCAAAATGGGCGGATCACCTGAGGTCAGGAGTTCAAGACCAGCCTGGCCAATGTAGTGAAACCCCATCTCTACTAAAAATACAAAAATTACCAGCCTGGCCAATGTGGTGAAACCCCATCTCTACTAAAAATACAAAAATTAGCTAGGTGTGGTTAGCTACTCAGGAGGCTGAGGCAGGAGAACTGCTTGAACCCGTGAGGCAGAGGTTGCAGAGAGCTGAGATCATGCCGTTGCACTCCAGCCCGGGCAACAAGAGCGAAACTCCATTGCAAAAAATAAAATAAAATAAAATAAATAAACCTATTTAAATACAAAATATTTCCATTCCCTTACTTTCTGGTGCATATTCAAATACAAACACATCGATTATCACTATAAAACAGCCTGCCTCTTCCTGTTGTGACCAAGATATAAGTATCAAGTACAGAATGCGGCAGTGGATCTGCAGACTCTTGATGACCTTCTTATTTCCCAAGCTATGCAAAGGTATTTACAACATCCAAAACTGCACCCCAAAGGTATTTCCAACTGCGTGGTGTTCAGCAAAGGACATGTTCATTCATTTAGTTCCTAAAACGAACTGAAATTAGCACAAATAAATGAAGATTTATATGGCCAGTCCTTATCCCTGTACTTTCCAAGTACCTAGCAAGTACTCTGAGAAATATTCAAAAATCTCTCTATAAGCCCCATTTAAGGTATAATGCTGGAGTTTCCCACTCTGTTTTTCCACTGTTATTACAATAAAACTACCTAATAACTAACAGAGCTGTTGTATTCAAAAAAGTATTCTTTCAAACTCATGAAAAGCTGTTTATCATGTACCTTCCCATCAACTGATGAAAATGATGTATTTCAAGACCAAGAAGGCATAAAGTAGGATGTTAGATCCCTGTCGGCAACAACTGAATGTCATTACCATCTGTCAGCTTCTGAATAGGTTACAGGAAACAAGGTGACAGACAGGCTAATTCTTTATGGATAAGTATCCATATTACATCATCACAACTAGTACTCATTTGCACCTTCACAAGAAACTGCCACAAAGGGGAACAAAAACATTCAACTGATACGTGCATTATGAAAAAGCTTTTTAAAATGGTATAAAAATATAAATAAGCTTCTGAAGTGTAGAATATTTAGACTTACAAGGCATATTTCACATTTGCTATTTTTGATATAACTGAAATCAAAGAGGAATATGTGCACAGTTTGAGGAATAAAATGAGGTATAATTCAGAAGTGTAACTCTGTACAGATGGCCTGATCCCAATACAAGATGTTAACAAAGCAGGTTGGCGGGGGAGGGGGTAAACCTGCATTTTTCTACGCTGTATTTTAGCTGATTCCCCCCACCGCTGATTTTTTAAAAAAGCAGGGGGAGAGGGCATGAGGGGTAATATTTAAGATTCAATAACTTCTAGTAAACAGAAAATAAATCTCCTTTAGATTATGTGTGCCAAGTGAATCTACTTACTGTTTTCAAGTGTATTTGGGAAGTCATTCCGTGTTACTCTGATAAATAACATTTGGAAAATATAACAAGTAGATTTGAGTTTCTTGCCTCAGAAGTATTCTACTAAAAGAAGTAAATAGTATTTCAGTTCCATTTACCTAATAAATATTTTTCATTTAAAAGATAAAAAATGCGGCACAAATACCTATCATGCTGTTCAATGATGAGAAAGTAATTTTCATTCGTAAATTATCCTAGTCAATGCAAAAAGCTACTTAAAAAAGGATAGTCAAATTACCATCAGCAAGAAATAATGGGTGAAGTGCCAAACGTCTTTCATAAAACTCCTTAAAATGGCTTACTTGTATGTAATACAAAATTATGGCTATTTCTGAAAGGTTTCAGCATTTAATTACTTAGCTCCAAATTGGCACACCACATTATTTTTGTTAACTCCCAAGTCTTGAAAACAAAGGGCCTAAAATTTTCTGAGAAAGCTTATATCCCTATTCCTGAAGCAAATTTTTCTCATTCTTTCACAACCGTCCCAATGGACAATCTAAGACAAAGACCAGCTACCCTTCACACTTATTTGCTCAATCATGAACGTAGAACTTTCGTAAAAACAAAGAAGATAACCTGGAACACGGTAATGTATAAACTTAAAACAAAAGTTCACTTCTGTCGTGAAAAATAATGAAGAAATCTGATGAGATCATAAAGCCACGAAGCTTCCTGTTGGTAGCTGAGGATGAAGTCATTAGCAACCCAGGATTCCCTGGTCCATGTAATCAGAAGCTGCACCTACCAGATTCTGTATTGTTCGGGAGAGGTGGCTTTAAAACACCCCGCTCAACAATCCTCCAAACCAGACCACGCCTTCCAGTTATCATTCAAATGGGACCGTTTCACAGTGTGGCACTACTACACATTTCCCGCGAGCTTAAATATCAAGTAGGAGTCAACATTTTAGATTCCCTTGGTCATGCAAGATGAACTCTTGAACCCCACGCTACATAATGCACCCGGACCTTAGAGGCCGAGATGGAGAAGCATGCTTTGGTTCTTCAACCTTTACGGCCTTCACTACCCCCACCCCAACCCCCGCCCCATTTCTTCCCAACTCTCAGTCACCCCGAGGCACAGAAGGCAAAGAAAGATTCCTTACTTCCTGCTGTTGTTAAAAGGGGAGGAAACCTAAGAGCAACTTTGAACGCGTGGAAGAAAAATCGCCTAAATCTTGGCCACCAGCGCAAACATATGTCACCCGGCCCTGGAGCCGCGTTCGCGCCCTGCCGGGCCCCCTCTTCTGCCCTGCGCCCCGGGGATTCTCCCGTAGCCCAGCCCTCCCGGGTCCCCCAGTGTCTCCGGGACGCGGTTCCGCGACTCTTCCTCTCCCGCCTCCGCAACCCTCACACGCCGGAGTCCCCAAGACCGCATTGTCGGCCACCCAGGTTCCAATACAATGGATCGCCACTGCCCCAAACTCTCCGGCGCCCCCTTCGGACCCCCGGCGCCAATCCTGGGTCTCACAGATCCCGAGTTCAGCCACGAGCCCAAACTTCACCATGTGAGAGCCCAGGACCCGAGAGGTGACGGAGCCCCACGACTCCCGCCCAGCTATCCCTTCACCCGCCGTCCCCAGGCGCGAATCCTGCACCGGGCGCCCCCACCTACCCGCGACCACCCCATAGGAGTCATCAGCCGCCTCCCCCGAGCTGGGCGAGGGCGAGCGGAGGGCTCCCCGCCCGGCCCAGACCTCTGGGCGGCGCTGCAACCGAGCGAAGGCCCCAAACGCATCCCCGGCCTTTCCTGGTCCACCGCGACCCCGCCGCCCACCCTCCCTACCTGGCCTTGAGGCTGGGGCTGCTGCCGCTATTGCAGCTGCCACTGCTGCAGCTGCTGCTGGCGGCGGCGGCGGCGGCTCGGGGTTCGTAGGCCCAGGCTGGGGCAGGGGGCTGCGCAGCGGCGCTGGCGGGGGCGGGAGCGGCGGGGGCGGCGAGGGGCGCGGGCGGCGGCGGCGGCGGCGGCTCGGTGAAGCCCGAGGTCGCGTAGTTCCTGTCCATCGTGGGGGTGGCGTAGGGAGGGCGGGCAGCAGCGGGGGATCCTCCAGGGCTCCGTGTGACGGGGGCGGGCAGGGAGAGGGGGCGGGGGAGGAAGAGGGGGCGGCGGCGGTGGAGGGAGCTGCCCCCTCACATGGCCCCGGCGAGCAGGCGGGAGAAGGGCGCGCTGGCGAGTCTGGGTCGCAAAGACCCGGGCCGCGGCGGGCGGCGAGGCCCCAGCTGGGCGTCAGGGAAGCGGAGGCACCCGCGGCCGGGACTCGCGGCGACGGCGGCGGCGGCGGCGGCCGCTGCGCCCCATGTTGGTGGATTTCCCAGGATGCACCTCCCGCCCCCCTCCGCCCCGCGGCCTTGCCCCGCCTCCCCTCTGAGCCCCGCGCTTGCCGCTCGCGGGGCTGGCGGGCGGGCGGCCGCGAGGCCTCCGCCACCGCAGGACGCTTCGCGAGGGACAGTTGGGGCCGAGAAGGCGCGGGTCCTGCGGGGCCCGGCCGACTTCAGGGACTCCGAGGGGCGCCCGCCGGCCAGAGCCCGCGAACCGCAGACTTCCCGCCTTCCGCAGCTCCGAAGGGAGCTGTCCGCACTCGCCGCGGCCCGCGTGGGAAGGGACTGCGCCTGGCTATCGCCCCGCGCGGGGGAGGGGAAGTGGAGTGGAACCCAGCGTAGGGCGCTGCGCAGGGGTAGCCGGGTCAACGCTTTGCTTGGAGCTCACTGTTTGACCCTTCGGGTTATTTTGAGGGACTCCACTACTCAGTTCCCTGATCGCGATTTCTTTCTCTGCGCCCCAATCCAGAAACAGCTGAGCGAGCTCTTTTGCAGTTCCGCTTACTCCCTCCCCAAAGCTTGCTGGGCTAGAGGACCCTTTTCCTGCTGTTAGGGGAGATTTATATTCAAAGAGATTCAAATTCAAACGTATTATTTTCCAATCCTCGCTGAAAGGGCCTTTCCCAAGGGCTCTTATTAACTGTCCCCACCCCCACCTTGGGGATTTTTCTCACTCTGGGTTTCAGAATCTTCTATCCCAAGATAGATAACCACCTCTTCATTGATTAATCCAACTACCATCTGGATGACTTTAATTACAATAAATTTAAACTCACCGTGCACTCTGATGTTGAGGGGTTTTGTTTGAGACTTGGAACTTCAGCAGGACTCTCTCCCCAAACATTTCCTATCTGATCTCCAAGCTGCTTGGTGTGCGGTGATTTAATGACTATTTGCGGTTCTTCTGTTGCATAGCAGAGTTGTATTTCTTGTAATAACTCACGAGTATTGAAACTAGGGAATCGTACAAATCATCGTTTGGCCCTTGGGCCATACATTTAAAGGTTAAAATAACAGTAAAATTTCTGTTTAATGACCACCTCCTTTTAAAAATCAATATTGGTTTAACACCTATTATGTGCTTAGCACAGAAATCTATCCCTCAAGATAAGCATAACATAAAGGTTTAAGCAAATCAGCCGTAGTGAAAGACCTAATAAACTTGATACACTATCTCTGATGACCATTGAAAAAGTTTAAACTTTGGTGATAATCTGGTGTTGGATCTGCTATGCCTTGCCAGATTAATTTTGTTCTGGAAGATCCTGTTTTCCTCCTGGCGCCTACATCCTTTTGTTCCTATTCATTCCTTTTTGCAAGTCTTTCTGCACCTGTGATGCTTGGAGCCTGGTCCCCGGGTGGGGAAGCAAGGAAGTGAGTAGTCGTTATTTACAAATGAATTCAAACGTGTAGGCACAGCGACTTTGCCAATTTTATGTTAATTACAAAATGCATTTACTGAGGATATCTTTGAAAAGTGGTTTTTCTTTGAAAAGGAATTTGCCAACTAATCTGAGTTCCTGCAGAGAAGTAACGTAAATCTTCATTACATTTATTTTTCTTCCTGCAAACTGGAAATGTGGGATCTAAATTAAAAAGTTTTCACAACTAGCTATTATATTTATAAGTACTTTTGTGAGCGCTAAAGTTTTGTCTCTATGAAAAGTATAGGAAATGGAGTGGCATGCTATAAATGTTTTATGGCACTTAGTTTGAGATACCCACAACTGGCACTCAGAGTGAGTTATGCAGGCAATACCAAACAAGTGGCAATAAAACCTTTATAGTCCCTCACACCATTATGTAGTTTGTTTATGTCACATAAATCAGGGAAAGATATTAAGGGAAAATTCTAGTGAGTATTTTTAGTAATATTACTCTGTCACCATATGTTCCTTTGCCATTTAAATGAAATTTCCTTAGTTTACTCTAAATCAGTACAATTATATTTATTTTCAAATGTTACATATCTACAAATAACATCATTACATTTTTTATTAATACTATTTTTAATTGACAAATCATAATTGCATACATTTATGGGGTACAATGTGATGCTTTGATATATGTAAATAAATCTTTTAAAAATTTTGTACACTTGATGATACTATTTGAAGAATGTCTTCTTCCCTACTGAAAATATACTTCCAGCTCTGTGAACGTTTCGGGATCTCTCAAATGATTTGTAACCAAGCTGCTTCAAGTCTGATCTAGGTAATGTCAAACTCTAGAATGAGCATTGTTGGTCCTGTGTTTTTGTTTGTTCGTTTTTTGAGACAGTCTCGCTCTGTCGCCCAGGCTTGAGTGCAGTGGGGTGATCTCGTCTCACTGCAACCTCCGCCTCCCGGATTCAAGCGATTCTCCTGCCTCAGCCTCCCGAGTAGCTGGGAATACAGGCGCATGTCACCACGCCCAGCTAATTTTTTTGTATTTTTAGTAGAGACGGGTTTCACCATTTTGGCCAGGCTAGTCTCGAACTCTTGACCTCAGATGATCCGCCTGCCTCAGCCTCCCAAACTGCTGCGATTACAGGCGTGAGCCACCGCGACCTGCGAAATACGTATTGATTTTCTAATGGGATGGGAGTTAGGGTGGAAAATGTGGGGAGATTGTTCATGGGCATATTCTAAGGCATGACTAACTCTAGACAATAAACTCAGAAGGAAGTGGGAGATGGAGGTGAGGAAGAAGGAAAGAGTTTTTTTTGTTTTTTTGAGACAGGGTCTCACTATGGTGTCCAAGGCTGGTCTTGAGCTCCTGGCCTCAAGCAATCCTCCCACCTCAGCCTTCCAAAGTGCTGGAAGATTCCTTCTTAAGTGTAGGATTTACTCCAATTCATCTTACAACCAAACTGCCTTTGATTTAATCAATTTTCAAATCTTGCCCCGATTTTAGAATTGAGATAGAAAGAGTGTTTTGGTTTTTCTTTTTTGGGGGGGAAAGGAAAGGAATATGTAAATAACTAATTGGAACTTCTGAATGGGCATTTTTTTTTTCTTAGATAGCGTCTTGCTCTGTCGCCCAGGCTGGAGTGCAGTGGCACGATTTCGGCTCACTGCAAGCTCTGCCTCCCAGGTTTTATGCCATTCTCCTTCCTCAGCCTCCCGAGTAGCTGGGACTACAGGCGCCTGCCACCATGCCCAGCTAATTTTTTGTATTTTTAGTAGAGACGAGGTTTCATCGTGTTAGCCAGGATGGTCTCGATCTCCTGACCTCGTGATCTGCCCACCTCAGCCTCCCAAAGTGCTGGGATTACAGGCGTGAGCCACGGCATCTGGCCTGAATGGGCATTTTTTAAGTAGCTTACATATTTATTCATTCAATAGATATGTATTTAGAGCCTAACACAGTGACGAGCATAATACTAAATGCTGCGAATACGAGGGTAAATTTAATACAACGCCTGTCTTTATGGAACCTGTAATTTATGAGGAAAAGAGGCAGACACACAACTAATTGTAATGCAATAGGATAGTGTTAAATATCATAGAAATTGGAATAAAGCACCAGAGGACAATTGAAAAGGAAGTAATTGATTTTGCCTCTCAAAAAAAAAAAAAAAAAAAAAAAAAGAAAATCAATAAGTATTTCAACTGGTAGAAAGATTGGAGTTCTATTGAGTACATAGTTCATTGCCTTCCTTTTGTAGTTGAGCAAACTGAGGCCTGGTATTGAGTGACTTGCTTTAAGATGATGGAGGAATCAGTTGGGGTGAGACCCAGGAAACCCCATCTTCACTGAGGTGGCCTTGTTCATTAGCTTGTTGGGAAATGCAAAATTTGGGGTTGCCTAACTAGAAATGTAGTCAGTAAGTCCACACATTCCTATGTTATAAATAGACCAACCATCAAGAAGAAAGATCCAAGAAGGTCAAGTTTGTGGTTTCACTGAGAATACAAGGAATATGTGTGTGAGAAGTGATTTGAACAGGGAAAGAAGATATGGTTTTAAATTTTTCCCTTCTCTTCTGGCATTGAGGGAAACTATAAGCCCTGTCTTTGCCAGAGCAGCCCTGGTTTCCATCTCTTAGGTCAACATCATAACTTAAATTAAAACATCAGAAAGAAAATAAAAATTAGCCAGGCATAGTGGTGCACCTGTAGTCCTGAGAGGTGACAGCGTGCTGGCAGCCCTCACTTGCTCTCGGCGCCTCCTAGGCCTTGGCGCCCACTCTGGCCACACTTGAGGAGCCCTTCAGCTCATTGCTGCACTGTGGGAGCCCCTTTCCGGGCTGGCCAAGGCCAGAGCCAGCTCCCTCAGCTTGAGGGGAGGTGTGGAGGGAGAGGCGGGGGCGGGAACCGGGACTGTCCACGGCACTTGCGGGCCAGTGCCTGTTCTGGGTAGGCATGGGCTCGGCGGGCCCCCCACTCGGAGCTGCCAGCCAGTCCCGCCAGCCCCGGGCAGTGAGGGGCTTAGCACCTGGGCCAGCAGCTGCTGTGCTCGATTTCTCGCCGGGCCTTAGCTGCCTCCCCTCGGGGCAGGGCTCGGGACCTGCAGCCCGCTATGCCTGAGTCTTACCCCACGCTGTGGGCTCCTGCGGGGCCCGAGCCTCCCCGATGAGTGCCACCCCGCTGCTCCACGGCGCCCAGTCCCATGGGAGGCCCAAGGGCTGAGGAGTGTGGAGCACTGCGTGGGAGTGGCAGCCAGCTCCACCTGCTGCCGGTGCAGGATCCACTGGGTGAAACCAGCTGGGCTCCTGAGTCTGGTGGGGACTTGGAGAACCTTTACGTCTAGCTTAGGGATTGTAAATACACCAGGGGGCACTCTGTATCCAGCTCATCTAGTGGGGACGTGGAGAACTTTTGTGTCTAGCTCAGGGATTGTAAACGCACCAATCAGCACCCTGTCAAAACGGACCAATCAGCCCTCTGTAAAGTGGACCAATCGGCTCTCTGTAAAATGGACCAATCAGCAGGATATGGGTGGGGCCAGATAAGAGAATAAAAGCAGGCTGCCCGAGCCAACAGTGGCAACCCGCTGGCAACTGTTTCCACAGTATGGAAGCTTTGTTCTTTCGTTCTTTGCAACAAATCTTGCTGCTGGTCACTTTTTGGGTCCACACTGCCGTTATCAGCTGTAACACTCACCGTGAAAGTCTAGCTTCACTCATGAAGCCAGGGAGACCGCGAACCTACCAGGAGGAAGGGAGAACTCCAGACGTGCCGCCTTAAGAGTTGTAACATTCACCTCGAAGGTCTGCAGCTTCACTCCTGAAGCCATCCAGACCACGAACCCACCAGAAGGAAGAAACTCCGAACACATCCGAGCATCAGAAGGAACAAACTGCGGACACGCTGCCTTTAAGAACTGTAACACTCGGCCGGGCGCGGTGGCTCACGCCTGTAATCCCAGCACTTTGGGAGGCCGAGGTGGGCGGATCACAAGGTCAGGAGATCGAGACCACGGTGAAACCCCATCTCTACTAAAAATACAAAAAATTAGCCGGGCGCAGTGGCGGGCGCCTGTAGTCCCAGCTACTCGGGAGGCTGAGGCAGGAGAATGGCGTGAACCCGGGAGGCGGAGCTTGCAGTGAGCCGAGATTGCACCACTGCACTCCAGCCTGGGCGACAGAGCGAGACTCCGTCTCAAAAAAAAAAAAAAAAAAAAAAAAGAACTGTAACACTCACTGCGAGGGTCTGCGGCTTCGTTCTTGAAGTCAGTGAGACCAAGAACCCACCAATTCCGGACACAGTCCTAGCTACTCCAAAGGCTAAGGCTGGAGGATCACTTGAACCCAGAATTTCGAGGTTACAGTAAGGAATGATCATGTCACTATGCTCCAGCCTGGGCAGCAGAGCAAGACTCTGTCTCTAAAGAAAAATTAAAATAAAAAAAGTTAGAAAGAAACTAAGTCCCACTATAATTTTCTCTGTCTTTGAGGCTTGACCCTATCAATCATCTTTGACTCTGCTCATTGTTGTCTGCCATACCCCTCCAGGGAGACAGCAATGGAATCAGGAAAGCTGTTTAACCCTGCTTCTCTGGAAGCTGCAGCCTCACTAGGGGGTGTCCCTGAAAGAGCTTCAAGAAACATACTTGATCATCAATTTTGTGTGGAGAGGTAGTTTTCTGAGCTATGGATATGGAGGGACTTTGGGGCACTGATGAATGGTTTTGTTGATCAAGGGCCTGCAATAAGCAAGGTTGAATGATTAGAAACCAGGAGGTCTGGGAAAGGAGTACAATTTAAGTATGAACTGGAAAGACAAGGCTGTGGCCTTATCATGAAGCCTTTCACTGAGAGGACATTTTATCTCCCTAAATAGATTACAGGAGATTTAAACCTATTCTGTAGATGAGAGTGATTCTCATAAGAATAACTGATACATATTGACAATGTATGTCTTAGGTCCTGTGCTAAGGGCTTTATGTGGAATTGTCACAATCCTCCTAAGATCCTTAAGATGTGGATATTTATTATCATTAATCTGTTTTACAGGAAATTGAAGCTTAGTGAAATTAAGTAACTTTCCCAACATTGTACAAGCTAATATAAGACAGTGATGCAGGCAGGGCCTGGTGGCTCACGCGTGTAGTCCCAGCACTTGGGGAGGCCCAGGTGGGCGGATTGATTGAGCCCATGAGTTCGAGACCAGCCAAGGCAACATGGCAAAACCTGTCTCTACAAAAAATACAACAAGTAGCTGGGTGTGATGGCGTGTTCCTGTGTACCAGCTACTTGGGAGGCTGCAGCAGAAGGATTACCTGAGCCTGGGAGGCAGAGGTTACAGTGAGCTGTGATGTTGCCACTGCACTCTAGCCTGGGCAAGAGTGAGACTGTCTCCAAACAAACAAACAAACAAAAAACCACAATGATGCAAGTGGAGCTTCAAATCAGCAATTTGACTCCAAACCAAATAGGCTTGGTTAAAGGAGTTACTGCCAGATTTCTCCTCTAAAGAGTTACTACATTTTACTTTGTAATCAATAAGTATTTTGTGGATACTTGAATATTGTGTAAATTCCTGAGGCCGGTGCAGTGGCTCACGCCTGTAACCTCAGCACTTTGGGAGGCCGAGGTGGGCGGATCACCTGAGGTCAGGAGTTCGAGACCACCCCGGCCAACATAGTGAAACCCCATGTCTACTAAAAATACAAAAATTAGCCGGGCATAGTGGCGGGCACCTGTAATCCCAGCTACTCAGGAGGCTGAAGCAGAAGAATTGCTTGAACCCGGGAGGCGGAGGTTGCAGTGAGCTAAGATCACGCCATTGCACTCCAGCCTGGGCAGTAAGAGTGAGACTCCGTCTAAAAAAAAAAAAAAAAAAAAATTCTCAAGGCGTCATTCTTTCACCTCTGCTTTTAGCATATGTATTACTGAAACAAGCATGTTCCATAATCCCCCTCGAAGGACGTGCGACAGGGGTGTGGCTTGCCTATTTGGTTGCCACCACTGCTCAAAATTCTGACGGGAGGGGGAGCACGCAGACAGGCAGGTGCAGGAGTGCAAGTGGGTGTGTGTTACCGTGTGCCCTTTTAGCCTTGCCGTTTGCAGACAGCTTGAGTGTTAGCCAGCTCAATGGATCCTCTGCATTTCTGCAAGAGCAGAGGGCCAGTGTGACAGCTTTCTGTATCCTGAGCTCTTGTCCAGCGTCCCAGAAGAATCAGGTCACACACAGGCTTGAAGGATGAATGTGGGGTTTTACTGAGTGGGGGAGGTGGCAGTCAGTGGGATGGATGGGGAGCTGGAAGGGAGGATGGAGTGGGAAGATGATCCCCTAAAGTTTGGCCATCCAGCAGCCAAACTCCTCTCTGACTGCCCTCAGTTGAACTCCTCTTGGCATTCAGATGTTCCTCCTCTTCTCTCTTTCCCTGCTGTGCTGTGCCACCGCTCATCTGCTTGTCTCCTTGTCTCCTCGTCTGCTTGTCTGCTTGTCTGCTTCTGGAGCCTGGGGTTCCAGGTTTATATGGGTAAGAGATAGGGGGCATGGTGGGCCAAAAGGCAATGTTTTGGGCATGAAAACAGGAATGCCTGTCTCCATTTAGGGCCATGGTCTCCAGGCTTGAAGGTGGGGCCTTTGCCAGGGAACCACCCTCTTCTACACAGAATTTCCCGATCTCCCTGTCTCCTGTTCATATCATTACTTTCCTATGGCTGCTGCAACAAATGACCTCAAACTAGGTGACGACAGAAATTCATTATCTCACAGTTCTGAAGCCTAGAAGTCTGAAATCAAGGAGTTGGCAGGGTCATGCTCCCTCTAGAGGCTCTGCTATACACATACAGAGGACCAACTGTAGTGATTTTTCTAACTTCATCATTCCTTCTACATCATTAGTTATCATTCTTCAAGAAGGATTGTTCCTCATCCCTGTTAAAAAGAAAAGCCTCAGACAAATTAAATTTAATAGAGTTTAATTCAGCAAAAAATGACTTGGATTGGGCAGCCCCTGGATCAGAATAGGTTCAGAGAGGCTCCAGCACAGCTGTTTAGTGGAAGAAGATTTACAGACGGGAAAAGGAAGGTGATATACAGAAAATGGAAGTGAGTATTGATATCATTTGGCTCTGTGTCCCCACACAAATCTCATGTTGCATTGTAATTCCCAGTGTTGGGGGAGGGACCTAGTGGTAGGTGATTGGATCATGGGGGCGGGTTTCCCCCTTGTTATTCTTGTGATAGTGAGTTTTCACAAGATCTGGTTGTTTAAAAGTGTGTAGCACTTCACCCTTTACTCTCTCTGTCTTAAGCTGCCATGTGAAGAATTGCTTGTTTCCCCTTTGCCTTCTCCCACAATTGTAAGTTTCCTAAGGCCTCTGAAGCTTTGCCTCCTTTACAGCCTGCAGAACTGTGAGTCAATTAAACCTCTTTTCTTGATAAATTACTCAGTCTCAGGTAGTTCTTTATAGCAGTGTGAGAACAGACTAATACAAGTATACAAACAGCTGATTGGTTACAGCTCAGTGTTTGCCTTATTTGAACATGGTTTGAACAGTTGGCCACCCTTGGTTGGCTAAAACTCAGTGATTGGCACAAGAATAGGTACAGTTTGTTTACACATCCAGTTAGGTTATAGTTCACCATGTACGGGGAAATTTTTAGGCTGACCTTAAAATATGTAAGGCGGCAGCTTTAGGCTAAACTTAATTGAACATTCCTTGTTTATTTATATCAATATGTACTCATGGATTTTTATTTTATTTAGCAGATTTGTAAAGGATTAACTCAGCAGGTGTGGGTTGTTCAAACCCCGTACATTGCAAAGAAAAGTTTGGCCCTTGCCTAGTTTCAAGGCTCTTAATAAAGAGTATTTTTGTTTAGTTAAGGCCTTGGGCCACACCAGATCATTCATGCTAACAATGCGATTTATAGTGGGCACTTTGGGCCACATAATATCAGCTTGACCTCTAGAGGGACTGGAGAATTCAGGTCAGCCATAGGAGCAATTACTATGACTATGCAAATGACCCCCAATAAAAACCCTGGACACCAAGGCTTAGGTGGGCTTCTGATTGACAATACTTCACGTGTGTTGTCACATAGTATTAATGTCCGCACAGCTCCACTGAAAGAGGACACTGGAAGCCTGCATCTGGTGTTTCTTGGACTCTGCACTATGTGCATTTTCATATTGTTGATTTTAATTTGCATCCTTTTACCGTAGTGAATCATAACCACGAGTATAACAATGTGTCTGAGTTCTTTGAGTTCTTGTAGCAAATCATTGAAATTGAGGGTGGTCTTAGGGGTCCCCAACTGTAGGATTATAATCCATTACCACATTTGTTTATTTTGATGTTCAAATAGTCCCAGATTTAGACCATCATCCAAACATATAAGTACTTTAGTATACTTTCTCACAATAGGGAGCCATGAGAACATTTTAAGCAGGAGGATGAGTTGATCAAAGCTATGGAAAACATTCTCTTGCTCTTCCTAATGTCCCACTCTAGTCTACATCTTCAGCCTGGTTGGAACTGGTATGCCAAAAGACCCTTCATAGATTTATACACACATGCTACACACACACACACACATACACACACACACACACTAAGAAAATAAAAAAAAAACATTCCATTACCTAGGACAGTCTCATTGTACACCTGTTGTCCCAGTTGTTTGAAAACACAGCTTGAGGCAAATATTTTTCAGAGGGTTTGCCTCCAGAGGACTGAGCCCCAAACTAAGGGTGGTAGAGCATGTATTCTCAAGCCTCAGCTTCTCTTTGCTACAGCCTGGCCTAAGACACCAAAGCACACTCTGCCCTCTGCACAGCTAGTTTATATCCTCCCCCTTCCCTTAGGTACTTCTCTGTTCCCTTTATCACAAAGCCCCAGATACGGTGGTGATAAAGGAAGGTTGTTGGGAGAGATCTAGACTTCACTTAATTATCATGCATGTTAATTTTTTTTTTTTTGAGACAGGGTCTTGCTCTGTTGCCCAGGCTGGTGCAGTGGTGTGATCTCGGCTCACTGCATACTCCACCTCCCAGGTTCAAGCAATTCTCATGCCTCAGCCTCCCGAATAGCTGGGATTGCAGGTGTGCACTACCACACCTGGCTAATTTTTGTATTTTTAGTAGAGACGAGGTTTCACCATGTTGGCCAGGCTGTATGTTAGTTTTAGTATATGTATTCTAACTGATATAGTTTGGCTATATGTCCCCACCCAAATCTCATGTGGAATTTTATTCCCCATGTGTCAGGGGAGGGACCTGGTGGGAGGTGATTTGATCATGGGGGTGGATTTCCCCCATGCTGTTCTCTTGATAATGAGTGAGTTCTCATGAGATCCGATGGTATAAAAGTGTGGCACTTCCCCACTTGCTCTCTCTGTCTCTCCTGCTGCCATGTGAGATGTGCCTTGCTTCCCATTCCCCTTCTGCCATGATTGTAACTTTCCTGAGGCCTCCCAGCCATGCAGAACTGTGCGTCAATTAAACCTTTTTTTTTTTTTTTTTTTAAGATGGAGTCTTGCTTTGTCACCCAGGCTGGAGTGCAGTGGTGCAATCTCGGCTCACTGCAACCTCTGCCTCCTGGGTTCAAGCAATTCTCCTGCCTCAGCCTCCTGAGTAGCTGGGATTACAGGTGCGTGCCACCACACTGGGCTAATTTTTTGTATTTTTATTAGAGACAGGGTTTCACCATGTTGGTCAGGCTGGTCTCAAACTCCTGACCTCGTGATCTGCCTGCCTCGGCCTCCCAAAGTGCTGGGATTACATGAATGAGCCACTGCACCCAGCCACCTCTTTTCTTTATAAATTACTCAGTCTCATGTAGTTCTTTATAGCATTGTGAAAACAGACTAATACACTAGCTAAACATGTCATTGCTTAATATCAGGTTAAATTTTGTCGCAGGGATTTTTCTGTTTCTTAAGATCCAAAAAGGTAGACTCAAGCTCTTGTGGAAATCCAAAACCCTCTCCCAAATATCTACAAATTCTTGAGAGGCTTGCAGTCTCTTGTCCAATATGTCTTCAGCTTTCTGCTTCCATGAGCTCTTTCTGTGTTCAGTGGAAACATTGAAATTCAGCCTCTTCATAGAGTCCCCCCTCCACCAAAATACACTCACATAGAACATTTATGAAAGTAACAAAGTGAACACTGGACTATTATTACACCTGTTTAATTTTATTGCACCATCAGTCTATTCATGTATACTCATTTTGCTCCTGCTCATGCAATATGGTTGCTTACTCACAACTTTAAAAACTCAGAGGAACATTGCTCATGGCATGTTGTAACAGACCCCTCAAATGCCCACGTCACATCCCCTGACTCAATTCTGAGACAGTTCTAAACCTACTTCACACTCACAGCATCTTTCCTCAAGATGCTGCCATGTGTCTTTCTACATTCTGCTTTTTCTTTTCTTTTTCTTTTTTCGTTTTTCTTTTCTTTTTTTTTTTTTTTTGAGACAGTGTATCACCTGATGCCCAGGCTGGAGTGCAGCAGCTCAATCAAAGCTCACTGCAGCCTTACCCTCCTGGGCTTGAGAGATCCTCCTGCCTCAGACTCCTGAGTAGCTGTGACTACGGGCACAGGCCGCCACGCCTGGCTAATTTTTTTTTTTTTTTTTCTGTAGAAACAGGGATCTCCCTGTCTTGCCCAGGCTACTCTCCAACTCCTGGGCTCAAGTGATCCTCCTGCCTTTGCTTCCTAAAGTTCTGGGATTACAAGCATGAGCCATGGTGTCCAGCCTTTTTTTTTTCTTTTCAGAGACAAGGTCACACTCTGCTGCCCAGGCTGGAGTGCAGTGATCATAGCTCACTGCGGCCTTGAACTCCTGGGATCAAGTGATCCTCCTGTCTCAGCATCTGGAGTAGATGGGACTACAGGTGTGCATCACCACACTTGGCTAATTTATTTTAATATTATTATTTTTGGTAGAGACAGGGTCTTGTTTAGTTGCCCAGGCTGGTCTGGAACTCCTGGCCTTAAGCAATTTGCCATCCTTAGCCTCCCAAAGGCCTGAGCCACTGTACCTGGCCTTTATTTATTTATTTTATTTTATCAATTTTTTTTTTGAGATGGAGTCTCGCTCTGTCACCAGGCTGGAGTGCAGTGGCGCGATCTCAGCTCACTGCAACCTCCGCCTCCTGGATTCAAGCAATTCCTCTGCCTCAGCCTCCTGAGTAGCTGGTACTACAGGTGCATGCCACCAGGCCCAGCTAATTTTTTGTATTTTAGTAGAGATGGGGTTTCACCGTGTTGGCCAGGATGGTCTCAGTCTCCTGACCTCGTGATCTGCCCGCCTCAGCCTCCCAAAGTGCTGGGATTACAGGCATGAACCACCACACCTGGCCTATTTTTTTATTTTTTTAAGAAACAATGGTCCGGGAGCAGTGGCTCACGCCTGTAATCCCAGCACTTTGGGAGGCCAAGGTGGGCGGATCACCTGAGGTCAGGAATTTGAGACCAGCCTGGCCAACCCTACTAACAATACAAAAATTAGCCAGGTGTCATGGCACATGCCTGCAATCCCAGCTACTTGGGAGGCTAAGGTAGGAGAATCGCTTGAACCCAGGAGGCAGAGGTTGCAGTGAGCAGAGAGTGCACACCACTGCACTCCAGCCTGGGCAACAGAGTGAGATTCTGTCTCAAAAAAAAAAAAAAAAAAAAGAAAGAAATAAAGAGGGAGGGAGGGTGTCGGCTGGGTGCAGAGGCTCACACCTGTAATCCCAGCACTTTGGGAGGCTGAGGTGGGTGGATCACCTGAGGTCGGGAGTTCAAGACCAGCCTGGCCAACATGGTGAAACCCCGTCTCTACTAAAACCACAAAAATTAGCTGGCGTGGTAGCACATGCCTGTAAGTCCCAGCTACTTGGGAGGCTGAGGTAGGAGAATCGCTTGAACCCAGGAGGTGGAGGTTGCAGTGAGCCAAGTCTGTGCCATAGCACTCCAGCCTGGGCGAGAGAGTGAGACTTCATAAAAAAAAAAAAAAAAGAAAGAAGGAAGGAAAGAAAAGAAACAGTGTCTTGCTCTGCCACCAGGCTGGAGTGCAGTGGCACAATCACAGCTCACTGCAACCTCAATCCTCACACCTCAGTTTCCAGAGTAAGTGGGACTATAGGTGCATGCCACCCCGCACCAGGTTAATTAATTATTTGGTAAAGATGGTTCCCATTTTGTTGCCCAGGCTGGTCTCAAACTTCTGGCCTCAAGAGAGCCTCTAATATTCTGGGATTACAGGTGTGAACCAGGGCGCCCAGCCTGCTGCTTTTTTTTTTTTTTTAAACACCACTGAGCTCTCTGGAGTGCATCTCCTTCCCAACACACCCCATAAAGCAAAAGAAATCCTCAATTAATAGAGAATGGAAGTCAATGGGTAACTGCTGCAGTCTCCCAGCTTCCAGGTGGGCTGTTCTAGGAGGAATTCTGCGCCCTTCTCTAGGAGGCAACCTACACCTCTAGGAGGCTCACAGAAGTGAGTGCTTGTTGCCTACAGCAGCAACTTTAATAATATACCCCTGGCTTGTCCATTTTCGCTGTCTCTCTCCCTGTTCTGTCATCCTTGCTTCCTTCCAAATAAGCTACCTGCACCTAAATCCTTGTCTTGGGTTCTGCTTTTGGGGAAACATTGCTTGCATTACTGTTTGATATATAATTTTAGTTTTTGTATTTTAACTTTTTAGGGATGTCCTTTCGTAAGGGGCTTTCCCTCATGTCTAATTACTTATTGGGTCTTCTGTCAGCTGTGGGTTGATAAAGGGACAAGGTGAAGTAATGTTGCTGAAAGTGCTAAAAGCTACATCCTAAAAGAATATTCAAGAGGTCAGAACTAGGACAATATTAAATAAGTTATCAATATAGAGGGTGAAATAAGTGAACTTGGTCTTTTTTGTTCTTTCCTTTTTTGAGACAGGGTCTCACTCTGTCACCCAGTCTGGAGTGCAGTGGCGCCCTCACACTTCATTACAGCCTCAACCTCCTGGGCCCAAGCGATCTTCCCACCTCAGCCTCCCAAGTAGCTTGGACCACAAGCATGTGCCACCACGCCCAGCTAATTTTTTTAATTTTTGTAGAGACAGAGCCTCCCTATGTTACCCAGGCTGGTCTCAAACTCCCAGGCTCAAGTGATCCTCCTAACTTGGCCTCCCAAAGTGCTAGGATTACAGGTGTGAGTCACTGCACCAGGACCATTTTTTTTTTTTTTTAAACATTGCAATCCTTCTAAACAAAAGCTTATATGCTACTTCAGTATAAAAAAGTGATACAAGTGGAATCCCGAGGCGTATGGGTCCTCTCTCTTGCTCCTCACCCACAGCTCCCAAGGCACCTGATAGAACTCTGAAGCCCCTAGGCAAACAGTTTGAAAACTATTGTGCTAGACAAGCAGCTACAGCCCAGCGGGAGAGCAAAGGAGGACACAGAAATGAGAGTTGCTAGGCCAGGTGTGGTGGCTCACACCTGTAATCCCAGCACTTTGAGAGGGTGAGGCAGGCGGATCACCTGAGGTCAGGAGTTCGAGACCAGCCTGACCAACATGGAGAAACCACAACTCTACTAAAAATACAAAAACTTAGCCGGGCGTGGTGGCGGCACATGCCTGTAGTCCCAGCTACTCAGGAGGCTGAGGCGGAGGCTGCAGTGAGCCAAGATTGCGCCATTGCACTCCAGCCTAGGTGACAGAGCGAGACTCCGTCTCAAAAAAAAAAAAAAAAGTTAGCCGGGCGTGGTGGCGCATGCCTGTAATTTCAGCTACTCGGGAGGCTGAGGCAAGAGAATCGCTTGAACCTGGGAGGCAGCGGTTGCGGTGAGCTGAGATTGCGCCACTGCACTCCAGCCTGGGCAACAAGAGTGAAACTCCATCTCAAAAAAAAAAAAAAAAAAAAAAAAAGAAAAAAAGAAATGAGAGTTGCTGATATGCAGGAAATAGGAGGGTGATTCTTGGTGCTACAATTTTTATCTGTAAGGTTTCTCATTTCAATAAAATTCTGATAACTATATTTCAATCTATTATATTTACATGCCATAATTTAATCCTTCAGCTGTTGTTGGGTGTTTGTTTCCAGTTTTTTGCTTTATGAACAATACTGCAATAAGCAACTTTCTGCGTACATCTAATTCGTTTGATTTCTTTAGGGTACAGTCCTAGAAGGAGACTTTCTTTGCCATGGAACATGAATGCTCTCCCCTCTTTTTTAGAGTCAGGATCTCACTGTGTCACCCAGGCTGGTCTTGAACACCTGGGGTCACACCATCCTCCCACCTCGGCCTCCAAAATTGGGGGGATTCTAGGTGTGAGCCACCAAGCCCAGATCCTCAATGCTCCTTGATGTCTTTGATGCCCATCGTCAAATTATTCTCCAGAAAGATTGTTATCAGTTTCCCTACCATTCACAGTATATCAGAGTACTGTTTTGAATGCGTATGTGCCAGCACCAAGTGCATGAATACCTTTGAAATTATATTATTGAAAATAAGGTTGCAGCTGGGCATGGTGGCTCACGCCTGTAATCCCAGCACTTTGGGAGGCCGAGACAGGTGGATCACGAGGTCAGGAGTTCAAGACCAGCCTGGCCAACATGGTGAAACCTTGTCTCTACTAAAAATACAAAAATTAGCTGGGCATGGTGGCGTGTGCCTGTAGTCCCAGCTACTTGGGAGGCTGAGGCAGAGAATTGCTTGAACCCTGGAGGCAGAGGTTGCAGTGAGCTGAGATTGTGCCACTGCACTCCAGCCTGGGCAACAGAGTGAGACTCTGTCTCAGAAAAAAAAAAAAAAAGAAAATAAGGTTGCAACAGCCATATTTGTGTCATTTATTACGGTTTTGATAAGCTTAGAATCATAATTGGGGACCAGGCATAGTGGCGCACGCCTGTAATCCCAGCACTTTGGGAGGCTGAGGCTGGCAGATCGCTCGAGTCCAGGAGTTTGAGAACAGTGTGAGTGACATGGCGAAACCCCATCTCTACAAAAAATACCCCAAATAAGTATAAAAGTTAGCTGGACATGGTGGCATTTGCCTGTAGCCCAGCTACTTGGGAGGCTGAGGTGGGAGGATCACATGAGCCCAAGAGGCAGAGGTTGCAGTGAGCCGAGATCACACCACTGCACTCCAGCCTGGGCAACAAAGTAAGACCCTGTCTCAAAAAACAAACAAACAAACAAACAAACCATAATTGGTCCCTTTTTTCTCTACACTTAGTGCTAGACAGTGCTATTGTTACACAAAGTCCCTTTGCCTCAAGCTCTACACCAGACATCCTCTTGACCTGAGCATCTTCACCTTCTGTGCCATCTTATTTAGAGTGACAACACTCTGCCACGTTTTCAGACACTTATCTATCAAAGTCACTAAAGTTCTGTGGTTCTTCTCCAGCTATTACATTAAAGTTCCTGGACAAATGAATAAACAAACAAACAAAACCTGAGGCCAAGAGAAATTCTAGTTGAAGAACTTAACCTAATGGGAAAAATTAAGTTAGAGGGGCTGAGATTATGAAAGTTCCCGTGAATGTCCTCATAAAGTAAATAAAAACTAAAGATATACTCTTTGGATAGACAGAATAGCATAGTGGTTAAGGGCAAAGACTCGGAAGCCAGGCTGCCTTGATTCAAATATTGCTTCTGCTAACTACAAATTGTGTGATCCTGGTAAAGCTACTTAACCTTCCTGTGCCTCAGTTTCCTCCTTTGTAAAAGTGGGTAAAAATATCTGCCTCAGAGGGATGTTGAAAGAATTAAATAACTTAAAATATGCTTAGAACAGTGTGTGGTACATAGTTTCTTATCTTTTTTTCTTTTTAACTATTTATTTTGACATAAAGAAGGTTAAAGAATAGTACAAAGAACTCCCTTATATCCGTTATTAACATTCCCTAAATATCAATATTTATATTAGCTATCAATCACTCTCTGTCTTACCATTCTATTCAACATTGTACTGGAGATCTAGCCAGAGCGATAAGGTGAGAAAAATAAATAAAGTACATATAGGACAAAAATTAAAAAGTAAAACACTTTTTATTTGTGAATGTCATAAAAATCTGAAGGAATCTAAATTTGAAAAGTATAACTGATTGTCTTAGTTCATTTTGTGCTGCTATAACAAAATATCTAAGGCTGAGTAATTTAAAATAAACAGAAATTTATTGAGTCATGGTTCTGGAGACTGGGAAGTCCAAGATTGAGGGGCTGGCATCTTGTGAAGGCCTTCTTGCTGCATCATCTCAGGGCAGAAGGCAAAAAAACAAGAGAGAGGGAGAAAGGAGAGAGAGAGAGAGAAGGGGTTCAAACTTGAACCTGCCATTTTATAACAAACCCATTCTGAAATAATGAACTTGCTCCTGCGATGATGGCCTTAATCCATTCATAGGGTTAGAGCCTCATGGCTTAATCACCTCTCATTAGGCTCCACTTCTCAATAACATTACATTGAGGATTAAGTTTCCAACATATGCTTTTTGGAGAATACGTTAAAAACATAGTGTTCTATCCTTGGCCCCCCAAATTCACATCCTTCTCACATGCAAAATATATTAATTTTATCCTAATAACACCAAGTCTTTTTTTTTTTTTTTTTTTTTTTGAGACGGAGTCTGGCTCTGTTGCCCAGGCTGGAGTGCAGTGGCACAATCTCGGCTCACTGCAAGCTTCGCCTCCCAGGTTCACGCCATTCTCCTGCCTCAGCCTCCTGAGTAGCTGGGATTACAGGCACCCACCACCACGCCTGGCTGATTTTTTGTATTTTTTAGTAGAGACGGGGTTTCACCGTGTTAGCCAGGATGGTCTCGATCTCCTGACCTCGTGATCCACCTGCCTCAGCCTCCCAAAGTGCTGGGATTACAGGCGTGAGCCACCATGCCCGGCCAACACCAAGTCTTAACTCATTCCTGCACCAGTTCAAAAGTCCAAAGTCCAGAGTCTCATCTATATTAGATATGGGAGAGACTTATGGCACAATTCATTCTGAGGCATACTTCTTCTGGCCTTGAGCCTGTGAAATCAAACATGTTCCACTATGCATTGTCCTAATGGGGACTCTGTGATGCCTCCAGGATACTCTCTGCTGTGGCTCTGACCCTGCACCACATTTCTGCCTGGGCCCCCAGGCTGTCCGAGATATTCCTTGAAATCTAGGTGAGGGCTGCCATGGCCCATAGCTTGCACCCTCTTGGCATCTGCAGAGTTGGCACACATGTGAACACTGCCAAGATTTAGAGCTTGTGCCCTCTGGAGCAGCATCACATGCTGCACCTGGCCACACTTGAGCCAGGGCTGGGGAGGCCAAGCAGTGCTGTGCTGGAATGCAGGGAGCAGAGACTTGAGGGAATGCAGGTAGTAAATGCTGATTATCTGCTGGTGCTTCTCTGGAAAGCTCACCCTCAATACCCTGCTCTTGCCTGTGATGGGAGGGGCAGCCGCATTCTCCCATTGTCTTTGTGGGATAAATAGCATCTGACTCCCC
This sequence comes from Gorilla gorilla gorilla, assembly GCF_029281585.2. NCBI lineage: Eukaryota > Metazoa > Chordata > Mammalia > Primates > Hominidae > Gorilla > Gorilla gorilla. The sequence continues at coordinate 39,225,383 of NC_073233.2, read as the reverse complement.
TCCATCCCTACTAATCCCTTTAGTAAACAGTTGCTTTGCCACACCCTTGGTTTGCTCTCCTAGACATGACTTTTCACTCTTTACATGGCCAGGCTGGACATTTTCCAAGTCTTTCTATTCTGCTTCCCTTTTAAATGATAAATGCCATCTTTAAATCATGTGTGTCCGCTCTAAATTTACCACATATAGTTAAGAGAAGCCACGCAGCTTCATAATGCTTTGCTTCTTAGATTTTACTTCAGCCAGATGTCCTAGTTCATGGTTCTTAAGTTCTGTCTTCCATAAAGCCCTTGAGCATGGACATAATTCAGCTAACTTGTGTGCCACTTTATAACAAGGATGACCCATTTTCCAGTTTCCAATACCTTGCTCCTCATTTTCATCTGAGACTCATCAGAATAGTCTTCACTGTCCACATTTCCACCAACATTCTGGTCACGACCATTTAAGCAGTCTCTAAGAAATTTCAGACTTTCCTAACAGCTATCTCTTCTTCTGAGCCTTAATGCTCTGTACAGGTTTTTTTTTTCTAGGCTTCTCCTCCAAATTCTTCAGCTTCTACCCATTACCCACTTCCAAAGTCACTTCCACATTTTCAGGTATTTGTTATAACAATACCCCACTTCTCCGGTACCAATTTTCTATTTTTGTTTTTTTGTGCTACTGTAACAGGATGCCCAAGAACAGAGATTTATTTGGCTCATGGTTCTGGTGGCTGGGAAGTCCAAGACTGAGAGGCTGGCAAGGGACTTCTTGCTGTGTGATCTCATGGCAGAAGGTAAGAGGGCAAGAAAGAGAATTTTACAATGAACCCACTTCTACAATAATGAACTCTCTTCCACAATAACATCACTAATCTATTCATGAGGGTGGAGCCCTCAAGGCCTAATTGCCTGTCATTAGGTCTTACCTGCCAACACTCCTGCATTGGGGTTTAAGTTTTCAATACATGCTTTTGGGGGAACACATGCAAACCATAGCACTAAAAATTGAATTTAGCAAGATCGTAGGATACAAGGTCAATAACCAAATATTAATTATATTTTTATATACTAACAATAAGCAATTGGAAAATAAATTTTTTTAAAATCAAGGTATAATTCGGGTACCATAAAACTCACCATTTAAAAGTATACAATACAGTATTTTTTGTTTTTTGTTTTTGAGATGGAGTCTCCCTCTATTGCCCAGGATGGAGTGCAGTGGCACAATCACGGCTCACTGCAACCTCCACCTCCTGGGTTCAAGCGATTCTCCTGCCTCAGCCTCCCGAGTAGCTGGGACTACAGGCACGCCCCATCATGCCGGGCTAGTTTTTTTGTACTTTTAGTAGAGACAGGGTTTCACCACATTGGCCAGGCTGGTCTTGAACTCCTGACCTCGTGATCTGCCCATCTCAGCCTCCCAAAGTGCTGGAATTACAGTCATGAACCATTGCGCCTGTCCAGTGGTTTTTAATATGTACATAAAATTGTGTAAACATCACCAGTATCTAATTTTAGAGCATTTACATCACCCTGAAAAGAAACCTCTTATCTATTGGCACTTGCTCATCATTTCCCATTCCCCACAGTTCCTGTCAATGACTAATCTACTTTCCATTTTTATGGATTTGCTTATTCCGACATTTCATATAAATGGAATCACCCAATATATGTGGGCTTTTGTGTCTGGCTTCTTTCACTTCCTGAAATGCTTTCAAGGTTTACCAATGTTGTAGCATGTGTCAGTACTTCATTCCTTTTTATAACTGAATAATATCCCCTTGTATGTATATACTACTTTTTGTTTATTCACTCATAGGTTGATGAACATTTGGGTGTTTCCACTTTTTGGTTATGATGCATAATGCTGCTATAAACATTTTTTTATGTGAACATACGTTTTCAATTCTCTTGAAAACATAATTGGAATTCTCTTGGAAAGAAAGTTGGAAAATTAAATTTTAAAGATGTCATCTAGAACAGTGTAAAAAGACATTAAGTACTTAAGGATGAATTTAACAAAATAGATGTAACACCTATATACCAAAACCTATAAACATTGCTGAGATAAATTTAAAAGATCTTAATACATGAGAAAACATACTATGGGCTGGGCACAGTGGATCACACCTGTAATCCCAGGATTTTGGGAGGCTGAGGCAGGCAGATCATTTGAGGTCAGGAGTTTGAGACCAGCCTGGCCAACATGGTGAAACCCTGTCTCTACAAAAAGTACAAAAATTATCTGGGCATGGTGGCATGCACTTGTAATTCCAGCAGCTCGGGAGGCTGAGGCAGGAGAATCACTTGAACCTGGGAGGCAGATGTTGTAGTGAGCTGAGATCGCGCCGCTGCACTCCAGCCTGGGCAACAGAGCAAGACTTTGTCTAAAACGAACAAAACAAAAAAAAAACTATGGATTGTTTAATACATGTAAGTTTTTCTAGAAATTAAATGCAATTCTAGTCAAATTTTCAGCAGTCTTTTGATTTAGAAATTGACTAGCTAATTCCAAAATGTATGCAATGTTAAATGTATTAAATAGCCAAAAATTTTTTGGGAAAAACAAAGTTTGAGAACTTAGACTACTTCTTTTGAAGACTTATGACAAGGCTACAGTCATCAAGATAATATGATATTGATATAAGGATAAACTATGATCAGTAAAACAGAACCCCATATGTGTGATCAATTGATTTTCAGCAAAGGTACCAAGATAATTCAGCGGAGAAAGAACAGCCTTTTAAAGATGTGTTGCTAAAACAACTGCATAGTTGCGTGGAAGAAAATGAACTTCAGTTCTTACCTGATAAACATAAAAATTAGACTTACATGTAAAAGCTGAATTTATAAAGTGACTAGAAGAAAACATTAAAAAGAAATCTTCTGGCTGGGTGCGGTATCTCAACGCCTGTAATCCCAGCACTTTGGGAGGCTGAAGTGGGCAGATTGCCTGGGCTCAGGAGTTTGCGACCAGCCTGGGCAACACAGTGAAACCCCATCTCTACTAAAATACAAAAAAAAAAAAAAAAAAAAAAAAAATTAGCCAGGGGTGGCAGCATGTGCCTGTAGTCCCAGCTACTCGGGAGGCTAAGGCAGGAGAATTGCTTGAACCTAGTAGGTGGAGGTTGCAGTGAGCCGAGATGGCACCATGGCACTCCAGCCTGGGCGACAGAGCGAGACTCCGTCTCAAAAAAAAAATCTTCACAACCTTGAGTAGACAATGATTTCTTAAACATGAATTCACCATCTTCTTGGTTTTGCTGGCTTTCCAAATAAATCTGGCTTTTCCTCCCACCAACCCTCATTTCTCGTGTCTGGTTTTTGAGCAGCAAGCAGCCAAACATAGGTTCAGTTACAAAATTTGGCACCCAATGTGGGGCTGTGTGCCCTCTGGTGGTCTAACCTGCCTGGTTTCCATGGATGGAGCAATTGGCTGCAGCAGTGCACCAGGGCTTACCTGTTCATGTTATCAGGCAGAGCAGCAACCGCTTATGAGTGCTAGTTGCTGCTCATGGCTAGCTGCCTCTGTGGCTGGGATTTCAGGGGTGTCCTAGCAGCAACTGAGAAATCTTTTGTCTTGGGGACCCTCTCTTCTGTCCCCTTCATGGAATCAGCAGCCTGTAACACTTTGGTGGTGCAAGGCGTAACACTTTGGTGGTGCAAGTGATATCCAAGGGAGTTGATGGGCCCCAAGACTGGGTAAGTCAAACCAGGGCACACATGGGGAATCCTCTGTCTATGCTATTTGAGCTTTTGTGTCATTTGGACATAGCATGGGTTGCTTGTGTATCATTTGGTGTAAGATAAGATTCTTAATAACATTTCTGCAGTGCCCCTTTTCAGGAATGAGTTTGGGAGTGTTACATTTGTTTTGGTTTCTATGTGTTTATTAGTTTTTAATTATTATTATTGTTATTATTATTTTTTTTTTTGAGATGGAGTCTCGCTCTGTCACCCAGGCTGGAGTGCAGTGGTGCGATCTTGGCTCAATGCAACCTCCGCCTCCCGGGTTCAAGTGATTCTCCTGTCTCAGCTTCCTGAGTAGCTGGGATTACAGGCAGGTGCTACCACACCTAGCAAATTTTTGTATTTTTAGTAAAGACGGGGTTTCACCATGTTAGCCAGGCTGGTCTTGAACTCTTGTCCTCAGGTGATCCACCTGCCTCGGCCTCCCAAAGTGCTGGGATTACAGGCATGAGCCACCGCGCCCGGCCTAATTATTATTTTTAAATTTTATTTTATTTTTATTTTTTGAGATGTAGTCTCGCTCTGTTGCCCAGGCTAGAGTGCAGTGGGGCAATCTCAGCTCACTGCAACCTCTACCTCCCGGGTTCAAGCAATTCTCCTACCTCAGCCTCCCGAGTAGCTGGGATTACAGGTGCGCACCACGATGCCTGGCTAATTTTTGTATTTTTAGTAGAGATGGGGTTTCACCATGTTGGTCAGGCTGGTCTCGAACTCCTGACCTCATGATCTGCCTGCCTTAGCCTCCCAAAGTGCTGGGATTACAGGCATGAGCCACTGTGCCTGGCCTTAATTATTATTTTTTAAAAGAATTTCAGGCCGGGCGCAGTGGCTCACACCTGTAATCCCAGCACTTTGAGAGGCCAAGGCAGGCGGATCACCTGAGGTCAGGCGTTTGAGACCAGCCTGGCAAACATGGTGAAACACCGTCTCTACTAAAAATACAAAAATTAGCCGGGTGTGGTGGCTCGCGCCTGTAATCCCAGCTACTCCAGAGGCTGAGGCAGGAGAATTGTTTGAACCGGGAAGGCGGAGGTTGCAGTGAGCGGAGAATGCACCATTGCACTCCAGCCTGGGCAATAAGAGTGAAACTCCGTCTGAAAAAAAAAAAAAAGGAATTTCAGTTAGTTTATCTTGAGACATAGCTTACGTTAAAATTATATTAAAACAAACTTTAATTTTGAGCCATAAATTGATGGATTATTTTATCACAAGTAGTTCTTTATTTCTACTCACATTATTTTATTTTATTTTCACTTTATTTTATTTTTTACTCTATTTTTTTACTTTTAGGTTCAGAGGTACATGTGAAGGCTTGTTATATAGGTACACTTGTGTCATGGGGGTTTGTTGTACAGATTATTTCATCACCCAGGTATTAAGCCTAGTACACAATGGTTATTTTTTCTGCTTCTCTCCTTTCTCCCACCCTCCACCCTCAAGTAGACCCTAGTGTCTGTTGTTCCCTTCTTTGCGTTTATGAGTTATTTAGCTTCCACTTATAAGTGAGAACATGTGGGATTTGGTTTTCTCTTCCTGCATTAGTGTGCTAAGGATAATAACCTCCAGCTCTATCCATGTTCCTGCAAAAGACATGATCTTGTTCTTTTTCATGGCTGCATAGTATTCCATGGTGTATATGTACCGCATTTTCTTCATCCAGTCTATCATTGATGGGCATTTAGGTTGATTCCATGTCTTTACTTTTGTGAATAGTGCTGCAGTGAACATTCATGTGCATGTGTCTTTGTGTTAGAATGATTTATATTTCTCTGGGTGTACATACCTAGTAATGGGATTGCTGGGTCAAATAGTAGTTCTGTTTTTAGTTCTTTGAGGAATCGCCATACTGTTTTCCACAATGGTTGATCTAATTTACATTTTCACCAACAGTGTATAAGTGTTCCCTTTTCTTTGCAACCTCACCAGCATCTGTTATTTTTTGACTTTTAATAATAGCCATTCTGACTGTGCGAGATGGTATCTCATTGCGGTTTTGATTTACATTTCTCTAATGTTCAGTGATATATTTTTTTTCTTATTTGCTTGTTGGCCACATGTATGTCTTCTTTTGAAAAGTGTCTGTTCATGTCCTTTGCCCACTTTTAATGGGATTATTTTTCTTTTTTCTTTTCTTTTTTTTTTTTGAGACGAAGTCTTGCTCTATCACCCAGGCTGGAGTGCAGTGGTGCAATCTCGGCTCACTGCAACCTCCGCCTTCCAGGTTCAAGCTATTCTTCCGCCTCAGCCTCCCAAGTAGCAGGGACTACAGGTGCACGCCACCATGCCCAGCTACTTTTTGTATTTTTAGTAGAGACAGGGTTCCACCATATTGGCCAGACTGGTCTCGAATTCCTGACCTCGTGATCCGCCCACCTTGGCCTCCCAAAGTGCTGGGATTACAAGCGTGAGCCACTGCACCCAGCCTGATTGTTTTTCTATTGTAAATTTAAGTTCCTTATAGATGCTGGATATTAGACATTTGTCAGATGCATAGTTTGCAAATATTTTCTCCCATTCTGTAGGTCCTCTGTTTACTCTGTTGATAGTTTCTTTTGCTGTGCAGAAGCTCTTACATTTAATTAGATCCCATTTGTCAATTTTTGGTTTTGTTGTGATTGCTTTTGGTGTCTTTGTCATGAACTCTTTTCCCATTCCTATGTCCAGGATGGTATCACCTAGGTTGCCTTCCAGGGTTTTTATAGTTTTGGGCTTTACATTTAAGTCTTTAATCCATCTTGAGTTGATTTTTGTATATGGTGTAAGGAAGGAGTCCAGCTTCAAACTTCAGCATATGGCTAACCAGTTATCCTAGCACCATTTATTGAATAGAGAATCTTTTTCCCATTTCTTGTTTTTGTCAGCTTTGTCAAAGACCTTGTGGTCATAAGAGTGCAGCCTTGCTTCTGAACTCTCTATTCTGTTCCCTGGGTCTATGTGTCTGCTTTTGTACCAGTACCATGCTGTTTTGGTTACTGTAGCCCTGTAGTATAGGTTGAAGTTGGGTAACATGATGCCTCCAGCTTTGTTCTTTTTGCTTAGGATTGCTTTGGCTATTTGGGCTCTTTTTTTGTTCTGTATGAATTTTAAAATAGTTTTTTCTAATTCTGTGAATAATGTCATTGGAAGTTTGATAGGAACAGCATTGAATCTGTAAATTGCTTTGGGGAGTATGGCCATTTTAATGATATTGAATCTTCCTATCCATGAGCATGGGATGTTTTCCATTTGTTTGTGTCTTCTTCGATTTCTTTGAGCCATGTTTCGCAATTCTCATTGTACAGATCATTCACCTCCTTGGATAGCTGTATTCCTATGTATTTTATTCATTTTGTGGCAATTGTGAATGGGATTGCCTTCCTCAATTTGGCTCTCAGCTTGGCTGTTGGTGGTGTATAGGAATGCCAGTGATTTTTATACATTGATTTTGTATCCTGAAACTTTGCTGAAGTTGTTTGTTTATCAGCTGAAGGAGCTTTTGGGCCAAGACTATGGGGCTTTCTGCATATAGAATCATGTTATCTACAAACAGGGATAGTTTAACTTCCTCTTTTCCTACTTGGATGCCCTTTATTTCTTTCTCTTGCCTGATTGCTCTGGCCAGGACTTTCAGTACTATGTTGAATAGAAGTAGTAAGAGAGAGGATTGCTTGTCTTGTGCCAGTTTTCAAGGGGAATACTTCCAGCTTTTGCCCATTCGGTATAATGTCAGCTGTGGGTTTGTCATAGATGGCTTTTATTATTTTGAGGTATGTTCCTTCAATACGTAGTTCATTGAGAGTTTGTAACATGAATGGATGTTGAATGTTATCAAAAGCTTTTTCTACATCTATTGAGATAATCATGTGGTTTTTTACTTTAGTTCTGTTTATGTGCTAAATCACATTTATTGATTTGTGTATGTTGAACCAAATTTGCCTCCTGAGGATGAAGCCTACTAGATCATAATGGATTAGCTTTTTGATGTGCTGCTGGATTTGGCTTGCAAGTATTTTGTTGAGGATTTTTGAATCAATGTTCATCAAGGATATTGGCCTGAAATTTTCTTATTTATGTGTTTCTCTGCCAGGTTTTGGTATCAGGATCATGCTGGCCACATAGAATGAATTGGGGAGGAGTCCCTCCTTTTCAATTTTTTGGAATAGTTTTAGTAGGAGTGGTACCAGCTTTTCTTTATACATCTGGTAGAATTTGGCTGCAAATTCTTCTCATCCTGGGCTTTTTTTGGTTGGTAGGCTGTTTATTCCTGACTCAATGTAGGAGCTTGCTATTGGTCTGTTCGGGGGGTCAATTTCTTCCTGGTTCAGTCTTGGGAGGGTGTATATGTTCAGGAATTTATCCATCTTTTCTAGGTTTTCTAGTTTGTGTGCATATAAGTGTTCATAGTATTTTCTGATGATTATTTTTATTTCTGTGGAGTCAATGGTAACATCCTCTTCATCATTTCTTTTTTTTTTAATTTGAGACAGAGTCTCACTCTGTTGCCCAGGCTGGAATGCAGTAGGACTGTGTCGGCTCACTGCAACCTCCGTCTCCTGGGTTCAAGCAATTCTCCTGCCTCAGCCTCCTGATTAGCTGGGATTACAGGTGCCCACCACCACACCCAGCTAGTTTTTATATTTTTAGTAGAGATGGGGTTTCACCATTTTGGCCAGGCTGGTCTCGAACTCGTGACCTCAGGTGATCCACCCGCCTCAGCCTCCCGAAGTGCTGGGATTACAGGTGTGAGCCGCCTTACATCTTACCAGCGGTAAGACCAGCCTGGCCAAGATGGTGAAACCCTGTCTCCACTAAAAATACAAAAAAATTAGCCGGGCGTGGTGGCAGGCGCCTGTAGTCCCAGCTACCCGGGAGGCTGAGGCAGGAGAATGGCGTGAACCCAGGAGGCGGAGCTTGCAGTGAGCCGACATCACGCCACTGCACTCCAGGCTGGGCAACAGAGCAAGACTCCGTCTCAAAAAAAAAAAAATTTTTTTTTGGTAGAAAAGGTTATAAAGAAAAAAAAATCGTATATAAAAAAGGATCCTGTATGGTAAATATTTGTCTTAAAGTAATATGGTTATTTAAAAAAGAAAAAAATGTAGGACAAATCAGAGTGTCCAAGCAAGTCATGGGTGTTGTGTATAAGCTGTGATAAGGTTTGTGAAGGGGGATTTACAAAAGGAATTTTGTATGTGATTAAGTTGACTACAATTTAAAAAGAATTATTCATAATAGTCCTTCTAATATTGGTCCCCTATATTAAAATAAGATTTTCTTAAGGTATTAATTTGATCTTAGTGTTTTTTTTTTTTTTTTTTTTTTTGAGACGGAGTTTTGCTCTTGTTGCCCAGGCTGGAGTGCAATGGCGCCATCTTGGCTCACTGCAACCTCTGCCTCCCAGGTTCAAGTGATTCTCCTGCATCAGCCTCTTGAGTAGCTGGAATTACAGGCACCTGCCACCAAGCCCAGCTAATTTTTTGTATTTTTAGTAGAGACAGGGTTTCACTATGTTGGCCAGGCTGGTCTTGAACTCCTGACCTCAGGTGATGCACCTGCCTCGGCCTCCCAAAGTGTTGTGATTACAGGCATGAGCCACCATGCCCGGCCAATCTTAGTGAAATTATAAGACATTTTGATTTTTAATTCTGAAACTGTTTCTTTTGAAAACTTTTCAGATTCATATCTTAGAAGTTCAGCTTTTGTTGTGTCTCACTGCTTTCAGCTTATTCTCCTCTTGAGAAGGCCTGAAATGAGAAATCTCTCCTTCTGCTTTTTTATCAGCTTCTGTAACTTTTTTCCTCTGGTTCTAACTGTTGTTGTGGCCTGATGCTGAAAAGTGGTATCTTGAAGGTCTGAAAAAGCAATGCTTTCCTCCAGTATAGCTTGATTCTGTACTCTTGACTTTTCTTGATATGTCTAAATTTTTAAATGTAATTAGGAAACTTCTCATGCAATTACTAAGAGTCATGTATTCCCTTGCTATGCTATACTCATAACTTTGAAAACACTCTTCCTGTGTCTGATTAAGTTCAGGTACTCTATTCTTCAGGTTTGATTTCTAGGTTATCTAAATGGGCTTCTCATAAGGAGAAGCAATCACACTGCAGATGTTTTTCCTTTGCCTTTCTGGCAAATGGCTTAAGAAACAAGATTTTGCATTTTATTAAGATAATTCCTGGCCTGGCATGGTAGCTCATGCCTGTAATCCCAGCACTTTGGGAGGTCAGTGTGGGCAGATCACTTGAGGTCAGGAGTTCGAGACCAGCCTGGACAACATGGCGAAACCCCATCTCTACTAATAATATAAAAATTAGCCAGGTGTGGTAGCGTGTACTTGTAGCTACTCGGGAGGCTGAGGCAGGAGAATCCTTTGAACCTGGGAGGTAGAAGTTGCAGTGAGCGGGGATAGTGCCACTGCACTCCAGCCTGAGTGACAGAGCAAGACTCTGCCTCAAAAAAATAAAAATAAAATAAAAATGATAATTCCTATATTGTCTGTATTAATTTTTTGCTTCCTTAGGAAACTTGAGCTTTAAAAGAGTTAAGGCCAATCACAGTGGTTCATGCCTGGAATTCCAACACTTTGGGAGGCCAAGGCAGGCAGATCACTTGAGCTCAGGAGTTTGAGACTAGCCTGGGCAACATGGTGAAACCCTGTCTCTACAAAAAAATATTAAAAAAATAGCTGGGTGTGGTGGTGTACGCCTGTGGTCCCAGCTACTCAGGGGAGCCTGAGGTGGGAGGATTGCTTGAGGCTGGGGGGCAGAAGTTGCAGTGAGCCGAGATTGTGTCACTGTATACCAGCCTGGGCAAGAGTGAGACCCTATCTCAAAAAAATAAAAATAAATAAAACGTTAAAATTTGTATCTTCATGTCACTTTCTGTATTGCTCTTGAAGTATTTTGACTGTCACTCTTGATTAAATGAATAACTATTCTGTTTTTATCAAATATTTTGAGGCTTTTTACATCTTTGACAAATGTCCTCAAAATCAAATAAACATTGCTAATTCTTTCAACATGTAAAGCTTTTACATAAGTCAATTTTGTAATCTTGCCTTTTGGTTTTTGGCTTTTTGGCTCTTTTGTTACTTAAAAGGGTTTTAAGGGTTAAGTGTCTACTCACTTCCATTCCCATCTGGCTTAGAATGATTAATTGGCTATAAGTTTTTTTACTCTAAGTCCCTTGGCCATAGGGATCCCACCAAGGGACGTGATGGACCTGGTCAGGTAGCCACACCATCCTGGCAACAATATGGGACAAAATAAAAGTTTAGCCATTGATGCTGCCTCTGGCATATCTTGATCAACAAACAGAAATTTAAACTAAAAAATAAAGTCCTAAGCACCCCACCAATCGAATGGATCCCCCTTGACCAAGTGAACCCCCAAGAAAAAAAAACTTAAAAAAAAACCATAGTTCCCAGCCATGAGAGGACAGGAGGTCAGACACACCTCATTATACCCTTTTCCTTTTATGGTTTAGACACAGCAACTGACCAGAGTTAACATTAAAACATAACAAACTCTTTGTGGCCATAAGATACCAAAGTATAAATAGGACCTAAGGCCATGCCAGGCAAGAGTTAAGTCTCCACTCCAAGGAAAACATGGGTCATATGTTACATATATGTTTGTTCAATATGCATGTGTCAGGACCACCTTCATAAATATTTATAGTTCCTTCTGTAACCTGCTAAATATGTATATTTAGCCAACCTGTCATCATATCCCCACAGGAGCCCTGGCTACAATTGAGAGTGAGGAACAGGTTTATTAACTTATGGATATGAGGGCCACATATTCTATAGCTAGTACCTATCTGTGCCCTGATTCACAGAAGACTATGATGGTTATGAAAATGTCAGGGAAATCTATGACTTGCTCCTTCCTTCAACCTTTAGATTGTCATCTTGGAGACCATGATCAATGGGAAAAACTAAAAAAAAAAATGAACCAAACTCGAAATAAATAATTTAGCAATTGCCAAATATGTTAAGACTCTAGTCACTATACTAAATTCTATTCATGAGTTTGCTTCTAGCAGGATCACTTATCCCACAAACATGGCCCTCCATCCTTCTCAACTGGGAGATCAGGTCCTCCTAAAAACCTGAAAGGAACAAGGACCTGAACGTCAGCTTGCTACCAGGTCAAATGGTTTTGTTTCACAGTTGCCCCACATGAACCCTGTTCAACAGGGAGTAGCCAGATGAGAGGCAACATCCCATTGTCCCTAATTCCACAAGACTGTGGAATGAGCCTTTCACAGTGGGGAATTGTAACAGTGAAATAGCAAAGAACTAACACAACTAACTCAATTTTTGTTTAAGTGGCCTTCCGCCATTCCAGCTAATTTTAGAGCACTGAAATAATATGCAAAAACAGTAATCATGTAATTTTTACAACTAAGTCTGGGATTAAAGGGTAAGTATCTAAACAACTAACTATGTTTTGTTAAAGATTTACAGGAGCATTGTGAACTGACCAAGGACAAAGAAGTTTCCAACCTCCTCTGGCCCTTGCTGGTGCCCAGATATCTGCAGTCCTCGGTCACCTCTTGATCCCAACCCCCTCCTCTTCGCTTTATTCCCCTCCCATAAAAACTCTCCAGCCAACCTGAAAATTTAAGATGGTGCTTTAGCATACAGTTCACCATCTTGTCAATTTTGCTGGTTTTCTGAATGAACCTGGTTTCCTTCCATCAACCCTTGTCTCTTGTGTCTGGCTTTCTAGCAGCAAGCCGTTGAACCTGGGTTCAGTTACACTTATGCTGAAAGTAGAATAGAGAAGGAAATGGAAAATAGTGGATCAATCAAGGAAGTACAATATTCAGCCAATATGAATCGCAGAAAAAGCAGAGAAAACAAAGGTAAGGAAACTAGCAAAAAATTACATAGGAATATTTCCTAGAATTGGAGGGCACAGATCTCTAGAGTAAAAGGAGGCATTGGATGCCATGAACAATAAATGAAAACTTATCCCAAGCCTCAGAATCATAATTTTTTTTTTTTTTTTGAGTCAGGGTCTCACTCCGTCACCCAGGCTTGAATGTAATGGTGCAGTCTTGGCTCACTGCAACCTCGGCTCACTGCACCCTCCACCTTCCAGGCTCGGTTGACCCTTCTGCTTCAGCCTCCCGAGTAGCTGGGACCACAGGCAGGCACCATCACGCCTGGCTAATTTTTTTTTGTATTTTTGGTGGAGATGTTGTTTCACTATGTTGCCCAGGCTGATCTTGAACTTTGAGCTCAAGAGATCTGCCTGCCTCGGCCTCCCAAAGTGCTGGGATTACAGGCATGAGCCATCGCACCCAGCTGTTTTTTTTTTTTTTTTTTTGAGACAATGTCTTGCTCTCTTGCTCAGGCTGGAATGTAGTGACCCAATCACAATTCACTGCAGCCTCAACCTCCCAGGCTCAGATGATTCTCCCACCTCAGCCTCCAGAGTAGTATGGAGTTTGTACCATCAAGCTAATTTTTTAAAAAATTTTTTGTAGAGACAAGGTCTCACTATGTTGCCTAGGCTGGTCTCAAACTCATGGGCTCAAGCCTCCTAAAGTGTTGGAATTAGAAGTATGAGGCACCGTGCCTGGACAGACTCATGAATTTGAGATCACCAGGGATGAAAAGATTTGAAAGGTTCCAGTGGGAAATAAAGGGTCATGTGCAAAGTCATGAAATCAGAATTATTGTTAGAATTCTTGATTGCAATCAAATGCTAGAAGACATTAGAGGAATAGCTACAAAATGCCAAGGGAAATGATTATTAACCTAGAACACGATACACAGCCATGTTATAAATCAAATGTGGGGTAAAGAAGACATTCAGGGATATGCTAGGACTGTGGGTTTGATCTGATCTTCTTCAGCTCCTTTCCACCTGGGTGAATCTGCCTTGGCCAGCTAAGGAGTAGGACCAGTTTCCCAAGCTGCTCTCAATTTATTGTCTCTGATATAAGCACTTTAATCAGTTTATGGCTATTTAATGCTAGGAATTGTAGAAAAATGAACAGGTAAAATTAGTAAATAGTGAGACATTACAAAGTTTTCAAGAAACAATAAGATATTAGCATTAGGTGTTATATGATATTTATATGACTTTACAATTGAAAGACTTTTTATTTATTTATTTACTTTTTGAGACAAGGTCTTGCTTTGTCACCCAGGCTGGAGTGTGGTGGCCCAATCTTGGCTCACTGCAACCTCTGCCTCCCAGGTTCAAGTGATTCTCCTGCCTCAGCCTCCCAAGTAGCTGGGATCACAGGCTTATGCCACCATGCCCGGCTAATTTTTGTATTTTTAGTAGAGATGGGATTTCACCATGTTGGCCAGGTTGGTCTCCAACTCCTGACCTCAGGTGATCCAACCATCGCAGCCTCCCAAAGTGCTGGGATTACAGGCATGAGCCACCACACCCAGCCTGAAAGACTTTTTAAATATGCTTATATGAAAGGAAAGATCATATGGAAGGCACATGAAGGCCTAGAAAGTGGCACTTGATAGGGCCTTTGGTGGACAGAACCTAAAGTGATTCTCAAGGCTTGCTCACTTCTGGTATTTACTCCTTTGTAGAATCTTCTCCTGATGAGTTAATAAAACCCATGACTTCTTTCTAACCAATAGAAGGTGATGAGATGTCACTCTTGTGAAGATGTTATATTATATGAGGCTTCAGTTTATAGCAGGCACACTCTAGAGGTCTCTTTGCTGGCTTGACAGAGTGAGGGCCATGCGGAGGAAGCTGATGTGGCAAGGAACTACAGGTAGCTTCTAGGAACAGCAGGCAGCTTCTGGAGCTATGGTTGCCTTATTGTCTCCTGCCCATAAAGGGTTTCAGTCTTACAGATGCATCAGAATGAATTCTGCTAATAATTCAAGAGAGACTTCACAGTGGAGTTTTCTATAGTAAAGCCTTCAGATGAAAACACCTTGACTCCAACCCTGGCCAACACCTTGATTCCAACCCTGTCAAAGCTTAAGTAGAGGACTCTGCTAAGCTGTGCCTGGACTCTGACTGATAGAAACTGTGGGATGTGTGTTGTTTGAAGGTGCTAATTTGTGGTATTTTGTTATGAGGCAATAGAAAACTAGTATAGTGTTCAATACATGCTAACTCGCATTGCCTAGAAAGACAAATATCATATTTTCTTACTTATATGTGGAATCTAAAAAAGTCATACTCCTAGAGCCTGTAAACCCAGAGACTCCAGAGGCTGAGGTGAGCAGATAATGTAAGCCCAGGAGTTTGAGGCTGCAGTGAGCTGCAGTGAGCTATGATTGCACCACTGCACTCCAGCCTGGGCAACAGAGTGAGACCCTGTCTCTAAAAAAGAATTAGAAAGTCTTTTTCGTTCCGTTGTCTGGATGTGCCACAGTTTATTTATCCATTCACCTACTTAAGAACATCTTGGTTGCTTCCAAGTTTTGGCAATTATGAACAAAACTGCTTACAAACATCTGTGTGCAGGTTTTTGTGTGGGCCTGAGTTTCCAACTCTATTGGGTAAATAGTAAGGAGCATGACTGCTGGATGATATGGTAAGAGTATGTTTAATTTTGTAAGAAACTACCACTGTCTTCCAAAGTGGCTATACCGTTTTGCATTCCCACCAGCAATGAACAAGAGTTCCTGTTGTTCCACATCCTCACCAGCAGGATGTTTTGTGGTGGTAGTGTTTTAGATTTGGGGCATATTAATAGGTGTGTAGTGACATCTCACTGTTGCTTTCATTTGTAATCCCCTAATAACCTATGATGTCAAACATCATTCATATGCTTTCTTGCCATCTGCATATCTTCTTTGGTGAAGTGTCTTAGTCTTTTGCCCATTTTTAAATTGACTTGTTTGTTTTCTTGTTGTCGAGTTGTAAGAGGTCTTTGTTTATTTTTGGACACATTTTATCATACATGTCTTTTGCAAATATCTTCTCCCAGTCTGTAGCTTGTCTTCTCATTCTCTTGATAAAAGTAATTTTAAGGAGTATAAATATTAACATTCATGTCTAACTCATTTGGATCCAAAAAAATTTAAGGTGGTCTAAATGTTTAACATTAAATAATACTGAATAATAATCAATGTTCACTTATGTGTATGATACTTCGTATTACTTCTTTTAAGCTGGAAGTCTTGCTATATTACTCTTATAAGTTAGCATAACATTACTACTGATTTTTTCAATTATGTATAGAGATAGCTCAAAAAATAACCTTAGTATTAAGGAGTAATATATTTGCCTCAAACACTATATTAAATATTTAAATTTTGTTAAAGAAAATACCACTTTCACAACTGCAACTAAATTGTCTAAATAGAATGCTAGCCCCATTGGGTGAAAGATATACATTGACATCATGCTATAAATATTGTTTTGAAAACACTCAATGTGTTGTTCAAATTTAATTAATATAATATCATATTTCATTATATGCCATTATATGAGGAAGAATGCTTAAATGAAACAAGCAATAAATACTCACTTGGTATAAAGTTTATTTGCATGTATAAAAAGTGTATATAACAGGAAACCTCTTAAAATAAAAACATAATAAAGTTTTAGGAAAAATATGAATTTAGAAAATGGGTTGCTTTTTCAGATCACAAAAATACTGATATATGTGTACTAAATTACCTTAAACTGTTGAGGTGTTAGAGAAACATTTTTCAAAAAACAAAAAAAGTTGGAGGTTGGAGGAGACACACAATATAGAAGAATGAAGGTACTGATATATGTCACACATGTTTTAAAATGACCACACAGGCAGAATCTACAAAAGAATCAAATTCTTTAAAAATACAGAAATGCTAGAGATTCCCCTAATAGTGTTAATGGCATACATAACATTCCAAATCAAATAATTAATAAAAATTTAATTCACATTCAATTAAAACAAAAACAATATGAGTAATGTGAAATTGAGTTTTTGTTAAGCACTGACAAATCTTCTAGCATTAAAAAGTCTCTTGTACGTCTAGGAAGAGTACACACACATAAATTATCTGAGAAGTAGAAAAATATGGATTAGAATTTTAGAGGCAAACTTGAAACCTAAGACATGGAGGACACTGTTGCTCTGCAGGTTTTAATTGTTCTGAGAGTTTTCTCTATGTATTTGTCCAGAGGGCATTAAAAGATGCAAAACTTGGGGCCGGGCACAGTGGCTCACGCCTGTAATCCCAGCCCTTTGGGAGGCTGAGGCGGGCGGATCACCTGAGGTCAGGAGTTTGAGACCAGCCTGGCCAACATGGCAAAACCCCATCTCCACTAAAAATACAAAAATTTGCAAGGCATGGTGGCAGGTGCCTGTAATGCAGCTACTCAGGAGGCTGAGGCAGGAGAAATGCTTGAACCTGGGAGGCGGAGGTTGCAGTGAGCCATGATCACTCCACTGCACTCCAGCCTGGGTGACAAAGTGAAACTCCTTCTGGAAAAAAAAAAAAAAAAGATGCAAAACTTTGACACAGCAGGCCAGCGTGGTGGCTCATGCCTGTAATCCCAGCACTTTGGGAGGCCGAGGTGGGTGGATTGCTTGAGCTCAGGAGTTAGAGACCAGCATGGGCAACATGGTGAAACCCTGTGTCTACAAAAAACACAAAAATTAGCCAGGTGTACTGAGGTGCACCTGTGGTCCCAGCTACTTAGGAGGCTGAGGTGGGAGGATCGCTTGAGCCCCGAAGTTCAGGCTACAGTGAGTTGTGATTGCACCACTGCACTCCAGCCTGGGTAGCAGAGCAAGACCTTGTCTCAAAAAATTAAAAATAAAAATACTTTGACATAGTCAAAGTTTGTGCTCTCTTTAATTTTTTTTCATTATCAAAAGAGAATATTCTATATAGAATTGTCTGTCCTACCGAAGGTATGACCTTGTAAATGTGTATTTGTCTTTTCAATCCAATTCTCCTTTTATATCCATATTTTACTCATTTCTTAATTGTAATAAAGTGGAAAACTGATCTAATTATATATAAAACCTTGTGTCAAAATAGATTTAATGATTAACACTAATCAATTGCCAGGAGACAAAACACAAACAAAACAGATAAACCAAACAAAACAATAAATCTACCACCAAACTTACAACAGGAATAGAAAATGGTGAAAGCAACAGAAATATATGTGACTGATACAATGTTGAGATACTTTCCCTTCAATCATTATAAGCATTTGTCAATAACAGTTCTATCCTCGTTTCCTTTTTATATTTAAAGTATCATGATCTCCACATTGGATGCTCTGTAAATATCACAATCTTAATGATGAATTCTAGACTCATTCAAGTTAGAGCAACTGCTTTACACAAAATGATAGCAGTAGACAAATCTAGGCAGCTGCTTGGGTGGGGTGGGGTTCTCACAGGTTCTGAAGCTAGCTTGCAGTTAGAATTTTAGGAGTCAATAGAAGTAAATGAATTCATGAAATATTTCAAATTATGATTCAGTGCAAGATACATACATATCTTATAATTCTATTCATCATAAATATTTTCATATGTATATGAGAATACATCTAAATATATGTAACATGTACATATATAAATGTATGTATATATGAGAAATGCTTGTAAATTTCTGTCCCAAACTTAGAATTATGTACAAGATCCCTGAATTTCATAATTCGAGGCAGTGTAATTTTATAGGCATGACATGGGACTAGAAAAGTGTGCTCACTCATTCTAAACCCAGTTGTCACCAACCTGCTAGATTTTGGACAAGTTGTTCTTCCATGCCTTAGTGTGATTATGGCAAAGTAGAATTTGCCTGTAGCCCTTTAAAGAGGATTAAAATAAGTGCAAAGTGCAAAGTCACATGAGCAAAAGTGCTTATGTAAAGCCAAGACACAAGGAATAGCAAGATTTTTATATGCAACGTGGGTAACTTTTAAAAGCAAGTTAGATTTCCTAATTAAATGTAAATGTTGCTAGATGATTTATTTGCAAGAAGCAACAAAGAGACTGAGAATCTAAAAGGATAAGGTCTTTGGCAGTCTGTAATGATTAAGGACTTACTTTTATCTGCCTTAAGATGATGCATCTTAAAAGAGAGACATACACTCACATATGCACTGTAATATGATTTATGCTTTCTAAACTTTTAATTTGGTAGGAACTATCAAACATGTGGGTTTGCAGTCTCACTCCTGTAAAAATTATAAAACAAAATAAACAATGATCATTTTATAAGTGATCCTAAATGATAAGAAAATGTAATGCCTGGCAAAAACATAAAGCACAGAAATTTCTATTCTATTTTTCAGGAGTATGTTATTTCTTGAGCTCCTGGAAGAGGAAACAAACTCACATATACCTACATACCCACCCAGATAAATTTGTGTGCATATACTCCAGAAATTTATAGCTTATATGCTGCTACATTCTTAAGGAAAAACTGGTTATACATATGATTTAGAAGAAGAGACAAAGAATGGGTTTATATGATTATGGTGTTTTCCTTTTGTGTTCAGACATATTAAGAGATGCAAAAGGTTTCTGGTAACGTTAATCAATACTATTTTAAGAGCAGAAAAGCAAATTACTTTTTCCAGATTCTCAAACTATTACTTATGAAGTTTAACAAATTTCAAAATAATCATATGTAGTTATACAGAGAGATAATTTTGCAACGAAGATGGGAGTATTTACTAATCAGTAACAGGGGCAACTTCATTAAGTTCTAGTGTCTCCTAGATTTCAGGTCTGTTTATTTGATAGCATAACAACCCTTGCAAATCCTTTTCATTGCAAACTTGTATCTTCTGAAGAACTAACTTCATAGCAAATAGTATTTTTTAGAAGAAGAAAACTACTGACGCCACTACCTATAATAAAACATGACTGACAGCAAGAGTTAAGAACTAAACTCTGCAAAATATGATGACTGCTGTGCAATAATTTAACATATAAAACCAAGTGATTATATTAAGGTCACAGATTTATACTGAAATGTCAAATTCTGTGAAGTATTTCTAACCCCCCGCCAAAAAAATCCTAAGAAAGAGTAGGTCCAATATCTTTTTGGGTAATCTTTTTTTTTTTTTTTTTTTTTTGAGATGGAGTCTCACTCTGTCGCCCAGGTTGGAGTGCAATGGCACAATCTCGCCTCACTACAACCTCCACCTCCCGAGTTCAAGCGATTCTCCCACCTCAGCCTCCCCAGTAGCTGGGATTAGAGGCACCCACCATCACGTCTGGCTAATTTCTTTTGTATTTTTGTAGAGACGGGGTTTTGCCGTGTTGGCCAGGCTGGTCTCAAACTCCTGACCTCAGGTGATCCGCCCACCTATGCCTCCCAAAGTGCTGGAATTACAGGCGTGAGCCACTGCGCCCAGCCTGACTTTGGATAATCTTAATGGTTAGACATTCTTGCTTTTTAAATATTCAACACAAGAAATCTATAACCTTTATCTGTACAAGGGATCCAAAGAGTTCACTAATTCTACCTATGCTCTTTATAACAAAGATTTTTTTTGAACCATTAAAACAAACATTACAAAAAAGTGCTTTCTTCTTAACTGCAAGGATATAGAGTCAAAAAGTCTCTTATCAAGCTGATAATGATCAAGTTCAGGTCCAAGATGCAGACAGAACTTCTGTGGTACAGTACATGGACTTATTCTTCCTTTATTCCTTGCAGTTTGTCATAAAAAGTTGGATAGTCATGTCTTTTGTGGTCTTCTTCTTCTTCTTCTTCTTTCTTCCTCCTCCTTCTTCTTCTTCTTCTCCTTCTCCTTCTCCTCCTTCTCCTTCTCCTCCTCCTCCTTCATCTCCTTCTCCTTCTTCTCTTTTCTTCTTCTTTTCTTTCTTTCTTTTTTTATTTTATTTTTGAGATGGAGTCTTGCTCTGTTGCCCAGGCTGGAATGCGTGGTGTGATCTCAGCTTACTGCAACCTCTGCCTCCCAGGTTCGAGCAATTCTCCTGCTTCAGCCTCCCAAGTAGCTGGGACTACAGGCATGCCCCATGACGCCTAGCTAATTTTTGAATTTTTAGTAGAGACCGGTTTTCACCATGTTGGCCAGGCTGGTCTCGAACTCCTGGCCTCCCAAAGTGCTGGGATTACAGGCATGAGCCACCATGCCTGGCCTATCAAATAACACAAATTTCTTATACCAAAATGACAAGGTAGTCAGTGAGATGGGAGAGACATAGATTTTTTAAATACCCTAAATCCTTTTGTGTGCCCAGGATATGGTGGTGGTGGTGAAACACTGTGTTTTCTGGTCAGTGCCACTGCCTGTTCATAAGAAGGTAATCCTGCATCCTCCACAGAAGGCGGCAATGGAGACAAGGCAGCCTCCTCAGGTCTTCTGAAAATGATGGAGGGAGTGTGCCTCCCCCTTTCATAGACGGCTGAAGAGCTAAGCAGAGAGACAACATTTAGGTCTAGGAAAGGTAGCATTTTTAGGTTGACATGACAATATTTAAAAATCCAACCGACTATCTTAATAAACATTAAACACAATGTATTAACATAACAGTTTTATTTTACCCCCAGACTCTGAAAGTCTTGGTACAGTGGAAAGACCAAGAGCTTTGAGTCAGACATGGGTTTGAAATCCGATCCTGGGCCGGGCGTGGTGGCTCACGCCTGTAATCCCAGCACTTTGGGAGGCTGAGGCGGGTGGATCACGAGGTCAGGAGATCAAGACCATCCTGGCTAACACGGTGAAACCCTGTCTCTACTAAAAATACAAAAAAAAAAAAAAAAAAAAAAAAATTAGCCGGGCATGGTGGCGGGTGCCTGTAGTCTCAGCTACTCGGGAGGCTAAGGCAGGAGAATGGCGTGAACCCAGGAGCAGAGGTTGCAGTGAGCTGAGATCACGCCACTGCACCCCAGCCTGGGGGGACAGAGAGAGACTCCATCTCAAAAAAAAAAAAAAAAAGAAATCTGATCCTGTCATTTCCTAACTATGTGACCAAAGGCAAGTTACCGACCTCAATTTTCTCCTCTCTATAATGGGGCTAATATCAGCTGTCTCCACAGAGTTGGTTTGTGTGGATTGAGCAAGATGCATGGAAAGCTTCTAGCAGTGTCTGGTGCACTAGAAAAAGGACTCAAAACAAGTGAATTCCCTTTTCTCTTACTCCTGGATTAAAACTTTTTGAAAGTATGATGTGAAACCAAAACCAAATTCAGGCTTTGTTGAAAGGTGGCGCAATTCCAGACCAAGGAAATAGATGTCACAGAGGTAATCACAACAGGCTGATGCCTGTCTCTCTCCTCCGTTCCCTCCTGCAGTCCTGCTGCCTGGCCAATCCTTCCTAAGCAGTACTTTCTTCACGTCATTCTTCTCCTCAGAAGCCAAACCCGCAGCATACTTCCAGCTGAGTCAAGTTCTAAGTCCCGTGCCTTCTCTTCAAAGCCTCTCTTACTGCAGCCACACCTTATTTTTTACAGCTCTCTGCTCTACCAAGGCAGCTTCTTTACACTCCCCTGCATGGGCAGTAAGTTCTCAGCCCTTCTCTGTGCTTTCACTAGTATCGTTCCCTTTCTCCAAATATCATCTTTTCTCCCCTCTGCTCTAATCTAAGCCTAACACTTAAAAAAAAAAATATGGCTTAGTTCAAGTCTCACCATTTTCACTAAACCTTGTCAGCCAATGGAATGCAACATGGGCCTGGGGTCTTAAACCTATGGTTTTCCTTTCTCACTTGTGAAGTACAAATTATGATTTAGACATTAATAAATCAATCTATTTAGGCTATTTATAAAGTATCTATACATACATTAACCTCCTATAGTTATGGCTAATGAAATAATTAAAATGCATAGGGGATGGATAAGCCATTCTCCATGATGTGCTTATTTCACATTGCATGCCTGTATCAAAACATCTCATGTACCCCATAAATATATATACCTACTATGTACCCACAAAAAAAGGAAGAAGGAAAAAAATGCATAGATAACCCCTAACTTCTAGTCAATATTTACAATATTCTTCCCATCAAGAAATAGTTTAGCAGGCCCAAAATACTGCCAACTTTTCCAAATTAAATCAGTCAATATGTCTCTTAGAGCACCATTTTTCCTTTTGAGGTAATAATGAGATCTGAATTGGAGGGAAGGAGAGAGAAAAATTGCGAGAAAGAAGAAAAGCAAAAGGTCTGTGTAAATCTAGGAACTGGATAATTGGCCCTTCAGTAGTTGAGAGGTGACTGAGAGGATCACAAGTTTACTTAGAGAGCGCAACACAATTCCTCCTCTGTCAGAAATCTTGAATGTATTCATGGTAGGCAGTCACTTGCCACATTCATTAGCTCATGATGAAAAGTTCTATTTGTTTGCTTACAACATAAAGGAGGAGACAGATATTTTATTTGAATAAATAAATTTTTACATGTTGACTTTCAAAATTTAATGTATGGAAACAATGTAATAATTACATCAGTCATTAAATATCTACACAGTGTTTTCTTACACATCACAATCTTACATGACTGAAATCAGAAAGTATGCACTAATAACATCTCAAACTGGCAACATCCCATGATGCCTGTTTTCCTCCACAAAATATAGGAACTAAGAAATGAAAAGGTCTTTTCATTTCTTGGCTTATTATTATTATTATTATTATTGCGACTGAATTTCACTCCTGTTGCCCAGATTGGAGTGCAATGGCACAATCTCAGCTCACTGCAACCTCCACCTCCTGGGTTCAAGTGATTCTTTTGCCTCAGCCTCCTGAATAGATGAGATTACAGGGGCCCGCCACCACACCTGGCTAATTTTTGTATTTTTTTTAGTAGAGACTGGTTTTCACCATGTTGGCCAGGCTGGTTTTGAACTCCTGACCTCAGGTGACCCACCTGTTTCAGCCTCCCAAAGTGCTGGGATTACAGGCGTGAGCCACCGCTGCCAGCCTCTTGGCTTGTTTTTACAGACGAATGAGGCAAACTTTTCTGACGATGATCTTATTTTTTACTCTTTTCTTTCTCAGCTTCTTTGTCCCTCCCCCTACTTTCAGATTTGCAAAATATAGAAACAAATAACTCTGCTGGAAGAATTTCTTGGGACAATAGATGAAAAGTACTTTAGTAAGTATTTACCAGTTAATGCTAACATAAGAGAATGTCTAGTAAACCAAGTTTGGAATATCCTCTGAAACTCAGAGAGTTGCTGAGGGGAACAAAGTGAGACAATGGATATGAAGATGATCTGTGAACAAGAAGCATTACACTGTGGTAATGGTAAGTATAACTAATTGTACTTTTAAAATAAAAGGTATCCAGGGTTTTAAATTTTATAATAACACACCCGGAAGACATGTCATAATCACAGTGCCACTTTACTTCCTGCACTCGAATTCTGCTTCATCCTTTATGCAGGGAAGAAGCTAGAAATGTTTCAGGGGAAAATAAAGGCAAAAGGTGAAAAACCTAGTGACGCAGAAAAGTTGGAAAATGAAGAAAAGCAGGGGAGAGAAGAAAGTGTAAGCACGAGGACACTAAATAATGACTGTGCTATTCACAGTCATTGAGTGAAACTATTGCATATGAGGACATACATGAACTTTTTTGAAAAACATTGTGAATGAGGTGAAAAAGAAGAAAAGAAGAACCTCTAAAGACAAATTTTGCCTATTTCTTCATTATCCTGTGGATTACTCCCAGCTTGTGGAGAAAGTCACACTGAATAAAATCTTAGTGAAAAGTCCTAGAAAGACCTTGCTCATTTCCTGTCTGCTAAATAGGGGAAACGAATAGAGGTCTGCTAAACAAATTCTTCCTTACTTTCTCTAACTTCTCAAAATTTTTTATAGGCTTTATAGGGACAAACTCCTTAGTTCATGCCCATAATTCACATAATGCATTGGGGAACTTTTCAAGAATTCCAGCATGGGGCTAGAATGACCATTTATGTTCCTCTTCTGTCTTTGCTGGCAGCTCCTCTTCTTTCTGCACCCTTGTTGTGGGCATCCTTTAGGGGCTTTGTCCTTTTCCCTTCTGTCCCTTTACTTTATTTTTTTATATTTTTATTTTATTTATTGAGACGGAGTCTCGCTCTGTCTCCGAGGCTGGAGTACAGAAGTGCAATCTGGGCTCACTGCAGCCTCTGCCTCCTGGGTTCAAGCGTTTCTCCTGCCTCAGCCTCCTGAGTAGCTGGGATTACAGGCACGCACCACCACGCCTGGCTAATTTTTTGTAGTTTTAGTAGAGACGGGGTTTCACTATGTTGGTCAGGCTGGTCGCGAACTCCTGACCTCGTGATCTGCCCGTCTCGGCCTCCCAAAGTGCTGGGATTACAGGCATGAGCCACCATGCCCGGCCAACTTTATTTTATTTTATTTTTTGAGAGAGGGTCTTGCTCTGCCACCCAGGCTGTAGTGTGGTGGCATGATCTTGGCTCACTGCAGCTTCAATCTCCCCGGCTCAATCGATTCTCGCACCTCAGCCTTCCAAGTAGCTGGGACTACAGGCATGCACCACCATACTAGGCTATTTTTTGTGTTGGTAAAGATGGGGTTTCACCATCTTGCCCAGGCTGATCTTGAACTCCTGGGCTCAAGCCATCCATGTGCCTCGGACTCCCAAAGTACTAGGATTATAGGCGTGAGACACTGTGTCCAGCTCCTTTATTACGCTTAGAGAACTTACCTACCCTCATGACTTCACCTTTAATCGTCCAATAGGTGAATCTTAATTTCACACCTGTTGCCTTAAATTCTTTTTTTTTTTGAGATAGAGTCTCACTATGGTGCCCAGGCTGGAGTGCAATGGAGCCATCTCGGCTCACTGCAGCCTCCACCTCCCTAGTTCGAGTGATTCTCCTGCCACAGCCTCCTGAGTAGCTGGAATTACAGGCACTTGCCATCATGCCCGGCTAATTTTTGTATTTTTAGTATAGGTGGGATTTCACCATGTTGGCTAGGCAGGTCTTGAACTCCTGACCTCAGGTGATCTGCCTGCCTCGGCCTCCCAAAGTTCTGGGATTACAGGCATGAGCCACTACCCCCGGCCAAATTCTTACCCTTTCTTTTTTTGTTTTCCAAGCAAAAAGACTTTGTGGCTGGTATGTACATATATATATATATATATATATATATATATATATATATATGTATACATATACACATATTATATACAATATATAACATTACATATAATATATAAAACATTAAATTTTCCATTTTAATCATTCATAAGTGTACATTTCAGTGGTATTAATTCCACTCACAAGGTGCAACCATTTCCATTATCTATTTCCATAACCCTTTCATCACCCAAACAGAAACTCTGTACATAAGAAACAATAACTCCCCATTCCCCTTGCTATGGTTTGAATGTTTTTGCCCCGCTCAAAACTCATGTTGAAACTTAATCCTCAATGCAACAGTATTAGGAGGTGGGGCCTTTTGGGAGGCTTTTAGGTCATGAGGGTCCTGCCCTCATAAATGAATTAATGCTGCTATAAGAAGGGGTTGCAGGAGTAGTGCCCTCTCTTTCTTCTGCTCTTCTGCCATGTGAGGAATAATGTTCCTCCCCTCTAGAGGATGCAGTGTTCAAGGCACCATCTTGGAAGCAGAGACTGGGTCCTTATGAGACATACAACCTGCTGGTCCCTTGATCTTAGACTTCCCAGCCTCCAGAACTACAAGAGATAAATTTGTGTTCCTTATGAATTACCCAGTCTCAAGTATTCTGCTATAGCAGCACAAATAGACTAAGACATCCCTATCCTCCCAGCCCAAGGTAATCTCTAATCTACTTTTTGTCTCTGTGAATTTGCCTATCCTAGATCTTGCCTATCCTAGGCATTACATATAAGTGGAATCATACAGCAGTTGTTCTTTTGTGTCTGGCTTCTTTCACTTGGTATCATGTTTTCAGGATTCATCTATATTGTAGCACGTGTCAGAACTTCATTATTTTTTATGGCTGAATAATATTTCATTGCATGGATATACCACATTTTGATGGACACTTGGGCTATTTCCATCAACCCTTTGGTTATTTGAATAATGCTACTATGGACATTGGTGTACACGTATCTGTCTGAGTTCCTGTTTTCAATGCTTTTGGATACAAATCTAGAAGTGAAATTGCTGGGTCATACAGTAATTCTACATTTAACTTTCTGAGGAACTGTCAAACTGTTTTCCACAGTGGCTGTACCGTTTTACATTCCTACTGGCAATGTGCATATGAGGTTCCAATTTCTCCATATCCTCGCCAATACTTGTTATTTTAAAAATTATTATTCCAGCTATTCTAGAATAGCTGGAATTACAGGTGCATGCCACTGCACCTGGCTCTCACTGTGGTTTTGATTTAATTTCCCTTTCCTTAATATCTAACAACATTGAACACCTTTCAAGTGCTTGTTGGCCACTCATATGTTTTTAGAGAAATGTCCATTCAAGTCCTTCATTAAAAAAAGTGGGTTATTAGTCTCTTTGTTGTTTTATCCTTTCTTGAGCTATCTTTAAAATATAAACTATTTTGGCCGGGTGCAGTGGCTCACACCTGTAATCCCAGCACTTTGGGAAGGCAAGGCAGGTGGATAACCTGAGGTCAGGAGTTCAAGACTGGCCTGAACCAACATGGTGAAACCCTACTAAAAATACAAAATCAGCCAGGCGTGGTGGTGCATGCCTGTAACCCCAGCTACTTGGGAGGCTGAGGCAGGAGAATCACTTGAACCTGGGAGGTAGAGTTTGCAGTGAGCCGAGATTGTGCCATTACACTCCAGCCTGGGCAACAAGAGCGAAACTCTGTCTCAAAAAAATAAATAAAATACGAACCATTTTGTCCTGTCAAATCCAAATTTTGTTTTCTTGCTCCCAGCTTCCATATATATATTTCTTCAGCACAGAAGCTTAGGTTCAAGTCGTATTGTTCCAACATTCCCAAGTTCTTTATTTTTTTTTTTTTGAGACAGAGTCTCGTTCTGTCGCCAGGCTGGAGTGCAGTGGCGGGATCTCGGCTCACTGCAACCTCTGCCTCCCGGGTTCAAGCAATTCTCCTGCCTCAGCCTCCCGAGTAGCTGGGACTATATGTGTGTGCCACCATGTCCAGCTAATTTTTGTATTTTTAGTAGACACGGGGTTTCACCGTGTTGGCCAGGATGGTCTCAATCTCTTGACCTCGTGATCCGCCCGCCTCGGCCTCCCAAAGTGCTGGGATTACAGGCATGAGCCACTGCGCGTGGCCCCAAGTTCTTTCTAATCAGGCATCAAGTTCTACGACTTCTTTTTCCTTGAAGACAGGTTCAAACTCATTACCTCACATCTGAATTGCCATGCTAGCATCCTTATTGGTTTTCCTCTGTCTTCCTGTTTCTCCCAGCTCTAGTACACATTACTTAAGAAAACCAGACTATAAGAGCCATGGGGGCAGACACTATGCTTGTTTTACTCACCGCTGTGTTCCTAGAACCTAGTATATTACCACATTCTCAAAAACCTTCCCCAAAGGCTATTTTTCCTTTTAATCCTCTGCTTAAGTGGTCCACCTCATGTCTGGCAACTCAAATGTAAATTCGTGGCTGCCATTCCAATTATACAACATTTCCCAAGTCACTCACTACTCTTCATCACAGGTCTTAAATCTCTGGTCAAGGGCTTGGCCCCATGGCTCATGCCTATAATCCTAGCACTTTGAGAGGCAGAGGCAGGAAGACTGCCTGAGGCCAGGAGTTCCAGATCAGCCTGGGCAACATAGTGAGATCCTGTCTCTACAATTATTATTATTATCATTATTATTTTTATTATTAAGACAGGGTCTCTCTCCCATTGTCCAGGCTGGAGTGTAATGGCATGATCACGGCTCACAGTAGCCTCCACTTCCTGGGCTCAGGTGCTCCTCCCACCTAAGCCCGCCTAGTAGTTGGGTATAAAGGCACACACCACCACACCTGGCTAATTTTTTTTGTATTTTTAGTAGAGATGGGGTTTTGCCATGTTGCCCAGGCTGATCTCAAACTTGTGGGCTCAAGTGATTTTCCTGCCTCGGCTTCCCAAAGCTGGGACTACAGGCATGAGCCACCGTGCCTGGCCTTGGCTTACAATTATTTTTTAAAAAAATCTTTGGTCAAGACTATTTTGCTTATCATCTCCTATATGAGCCTTGGTAGTACCTGTCTTTGCTCCTGTGGGTCCACTTTCTTGAAACACCCCTTCCTAGTTAATTCCTCTAAAACCCATGTCCGCCAAAGTGACTAGTTGTATCCCACACTGACGGTATGCCTGCTTGACATTCCTAGCCATTTATAAGAACAGTGTTCTTTATCTTTTTTTTTTTTTTTTGAGACGGAGTCTTGCTCTGTTGCCCAGGCTGGAGTGCAGTGGCACAATCTCGGCTCACTGCAAGCTCCCGGGTTCACGCCATTCTCCTGCCTCAGCTTCCCAAGTAGCTGGGACTACAGGCACCCGCCATCACGCCCGGCTGATTTTTTTTTTTTTTTTTTTTGTATTTTTAGTAGAGAGGGGTTTCACCGTGTTAGCCAGGATGGTCTCGATCTCCTGACTTCGTGATCTGCCCGTCTCGGCCTCCCAAAGTGCTGGGATTACAGACGTGAGCCACCGCACCCAGCCAAGTGTTCTCTATCTTACAAGTTTATATCCAAGTTGCTTTTTTGTTATGTAGTTGTCTCACTCAAATGGTAATCACTCCATGTAATCTCCTTTATGTGCCATAATACACTATACAAATACTGAGAGTACTAAATGAGAAGGTAGTGTGAAAGTGGTGTACAGTATATGGTTAGCAACAGCAGGTGATGTGGAAGATGGTTATAAATACAGCTAAGGGAGATTTTTTTTATTTTTATTTATTTATTTTTTACAAGATCGTAAAGGTCAGGTAAGCTAGGGAGATTTCATAGGCCAAATAAAATTTTTGTAGATCTACCAAATTTGAAGAAAACTTATTTGCAATATAATACTTTCTGATTATCTATATTACCTTCTGATAATATGTTTTAATTTTATATGAACACTGGAGAATCTGCAGTTCATTTACAGTCTAGACATATTTTTAAAGAAATACAAATATTGGATGGGAATACATAAACATTCCAGTGAAAGCTTTTTAGAAAAATCTTAGTTTGCAAATTCATAATAATAATAGCTGGGCCGGGTGCGGTGGCTCATGCCTGTAATCCCAGCACTTTGGGAGGCCAAGGCAGGAGGATTACTTGAGGTCAGGAGTTCAAGTCCAGCCTGGCCAACATGGTGAAACCTCGTCTCTACTAAAAATACAAAAATTAGCTGGGCGTGGTGGCAGATGCCTGTAATCTCAGCTACTTGGGAGGCTGAGGCAGGAGAATCGCTTGAACCCGGGAGGCAGAGGTTGCAGTGAACTGAGATCATGCCACTGTACTCCAGCCTGGGTAACAGAGCTAGATTCCATCTCAAAATAATAATAATAATAATAATAATAATAATCATAGCTAACATTTATTGAGTACTTGCTACTCTTGCTACCAAGCACTCTCTTAAGTACTTTTTGTGTATCACATCATTTAAATCCTGTAAGTCCCTTATGACATATATACAGTTATTATCTGAGCTACCATACTACACAAAACCAGAGGGTACCATTCATACAGTAGCCCATGTGAATGGCAACTCTCTGGAACTACGTAATGTGGTGGCTCAGATTATTACCTTCAATTTACTCACAGAGAAACTGAGGCAGAGTATAAGTTTAAGTAACATTTCCAAAGTCAAACGGCTAGTTAGTGGCGTACCAGGGTTTTGAATCCACGCAGTCTGGCTCCAGAGCTCACACAGTGAACCACTATACCATATCTATTTCTAGGATAGGGCGAATACACCTTGGTGGTCTCTTCCAGAAACAGGAGCTGGGCTAGGACTAATGTATTTTAGAAAGGAATCACATCTTACTATATTTTAGAATTTAAAAAAACTTCATCAAACATAAATGAAATGCTGCAATAAAACATTTTGAAGAGACTCTATTAATGATTTAAAATTACTGCGCTAGATAAGCCAGTCAAAAATAGACTAATACTGTATGATTCCACTTATATGAGGTGTTATTGTAGTAAAATTCAGAGACAAAAGTAAAATAGTGGTTGCTAAAGCCTAGGGAGAGGGGAGAATGGGAAACAGTTTGTTCACTGGGCACAGAACTTCACTGTTGCAAAATAAAAAAAAAAACAGAAAAACGGGAGATTGGTTGCACAACAGTGAATCAACTTAATACTACTGAACTGTATACTTAAAAACGGTTAAGATGGTAAATTTTATGTTACATGTATTTTACTATTTTTTAAATATGTACTGCACTGGAAATATATTTAAATTATATCGTTCAGTGCCAAAGGCAAGTTGCAGAGGAGGACATGTAACGAACATTTCTTTTGAAAACATAAAATATGTTATTAGGTTGGTGCAAAAGCAATTGCCATTACTTTAAATGGCAAAAACCGCAATTGCTTTTGCACCAACTGAATAGTATATGCATAGAAAAAAATCTGGAGTTTTACCTACCAAATTCATAATCGTGGTTATTTTTGAAAAGTAGGATTATGAGGACTTTCATTTTTTATATTATACCTTTCTATAATATTTGAATTTTAAAATAATGCATGTATTACTTTTGTAGGCAAAAAACAGGATAAAATCTTTTTAAAGACCTTAGCCTCCATAATCAGCACATTTTCAGATGCTCTTATCACAATGGAAATGATTTTTTAAGCAATTAACACCAGATGAAATGAAACAACCTACTTTAAACTTTCTTCTGGCTGGGCACGGTGGCTCATGCCTGTAATCCGAAAACTTTGGGAGGCCGAAGCAGATGGATCACTTGAAGCCAGGAGTTGGAGACTAGCCTGGCCAACATGGTGAAACCCCGTCTCTACAAAAATTAGCTGGGTGCGGTGGCACACGCCTGTAATCCTAGCTACTCAGGAGACTGAGGCAGGGGAATTGCTTGAACCCAGGAGGCAGAGGTTGCAGTGAGCCGAGATCACGCCATTGCACTCCAGCCTGGGCAACAGAGCAAGACTCCATCTCTAAATAATAATCATAATACACTTTCTTCAAGAGAAAATATTTTTATTAAATTTTAGAGGAAAATGTATCTTTTATATTTACTAATTTCATTTACATGTGTATATATGTAAAAGCTTCTTTTTAGTTTTTAATTAATTAATTAATGTTTTGAGACAGAGTTTCACTCTTGCTTCCTAGGCTAGAG
Organism: Gorilla gorilla gorilla; assembly: GCF_029281585.2. Lineage (NCBI taxonomy): Eukaryota > Metazoa > Chordata > Mammalia > Primates > Hominidae > Gorilla > Gorilla gorilla. The sequence continues at coordinate 39,193,509 of NC_073233.2, read as the reverse complement.
TGCAATGGCTTGATCTCGGCTCACCACAACCTCTGCCTCCTGGGTTCAAGTGATTCTCCTGCCTCAGCCTCCCGAGTAGCTGGGATTACAGGCATGTGCCACCACGCCTGGCTAATTTTGTATTTTTAGTAGAGACGGGGTTTCTCCATGTTGGTCAGGCTGGTCTTGAACTCCTGACCTCAGGTGATCTGCCCGGCTTGGCCTTCCAAAATGCTGGGATTACAGGTGTGAGCCACTGCGCCCAGCCAAGCTTCTTTTTAATAAATAACTTTAAAAACTCTAATTCTGACAATATAATCAAGGGCAAAAAATTTGTTCTCATCTTTGGCAAAATAAAAAAATATTAAGGAACTTTAAGAGGAATCACAGTCTATTCCTTTCATTCCTCTTTTAGATGAGGAAAGATCTTAAAAAAATCAAGGAATTTGCTTCAAGCTCCATAAATAGTGGCAAAATTAACATGAGAATTTTTGCCTCCAAATTCCCAGTTTGGTGCCCTTCCTATACATGTCATTCTATTTTCATTTTATATCTGGATATGAAACAATGAAGAAAAACTCTAAACCAATTAAACAGTTGTGATTAAAGTCTTCCAGTTTCTTATAGGCCTATTTTTATATTGTATTTAGACTTGAATAGTTGTACAATCCTCTTTTAAAATGGACAAAAACTCTAAATATTTAACCAATTAAAAATAATTTTTGATGCCATGTTGTTGTAATTATCTTCCGTTTTTTACTGTGACTGCCAATAGAATTTTAGAACCACTACAGAAGTAAGTATTTTGAAAAGATCTTCACATAAATTTGGAATATTTAACATTGGTTCATTACTATTATCTAATATGTAGCTATATCCAAATTTTCTCCTAAATTTTCCTTTTTGTTGTTGTTGTTGTTGTCCAGGCTGGAGTGCAGTGGTGCAATTATGGCTCACTCCAGCCTTGACTTCCTAGGCTCAAATGATCCTCCCACCTCAGCCCCACAAGCAGATGATACTACAGCCTCAGGCCACCGTGCCTAGCTAATTTTTGAATTTTTTTTTATAGAGATAGGAGTCTCATTATGTGGCCCAGGATGGTCTTGAGTCTTGAACTCCTGGCCTCAAGTGATCCTCTCACCTTGGCCTCCCAAAGTGCTGGGATTATAGGTGTCAGCCACCATGCCAGGCAAATTTTCCTTTTTAGCAATTCATTTTTTTGGTCTAGGATTCAGTCCAGGATCACACATTGCATTAATTGTCATGTCATTTACTTTAATTTGGAACAGTTATTTCTTTCTCCTGTCTTTGTCTTTCATGACACTGACAGTTTTTGAACAATACAGGCCAATTGTTTTGTAAAATTTAAATTTTACTTGATATGAATTGAAAGCTATTATTAATTTAGAAGACAAAGAGTCTTCTAATATATATGATAAAGAATACTTTCTATTCTTTTGAAGGGATACAAAAACACTGCCCATTTTGCTGAAAAGATAAGTAAAATGATCGTTATCATAAAAGAAAGTAACATGATCGCCACCTTGAGCTTGTTCATAGAATTTGAAAGTGTGAATAGTGATAAATAAGTATCAATTTCTAATAGCCTGTTTAGCATCTGCTGCTTTTTTTTTTTTTTAATAAGATTGTTTCTACGCCTACTCAGCCATACTTACTGGGAAGATAATCAGTACTTTTTATTTCAATAGGGATGCTGAACTTCTATTATGCAAACAATTATGGCCTTTATGAATCTTTCTGAAGCTTTATCAATGTGCTATTATCTTCAGTTGGTAAGCATTTTATTTTATTAACTTCAATTTAAAGTGTTAATAAAAATAGTTGAATTTAAAAGCCAGTTACACTGTTTCTGTTTGGGTAGCCATGTGGATCTGTTAACTCTGTGACTCAGCGTAAACTACAGGACTTCTTGCCTCTGGAAATAACGTGAAGACACTGGTATCTGCCTCTTGCTTAAGAAGGAAATACTGAAAAATGAAGCTAACCTATGTGAAACTTCTTGTATTCTTTCGAAGGACCTTAGAAATAGCATCATTAGGTTGTTTATGTAAATGTTAAATTAGGAGACCAAACAATTGCCACAGACTAGAGAGGCTGGGAAGACATGACAGCTAAATGCAATATGGTAACTTGACTGGATCCTGCAGCAGAAGGAAAACACCAGTGGGAAAACTGCTGAAATCAAAGTCTGGAGTTTAGTTAATAGTCATGAACCAATGTCATTTTCTTAGTTTTGATAAATCTACTATGGTAATACAAGATATTAACAATGTGGGAAATTGGGTGATGGATATGTGGGAACTCTCTGTACTAACCTTTGCAACTTCCCTATACATCTAAAATTCTTCCAAAATAAAAGGCTTATTTAAGAAAATAGGCAGCCATTTGCTTGACCCATTGTTAAAATAATAATATAGAATGTCTAGTAATGAATTAAATAATTTCACTTAGTACTTACCATGGATGTTGTAGCCTATTACACTTAGTGATACAAAGATAGTAGCCAAGTAATCCAAAAATAACCAAAAATACTCCAGCAGCAATTAATCCAGTCAGAAGGCCCATAACATCTATTTTCTCTCTGTTGCCATCTTAAAATAAATCATTAAAATAACATAAATATAACAACTATATAGCATCACCTATGATTTCAACAAATTTAATCCTGGGTCTAAACACATTATACAGCATCTAATCATTGATGTTGACTTCTTTCAAGTCTTTGTGCTAGAGAATCTACCTGAAAAAAATTTAAATGACACTTCTAAAAGCCCTAGTTATGGTTATTCTTTTATTAAAATATAAATATATTTATTTATTTAAAATATATTTATTTTTTAAAATATTTAAAATATACTACTTATATTTTAATAATATTTAAAATATACTATTTATATTTTAATAGTATTCAAAATATACTATTTATATTTTAATAATATTCAAAATATAATATTTATATTTTAATAATATTCAAAATATAATATTTATATTTTAATAATATTCAAAATATAATACTTATATTTTAATAATATTCAAAATATAATATTTATATTTTAATAATATTCAAAATATAATACTTATATTTTAATAATATTCAAAATATAATACTTATATTTTAATAATATTCAAAATATAATACTTATATTTTAATAATATTCAAAATATAATACTTATATTTTAATAATATTCAAAATATAATACTTATATTTTAATAATATTCAAAATATAATACTTATATTTTAATAATATTCAAAATATAATACTTATATTTTAATAATATTCAAAATATAATACTTATATTTTAATAATATTCAAAATATAATACTTATATTTTAATAATATTCAAAATATAATACTTATATTTTAATAATATTCAAAATATTTTGTTATTTAAATTTATTTATTTAAAAATTATTTATTTAAAAATATTTGAAATATCCATTTATTAAATGGATAATATTCAGCATTAAGTGGGATAAACATATTCACTGCTCAACTAGACATACTTTGGTATTAACCACTGAGATAATATTTATTAAGCAACTCAGGGTAGCTATGCAACATAACCTGCCATGGAGGGGGCCCTACCTAAGAGGAATGAAAGAACAGCTGGCGAAAAAAACACCTGACTAAAATGCAGCTAGAGATGATCAATACAGATGAGATAAAGATCTCCCCTCTCTACAAGTTACTTAATTCGATCCAACAATCTTAATTTATCTAGCATAAATGTTCCATCTGCCTTTAATGGTAAAAAAGAAAAAAAGTTAAAATAGCTTACGTCTTGAAATGAATAGAATCTGCTTTTATTCTGTGCAAGTCTTGACTTAGCTGAGCTGTTTAAAACAGCTTTAAGCCCATTATCTCATTTTCCTAGTATCTCACCAAACTTGATTTTCAGTGTATAAATAGATGAATCTGTCCTTTTCTGTCTGAGATAGCCCGGTGCATAGTTGAGAAATCTCCTTGGATTTATAAGGTATGTATGTTGCGCAACAACCAAACTCAAACAATAAAACTAAAATGTATTACAACAGAGAGAGGACGAGAAAAGCATTAAATCTGATCAATTCTTGTTTTACCTGATTTTGTGGTTGGTCCTTTAGCTGAATATTCCTGCCAAAATGCAATCTAAAAAAAAGGTAAAATTCCCAAGTTTATTCAATATCTTTATTATCATATTTCATTTGGTCCTAATGACCTAGACTAGGGGTAGTAAACTCTTGGCATGCACCATAGGTAGGAGACCAGTTCATTCAAGCTGGAGGGTGTGACTCACTCTAATTAAATCACTACCACCCACAGCTGCCTCTGCCATCTCTCTAGTTGTCAAGGGATTACTGCCAGTCCCAGCTCTTTACTACCGTGCCTACTATTTTCCCTTCACCTGACTGGAGCCCCCACTAAGGCATTGGGGGAAATTATTGCATTAGAGAGTAGGTGAAAGTACCAAAGGTAGAAGTTGAGGCTGTGGACCCACTATCATGATTGAACAGGAGACTGAAGTTTTCTATGGGAGGTAAGCCCTCAGTTTGTCTCAGGAGATTTTTTTTTTTTCCAGACAGGATTACTCTGTTGCCCAAGCTGGAGTGCAGTGGTGTGATCATGGCTCACTGCAGCCTTGACCTTCCAGGCTCAAACGATCCTCCCACCTCAGCCTCCCGAGTAGCTGGAACTACAGGCACCTGCCACCACGCCCAGGTAATTTTTTCTTTTTTGCAGAGATGCAGTTTCATCGTGAAGCCCAGGCTGGTCTTGAACTCCTGGGCTCAAGTAATCCTCCCACCTCTGCCCCGCAAAGTGCTGGGATTACAAGCATGAGCCACTGCCCTTCTGGGAGATCTTATTGAAAGGTATTTATTGATTTGGGAAGACATTGTTGAGACAATTTTAAGTTCAGTGCTACTTGAGAGAATAGAAATGAATTTTAAGGAACTATGATAAAATTATAAAAGGTTTGTGAAAAACAGAATAAAATTCCAACAGGCACAACTACACAGTATATGCTTCGTTTTCCTCCTTAATAGAAACAGCAAATACTTGTAGGGAAGGATACCTGGGGAGGTTCTTATTGACCAAAAAGTAAAATAGGACTCTTAAGAAAGGGAAAAAGGAGCTAGGGTTATGAAATCTACAAAAGTAAAGAATTTAGGGCCAGGCGTGGTGGCTCATGCCTGTAAACCTAGCACTTTGTTAGGCCGATGGAGATGGATTGCCTGAGCTCAGGTGTTTGAGACCAGCCTGGGCAACATGGTGAAACCCTGTCTCTACTAAAATACAAAAAATTAGCCAGGCGTGGTGGCATGTGCCTGTAGTCCCAGCTGCTTGGGAGGCTGAGGCAGGAGAATGGCTTGAACCCAGGAGGTGGAGGTTGCAGTGAGCCGAGATTGCTCCACTGCACTCCAGCCTGGGCGACTCCGTCTCCAGATGATGATAATAATAATAATAATAATAATCATCATCATCATCATCATCATCTCAGTTAGTTAACATTTTTCAAGACTATGCTAGATTATCACAGGCACAATGCCATCTGTTTTGCACCTTATCAAGATTAACAGAATTTAGTTATATTCTAAGAAAGAACTTTTAAAAATGTTTCCCTCAAATTACACTGGTAGACCAAATAATATACTTCCGAATACAAGGGCTATATATTTTGTATCCTCAGGTTCAAGGAGAATACCTGGCACATAGCAGACTTCCAGTAAATACTTGAAATACAAATATGGGTCATCAAAAAAGGTAAGGTCACCGATAGGACAAATTACTCAGTCATAAATGATTGAAGCCTGAGTTAGAGCACTAACCACAAAATCTTGGAGTTAAATTCACTCTGCCATAAATGATTGAAGCCTGAGTTAGAGCACTAACCACAAAATCTTGGAGTTAAATTCACTCTGCCCCATGATTACTTTTAAATATAATAAACATTAAACACACAAAATCACAACAGTCAATAATTTACTAACTACTATGAAACCAGTTAATTAGGTGTAAAGCCAAGTCTAAATAGGTTAATTACCATTTTAAGGAAGTAGAAAGAGATAACAGGTACATAATCCTGATTCTGTTTAAGGCATAAAATCTCTAATAACTGAAAGTGCCACTTTCTTAAGTACAATTTAACGTTTCCAGCCAATTAACATAATCAACCACATTACCGTTTTATCTTCATCCACAAAAATTTCTCTGGCTTCCTCATAACTGCAAAGTTCTTCATTGCACTCTCTTTCTAGGTTGCCGGGAGTGAAGAGCTCCAGATCAAATCTATTATACAGAAGGCGTCTATGTATGAAAAAGTTTGCTTCTTCTTTTGATGTAAACACTAATAAAGTAATGAAAAAAACTTAAACATTGATCAAATATAGTCAAAAAATTCCTGTTTTAATTGTGGAAAAAAGTGAATAGTTCTCTTGATGTGGCTAAATTATACCAAACTTTTTTGTAAAGTTTTAAAATCTAACCCAAAAAAAGAAAGAAAAAGCATCAGTGAAGATAATTTCTGATAAATGTGAAATACAAAGTTAGCATAATTCCACTGGAGTTGATTATGTCCAAAATTAATAGTATAAGTAAAAATTATTTAAATATCTCTTTTCCCTCCAGATAATTATTTTTCCAACAATTGACAGGTCTGTTTCTAAAGAATTGGTTCCCTATTATCTTGACTGAGAAAAATTAGTGGGGCATCATGGACAGCATATTGAACTGAGAGTTAGAAGACAGCTTTTTGTTCTGATTTAGCTTAAGTTATCAGGTGTGTATTCTGAGATAAGTCACTTATATTCTTTGGGCTGCCATTTCCTAATTTATAAAATTGGGAATTAAATAATCACTAAGATCTCTTTAAGTTACTAATTATTATTATTATTATTATTATTATTTTTGAGAGGGGGCCTCACTCTGTCACCGGGCCTGGAGTGCAATGGCACAGTCTCAGCTCACTGCAATCTCCGCCTCCTGGGTTCAAGTGATTCTCTTGCCTCAGCCTCCCAAGTAGCTGGGACTACAGGCACGTGCCACCACGTCCAGCTAATTTTTGTATTTTTAGTAGACACGAGGTTTCACTATTTTGGCCAGGCTGGTCTTGAACTCCTGACCTCATGATCCACCCACCTGAGCCTCCCAAAGTGCTGGGATTACAGGCGTAAGCCACCGTGCCTGGCCAAGTTCTTAAATTACAAATTAATACTTTTATATTAAAATTGCTGTATTCAAGTTTATGCTAAAACTTATAAAATTCTAAACTTCTAAATTAATAAAACTATAAGCTAATTATAAGATTTAACTAAAGACATTTAGTCCTTTCCAAAGTAGCAGCTCCCTCTATGGTACACCCCAAATACATGTCTATAATGTTTTATAAGGTTCCCTTTACATTTGACGGGAAGGTAAATGGTAAACACTACAGGTTAAGAACAGGCTGACACAAAACCAAAGCATCCAACCATGGTAGTATTTTCGAAACCCACAAACTTTAAACTTGTTCTGGTGTCACACAAACAAAGCTTAAGAGATTTTGCTTCAGATCATATTACTGAGACTGGAATTCAGAAACTGAGAACTACATCACAATGCTTAAAAGAATTTAAAAGTGCGGATACTTTTCACTGCTCACCATTTCTAAAGAAAGAATGTATTAAAGTAGGCAATTGAAAGACTATTCATGAGAGATCATGGTCTGGAAAACTCATACTGATTTTTGAGTGACCTCAAGTTGTACATTTATTTTTGGCCCTTTGAGAACAGTCACATTTTGTCCAAGATATTTTTTCCACAAATGAATTATCTTTCCAAACAGGTCTGAATGTTCTAAAACGATTTTGTCTAATATGGTAGCCATTAGCCACAGATGGCTATTGAGCACTTGAAATGTAGCTTGTGGCTGGGAGTAGTGGCTCATGCCTGTAATCTCAGCAGGCTGAGGCAGGTGGATCGCTTGAGCCTAGGAGTTGGAGACCAGCCTGGGCAACAAGACGAAACCCCGTCTCTACAAAAAATACAAAAAATTAGCCTGGTGTGGTGGTGCACGCCTGTAGTTCCAGCTACTCGAGAGGCTGAGGTGGGAGGATGACTTGAGGCCAGGAGGCAGAGGTTGCAGTGAGCTGAGATCATGTCACTGCCCTCCAGCTTGGGTGACAGAGCAAGATCCTATCTCTAAATAAATAAATAAACAAGAAATGTGACTTGTCTGAATTGAAATGTGCTGTAAGTGTAAAATACACACAAGGATTTCAAAGACTTGGTGTTAAAAAAAAAAAGAATGTGAAATGTCTCCATAATGTTTTATATTGCTTATATTTTAAAATGGTGATATTTCAGACACAAGATTAAATACATTCTTAAAATTAATTTCACCTATTATTTTTTAGTTTTAAAATGTGGCTATTAGAAAAATTTAAATTATGTATGTAGTTCACATTACATTTTGGGGGAGCAGCAATATTCTACAGTGTCCATTTCTATATTATAAATAGATAGGGGCTATTTGAACCAAGCAGGAAGCTACAATGGGATAATTGGTGATAGTTGTTTTAAAAAGTATTCTAAAAGGTAGATAGAGGGGCTAGTGTGATGAAATATTTCTATTCTGTTTCCTCCTTTGTCTTCTTGTAGATTTTATATTACCACCAAATGGAAATAGAATGAAAAATTTTCCAAGCCTCCATCACCCCTCACTGAGATTCCTACAATGGTCTTCCATGGGTCTCCTCGCTGCTCTACCATCTGTTTTTAACATAACAGCCAAAGAGGGCCCTTTAAAAGACAAGATAGACTGTTCCTACTTTGCTTTTTAAAAACCTTCTAACAGCAATTCCACCCTCTGCAGAGTAAGAGCCAAAGTCATTACAATGGCTTACAAGGCCCTTCTCTGTCTGGTCCCCAAGCCCTTACCCCTCTAACCTCATCTCCCACCACTATCCCTCACGTATTCTGTTGTAGCTATGCTGGCTTCCAACACACCTGGTTCTCTCTGGCCTTTGTACTTACTGTTTCTTCTGAACAGAACTTTCTTCTTTCAGTTTGCTCTCTCACATCCTTCAGGATTTTGTTCAATGCTACCTTGAACCCCCATCCCTACCCACCTCTGGCACTCCCTGTCCACACGCTGCCTTTCTCCATAGTACTCATCACCATCTGGTTTTCTATATGCTTTACTTATTTGTTACCACTCTGTTCTCCTCACTAGAAGAAAAGCTCCATTAAAGCAGGGATGTTGGTTCTTGGCCCATAAGAGGTGCTCAAAAAATTACTGACTGAATGAACAAACTCAACTTTGCTATAGTGGGAGGAAACTCTTGGACCTAAAGTCTACCAGTTGAAGCAATTCATAGGTATAGTCTGGTGTTTCTCAGCTCGGCATAGGTTTAAAGTATCAAACTATTGATTAAGCAACCCATAGCCTGCCTCACTTAGCTATACTTACTGCATGAAATCTAAGTTCAGAATGGAGAATTAGATATCTGCCTCTGTATACTTCTCAAGTATGTCCAGATCCTTACATTTTATTGGCTAAAAAGAGCAGTGCCAAATTTCTCATGACAGTCTTCTGTTCCAGTAGGTTGAGTTATTAAAAATACACCCCCATGGAACTCAAAAGCTACTTTGATAGAGGAAACAGAAAAAGGGAGAGCCACAAACATTTTTATTTTTCCTGAAATAATATTTATGCCAATATCATAAATATGATATTTATGATTAATCATGCTATTATGATTAACACTGTATTAAATCTGCCTTCCAGGGGCTGCTGTTTGCCACTTCCCTGAGTGTGCAAGTTCTGATTCTGTCACTGACTGACTTTTGGTGCCAGATCAAATTTTTCCCTGCATCCCTTAGGTTCTCAGGAGAAATATTGTCTTTTGTTACTGGATTCTAAGTAACCCTGAACTTGCTTTTAATTGAAAGGAAGCAAACTTCCCTGCCCTTGAAACACCCTTGGCTTTCAGCAAGAGCTCCTATTTTCCCCTTGACCATGGCTGGAGGATGCAATGGCCTTGGCTCTGCTTCCTTAGATTCGTTACCCTTCTCTATTTTTCCTGTCTTAGACTATCCTAAGAGGCTGTCCATGCATTTCACTGCTACAAATTCACCAACCCAGATATTCCATTCTTCTCCTCACTTCTATCTCCTCGTGTTTTCTAAATAGCTCCTTTTCAGTCACTTCAACTCCACCATCATGCTTTATCAGATTTTAGGGCCAGGTGCGGTAGCTCACGCCTGTAATCCCAGCCCTTTGGGAGGCCGAGGTGGGCGGATCACCTGAGGTCAAGAGTTCAAGATCAGCCTGGCTAACATGGTGAAACCCCGTCTCTACTAAAAATACAAAATAAATTAGCTGGGACAGTGGTGCGCACCTGTAATCCCAGCTACTCGGGAGGCTGAAGCAGGAGAATTGGTTGAACCCAGGAGGTGGAGGTTGCAGTGAGCCGTGATCACGCCACTGCACTCCAGCCTGGGAGACAGAGCGAGACTCTGTCTGAAAAAAAAAAAAAAAAAAAGATTTTCACCAAAGGTCCTTTATTTCCAGTTACTTTTCATATCTCCATTTATTACAGCCCATTTGCAGATGGAAGGCATTGGCTTCTCTGCCATACAACTCTCTTGAGGCAGAGTTACTGCTACTCACTCTTTCCTCTGCTCTCAGTTCTCTGTTCTGGCTTCTGTTATACAGTTGATGGAGATCGTCTGTTTAACAAACACCCTGCCTCCCACACAGATGAAGATGTCCTCCAGGGCAGAGATTGCAGTCTTTCATTTCTATGTCTCCACCACACAGCATGGGGCCTGGCACTTAGCATGTGTTCATCAAGTGGTGACTGACTGAACAAGTTGTCTTTTCAAATGTGTCGGATCCCTCATTCACATTTCCATAGACGTCTCCAGCCCTCCACACTCAAGTATGATCTCTAAATTCCTTCCATAGCTTGTGGTGTCCTTGAGACTGTCTTTTATTTATTTATTTGCTTTTATTTTTATTTTTTGAGATGGAGTCTCACTCTGTCGCCCAGGCTGGAGTGCAGTGGCACGATCTCAGCTCACTGCAGCCTCCGCCTCCCGGGTAGCTGGGATTATAGGCACGTGCCACCAAGCCAGGCTAATTTTTGTATATTTAGTAGAGACGGGGTTTCACCATGTTGGCCAGGCTGGTCTCGAACTCCTGACCGCAGGTGGTCCACCCGCCTCGGCCTCCCAAAGTGCTAGGATTACAGGTGTGAGCCACCGTGCCGGCGAGAGTGTCTCTTATACCCGTGTCATGTGAATGAATGATTGCACTCACAATCATTTTAGGGAAGAGCATCTGATTATGGAACCTTATAAGTGCAACCTTCTAAGTGGACTTACATATACGGTGCAGCTTGAGAGGGACTAAAAAGGATCCTCTTCCAAAATCTCTCCCTATCTCTCTAGCTAGCGTATCCAGTTGCTAGAATTCTGTCATCAGAGTTTCACGCCTTTGGGTTAATGGATTGTTCTAGCTCAACACACACACACACACACAGCTGTATTAATCATTAATAAAGTCAGTTAGGAGTACTAGTGTAACAGATCCTTCCCAAATGAAAATGAGCTGAGAATCGGATCTGATGAGAAGGGATAAGAGACAGGAATGTGTGGGGACGTGGATCCAGAGTACTGACACTGAGTGGGGAAGCACCATGAATAGTCAGGGAGAAGGATGCTGAGAGCTAGAGGCTTTTTTTTTCTTCCGGTTTTACTAGGTTAGGCTTTAAAATATAGGCAGGAAACAAACTGTTAATGATCTGAAACCTAAAAACTGTGGACTTCCAGGTTAGCAAGCCCCAAACCTAATCTTTTCTCAACTAGCTGCTTTTATCTAGACAACTAGACCATCTGAAGTCAAAAAGGACCTCAGAGATCATTTTACGCCCCACCCGCATCACTTTTACAGATGAAGACATTCAAGCCAAACGGGATTAAGTTATCTCGCCCAGGGTCTGGCAAGTCCAGACTAGATCCTGGACTCCCCGTTCGCCTCTCCAGGAAGAACAAGTAACTATGCTTATTATAATCGCCACACAGCTTCATCTAGAGAAATGTCACTCACTGATTTTCAGAAGCTGAAACAGGTTTTCCATTCAATTAACCACAAACTAGGTCTTACATATATACTTATTAAAGGAGACTCACAGAAATCAAGTTCTATAAACTGCAGTTAAAGAACATAAAAAAACACAACCTTGCCAAATATGCCACAAATTAAACTAAAGGATATTTTAGTGTTTCTATGATTGCTGGGGGTATGTAATTTCAAATACTGCACTTTCTCACTGAGATCTGTGCTATGCGGCTCTGGGTTCCAGGGACGTTTTCGTGCTTACCTTCTTCTCCCGCATGCTTAGAAGCCTTTGGACCTCTTGCGCAATGAGGAAACCCCAGGGTAACTGTGGGCAGTTGGCTGAGTAGAACCAGAAGCGTAAACATAGTCTGGCAACTGTCAAACAAACTAAAACAAACAAAAAACATATTAAAAAAAAAGGCCCCTAGCTCAGCACTTTGAGTTTCTGTCGAACTGAATCACCAACCTGTTGTACTCAAAGCCTAGGCGCAAGAGCGCCCGGCGCGCGGTTTCGGTCGCCGGGACCCGACGCGCGCCCAGGAAGCAACCCCTGAGAGCGCCTGGGACAAACGCCGTGCCCAGTGACCCTGCCGAGGGCTGATCGGGCACCTGTCGCCGCGGGCAACCCTCGCTATGTGTTCGAATCCAACCCAGTCCGCCGAGGTGGCCCCTTCCAGGTAACCCCCTCCTCGCCGAGGTCCTGCCGCCAGGCCTCGTACCTGTGTCCCCCCGCACATGTTCCAGCAGCCCCCGGGCCAGAGGCTCTTCTTGGGGCGGTTCCTTCGGCCGCCAGGCCCTCGGTCTCCGGCGCCCTCAAACCTCGGCGACGCTCCGGGCCTCGCTCTCCGCAGGGTCTGGATGGCCCCCGCGCGCAAACCTGGGAAGCGCCTGGGGTTCGCAGAGGGGCGCCCGGGGAACACGCGCGGGGCGAGGTCCTGCCTCGGTCCGGGGAGGCGGCCGACGGAGGAAGGGAGGAGGCGGCTACCTGGGGACACCTGGCTGCGCCCCACCTCCCGGGGGCCGGGCCTACCTGCGGCGAGCGGGCGGGCAGTGGGCTGGCGTCTCCCCGGAGCCCGCGCTGCGCTCTCAGCCGCCCCAGCTTCTGCCCCATCCCCGGGCGGGCCAGCCGCCTGCCGCCAGTTCTGGCCCCGCCTTGGCGGCGCGGGTGGCTGCTTTTCGATTTGTGTCTGCACTCGGCGTTCTCAATGCTCCTAATTCAGGGAGCATTTCGGTTCTCAGTCTTAAGCAGAGCGCCCTCGGCGCGTCCAGGGCTTTTCGCTTTGGGTCCCACTGGGCCAGGAGTCCTGTGGTTACCTTAGGTCAACTGTTCTCAAAAGGGTGGTCCGGGGACGAGGACAAGATATTCATCAGACAAAATACCCTTTATTCGTGATAAGAAATGGAAATGACCTTACAGGTAATTGATTACATTGGTTCTCCAGTGGTGGTCCGCCAGGTCTGGGATGTCTCCAAGATCTTTTCCAGGGGTCTCTGAGGGCAAAACTATTTCCATTATAGTAACAATACATGATTTGCCATTTTCGCTTTCATTCTCTCAAGAGTGTACAGTGGACATTTCCAGGGGCTTTTTGAAGTGTAATAACGTCATCATTCTGTCTCCTAATAGAATACCTGAGTGAGCGTGCTTGTATTTTCTAGTATTTTCCATAGTAGTATGTTTACATTATCAGTATGTACATTTTATAGAGATTTATGTAGATTTATAGAGATTAATAAAATTTGTTCTCAGTACTTGTGAACTTAATTTTTTTCTTTCCTTTTTTCTTTTTCAGAGTAGGGGGTCTCACTTTGTTGCCCAGGCTGGCTCCTTGAACTCCTGGGCTCAAGAGATCCTCCTGTCTCATCCTCCAGAGTAGCTGGGACTACAGGTGTCCACCAACTCTCTTGGCTACTGCTTTTGTACTTTGATTAGTTCTATTTGTTCATATCTACTAGGATAGCTATAACCTCATTTTTCTGAAATAATTATCTTGAAATCTTGATCTTTTCCTTGAGTCCATGCATAAACATAACAAAAAGTAAGCTTTGTTGTCTTGATTTCAAATAATATTTTGAAAATTTCTCAGTTTTAATGTTAGATAATAAATATCATTAGATAAAATTCACATAAGTGAAAGCTCTTTGGGGTCCTTGATAATGTAAAAGAGTGTAAAAAGGTCTTGATTAAAGACTTCAAGAACTGCTGCATCAAGTAATGAAGGCAGCAGGTGGACAGAGGACCTATGCCAGTTGATGGTCACATCCTTCTTTATCCAAAGAACGTGCTTAACAGTTCTTTGAAACACTATTTATGCTTTGGTTGAAGTGGTTTGGCACTTGCTGGGGACCAAGGGAAACATTTTTTCCCCCTTCATTTTTTTTTTTTTTTTTTTTCTTGAGACAGAGTCTTGCTCTGTCACCCAGGCTGGAGTACAGTGGCACAATCTTGGCTTACTGTAACCTTCGCCTCCTGGGTTCAAGCGATTCTCCTGCCTCAGCCTTCCGAGTAGCTGGGATTACAGGCGTCCACCACCATGCCCGGCTAATTTTTTGTACATTTAGGAGAGAGGGGTTTTCACCATGTTGGCCAGGCTGTTCTCAAACTCCTGACCTCAGGTGATCCACCTACCTCGGCCTCCCAAAGTGCTGGGATTACAGGCATGAGCCACTGTGCCCGGCCTCAAATTTCTGACTAATTCAATTTTTACCAAATTCTGTTTTTCTCCTCCCAAAGGATATTGTCTATTTTATTATTATTATTGATAATCAACTGAATTATTCCTAAGTTTTCTGCAGAAATTTTGTTTTCACTGATTCCTTCTAGGCAGTGCTTTTCCTTTCCCTTCTTCCAATCCCTTCCTCTTCACTTTCCATTTGTCTACCTCGTGGTCTAAACTATTTCTATGATGGATTCTTCTTTCTCTCTTATTCAAGCAATTGGGATCAGACTATGAAGAGGCCAGACATGGTTTATTGTGGTTGAACACAAGAATAGGAAACATTTTCACTGGAACACCCATTTTCCTGTTTATTCATTGAGTCAACCTACAGCACTGAGACCTCCTGGTGGGGAGATGGACACCACAGTGTCTGTTGTGGAGGAGAACTTAATCTGACTGAGACCTATATCTGAGAATGTGGGCCTGTAAAGTTCTTATCAAGTGCAAGAACTGACTTATTCATTTTTGCATTCTCCACAGTACCCAGGGGAGTGCTTTCTACATTGTTCGTGCTGAATACATTTTCATGGAGTGGAAGCAATTTACTTTCGGGTAGGAAAAGTGCTTCATTTCCCACTACTTTGGGGAGAGGCCAATAGTCAAATGCCTCATGCTATGGAATCAGCAGTTGTGAACTTTGATGACATTCCTTGGTAAAATGAGTCTGCCCACATATCTGGATATTTGGACCAAAACAAATGAGGCCTTGTGCTGACATCAAATATCAGAGTTTATAGACAGAGAGGGAGGCAGACAGAGAAATGAAAGTCTGTTTCTCAGTAGTGAATTACATCCCTGTGTGTTTCCCTGTAACATTGAGTCCTAGAGAATGTTACAGCATTTGGCAGCATGCACACAAACTTCAGTCACTATGGAGCTGCAAGATATTTTGAGGTTAGATGGCAAAGAGAGAAATGAGAAAAGCCAGTAACAACAGTGCCCAAGATAGCTGATTTCTTCTATTATTTCCTTGCTGTATTAATTTTGTTTTGTGCCATCTGCTATTTAAAGTTATAATATTCTTGGTCGGGCATGGTGGCTCACACCTGTAACCTCAGCACTTTGGGAGGCCTTCGCGGGCAGATCATGAGGTCAGCAGTTTGAGACCAGCCTGACCAACACAGTGAAACCCCGTCTCTACTAAAAATACAAAAAAAATTAGCCAGGCATGGTGGCAGGCACCTGTAAGTCCAGCTACTCGGGAGGCTGAGGCAGGAGAATCGCTTGAACCCAGGAGGCAGAGGTTGCAGTGAGCCGAGATCACGCCATTGCCCTCCAGCCTGGGCAACAAGAGTGAAACTCCATCTCAATAATAATAATAATAATAATAATAATAATAATAATGTTATAATATTCTTATGCCTTTCTTCCAAAGCATTTTAAGTGTTCTCACAGATAGTATTTTTCTTATTCTGGCTATCTGTGGAGTTGGGCTAGATATTATAATTCTCATTTTACAAAGAGGGATATTGAAGCATGAAGTAAATGAATAGTCATCGGCCAAGTAGTAGCTTGGTTCTTGACTCTGGGTTTTTTTTTTTTGTTTTTTTTTTTTTTTTTGAGTTATTATCAAGCAATAAAGGGCAGTAGGTAAAGAATTATTTAGTTTCAGAGGGAATAAGAGAAAAAATTGGAGCAATGAGATGAATGGACTTGGATTAATGTGATAATGCATCTCTGAGTTTGAGCACATACCCACCCACTTACCTGTGTGAATTCAAGAATGAAATGAAAACTCACTTTACTGTGTGGGCATGAGGATGGACTCAAGGACTGTGACAGGAGATGTTAAGATTGCAGCCATGAAGCTCTGTAAGTAAAGTCACCTCCACATCCTTAAAGGCACATCGATGACTATCATTAGCCTCTTCAAGAAATGCAACTTTATTAAACTTGCTGTTGCCGTGACATTTTAGCCTTGACATTTCAACATCAATTGTTTGCTGTTTTAGTTTATCTCAGTATAGTCAGCAAGTGAGAAATGAAAGACTCCTGCTGTTCCAGGTTGATTATATATCTACATGCAGGTATTTTCAGATTCAACAAATCAGTAAAGGGGTTAAGAATTTTATTTTAAACATTCGCTTAAAGCCCTTTAAGGACACTTTTGAACAGAACTTTAATTCTACTATTTAAGAACAATGATTGTTAATAACAAAAAAGTTAAATAAAAGAACAGTGTGAGGCGTCATCTGATTTCATGTCACACTGTGAGTAGTAATAAGGCCTACGTGTCATGTTTAAAATATATTAATCTTTATAGCTCTTAGAGTGCACCGGAGCTGCCCCCGGGGACCTATGACAGGGACTTGTGTCATGGCTGGCCACAGAACTGTGACTCTGTGTACTGATGTTGGCATTTTTACACCTATTGTACACTTATCAGCCTTATTTTCTCATCATAGTCTTACTTTCTGATTGCCACACAATTTTTGGCCTTTTTTTTGTGAACTCATATTCAGGTAATCATGATATTCTAAGCAAAGATTATTTGGCATCAGTTGCAAAACTATACTTTCCAAACACATGTGAAAAAGGAGTTTAAACAAATTAGGCATTTCTAGCTATGCAATTGACGGTGTTTAAGAATCATTTGTTAATTCTGCATCAGAGGCCAAGTGCCCACGCCTGTAATCCCAGCACTTTGGGAGGCTGAGGCAGGCGGATCACCTGAAGTCGGGAGTTCAAGACCAGCCTGACCAACATGGAGAAACCCCATCCCTACTAAAAATACAAAATTAGCCAGGCGTGGTGGTGCATGTCTGTAATCCTATCTACTTGGGAGACTGAGGTAGCAGAATAGCTTGAACCCAGAAGGTGGAGGTTGTGATGAGCCGAGATGGCGCCATTGCACTCCAGCCTGGGCAACAGTAACAAAACTCAATCTAAAAAAAAAAAAAAAAAAAAAATCTGCATCAGAGAAAGATGATAATGAAGTGTTAATGTTGTCGGTACTGAAAGACACACATTACATGGAAGTTCTATTAGGAAATATACCAACCAGGATCTGTTTATCCTCCTTTGGTGAAGGATTCTCCTTTGTTATTTTATGTACCGCCCTGGCTTGACACTCTTGAATGAAGTGTAAACTGAGAGTTTTGTTTTGTTTCACTTTTCGGGAGACAGGGTCTCACTCCATCGCCCAGGCTGGAGTGCAGTGGCAGTTTCACAGCTCACTGCAGCCTCAACCTCCTGGGCTCCAGCGATCCTTCTGCCTCAGCCTTCAGAGTAGCTGGGACCTCAGGCACGTGCCATCATGCCTGGCTAATTTTTGTATTGTTTGTAGAGACAGGGGTTTTGCCATGTTGCTCAGGCTGGTCTGGAATTCCTGGGTTCAAGGGATCTTCCCGCCTTGACCTCCCAAAGTGCTGGGATTACAGGCATGAGCCATGGCGCCAGGCTTAACTGAGTTTTGAAGTATAAAATATGGATTTTAAAGCGTGATTTCTTTTACTGATGCTTACTAATGGCTTTAGTAAAGTTTATGGATGTTCCTTACCCAGCCTGGACACTTCAATCCTGACAGTCCCTTGAGAGCCAAGGAGCAACATTTACCCATGTTTGTATTTTTGCTGCTTAGTACCTCACCTGGCTGGCATGTAGCAGGACTTCCTGGTTTTTAAGTGAATGAAACAATAAATAAGTTCTAGTCCTAAGTCTGCTTCTCCCTAGCTAGATGACTTTGAACAAGTCACTTCTCTGAATTCTCTCTACCTCTTCTGAGACATTGTGAGTTTGGTCTGCATGAACTCTTAAGATTCCTTCCTGTTCTAAAATTCTATTTAAGTAATTTTCTAATTATTCCTTCTCATTCTGGATAGTCTTGAATTACTTGCTTTTATATAATTTGTATATTATATAAAAGGCAATCAATCATATACAAATAAAAATTTTAGAATTTATCTGTAAACACAAATTATATATTTTATAAGTTTTTCACCCACAATTATATAAAATGGGAAGTTGATGGGAAATCTCTATGTGACAAAAGAGATACGAAAACATTTTTAGGGGCTGGGCGTGGTGGCTCACACCTGTAATCCTAACACTTTAGGAATCTGAAGCAGGCGGATTACTTGAGGTCAGGAATTCGAGACCAGCCTGGCCAACATGGTGAAACCCCGTCTCCACTAAAAATACAAAAATTAACTGGGCATGGTAATACATGCCTGTAATCCCAGCTACTCTGGAGGCTGAGGCAGGAGAATCATGTCAACCTGGGAGGTGGAGGTTGCAATGAGCCAAGATTGCGCCACCGCACTCTAGTCTGGGCAACAGAACGAGACTCTGTCTCAAAACAAAACAAAACAAAACAAAACAAAAACAAACAAGCAAAAAACACTTTCAGGGAGGCCGAGGTGGGAGGATCGCTTGGGCCCAGGAGATTAGGGCTGCACTGAGTTATGATTGCACCACTGCACTCCAGCTTGGGCGATAGAGCAACATCCTGTTTAAAAAAAAATTTTTTTTTTTAGACTTATCTTCGTTGGCCTCTGTACTGTGATAATTCGATTTGATTCCTGTGTTATCAGGTGATATTATTGCAGAATTTTTCTGTTATCAGAACTTCTACTTTTTTTTTTCCAATTTTGCTGTTTTTCTTGGGTTTGTACTGAATTTGTATATCTTTCCTGTAGTATATCTACTATTATTTCCCTGTTTTAGCTCTGCCACTGCCTCAAATTTTTTTTATTTTCTCTTTATCTTCAGAATTTATTTATTTATTTGTTTATTTTTGAGACAGAGTCTCGCTCTGTCGCCAAGGCTGGAGTGCAATGGCACAATCTTGGCTCACTGCAACCTCCACCTCCCGGGTTCAAGCGATTCTCCTGCCTTAGCCCCCTGAGTTGCTGGGATTACAGATGCCCACCACCATGCCTGGATAATTTTTGTATTTTTAGTAGAGACGGGGTTTCGCCATGTTAGTCAGGCTGGTCTCAAATTCCTGACCTCAGGTGATCCACCCGCCTCGGCCTCCCAAAGTGCTGGGATTACAGGCATGAGCCACCATGCCCAGCCTATCTTCAATATTTTAAGATTTAGAATTTTAAAATATTGGGAATATTGATCTGTCTTTCGTCCTTTTTCCTTTTTCTTTTTCTTTCTTTTCTTTTTCTTTTTTTACAGATGAGGTTTCACCATGTTGGACAGGCTGGGCTCAGACTCCTGGCTTCAAGTGATCCTCCCACCTCGGCCTCCCAAAGTGCTGGGATTACAGACATGAGCCACCGTGCCTGGCCCTGTTTTTCATTTTTAAAGAGAACAATGTCTTTTCTTTATTTTGAGGCATGTATTGAACCTACTATGAGGTTGTTTAGATAGATACAATAAATACTGAATGAATTAAATTAATTCTTAAGATGGTACCAATTTTTATCATTATATGCTTTTCTTATTTTCTTCTATTTTTGTTTGTAGGTTCCCTTTTTCCTATTTCACAATTTTACGTTTCTTTCTCTTTTCCTTCCCTCTTATTTCTTCTAAGTCATTACTTCAAAAAATTTTTTCTTATGATTCTCAATGCTTTCTTGTTTTCTTTCCCTAAGATGTTTCTATAATTTTCTTAGGCTTAATAATATGAAATTGCCACTTATGTAAATAAAAAAAACAGCCAAATATCAGCAATTTCATATGGTTCAACATAATTGCTTTCCTCAGGACCTGGCAGATGCTAAATTAATACTTACTGAATGAATTAGTAAATACATCCTCCTTTTCATCATTTTTGGTCAAACTATTCCAGGACATTTATATTGCAGAGCTCAAGGGCCTAGATAGCATTAGGCAAAAGGCTCCTTACCAACTGTGGACTCAGAAGTCTTTAGTCATAAATGATCTTCCCAAATGTGCTGATTCTGTTAGTCCATGTCATCAACATGCTACAGATAAACCTGAGGATACTCTTGTGAGCAAGCACGTGGTTACCTACATCAATGTTATTCTGTATGTATTCGCATGAATGTTAGTAAACATCAATTTATGGAGTATGCATCTTTTTGTGAGCATTTCTGTATACAGTTAACATCTCAACAAGCTGAACTATGGTAGAAGAGAAAAGAAAGTTTGTTCAGACATTGTGGAAACTGAAAGGAAGGTTAAGTTTCTTAAAATACATTCCCATTTCAATCTCATTAGCAGTAAAATGACGTATGTGTTATTCCCAAACCATTTACCTCTGGTATTCCCCTCCCTTCAATGGGCCTTTGAGAATTTATGCACAGTGAAATAACAGCTGAGCCCTGAAGAAGAGATGTATTAATTAAGGAAACATTTCGGGTTTCCTGAGTTGCTGATGACTGCCGTTGCCGATCCTGTCCACGGAGATTTTTAGTTCAAAATGTTCTTAATACTTTAATATGTTAACTAGCCCATCATTTCTAACAATCAAATAAGATCTTTGTTTAATGCGTTGACAAACAGGTGCAGAAATTTTACTAGCTTGCACAAGGAAATTTAGTAAGTGAATCAGGAGGAGCATTGCAACTGGGGTTTCTGGTTTCTGTCCAATAGGATTTCCACTTTACCCCCTTAGCATTTGAATTTACTTAATCATTCAGTAATTGCACTTATGATTCATACCCTATGACTTATGAAGAGATTCTTTTGTTCTCTTTCAGTCATGAAAAGGTGAAATTCAAGATCTGACTCTGACATGTGGCATCACCTTTTCAGGAAATAAAAGATATTTTTTTCTTTCTTTTTTAAAAAGAAAATTGCAATTTTTAAATAGCAAAGCAATTTGTGCCTTTGTAAGATATCCAAATAATATAGAAGTTTATTAGTAAAATAAGTAAAAGGACTTCTTTAAACTGTTAACGTAAGTTTGCACAAAGCCCAAGACTTTTAAAAATGACCTCTGAAGAACCACTTAAATACTTATGTCAGGAAATTTTGTTGTCTTAAGTTGATGATTTTTTTGGACACATTTAATATTGCGAATATTTTCTTTGTATAGAATCTGTTGTAATGCATAATGTTTTAAAACTATGTTTTTAGAAGTTTGTTGCCACTCTCACATCTTACTTCAAAATAAATTCCAGATGACTTTAAGAATTAAATGAAAAAGTGACCCCATAAAAGAATGAGAAGAAAATATGTGTGGATAATATCTTCTCCTGGAGTGAAGAAGAACTGTCTAATAACAAAAGCAAAAGAAAAATTATAAATGTAAAGATTGATAAATTTGACCTCATCAAAATTAAACATTTTCAGACATGGTAAGACACTATTAAAGCAAATGACAAATTGGGAAAATATTTGCAACATATATAACAGATAAAGGGTAGAGATCTTTACTCTTTAAAGTAGTGAAACAAATCAGCAAGAAAAAAATCGGTTAAAAAACAGATATAACACATAGACAATTCACAAAAGAAGAAATAAAAATAGCAAATTAGTAAACTTCAGAAAATGTTCAGCTTCACTAGGAATCAAAATGATACAAATTTAAATAAGTTTTTTTGTTTTGTTTTGTTTTGTCAGTTAGATTGACAAAGAGAAAAAAATAATGACACATTCAGTTCTGGGAAGGGTGTGGTGAAAAGGGCACTCTCTGTTCACTACTGGAATAACCATTTTAGAAGACAATTTAGTAACTCACTTCAATAAGTGTGGAGACTCTGTTCTTAAACTTAACAAGAGATTATTGCCTTATCCATTTCAGGAACTTAACTATTACACTTTTGTGTTGCTGATTTATAAAGATATCTCATGAGTAATTCTCTAATTACATATTTAATGGCTCTTCAGCTATTTCTATATTCTACTTATCATTTTCTACATATATTAAAAAGGTAGGGATGAGTGTGGTGGCTCACACCTGTAATCCCACCACTTTGGGAAGCTGAGGCATGAGGATTGCTTGATACCAGGAGTTCGAGACTAGCCTAGGCAACATAGTGAGACCCTCATCTCTACAAAAAAAACAGAAAAATTAGTGGGGCGTGGTGTCACATGCCTATAGTTCCAGCACTTGGGAGACTAAGGTGGGAGGATTGCTTGAGCCTGGGAGATCGAGGCTGCAGTGAGTGATTGCACACACCACTGCACTCCAGTCTGAGTGACAGAGCGAGCTTCTGTCTCAAAAAAAAAGTTCCAGTTTATTCTTCGGTTTTTAAAAAATAACAAGTTGACTTCAACAAAGTGAACTGAGTTCCCTCTACTTTCAAATGACTTTTTGAAAAGTTAAGAAATACTCCTATTATTTTCTATTACAAAAGCAATATTTATATTTATTATAGAAAAATTAGGAGATAAGGAAAGAGAAGAAAAATGCCTAATTCCACTTCCTAGTTTACCATTTGGAGTACATCATTCCAGGCCTTCTCCCATCCATACATATATGTATGTATTACACAGGTTATCAAATGAACTTCCAGAAAGGATTATAAATGTATATGTCCACCTCCATAAAATGATAAATGACAAGTATTGTCCCTTTTCAAATAATGGACATAAACATTTTAAGAAAATGGTTTAAAAATAGCCTCTTGGTTATGTGTAGTGGCTCACGCCTGTAATCCCAGCACTTTGGGAGGCTGAGGCAAGAGGATCACTTGAGCCCAGATGTTCAAGACCAGCCTTGGCAACATGACAAAACTCTATCTCTACAAAATACAAAAATTAGTCAGGTGTAGTGGCACACACCTGTTGTCTCAGCTACTTGGGAGGCTGAGATGGGAGGATTGTTCGAGTCTAGGAGGTCAAGGCTGCAGTGAGCTGTGTTCCAGCCACTGCACTCCAGCCTGGGTGACAGAGTGAGACCCTATTAAAAAAAAAAAAGAACCTCTTATTGTTTTAATTAGCATATTTTTACACACTCATTGGCTATTTGTAGTTCTTTAAGTTCCCCATTAGTGTTTTTTGCTGAGTTGCATTTCAGCCAAGTGTAATCCCAAGATTGTGGAGACTCTTGTTTTTATTTGGGCCTAGTCTATTCTTGGAATTTCTACAGAAAAATAATCATTTTATCTATGGTTTGTCCTGTATGGAAATCGTAATCATGATAATTTGAATAACAGAGGTTACTCAAATGTTTCCTCTTTGCATTTAAGACCATATTAAATATCTTTTCCTGAAAAAAAATCACTGTCCTAATGATACCTTCTTAAGTGCTCTGGGGGACATAAGAATGAATGGTAATATAAAAAACATTTTTTAATTGAGATAAAATTTACATAACAAAATTTACCATTTTAACCATTTTAAAGGGTACAACACAAGGGCTTATGGTTTATTTACAATGTTGTGCAACCAACACCACTAGCTAATTATGGAACATTTTCATGGCACCCAAATGAAGCCCTGTACTCACTAAACAGTCACTCCCCATTTCCCATTCCCCCAGCCCCTGGCAACCACCAACCTACTTTCTGTCTCTATGGATTTGCCTATTCTGGACATTTCATATAAATGGAATCATACAATATATAGTCTTTTGTGACTGGCTTGTTTCTCTTAGAATAATGTTTTCAAAGAGAACATACATGCATTATAGCATGTATCAGTACTCCCTCCTTTTTATGGCTAAATAATAATCCATTGTGTGGATATACGGCATTTTGTTCAACCTTCATTAGCTGATAGACATTTGGGCTGTTTCCAATTTTTAGCTATTATGAATAATGCTGCTATGAACACTCATGTACAAGTTTTTGTTGAACCTATGTTTTCCATTTTCTTGAGCATATACACCTAGGAGTGGAACTGCCAGGCCATATGGTAACTCTATGTTTACGTTTTGAGAAATATGTAACATTTTTAAGGCTTAATATGTGTGTGGTACTTGGCTAAGCACTTGACTTGCATTTTCTTATAGAATGCTCACAACTTTCTGCAGTAGACCCGATTATTATGCCCATTTTACAGATGAGGGCACTATATAGCTCAAAGATGTTAAACAACTTGCTCAAGGGCTGACAGCTAGTTAGGACAGAGCCAGGATTTGAGCTAACGTAGTCTGGCTCTAGAATCTGAACTCTTTACTACTTTTACTGCCTTAATACACTTATGGCCCGAAAGGGCAGAGGACAGCACACAAGTAACCAAACAAAGCCAAATGAAGTAGAATTGTAAGACCCATGTAAGGTACTTAGAAAATTGCATGCGGAAAGTGCAACAGAGGAGGGAGCATTTGAAGCAAACCTCAATTGGTGAGAACAAATTCAAGAAGAGGAACTGGAGTAAAGGTCAACTAGGTGAAAGGACTATTACAGGATTGGCAAGTTAGTTTCACCGTAAGTGCCAGTTCTAGTTAATTGGTAGTGGCAGTGAGTAGCACTATGTAGAGATACTGTATCTCAGCTCAGTGGGAAAGCCTGTGATGATTAATTAACAATATCTGCCATGGGCAGGGGAGGGGAGATTTGTAGCACTCATGATATGAATTTTCATCACTGGACTATTATGACATGGAGATGAGAAATTATGGTTCATATTTTGGAAAGCATGACTGTATGAGTTTGACTGGATCATAGGGGTATGGGTAGGGAAAGTGGAGCCTTAAATAAGATTAGCAATATGTGGTGAGGCTGTATGACAGAGTGTTTTAAATGACAGACTGAAGAGTTTGTACGTGAGTCAGTAGGTAGTGAGGAGTCATGGAAAATTTTTAAACAGGAGAATAGTGTCATAGGAGCCCTACTCTAAGAAGATTAATCTGGCAGGGGCATACAGAATGAATTGATGTAGTGAATGAGTGGAGACAGAGACTGTTCAAGGCAATGTTAAAAAATTTAGTGGATGATACCTGGTCAAAACAGGGGACAACCACTTTTTCCCATTAATTTGATAAAGATTAAAATGTAGGTATGAGGAAATGAATACTCAAATAGTCTACTGGTGATACATTGGTTCAGCTTTTCTGGAGGGCCATTTGGCAACACATGTAAAAAGCCTTAAAAATGATTCAGTCCTTTTAACCCAGTATTTAGCAACTTATGCCACAGAAGTAAGCCTGGATGTATGCAAAGATGTAGCTCTGAAGACGTTCATTGCATTGCCATTTTAAAAATCAAATGTATGTTCATTGCGTTGATGTTTAAAAAAACAAATGTAGCTCAGATACTGGCTGTGCAGTTTCTCTTCTCGTCACTAGCTAACCTGAATCAAGACTTGGCAATTACTTACATTCACCATAGAGAACTCACTACATGAAAACCATTTAGGGCTGAGCGTGGTGGCTCACGCCTGTAATCCCAGCACTTTGGGAGGCAGAGGCAGGAGGATCACTTGAGGTCAGGAGTTTGAGACCAACCTGGCCAACATGGTGAAACCCTATCTCTACTAAAAATACGTAAAATTAGCCAGGCATGGTGGCAGGCGCCTGTAGTTCTAGTTACTCTGGAGGCTAAGGTAGGAGAATCACTTGAACCCAGGAGGCAGAGGTTGCAGTGAACCGAGATTGCGCCATTGAACTCTAGCCTAGGTGACAAGAGTGAAGCTCCATCTCAAAAAATAAAAAGAAAAGAAAAAAAGAAAGAAAACCATTTAGTCAGCAATGTTGAATGTACTAAAGATTACATAGGGGAGATGTAAAAGAGGCTTTAATAACATTGAAAAGCGCTTAGTACACAACTTGAAGAAGTCCCTTAAACGTGTCTTCCCTCTCCACAGCACTGAGCTGGAATCCTCATTGCTGTGACCCTTCTCCCCACAGCACTTAGTCCTTATCCTTCTTTTCTTCTCTCTTTCACTGTACAGTTACTTTTTTCCACTTGACTTTGGGCATCAGAGTCTATCCTGAACAGGCCTCTTTTTTAAAAAGCTGGTTTCTCTCTAGAAAAAATTGTTGTAAATATTTGTGGAAAATATAAAAATTACTTATGAGTTTCACAAAACACTGGGAACAGTTATATGTTAAAAGAAGAGGGGAGATTTGTTAAATCATTTTGGTACAACTTGTTACTACCTAAAACTTGTTGAGCTCTCATGGGCAACATGAGAATCCCTAGGTAATTGTGATCATTTCCATGGTTTCAGATATGACTAATGTGCTGACAACTCTCAAATTTATATTTCTAGCACAAATCTTTCCTCTGTGTTCCAGACATATTATCTCACTTTAGGTTAATATATCTATACTTGATGTCTCAAAGATACCTGGAACTTACCGCATTAAACCTAATCCTCATCTTCTTCCCTCTAGTCTTCCCAAACTCAGAAAATGGCAGTACCATCTGAAAAGTTACTAAAGTCAGAAGCTTAGTAGGCATCCTTGGTTCTTTCCTTCTTTCACACTTCCTTCCATATCCAATTGATTAACAAGTCTATTAGCACTGCCTCCAAAATAGTCATCAACCTCTTTTCATACCCATTCCTTACCCCACTCCAGAAGAAGTTTCCATGCAGAAAGGATAGCGTGTATAAAAGCATAGAGATCTAAAAGGGCAGGATTGTCTGAGGAAACTGCAGGTGTGTAAGGTTGGTAAGTCTATGTGGTTTCAGGGAGATGAGTCTGGAAAAAATGTTCCTTAGAAAATGGGAGAAGATGGGATTCAAGAGCTAAGGTGGCAGGTTTGGGTGAGGACCTATGTAGAGATCTGGTGCAAACACTTACCATCTCTTTTCCAAAATTCTAGCGAAGGAAAGATGATACCAACCAAAGGAAACATAACACACATTTTTAATAAGCAAAAAAGAGGTAACAAACCTTTTTCTTTCTCACCCAGAAGAATAGGTCTTGCTAAGTGTACATTGCCAAAAGTATTATGGTTATGAATAGGCTGGGCGCCTATTAGAAAAGCAAAATAGGCTGGGCGCAGTGGCTCACGCCTGTAAATCCCAGCGCTTTGGGAGGCTGAGGCAGGAGGATCACTTGAGGCTAGAAGTTTGAGGTTACAATGAGTTATGAGTGTGCCTCTGCACTCCAGCCTGGGCAACAAAGTGAAACTCTGTCTCCAAAAAAAAAAAAAAAGCAAAAATAATACAACCACTTTTAGTTATGGATGAATTTATTTCATCTCAAAGGCTTTATGTTGGCAGATTTTAACTTTGGAGGAACACCCAACACATACTTGCTTTCTTTTTTTCTTCTCCTTTTCAATGTTAAAAATTTAAGATATAAATCATATGCTATAAAATTCATCTTTTTACATGTAAAATTCAGTGATTTTAGTATTTTCATAAGGTGGTAAAACTATCACAACTGTGTCATTCTGGAACATTTTTGTCATATTCAAAATATAACCCCTACTCATTAGCAGTCATTCACCATTCTCTCTCTCTCCAGAAGTCCCTATTAACTACTTTAATCACCCTTCTGTCTGTGTGGATTTGGCTATTCTGAACATTTCATGTAAATGAAATCATACAATATGTGGTCTTTTGTGATTGGCTTCTTTCACTTAGCATGATGTTTTCAAGGTTCATCCACACTGTAGCATGCATCGGTACTTCATTCCTTTATATGGCTAAATAGTATTTTATTTTGTGGATATACTACCTTTTATCTATCCATTCATCACTGATGGGCATTTGGGCTGTTTTCATTTTTTGACTATTATGAATAATGTCATTATGAACATTTGTTACAAGTTTTTATGTGGATGTATAGTTTCATTTCTCTTGGATATATACCTACAAGGGGACTTGCTAGGTCATATGGTAACTCTGTGTTTAACTTTTTATGGAACTGCCATGCTGTTTTTCCAAAGTGGCTGCATGATTTTACATTCCCATTAGCAATGGATTCTAATTTCTCCACATCCTTGCCAACACTTGTTATTGTCTATTTTGTTTTGTTGTTACGGCCATCTTAGGGGCTTTCTTTCTTTTCTGCTCTCTGAAGTCCTACCTCACTTGCTGGTTGAAACCTAGTATTTCACTTTTCATTCTCTATTTTAAATAATCTGAGGGTGATTGAAACTGCCAGGCTGCACAGTGTTTTAAGAATCCAGAAATTTCTACCTAGCCTGCAATATTAGGAAGTTCTGGTAACATCGGGCAACAATTGGTTGGAAATTAGTAGGGCCCGTCAATGTTCACCATCTTCCACTGTCTTACACCTGAGTTGCTTTTTATGTTTATCTTTTTTACCTGGTTCCATAGATAACTGAATTTGAGGCTCCTGGTTAAAGCCATCTGACATAACTTAATTGTCAATGTTGAATCTCAGGGCAATAAATAAGGTACTCTAAAAATAAATCTAACTAAGGAGGCAGGCATAGAAACTTTATGAGGAAAATTATTAAAACTTCACTGAAAGAGATCAAAGAAGACCTAAATAAATGAAGAGAAATAACACGTTCAAGGATAGAAAGATTCAATTCTCCTTAACATAATCTAATTCAGTATAATACAATGAAAATTTCAACAGAATTACTCATGGAAATTTGACAAAATAATTCTAAAATTGATTGGAAAAGTAAAAGGCTAAGAATAACTTAAGACACTCCTGAAGAAGAATATGGTCGAGGGAGAGTTGCTCTACCAGATAATCACATGATTTACAAAGCTATAGTGATTAAGATGGTGTGATATTAGACTAATAATCAGTGGAACAGAATATAGAAGCTGGTAACAGAAACATGGACAATTTATAATTTATACATGAATAGATTTGGCATTGCAAATTATAAGGATTAAAGAAATATTAAAGAAATCATTCTGGGACAATTTGTTATCCATATGGGAAAAAATTCAGTCCTCATATGATATATAAAAATAAATTTTAAGCTGCTTAAACACTTCATGTAGGCCAAAGCACAGTGACTCATACCTGTAATTCCAGCACTTTGGGAGGCCAAGGTGGGAGGATTGCTTGAGGCCAGGAGTTCAAGACCAGCCTGGGCAATATAGTGGGACTCCATCTCTGTAAAAAATTAAAAAATTCGTTGCATGTAGTGATGCACCCCTGTTGTCCCAGTTACTCAGAAGGCTGAGGTGGGAGGATCACTTGAGCTCAGGAGGTTGAGGCTGCAGAAACAAAAAGAGACTTCATGTGAAAAGCAAAACTTTAAAACATTTAGAAACAAATATACGAGAATATTTATATGACATCAAGAGAAGAAGGAATTTTTAAGACACTAGAAACACATCCTCAATGAAAAATATTGATAAATGATATTTTTTCAGCAAAGGACAAACTGAAAAAATTGAAAAGACAATTCACAAAACAGAAGAAATAATTTCAAAACAGAAAATTGGCAAACAAAGATATTCAAAATATATAAAGAACTGCAAATCAATAAAAAAAGACAAACAACCTAATTAAAATATTCAGAGGAAAATTCAGAATGGCCAATAAATATATAAAAACATGCTAAATGTTATTATTCCTTTTTTCTAAATGTGATTTTCTTTGGTGACAAAGCCATAGGTATTCGACTGTGGTTTGTTGCCTACATTCATAAGTGAAAGATTTGTTAAATTTCAGTTACAGTTTGGTATTTTTTTTCTTTTTCTTGTTTTGAGACAGGCTGTCTCTCTGTTGCCCAGGCTGGAGTGCAGTGGCACAATCTCAGCTCACTGCAAACACCACTTGCAGGCTCAGGCAATCCTCCCACCTCAGCCACCTGAGTAGCTGGGACTACAGGCATGCACCACCATGCCTGACTAACTTTTTTTTTTTTTTTGGAGATGTAGTTTCACTCTTGTTGCCCAGGCTGGAGTGCAATGGCATGATCTCGGCTCACCACAACCTCCGCCTCCTGGGTTCAAGTGATTCTCCTGCCTCAGCCTCCCGAGTAGCTGGGATCACAGGCATGCACCACCACATCTGGCTGATTTTTTTGTATTTTTAGTAGAGACGGGGTTTCTCCATGTTGGTCAGGCTAGCCTCGAACTTCCGACCTCAGGTGATCCACCCGCCTCGGCCTCCCAAAGTGTTGGGATTACAGGCGTGAGCCACTGCGCCCGGCCTATGCCTGACTAATTTTTGTATTTTTGGTAGAGATGGGGTTTCACCATGTTGCTCAGGCTGATTTCGAACTCCTGACCTCAAGCGATCCTCCCACCTTGGCCTTGCAAAGTGCTAGGTGTGAGCCACCGCACCCAGCCATTCATTAGATTAATGTATTAATAAAATAAAACTACTGTTGATTAGAAGAAATGAAAAAATTTGACACTTCCAAGTATTAACAGGGACATAGGCCAATGGGAACTAAAAATCACTGCTAAGTGGAGGAAAATTGTTAAAAATATATCGAGAAAACTATTTGTCATTATTTCAAATTTGAAGATGCCCATAACTTACCACTCAGCAACTGGAGCACTCACACCCCCATTCAGTAGGAGACAGGTACAAAAAATATTCTGGCAGCATTGTTTGTAATACCAAAAAAAAAAAAAAAAAAAAAGAAAAAAAAAAGGATCAACCATCAACAGAAGAATGGATAAATAGAATATATTTTGGTAGATTCATCTGATATGGTTTACATGTGTTGCCCCTACAAATCTCATGTTAAAATGTGATCTGCAATGCTGGAGGTAGGCCTAGTGGGAGATGTTTGGGTTATGAGGGTGGATCCCTCATGAATGGCTTGGTGCTGTCCTCATAGTAATGAGTTCTCACTCTATGTGTTCATGTGAGATCTGGTTGTTTAAAAGAGTCTAGCACCTCCTCCCTGTCTCTCCTGCTTGCTCTTGCCTCATGATATGCCGGCTCCCCCTTTGCCTTCTGACATAATATGAGTTTCCTGCCTCACCTGAAGCAGATGCTGGTGCCATGCTGCTTGGATAGCCTGCCTAACCATGAACCAAATAAACCTCTTTTCTATATAAATTACCCAGTCTAAGGTATTCCTTTACAGCAATGCAAACAGACTAACACACACCTAATGGCATGCAATACAGTACTGAAAACAAATATGCTAAGGCAGTATGCATCAATGTATATAACAATTCTTAACAAATGAAATATTGAGTGAAAATGAAAGTTAGGAACATGTATGTTTATTATGTTTGAGGCATGCACAAAACTAAACAATGTCTTGATTAGGAGTACATTCACATGCAATAAAACTATAAGGATAAGCAAAGAAATGATAGAAAAGAAATTTCAGGAGAGTGACTAGTTAACTTCTGAGCAAGGGAGAGAAGATGTAATCAGGGAAAGAAAAAGAAGAGGCTCCAATGTTATGCTTTATTTCCTAAAATAATAGGTTGTGGGTACATCTAGGTGTGTGTGTGCATCACATAAAGTAGTAAATCAAATCTCAGAAGAGGTTTTTTTTTGTTGTTGTTGTTGTTGTTGTTTTGAGACAGAGTCTTGCTCTGTCACTGTCCCATGTAGCTGGGATTATAAGGGCATGCCACTGTGCCACCATGCCCGGCTAATTTTTGCATTCTTAGTAGAGATGGGGTTTCACCATGATGGCCAGGCTGGTCTCAAACTCCTGATTTCAAGTGATCCATCCGCCTCGGCCTCCCAAAGTGCTGGGATTATAAGTGTGAGCCACTGTGCCCGGCCTCAGAAGAGTTTTAATGAAGTAAGGATGCTGGGAGAGGAATGAGTTAACAGGGAATTGGGGTTGTGTAGAAGTATAAAATGGAGAAGGGGGGAGTTAAAGAAAGACTTGACTTAAGGATTGTATCCAAAGTTGGCCATTGCTAAGATAGTGGCTCTATTTCTTTCCACTTGAATCCTACAAAAAGAAAATTGAGAAACGTTACATATTTTCTCTTATTATTCTATATTAGGGGTTTCTACTCCTCAGGGCATAGAAACTAAAAGTGTGAAAACTATAATAAAGTAATTTCCTTTTTCCCTCTTTAAAGGGCGTGCTGAATTAGAAAGAGCACTGGGTTAAGAGTCAGGAACCCAATTTACTAGTTTTGCTCTGTTTTAATTAATCGTGTGACTTTGGGTAAATAATTTAGCCTAATTGAACCTCAGTTTCCTAAAAAGATGATTTCTAAAGCTTAGCTTTAAGTTCAGTTATTCCAGTGAGTTAGAGAGTCTCTCAACCAAAAAGCAAGTAGTCATGTACATTCATCATTTTAATAAAGATATATTCTATTAATTTGGAAAAGCTGAAGACAGTATTAATTTTCCTTCCACAGTCTTAATGAAGAAATAAAGAAACTAATTTTCCATTACCATTCAAGGGGCAATCCACTCCTTCACAGATTGTGAAATTAATGTAACAGATCCAACCAACTGAACAATCTATGCATCTTTCTTCCCCTCTCCAATTCCAAGCCTTGGAACTGTATTTTACATTAAAAAGTTTAAAAGTTAACTAAAAATTAATGCAGTTTTAAGACTGCAGCTTACATATAATATAATGAAGTTAGAGCAAAATATCTGCAGTGTCCAGTATCTTTGAGTAAGTAACATTTATTATTACCTATGTCTGAAGCACAGCAGATGTTGTGATCTTTACTAATTATAATTTCCCTAATTAAAATAACTTGTACCTACGATGCATGCTTTTCCTAAGTTATTCAGGATGGTAAGCAGATATTAAATCATTTATCTTTACAACATATCAATGAAGCTAGTAGGAGCAAGTATTGTTCTCATTATTTAAAGGAGAAGATTAAAAGTCAAGGATTAGGTCATGATCACACAGTAATTTTTTTGTCATGAACATTAAGACGAGAACCAAAGAAATGTATATATTCCTCCCCCATCCACCTTCCTTCCTATTTAGGGGCAATTCTCTGTTGTGTTTAACTCTTGTGGGTTGCAGGGTCTGCCTTCCACTACTGAAACCAAAGAGGGGGGATGTTTCTTTTCCCTGGCTTGTGGCAGCAAGGGTAAGGGCACATTATCTAGGCTCCAGGATCTGGAAACTCCAACTCAGGGATTGACACAGATGCAGAAAGAATTTAGGAATTACTTGTAATGCTCAAGACAGCAAGTCTACGGTCCAGTTCTGTGTGTGACCCCTCTCCGCCCCCTAGCGTCCTAACCAGACTCTTCCTCTATTATTGTCTAGGTTGTGTCTCTTGCTACTTAGGCTCCTTTAGCTTCTGCCATTTTCTGGATCTACTCCTCCATGCTTCTTATTTTGTGAGCTCACAATATCCTTCCAATAAATTCTCTTCTGCTTATGTTAGCTAGGGCTGATTTCAGTTGCTTGCACACAAGAACACAGGTTCCCTTAACCTTACTTCTGTTGAAGGCATCATATTTTATCCCTAAATTGTCCTGGATGCTTATGATGTTTAAGTTTTGCATTACATTTAAACGTCTCTCTACCATATTAGTTGAAGTTTAGCTGCAAAATCATAATGAGCTTGTAAATATGGCCTTTAGGAGAATGTCAAACACATATTTTTTACTGGGCCTAATTAATAAGGTTAAAATGGAATTCTATTATATGCTGCAAGAAAAAGCAAGATACAAGACAGTATGTATAGAATGATTTCAATTTTATAGACCTATATGTGAATAGAAAAAAGTACTGGCAGAATAGATAATGAAAATATTAATAGGAGTAATGTCTGAGTAGTAGGATTATAAATTAGAGTTCTGTGTGCTTTATTTGGCATTAAACAATTAACATATATTATTTCATAATTATGGAAAACCATAATAATTTAAAAGTTTGTTTCTTAGATAAACTTACGAAGGTAGAAAAATATTTCTTATCTTATAAAAGCAGGAAGAATAGTATTCACCACTTGGCTTCAACAATTATCAATTTATGGCCTTTTTTTTTTTTTCTTTGAGATGGAGTCTCGCTATGTCTCCTAGGCTGGAGTGCAGTGGCACAATCTCAGCTCACTGCAACCTCTGCCTCCCAGGTTCGAGCGATTCTCCTGCCTTAGCCTCCTGAATAGCTGGGACTACAGGCACATGCCACCATGCCTGGCTAATTTCTGTATTTTTAGTAAAGACTGGGTTTCACCATGTTGGCCAGACTGGTCTCAAACTCCTGACCTCAAGTTATCCGCCCACCTCGGCCTCCCAAAGTTTTGGGATTACAGGTGTGAGCCACCGCGCCCAGCCCACATGGCCAGTCTTGTTTTATCTGATGTGTTCCTTACTCCCCACTCATGCTAAATTATCAGCATAGAAAGACTTTTTTTCTTATAATTGGTTATTCCTTCTTTTCTGTATGTTATTTTCCCTTGTAGGAATTCTTATTCAATGACTTTTTCTTCCACACATCTATTCCTTATTCTGATTTTTTTTCCCTTTATCCTTTCTTTAATTTGGTTAAATTTCTGAGTTTGCCTCCTGCTCTTCTAATTCTGCTTCCAACTTTGTTGTACACATGCTTTTAATTTTGGGAATCATGTTTTAAATACAATCTTTTCTGTTCTCAAATTGTTTCATTTTTATAAATGTTTATTTTGTTCTCATAAATGCAATTTATTCTTGGATCTTATGGAGAAAAAGAATCAGAAAATTTTCTAAACTTTTCTCTAAACATGCTTTTCTAGTGAATTTATTTTAGAGGGAGCCATTCTTCTGATTATGCTCTGTCAGGGTGGGCAAACTAAAGTTGCCTGTTTTTGTACTAAGTTTTATTGTAATACAGCCACATCCATTCATTTACATAGTACCTGTGGCTACTTTTGCACAATTCAGGCTACAGTAGTTGCTTTCTTGCTACAATGCAGGACAGAGTTGTGACAGAGG
Source organism: Gorilla gorilla gorilla (assembly GCF_029281585.2). Lineage (NCBI taxonomy): Eukaryota > Metazoa > Chordata > Mammalia > Primates > Hominidae > Gorilla > Gorilla gorilla. The sequence goes on along the minus strand of NC_073233.2, from coordinate 39,158,171 downwards.
ATGTATGGCAGGGGTGTCCAATCTTTTGGCTTCCCTGGGTCACACTGGAACAAGAAGAATTATCTTGGACCATACATAAAACACACTAACACTAACAATAGCTGCTGAGCTAAAAAAAAAAAAAGTTGCCAAAAAAAAAATCCCATAATGTCATAAGAAAGTTTATGAATTTGTGTTGGGCTGCATTCAAAGCTGTCCTGGGCCACATGCAGCCCACAAACCATGGGTTGGACAAGCTTTATGTATGGCATGCAAAACCTAAATATTTACTATCTGGCCCTTTCTAGAAAAAATTTGTTGGCCTCATTTCTAGGTAGCTCTTACTCTTGAATTTCAGAATGTTTTCCATGGGTCTAGAGATTTTCCTTTATTTCCTTTCATTATCAGCAGGGGTTAGTGTTGCAGGCCGAAAGAGTGAGGGTCGTGATCAACTCAGTATACCACTGGAAGCTATACGAGTAAACAGCAAATTGTTTTCATAAATGCAGGATGTTGGCAAACTGACAAACTGCGTCCACTGCCCAGAAGGAATGCTGAGGGCAGTCACACCCAAAGTGCAGTGTTTCTTGTGATTAGGCACATTTGAAGCCTGTTAGCAATAATGTGAACCTGTGATCAATCAAACAGCTGACCAATCGTTACCTCCTCCTCCCTGCTCTTTCTACCCAATAAATAGGAAGGGCTGTAGAAGCTCAGGGTGGCTGCTCTTGCTCACTAGAAGCAGGGAGCCCTCTTCTTCTTCCCTGGACCCCTTCTTAAAAACAGATTATTTTGTCTTAAGTTTTCATTTCTGCATTCGTCTTCCTTCACTCAGTCCCATAGTAGCAGTGGCAAACCGCGGCAGGTTAGTACCAGAATCAAACAGATGCTTTTTCAAATTCTGTCTGCCTGAGGCCCATGTCAGACCTATCAGATCAGAATTCTTAACTGTGCCGGCCTTTTTGCTCACATAATACTGAGTAAGAATTTTCTAACCATTTTGCCTTTAAGGCCAGCTCTGTGATTTGGACCTGGGGAGGCTAACCACCTGAAAAAAGTCTATTTGGAAGACTTTTCTCTTGTTTCTTTCTTTCTTTTTTTTTTTGAGACAGGTCTTGCTCTGTAACCCAGGCTGCCAGGCTAGAGTGCAGTGGCATGATCTCAGCTCATTGCAACCTCCGCCTCCTGGGTTCAAGCAATCCTCCCGCCTCAGCCTCCCGAGTAGCTGGGACTACAAGTGTGCACCACCTCGCCTGGCTAATTTTTATATTTTACGTAGAGATGGGGTTTCACCGTGTTGCCCAGGCTGGTCTTGAACTCCTGGGCTCAAGGGATCCCCCCACCCGCCTCAGCCTCCCAAAGTGCTGGGATGATAGGGGTGAGCTACCATGCCTGGGTAGTGACTAGCTTTTTTCTCCACGATTTTTCCTGTGTCTCCTTTGTGTCAACACCAATCAAAAGGAATCTAAGTGTTATTTTAAGAGGTTTGGCTTTCACAAAAATAGCTACATTCAATAATGGAAATAAACTTGGATTTTTAACCTCCTTTAACTAGTTTTCTGCTTACAGCAAAGATTATACACATATTAGTCAGGAAGTTCACATAGGGCAATGTGAGTTAAACCCATTATTATCTTGGGTCAAATTAGTTTACTACTTCATAACAAGAAAAGAGGACTTTCCAAAAATGAGTCTTAGATCCTGCAAAGGCCACAAAATGAACCACAGATTTGGAATTAGCTATAGCTTGTTTAACTTTGGGAAAAGTATTTGAAATCTTTGGGCTTTAATTATTGGCATTGTAGTTTGAATTGAGAATTTTATTTCCTTCTGGCTCTAAAATTCTTTAACGCTATATTTGAGTATAGGCCTGTCACTGGTCAGCTCCAGTTGAGTCTCCGCAGAGAAGAACTTGGTGGCTCAGAGGGCTGGTCAGGAGCAGTGGGGAAAGGCATAAAGATGTGGAAATTAACTGAAAAATAATACCATAGCTTTTCCCAAGACTGGTCTAGGTCTCTCTTCCTATGTCTTGTGGAATTTTTAACTGACTTCATATGGATGTTTCAAGCCGCATTTGGCCAAAATATCAATTTGTATGGTAGATAAATCTGATCTGAAGGATTTTCTTCAGAAAATTACCTCAAGTTGGCTTTGTGTTTTATATTTTTGTTTAACTTAGACCCACATTTTGGATACAGTTTCTTACACTTGACTTGACTCACTGAACTCTATGAATAAAGGGGCCCTGCAAGCATTTTCGTATATTTTATAGCAGTATAAGTTTTAAGAGCTCTTTCATCCTTTTCCTACTTATGTGGAATGCTTATTAATGTCACAGGGATTTACTATGATTGAAATAAAGGGAGTCTGTGACCTTGGAAAGTTTGTAAGCAGTCTTTAGGTGCATAAATGGTATTACTTGTTTATGAACATCAAATAAAAGTTCAAATAGCATTAACATGAAAAGCAGAAAATAAGATGTGGAAGATATGTCTATATCATTAACTGAAGAGAATTGAAAGAGAAATTAAATTAATTATCTGGGTAACTGCCTCATTTTTTCACTCTTAAGGCTGGGACACTATTGTTAGAAACTCACTCTACTCAGCCTGAGTAATGGAAGAGCCTTCTTTGAGATACAAGGTTCTGTATGTTCGAATTAGTGTATCAATGATTGCAGAGATAGAACTACTTTCTGATGACTTTTTTCTGTTCTCTTAAGGTGGTTTGTCTCTGTATCCACTCCTTTATTCTGCAGTTTGAGTCAGGGAAAGAACAGGTAAGTGTTTAATCTATATTCTGAACTAATTTTGAAGGAAGAAGCAGGTGAAGGTTGGGCAGAGGATGAACATTCACTACATACTTTGGCATTAGTGGAGTCTCTTTTTAATGTAAATACTCAATGAAGAATATTCCTACTTTGAATCAAAAGCATCCAAACAGGGCTTAAGTAAACCTTTGTTTTGAGGTTATAGACTAAATCTTTTTTGTTTGTTTGTTTTTACATTCGAGACTATCATAAAACAAATGGACTAAATCTTTAACCACAGTATGAAAATAAGAAGAAGGAAGAGAATATGGAAGGCTCAGGGCAACCTATTCACTATTTCTGGGAAAATACTTGTCTTATTGCACAAAGGAATAGTTCAGTATTTGAAACCATAGGCAAAAGATAGGGTCAGTTGGCTATTAATGTGAAAATTGAGCTAATTCAAATCTCCTGGCCACCTCTAGTGTTTTAAGCACTCACTTCTAGTTTGTAAAGAAAACTCTTGACTATGAAAAGTTACTAGAAATTATATCTTTGGCTGGCACCAGTGGCTCACACCTGTAAACCCAGCACTGTTGGAGGCTAAGGCAGGCAGATCACCTGAGCCCAGGAGTTCGAGACCTGCTTGGGTGAAACCCTGTATCTACTAGAAATACAAAAATTAGCGGAGCGTTGTGGTGTGCGCCTGTAGTCCCAGCTACTCGGGAGGCTGAGGCAGGATAATCACTTGATCTTGGGAGGCAGATGTTGCAGTGACCTGTGGTTGTGTCACTGCACTCCAGCCTGGGCAACAGAATGAGATATTGTCTCAAAAAAAAACGAAATGAGGTCTTCAATTTGACAAGAATACCAGGTTTAGGTTGGGTGTGGTGGCTCAAGCCTATAATCCCAGTATTTTGGGAGGCCGAGGTGGGTGGATCACTTGAGGTCGGGAGTTCGAGACTAGCCTGGTCAACATAGTGAAACCCCGTCTCTACTAAAAATAAAAAAAAAATTAGGTAGGTGCTGTGGCATACACCTGTAGTCTCAGCTATTCAGGAGGTTAAGGCAGAAGAATCGCTTGAACCTGGGATGGGGAGGTTGCAGTGAGCTGAGATTGTGCCACTGCACTCCAGCCTGGTGACAGAGCGAGACTCTGTCTCAAAAACAAACAAACAAACAAACAAAACACCAGGTTTAATAAATTACCCACAAAATGATTACATACTGCACTTTTAGATCATAATTTAGTTAAAGATATCCAGACATGATTAGCAGTCTAATCTTCAAATATAAAGAAAAATCTATAGCATTATGTCACATTATACTATCTAGGATAATTGATTAATGCATACTATTTCAGGCATGGCAATATAGGATAGCTGCCATTTCATGGCACTATACAAAGTTCAAGATCTAGTCAAGCTAAAGGTATAAAAATTCAATTTTATATGTTCCTTTATGGAATTGACTAAATAATTGAATCCCATGAACTAAATTGATAAGTGATTTGTTAATATTTAATAAAAGGTGCATGCTGTTTAGTACATTAGTCTATTAGTGAAGACAAACTAGTATCAAAAATTATGGTAAATACTGGCCAGGTGCGGTGGCTCACGCCTGTAATCCCAGCACTTTGGGAGGCCAAGGCAAGTGGATCACCTGAGGTCAGAAGTTTGAAAACACCCTGGCCAACATGGTGAAGCCCCGTGTCTACTAAAAATACAAAAATTAGCCAGATGTGGTGGCGCACATCTGTAATCCCAGCTATTCAGGAGGCTGAGGCAGAATCGCTTGAACCTGGGAGGAGGAGGTTGCAGTGAGCCGAGATCACGCCACTGCACTCCAGCCTGGATGACAGAGCAAGACTCCATCTCAAAACAAAATAAAACAAACACAAACAAACAAACCTTATGGTAAATACGATGGCTCAGGCCTGTAATCCCAGCACTTTGGGAGACCCAGGCTGGCAGATCACTTGAAGCCAGGAATTTGAGACCAGCCTGGCTAACATGGTGAAACTCTGTCTCTACTAAAAATCCAAAAAAAAAAAAAAAAAAAAGAAAAATTAGCTGGGCATGGTGGTGCACACCTGTGGTCTCAGCTACTTGGGAGGCTGAGGCATGAGAATTGCTTGAACCTGGGAGGCAGAGGCTGCAGTGAGCTGAGATCATGCCACTGCACTCCAGCCTGGGCAACAGAGAAGACTCTGTCTCAAAAAAATTATGGTAAATAGTTTCAGAAAACAGGGATAATCTGAAGCTGTGATAGCCAGGTACAAGAGGTTCTCCTCCATAGCAGTAGTTATTAGTGAGTGGTTCACACACTTTAGTGTAATAATCACCAGGAATTGCTTGTTAGAACAATCTTTAAATTATGATGTAGGATGAGTTTCTGTTAGGAAGAATTCTGTATACAGTATATGTAAGCTCATCAATTGCTTGTTGATGCTTGTAACTTGCTTTTATATTTTGGTATACAGCTTTTTCCTTGATCATCTATCACTTTACAGAAGTGTACAATGTTAGCAAAACGGTGTCATGTCATATTAACCAATATTCTCACAATTGGTGATACTAATGAAGACTCTGAGGGATGAGAAGACGATGACAACATTTTTGATTCACTAAGATTAAATTATGGTTGGTGTGTTTTTATATTTTAAGAACATTTTCCTGTGTTTTTTGGTCATGCCTTCATGATATTAGTAACTTTTTATAAATAAAACTTTGAATTAATTAGACATTTCATATAGTAATAATACCAGAAAAAAAGAGAACGAGAGAACTATAAATGTTAGTGCAGCAGGCAGTCATCTATGAAGTATGATATTTGGAAGGACCTAACTGATAGAAAATATCTTTTTTATAGGCTGTTACTGTGACTGAAATTTGGCTATCAGAGATATTGATTTGCATATGATTAACAGATATTGAGTTTTCACTGTGTATCTAGAGCTTTATATTCATTGTCTCAACTGACTCTCATAATAATCCAATAAAATATGTAATGTTTTATCTCTGATTTAAAGATGAATAATTTAAGGTCCTCTTCTCTATGTTCTCTTCCTGGGTGATCTAACTGAGTTCCATGGATTACACACATTATGCTATTCACTTCCAAATTTGTATTTCCAGCTGAGACCCTTCTTTAAGCTTCAGACTCAACATTTCCAGTTGCCTTTTTGACTTTTCCATGTGGATGTCTCATAGATACCTTAAACTTGACATCTGCAAAAATAGAACCACTGATTTTTGTAGCAGATGCTATTGGTTGCCTACTTAACTCCATTTTCTCCTTCTTTGTTATTGGCAGAGTTATAATTTTGTTAGTGTGGTTTTTTTTTTTTTTTTTGAGATGGAGTCTCACTCTGTTGCCCAGGCTGGAGTGCAGTGGTGCGATTGCCGCTCACCACAACCTCTGCCTCCCAGGTTCAAGCGATTCTCCTGCCTCAGCCTCCCAAGTAGCTGGGACTACAGGTGTGTGCCACCACGCTGGGCTAATTTCTGTATTTTTAGTAGAGATGGGGTTTCACTATGTTGGCCAGGCTGGTCTTGAACTCCTCACCTCATGATCTGCCTGCCTTGGCCTCCCAAAATGCTGGGATTACAGGCGTGAGCCACTGCGCCCAGCCAGTTAGGATTTCTATACCCCTACCCACCACGTGGATTGGGGAAGATGGCTCTGTCTCCAGCTCTAGGAGTAACTCTTGATTTATATAAGCCAGCCATGGATATCCCATTCCTTTGTCAGTGATTGGTTTAAGATAGGCATGTGAATGAGTTTGAGCCGATGAGATATGAGCAGATGTCTGCCAGGAAGTTTCTGGAAAGATTTTTCTCCCTTTAAGTAGTCACTAGACTACCCAACCTTCTTCTTCCTTTTTATGTTGTTGTATATAAATGTGATGCTCAGAACTAAAAGCAATCTCGCTGCCTATATGAGGATGGAGCCAACACTGGAGGAGGGCAAAACAAAGAGACTAAGGAATAGAGCAAGTGATTTCACAAATCACATCAGGAATCCTCCATCTCTTGACTTCCTATTATCTGAGACAATAACTTTATTGACAACTCAATTTAAGTTGAATATTTCTGTTATTTGCAGCCAAGGCATCCTGATAACAATTTTTTTGCCCCTAAAGTGTTGACTTTCCTTCTCCATTTTATTAAATGGTTATACTATCTACTCAGGTGCTTAAGCAGGAACTGTAAGACTCATTACTTCACTCTTCTTCTCCTACGTCGTCCTAAATCTTTGACTAGGCCTGCAACTTGGAGGAGAGGAATAAGAGAGAGGGAAAGAGAAGTATACTATTACTCTGAAGTTTCCATCTTAATTAACTGAAAGGATGGTGCCATCATTAACATAAGTAAAGGGGTCCAGAAGAGGAGTTAGTTGAGGGGGCCAAAAAAGATAAATTTTATAAATATGTTGAGTTTGTTTTATTGCTTTTCATTAAATTTTGAATTAATAGCTCAAAAGAAAACCTATTCTATTAGGAAAAAAGCAAAAGTCTTATTAAGAGTATGCCTAATCTCAATTTTATAATAAGAATAACTTTTAAAAATATATAGATGAAGTCTCACTGTGCTGCCCAGGCTGAAGTGCAGTGGCTTGATCATAGTCCACTGCAACCTTGAATTCAAGAATAATGTTTGACTTTTTCTCCCATGTACATTATATCTAAAATAAGGTTAAATAAAATAAATAAATAATAAGTTCACATAAAACCTCTCCCATGGTGTATGTAGTACATCTTCTAGATAATTATTTGTAGTTGATTAATCCATCATACTAATATTGACACTTAAAATTCAATAGCTAATTGACATGTTACTATATTATATACAAAGTAAAAAGCTAGAGTGAAAATTCAATACATACAGCAAATTTTAGAAAGATTTCAACTACAGTTTGTGGTGCTATCAATTATTACATGAAAATTTTAATATGCAACTCTGACTATAAATATTTATCCATTAATATTTATTAAATGTATGTTATGTGCCAAGCACTGTGCTGAGGTTACAGATACAAAGATGAATATGATACATTCTCTGCCCACAAGCATGGAAAGAAATAACTATAATGAAATGTGGTAAGTGCTGTAACTATAACAAAGTTATAAGCACTTGTTTTTACTATAGCATTTAAGTAGGCTGCAGAAACCTATTCATTTACTTCGTGCATATAAGTTATTCTTTGATGTAGATATTATCTCCTGTTATTCTCCTAAGGGAGTCACTGTGCTTATTCACAACCAATTCTAACCAGCTCTAGGTCTAATAGTGTAGGATATGAAAACTGATTACAGAGAACCTAGTTTGGGAGACATGTAAATATGCTTACTCCCTTTACTACATCAAGTAAAAATGACATACTTTCACTCTGACAATTATGGGTAGGACTGGATTAAGACAGTCTGAGGCTTTAATCTATGTTAAGTGTAAAAATAATTCCAAATTGTAATAAAGATTCACATTCTATTCATTAAAAAAAACCCACATGCTGGGCATGGTGGTTTGTGCTCAGGAGTTCGAGACCAGTCTGGGAAATATGATAAAACCCTGTCTATACAAATAAATACAAAAAATGGGGCCAGGCATGGTGGCTCATGCCTGTAATCCCAGCACTTTTGGAGGGTGAGGTGGGCAGATCAGTTGAGGTCGGGAGTTCGAGACTAGCCTGGCCAACATAGTGAAACCCCATTTCTACTAAAAATACAAAAATTAACTGAGCGTGGTGGCGCAGGCCTGTAATCCCAGCTACTCAGGAAGCTGAGGCAGGAGAATCACTTGAACCCGGGAGGTGGAGGTTGCAGTGAGCTGAGATTGTGCCACTGTATTCCAGCCTGGGAGACAGAGTGAAACTCTGTCTCAAAAAAAAAAAAAAAAAAAAGAAAAAAAAATTAGCCAGGTGTGGTGGTGCACTCCTGTGGTCTTAGCTACTTGTGGGGCTGAGGAGGGAGGATCGCTTGAGACCAGGAGGTAAGGCTGCAGTGAGCCGAGATTGCACCACTGCACTCCAGCCTGGGTGACAAAATGAGACTCTGTCTCAACGCCCCCCCCTCCAAAAACAAACAAACAAAAACCCAAAAAGCAAAAAACAAAACAAAAACCCACAGACTTTGTAGTGAAAAAAAAGCGTTTAATTTGCATATATGTAAAGTTACATTAGATTAACTAAGAGGGGAAAATGGGAACAGAAAAAAGGGAAACAAGAGAGCATGTGGTAGAAAGAGGAAGAACTTCCCATTACCTGTGCTTGGAGTTAGATGCCTGATTAGCCACTGAAAATATCTTTGCTTACTCATTCATGAATTCATTTAACCAATTTATACATACTGAGTTCCTAAAAATTGTAATGACAATAATAACGAATAATAAGGTGGGGCACGGTGGTTCACGCCTGTAATCCCAGCACTTTGGGAGGCCAAGGCAGGAGAATCACTTGAGCCCAGGAGTTTGAGACTAGCCTGAGCAACACAGGGAGACCCCTGTCTCTACAAACAAACAAAATAGCTGGGCATGGTGGCATGCACCTGTGGTCCCAGCTACTCAGAAGGCTGAGGTGGGGATCACTGGGGCCCAGAACCCCTGGGGCCCAGGAGGTTGAGGTTGCAGTTAGTGGTGATTGTGCCACTGCACTCCAGCCTGGGTAGTGAGCGAGACCTCGTCTAAAATACTAATACTAATACAACAGCTCATACTTTTTGAATGCTTACTATCGGCCAAGCACAGTGCTATGCACTTTGTGCACCTTATCTGTCATATTTGTATCTTAGAGGTAGGTAGTACAGGTTGGGTGTCCTTTCTCCAAAATGCTTTGGTGTTTCAGATTTCAGGGTTTTTGGATTTTGAAATATTTGCACATACACAACGGGATATGTTGGGTTAGAGACCCAAATCTAAACACAAAATTCATTTATGTTTCCTATGCACCTTATGCATATAGCCTGATGGTGATTTTATACAATATTTGTAATAACTTTATGCATGAAACAAAGTTTTGATGGCAGTCTGTCATGTGAAGTCCAGTGTGGAATTTTCCACTTGTATCATCAGGTTGGTGCTCAAAAAGTTTCAGATTTTGGAACATTTAGGATTGCAGATTTTTGGATTAGGGATGATCATACTGTATCATTACTCCCATTTTACCAATGTGGATTTTGAGGCACAGAGAGGTCAAATGCCTTGCCCAATGTCCTAAGCTAGTAAATGGCAGAGTCAGGATTTGCACCAAGCCATTTGCTCTTAAGCACTGTGCTGTGTGCCATCTACTGTGCTAGCCATTGGGGATTTAAAAGTAAATATGACAAAGTCCCTGTCCTCAAAAAGTTCACAGTCTATTAGGAGAGAGAAAGTGTATACAGACAATTGCAAGGGCCTATGATAAATACTACAATAAAGATATGTAGAGTCAAGTGATTGCACCAAGCAGGGAATGATTAGTTCTACTTAGATGGGAGTGGAGAGTTGATGAAATTTCAAAGAGGGGACCTGTGAACTGGAATTTAAAGGATGAGAAAGTGTTTTTGGATAGGCCTAGTGACAGTAAAGAGCATCCAGGTAGAGGAAGCAGCATGTACAAAGAAAGGCGAAGTGAACTGCTGGTTGTGGCAGAATCAGGATATGCCAGGCAAGTGGAGGAAGATGTACAGAGTTCTAAACTTGTTTTTTGTTTTTTGAGACAAGGTCTCTCTCTGTCACCCTGGCTGGAGTGCAGTAGCGCAATCATAGCTCACTGCAGTCTCAAACTCCTGGGCTCAAGTGATCCTTCTGCCTCAGGTTCCAAAGCAACTGGGACTATAGATGTGTGCCACCATTCCTGGCACATGGATGCAGTTTCTAACTGCTGATAGAAACAGTTAGGTTTCTTTAAATGTTCACATGTATCATGACTTGAAAGTGATATCCCCAAAGTGAAAATAATGGTTAAGTCCTTTAACTTTTTAAGTTGTTACTTTTTTTTTTTTTTTTGAGGCAGTCTCAGTCTGTCACCCAGGCTGGAGTGGAGTGGTGTGATCTCGGCTCACTGCAACCTCTGCCTCCTGGGTTCAAGCGATTCTTACGCCTCAGCGTCCTGAGCAGCTGGGATTACACAGGCACCTGCCACCATGCCCGGCTCATTTTTGTATTTTTTGTAGAAACGGGGTTTCTCTATGTTGGCCAGGCTGGTCTCAAATTCCCAACCTCAAGTGGTCCACTCACCTTGGCCTCCCAAAGTATTGGGATTACAGGCATGAGCCACCACAGCTGGCCGAAAAACCCCTTTATAAGGGCATCACATCCTATTCTCCCCTCATGACTCAATCGTCTCCTAAAGGCCACACCTCATAACACACTTGCTTTGGAGATTAAGTTTCAACATGAATTGTGGACAGGACAAAAACATTCAAACCATAGCACTGATCATTGGGGAAATTGCATGGGGTTAGAAGGGCATTCAGAGGTGATTACATTCAACTCATTAGCCTCTCTACACCTTAGTTTTCTAATATGCAAAAAGTGCATAGTAATAGGATTGTTGTGGAGACTAAGATGAGATGATGTATGTAAAAACACTTAGCTCATTGTCTGGCACATAGTAAATTATCGTAAATATTAGTTATTATTAGAGTATAGCTGTTATGGTTGGTAAACACCAAATTGAAAGGTCATAGTCCATTTATTCATTCATATGAATTTATTTGGCATTTACATGCCAGACATTGTGCTAGATTCTGGTAAGCAAGTGAACAAAATTCATCTCTGTTTTCACGAAGCTTGTGTCCTAGGATACAGTTAATAAATATACCAGACGAGATGGTGATTGTGCTACAGAGAATAAAACAAGGTGGGGTCAAAGTAGGGGATGTGCATGGGTGTTACTATGGGGTAGTTAGGAATGCTCTCCCTAAAAAGGTGACATCTGGGCAAACGCTTGGAGAAAGGGAAGGAGTAAAAAGAATTCCAGACAGATTTTTACTGGAAAACGTGGTTAAAAATTTGAGGGCGGGGGGCCGGCTGCGGTGGCTCATGCCTGTAATCCCAGTACTTTGGGAGGCCAAGGCGGGCAGATTACCTGAGGTCAGGAGTTCAAGACCAGCCTGGCCAACATGGTGAAACCCCGTCTCTACTAAAAATACAAAAATTAGCCAGGCGTGGTGACAGGCGCCTGTAATCCCAGCTACTCGGGAGGCTGAGGCAGGAGAATCGCTTGAACCCGGGAGGTGGAGGTTGCAGTGAGCTGAGATCGTGCCATTGCACTCCAGCCTGGGGGACAAGAATGAGACTTTGTCTCAAAAAAAAAAAAAAATTTGAGGGCAGGAACCACTTCTTTTACATTTTGGTAGCATGCAAAAACAATGTAGGCCTGAAACATATTACATTCTTATTGAATGACTATTCCACATAACATACTGAAACATATCATTAGTTAGGTGCTTAAAATAGGTGTGATTATCAGTATAATTAGAACTACAGTTTTTTTTCTATTTCACTTTAAAAATTAAGCAACTTTTCTTTTTTTTTTTTTTTGACAGGGTTTTGCTCCATTGCCCAGGCTGGAGTGCAGTGGTGCAGTCTTGGGTCACTGCAGTCTTGACCTCCCAGGCTCAATCTATCCTCTTGCCTCAGCCTCCCAAGTAGCTGGGATTACAGCCGCACGCCACCATGCCCAGCTGATTTTTGTATTTTTGGGTAGAGACGGGGGTCTCACCATGTTGCCTAGGCTGGTATCGAACTCCTTACCTGAAGCAATCCTCCCACCTCAGCCTCCCAAATTGTTGGGGTTACAGGCATGAGCCAGTAAACCCTCACACCCGGCTAACATTTATTTTTTGAATTAGTAACACATTCACATGAAGCAAACATCAAAAAGTATAAAAAGCTATTCAGTGAAGTCTCCCTCTCTCTCCTGTTCCCATCCCCACACTTCCCATTGCTCCCCACAGGTAACACTTACTCGTTTTTCTTTCATCTTTCCAAAGACTTTTTTAAAAAAACGAATATATCGGGAGGCTGAGGCAGGAGAATGGCATAAACCTGGGAGGTGGAGCTTGCAGTGAGCCGAGATCGCGCCACTCCACTCCAGCCTGGGCGACAGAGCGAGACTCCGTCTCAAAAAAAAAAACAAACAAAAAACCGAAAACAAACAAAAACAAAAAAGAATATATAAGCCAATACATGTTGTACTTAAGGAAAAACATCAAATATCCAGGTATCTTTTCCGAAGCTTGTATTTAAAAAGAAAATAAAATCAACCATATTTTGCCCCAGATGCTCAAGATTACCCACGTATCTTAGGCTAATGACCTTCAAGCCGGAAGTGCCCTAGGGCGGGAAAAGGTGAACCGGAAGGGCCAACAGGAGCTAGAGGCGCGCTTCACTGAGGTAACTCGGAGCAGTCACAAGCGTGTAGTTGGGCTGTTTAGGAAGCAGCCCTAATCTTTTCATCCAGGGTCCACTTACGGGTTTGCCCTGCACCTCCAGCTGCCTAACCTACCCTTCGTTGCTCTGGTTGCCAAGGGGCTGCTTTGGCCTGGAGCCTCCTGACTGCTGGGCTGTGTCTAGAATCTTCCACGCTCCCGACCCAGGAGAAGCAGCCACACTGAGGCTTCCATCTGGATCTCTGCTTGGGCAGGATTGAGACTGCGGGTGAGTCATGAGGGTCTCGTCTGTTCATCGTGGAGAAGCGCCTTCTGTACATGTGCCTTGCGTGGTGGTGGTTTTTGTTTTAAACCTCATATTTGCCTTATGAATGCAATGCAATCATGTCGATTGTTCTTCTGAAAATTTTCAAACAACTCTGACCGCTCAGAGTTAGCAACATTTGGAACTGTTATTGGTGAATCTCGACTTTTTCTTTGGTGAACGTTACTCTTTGCAGAATGTTTTAAGTATAGTGCGAAAGTTCTAGCGCAGTTGCAGAAGTGTGTAAATTCCCAAGGACATTTCTCTATTTTTTCTTCATTCTGCTGGTAATTTTGTTTCTCCCAAACTGCCTTGCACGAGCAAATTTAAATGGAATCTCACTGGGAATGAAATGACTGCCCTGCTAATCCTGATAATGCTGAATTCTAGATATAAATTATTTGGTCGGGGCGGTGGCTCACATCTGTAGTCCCAGCACTTTGGGATGCTGAGGCGGGCGGATCACCTGAGGTCAGGAGTTTGAGGCCAGCCTGGTCAACATGGTGAAACCCCGTCTCTACTAAAAATACAAAAATTAGCCGGGCGTGGTGGCGGGCGCCTGTAGTCCCAGCTACTCAGGAGGCTGAGGCAGGAGAATTGCTTGAACCCGGGAGGCGGAGGTTGCAGTGAGCCGAGATCACTCCACTGCACTCCAGCCTGGGCAACAGAGCGAGACTCTGTCTAATAAAATAAAATAAAATAAAGTAAAATAAAATAAAATAAATTATTCATGTCATTGCTGCAATCTTCCACTTCACTTTGCTTTTGAAAATAAGTGACAACCCTTAAGTCATTTATGGGAACCTTTACGATCACTGCACTTCTTTTAGAAAGAAAATGTGAAGATTCCACGGAGTCTTCTGCTTACATTAATTGAGATCCTCAAATTGATGATTATTGGTTATTTTGCTTTAGTTGTGATAAATTCCTATGGCTCTCTTTGTTTTATGCCTTGAAGAAAAAACCTATACTGAAATATCCCAACCTGAGAATCAGCAAATACGCTGTGGATGGAGTTTCCTCTGTAGTCCTTCACTGGTGTCTTCTCTCAGCCATTTCTTCGGCCAATTTGAGTCTTTACAACTCTCCCTGGTTTCAGGGTTGCGTTGGGGGTAGTTGTTAAGTTTTGGAAAATTAGATTCCCCACTTTGATGATTTATAAAGTGTGTTAATGCAGCTTGAGAAAACGTTTTAATTTCCATACGGCTTCATATCGTAGTGTCAGGAAGGAAGCGAATGACAGATTTTTAAATTCCGAGTGTCCACCAGGCGGCAGCATAGGGTTTTTAGTTTCTTTCGCTCTGGCCGTGTATCCCGTAACAACTGTACAGGTGCGGTGATAGCGTTATTCTAATAGTAATATATATCATATGTGGAATGCTTATTACACGCCAGGGGCTGGAAATTATCTCATTTAATCCTAAAAAAACAAACCCCAAACCCTGTACCGTAGGTATTCCCAGTATTCTCCTTACACTTCATGGGAAAACCATGGGAAAGGGATTAAATAATAATGCAAGGCTGATTACACAGCCGACAAGTGGTGGAACTAGAATTGAAACCCAGATGCTTAACCACTACTTCATGATAACCAAATTAAAGTTATTGCAAGTTTGATCAAATTGTGAAGGATGCTATAGTTAAGATGAGAAATCTGATTGTGAGTTTTCTGAAGGAGGTGAAAATTGGACACTGTAATTTATATAGTGTACCTCAAGACAGTTGGAGGTACACCGTTTCCAAAAGACAGTATTTCCTAAATTGTGTTCCAGGGAGCACTAGTCCTGTGAGATGCTTCAATAAAAAAAGGTTTCTGTGGCCAAAAATACTCTTGGAATTCATTTAAGGACTCTAAAATGTCCTGCAGTAAAGGAACTTGTTTAACCTAACTTTTTTTGAACTCACAGCATTCTTAAACTCTCATTACAGCCGACATTAGTCAATAGTTAGTTTTACCATATGAGTAAATACTTACACATGAGTCCATACTTACCTTTACCATAAGCAGTGTACACTTATGTTTTTTATTTTATTTTTTACTAGTCTAGCCTTTCATTAAAAAAAAAATTCTGGTCAAGACCCATTACATTGATTTTTTGACTCATGAATGAGTCACAGTCTACAGTTTTACTGCACTAGACCGTGGGGTCCTATTTTTTTGTGCTGTGCTTATTAATGGAACACACTTTGGGAAATTGTGTTAGGGCTATAGTTGAAAGAAGTCATTGATTCAATGGTAAATGTCTTTGTTGATGGATTATGTTCTTTTATCAGTCCTGGTAACAGTTGAATGAGAACAGTGGTGGGGATTGTGTGTGTGTGTGTGTGTGTATGTGTGTGTGTGTGTGTGTGTGTGTGTGTGTGTTTGAGACAGGGTCTGGCTCTTGTTGCCCAGGCTGTAGTACAGTGGTGTGATCTTGGCTCACTGCAGCCTCCACCTCCTGGGCTCAAGTGATCCCTCACCTCAGCCTCCTGAATATCTGTGACTACAGGAGCACACTACCGCAACTGGATACTTTTTGATTTTGTTTTTTGGTAGAGATGGGGTTTCACCATGTTGCTGAGTCTGGTCTTGAGGTCTTGAGCTCCTGAGCTTGAGCAATTGCACTGCCTTGGCCTCCCAAAGTCCTGGGATTGCAGGCATTAGCCACCACGCCTGGCTGAGAACAGTGTTTTTTTAACTGGGAAATTATTCTTTACAATCAGTTTAGGCCACTAGTGAAGGAAGAACATATAACAATTTTGTAGATTAGAATTTTCCAAAGTATGTTCTTTGGAATACATGTTCCCCAGAATATTAGCTTGTCTTATGAATTATGAAAAAAAGTGTTTCAAGATCAAGGTAAACTTGGGAAATACGGATTAAAGTTAAACAGGCTCCAACAAAGCTAATGGGACTGCTTATCTCTGAAATGGGGAGTTAGTGTATGGGATTTCCCAGATTTATTTGACTGTGGAACCTGTTTTTAGAAATGTATCTTGTGGGCCTTGTGCCCCTTAGAACATACTTTGGGAAATAATCATGTAGATAATTAAGGCAGAAATGTTTTTGTTGTAATGTACATTTAGGTGAAAATTTTTATTGTAAATTATTGATGTCATTTTCCTAATTCGTTTATTTGCTAATATTGACATGACAGAGAAACACATCAGGAAGTCATTCAGCTTTCTTAATTTCCTGATGACCCATGGAAATTTTCTGTTAGTAACAAGAAAAACCTTTATGAGATTTTCTGGCACTGATTAATTTCATATAAAACTAAAACTTATTTTCAGTTAAGTTCAATGAGCAGTACATTTCTAGCTGTGTTGGAATCAACTTTATTAAGCTATTTTGGCAATTCTTGTTTCGTATTTGAAAAAAATTGGAGTTTAGTTTAGTTAAAAGTTGTGTTTTATAAAATCCTTAAAGGATTTTGCTACATTTTATTTATAAGGTGGCTGAAATTAGTGTTTATGTACTTGTTCCAAAGGTCTCTGGTATGTTGCCTTAGATTGGTTGAATTTATAGTACATTTAGTAGCTTATTTTATGTTATAGTTTCATAATGATCTTTACGGAGATAACATCTAATTCTCTCAATCTCTTCACACATATACAGTTCATGTTTTAACTATTTTTAAATTTCTAAAATTTATATATATAATCTTCCCTCTGTTTCTTAAAACAAGGAGAAATTTGGTAAAGATTTTAGTATGAATAGAGAATGTTTTACTCATAATAGTGTAAATATTTTAAGAAACTAAAAGTGGTTTTTTAAATTTTATATAATTTATAGCAATTTAATAAAATGTTTATCAAGTATTCACTATGCTCTCAAGGTTTTTCCTCACTTGGAGTTTAATAAGCGTTCTTCAAACATGAAACAGTTAATGAAAAAATAACATTATTTATGGGCAGTATTATAAATGGATAAAATAAAGTGCAAAATTATGTGGAATAGACAATAACAGAATGGGGCAATATACAGAATAAAGTGCTAACCATATGATCTGACAATAAGTATAGTTCGGAAAAGGAGAAATTGGTGTGAATGGGATTTGTGAGAAAATCTTCAGAGGAGATGGAATTTGATCTGATTTTAAAATACGTTTAAACAGAGAATATATGGCAAGGCATTTGGTATAATAGAGCAGAATATGTGATGGTATTAGTTCAGCCTCCTTAACATAACATAAAAGACCCCCTAAGACTTGCCTGCTTCTCAAGCCTCATCTCATCTTCTCTCAGCCTTACCTGTTAGACTTCAATCTCCCTACACTACTTTTAGTTCCTCATTTAAAATGATGTTTCTTCCATCTCTGCCTTTACTTATGCTGTTTTTCCCTCTAAAATACCCTTATCTAATTTTTCATTTTACTAATGTCTTGTCTTTTAAGATTTTAAATCTCAGCCCAGAAGTCACCTTCCTCAGGCTGAGTGACCTTCCCAAGCCACCCCTGATTTTCTCATGCTGGGTGTCCATCTTCACGCATGATCACATTGTATTATAATTATTTTGTATATCCGTATCTCTCTACTAGAGTTCCTTGAGAAGAAGGTGTCGTTGTCACACAGGCTGGAGTGTAGTGGCATGATCATAGCTAGCTGTAGCCTTGACCTCCCTGGCTCAAGTGATCCTCCCACCTCAGCCTCCTGAGTAGCTGAGACTACAGGTGTACACCACCACACCCAGCGAATTTTTCTGTTTTTTTTGTAGAGATGTAGGTCTCACTATGTTGTCTAGGCTAATCTTGAACTCTTGGCCTCAAGCGATCCTCCTGCCTTAGCCTCCCAAAGTGCTGGGATTACAGGACTGAGCCAACACCCCCAGCCTGGGTGTCTGTATTTTTAAAAAAATCACTACGTTTTGAATATAGAAGAGACTCAATAAATGTTTGTTAAATGAACGAATACATTTTTCTTTGTTTCCTTTATTTGCTTACATTAATATTGGATTTAAGTTTCTTCTTAGTTATGATATTTTGAAGTTTATTTAACAAGGTCAGGTTTACACTTGATTTTATAACTGATCTCTTTGGAAACTCAGTGATTTTTGTACTGTGGCCCTTTCACCTTATCCTTCACTGTAGTCGCTAAGAATGAGAGGAGTATTATTCCCTTTTTTTTCCCCTAAGGCTAAACATTTAATCTTTATGTTTCTAAAAATCCTTCTCCATTAACTGTTTTTGGAATTATAAGTAGCCTAAAATCTCATCTCCATAGGTTAATTAGATCAGAATTTGACAGCTAGAATTGCACTAGATACTATCTTATCTAATTTGCTGTTGAAATTATAACTATTTTTGCAATGGGATAGTATGTTTAAAAGTTAACAATATAAAAATTAAACATAGTTTAGCATTCTTATTTTAGAGATAAAGTGAATGAGGCTTGGGCACCATGACTTTGAACTCTTTGAACACTTATAGCACCCTTTTCTGTTTATCTACCATGTCTTTTGTATTATGCCTGGTGTTACCATGCCTTGAGTTAAACTAATTTGTATAAGTGCTTTATCCATTTTTCTAGATTGTAAATACCTGGAGATTAAGATTAACTCGGCCAAGCACAGTAGCTCATGCCTGTAATCCCAGCACTTTGGGAGGCTGAGGTGGGAGGACCACTTGAGCCCAGATTAGCCTGGGCAACATAGTGAGACCCCATCCCTACAAAAAATACAAAAATTAGCTGGGTGTTGTGTCATGTGCCTGCAGTCCCAGCTACTTGGGAGGCTGAGGTGGGAGGATCTCATGAGCTCCGGAGGTCGGGGCTGCAGTGAGCTGTGATGACACCACTGCACTCCAGCCTTCATGACAGAGTGAGACCCTGTGTCAAAAAAAAAAAAAAAAAGATTTGTACCGTCAAATTTGTACCATCTGTAGTTCCTTAAACAGAAAGATTTATTGAATTACATCATTGTTATTCTTTATTGTCTGTATATGAGAAGTCTAATTAATTTTTAAAAATCCGTATATGGATACTCTTCCTTTATTGCTCTTCTCTAGTCTTTCTAGCTTTGTGATATCCTTCTAAAAGTTTATCTATCACAGTTATAGGAAACACTCTGATTGTACATGCTGCCTTCTTTGATTCATGGTTTTCAAGTATCCTTCTCTTGCCTTTTCCAAAGGATATAAGTGATCTATTCAATTCAGTATAATATTCAATGCAACAAAAATTAATTTAGTGCCTGCCTTTTGTAAATTATTGTATCTGGCAGTATGAGAATACAAAAGTGTGGAAGACTTGGCCATTGGTCAAAGAATTTGCAGTATAACGGATAAGGCAACTTTTGCTACTACAAGATAGAATCTGATGAGTGTAAGTGTAATCAGTTCCAGCTTGGCACTTGTGCTATATGGGACATAAAAGATCTTTCAGTTCTTTACTTTTGGGGGGTATACCTTAGGAAATGTAATAGTTATAATTTTATTAGATTATAAAAGGTTCTGATGGAGTTAAGGACGTTCTCAATGAATCTTGTAGCAATCCCAGGTCATATAATTCATGTTTATATGTTTTTAGATCATATTTTGATTGTTCTGTGTCTTTTTTACTCTACACATGCACCAGCTTGTGTATAATTAATGGGTATAATTTTTCACACAAAGATTCACTTTTTGTGACAAGTGCCATCCATATTTTACATTTACATACTAAATTAATAATTATGTATGAAGGAGACAGGCTTATAGGACTAATTTGCCATTCTTTTCAAGTTATAAGAGTATTCACAAGAATAAAAGACAATATGATGAAACCAACTTATGTGATATTTAAGAAAAAAGCGACTTGAAACTTATGGTTCTTTACCAAATAATTTTTTTAGGAAAAATGTTTTAGTTACTGAAAAATCAAAAATTTTTTATATTTGTAAATATAAAAAAGACAATTGTGTTTATATTCTTCGAATGTTTTAGCTAATGTCAAAGCCTACTGGTTGTTATTATGTGAAATGATAGTGTGAAATTGATGCTGTTATAGTATAACAATAAGGACGTGACTCATGTATTTTATGTACACATGCATTCAACTGTAGTGACAAATGGCTTCATGCTGTGTGATTAAATGCATATTAGCGTTTGCCCTAGGCATTTGGTTATTACCATCTTTACTTCATTACATTACCACACTGTATGGCCATATAATTTATAAGATAATACACATCACTTTGTTGCTGATACGAATTATTCTGTTTTATGGATGATGTCCTTTAATTTTGCCTTTCATGGATTATAAAATTGGTTAATATCTGCTGAAGTGAATCACTGGAGAAGCAAATAAAGATGTTGGCCTCAGGTCACAGTGTCATTTGTGATACTGGCAAAATCTTACAGGCTCATTTATCCCTGTACATGATTGATAACAGCATGGGTTAAATGGAGAAAGCTTTACTTCCATTAAAGGATCATCATGAATGAAGACCTCCCACTTAAAAGTCAGGCATGATGAGAAGACAAGAGACTATCTACAGGTCAAATTAAATAACTTAAATAATTTAAGTAGAATGACAGTGTAATTTGTCCATTCTGTGTTATTACTCTGACCCCTATCAGGATTATAGGCTAACTTACTTTCCACTGTAGAGTATTTAAGATGTAATTTTTAATAAATACTTCCAAAGACATAAAAGCCTTTATATCTCTTAAACTGTGAAAAATTTAGATTTTTATTATGTACTTTTGAAAAAAAGCATTTAAAAAAGCTTGTAATACTTATATAAAATAAATAATATGATGAATGCTGAAATGATGCTTTAAGCATTTTATAATATTATATTGGTCTTACTTTAAAATATATTTTAATAATGAAATATTTATTAATAACAAGTATGTTATAAATATAAATAATATATTTATTATATATTATAATTATATAATAAATACTTGAGTATTATAAATAACAGATTTATTGTTATAAATTACTATAAATAAATGAACTACTTACAAAAGTTCATTAGTAACTATTTTATGCCAAATGTTAAAAATAAAGATTCAGTAAGCATTTCTTAATGGCAACCCTTCTATATGGAATCACTGTTGGAGTTTATTCAAATTGTGTTTCAGGATAGGGGAAGGCGTATGCATTTTTAGATATTTCTGTAATAAAAGCAGTACTGAAGTGTAAGAATATTTTGATCTGTTAAAAGTAAAATATAGATGAAGCTTCAAATTAAATATTACATGTCTTTTTAAAATTACAAAAACAGCATGTTTTATACATATAAGCATTTACATTTCTTCTTCACTGGTTTCTGAACCGTTATGTAAAACCAGGTCTTTACATATGTTACCTTAATTTAATCATCACATCCTGTGAAATAAGTATCATTATCCCTGGTATTAATAGATGAGGAAACTGAAACCTCCTCTGTGTGAGAAGTCATACAGCTAGTAAGAGGAGATAGAATTTTAATCCCTATCTGTTGTGGATTCTGTTATAGGAAGCTACAAAAATGCATATTTCTTTTTCAAAAGCACATAACAAAAATCTGTACTTTACCACAAAACTTCAAAACTGGTGCACTTCTGCCAGGCATGGTGGCTCATGCCTGTAATCCTAGCACTTTGGAGGCCGAGGCAGGAGGATTGCTTGAGCCTAGGAGTTCAAGACCAGCCTGGGTAACATAGTGAGAGCCTGTCTGTCTCTAAAAAAAATAAAAAATTCACTGGGTATGGTGACACATGCCTACAGTCCCAGCTACTTGGGAGGCTGAGGTGGCAGGGTCACTTGAGCCCTGGAGGTCAAGGCTTCAGTGAGCTGTGATCACGCCACTGCATTCCAGCCTGGGTGACAGAGTGAGATCCTGTGTCAAAAAAACAAAAACAAAAAATAAAAGAAAAACTGGTGCATTTCTCACCTTGTCAAGCTGTCTGTAACAGCATCGTAAAACTTTTTTTGACAGTGATCCACTGTAAGAAATACATTTCACATTGTAATCTGGTATACTTATATGTATTTACGTTTACATAAAATTAAAACAAGAGTTTTATAAAACTTATCGTATGTGACGAGATTGCTGGTCTATTCTAGTTTAATCTACACTGTTCTGTTCTTTTTTTTTCCTGAGATGGAGTCTCGCTTTGTCGCCCAGGCTGGAGTATAGTAGCACTGTCTCAGCTCACTGCAACCTCTACCTCCCGGGTTCAAGTGATTCTCCTGCCTCAGCCTCCCAAGTAGCTGGGATTACAGGCGCCCACCACCACGCCTGTCTAATTTTTAGTAGAGATGGGGTTTCACCGTGTTGGCCAGGCTGGTCTCGAACTTCTGACCTCAAATGATCCACCTGCCTTGGCCTCCCAAAGTGCTGGGATTACAGGCATGAGCCACCGTGCCCAGCCTCTTCTGTTCTATCATTATAAGAAACTAAACTGATTTCATATATCTTAGTCTAAGGGTTCTGTACCAACTTAAAACATATACAATAAAATTTACTCCTCCATTATATATGTTATTTACACTGCTTATAGAAAAGGAGAATGAAGAGGACAAAATCATTTATACTTTTCTTAAAATAAAGTTTGTTCAGAAAAAGAGATCTCTCCTGCCATTTCTTCCTTTTCAGAGCAATTACTTCAAGCTATTTTCGCTGATTCTTTAGACATTTACTTCCATATCTTTAAATAGCATGTTTGTAAATGACACTTCTTGATTTTCCAGTTTTACCCATTATCTAATGCCTTCCCATGATGGAAACTAAGGATTTAACTTTCTTTTGTCTTTTGCTCTAACTTCTCCTTCTTCACATCCTCCATAAACAGTTGTAGCATACTCTTTATTATATCAGCAGAGTAATAACATAATCATAAATGTGGTTCACAGCTGAACTATTGTAATATTCTGTGATTATTTTTCCTTACCACCTTGGATTGTCTTATTTTTCCCCATTGCTTTCTTTTTTTTTTTGAGACGGACTTTCACTCTTGTTGCTTAGGCTGGAGTGCAATGGTGCGATCTTGGCTCACCAAAACTCTGCCTCCCAGGTTCAAGCAATTCTCCTGCCTCAGCCTCCTGAGTAGCTGGGATTATAGGCATGCACCACGACGCCCGGCTAATTTTGTATCTTTTAGTAGAGACGGGGTTTCTCCATGTTGGTCAGGCTGGTCTCGAACTCCCGATCTTAGGTGATCTGTCCACCTTGGCCTCCCAAAGTGCTGAGATTATAGGCGTGGGCCACTGTGCCTGGCCTGCTTTCTTTTTAATGTATTAATTACTAATTCAACCCCAGACTTCTCTCAGTTACCTAAAACTTTTATGAGTAACTTAAAAACAGTTGATAATCTATTAATATCACTGTGTTGAGGAAGTTTCCGCCAGAGCCTATTAAACCACTTTAATCTGGACTGGTTGCTCTCTGTCTTTGTACAGGTGTCCTCTTGCTGTCCTCCTTCACCATGCTAGGGTTCCTTTCCTCTCTTTCTTGCATAGGATTGCTGTAGAATAAATGTTTGTGTCTCCCCCAAATTCATATGTTGAAACCTAATCCCCAGTGTGGTAGTATTTGGTGGGGCCTTTGAGAGGTGATTAGGTCATGAAGGCAGAGTCCTCTTGAATGGGATTAGCACCCTTATGAAAAGACCCCAGGAAAAAAAATAAAAATAAAATAAAAAGGCCTCAGAGACTTTCTTCACCCCTTCCACCATGTGAGGACACAGGAAGCAGGACCTCACCAGACACTGAATCTGCTAGCACTTTGATCTAGGACTCCCCAGCTTCCAGAACTCTGAGAAATAAATTTCTGTTATTTATAAGCCACCCAGTCTGATATTTTGTTATAGTCATCTGAACAGATTAAGACAAGGATCCGCTGTTTCCTGGATCCCACGCCTTTCTCTTCCTTAGAGAAATCCTTAAGGAGCTTCCTGAGAAAGGGTGCATAGAAGGTAAATTGTTTTGGATACTACATATCTGAAAATATCTTCTATCTTCACTGTTGACATGGCTGTTAAAATTCCAATCTGGTAATCATTTTCCCTTTAAACTGAGGGCTTAGTTTCTTTATTCTAGCTTCCATTATGGATATTGAAAATTCCAGTGTAATTCTTGATCTTTTTTATGATTTTTTTTCCTTTCTGGAAGCATATAGTATCTTTTCATTTCCTCTAGTGTTCTGTTATTTCACCAATGATGTGTTTTGGTGCTGGCACTTGATGGGCTCTTTTAATATGTGAAGTTATATTTTTTAATTCTGGGAAAATTGATTTAGAAACTTTTTGATGATTTCTTCTCCAATTTCTTTGTTCACTCTTTCAGGGACTTTTAGGGTACAGTTATTGGGACTTCTGGATTAATCCTCTAATTTTCTAATCTTTGTTTCTTCAATTTTCTATTTCTTTGGCTTTTTGCTTCTTTTTGCAAGACTTCTTTAACTTTGTCTTCTAATCCTTTTATTGGATTTTTCATTTCCACTATCTTAATTTTTATAAGAACTGTTTCTTTCTGTGAAGCATCTTTTTTTCATCAATGTAATATACACTCTTATCTCTTCATAAGAAAGTTGATGCTGTACTGAACACTATGGATAAGAAAATAATTTTTAAAAGAGTGTTAGTAATATTTCTTTTGAAATAGTTTCCTTTGCTTAATGTTTGCTTCCTCTGAATTGGTTTTTAAAATTTCAGTTTGTTTTAATCTTTGTCTTTTAAATTAGACACTTTCCCTTAAAAGTCTATTGGTTTTTCACTCTTTGCTCTGTATTTAAGAATGGGGCACCAGAAAGTGAATTGGAGGTTATGTATGCATGGATATAGCCTATTGACTATGGTCTTCATCTTAGCGTTACCTGACTAGAACATTTTGTGAGGAAACTCCTGTTATCATATTATTTGTGTCTTTTCTCTTAGCCTGGTCAAATTCCCTAGAACAGTGGTCCCCAACTTTTTGGCACCAGGGACTGGTTTTGTGGAAGACAATTTTTCCACAGACTGGGGCTGGGGGAGGATGGTTTCAGGATGATTCAGGCACATTACAACTTATTGTGCACTTTATTTCTATTATTTTTACATTGTGATATGTAATGAAATAATTATACAACTCACCATAATGTAGAGTCAGTGGGAGCCCTGAACTTGTTTTCCTGCAACTATGCTGTCCCATCTGGGGGTGATGGGAGACAGTGACAGATCATCATGCATTAGATTCTCATAAGGAGCATGCAACCTAGATCCCTCTCATGCACAGTTCACAACAGGGTTTGCACTCCTATGAGAATCTAATGCTGCCCCTGATCTGATAGGAGGCAGCTCAGGTGGAAATGCGAACAATGGGGAGTGGCTGTAAATACAGATAAAGCTTCACTTGCTCTCGTGCCATTGCTCACCTCCTGCTGCGTGGCCTGGGGTGTTCCTAACAGGCCACGGACCAGTATCAATTTGTGGCCTGGGGGTTGGGGACTACGGCCTTAGAAAACACACACTTCCTT
This sequence comes from Gorilla gorilla gorilla, assembly GCF_029281585.2. Lineage (NCBI taxonomy): Eukaryota > Metazoa > Chordata > Mammalia > Primates > Hominidae > Gorilla > Gorilla gorilla. The sequence goes on along the minus strand of NC_073233.2, from coordinate 39,132,364 downwards.
CCAATCTGCTGCCTCAAGAGCTATCTGGCTGTTAGCAGCTGTTGGAGCTGTGGAGAAGGAAGACTGGTGGGTATCTCAACATTTAATATACACATTTTTCCATATAGTAGCCACCCCTGACCCTTTCTCAACTGCACCTGGTATCCCAATAAACCCATTCCAGAGGCTCAGTTTTGTCATCATCAGAACAACTTCCAATCTTCTGCCCAGGTCAGAGAGGGTTCTGCCTAACCAGAAAGAGAGAGGGAATCTGTGGGTCTTCTTAAACACACTTTCAAGTAATCATCCTGTTTTTGGCTTCACCTTTACCTTCACCTTTAGAGGTACCTGGTATCAGCAGACTCTGTTGGCAGGGGAGGGGAGAAAGAGGAGAGAGTGATGTAAATCAAATTGCTTCTCAGTTTTCCTAGCTTTCTCAGGTGCGATAAAGATTTCTACTTTTTTATCTGTCTGCCAAAAAACAGAGTTTTATTGTTTTTGTCTTAGATACCATTCTGTTTGTTCTAAGGCTTATGCCTTAAATCACCCACTGTCATTTTAGTGGAGTGGAACTAAATACCTCTGTTCAATCCACTATCTTTAATTAGAAGACTCTGAGTCCTGTTTTTATTATTATTGATGTTTCTAACAAAGTGTTAACATAAATATCTTCTGTTATAAACTCCACAAACACTTTTTCTTTTGAGACAGGGTCTCACTGTGTTGCCCAGGCTGGAATGCAGTGGCATGATCTTGGCTCACTGCAACCTCCGCCTTCTGGGCTCAAGCAATCCTCCTACCTCAGCCTCCCAAGTAGCTGGGACTGCAGGCATGCACCACCACACCTGGGTAACTTTTAAAACTTTTTGTAGAGATGGGGTCTTGCCATGTTGCCCAGGCTGGGCACAAACTTTTGAGAGGCACTATAATATAGTGGTTAAGAGTACAACCCTGGAACCAGATTGCTGGGTTCATGTCCTGGTTCCACCTTCCTGTATATCCTTGGGCAAGTTACTTAATCTTTCTATGCCTTAGCTTTCTCATTTAGAAATGAAAATGGTAACAGTAAACATCTCATAAAGTTGTTTGGAGAACTAAATGTAAAGTGTTAGAAGACAGTTTTGCACGTATTAAGTGCTCAACAAACATTAGCCATTATTATTTAAGTGGCTACATATATTCAATTAGATAGTGATAACTTAATTGGCTATTTTTCTATTACTGAACATTTAGGTTGTTTCCAACTTTTCTTTCTTGTTTTTTATTAGTAAATATTTCGTTGTAAACATCCGTTAACATAAAACTTTTTCTGCATCTAGGATTTTTTTCTTTTGAATAGATTCTTAGAAGTTGAGTCAGCATAGAATAGTTTATGACTTTTGAGACATTCTAAATTGTTTTTTGAAAGGATTGCTTCCATTTACATTTCTACCAGAACTATTTGAATGCCTCTTTTACAATTTTTTTTCTTTTTACTAGCACAGTACTCTTATTTTTAAAAAACTTCTGCTAATTTTATAGGTAAATTTGTTATTTTATTTATTTATTATTATTATTATTTTTTGAGACAGAGCCTTCCTGTGTTGCCCATGCTGGAGTGCAGTGGTGCAATCTTGGCTCACTGCAACCTCTGCCTCCCGGGTTCGAGTGATTCTCATGCTTCAGCCTCCCTTGTAGCTGGGATTACAGGCATGTGCCATCATACCTAGCTAATTTTTGTATTTTTAGTAGAGATGGGGTTTCGCCATGTTGACCAGGCTCATTTCGAACTCCTGGCCTCAAGTGATCTGCCTGCCTCGGCCTCCCAAAGTGCTGAGGTTACAGGCGTGAGTTACCGCACCCAACCTCGTGTTATTTTAACATATACTTTTTTTAGATTACCATTGAGGTGTTCACTTTTAATCCAAAGAAAATAGTGATTATTTTTATTTTGTATTTTAGCTCATTTAGAGATGTATGGTAAGCTGTTATGGAAAGCTCTTGTTTATTAACCTGCATGCCTTCTTCCCCTTTCCTGATAACAGTACCTCACATTTCCTTAAGTAGTCCTTCTCACTTTCTCAGGCATGTGATATTTTTGAGATTAACCTGGATTGACCTCACTTCTAGCTCCAAAGATTACTCTTGTTGAACTGTGCGTCTGTCATTTTCCTAAGCTTATTAATTGGTTCAGGAATGGGAAGGTAATCCAAGTAGGCCTAAATGGGAACTTTAGGACTCTTGTCAGGACACAAACTCTCTTTTTCTTGCTGGAAAAAGATACAAGGAAGTATTTAGCCCCAGTAGCTGCCTATAGCCTTTTGGCATTATGAATTGACAGGCTATTGAGAATGTAGCCAATATTGAGGTAGCATAGGCAAACATTAAAAGATAACAATCCAGGTGCTGGTCACATTACTGGCCTGAAGTCAAACTTAATTTTAGACTTTTTAGTCAAATAAGCCAATACATTTACTTTTTGTCTTAAAGTCAGCTTAAGTTGTGTTTTCTATATTTGGAACTGAAAGTACCCTACTCACTGAATTAGCAGAAATGGCTAGAAAAGTGCTTCCTCTTTTTTTTTTTTTTTGCCCCACATGAAGGCATAATTGGAAAATGATAACATAGTATTTGTGTAGTGCAGAGAGGCAAGTGGACAAAACTACTCTTCACTGGTTGCAACCAGCCCTAGGTGTTTTGGTCTTCCCAGGCTGTGCCTAGCAATTTGCAGTACTGAGAGAATCAATGACTATTAATACCTGTAACATATTCACAGAACATGAATACCTGTAATGTATTCATGGAACATTGTCCTAGCACATTAGTTGGAACACTGGCCCAGAGATTATTTACTTAAGACCATAGGATTGATTACCATGTGCTTTGCTTATTTGCTCCTTCCATAACACTCATAACTCCAGTTATACATTTTTAAAGTTTACCAAATGGAGAAATACGTAATCTTCTTAATTACTTGTCCTGGTTCATATTTTGGGAATATTTGCACATTTTTGGGTATTTAGCATCCGTTTTCTCTGATTTTTTTTTTCTTTTGAGAGGAAGTCTCGCTCTTGTCCCCCAGGCTAGAGTGCAATGGCATGATCTCAGCTCACTGCAAGGTTCAAGCAATTCTCCTGCCTCAGCCTCCTAAGTAGCTAGGATTACAGGCGCCTGCCACCATGTCTGGCTCATTTTTGTATTTTTAGTAGAGACGGGGTTTCACCATGTTGGCCAGGCTGGTCACGAACTCCTGACCTCAGGTGATCCGCCCATCTCAGCCTCCCAAAGTGCTGGGATTACAGGCGTAAGCCACCACTCCCGGCCTTCTCTGATTCTTAATACAAAAGATTACAACTGGCCTCAAGTTTCTCAGTTCCATTGTTAAGGCCAGATTACAGTGCTCACAGTTTTGCCTAGTTCTTTAACTCAGCATTTGATAAATTAAACAAGAAAACAAAAAAATATTTTTCTAGACAAGATTTAAATTTCCAGTACATATTTTAAAAACATCCCGTGACCAAATGAGCATTTGCATGCTCATGTTAATGTGTTTCAGTGATTGTCACACTTTAGTAACGTGTTAAAACACAGGATTGCTGGGCCTTAACCCCATTTTCTGACTCAGTAGATCAGAGAAAGGTTTGAGAATGTGCATTTCTAACAAGGTCTTAAATGTTGCTGATATTGTTGGTCCAGGAACTGCACTTTGAAAACCACTTATTTATTTCATAATAATATGAAATGTTTTTGTTGTTGTTTTAACATGTTTTTATTATTAAGCAGATAAGTAATATGGTTTTCTGCTCTCAACATGAAGAGATACTATTCCCAGATTCCAAAGATATTTGGCAAATGATTTTGAATGTAGAGTATTTAACATAAATAGTGTATATATAGCAAGAAACACATACCAAGTCACATAACAAATGCACTTTAAAGTGTATTTCTGATAAATGAGTAACATTTTGACATTGACTTCCCATAGAAAATAGAAGGAACAGTTTGATGAAAATATTTTAGCCTTCTTTATTAATAAAAATCACAAATACAAATGTAGCAAACTTCTTAAATCACCACCTTAAATCTCTTTTGTAATATGTTGGAATATGAGTAATAGATAAGATCTATTCAAAGAAATATACCTTTCTTATAAAACATTAGTAATGTTTAAAATATTATTATAAGTAATAATAACTTCTAAAAAGTCTCAATAGTATAGAAAGTGAAATCTGATGTAGTTGTAGATTTTTCCTGTATTTTCTTCAGAATTATTTATTAATTTACCCTGTTAGGGTTGTTAATCCAGCTAAAAATCTATTGTAAGCCTTCAACAGTGCTGATCTTTTAAAATATGAGCCTGTATTTTTGCATTAAACTTAACATTTATTGTCAGATTAGGAAACAGTTTTAGAAAAATTGGTTTTTATTTCTTCAGGGTTACACAGTGATGGCTGGGTGTGGTGGCTCACACCTATAATCCCAGCACTTTGGGAGGCTGAGGTGGACAGATCACTTGAGGTCAGGAGTTCAAGACCAGCATGGCCAACATGGCAAAACCCCATCTTTACTAAAAATACAAAAATTAGCCGGGTGTGGTGGCACATGCCTATGTCCCAGCTACTTGGGATGCTGAGGTAGGAGAATCACTTGAACACAGGAGGTAGAGGTTGCAGTGAGCTGAGATCTGAGATTGCACCACTGCACTCCAGCCTGGGTGACAGAGGAAGACTCCGTCTCAAAAAAAAAAAAAAAAAAGAAAGAAAGAAAAAAAAGGTTACATACAGAAAGTAGTCAAGTTTTTTCTCAAGTCCAAGACTTCTAACTTTAAGTTCAATTATATATATATGTGTATATATATATGTGTGTATATATATGTGTGTATATATATGTGTATATATATATATGTGTGTGTATATATATATATATATTTTTACCATACTCTGTAGGAAGAAATACTCTGTAAACCTCAGAGAAGCAATTTGAGGATCAAAGGAAAAATATAAGGGAAATTGCTTTGTTAGGTAAGGGATTGTATATATACATATGTATATATATATGCTGTGGAGTTGGGGGAGTGAATGAAAGAAGAGTAAAACAGTTCTTGCCTTTCAGAAACATCCCTTTGGAGAGGCATATTGAACATACAAAGAATTGGAGAATTCTTGTTAAACTATAGTGTTGAATTTAAGCACACAACATGGATTTAGAAAATGGAAGGGTTATTGTGGTTTAGAATAGCCAGGGAAGGGTTCCTGGAGAAAAGAGGCCTTGAAATGGGCATAAAAGATGGATAGATAAGTGGAGTGAGTAAAAAATTATTCTAGGTACAGAGGTGAAAATGAGCACGGATTAGTAGGAGACAGTAAGGAAAGTGTAATAGAGGAAGTCTTTCGGGGGCAGAAGATTAAAGTTGAAAACGGGGATGAAACTAGAAAGTGGGGAACCCTGAAATATTATGCACAGGAATTTGGGCTTGATTTATATACAAAAAGGACTCTTTGAGTTTGGAAATTGATGAGGTTTAGGTGATGTTTTGCAAAATAATTCTGGAGAAAATATTCACAATAGATTGAAGTGGGAGAGAAGATTAAATAAAGGGATAACAGGAAAAGGTGATTATAATTCATGTCTGAGGTAATGAGGGTCTGACTAGATTGATAGCAGTAGGAGTAGTGATGCAGAATGAATCTAAGAGCAAATTAGAAGGAAGAACAAACCGGTCCATTTAGAGATTAGATTTAGGGGATGAAGGAGAAAGTGAAAGTGACAGTGTAGTTGACAGAGAAAGTGAACAAGAGGTGGAGAAGCAGAGAGAGAGAAAGAGAAAGATGTCAAAGATTTTGTGAATGTTCGTTGGAGATTAAAATAGAATACATGATACTACTGACCGCAATGAAATTAAAAAGATTTGAGAGAGAAGAAAAAGTACAAATTTTGATTTGTTAAATCTGATGTGAAAAAATACAAGTGAGTACTTTAGAAATTGCTGAAGATGAAGTGGGAGTCTTTCACATGGCAGTTGTGTGATAGAACTTTGGAGCTGGAAGTAAATTAAGAGATAAAATAAGAAAGTAGGTACAAAAAGGGCAAAGCATGTGAAAACATAGCTACCTATTAACAGATTTGTTAATATTAAAGGATTCCCAATCTGTTGCTCTTTGAATGAAGCAGAGGTCACTAACTAAGTACCCTCAGGGACTAGGTGAGATAAATTTATTTAATATTCAACTAATATTTATTTAATCTCATGTATTATGCTATATCTGGTCATGTCCTAGGTGCTGAAGACACAGCATGGCCAAAGTGGAAGAGATTTTGACCTCACAAAGCTAGTATTTTAAAGGAGGAGGTATAATAAATAAAATTAACACATAATCAACATAATTTAAGATAATTTAGGATAATGTTAAGTGCTCTGGAGAAAATAAAACAGGATAGATACTATGCTAAAGAGTGATTAGGTGTGGTGCTTACTGAAGAAGTAACATTTGACCTAAGACTGCAGAAACATAAAGGAAATTCTGTATAAAGATATGGATATAGAGCATTCCAGACAGAAGGAACAGCAAGCCTACAGGCCTTAAAGCTGGAATAAATTTGGTATATTTTTGAACTGAAAGATTTATTCAGTGTCTATTGTGTGCCAAATATTTTGCTAGGCTCTGGGGGATACAACAGTGGCTGAAGTGGCAACACTGGCTCCCAAAGCTGAGTGGCAAAGAAATCATCTACATTTGATGCACCATCTGGTAGACAGTTCTATTGGTAAATTGATGTATTTAATGTAAATGATAAACTATTTAAACATATAATTTTTAAAATGTTATTTTTTCCTCATATTTTTTGTCAGAGAATATTTAAGGCCTAGATAGATACCACTTTTTCCAAAACACTCACCTTAAAACTTTCCTGTGGACAGAATTAATTGCTTTGTCATTTGTATTTTTATAGGTACTTTGTACATGTTTCTGTTCTAGTGCTTATCACACTGTTGGTTTCCATGTCTGTCTCTCCAACCAGATTGTGAACTCTATCCTGAAGAACTTGCATTGTGCTGTACATATGCTAGGAAGCTAATCAATGTTTCTTTAATCAACTGCTCTATGAAATTATAAGAAATAAATCATTGTTTTACATAATTAAGTTGGGAATTATTTGTTATACAGCCATAGATTAAATGTTTTTAGTTTTTATTTTTTTAATTCTGCTGTCCACATTGTTTCTTTTCTCCAAATTCCTTTTCTTATATTTGCTTTTCATCTCTTCCATGGTTTTCTGAAATGCCATCATGTATTCTTTGAGGACCAATGTTATTCAAGGTGTCCTATGCACTAGAGTTTATATAATTAAATAGGAGGTGAGTTTTGAAATCCTTTTTAGAACTTTAAGTTAAACATAATAGATTGACCACATCCATTTATTTTTCTCACGTTCATTAAAATGCATAAAAAGGGTTTTAACTCACAGAGACAAGAGAGAATAGACAATGATTTAACAGAATCTGTCAGAAAGCAAATAGAGGAGCATTGTGACTGACTTAAAAGTTCAGAAGTTTGCTTAGCACTTGGAAACAACAGGTACTTTGTAAGGCAGGAGTAAGACTTGGGAATAAAAAGGGAGACTTGTTGAAAATATATCTATAGAGTACTTGAACCTTTCCAGATCTCCTTCCCTGCAGAAGATGAGAAGTTTGTGTGCTGGAAAAATGGATCCATGGCAATTCTAGTTAGGAGTACACCAGATAAAGCAGGGGAAAGGGATGATGCATGGGGCTGAAAATGAAAATTAAGTAAAAATCTACTCATTGAACTGTGGAATCCTTACTTTCTACTATCGTCTTCTATCAGAAGGCATACTGCCAGATAAAACCGCTTACCCTCTTCTCTTAAACTTCAGGACAAGAAAATGGAGAGTTCTCTGGGGAAAATGAAACACCTGAGAGAAAACATGTCTACATATTGACATTAGGGAGGTGAACCCCTAATGAAAAATCTGTTTTGTTACCTGATCACCCAGTAGTGAAACCTGTCAATCAATAAGCCCTCCCTCAGTGCTTCTATTCATTTTTTTTTTTTTTTTTGAGACAGCATCTGGCTCTGTTACCCAGGCTGGAGGGCAGCAATGCGATCATAGCTCACTGTTTGTTACCTCAAACTCCTGGGCTCAAGTGATTCTCCAACCTCAGCCTCCCAAGTAGCTGGGAGATGTGTGCCACCATGCCTGACTTTGTGTGTGTGTGTGTGTTTGTGAAGATGGGGGTCTTACTGTATTTCCCAGGCTGGTCTTGAACTCCTGGATTCAAGTGATCCTCCTGCCTCAACCTTCCAAAATTCTGAGATTACAGGTGTGAGCCACCACTTATGGCCCCATTCAATTTTTAATGTATCATTCCACTTTTTAAAAATAGCTTTTTCATTGAGATATAGTTTCCATACCATATGGTTGACTCATTCAAAGTGTGCAATTCAATAATTTTTAGTATATTCACAGTTGTTTATCCATCACCACAATCAATTTTAGAACATTTTAATACCTCAAAAAGAAACCCCATACTCATTAGCAGTCATTCACTATTCCCCTGCAATCCTGCTTCAACCCCCCAACCTAAGCAAATACAGATCTACTTTATGTCCTGTGGATTTGCTTATTCTGGACATTTCATATATGTTGAATCATTAAATATGTGGCCTTTTGTGATTGACTTCTTTCATTTAGTGTAACATTTTCAAGGTTCATCCATGTTGTTGCATGTGTCATTACTTCACCCCTTCTTATTGTGGACTAACATTCTATTGTATAGATATGCTACATTTTATTTATCCATTCACCAGTTGATAGGCATTTGAGTTGTTTCCATTTTTTGGCTATTATGAATAATGCTGTTATGAATATTTATATGTAGCGTTCTCTTGGGAATCTAAATGGAATTGCTGAGTCATATGGTAACTTCATGTTTAACCTTTTGAGGAACTACCTAGGCTGTTTTCTGGTTGCACCATTTTATATTCCCACCAGCAGTTTATGAAGGTTCCAATTTCTCACATCCTTGTCAACACTCGTTATTATTTGTCTTTTTGATTATAGTGTATCATTCTATTTTCAAACTTCAATAGTTCAAATAATAGAATAACTAACACCTTTATAACCTTACCTAGATTTCACCAGTTATTAAAAATCTGCTATATTTGTTTTATCTCTTTATATACCTCTCTTTCCTGAACCTGTTGAAAGTAACTTGTAAGCATCATGATACTTTACTCTGAGATACTTGAAGCTTGTATCTCCTTAAACAAGGACAAGTATGTTCTGCTTTATAGCCATCTAAGAAATCTAGTATTGATTCAGGAATATTATCTCAATATACTATACTCAGTATTCAAATTTCCTCATTTTTCCTCCAAATGCCCTCAATAGCTATTTGTTTTTTCTATCTAGGATCTAATTAAAGTTCCCACATTGCATTTGGTAGTCATGTCTCTTTGTTGTCCTTTAATCTAGAACAGTCCGCCTGCTTTTGTTTTTTATAATATTGACTAATGCATTACTTATAAATATAAACAGACAGCTGGGAATCGTCTGACATTTGAGAAAACTGTGAAAGAGATGAAAACCAAATGGGAGAAAAGGAACTTGGAGAAAAGAGACAATGTAGAGAGCAGAATAAAAAAAATTAAACTAAAAATATTGAATCTGTGGCTGCATAGCAAATCACCTCCAACTTAATGGTTTAAAATAACAGTGATTTATTATTTCTCATAATTTCGTGAGTTTGTTGGAATGTTTTTCTGCTGGTCTTGCCTAGGCTCTGTTGCAACTGCACCTGAGTTTGTAGACTGTTGTGGGGGTTAGCCCCAGCTGGGACATTTGGGATGGCTGGGCCTCCTCTCTCCATGTAGTCTTTGATTCTGAACTTCGTTCAGAACTTCGTTCTTTGTATAACATGGCATGGCAGGTTCAGAGCAACATTTTCAAAGAGCAAAGACTTCAAGGCCTACTGACCAAAACAAATTGTAAGGCAATCCTAGTGGAGACATGGATTTCATCTCTGGAAGGGATGTGACCCTATCACATTTCAAATGAGATGATGGGAGGAATTTGTCACCATTAAGCAATTTATCAGTTTACCTCTTTTACATTTCTCACACAAGCAAATCATGTTCACCTTCGTCCCAAGACTTCCAAAAATCTCAACCCCAAACAGTATTGGGCTCAAAGTCCATCGGTTTGAATGTGGTTCATGCTCTTTGGCTGCAGCTTGTCAAGTGTAGCTCCTCTTGATCCAGAGATCTATGGACTAAAAAATTATTTGCCTCTTACACATTCAATACACAGTGGTGAGACAGGGACATGATAATCACAGTAGATGCTTTCATTCAAAAAGGGGAGGAATAGTGGCATTTAGCAGTTACTAGTTCATGGCATTTCTGAAATGCAAGTGGGCACAAGTTATCAGGGGCATGGGATGTTTCTTGATTAGGTCTCCATTCTGCAACCCGGGAGTGGTCCCCTAGTACATTGTTTTCATCTTGGCCATACCTCTGGATTCTTGGCTTAGCTGTTTGAAAGGCCTTTCCTTTTCCATAAAACATGGCCTCTGTTTGCAAATGGGTGGTTGTTTTAGTCTTGTTTTCTACCCATTGTTCTTTGATGGTACAAAGGCCTCTTCATTTTTAACTGTGTCAGTCCCTTTTAGTCCAAGCTGGCAGTGCTGCTGCCAGTACAATTTTTAAAAAACTGAAACCAAACAAACACAAAACTTTCTGGGGTTTCTATGAATCTCTTCTCCAAAGCCAATCTTTTTAGGACTGATTTCTCCTACCTTGGGCATGTCAGGATGCTCTAAGATAACGCCCTTGAGATCCTTGTATAAGGCTGCCTTGAATTTTTCCATAGTCTTAAAATGTTCTTAACATTCTTACCTGTGTTTTGATATTTATTTGAGCTATTTCTTACTGTGAAAACTTTTGTTGATTGGATGTTAAACGATTTTATTTTCCAACCCAGCACATCTTGGGCCTTTTTGTATAGTATATCCTCCAAAGTTGACTTATGAACCTGAACAATTTCTTTTTGACTTCATCTCTCTCCCCATACTTTCAATATTCAGCTAAAAAAAAGTCAGTTTACACTTCCAGTATTCTGCCTAGAAGTCACCTTAGTCAGATCCACAATTTGATTAGGTACATTTTCTATCTTTCAAGTTACTGCAGACAATGCTTTGTCCAGTTATTTCTGGACGTCTTTGCAGACTCCAGTAACAGTTTCTTTATTGCTTTTCCAGTTTCCATAAACAGTCTCTCTGCCACCCTCTTTGTGATTGTGGAATTTTTTTCATAGCATCCTTGTTTTGTTCTAGAAACACAAGAACCTCTCTTACCTGGTAATTATTTATATATTGTTACATATTGTTTAATGGGCACAAATTCTTCCCATCGTGTATCTACACCCCTTTACCATGTGATCTTGTTTCTCCCATCTAGAATTGGAATCAATTTCTTCACCCCTTTGAATCTAGGATAGCTTTATGAAATGCTTTAGTTAATAGAATGTGGCAGACTTGACACTGTATGAGCTCTACAGTGTAGGCTTCAAGAGGCCTTGCAGTTTCTGCCTTTGAACTCTTAAAAATACTCCCCAGAGATCACCATGCTATGAAGAACTCTGGGGTGAAAACCATGTGAAGAAAGAGACCCATAAGTTCCAGCGTTTCCAGCTGAGTTCAGCCCTAACTAAGCAAATCTAACAACTGAATAAACTTGTATAAAACAGCCTACATAAAACCAGCAGACAAACAACCCAGCCAGTCCACAAAATGATGACAAATAATAAATTACTGCTGTAAGCCATTAAGTTTTGAGTGGTTTGTTATACAGCAATAACTAATACAGAAATCAGTGCTGGAAGTGAAAGGATATCATAATACAAATCTAAAATATATGCCACTGGCTTTGGGAGGTTACAAAGATTCCAGATATAAATTGTGTTGTGTAATAAAATAGTTACGTATTGTAATGGTTGCTCAGCATTATGAAGGGACCACTTTAATTAGTGAGATCAAAATGACTTCTTGGAGGAAGAGATATTTTAGTGGATCCTTGAAGGATGGGTAAGATTTTGACAGATAAAAATGAGAGTAGGGATATACATGGAAGAGAGCAATTGCTGAGTCATAGGGATGTCTGGTGGATTGTTTAAATGGCCACAATTTCTCCGCTCTCTATAGTAACACTCTTTGAAATGCTCCTTTTGTGTCTTCCTACATCAAAAGATGGAGTATATTTCTCCATCCCTTGAATCTTCGCTGGTTTTGTGATTTGCTTTGTTGAATAGAATGTGACAGGAGCAGTGTTACCCCATATCTGAACCTGGATCTCAGAAAGCCTTGAATGTTCTGCTCTTCCTCTTGGAACCCAGTCCAGCCACTATATAAACAAACCGAGGCTACCTTACTATATGAGAGGTATGTGGTCCAGTTGTCCTTGTACCACAGTGGACAACGAATCCCTAGAAACAGACTTTTCAGACAGGCAGCTGATCTCAGACTCATTAATAAACCCAGCAGAGAACAGAGGAACCACCTAGCTGGGCCCAGTACAAATTAGCAATCCTAAGAATCCTGAGCTAAATAAAACAAAAAAAATTTAAATCATTGTTATTTTGAGTCATTATGTTTTGGGGAGGTTTGTTACACAGATAAAGGGTGTATATCTTCAATGTAATACTACCAAACTGTTTTCCAAAGTGGTCTTACCTGTTTACACACTGATGGTATCTGGGAGTTCCTATTGGTTCATTTCTTTACTAATACTTGGTAATGTCAAACTTTTAAATTTTTGACTGACCTGGTATGTTGTGGAATCTTGGCATTTTAATTTGCATATCCTTGATTACTAATGAAGCTAGTACCTTTTCCTGGGTGTATTGGCCATTTGGATATCCTCTTTTATGAAGTACTTCTTCAGACATCTTGCAGATTTCTCTATGTGTTTGTCTTTGTCTTTGTCTCTTTTCTTTCTTTCTTTTATTTTTTTGAGATGGAGTCTCACTCCGTCGCCTGTGGTGGAGTGCAGTGGCACGATCAAGGCTCACCACAGTCTCAAACTCCTGGTCTCAAGTGACCCTTCCACCTCAGACTCCCCAGTAGCTGGGACTACAGGGGTGCACAACCACACCTGGCTAAGTGTATTCTTCCAGAATAAATTTTCATTTGCATCTGCAAAGTTCTTATGGGCATTATCAATCTGGAAGCATTTTAAATTATATTAATAGATTGAGGTTTCTTTCACTATCCAATGAAGCAGCTTTTATTTAAAAATTAATATGAAATTAAACTGTTTACAACTTTCTGGGATAAGACTTTTTTCCTCTTTGCTTTCTTTTTTTATTTTATTTTATTTTTTATTACTATAGGTTCTAGGATGCATGTGCACAACGTGCAGGTTTGTTACATATGTATACATGTGCAATGCTGGTGTGCTGCACCCATTAACTCGTCATTTACGTTAGGTATATCTCCTAATGCTATCCCTGCCCACTCCCCCAACCCCATGACAGGCCCTGGTGTGTGATGTTCCCCTTCCTGTGTCCAAGTGTTCTCATTGTTCAATTCCCACCTATGAGTGAGAACATGTGGTGTTTGGTTTTCTGTCCTTGTGATAGTTTGCTGAGAATGATGGTTTCCAGCTTCATCCATGTCCCTACAAAGGACATGAGCTCATCGTTTTTTATGGCTGCATAGTATTCCATGGTGTATATGTGCCACATTTTCTTAATCCATTCTATCATTGATGGACATCTGGGTTGGTTCCAAGTCTTTGCTATTGTGAATAGTGCCGCAATAACCATATGTGTGCATGTGTCTTTATAGCAGCATGCTTTATAATCCTTTGGGTATATACCCAGTAGTGGGATGGCTGGGTCAAATGGTATTTCTAGTTCTAGATCCTTGAGGAATCGCCACACTGACTTCCACAATGGTTGAACTAGTTTACCGTCCCACCAACAGTGTAAAAGTGTTCCTATTTCTCCACATCCTCTCCAGCATCTGTTGTTTCCTGACTTTTTAATGATTGCCATTCTAACTGGAGTGAGATGGTATCTCATTGTGGTTTTGATTTGCATTTCTCTGATGGCCAGTGATGATGAGCATTTTTTCATGTGTCTTTTCACTGCATAAATGTCTTCTTTTGAGAAGTGTCTGTTCATATCCTTTGCCCACTTTTTGATGGGGTTGTTTGTTTTTTTTCTTGTAAATTTGTTTGAGTTCTTTGTAGATTCTGGATATTAGCCCTTTGTCAGATGAGTAGATTGCAAAAATTTTCTCCCATTCTGTAGGTTGCCTGTTCACTCTGATGGTAGTTTCTTTTGCTGTGCAGAAACTCTTTAGTTTAATTAGATCCCATTTGTCAATGTTGGCTTTTGTTGCCATTGCTTTTGGTGTTTTAGACATGAAGTCCTTGCCCATGCCTATGTCCTGAATGGTATTACGTAGGCTTTCTTCTAGAGTTTTTATGGTTTTAGGTCGAACATTTAAGTCTTTAATCCATCTTGAATTAATTTTTGTATAAGGTGTAAGGAAGGGATCCAGTTTCAGCTTTCTACATATGGCTAGCCAGTTGTCCCAGCACCATTTGTTAAATAGGGACTCCTTTCCCCATTGCTTATGTGTGTCAGGTTTGTCAAAGATCAGATGGTTGTAGATGTGTGGTATTATTTCTGAGGGCTCTGTGCTGTTCCATTGGTCTATATCTCTGTTTTGGTACCAGTACCATGCTGTTTTGGTTCCTGTAGCCTTGTAGTATAGTTTGAAGTCAGGTAGCATGATGCCTCCAGCTTTGTTCTTTTGGCTTAGGATTGCCTTGGCAATGCGAGCTCTTCTTTGGTTCCATATGAACTTTAAAGTAGTTTTTTCCAATTCTGTGAAGAAAGTCATTGGTAGTTTGATGGGGATGGCATTGAATCTATAAATTACCTTGGGCAGTATGGCCATTTTCACGATATTGATTCTTCCTATCCATAAGCATGGAATGTTGTTCCATTTGTTTATGTCCTCTTTTATTTCATTGAGCAGTGGTTTGTAGTTCTCCTTGAAGAGGTCCTTCATGTCCCTTGTAAGTTGGATTCCTAGGTATTTTATTCTCTTTGAAGCAATTGTGAATGGGAGTTCACTCATGATTTGGCTCTCTGTTTGCCTGTTATTGGTGTATAAGAATGCTTGTGATTTTTGCACATTGATTTTGTATTCCTGAGTTTGCAAATTCAGTTTGCTGAAGTTGCTTATCAGCTTAAGGAGATTTTGGGCTGAGATGATGGGGTTTTCTAAATATACAATCATGTCATCTGCAAACAGGGACAATTTGACTTCCTCTTTCCCTAATTGAATACCCTTTATTTCTTTCTCCTGCCTGATTGCCCTGGCCAGAACTTCCAACACTACGTTGAATAGGAGTGGTGAGAGAGGGCATCCTTCTCTTCTGCCGGTTTTCAAAGGGAAGGCTTCCAGTTTTTGCCCATTCAGTATGATATTGGCTGTGGGTTTGTCATAAATAGCTCTTATTATTTTGAGATATGTTCCATCAATACCGAATTTATTGAGAGTTTTTAGCATGAAGGGCTGTTGAATTTTGTCACAGGCCTTTTCTGCATCTATTGAGATAATCATGTAGTTTTTGTCTTTGGTTCTGTTTATATGCTGGATTACGTTTATTGATTTGCATATGTTGAACCAGCCTTGCATTCCAGGGATGAAGCCCACTTGATCATGGTGGATAAGTTTTTTGATGTGCTGCTGGATTCGGTTTGCCAGTATTTTATTGAGGATTTTTGCATCGACGTTCATTAGGGATATTGGCCTAAAATTCTCTTTTTTTGTTGTGTCTCTGCCAGGCTTTGGTATCAGGATGATGCTGGCCTCATAAAATGAGTTAGGGAGGATTCTCTCTCTTTCTATTGATTGGAATAGTTTCAGAAAGAATGGTACCAGTTCCTCCTTGTACCTCTGGTAGAATTCGGCTGTGAATCCATCTGGTCCTGGACTTTTTTTGTTTGGTAGGCTCTTAATTATTGCCTCAATTTCAGCTCCTGTTATTGGTCTATTCAGGGATTCAACTTCTTCGTCATTTAGTCTTGGGAGGGTGTATGTGTCCAGGAATTTATCCATTTCTTCTAGATTTTTCTAGTTTATTTGCATAGAGGTGGTTATAGTATTCTCTGATGGTAGTTTGCATTTCTGTGGGATCGGTGGTGATATCCCCTTTATCATTTTTATTGTGTCTATTTGATTCTTCTCTCTTTTCTTCTTTATTAGTCTTGCTAGCAGTCTATCAATTTTGTTGATCTTTTCAAAAAAACCAGCTCCTGGATTCATTGATTTTTTTTTTTGAAGGGTTTTTGTGTCTCTGTCTACTTCAGTTCTGTTCTGATCTTAGTTATTTCTTGCCTTCTGCTGGCTTTTGAATGCATTTGCTCTTGCTTCTCTAGTTCTTTTAATTGTGATGTTAGGGTGTCAATTTTAGATCTTTCCTGCTTTCTCTTATGGGCATTTAGTGCTATAAATTTCCCTCTACACACTGCTTTAAATGTGTCCCAGAGATTCTGGTATGTTGTGTCTTTGTTCTCATTGGTTTCAAAGAACATCTTTATTTCTGCCTTCATTTTGTTATAGACCCAGTAGTCATTCAGGAGCAGGTTGTTCAGTTTCCACGTGGTTGAGCGGTTTTGAGTGAGTTTGTTAATCCTGAGTTCTAGTTTGATTGCACTGTGGTTTGAGAGACAGTTTGTTATAATTTTTGTTCTTTTACATTTGCTGAGGAGTGCTTTACTTCCAACTATGTGGTCAATTTTGGAATAAGTGTGATGTGGTGCTGAGAAGAATGTATATTATGTCGATTTGGGGTGGACAGTTCTGTAGATGTCTCTTAGGTCCACTTGGTGCAGAGCTGAGTTCAATTCCTGGATATCCTTTTTAACTTTCTGTCTCGTTGAGCTGTCTAATGCTGACAGTGGGGTGTTAAAGTCTCCCATTATTATTGTGTGGGAGTCTAAGTCTCTTTGTAGGTCTCTAAGGACTTGCTTTATGAATCTGGGTGCTCCTGTATTGGGTGCATATATATTTAGGATAGTTAGCTCTTCTTGTTGAATTGATCCCTTTGCCATTGTATAATGGCCTTCTTTGTCTCTTCTGATCTTTGTTGGTTTAAAGTCTGTTTTATCAGAGACTAGGATTGCAACCTCTGCTTTTTTTTGTTTTCCATTTGCTTGGTAGATCTTCCTCCATCCCTTTATTTTGAGCCTATGTGTGTCTCTGCACATGAGATGGTTCTCCTGAATACTGCACACTGATGGATCTTGACCCTTTATCCAACTTGCCAGTCTGTGTCTTTTAACTGGAGCATTTAGCCCATTTACATTTAAGGTTAATGCCATTGTGTGTGAATTCGATCCTGTCATTATGATGTTAGCTGGTTATTTTGCTTGTTAGTTTACGCAGTTTCTTCCTAGCATTGATGGTCTTTACATTTTGGCATGTTTTTGCAGTGGCTGGTACTGGTTGTTCCTTTCCATGTTTAGTGCTTCGTTCAGGAGCTTTTGTAGGGCAGGCCTGGTGGTGACAAAGTCTCTCAGCATTTCCTTGTCTGTAAAGTATTTTATTTCTCCTTCACTTACGAAGCATAGTTTGGCTGGATATGAAATTCTGGGTTGAAAATTATTTTCTTTAAGAATGTTGAATATTGGCCCACAGTCTCTTATGGCTTGTAGAGTTTCTGCTGAGAGATCTGCTGTTAGTCTGATGGGCTTCCGTTTGTGGGTAACCCGACGTTTCTTTCTGGCTGCCCTTAACATTTTTTCCTTCATTTCAACTTTGGTGAATCTGACAATTATGTGTCTTGGAGTTGCTCTTCTCGAGGAGTATCTTTGTGGTGTTCTCTGTATTTCCTGAGTTTGAATGTTGGCCTGCCTTGGTAGGTTGGGGAAGTTCTCCTGGATAATATCCTGAAGTGTGTTTTCCAACTTGGTTCCATTCTCCCTGTCACTTTCAGGTACACCAATCAGACATAGATTTGGTCTTTTCACATCGTCCCATATTTCTTGGAGGCTTCGTTCGTTTCTTTTTACTGTTTTTTCTATAAACTTCTCTTCTCGCTTTGTTTCATTCATTTGATCTTCAATCACTGATACCCTTTCTTCCAGTTGCTCAAATCCGTTACTGAAGCTTGTGCATTCATCACGTAGTTCTCGTGCCATGGTTTTCAGCTCCATCAGGTCATTTAAGGACTTCTCTACACTGGTTATTCTAGTTAGCCATTTGTCTAATCTTTTTCAAGGTTTTTAGCTTCTTTGCGATGGGTTCGAACTTCCTCCTTTAACTTGGAGAAGTTTGATCATCTGAATCCTTCTTCTCTCAACTCGTCAAAGTCATTCTCCATTCAGCTTTGTTCCTTTGCTGGCGAGGAGCTGCGTTCCGTTGGAGGGGGAGAGGTGCTCTGATTTTTAGAATTTTCAGCTTTTCTTCTCTGTTTTTTTCCCATCTTTGTGATTTTATCTACTTTTGGTCTTTGATGATGGTGACGTACAGATGGGGTTTTGGTGTGGATGTCCTTTCTGTTTGTTAGTTTTCCTTCTAACAGTCAGGACCCTCAGCTGCAGGTCTGTTGGAGTTTGCTGGAGGTCCACTCCAGACCCTTTCAGGTACACCAGACCCTGTTTGCCTGGGTATCAGCAGTGGAGGCTGCAGAACAGCGAATATTGCTGCACAGCAAATGTTGCTGCCTGATCGTTCCTCTGGAAGGTTCGTCTCAGAGGGGTACCCGGCCATGTGAGGTGTCAGTCTGCCCCTACTGGGGGGCCTCCCAGTTAGGCTACTCAGGGGTCAGGGACTCACTTGAGGAGGCAGTCTGTCCGTTCTCACATCTCAAACTCTGTGCTAGGAGAACCACTACTCTCTTCAAAGCTGTCAGACAGGGACAGTGAAATCTGCAGAGGTTGCTGCTGCCTTTTGTTCGGCTTTGCCTTGCCCGCAGAGGTGGAGTCTACAGAGGCAGGCAGGCCTCCTTGAGCTGCGGTGGGCTCCACCCAGTTCGGGTTTCCTGGCCGCTTTGTTTACCTACTCAAGCCTCAGCAATGGTGGGCGCCCTTCCTCAGCCTCACTGCTGCCTTGCAGTTAGGTCTCAGACTGCTGTGCTAGCAATGAGCGAGGCTCCATGGGTGTGGGACCCTCCGAGCCATGCGCAGGATATAATTTCCTGGTGTGCCGTTTGCTAGGACCCTTGGAAAAGTGCAGTATTAGGGTGGGAGTGACCCGATTTTCCAGGTGCTGTGTGTCACGGCTTCCCTTGGCTAGGAAAGGGAATTCCCTGACCCCTTGCACTTCCTGGGTAAGGCGATGCCTCACCCTGCTTCCACTCTCACTCGGTGTGCTGCACCCACTGTCTGACACGCCCCAGTGAGATGAACCCAGTACCTCAGCTGGAAATGCAGAAATCACCCGTTTTCTGCGTCGCTCACGCTGGGAGCTGTAGACTGGAGCTGTTCATATTTGGCCATCTTTCTCCTCTTCTCTTTCTTTGTCTCTCCCTCCCTTTTCTTTTCCTTTACACTTTATTTGCTTGACACCAAGGCACCTCTCCTGTAGAAGGTGGGTTACTTTTGGTTCAGCCTTACCTGAGAGTTTAACTCTTTTGAATTCTACTTAATGTAGTGAGTCTCTTATTAGACTTTGGTAAGCCCTAAGTTTGAATTCCATACATTTTAAATCAGACTCCATAAGAGCTATAGTTTAATTTTGCTTCATTTGCCAAATGCCCACAGGGTAAAGATAGCTGTTAGTGCTTGGTCTGCTTCTTGGTTCTTGGTCTCTTTCAGAATTTAGAATTTGATTCCATAATTTTTTATTATCTTTTCAGTCTTTGATGCTTTTGAGAAGATTTTAAAATGTTTTATTTAGAATTTTTAGTTATTTTTAGTAGGAGGATTGGTCCAAATAACATACCTCATCATTTTCAAGAATGGAAATTTTCCTTTTAGAAAGTTTCTTTCATGCACACTGCTGTTAATTTTATGTGTCAACTTGGCTAG
Source organism: Gorilla gorilla gorilla (assembly GCF_029281585.2). NCBI lineage: Eukaryota > Metazoa > Chordata > Mammalia > Primates > Hominidae > Gorilla > Gorilla gorilla. The sequence goes on along the minus strand of NC_073233.2, from coordinate 39,112,333 downwards.
GTTGTAGTACCCAGATATTGGGTCAAACACCAGTCTACATAATGTTGTGAAGGTATTTTATGGCTGTGATTAACATTTAAATCAGCAGACTTTGAGTAAAGCAAATTACTCTCCATAATGTGGGTGGGCCTCATCCAATCAGTTGAAGGCCTTAAGAGAAAAAGGTTAGGGTTGTCCAAGGAAGTGGGAATTTTGCTTCCAGACTGCTTTTGGACTTGAGCTACAACATCCACTCTTTCCTGAGTCTCTAGCCTGCTGGTCAGCCTTAAAGATTTCAGAGTTGTCAGCCGCCACAATTGTGTAAGCCAGTTCCCTAAAATCTGTCTCTCTCTCTCTCTGCGTGTGTGTGTGTAGGTCTGTGTCTATATATATGTGCATATGAGTCTTTTGCACATATATACACACACCCCCCCATATATACACACACATACCCATCCTATTCTGTTTCTCTGGAGAATGCTTATTAGTATAATACTTATCAGAATGGCTAAAATAAAAACAATAGTGATAACAGCAAATGCTGATGGAAATTTGGAGAAACTGTATTACTTGTACATTGCCAGTGGGAATGGAAAATGGTACAGCCACTGTGGAAAATAATGTGGCAGTTTCCTTTACAACTAAAAATGGACTCAATATTCACTCAACCCAACAATTTTTCTCTTGGGCATTTATCTCTAAGGAATGAAAAATTATGGTCACAGAGAAATGTGTACATAAATGTTTATAGCACCTTTATTCATAATAGTCACAAACTGGAAACTACTAAAATGTTATTCAGTGGGTGAGTAGTTAAGTAAATAATACATTCATACCATGAAATACTACTAAACAATAAAAAGGAATGAATTACTGATACATGTAACAATTTGGATGAACCTTAAAAAAAAGCTATAGGTTACATGATGTGTGATTCCATTTATGAGCACTCTTGAAATAACAAAATTATGGAGATAGATAACAGATTAGTATTTTCTCAGAGTTAAGGATGGGGGAAGAGAGTGGGTATGACAACAAAGAAGCTGCTTGAAGAAGCTTGTATTGATGCTAGAGTTCTGTATCTTAAATTGAGGTCATAGTTATATGAAGCTATAAATATGATAAACTTGCCAAAAGCATATATACACACAGACACATGCACACAAATAAGTACATGTATAACTGGTAAAGTGCTAATAAGCTCCGTGGATTGTACCAAAGTCAGATGCACATTTTTAATATTGTACTCTTGTTATACAAGATGTTAACATTTGCGGGGGTTATTGAGAGAATGGTGTATAGGACTTCACCGTACATTCTTTTGCAACTACCTGTGAATTGATCATTGTTTCATACTGAAAAGTTGAAAAGTTTCTTGCAGCCTGACTCATACATTTTCTGGGTTGAGAAAAATACTTAACTATCTTGGTTTTTAATAAAAGGCAATTTTCCAGCCTTCGTCTTCCAACTATGTTGAGTTTAAAGATTGCATGTTACTGTTCATATCATCTTTGCAAAGAAGCTTTGTGTCAAGGCAAAGTTTAGGAAGCAGAATGTGTATCCCAGCTTTGGTATGAAGCAACTTGCCTGCAACATCATGAACCCAGCCTTTAGAAGATGGGTCTTTAGGGGAAGAAAATTTAGCCTTTGAGGGTACTCAGCTACCAGAAAAAGCTTCAGCCATAGGGAAACAGAATAATACCATTTTTGCTAAGTGTTTTTTTGGTCAACATTAGAGTGGAGTGATGACACAACTGTTATTCAGTGCTGAAATTGGAGGATTATGGGATACAGGTTGTTATATTTTTATGGTAACTATGCTTTTACTTGAAAAACCTAGATAATTTTTTTTCAGTTAAGACCTTTTTACATTACAGGAAATAAATATTAATATGGAAAGCAACTTCAATACTGAGTCATCATCTACTTTTACTCTTCAAAGTTCTTCAGAGACATTGTTTTCTATTCAGCTATTAGATTTCAAAACAAGTTTACTGGAGGCATTAGAAGAACTGCGTATGAGAAGGGTAAGCTCCTTTTTAAAATGCTTTTGTTAAATAAGAAAACTTGATTTTGTTCAGTTTATTGTTTTTTAAAGAATAAAAAGCCTAAAAAATCCCTCTTGTTTAGAAATAAAATATATAGTCCAATTAATGAAGTAAAAGAGAATAGGACAGATTAAGTAAATCATCAGGGAATGAGAAATAAGAATTTGGAAACTAAAGCACAAAATAAAAGAAGAGTTTTCAGATTAAGTATTTGATAAGTCAGCTAGTATTTATTGAGTCCCTGGGAGTGCACAGATAGCACCCTCTTTAGACACATGGCTGATGAAAAATAATCGCTCTTGGGGAGATTACATTTTTGTTAAGGTTATTATATAGATGCCTATGAAATGATTAAATAATGAAACAAGGCAGTATATGATTAAGTGACAAAATAAATGTATGTAGTAAATATTCTGGGTTGAAAGAATCAAATATCTTTATTTTAAAAAGTGATAACTGTGATTTTTTCTTAAAGGATATGTCTAGTATAAAATTGTAAAAGATGAGGCAGGTGGATCACTTGAGGCCAGGAGTTCGAGACCAGCCTGGCCAACATGGTGAAACCCTGTCTCTACTAAAAATACAAAAAATTGGCTGGATATGGTGGCGCATGCTTGTAGTCCCAGCTGCTCAGGAGGCTGAGGCATAAGAATTGCTTGAACCCAGGAGGTGGAGGTTGCAGTGAGCCAAGATCACGCCACTGCACTACAGCCTGGGTGACGGAGCAAGACTCTATCTCAAAAAAAAAAAAAAAAAAAAGGAAAAAATATTGGTTTCAGCAGGATATCTATATTGTGCAAATCCCATTAAAAAGCATTTTATTTCTGAGACTTGTATGGGTCTAAATTTTAACTCTATATAGGACAGATTGGAGCTTGGAAGATTCTGGAGAGAAAAAACCATAAAACTATTGCAATAAAGATATAGAAATGAGTTCACTAGGACATATATATGACCATGAAGATAGAACAGAAGAGGCAGAAAGAAGAATCAATAGAATTTACTGACTTTCTGAAAATAAGCTATAAATGAGAGAAAAAGATCTGAAACAACATTTTTATTATATAATAATACAAATATTGTTCTAGGATTTTAAAATATTGAAATTTATTGCTACAATAACAAAATTTAAATACCACAGTGTTCATCCTATTTAAAGCTACTTATTATTGTAATAAAAGTCTGTTTTAAGATGAAATTCTGCTAAAAATGGTATTATGGGTAAGTATTATAAAGAACTCTTTTTGTAAAATTAGCTTAAAATGTTATCTTTCCTAAGTGAAACAACTTCTGGTCACTATTTAAAACTTAGTATTCTGTTTTATTATGTTTTAAATTTTATACTTTGGTCTGTTTATATTTCCAACTTAAAAAATATGCTTCCTTTAAAAATTTTCTGAAAAATTTCAGATTAGAAAAGGAATAGCGTTTTTTTTTCTTTTATTACCCAAGAAAGCTTCATTTTAAAATTTAGCTTTCAAACTCTGTGCTTGTGCCTTCAACACTTTCACAAGGATTTTCTGCTCCTTGATGAAGAAAGCATGTTTGATCCTGTCATGGACACAATTAGCATACATGGAACCACTATAGGCTCTGCTGACATATTTTTTCAAGATAACCTCATAAGAACTTTACGTCTCACAGCACAAACTCCTTGAAATCTACTTGGAGGCATGCCACGTGGGGATTTTGGTGCTTTCCCAACCTTCTTGGTATAAAGGTAAACAATTCTATTACCAGGGGTTTGGGACAGCCTAGTTTTGTTAGAGGCTGTATTGTAGGAAAGCCCATGATGATACGTCAAATGCTGGACCATTTTGAGTGCATCTAGATGCCATCCCTGGATGAAGAGGAAAATGTTTTTAATAATCAAATGTAAGAGTATATAATACTAGCAATCAAATTCCTCATTGAAAAGAGAGCTTTCTTCTTAAAAAGGGGAAAAAATCCCTTACTTTCATTAGAAAAAGACTGTTACTGTTTTTCACATTTACCCTGATGGCAGTACTTGACCTGTATTCCTAGATTTCCCCCTCAACATTTTAGTAGGAAAATTTCAAACATATGTAATACTTGAAAGAACTTTACAGTGAACACCCATATACCCATTGTGGTAGACAGAATATGGCACCCAAGCATGTCCATGTCCTAATTTCAAGAACCTGTGAATATGTTACCTTATATGGCAAAAGGAATTTTGTAGGTGTGATTAAATTAAGCATTTTGAGATGGAGGGATTATGCTGGATTATTCGAATGGGCCCAGAGTACTCATAAGCATTCATATAAGAGGGAGACAGGAGAATCAGAGTCTGAGAAAGAGATGTGATAGTGGAACTAAAGGTTATAGTCGAAGAGAAAGCGATTGGAAGATGTTATGCTGCTAGCTTTGAAGATGGAGGAAGATGCTATGAACAAAGGAGCATATGTAAGTGGAAGCTGGAAGAAGCAAGGAAATGGATTCTCCCCCAGAGACTGTAGAAGGTATGCCGCCCTGCAGATACCTTGGACTTCTGACCTCCAGAACTGCAACAGAATAAATTTGAGTTGTTTTAAGCCACTAAGTTTGTTGTTATTTGTTACAGTAGTAATAGTAACCTAATGTACCTACTAATCAGATTCTATGCTTGATCTCATAGTATATCTATCTGTCATTGGTTTATTTTTGGGATTCATTTCCAAATAAGTTGGAAATTATGTGCTTCAGTATGTATATTATTAACTGGATTTTAATATTTGTTTATTTTTTCTTTCAATATAAAATTTATGTAGAATAAAATTCTTCACCCCTTTTCATCCAGAGGCAGCCCCTGTTCTAATTTTTTTCACTATGGATTAGCTTATCTCTGTTCTAGATTTTTATATAAAGGGAATCATTCAGTATATTTTTTTGTGTAAGGTTTTTTTTAACTCAGTGTAGTATTTTTGAGATTTATTCTTGTTGTGTGTGTTTGTAGTCAGTTCGTTTTTATCATTGAATAGTATCTATAATATAAATGTACCATAGTTTGTTGTTTTCATTAACATAGTTATGGATACCTAAGTGATTTTCAGTTGTTGGTTTTTATGAATACAGTTGCTATTCATATTGCTGCGCATATTCTTGTACCAGACATTTTGCAGGCATGTGTGACAAGTAAGCAAGAACAGATCTTATTCAGGAACTACTTATGAGATACTGATTTTGTCTCATGCCCTCCCAAATCTTCATTGCAAATTTTTAATACTTCTCGTTAATAGTTTCTGAAGAGATCTTTTTATTTAGCATTTAAAACAGTGCAAAAATATTAAGATACAATTAAAAATGAATAATTATATTTAGTTTTTGAAGATAAAAAAGTAGAATTAAAACACTGAACCACAATTACTGTTAAGCCTGGATGGGACTGATTCTTAGGTCCTTGTATCTTTCGGAAGATATAAAGATACTGACCAACTACAGATGTTCTTCAGTTAAGTAGGAATATTAAAATTTTAAGGGTAATGGCTAAATAAATAGAAATAGGCTTTACATCTTCCCAAATGGTAGACAGAAAATATACAATTGTAATAAATTATCTTGGACTTGATGTTGTAAATAACCTTTCAAAGGATATATATAGATATAGATATATATGGAGATATATATATAGAGATATAGATATATATGGAGACATATATAGATATAGATATATATGGAGATATATATAGATATAGATATATATGGAGATATATATGGAGATATATATATAGATATAGATATATATGGAGATATATAGATATAGTTATATATGGACATATATAGATATATATGGAGATATATATAGATATATATGGAGATATATATAGATATATATAGATATATATGGAGATATATATAGATATATATGGAGATATATATATAGATATATATGGAGATATATAGATATATATGGAGATATATATACAGATATATATGGAGATATATATACACATATATGGAGATATATATATACACACATATATATGGAGATATATATACACATATATATGGAGATATATATACACATATATATGGAGATATATATATACACATATATATGGAGATATATATATATACATACACACATATATATATGGAGAGAGATATATATATATATTTTGAGATGGAGTCTTGCTCTGTCACCCAGGCTGGAGTGCAGTGGCACGATCTCAGCTCACTGCAACCTCCGCCTCCTGGGTTCAAGCGATTCTCTTGCCTCAGCCTCCTGAGTAGCTGGGATTACAGGCATGCACCACCACGCCCTGCTAATTTTTGTATTTTTAGTAGAGACAGGGTTTCACCATGTTGGCCAGGCTGGCCTCGATCTCCTGACCTCGTGATCCACCCACCTCAGCCTCCCAAAGTGCTGGGATTACACGGGTGAGTCACCATGCCTGGCCTCTGAAAGGATAATTTAAGGTCTTAATTATTTTCCTAAGCTTTTATCCTGATAAAAAATGTCGAAGCTGGCTGGGTGCGGTGGCTCACACCTGTAATCCCAGCACTTTGGGAGGCTGAGGTGGGTGGATCACGAGGTCAGGAGATCGAGGCCAGCCTGGCCAACATGGTGAAACCCTGTCTCTACTAAAAATACAAGAATTAGCTGGGCATGGTGATGGGTGCCTGTAATCCCAGCTACGTGGGAGGTTGAGGCAGGAGAATCGCTTGAATCCGGGGGACAGAGGTTGCAGTGAGCCAAGATCGTGCCACTGTACTCCAGCCTGGGTGACAGAGCAAGATTCTGTCTCAGAAAAAAAAAAAAAAAAAAGTTGAAGCCATCTTCTGTGTACTCTGGAAACTGGTCCAGCTAATTGACATTCCTGGAATTCAATGCTAAAAAGTCTGTTAATGGTAAACTCTTTTAGACTTGCCTTTTTCTTTTTCCAGAAAAATGTCTTTATTTTGCCATGAAATTGTAGATTACATTTGTGTTCTGTCAGTATTTTAAAGAGATTTTGTTGAGTTCTTTTGCTGCTATTTAGAAGTTTTCTGTCAATTGAATTTTTCCTCTAGGTAATCCGTCATTTCTATTTGCTCTTAAGATCTGTTTGTCATTGATGATCTTTATTTTTAATGTGTCTATGTGTGGATTTATCTATATTTTTAGAGACTCATTTTGATGCCTGAATGTTATGAAAAACTTCAGCTGTGGTTTTTTTGAGTATTGCCCCTTATTTTCTCTATTATCTTTTTCTTGAACCCCAAATAGACAGCATATTGGCCCGTGTCATTCTGTCCTTTCTGACTCTTAACTCTCTTATATTTCTTCCTGTTTGCCTCTCTGTACTGAGTTCTGTGTAATTCATTTTGTTGTTTTCTAACTGTCTCTTCAGATGTTTTTACCTGCTATCTAACCTTGCTTAGAGTTTTTAATTTCAATGATTACCTTTTTCATTTCTAGAGTTTCCTTCAAAGGATCCCCAAATTTAATACAGTGCTAATCAAAACCTAATGCAGTGGTTTTTAGAGCTTGGTAGGATGATTCTAAAGTTATATATTTAAGAAAAATGCATGAGGATAGCCAAGAACATTTTCAAAAGAGAAGAATGAAGTTCTACTTGCTCTAGCAGATATTAAACCATGTTCAAATGCTGTAATAATTTAAAATGTGACATAGTTGCAGGAATAAATAAATCATTAAAAAGATAAGTCAATTCAATGGGTGAAAAGAACAATAGTCAGTAAGTGGTATTAGGAGCATTCATACATACCTTATACACAAAAATAAAACCCAGGGCTGGGTGTGGTGCTTCACACCTGTAATCCTAGCACTTTGGTAGGCCGAGGTGGGAGGATCACTTGAAGCCAGAAGTTTGAAAACAACCTGGGCAATATGATGTGACCCCATCTCAACAAAAAATCTTAAGAAATTTTATTTGGGACCCAGGCGTGGTGGCTCACACCTGTAATCCTAGCACTTTGGGAGGCTGAGGTGGGCTAATCACTTGAGGTCAGGAGTTCGAGACCAGCCTGGCCAACATGGTGAAGCCCCATCTCTATTAAAAATACAAAAAATTAGCTGGGCATGGTGGTGGGTGCTTGTAATCCCAGCTACTCGAGAGGCTGAGGCAGAAGAATCACTTGAACCCAGGAGGTGGAGGTTGCAGTAAGCTAAGATCACGTCACTGCACTCCAGCCTGGGCTAAAGAGTGAGACTCTGTCTCAAAAAAAAAGAAAACAAAATTTTAGCTGGGTGTGGCGATGCATGCCTGTAGTCCCAGCTACTTGGAAGGCTGAGGTAGGAGGATCACTTGCCAGAAGGTCAAGGGTGCAGTGAGCTGTGTTTGTGTCACTGCACTGCAGCCTGGGTGACACGGCAAGAGCTTGTCTCAAAAAAAAAAAAAAAAAAGCAGAAAAGAAAAACTAAATGCAAAGAAAAACACTATACAAATACTAGAAAACATAAGAAACAATTTTTATATTCTTGGGCATAGAGATTATTCTTCATAAAGGAAAAGATGGCTGGATATGATGACTAGATTCTTAGCTCTTACAGGATAATAGCCATCATAAAGTTAAAAAAAAGTGACTGGCCAGGCACAGTGGCTCATACCTGTAATTCCAGTGCTTTGGGAGGCTGAGGTGGGAGGATCAATCACTTGAGGCCAGGAGTTGGAGGCCAGCCTGGGCAATATAATGAGACCCTTTCTCTACAGGAAAAATTTTTAATTAGTTGGACATGATGGCGTGTGCCCATAGTCCTAGCTACCTGGGCAGGAGGCTGAGGCAGGAGGATCACTTAATCCCAGGAGTTCAGGGTTACAGTGAGCTGTGATTGTACCACTGCAGTCCAGCATGGATGACAAGCAAGACTGTCTCTTAAAAAAAAAAGTGATGCAGAGAAAATATTTGCAACATGCAAAATAATAAGAAAATCAATATCTTATTTACAAAATATTCCAAATCAAAACAACCCAACAGAAAAATGAACAGGATGAAGAAGTACAAGTAATCATAAAATGTACAAAAATATGCTTAACTTTACTACTAATAAAATAAATGCAGATTAAAACAAAAATGAGATAATCAGTTTTTGATTCCCAGATTGGAAAAATACTTAGATTGATAATTTCCGGCATTGGCTGGAGTTTTCAGGAATGAGTACGACTGTATTTTTTCCTTTTTGATGTAAATTAATATAGATAATGGATAGAAATTCAGTTTTATCTGTTTAAACTGGAATTTAAAATTTCACGATCATTAAATCTGAACAGTTTATATTTTTATCTAGGATAATTTTTTGTTTGAGCTTACTTGGGCAAATATTTTGCTACAGTGATATTTACTATACTGTTGTAATGGGAAAAATTATAAACAGTCTAAATATCTGTGAACAGGCAGTAAATAAATGATGCTGTTATATTTGTGGCTCCCAATGAACCATATTTCGTGTCCTTGAGTAGAGCACTCCCACATTAACTTAGCCCAGGTCATGTGACTTTCTTGGCCAACGAAATATTAGCAAGCATGTTACTAAGCAGAGGCTTGGTAAGTACTCTCACACTGGGGCTTTTTCTCTTAGAACAGATCCTCTTGGAAGCCAGAGCTATGTCATAAAGTTCAAAATAGATTATTTAATTATGAGAAGCTACATGGGGAAAGACACTGGAGTGTGAGCGGAAGTCACTGTCATTTCAGCCCTAGCCAAGCTACCATATAAATGCTTCTGCATGAATGACCTTATCCATAGCATGTGAAGCAGACCTGTCTTGCTAAGCCCGATCATTGTACAGAATTGTGAGACCTAATAAAATATTGTTTTAAATTACTGAGTTTTGAGGGTGGGGGCAAGATGGCCAAATAGAAGATTCTACCAATTGTCCTTCCTGCAGGAACACCAAATTTGACAACTACACAAAAAAGCACCTTCATACAGACCAAAAATGAAGTGATCACAGTACCTGGTTTTAACTTCATTTTGCTGAAAGAGGCACTGAAGGGAGTAGGAAAGACAGTCTTGAATCTCCAACTCCACCCCTCCCCCAGCCCCTGCAGTGGCCACATGATGTGGAGAAACAATCTGTGCGGTTCAAGGAAAGTGCAGCAATTGTGGGAACTCAGTGCTGCCAACACCAGGCGGAACTCAGCCGGTGTCTATGGGGGGTGCATTCAGGCTAGCTCTAGCCAGAGGCGAATGACCCATCCCAGTGGTTTGAACTTGAGTTTCAGCAAGCCTTGCCGCTGGGGGGTTTCCAAATAACGCCAATCTAGGCCACAAGGACTACACTTCCTAGGCAAGTCCTAGTGCTGTACTGGTCTCAGAGCCAGTGGACTTGGACTGGTCTCGGAGCCATTGGAGAGAGCATGCGACCCAGTGACACACCAGTCGGGGTGGCAAAGGGAGTGCTTATGCCACCCCTCTTCAACCCCAGGCAGTGCAGTGTACAGCTCCCAAAGAGACTCCTTCCTGCTTGAAGAGAGGAGAGGGAAGAGGTAAGAGGATTTTGTTTTGCAACTTGGATACCAGCTTTGCCACAGTAGGATAGGGCACTGGGCAGAGTTATCAGGCTCCCATTCCAGGCCCTAACTCCCAGACAACATTTCTAGACACATCCTGGATTAGACAGGAAACCTGCTGCCTTGAAGGGAAGGATTCAGTTCTGGCAGGATTCACTACCTGCTAACTTAAGAGCCCTTGGGCCTTGAATAATCGGCAGCAATAACCAGGTAGTACATGCTGTGGGCCTTGGGCGAGACTCAGACATGCTGGCTTCAGGTGTGACCCAGCATATTCACAGCTGTGGTGGCTATGAGGAGAGACCCCTTGCACTTGAGAAAAGGAGGCGGAAGAATAAAGGGAATTTTTCTTGTAGCTTAGGTACCAGCTTGGCCACAGTGGGGAAGAGCACCAAGTGGGCTCTAGGGGTTCCCAATTCCAGGCATTGGCTCATGGACAGCATCTCTGGACCTACCCTGGGCCAGAGGGGAGCCCACTGTCCTGAAGGGTGTGTCCTGGCCTGGACTTGGGCCTTAAGTGAACATCAGTGGTACCCTGTCAATACTCCCTGTTGGCTGTGGTGGTGGTGGCCATGGGGAGAGATTCCTCTGCTTTGGGAAAGTTGAGGGAAGAACGGGAAGAACCTTGTCTTGTGGTTTTGGTGCCAGCTTAGCCACAGTGGAATAGAGCACCAGGTGGATTTCTTAGGTGTTTGACTCTGGGCCCTGGCTCCTGGATGGCACGGACCTGCTTAGAGCTCAGGGACAGTCACTTCCCTGAAAAGAAGAATACAAGACTGCCTGGCTTTGCCACCTGGTGATTGTAGATCCCTAAGGCCTAGAGTGCACACTGGTGGTAGTCAGGTAGTGGCTATAACAGGCCTTGGGTAAGACCCAGTGCTGTACTGGGTTCAGGTCTGACCCAGTACAGTCCCAGTGGTGGTCGTCACAGGGGTGCTTGTGTCACCTGTCTCCCAACTCCAGGAAGCTCAGCACAGAGAGATAATCCATTTATTTGGTAGAAAGTGAGAGTAGAGGCCAGGAGCGCTCACGCCTGTAATCCCAGCATTTTGGGAGGCTGAGGCAGGCGGATCACAAGGTCAGGAGTTGGAGACCAGGCTGGCCAACATAGTGAAACCCCGTCTCTACTAAAAATACAAAAAATTAGCCAGGCGTAGTGGTCGGTGCCTGTAATCCCAGCTACTTGGGAGGCTGAGGCAGGAGAATGGCTTGAACCTGGGAGGTGGAGGTTGTGGTGAGCCGAGGTTGTGGTGAGCCAAGATTGTGCCATTGCACTCCAGCCTGGGCGACAGAGCGAGACTCCGTCTCAAAAAAAAAAAAGAAAAAAAAAAAAAAGTAAGAGGAGAGAATGAGTCCCTGCTTGGTAATTCATTTAATTCTTCTGGATCTTATGCAAGACCACCAAGGCAATACTTCTGAGTCTACAAGAACTACACCATTACTGGGCTTGTGGTGCCCCCTAGTGCAGATGCGGCTGCAGTGACAAAAAACTTAGATCACAACACTCAGGTCCCTTCAAATACCTGGAAAGCCTTCCCAAGAAGGATGGGTACAAAAAGGCCAGACTGTGAAGACTACAAAAAATACCCCACTCTTCAATGCCCAGACACTGACGAACACTCACAAGCATCAAGACCATCCAGAAAAACATACCTCACCAAACAAACTAATAAGGCACCAGGGACCAGTCCCAGAGAAACAGAGACGTGAACTTTCAGAGAGGTCAAAATAGCTGTTTTGAGGAAGCTCAAAGAAATTCAGGATAACACAGAAGAATTTAGAATTCTGCCAAATAAATTTAATAAAGAGATTGAAATAATTTAAAAAGAGTCAAACAGAAATTCTGGAATTGAAAAATGCAATTGACATACTGAAGAATGCATCAGAGTCTCATAATAGCAGAATTGATCAAGCAGAAGAAAGAATTAGTGAGCTTGAAGACAGGCTGTTTGAAAATATACAGTCAGAGAAAAAAGAAACACACATACAAAATCGAGAAAATAGCCTCAAAAGGGCAAATCTAAGCGTTTTTGGCCTTAAAGAGGACGTGGAGAGAGAGATGAGTAGAAAGTTTATTCAATGGGATAATAACAGAGAACTTCCCAAACCTTTAGAAAAATATCAATATTCAAATACAAGAAGGTTATAGAAAACCATGCAGATGTAACCCAAAGAAGACTACCTTGAGGCATTTAATAATCACACTCCCAAAGGTCAAGGATAAAGAAAGATTCCTAAAAGCATCAAGATAAAAGAAACAAATAACATACATGGAGCTCCAATACATCTGGCAGCAGACTTTTCAGTGGAAACCTTACAGGCCAGGACATATTTATAGTGCTGAAAGAAGAAAGCTTTTACCCTAGAATAGTATGTACAGTGAAAATATCCTTCAAACATGAAGGAGAAATAAAGACTTACCCAGATAAATAAAAGCTGAGGGATTTCATTAACACGAGATCTGTCCTACAAGAAATGCTAAAGAGAAGTCTTCAGTCCAAAAGAAAAGGATGTTAATCAGTGATAAGAAATCATCTGAAGGTAAAACTCACTGGTAATAGTAGGTACACAGAAAAACACAGAATATTATAACACTGTAAGTGTGATGTGTAAACTACTTATATCTTAAGTAGAAAGATGAAAAGATGAACCAATTAAAAATAATAACTACAACAGCTTTTCAAGACATAGACAGTATAATAAGATATGAATGGAAACCACAAAAATGTAAAAAGTGAGGAGACAAAGTTAAATTATTGAGTTTTTATAAGTTTTCTTTTGCTTGTTTGGTAATTAGCTTGTTTGTTTATGCAATCAGTATTAATTTGTTATCACTTTAAAATAATGGGTTAAAGATAGTATTTGCAAGCCTAATGGTAACCTCAAATTGAAAACCATACAAGAGATGCACAAAAATAAAAAGCAAGGAATTAAAAAATACCACCAGAGAAAAATCACCTTCACTGAAAGAAAGACAGGAAGGAAGAAAAAAGGAAAACCACAAAACAACCAGAAAAAAAAAAAAATAACAAAATGATGAGAGATAGTCCTCACTTATCAATAATAACATTGAATGTAAATGGACTAAATTCTCCAATAAGAACATGTAGGGTGGGTCGCTTCCAAGATGGCTGAATAGGAACAGTTCGGTCTACAGCTCCCAGGGAGACTGATGCAGAAGACGGGTGATTTCTGCATTTCCAATTGAGATACCTGGTTTATCTCGTTGGGACTGGTTGGACAGTGGGTGCAGCCCATGGAGGGCGAGCTGAAGCAGGGCGGGGTGTCGCCTCACCCAGGAAGCACAAGAGGTCAGGGGATTTCCCTTTCCTAGCCAAGGGAAGATGTGACTGTACCTGGAGGAACAGTACACTCCTGTGCAAATACTGCGCTTTCCCACGGTCTTCGCAACTGGCTGACCAGGAGATTACCTCCTGTGCCTGTCTCGGCAGGTCCAATGCCCATGGAGCCTTGCTTGCTTGCTAGCGCAGCAGTCTGAGATTGACCTGTGATGCTGAAATTTGGCAGGGGGAGGGGCATCTGCCATTGCTGAGGCTTGAGTAGGTGGTTCTGTGCTCACCGTGTAAACAAAGCAGCAAGGAAGCTTGAACTGGGTGGAGCCAACTGCAGCTCAGCAAGGCCTACTGCCTCTCTAGATTCCACCTCTCGTGGCAGGGCATATCTGAACAAAAGGCAGCAGATAGCTTCTCCAGACTTAAACATCCCTGCCTGACAGCTCTGAAGACATCATTGGTTCCGCCAGCATGGCGTTCAAGCTCTGATGACAGACAGACTGCCTCAAATGGGTCCCTGACCCCCTTTAGCCTGACTGGGAGATCTCCCAGTAGGGACCAACAGACACCTCATATAGGCAGGTGCCCCTCCCTCTGGGACGAAGCTTCCAGAGGAAGGATCAGAGAGCAATATTTGCTGTTCTGCAGCCTCCGCTGGTGATACCCAGGCAAACAGGGTCTGGAGTGGACCTCCAGCGAACTCCAACAGACCAGCAGCTGAGCAGACAGTCTGTTAGAAGGAAAACTAACAAACAGAAAGGAATAGCATCAACATCAACAAAAAGGACATTCACACCAAAACACCACCCGTAGGTCACCAACATCAAAGACCAAAGGTAGATAAAACCACAAAGATGGGGAGAAACCAGAGCAGAAAGGCTGAGAATTCCAAAAACCCGAATGCCTCTTCTCCTCCAAAGGAACACAACTCCTCGCCAGCAAGGGAACAAAACTGGACAGGGAATGAGTTTGACAAGTCGACAGAAGTAGGCTTCAGAAGGCCAGTAATAACAAACTTCTCTGAGCTAAAGGAGCATGTTCTGACCCATTGCAAGGAAGCAAAAAACCTTGAAAAGGTAGACAAATGGCTAACTAGAATAACCAGTGTAGAGAAGAGCTTAAGTGACCTGATGGAGCTGAAAACTATAGTACGAGAACTTTGTGAAGCATACACAAGCTTGAGTAGCCAATACGATCAAGCTGAAGAAAGGATATCAGTGATTGAAGATCAAATTAATGAAATAAAGTGAGAAAACAAGATTAGAGAAAAAAGAATGAAAAGAAACGAACAAAGCCTCCAAGAAATATGAGACTATGTGAAAAGACCAAATCTACGTTTCATTGGTGTACCTGAAAGTGACGGGAAGAATGGAAACAAGTTAGAAAACACTCTTCAGGATATTATCCTGGAGAACTTCCCCAACCTAGCAAGGCAGGCCAACATTCAAATTCAGAAAATACAGAGAACACCACAAAGATACTCCTTGAGAAGAGCATCCCCAAGACATATAACTGTCAAATTCACCAAGGTTGAAATGAAGGAAAAAATGTTAAGGGCAGCCAGAAAGAAAGGTTGGGTTACCCACAAAGGGAAGCCCATGAGACTAACAGCGGATCTCTCAGCAGAAACTCTACAAGCCAGAAGAGAGTGGGGGCCAATATTCAACATTCTTAAAGAAAATAATTTTCAACCCAGAATTTCATATCCAGCCAATCTGAGCTTCGTAAGTGAAGGAGAAATAAAATACTTTACAGACAAGCAAATGCTGAGAGATTTTGTCACCACCAGGCCTGCCTTACAAGAGCTCCTGAAGGAAGCACTAAACATAGAAAGGAACAACCGGTACTAGTCCCCGCAAAAACATGCCAAATTGTAAAGACCATCAATGCTATGAAGAAACTACATCAATTAATGGGCAAAATAACCAGCTAGCATTATAATGACAGAATCAAATTCACACATAACTGCATTAACCTTAAATGTAAATGGGCTAAATGCCCAAACTAAAAGACACAGACTGGCAAACTGGATAAAGAGTCAAGACCCATCAGTGTGTTGTATTCAAGAGACCCACCTCACGTGCAGAGACACACATAGGCTCAAAATAAAGGGATGGAGGAGGATATACCAAGCAAATGGAAAGCAAAAAAAAAAAACAAAACAAAAAAAAACAAAAAAAACAAAAAAAAAAACCAAAAACAAAAACAAAAAACCAGGGGTTGCAATCCTGGACTTTAAACCAACAAAGATCAGAAGAGACAAAGAAGGCCATTACATAATGGTAAGGGATCAATTCAACAAGAAGAGCTAACTATCCTAAATATATATGCACTCAATACAGGAGCACCCGGATTCATAAACCAAGTTCTTAGAGACCTACAAAGAGACTTAGACTCCCACACAATAATAGTGGGAGACTTTAACACCCCAGTGTCAATATTAGATCAACGAGGCAAAAAATTAACAAGGATATCCAGGACTTGAACACAGCTCTGCACCAAGCGGACCTAATAGATATCTACAGAACTCTCCACCCCAAATCAACAGAATATACATTCTTCTTGGCACCACATCGCACTTATTCTAAAATTGACCACATAATTGGAAGTAAAACACCCTCAGCAAATGTAAAAGAACAGAAATCACAACAAACTGTCTCTCAGACCACAGGGCAATCAAATTAGAACTCAGGATTAAGAAACTCACTCAAAACTGCTCAACTACATGGAAACTGAACAACCTGCTCCTGAATGACTACTGGGTCCATAACGAAATGAAGGCAGAAATAAAGATGTTCTTTGAAACCAATGAGAACAAAGACGCAATGTACCAGAATCTTTTGGACACATTTAAAGCAGTGGATAGAGGGAAATTTATATCACTAAATGCCCACAAGATAAAGCAGGAAAGATCTAAAATTGACACCCTAACATCACAATTAAAAGAACTAGAGAAGCAGGAGCAAACAAATTCAAAATCTAGCAGAAGGCAAGAAATAACTAAGATCAGAGCAGAACTGAAGGAGATAGAGATACAAAAAACCCTTCAAAAAATTAATGAATCCAGGAGCTGGTTTTTTGAAAAGATCAACAAAGTAGATAGACTGCTAGCAAGACTAATAAAGAAGAAAAGAGAGAAGAATCAAATAGTCGCAATAAAAAATGATAAAGGGGATATGACGACTGATCCCACAGAAATACAAACTACCGTCAGAGTATACTATAAACACCTCTACGCAAATAAACTAGAAAATCTAGAAGAAATGGGTAAATTCCTGGACACATACACCCTTCCAAGACTAAACCAGGAAGAAGTTGATCTCTGAATAGACCAATAACAGATTCTGAAATTAAGGCAATAATTAATGGACTACCAATGAAAGAAAGTCCAGGACCAGATGGATTCACAGCCAAATTCTACCAGAGGTACAAAGAGGAGCTGGTACCATTCCTTCTGAAACTATTCCGATCAATAGAAAAAGAAGGAATCCTCCCTAAATCATTTTATGAGGCCAGCATCATTCTGATACCAAAGCCTGGCAGAGACACAATAAAAAGAGAGAATTTTAGGCCAACATCCCTGATGAACATCAATGCAAAAATCCTCAATAAAATACTGGCAAACCGAATCCAGCAGCACATCAAAAAGCTTATCTACCATGATCAAGTTGTCTTCATCCCTGGGATGCAAGGCTGGTTCAACATATGCATATCAATAAATGTAATCTATCACATAAACAGAACCAACGACATAAACCACACGATTATCTCAAGAGATGCAGAAAAGGCCTTTGACAAAATTCAACAGCCTTTCATGCTAAACACTCTTAATAAACTAGGTATCGATGGAACGTATCTCAAAATAATTAGAGCTATTTATGACAAACCCACAGCCAATATCATACTGAATGGGCAAAAACTGGAAGCATTCCCTTTGAAAACTGGCATAAGACAAGGATGCCCTCTCTCACCACTCCTATTCAACACAGTATTGAAAGTTCTGGCCAGGGCAATCAGGCAAGAGAAAGAAATAAAGGGTATTCAAATAGGAAGAGAGGAAGTCAAATTGTCTCTGTTTGCAGATGACATGATTGTATATTTAGAAAACCCCATCGTCTCAGCCCCAAATCTCCTTAAGCTGATAAGCAACTTCAGCAAAGTCTCAGGATACAAAATCAATGTGCAAAAATCACAAGCATTCCTATACACCAATAACAGACAAACAGAGAGCCAAGTCATAAGTGAACTCCCATTCACAATTACTACAAAGAGAATAAAATACCTAGGAATCTGACTTACAAGGGATGTGAAGGACCTCTTCAAGGAGAACTACAAACCACTGTTCAAGGAAATAAGAGAGGACACAAACAAATGGAAAAACAAACACTCTATACACTGCTTTAAATGTGTCCCAGAGATTCTGGTACATTGTTTCTTTGTTCTCACTGGTTTCAAAGAACATCTTTATTTCTGCCTTCATTTCGTTATTTACCCAGCAGTCATTCAGGAGCAGGTTGTTCAGTTTCCATGTAGTTGTGTGGTTTTGAGTGAGTTTCTTAATCCTGAGTTCTAATTTGATTGCACTGTGGTCTGAGAGACAGTTTGTTGTGATTTCTGTTCTTTTACATGCTCATGGATAGGAAGAATCAATATTGTGAAAATGGCCTTACTGCCCAAAGTAATTTATAGATTCAATGCTGTCCCCATCAAGCTACCACTGACCTTTTCACAGAATTGGAAAAAACTACTTTAAAGTTCATATGGAACCAAAAAAGAGCTCGCATTGACAAGACAGTCCTGGGCAAGAAGAACAAAGCTGGAGGCATCATGCTACCTGACTTCAAACTATACTACAAGGCTACAGTAACCAAAACAGCATGGTACTGGTACCAAAACAGATATATAGACCAATGGAACAGAATGGAGGCCTCAGAAATAACACCACACATCTACCACCATCTGATCTTTGACAAACCTGACACACATAAGCAATGGGGAAAAGATTCTCTATTTAATAAATAGTGCTGGGAAAACTGGCTAGCCATATGCAGAAAACTGAAACTGGACCCCTTCCTTACACCTTATACAAAAATCAACTCAAGATGGATCGAAGACTTAAATGTAAGACCTAGGACCATAAAAATCCTGGAAGAAATACCATTCAGGGCAATACCATTCAGGACATAGGCATGGGCAAAGACTTTATGTCTAAAACACCAAAAGCAATGGCAACAAAAGCCAACATTGACAAATGGGATCTAATTAAACTAAAGAACTTCTGCACAGCAAAAGAAAGTATCATCAGAGTGAACAGGCAACCTACAGAATGAGAGAAAATTTTTGCAATCTACTCATCTGACAAAGGGCTAATATCCAGAATCTACAAAGAACTCAGACAAATTTACAAGAAAAAAGCAAACAACCCCATCAAAAAATGAGCAAAGGATGTGAACAGACACTTCTCAAAAGAAGACATTTATGCATCCAAGAGACCTATGAAAATATGCTCATCATCGCTGGTCATTAGAGAAATGCAAATCAAAGCCACAGTGAGATACCATCTCATGCCAGTTAGAATGGTGATCATTAAAAAGTCAGAAAACAGCAGATGCTGGAGGGGCTGTAGAGAAATAGGAATGCTTTCACATTGTTGGTGGGAGTGTAAATTAGTTCAACCATTGTGGAAGACAGTGTGGCGATTCCTCAAGGATCTAGAACTAGAAATACCATTTGACCCAGCCATGCCATTACTGGGCATATACCCAAAGGATTATAAATCATGCTGCTATAAAGACACATGCTCACGTATGTTTATTGCGGCACTATTCACAATAGCAAAGACTTGGAACCAACCCAGATGTCCATCAATGATAGACTGGATTAAGAAAATGTGGCACATATACACCATGGAATACTATGCAGCCATAAGAAAGGATGAGTTCATGTCCTTTGTAGGGACATGGATAAAGCTGGAAACCATCATTCTCAGCAAACTATCACAAGATCAGAAAACCAAACACCACATGTTCTCACTCATAAGTGGGGGTAGAACAATGAGAACACATGGACACAGGGAGAGGAACAACACACACGGGCCTGTGGGGGGTGGGTGACTAGGGGAGGGATAACATTAGGAGAAATACCTAATGTACGTGACAGGTTGATGGGTGCAGGAAACCACCATGGCATGTGTATACCTATGTAACAGAACTGCACATTCTGCACATGTAACCCAGAATTTAAAGTATATATAAATATATATTATATATAAATACATAAAGAACATGTAGAGTGGCTGAATAGATTAAAAAAAAAGACTCAACAATCTGTTACCTACAAGAGACACACTTCACCTATAAAGTCACACATAGACTAAAAATAAAGGGATGAAAAAGATATTCCATGCAAATGGAAACCAAAAAAGAGGAGGAGTAGCTATATTTATATCAGACAAAATAGTTTTTGTTTTGAGAAAACAAAGAAGGTGTTTTGAGGGACAAAGAAGGTCATTATATAATGATAAAGGGATCAAGTCAGAAAGAGGATATAACAGTTGTAAAAATATATGCATTAACACTGGAGCACCCGTATGTTTAAAACAAATGTTACTAGAGCTAAAGAGAGAGATAGACTTTCATACAATAATAGTTGGAGACTTCAACACTCCACTTTCAACATTGGACAGATCATCCAGACAGAAAGTCAACAAAGAGACACTGGACTTAATCTGTACTGTAGACCAAGTGAACCTAATAGGTACTTATAGAACATTTCATCCAATAGCTGCAGAATACAAATTATTCTCCTCAGCACATGGATCATTCTCAAGGTTAGACCATATGTTAGGCCACAAAACAAGTCTTGAAACATTTAAAAAATTGAAATAATATCAAGTATTTTCTTTGACAACAATGGCATAAAACTGGAAATCAGTAATGAGGAATTTTGGAAAGTATGCAAACACATGGAAATTAAACAGTATGCTCCTGAATGATCAGTTGGTCAATGAAGAGATCAAGAAGGAAATTGAAAAATGTCTTGAAACAAACAATAATGGAAACACAACATACCAAAACCTATGGGATACAGCAAAATCAATAGTAAGATGGAAGTTTATAGCTGTAAGTGTCTACATCAAAAAAGAAGAAAAACTTCAAATAAACAACCTAATTATACATCTTAAGGAACTAGAAAAGCAAGAGCAAACCAAACCCAAAGTTAGTAGAAGAAAAGAAATGGTAAAGATCAGAGCAGAAATAAATGAAATTGAAACAAGAAAAACAATACAAAAAAGCAACAGAAAATTCTTTTTTTGAAAAAATAAAATTGACAAACTGTTATCCAGACTAAGAAAACAAGAGAAAAGACCCAAATAAATAAAATCAGAGACGAAAAAGGAGACATCACAACTGATACTGCAGAAATTTAAAGGATCTTTAGAGGCTATGAGCAGCTATATGCCAATAAATTGGAAAACCTAGAAGAAATGGATAAATTTCTAGACACATAAAACCTACCAAGATTAAACTATGAAGAAATCCAAAACCTGAAGAGACCAATAACAAGTAATGAGGCAGAAGCTGTAATAAAAAGTATCCCAGCAAAGAAAAAGCCTGGGACCCAATGGCTTCACTGTGGAATTTTATCAACCATTTAAAGAAGAACTAATACCAATTCTACTCAAACTATTCCAAAAAAAGTAGAGGCAGAAGGAATACCTCCATACTCATTCTACAAGGCCGTTATTACACTGATACCAAACCAGACAAAGACACATTACAAAAAAAAAAAGAAAGAAAAAGAAAACTACAGGCTAATATCTCCGATGAACATTGATACAAAAATTCTCAACAAAATACTAGCAAACAGCATTCAGCAACAGATTAAAAGTATCATTTATCATGACCAAGTGGGATTTATCACAGGGATCCAAGGATGTTTCCACATATGCAAATCAATGTGATATAGCATATCAACAGAATGAAGGACAAACATATAATTATTCCAATTTATTCTGAGAAAACATTTGATAAAATTCAATGTCCCTTCGTAATTAAAAACCCTCAAAAACTGGATATAAAAGGAGCATACCTCAATACAATAAAAGCCATATATGATAGACCCAGAGCTAGTATTATACTGAATGGGAAGAAACTGAAACCTTTTCCTCTAAAATCTGGAACATGACAAGGATGCCCACTGTTATTCAACATAATACTGGAAGCCCTAGCTAGAGCAATCAGACAAGAATAAATAAACGGCATCCAAATTGGAAAGGATGAATTCAAATTATCCTTGTTTGCAGATGATATGATCTTCTATTTGGAAAAACCTAAAGATTCCACCAAAAACTATTAGAACTGATAAACATATTTGGTAAAGTTGCAGAATACAAAATCATCATACAAAAACCAGTAGCATTTCCATATGCCAACAGCAAGCAATCTGAAAAAGAAGTCAAGAAAGTGATCTCATTTACAATAGCTACAAATAAAATTAAATATCTAAGGAATAACTTAATCAAAGAATTGAATGCTCTCTACAATGAAAACTATAAAACATTGGTGAAAGAGATGGAAGAGAACACAAAAAATAATGGAAAGATATTCCATGTTCATGGTTTGGAAGAATCAATATTGTTAAAATGCCCATACTACCCACAGCAATCTACAAATTTAAAGCAATGCCAATGAAAATATTAATGGCATTCTTCAGAGAAATAGAAAAAAAAATTCTAAAATTTATATGGAACCACGAAAGACCCAGATTAGCCAAAGCTATCCTGAGCAAAAAGAACAGAACTGCAGGAATCACATTGCCTGACTTCAAATTATACTACAGAACTATGGTAACCAAAACAGCATGGTACTGGCATTAAAAACAAACACATAGACCAATGCAACAGAATAGAGAACCCAGAAACAAAGTCACACACCTATAGTGAACTCATTTTCAACAAAGGTGCCAAGAACATACATTGAGGAATGACTGTTCAATAAATGGTGCTGAAAAACCTGGATATACATGTGCGGAAGAATGAAAGTAGACCACTGTGTTTCCATATACAAAAACAAAACCAAAATGGACTAAAGACTTAAATCTAAAACCTCAAGCTATGAAATTACTAAAAGAAAATATTGGGGAAACTCTCCAGGACATTGGACTGGGCAAAGATTTCTTGAGTAATACCCCACAAGCACAGGAACCAAAGCAAAAATGGACAAATGGGATCACATCAAGCTGAAAAGCTTCTGCACAGCAAAAGAAACAATCAACAAAGTGAAGAGACAACTCACAGAACGGGAGAAAATATTTGCAAATGATCAATCTGACAAGGGATTAATAACCAAAATACATAAAGAGTTCAAACATCTATATAGGAAAAAATCTAACAATCCAATTTAAAAATGGACAAAAGATCTGAATATTTCTCAAAAGAAGACATACAAATCGCACACAGGTATATGAAAAGATGTTCAACATCACTGATCATCAGAGAAATGCAAATCAAAACTACAATGAGATACCATCTCACCCCAGTTAAAGTGGCTTTTATCCAAAAGACAGGCAATAACAAATGTTGTTGAGGATATGGAGAAAAGGGAACCCTCATACACTGTTGGTGGAAATGTAAATTAGTATAACCCCTACGGAGAACAATTTGCAGGTTTCTTAAAAAACTGAAAATAGAGCTACCATATGATCCAGCAATCCCACCACTAGGTATATACCCAAAGGAAAGGAAATCAGTATATCAAAGAGATATCTGTACTCCTGTGTTTATTGTAGCACTATTCACAGTAACCAAGATTTTGAAGCAACCTAAGTGTCTGTAAATAGATGAATGGATAATGAAAATGTGGTACATATACACAGTGTATATGAATATATAACTCAGCCATAAAGAAGAATGAGATCTTATTACTTGCAACAAAATGGATGGAACTGGAGGTCATTATGTTAAGTGAAATAAGCCAGGCACAGAAAGATAAACTTTGCATGTCCTCACTTATTCGTGGGGGGTAAAAATTAAAACAGTTGAACTCATGGAGATAGAGAGTAGAATGATGGTTACTAGAGGCTGGGAAGGATAGTGGGAGTGGGGTTAGGGGTGAGCTGGGGATGGTTCATGGGTACAAAAAAATAATAAGACTGAATAAGATCTAGTAACTGATAGCACAACAAGGTGACTGTAGTCTAATAATTTAGTTGTACATTTAAAGATAACTAAGAGTATTAATTGGATTATTTGTAACATAAAGGATAAATGCTTGAGGTGATGGATGCCCCACTTACCCTGATGTGATTTTTTTTTTTGAGACACAGTCTCGCTCTGTTGCCCCGGCTGGAGTGCAGTGGCACGATCTTGGCTCCAGGCAACCTCTGCCTCCCAGATTCAAGTGATTCTCGTGCCTCAGCGTCCTGAATAGCTGGGATAACAGGCTTGTGCCACCATGCCCTCGCTGGCTAATTTTTGTATTTTTAGTAGAGATAGGGTTTTACTATGTTGGCGAGGCTGGTCTTGACCTGGTCTCAAGTGGTCTGCCCACCTCGGCCTCCCAAAGTGCTGGGATTACAGGTGTGAGCCACTGTGCCTGGCCCTGATGTGACTTTTATGTAATGTATGCCTGTGTCAAAATATCCCATGGACCATGTGTGTGTATATATATATATATATATATATATATATATACATGTATATATATATACACACATGTATATATATATACACACATGTATATATATATATACACACATGTATATATATATATACATACATACACACACACACACACACAGCCCTACTATGTACCCACAGATATTAAAAATAAAGAATGTTTTAAAAGTTTAAAAAATCATGAAATTTTGGGGAGGTTTAATGTGCAGAATTGGATGATTGAATCAAATATGAAGAATATTTTGTTGCTATTAAAAAAATAAAGAGCCAGGTGAAGTGGGTGCACACCTGGAGTCCCAGCTACTAGGGAGGCTGAGGTGGGAAGAGTTAAGAGTCCAGCCTGGGGAATATATGTATATACATATATACATATATATGTATATATATGTATATGTGTGTATATATATATGTGAGAACATGTGGTGTTTGGTTTTTTGTCCTTGTGATAGTTTGCTGAGAATGATGGTTTCCAGCTTTATCCATGTCCCTACAAAGGACATGAACTCATCCTTTCTTATGGCTGCATAGTATTCCATGGTGTATATGTGCCACATTTTCTTAATCCAGTCTATCATTGATGGACATCTGGGTTGGTTCCAAGTCTTTGCTATTGTGAATAGTGCTGCAATAACCATACGTGTGCATGTGTCTTTATAGCAGCATGCTTTATAATCCTTTAGGTATATACCCAGTAGTGGGATGGCTGGGTCAAATGGTATTTCTAGTTCTAGATCCTTGAGGAGTTGCCACACTGACTTCCACAATGGTTGAACTAGTTTACCGTCCCACCAACAGTGTAAAAGTGTTCCTATTTCTCCACGTCCTCTCCAGCATCTGTTGTTTCCTGACATTTTGATGATCGCCATTCTAACTGATGTGAGATGGTATCTCATTGTGGTTTTGATTTGCATTTCTCTGATGGCCAGTGATGATGAGCATTTTTTCATGTGTCTTTTGGCTGCATAAATGTCTTCTTTTGAGAAGTGTCTGTTCATATCCTTTGCCCACTTTTTGATGGGGTTGTTTGTTTTTTCTTGTAAATTTGTTTGAGTTCTTTGTAGATTCTGGATACTAGCCCTTTGTCAGATGAGTAGATTGCAAAAATTTTCTCCCATTCTGTAGGTTGCCTGTTCACTCTGATGGTAGTTTCTTTTGCTGTGCAGAAACTCTTTAGTTTAATTAGATCCCATTTGTCAATGTTGGCTTTTGTTGCCATTGCTTTTGGTGTTTTAGACATGAAGTCCTTGCCCATGCCTATGTCCTGAATGGTATTGCCTAGGTTTTCTTCTAGGGTTTTTATGGTTTTAGCTCTAACATTTAAGTCTTTAATCCATCTTGAATTAATTTTTGTATAAGGTGTAAGGAAGGGATCCAGTTTCAGCTTTCTACATATGGCTAGCCAGTTTTCCCAGCACCATTTATTAAATAGGGACTCCTTTCCCCATTTCTTGTTTTTGTCAGGTTTGTCAAAGATCAGATGGTTGTAGATGTGTGGTATTATTTCTGAGGGCTCTGTTCTCTTCCATTGGTTTATATCTCTGTTTTGGTACCAGTACCATGCTGTTTTGGTTCCTGTAGCCTTGTAGTATAGTTTGAAGTCAGGTAGCATGATGCCTCCAGCTTTGTTCTTTGGGCTTAGGATTGCCTTGGCAATGCGAGCTCTTTTTTGGTTCCATATGAACTTTAAAGTAGTTTTTTCCAATTCTGTGAAGAAAGTCATTGGTAGTTTGATGGGGATGGCATTGAATCTATAAATTACCTTGGGCAGTAATGGCCATTTTCACGATATTGATTCTTCCTATCCATGAGCATGGAATGTTCTGTTTGTTTCCTCTTGTATTTTGTTGAGCAGTGGTTTGTAGTTCTCCTTGAAGAGGTCCTTCACATCCCTTGTAAGTTGGATTCCTAGGTATTTTATTCTCTTTGAAGCAATTGTGAATGGGAGTTCACTCATGATTTGGCTCTTTGTTTGTTATTGGTGTGTAAGAATGCTTGTGATTTTTGCACATTGATTTTGTATCCTGAGACTTTGCTGAAGTTGCTTATCAGCTTAAGGAGATTTTGGGCTGAGATGATGGGGTTTTCTAAATATACAATCATGTCGTCTGCAGACAGGGACAATTTGACTTCCTCTTTCCCTAATTGAATACCCTTTATTTCTTTCTCTTGCCTGATTTCCCTGGCCAGAACTTCCAACACTATGTTGAATAGGAGTGATGAGATAGGGCATCCCTGTCTTGTGCCAGTTGTCAAAGGGAATGCTTCCAGTTTTTGCCCATTCAGTATGATATTGGCTGTGGGTTTGTCATAAATAGCTCTTATTATTTTGAGATACATCCCATCAATACCGAATTTATTGAGAGTTTTTAGCATGAAGGGCTGTTGAATTTTGTCACAGGTCTTTTCTGCATCTATTGAGATAATCATGTGGTTTTTGTCTTTGGTTCTGTTTATATCTTGGATTATGTTTATTGATTTGTATATGTTGAACCAGCCTTGCATCCCAGGGATGAAGCCCACTTGATCGTGGTGGACAAGTTTTTTGATGTGCTGCTGGATTCGGTTTGCCAGTATTTTACTGAGGATTTCTGCATCAATGTTCATCAGGAGTATTGGTCTAAAATTCTCTTTTTTTGTTGTGTCTCTGCCAGGCTTTGGTATCAGGATGATGCTGGCCTCATAAAATGAGTTTGGGAGGATTCCCTCTTTTTCTATTGATTGGAATAGTTTCAGAAGGAATGGTACCAGCTCCTCTTTGTACCTCTGGTAGAATTCGGCTGTGAATCCATCTGGTCCTGGACTTTTTTTTGGTTGGTGAGCTGTTAATTATTGCCTTAATTTCAGAATCTGTTATTGGTCATTCAGAGATCAGTTTCTTCCTCCTTTAGTCTTGGGAGGGTGTATGTGTCCAGGAATTTATCCATTTCTTCTAGATTTTCTAGTTTATTTGAGTAGACGTGTTTATAGTATTCTCTGATGGTAGTTTGTATTTCTGTGGGATCAGTGATGATATCCCCTTTATCATGTTTTATTGTGACTATTTGATTCTTCTCTCCTTTTTTCTTTATTAGTCTTGCTAGTGGTTTATCAATTTTGTTGATCTTTTCAAAAAACCAGCTCCTGGATTCATTGATTTTTTTGAAGAGTTTTTTTGTGTCTCTATCTACTTCAGTTCTGCTCTGATCTTAGTTATTTCTTGCCTTCTGCTGCCTTTTGAATGTGTTTGCTCTTGCTTCTCTAGTTCTTTTAATTGTGATGTTAGGGTGTCAATTTTAGATCTTTCCTGCTTTCTCTTGTGGGCATTTAGTGCTATAAATTTCCCTCTACACACTGCTTTAAATGTGTCCCAGAGATTCTGGTATGCTGTGTCTTTGTTCTCATTGGTTTCAAAGAACATCTTTATTTCTGCCTTCATTTCGTTATGGACCCGGTAGTCATTCGGGAGCAGGTTGTTCAGTTTCCATGTAGTTGAGCAGTTTTGAGTGAGATTCTTAATCCTGAGTTCTAGTTTGATTGCACTGTAGTCTGAGAGACAGTTTGTTATAATTTCTGTTCTCTTACATTTGCTGAGGAATGCTTTACTTCCAACTATGTGGTCAATTTTGGAATAAGTGTGATGTGGTGCTGAGAAGAATGTATATTCTGTTGATTTGGCATGGACAGTTCTGTAGATGTCTCTTAGGTCCGCTTGGTGCAGAGCTGAGTTCAATTCCTGGATATCCTTTTTAACTTTCTGTCTTGTTGAGCTGTCTAATGTTGACAGTGGGGTGTTAAAGTCTCCCATTATTATTGTGTGGGAGTCTAAGTCTCTTTGTAGGTCTCTAAGGACTTGCTTTATGAAACTGGGTGCTCCTGAATTAGGTGCATATATATTTAGGATAGTTAGCTCTTCTTGTTGAATTGATCCCTTTGCCATTATATAATGGCCTTCTTTGTCTCTTCTGATCTTTGTTGGTTTAAAGTCTGTTTTATCAGAGACTAGGATTGCAACCCCTGCTTATTTTTGTTTTCCATTTGCTTGGTAGATCTTCCTCCATCCCTTTATTTTGAGCCTATGTGTGTCTCTGCACATGAGATGGGTCTCCTGAATAGAGCAAACTGATGGGTCTTGACTCTTTATCCAATTTGCCAGTCTGTGTCTTTTAATTGGAGCATTTAGCCCATTTACATTTAAGGTTAATGCCATTGTGTGTGAATTCGATCCTGTCATTATGATGTTAGCTGGTTATTTTGCTTCTTAGTTGATGCAGTTTCTTCCTAGCATGGAGGGTCTTTACAATTTGGCATGTTTTTGCAGTGGCTGGTACTAGTTGTTCCTTTCCATGTTTAGTGCTTCCTTCAGGAGCTCTTGTAAGGCAGGCCTGGTGGTGACAAAATCTCTCAGCATTTGCTTGTCTGTAAAGTATTTTATTTCTCCTTCACTTATGAAGCTTAGTTTGGCTGGATATGAAATTCCGGGTTGAATATTCTTTTTTTTAAGAATGTTGAATATTGGCCCCCACTCTCTTCTGCCTTGTAGAGTTTTTGCCAAGAGATCCGCTGTTAGTCTGATGGGCTTCCGTTTGTGGGTAACCCGACGTTTCTTTCTGGCTGCCCTTAAGATTTTTTCCTTCATTTCAACTTTGGTGAATCTGACAATTATGTGTCTTGGAGTTGCTCTTCTCGAGGAGTATCTTTGTGGTGTTCTCTGTATTTCCTGAGTTTGAATGTTGGCCTGCCTTGCTACGTTGGGGAAGTTCTCCTGGATAATATCCTGAAGTGTGTTTTCCAACTTGGTTCCATTCTCCCCATTACTTTCAGGTACACCAATCAGACGTAGATTTGGTCTTTTCACGTAGTCCCATATTTCTTGGAGGTTTTGCTCATTTCGTTTTACTCTTTTTTCTGTAAACTTCTCTTCTCGCTTCATTTCATTCATTTGATCTTCATTCACTGATACCCTTTCTTCCAGTTGATCGAATCAGCTACTTAAGCTTGCGCATTTTTCACATAGTTCTTGTGCCATGGTTTTCTGCTCTATCAGGTCATTTAAGGTCTTCTCTGTGCTGTCTATTCTAGTTAGCCATTCGTCCAATCTTTTTTCAAGGTTTTTAGCTTCTTCGCGATGGATTCGAACATGCTCCTTTAGCTCGGAGAAGTTTGTTATTACTGATCTTCTGAAGCCTTCTTCTCTCAACTCGTCAATGTCATTCTCCGTCCAGCTTTGTTCCTTTGCTGGCGAGGAGCTGCTTTCCTTTGGAGGAGAAGAGGCGCTCTTATTTTTAGAATTTTCAGCTTTTCTGCTCTGGTTTCTCCCCATCTTTGTGGTTTTATCTACCTTTGGTCTTTGATGATGGTGACGTACAGATGCGGTTTTCGTGTGGATGTCCTGTTTGTTAGTTTTCCTTCTAACAGTCAGGACCCTCAGCTGCAGGTCTGTTGGAGTGTGCTGGAGGTCCACTCCAGACCTGTTTGCCTGGGTATCACCAGCAGAGGCTGCAGAACCGCAAATATTGCAGAATAGCAAATGTTGCTGCCTGATTGTTCCTCTGGAAGCTTCGTCTCAGAGGGCCACACGGCTGTATGAGGTGTCAGTTAGCCCCTCCTGGGAAGCGCCTCCCAGTTAGGCTACTCGGGAGTAAGGGACCCACTTGATGCAGTCTGTCCATTCTCAAACTCCGTGCTGGGAGAACCACTACTCTCTTCAAAGCTGTCAGACAGGGACGTTTAATTCTGCAGACGTTTCTGATGCCTTTTGTTCAGCTATGCCCTGCCCCCAGAGGTGGTGTCTACAGAGGCAGGCAGGCCTCCGTGAACTGTGGTGGGCTCCACTCAGTTTGAGCTTCCTGGCCACTTTGTTTACCTACTCAAGCCTCAGCAGTGGTGGGCGCCTCTCCCCCAGCCTCGCTGCCACCTTGCAGTTTGATCTCAGACTGCTGTGCTAGCAGTGAGCCAGGCTCCGTGGGCGTGGAACCCTCCGAGCCATGTGCAGGATATAATCTCCTGGTGTGCCATTTGCTATGACCATTGGAAAAGCGCAGTATTAGGGTGGGAGTGACCTGATTTTCCAGGTGTCATCTGTCATGGCTTCCCTTGGCTAGGAAGGGGAATTCCCCGAACCCTTGTGCTTCCCAGGTGAGATGATGCCTCGCCCTGCTTTGGCTCGTGGTCCGTGGGCTGCACCCACTGCCCTGCACTCACTGTCCGACAAGCCCCAGTGAGATGAACCTGGTACCTCAGCTGGAAATGCAGAAATCACCCGTCTTCTGCATCGCTCACGCTAGGAGCTGTAGACTGGAGCTATTCCTATTTGTCCTTCTTGGAACCTCCGCCTCAGAACTCAATAGATTTAGCAGCTAATTAGACACAGCAGAAGATAGGATTGTAGAACTACATGACATTAGAAAATATCCAAAATGGATTAAACATACCACCCAGAGTTTCAAGAAGCTCTGTGAAGCCCAGTAGGATGAATACACAGAAAATACCCAGATACATCATGGAAGAACTGAAAACCAAACAGAATCTTAAAAGCAGCCACAAGTGGAAAAGATTAATTGTATTCAAAGCAACAACACTAAGATGAAGATGGATAGTGGGCTTCTCAGTAATAGTGACTCAACCCGGAAGACAATAGAATGGCACCTTTAAAATGCTAAAAGAATAACTACCAACCTAGAATTCTATTCCCAGCAAAAACATCCTCAAAATGGAGGAGGTGTGAATCCTAAATGAAATTTTCTAAGTGAGAGAAGCCAGATTCAAGAGGCTATATGTTATAATGCATTTATATGACATTCTGGAAAAGACAGAGCTATAGCAATGGAAAACAAATCAGTGATTACTAGGTATTGGAGGATAGGAGAGCGGTTTGCTATGTGGAATGCATGAGAAATTTAGGGGACGATGTAACTCTTCTGTTTTATATAGTAGTGGTCTACCACAACATTCTTCTGTCAAACCTGTAAAATGACACCAGAAGGAGTAAACTGTACTATATGCAAATTTACAAGGATGTGCAGGAGAACTCTAGTGTGGAATTTATACTATGAAAATGTAACAAACTTTCACAAATGCGTAACATAAACTTCAGTGAGCAGAGTAGGGGGAAAAGAAGTGACCTAACTTTGGAAAATGGCATTTTGACTGGATGCTGTAAGGCTAAAGACAAAAAGAAAGGTACATAAACAATGCCTCTACTTGGTACATTTGTTTCTTGGATGGGTGCATGTCAGCAATTCTGAAACTACAGGTATACTAGAGTTGAACAAATAAGCAAATAGATACTGAGAGGTAGGTAGATTTTTTCACTGTTGAAAGAAGTTACAAATAAGCCAAGGGGAAGGCTAGAATGAGCTCTTTGCTGCTGCATTAGAGTTGGAGATATCTCATGCCAGTTAGAATGGTGATTATTAAAAACTCAAAAAACAACAGATGCTGGCAAGGATGCAGAGAAAAAGGAATGCTTTTACACTGTTTGTGGGAGTGTAAATTAGTTCAACCATCGTGGAAGATGGTGTGGTGATTCCTCAAAGATCTGGAGGCAGAAATACCATTTGACCCACCAATCCCATTGTTGGGTATATACCCAAAGAAATCTAAAACATTGTTTTATAAAAATACTAATACATGCACACGTATGTTCATTGCAGCACTATTCACAATAGCAAAGACATGGAATCAACCTAAAAGCCCATGAGTGATAGACAGGATAAATAAAATATGGTATATACACACCATGGAATATTATGCAGCCATAAAAAGGAACGAGATCATGTCCTTTGCAGAGACATGGATGGAGCTGGAAGCTGTTATCCTCAGCAAAGTAATGCAGCAACAGAAAACCAAACACTGCATACTTTCACTTGTAAGTGGGAGCTGAATGATGCAAACACATGGACACATGGTGGGGAACAACATACACTGGAGCCTATTAGGGCAGGAATGGGGAGGGAGAGCATCAGGAAGAATAGCTAATGGATGCTAGGCTTAATACCTAGGTGATGGGTTGATCTGTGCAGCAAACCATCATGGCACACCTTTACCTATGTAACAGACCTGCACATCCTGCACATGTACCCTGGCACTTAAAGTTGAAAAAAAAAAAAAGAATTGGGCTGGGCAGGGTGGCTCATGCCTATAATCCCAGCACTTTGGAAGGCCAAGGCAGGTGAATCACCTGAGGTCAGGAGTTCAAGACCAGCATGGCCAGCATGGTGAAACCCCATCTCTACTAAAAATACAAAAATTAGTCGAGTGTGGTGGTGCACTCCTGTAGTCCCAGCTACTTGGGAGGCTGAGGCAGGAGAATTGCTTGAACCTGGGAGGCAGAGGTTGCAGTGAGCTGAGATCACACCACTGCACTCCAGCCTGGGCGACAGAGCGAGACTCCAGCTCAAACAAAACAAAACAAAACAAACAAAACAGAATTGGAGATATCAGTATGAATTCATGGTTTAATTATATACAGATAGATAAATATAGACGTATGTGTATACATGGGTTAGCATATATACATATATTTTCTAGCTTTGTCTCCCGAGAGGGCCTAGAAGAACTGACACCCAGATCTTGGGATCTGAATATTATTATCTAGTAGAAGGAACCAGGACTCTTAGTAAAAGAAACCAGGAGACATGACCTATTTCAGGGCTGGGCATCTTGTAGTGCTGGAAAGTGAGGAAGTACTTAACGTAATGTCAAAAGGATACATAAGACAGCCCGAAAGAGCTCCCACGGTTAAAACTGGAGCAATTTGAACCACAAAATAATGATATTATTGGATCTCCTATTAATATTAATAAATGATTAAATAAATAGATAAATTGGGGAGAGGGGAGTTTATTTATTTATTTATTTAGTATTATTTTTTTGAGACAAGGTCTTGCTCTGTTACCTAGGCTGGAGTGCAATGGTGCAACCATGCTTCACTGCAGTCTTGACCTCCTGGGCTTAAGCAATCCTCCTACCTCAGCCTCCTGAGTAGCTGGGACCACAGGTGGCACCATCATGCCTGGCTAAATTTTAAATTTTGTGTATAGATGAGGTCTCCTTATGTGGCTCAGACTAGTCTCAAACTCATAGCCTCAAGCGATCCACCTGCCTCGGCCTCCCAAAGTGCTAGGATTACAGGTGTGAGCCACCACACTCGGCTGGGAAAAATATTTTACAAAAGAATTTCAGCTATTAAATGTAGGAGGAAAAGGAGAAATAGAAAAATCACCCTTAGAAAAATCACAGTAATAATTGCTGCAGGCCAGGCACAGTGGCTCACGCCTGTAATCCCAGCACTTTGGGAGGCCGAGGCAGGTGAATCACGACGTCAGGAGTTCAAGACCAGCCTGGCCAAGATGGTGAAACCCCATCTCTACTGAAAATACAAAAACTAGCCGGACATGGTGGTGGGTGCCTGTAATCCCAGCTACACAGGAGGCTGAGGCAGGGAATTGCTTCAACCCGGGAGGCGGAGGTTGCAGTGAGCCGAGATGGCGCCACTGCCCTCCAGCCTGGGGGACAGAGCGAGACAACGTCTCAAAAAAAAGAAAAAAAAATTGCTGCAGGCAGTATCCACTGATGAATGCCAAATTTGATGGCTGAAACTTTAAGGAGAAACAAGGTAGTTACATAGTCACACAATATTTTTTCTAAATTATTTAGTAATTTACTGTAGTGATTTTATATCTTGTTCAAAATTGTTTGCTATTCCTCCCTCCGAGAAGCAGAGCTTAATTCTATGCCCCAACACCCCACCCTATTGTGGAATAAGTGACTTGTTTCTAATGACTAGAATATGTAAGGGAAAAATACTAGGTTTACAGTGGAGATACCTGGAAGACACTACCTTAACTAAGTGATTAAAGTGAAAATCTCCAGAAATAATTCATGTTGGTATCAGTGATTCACGTGAATATCAAATATTCATGATGCAATGTGATGAAAAGGGAACTTTATTCTCTATGACATTCTTCCCCCACAGCTAGTATAATTATGAAAAAATATCAGACAAGCCCCATTTGAGGGCCATTCTACAAGATACCTCAATAATAGTCTTCAAAAGTGTCAAGGTCAGTAAAAACAAGGAAAGACTGAGAAACTGTGACAGAATGGAGGAATCTAAGGAGACATGATGACTAAATGCAATGTGGTAACCTGGACTGCATCCTGGCATTTATAAGACTATAAATTTTTCTGAATATGGCTTCAGCTGGATCCTAATTTTAATATATTGTATTTTTATTCAAATTATTTTCTAATTTTTTTATAATTTCTTCTTCAACATATGGGCTACTTAGAAGTATACTTCTTTTAAGAATATTTGGGTATTTTATTTTTTGCTAAATTGATTTCTAGCTTATTTCTATTGTATCAGATAATATAGTCCATATAATTGCAGTCACTTAATATATGTAGAGATTTGCTTTCTGGCCAAGCATATAATTGATTTTGGCAAATATTCTAACACTGATGAATTTGAAAAGAATGTGTTTTCTGCATTTCTTAGGTGCAGTGTTCTGTGAATATGAATTATATAGATCAACTTTGTCAATCTTGTTAAAATCTTCTATATTATTACTGATTTTTCTGTCTATGTTTTCCATATTTTTTTCTCTCCATGTTTCAGTCTAGCTATTTTTTTCTGTCCTTTCACTTTACTAATCCTCTCTTCAAGTTGTCTAATCTGCTGATAAACTCAATCTATTGAGTTCTTAATTTGATTTATTATATTTTTCAGTTCTAATATTTCCATATGGTTTGTCTTTTATAATTTTCAGTCCTGTGTGGAAATTCATTTTGTTTTATATTTCCTTGAGCATGTTAATCACATATATTTTAAAGTCTATGTCAATAAATCCAATATCTGGACTTCTTGTAGATCCATTTCTATTGTCTCTCTTTTTCTCTTAGTTTTTGGTCATTTGACCTTATCTCCTGTGAAGTAGAGTAAATTTTGATTCAATGACTGACTTTGTGCATGAAAAGTTGTAAAGGAAATTTGAGGCTTTGGGTGGTATTATCTTTCTTTAGAGAGATTTACTTTTGCTTCTGGAAGTTGGAGTTGGGCAGATTATTTTACTAGTCAGAGATTGAGCTGCCTGGAAGCTGTTTTCGTCTTTGTGAGGAGTAATTTATTTCCACTTTGTACTCTAAGAGTGTAGCTCTTTGGGGTTCCAACTAAAATTCTAGGATATTTGCCAGAGTCCCTCCTCCTTGGCGGGCCCTGAACACTAAGCCTATCCTCATAAGACTGCTGGTGGATCTGCCTGTTTCTCAGCCTCTAGTGAACTATCAGATGCTGATTATCAGGATCACTTCTTTATGGTTCTCTTCTCTGTATGATCTTGGAGATGTATTCTACATCATCAGTCTTTTTGCAGGATCATGAAATTGTAGAAATTTAGAGATGAAAGTGACCTAATTATAGACCAACCTTCTAGACCAACCTAAAACCCAGAAACTCATACTCACATCTCCCCATTCCTTCTCCAGTGCTCTTCCATTAACATGTATAAAGGTTAGCTGAAATGAATAAAGTTGTTAACATAAAATTGAGCTATATTGTAAAGGGTTAGATAGCAAAATGTCTTTAGTTGTAATGAGCAAAACACAGTAAGTGTTTTATAAGCTAGTAGGTAGGACAACAAGATATAGTAGTCTCTCCTTATTTTGTGGGGGATAAGTTCCAGGACCTGCAGCAGATGCCTGAAACCTCAGATAGTATCAAACCCTGTGCAATATGTACTGTTTTTCCCGACGTGTACATACCTGTAATGAAGTTTAATTTATAAATTATGTATGTAAGAAGTTAACAACAGCTAAAAATAGAACAATTATGGCAATATACTATAATAAAAATTATGGAAATGTGGTCTCACTTTCTGCCAAAATATCTTATTGTATTATATTAACCTATTTTTGGACAATGGTTGACTGCGGGTAACTGAAACCTCAGAAAGTGAACCCATGGATAAGGGGGGATTACTATAAAGTTAAAAAAAAAAAGACGTCTTCTTACTTCACTAAACTATATTTCACTACTTAACTGTATAGTAATTAATAAAAGTAAGGGGATATTATTCATTTTTTTCTGTATGAGCCTAAAATGGTATTGATAATATTTGAAAAAAATTGCATGTTTAAAATTTATAATGATTTACAAATTAACAGTCCGAATCAACAAAATAGTTTATATTGAATCCACGATGCCTGCATTTTAGAAGTTAGACATCGTTTTTGATACATGTCCTTAACACATAGATAGAATTACTGATAAGGAGTGGGGATGCACAGTAATAGCACAGGAGTAACAAGTCACAGACACCTTCCTTCAGAATTCAGGCAGTTCGCATGTGATGTGAGTAGGGTAGGAATTATGTTGACCTGGAAAGCATATATCTTCAGTTCAACCTACATCTGCCATTCAGCTCCAAGTAATTATTGGCATGTAGAAAAATAAGCTCTGTGCTATCCATCTTTTTCAATTATTGAAGAAAAACTAGAAATACTGATTTCAACATGAAATCTATTGAATTCTAAAAATCGGAAGTAAGTTGAAAGTTTTAAAACAAAATATGTTTCTGAGCCAAATCATCTCTACAGTGGGGATTAAAGATCTCTACCACAAATCTTTTAGGCTTCTAAATTATGCATTAATTCGATAACCTTTTATAAACCATTTCTCAATTAAATTATGCATTAATTCGATAACCTTTTATAAACCATTTCTCAATCTATGCCTTAAGAGAATTGAAAATTTAATGGGCATCACATGCCATGCAAATTAATAACTATACTATCACGTAGTATGTATTATGTATCATAATAGAATTATGAGCAAAGTATTAGGGTAGTTCAGAAAGGGCACATTAAATTTGTTAACTATCTAAAGAATAAATTTTTGAATTCTAAATTAGCAGTAAATAAAAGTCAGTGGAGTTTTGGGTGGTTTAAAATAAGAAAAGTATGAGGAAAAACTGGGTAATTAATGGCATAATATGTGGTAAATAACATTAAGCAGCATTTCAATACCCCATAAAATTAAAAATGGTATGGATAGAATCATACCCCTTTCTGATTATTATGATTTGTAGAATGTGTATCTTTATACCCCATGGAAAACTGATAAAATGGGTGTTAGCCACATTGCAGAAAAATAGCATTAGAATATATTTGTACTAGAGTAGGATTTTATTAACTTTATGCTTTCTATTATAAATTATTAAACTTTTTATTAGAACTTTAATTTTTTCTTCCATCTATCTTTAAGCAGCTTTTAAAAGTTATAAAAATTCTTATCAAATGTCAATGAGAAAAAATATTAAATTTAATAAAAAATGTTGTCTCTAACTTCAATAAAGTACCTAGAATACAGAATCTTAATAAAAGTGTTTATTTTTTATTAGATGCCTTAGGACTACAAGGATATAAGTGTTTTTACAAAAACAATAAAAGAGGAGTAATTTGATGGTTTATTTACTCTTTATAACCTTTAGAAAGTGTCATGCCTTTTTTAAAGTGTTTGCTTCAGGCAGTAGTTTTACAAGATGGGCTATGTATTGGTCAGGCCTCTTCAATTCTTGACCCTGAACAGATTTAGGTACATACACCAGGCACGTGTCCAAGCAGCCAAAATTGTAACTGGGTACTTGTACATTCCTTTTCAAACTCATAATCCACCTCCTACGAAATTGCTCAACTCAGTTTCTCATGTTGTCTAAGAAAGTACTAATCACTCTTCCAGATAGTTTCTTGGTCTGAAAAGTACTCAAGATAAATATTTCTAACATTCATGGGCTAGCCTAAAAGTTTATATTTACACAAATCTCTTTCTTAATAGTATTTGAACCATGGTTTTCACATTGGTCAGCTTAATCTATTACAAAGATTTCTGATATAGAAAATTATCTATTAATATTAGAAAATTCATAGCAATTCTTACATTCTTTTGTTTTTCATTCAACAAATATTTCTAGTTTTTATTTTGAGATGTTTTACCGAATAACCAGATTGTGCTTGCATATTTTACATAGGTAAAATGATTTTGAATGGTTTCCTAAATTTGAGGGGATATAAAGATTAACTTCTGAAGTTTTTGAAGGAAAGGAATATATATCATAACAATCCATACTGTTCTGCAGCATCCACAATCTCTTCAAGGTAGTGTAATGCAGCATTTAAGAGACTTTGGAGACAGATGATCTGAGTTTGAGTACTGGCTCTGCCATCTACCTCCTGTGTGACTTTAGCCAAGCTATTTACCCTCTTGCTATCTCAGGTTCCTTAGGTATAAAATGGCAATAGTAAGAGAACCTACCTCATTATAGTATGTCCAGGATTCAATTAATCAATAAATAAAAAGTACTTAGAACAATATCTAGATCATGGTAAGGCCTCAGAACCCACTCTAACCACTGAAAGATAAGTGGTTAAAAGAGAACCAGACCTACATGATGAAAACAGTATCTTGTACATTTTCAGTCCAACTGCTTTGAGAAGAGATGCATGTTTTATGTACACTCCTTCCCAAAACAAATGTATATATGTACATTTATTTCCTTTTTCAATATGTTTTAATAATAGAAAGGTATTACTGTAAGAGATTGTAATCTCTCCTCATTTATGTATCTTGTAGTATATACTGTTGGTATGGATTTCCTCCCTTCTTCCATGTTGGAAAAACCCTAAATGTGTCATAGGGTCCACCTCTCATGACTGTGAGTCGGATAAGTCCTCACTTTAATCACCTATAAAGATCTAATGTACTTCCCCTGCCAATGACTGGCTTAGGAGAGGTTATGTGAGCCAGTTATGGCCAATGAATTATTAGGGAATGTGTGTTGGGAAGCTTCTGGGAAAGCTTTTGTTAACCTTTTTTTAAGAGAATACACTTTTTCTACTGCAAGATGTTCTTTGACTTGTCATTAATGCCTAAAATGAAAGTAACCATTTTGCAACCATGAGGGGTGGAAAGCATGATGAAAATCACTGATAATGGCAAAATGGAAAGATGAGCAGAATCATAGTATTGATGATATTGTTGAGTGGGCCACTGAAATAATCAATTGTAGAAGCACTCTACCTTTAGACTCCTGTTCATGTGAGATGCTAACTCCCATAAGCCATTGTGAGCTGGATTTTGTTATTGTTACTTGCGGCTAAAAACGTTCTAAATGAGACAACTTTCATGAAAGTCTATCTTTGAGTAACATAGCATAAGTGTATATATGTGTATGTATGTATAATAAAGCAAAGGACATAAAAGTGAGTCATAGGCCGGGCGTGGTGGTTCATGCTTGTAATCCCAGCACTTTGGGAGGCCGAGGCGGGCAGATCACGAGGTCAGGAGATCGAGACCATCCTGGCTAACACGGTGAAACCCCGTCTCTACTAAAAATACAAAAAATTAGCCGGGCACTGTGGCGGGTGCCTGTAGTCCCAGCTACTCGGGAGGCTGAGGCAGGAGAATGGTGTAAACCCAGGAGGCAGAGCTTGCAGTGAACTGAGATCGCACCACTGCACTCCAGCCTGGGTGACAGAGCGAGACTCTGTCTCAAAAAAAAAAAAAAAATAGTGAGTCATAGAAAAATATTTCATTTAAAAAGCACATATTTTATCTGTTAATATCTACTCTTTGGTTTCTCTCCAACATGTTGTTATGAAAATTGTCAAACATACAGCAAAACTGAAAGAATTTTACAGTGAACACTCATATAACATTAATATTTTTCTATTTTTGCTTTATCACATATCTATCTATCCCTCTTTTGACTTTATTCTGATGATTTCAAAGTAAATTGCAGACATCAGTATACTTCCTCCTGATATTTAAAATGAATATCATGGGCCAAGTGCAGTGGCTCATTCCTGTAATCGCAGCACTTTGGGAGGCTGAGGCAGGCAGATCACCTGAGGCCAGGAGTTTGAGACCAGCCTGGCCAACATGGTAAAACCCCATTTCTACTAAAAATATAAAAATTAGCTGGGCATGGTGGCATGTACCTGTAATCTCAGCTACTTGAAAGGCTGAGGCAGGAGAATTGCTTGAACCTGGGATGCGGAGGTTGCAGTGAGCCAAAATCGCACCACTGCACTCCAGGCTGGATCTGGGTGACAGAGTGAGACTGTGTCTCAAAAAATAAAAAATAAAATAAGTATCATTACAAAGAGTTTATTATTTCTCTACAGCTTTTTTCCTAAATAAAATAAGTATCATTACAAAGAGTTTATTATTTCTCTACAGCTTTTTTCCTTACATTAAAGTTTATATACAATGAAATGTACATGTAGCTGTACATTCAGTGAGTTTTGACAGGTGAATACACCTGTATAATTGAAACCTTATCAAGATATAAAATATTTTCATCAACCCAGAAAGCTCCCTCATGCCTCTTCCCAGGCAAATTCTATCTTTAATGCCCACCCCAAGAGATAATTACTCTCTTGATTTGATGTGATTATAAGTTGCATTTTAAATTTTGGTTTCTGCATATTCATTGTTAAAATATGGAAATGTGACATTGTTTTTAGTGTGTTAATCTTGTATCCTGTGACCTTTTTAAATTCACTTACTATTTTTGGGAGTTTTTTTTGTAGGTTCCTTAGTATTTTCTATGCATACAATCATATCATCTGCAAATAGAGGTAGTTTTATTTTTTCCTTTCCAATCTGTTTATTTATTTGTGTATGCCTGATAGTGGCTAAAACTTTCAGTATTATATTTAATAAGAGTGATGAGAATAGACATCCCTACATTGTTTCTGATCTTAAAGGGAAAGCATTCAGTCTTTCACCATTAAATATGATGCTAAATGTACGGTTTTTGTAAATGTTCTTTACAAAAAGCAAGGATAATATTTTTATTCCTAACTTGGTAAGAGTTTTTATCAAGAATGGATGTTGAATTTTGTTAAGTGTTTTTTCTGTGTCGGTTGATGCGATCATATGATTAGCGTATTGATGTAATAAATTATACTGATTGATTTTCAACTGTTGAACCAGCTTTGCATACCTGCAATAAATTTCACTCATATAATTTTTAAATTATATTGTTGGATTCTGTTTGCTAACATGTTATTAAGGATTTTTGCATCAAAATTTGTGAGAAGTATTGGTCAGAGTATTCCCTTTGTGCTGTCTTTGGTATTGGTATTATGGTAAATAGGTCTGATAAAATCAGT
This sequence comes from Gorilla gorilla gorilla, assembly GCF_029281585.2. Classification (NCBI taxonomy): domain Eukaryota; kingdom Metazoa; phylum Chordata; class Mammalia; order Primates; family Hominidae; genus Gorilla; species Gorilla gorilla. Next base: position 39,070,724 of record NC_073233.2, on the reverse strand, counting down.
TAGTATGTGTCTCCTTCTCTTCCATTTTTCTGGAAGAGACTGTAAAAGTGGTGTTAATTCTTTAAATATTTGGTAGTATTCTCCAGTGAAACCATCTGGGCCTGAAGATTTCTTTTTGGGAGGCTTTTTATTAAAAACTCAACTCCTTTTATAGTTATAGGGCTATTTAGATTGTCTGTATTATCTTGGTTGAGTTTTGATAGTTTGTGGCTTTCGAGACATTGGCCAATTTCTCTAAGTTGTCAAATTTCTGAGTATAAAGTTTTTTTGTAGCATTTGCTTATTATCTTTTTAATAGTTATGTTTTTGTATGTGGTCTCTTTTAGCTCTTTGACCATATTTAAAATAGTTTGATTAAAAGTTTTATGTAGTACATCTAATTTCTGGGCTTCCTAAAGTATAATTTCCATTAATTTTTTTCCCCCGTATAATGGGCTACACTTTGCTTTTACTTTGCATGCCTTGTAACTTTTTGTTAGAAACATTTTGGATATATGGCAGCTCTGGAAATCAGACTCTTCTCACTTTCTAGGGTTCCTGCTTCTTGTCTTTGTTTAGTGTGTCTTTGAACTAATTTGTCTTTGAACTAATTTGTAAGGTCTGTTGTCTTTGTTGTGTGTGGCTACTGACTTTGCTGTTATATTAGTGGTCAGCTAGTGATCGCAGAGATTTCTTTAAATACCAAAGGAAACAAAAAATCTCCTAGTTTTTGCAGAAGGGCTCTGTGTGTGTGTGTTGAGGCACACCTTCAATACTTAAACCAGGCAGTTTTCAACTCTGCCTGTTATTCAGCAGAAGCTTCAGATTTCTCTAGTGATACCTTATGTTTATGATGTGGGCGAATTCAGGAGTATTAAATTATTTCAAACAAAACCAGAGAGTATTTCTAAATGACTGCTTCCTGCTTGGCATTGGGCCTTCCCACTTGTCTTTGGGTCTTTTCTTTGTCCTGCTTCCCAGAGAAACTCTGTCTTTGCAGCTCTCCTTGCTGTATCTCCTTGTTCTTTTTACTTGATGCTTATTGGCATGGTGGTGGTGGTGGAAGATAGGGGAAGAAGGGCATTCTCTGATATTCTCATTAAACCTTAGTCTTAGGTGAACCTGAGTCTCAGGATGAGATCTTCATGAGTGTTTGGTCCCTCCTTCATATGTAATGCTGGGCCTAGCATGTATTCCTGCCCCTCCGACAATGAAAGAACTGTTGTTGCCTTGTTCTCCCAGTCCTTCTCTTCCCAGCTGCTGCTTAGAGGAGATAAGGAAGATAGGTCTGCCTAGGTAGAATTTTTAGCGATGACTTTTGGTCCCCTTGCCCAGCTGCAGAGGGTTTCCACTAGTGCTTTTAGCTATAGTTTCTGTTGCTCTCCCCTCTGCAGATTAAGGGTTTTGATTTGTAGAGGAAATAGGGAAGATGGTTTGTGACTGCGCTTCCCCTACATAGCCAGTGCTGCAGGGGAAAACTTTTATAGGATTTTTCTCAACCTTTTCTGTAAGCACCTGGTGGGTTTCCTAGAAGAAAATCCTGCTAGAAAGTACAAACCTCCCTATTTCAGGAGATTCATATTTTTACAGTAGCCTACATTCTACCTTTAGCAATTTATTAAGGACTTTTCATTGAAGCTTCTTACCAGTCCTCAGTAGCTTATGTCCCAGGTAAGCAAATGTCAGGGTTCTGTTTCTCTAGGCACCTGTCTCTATCCAGATTTTGGGTACTTGATTGATCTGGGACCTCAGTTCTATGGTGGACTTGTCTGTTTAATTTGCAGTTTGTCTAGATTTTTTTCTTGTTGTAAAGGTGGGAGTATGCTATTTCTATATTTCTCCAGAAAGAGCTGAAACTGGAAGTTTTAAAGTCTTTATTTTTATAGCACTTTTCTTTTTCTTTTTGACTTAGGAAGCAGAAATTCATTATGAAGAGCAGATTGGTAAAATTATTGTGGAGACACAGGAACTTAAATGGCAAAAGGTGAGTAATATGATTAGGCTTTGTGTCCCCAGCCAAATCTCATCTTGAATTGTAATCCCCATAACCCCCACGTGTCAAGGGAGAGACAAGGTGGAGGTAATTGAATCATTTGGGCAGTTTCCCCATGCTGTTCTCCTGATAGTTCTCATGAGATCTAATGGTTTTATAAGGGGCTCTTCCCTCTTCGCTCAGCACTTCTCCTTTCTGTCACCTTGTAAAGAAGGTGCCTTGCTTCCCCTTCGCCTTCCATCATGATTGTAAGTTTCCTGAGGCCTCCGCAGACATGCTGAACTGTGAGTCAATTAAACCTCTTTCCTTTATAAATTACCCAGTCTTGGGCAGTTCTTTGTAGCAGTTTGAAAGCTAACTTTCAAAGTGAGTACTTTTTTTCTCTCAGATTAGTATTTATAGCATCTATTTTAAAATGTATTCTAATCCTTATTGCCAAGTTAATTTTTAAATTTTCTAACATATTCAGGTGTTAGTGGATTATTTTAAATAAAATCTCAAGAAAATTCCAACTAAAACTGTTGGTAACATTTAGGCTTCCAGAAAACTGAGAATAAGAATTTTGTTCAGGCTTTTTGATACGGCACTGTGAATAACTCTGAAAACTATTTTACATCTGAGAAACACATTGTGTGTTATAGGGGACTGAGAATATTTTGAAAACAATGAAACCTCATAACTCGTACCTTATTTTTCCAGGGTGTTATTACATAATGTAACCAAATATTAAAAAATAGTAGCAGCTCTTATTTTCTCCATAGCTTTATCTGTATTGAAGCATTTATGATAGTGCTTCTCATGCTGTTCCATCAGAGTAATCTTAACAACTAAAACCTGAAAGTGTAATTATGCTGATTTCTGTTCTCATTGTTTGGTAATATTGAAACAGGAGTTGGGGGTAACATCAGAATCAGGAGTCAGGTGATAGTGGATAGACCAAACTAGAAATAATTGGAATTTCGAGGCTAGACAGATCCAAAGGTTGTGCAGACTGTGGGAGTAAAATCAGGGTTGAATTATATGAAGGACAAGTCTGAAACAGACCTATCTGTGGAGGGAAAGAATATGGAGGGAAAGAGTAGGTAAATACTAAGTACAACTAATTTCAAGCAGATTTTAAAATGTAAAGTTATATCTTGTTTTTGCATAGAGCTAACAGCATAAAGTTATCACAGTCCCTAAGGTAAGTTTAATGAACCCAATTTAATGACCAACTGCAGTGGCTCACGCCTGTAATCCCAGCACTTTGGTAGGCCAAGGCAGGAGGGTTACTTGAAGCCAGGAGTTCAAGACCAGCCTGGGCAACATAGTGAGACCTTGTCTCTATTAAAAAATACATATATCAGCAGGACATGGTGGTGTGTGCCTGTAGTCCTAGCTCCTCGGGAGCCTGAGGTGGGAGGATCACTTGAGCCCAGGAATTTGAGGCTGTAGTGAGCTATGTTTGCGCCACTGCACTCCAGCCTGGGTGCAGAGCGAGGCTCTGTCTCTAAAAATAAATAAATAAATCCAATTTAAAATGTCAAGAACATATTTTTGGTACTTAAGCTTATTCTAAGGTTTATGTGGAAATAAACATACAAGAGTGGCTGGGAAATTTAAAAAGAAGGGAATGAAATAGTCATACTTGATTCTTAAACATAATATAAAGCTGTCATAATTAAAATAGCTTGGTGCAGTATACATAGTTATTTAGTAGAACACAACAGAATCTAGAAATAGATCCAAATACATAAGATAATTTAGTGAATGTTAACGGTGGCCTTTAAATCAGTGGGGAATAACGGATTATTCAAGAAATGGTATTAGAGCTGGATTCCATCTGAAGAAAAAGCCAGATTCCTACCTTTACCAACTTTTAGAAAAACAAGAACTTTCATATGTTGTTAGCAGTGTAAATTAGAACTGCCTGGTTGCATTCCCTCAAATCACCAAACAACTTGTTAATAAAGCAGGTGTGTTTATTGAAACTCATTGCAGTAAGTGAAAACACTACTTTTACAGAGTCTTAGTATTTCAAAAGGTGCAAATCTTTTTGCACTTTTTTCAAAGTATTGGACTATGTAGAGGGTTATAGGGTCTAGGTGCAAGCAGATTTAGGCAGATCTTTTAAGGGAGGATATTGATGGGGATTGGGCAAATTTTGTAATGCAGTATTTTAGGATTGTAAATGTGGCAACATTGAAGCTCTTGAAGCTACTCTTGAGAATAAATAGTTGTTTGATAAACCAGATGTTTACCCAAATAAACTATTGTCTCAGATAAGTTGTTTTGCAGCAGTTGCCTGAAACAAACAGTGATATAATTTATTGGTTTTTATAGTCTTATATTTACTGGGCAAAGGTTTCCTGGAACAAAAAACTAAGTTGTGTTGACACAGGTATTCTCAGTTCTTACTCTGAATATCTCTGTTATATTGATGCAGGTGGTTTTAGTTCTCAGTCCCCTTTTGCTTCTTCAACCTGAGCTGGAAAATAAAATAAACTATTATTATTTAGGATGTGATCAATCAAGATTTATGCTGCTTGATGAAGAGTCATGATGGCATGTAGGTGGTTTCTGGTGGTGTGTGTGTGTGTGTGTGCGTGTGTATCAGTTTTTCCTTTTGTTGGATCACTTTATAGGACAGTGGCTATGCAACAGTACTTAAGATTCCAGAAGTTACACTTCTGAACACACCAATGTGGAAAAACACTAAAGAAAAGTTTATTATCAGAACTTGTAGGTCACTTTAAAGCCAGCAGCTAGGAATACCTATATTAAACCAAGAGAACAGAGGCCATCCCCAAATCAAACATTTCCATTAGTAATTGGACTCACACCATAGAGTGGCCAAGAATGTAGGGAGCAATATTAAGGATAAGGACCTTTGAAATCATCATGGTTAATAAATAATATGTTTTTACTCACTTAAGGGGCTGGATTAAGAAAGGGGAAAGAAAGTACCTCAGAAAATAAAGAACAAAAGCCTGCAAATAAAAGCATTGCAATCTTTAGCTCTGATTATCTAGGTAGGGTGTTAGCAAGCTTTTTTTGTAAAGAGCCACATAGTAAATATTTCAGGCTTTGTGGACGGTATGGTCTCTGTCACAACCATTCAACTTTGTTATAGTGTAAAAGCAGCCATGGACAGTACTTACGTGAATCAGTGTGGCTATGTTCCTATAAAATGTTATGGACACTAAGATTTATATTTTATACAATATTCAGGTGATTTGAAATGTTTTTTTTTATTTTTCTTTTTAACCCATTAAAAATATAAAAACCATTCCTGGCTCACTGGCCATATAAAAACAGACTCTGTAGGTCTTGGGTAGAGGCTGTCTTGATCCACACCTCTTGAATGGTAGCTGTTTCTTTCTGAATATGTCTGCTTCTGAAGCTTTCTCAAGACTCCTTAGATTTAAATTTCTTGATGGAATGGCATTCCATGTATTAGTGAAACCTAGTGTCTGTTCATCTGGGAGACATGAATTCAAGGATCTATTCCCCAGGGGTTAGCTACTGTGCTGGCAGTTCTTGGTAGGATTATTTCCAACATGGTTTCAGGATGTTTGTTTTTTCTCTCTGAGGTCATTTCTAGAAGACACTACCTCTGAGCTTTTGGTCATATAGAAGAAAAGCAACTGTTATCTGTTTGTGATAAGACTCTGAAACAGATTACATTAGTCCCTTGGAGTATTTTGCCACATTTGTCTGAAGTAAAGAAATGTTCAAAATCAGGGGAGAAGTAGCCAACTTCATAGGGCAAACTCTTAACAAGTTTATATGGTAAAAGCCAATGAATATAGGGGAGTATGGACTTCATGGTGTTATGAGTTAGAGGTAACCTTCTTGGTCATGGAAGTTTAAGAGTGTCAGATACAGTGTGCCATTAGTCCTCTCTACTTTTCTTCAAGTTTGAAGATGATGGGGGCAATGAATTTCTAAATAAATGACAAGGTTTTGCAAAGTTCTGTAATGACAGTCCCAGTAAAATGAGTAACCCTGTCCCTGGAGATAGATCCTCAGGTTGGAAACACAAAATCAAGTAATTTGTTTTTCTACTCACAGAACTGTAGCTCTCTGGCAAGAAGTTTTAGTTCATCCTGAGAAGATGGAAGCAATGATGAACATACTCAGAACCTGTTCTAGGGGTTAATTTTAGGAAATCCATTTGAAAGTGTTTATAGGGACCCTAAGGCTTGGATTTACAAGGATAACAGTTTTACCAAGACAGTGCTAATGACAGCTGTACACCACAGACATCCTCAGCAATTTTAGTAAAATTTCACCACCAATGCTGATTGAATATAATGTTCAGTTTGTCCTTGCTCTGAGGGGTAATTTCCTATAAAATTTTTACAAAGTTCCATTGAGGTCCTCTGGTGCCACCAAGTGTCTGTCCTGAAAGTGTCCTGAAAGAGATTTTCTTTTTGTAATTTATTATCACATTTTTTCTTCAGACTCTGGAGCCAGTTGTAGGCATTCCAAAATAGCCTTTTTAAATTTCTTCAAAGATTTGGCTTTTTGGATATCATGGGGGCCGGGACTGACTGTATGTCATAAAGATTAGCTAGGATATTTCCTCTAGCCTTAACGTTATCCCTTTCAGTGTGGCTTTATGATAACCATCCCCTAAGGAAGCATTAGAACACTTAAAATGGTTGACTACTTGAAATTGGGATTCCTACTGAGATCAGAAACCATAATTATTTTTACAGTATTCCAAAATCATGGACTACACCAAAGGCATAGCTGCTATTAATGTTAACTCTCTGATGTCTTGACAACTGGCAAGCTTTGCTGAGTAGAATAAGTTCTGTCATCTGGGCTGGTTTAACCTCTGGTAAGGAGTCATGATTTAGGGGTCAGTTGAGACTGTTGCAATATATCCTGCCTGATATTTTTTCCATTTCACTTTCAAAAAATGACCTATCAACAAACAAGATTACATGTAAATTTAATCTGGGGGGAGTTTCTAATAAATCTGTCTGAAGCACAGTTATTGCTTAGACAGAGACTGAATCGTCATGGATTTTCCTTTCTTTGGGTAATGGAAAAACAATACCAGCCTTCTTGTTAAACTTGTCTATGAGTAACACTTATTAGAAATAGAGATCAAAGAGATATACTTTATATAGGTAGTTATTGATTATCAAAATATTTCTTGAAAGAAAGTTTGGTAGGTCCTCTGTTCAATCCCCATCTCTTTACTACATTAGTGTATTTTTTCATTAAGATATAAAAGCATTTTAACCTGTTTCTATTCAAGCATTTATATATGCTATATATAAAATGAACAGTGTATATATACATATTTATAATGAATAACATAAAAAGTAAATTAGTATATACATGTACATATATGTAAGCTTAGGTAAGATTATATGACAGACTTATTGGCAATTTTAGGGGGCAATTATCAAATAGTATTATTGTATAGTTTGTGCAGATTAAAAATTAAAGAGAAATAAGCAATGAGTTTTTCTTTTTCAGTTTTCATGCCTCTTTATTTTTTATTTAGATTTTTATTTTAATTGAAAAATAAATATTGTATATATGGGCTACAATGTGATGTTTTGATATACCTGTGTATGTATATGTTGTGGAATGGTTATATCAAACTAATTAACATATCCATCACTTCAATGCTTATTTTTTATAGTGAGAATATTTAAAATCTACTTCTACGAATTTTGAAATATACATTATTATTAACTATGCTTACTACATGCTGTTCAGTAGATCTCAAACTTATTCTTTCCATCTAACTGGAACTTTGTACCCTTGATCAACATCTCCCTTCCCTCCACCCCAGGCCTCCACCTCCCTAGCTTCTTGTAACCACTATTCTACTCTCAACTTGTATAAGTTTGACTTTTTTAGGTTCCATATATAAGTGAGATCATGTGGTATTTGTCTTCCTGTTAGTAGACTTTTAGGTATTATAGCACTGGGTGGAAATGTGTGGGGGAGAAAGTAATAAAAGTTCATAGGAGGTGAACCTGCTTGCTGAGAGATGTGTTTTTAGTAAATAACAAGGATTGCGCAGCATGAGGTATCATGAAGTCTAAATAAATCCTTAAACCACATTAGTAGAAGCCTCTACTAGTTTGACAGCTGCTAATACTGCCCTTGATAAGGAGCTGGCTTTTGCCACTAGGTCTGAGGGAAGACTGTAATAAACAATTAGACCCTGATGACTCCCATGGTGTTCTGTTAGAGCATTAAGGGCTTGTCTGCACTGCTGAGGTACAAATAGGTAGAAAGCTTTATGACAATCGGAAGACCCAGAAAGGGGCGCTGTTAAAGTTTTTGTTTTTGTTTTTTTCAATAGGTTTTTAGGGAGCAGGTAGTGTTTAGTTACATGAATAAGTTCTTTAGTGGTCATTTCCAAGATTTTGGTGCACCCATCACCCGAACAGTCTACACTGTACCCAGTGTGTATTCTTTTATCCCTCACCCCTCTCTCAGCCTTTTGCCTGATTCCCCAAAGTCCAATGTATTATTCTTAGGCCTTTGTGTGCTCATAGCTTAGCTCCCTCTTATGAGTGAGAACATATGATATTTGGCATAAAGTCTCCAGTTTCATCCAGGTTGCTGTGAATGCCATTATTGCATTCCTTTTCATGTCTAAGTAGTATTCTGTGGTATGTGTATACCATATTTTCTTTATCTACTTGTTGATTGATGGGCATTTGGACTGGTTCCATATTTTTGCAGTTGCAAATTGTGCTGCTATAAACATGGATGTACAAGTATTTTTTTTGTATAATGACTTCTTTTCCTCTGGGTTGATACCTAGTAATGGGGTTGCTGGATCAAATAGTAGATCTACTTTTAGTTTTTTAAGGAATATCCACACTATTTTCCATTGTGGTTGTACTAGTTTACATTCCTACAAGCAGTGTAAAAGTGTTCCATTTTACCACCTCCACACCAACATCTATTATTTTTTGATTATGGCCATTCTTGCAGGAGTAAGGTGGTATCACATTGTGGTTTTGATTTGCATTTCCCTGATCATTACTGATGTTGAGCATTTTCCCATATGCTTGTTGGCCATTTGTATATCTTTTTTTTAAGACTCTGGATATTGTTCTTTGTCAGATGTATAGATTGTGAAGATTTTCTCCCACTCTGTGGGTTGTCTGTTAACTCTGCTGATTATTTCTTTTGCTGTGCAGAATCTTTTTAGTTTAATTAAGTCCCATCTATTCATCTTCATTTTTGTTGCATTTGCTTTGGGTTCTTGGTCATGAGATAGATGGCAACACAATAATAGTGGGGGACTTTAATACTCCACTGACAGTGCTAGACAGATCATCCAGACAGAAAGTCAACAAAGAAACAATGGACTTAAACTATACCCTAGAACAAATGGACTTATCATATATTTATAGAACATTCTACCCAACAACTGCAGAATATGCATTCTGTTAATCAGTACATGGAACATTCTCCAGGAAAGACCATATGATAGGCCACAAAACAAGTCTTAGTAAGTTTAAGAAAATCAAAATTATATTAAGTACTCTCTCAGACCACAGTGGAATAAAATTGGAAATCAACTCCAAAAGGAACCCTCAAAACCATACAAATACGTGGAAATTAAATAACCGGCTCCTGAATGATCATTGGGTCAACAATGAAATCAAGATGGAAATTTAAAAATTCTTTGAACTGAATGAAGTTAGTGACACAACCTATCAAAACCTCTGGGATACAGCAAAAGTGGTACTAAGAGGAAACTTCATAGCATTAAATGCCTGTATCAAAAAGTCTGAAAGAGCACATACAGACAATCTAAGGTCACACTTCACAGAACTGGAGAAACAAGAACAATCCAAACCCAGCAGAGGAAAAGAAATAACAAAGATCAGAACAGAACTAAGTGAAATTGAAACAAGAAAAACAATACAAAAGATAAAAGAAACAAAAAGCTGATTCTTTGGAAAGATAAATAAAATTGATTAGTGAGATTAACCAAGAAAAGAGAGACGATCCAAATAAGCTCGACTAGAAATGAAACAGGGGATGCTACAACTGATACCACAGAAATACAAAAGATTATTCAAGGCTGCTATGAACACCTTTATGTGCATAAACTAGAAAACTTAGAGGAGACGGATAAATTCCTGGAAATATACAAACCTGCTAGATTAAACCAGGAAGATATAGAAACTCTGAACAGACCAATAACAAGCGGTGAGATTGAAGTGGTAATAAAAAAATTATCAACCAAAAATGTCTAGGACCAGACGGATTCACAGCTGAATTCTGTCAGACATTCAAAGTATTGGTACCAATCCTGCTGACACTATTTCAAAAGAGAAAGAGGGAATCCTCCCTTAATCATTCTGTGAAGCCAGTATCATCCTAATACCAAAACCAGGCAAGGACATAACAACAACAACAAAAAAAACCTACAGACCAATATCCCTGATGAACATAGATGCAGAAATCCTCAACAAAATACTAGCTATCCAAATCCAACAGCAGGCTGTGCATGGTGGCTCACACCTGTAATCCCAGCACCTTGGGAGGCTAAGGTGGTGGATCACCTGAGGTCAGGAGATCAAGACAAGCCTGAATAACATGGCAACACCCCATCTCTACTGAAAATACAACAATTAGCCAGGCTTGGTGGCAGGCGCCTGCAGCCCCAGCTACTCAGGAGGCTGAGACAGGAATTGCTTGAACCTGGGAGGTGGAGGTTGCAGTGAGCCAAGATCACATTACTCCACTCTAGCCTGGGCAACAGAGTAAGACTCCATCTCAAAAACAAACAAAAAAAACCACAAATCCAACAGCATATCAAAAAGATAATCCACCATGATCAAGTAGGTTTCATACAAGGAATGCAGAGATGGTTTAACAGACGTAAGTCAATAAATGTCATATATCACGTAAACAGAATTTAAAAGAAAAATCACGTGATCATCTCAGTAGACACAGAAAAAGTATTTGGCAAAATCCAGCATCCCTTTATGATTAAAACCCTCAGCAAAATCATCATAGAAGGGACATAACTTAAGGTAATAAAAGCCATCTATGACAAACCCACAGCCAACATTATATGGGGAGAAGTTGAAAACATTCCCTCTGAGAACTGGAACAAGACAAGGATGCCCACTTTCACCACTTCTATTCAACATAGTACTAGAAGTCCTAGCCAGAGCAATCAGACAAAAGAAAGAAAGGGCATACAAATTGGTAAAGAGAAAGTCAAACTGTCGCTGTTTGTGGATAGTATGATCATATACCTAGAAAACCCTAAAGACTCATCCAAAAAGCTCCTAGAACTGGCAAATCAATTCAACAAAGTTTCAGGATACAAAATTAATGTACACAAATCAGTAGCTCTGCTTTACACCAGTAGCAATCAAGCTGAGAATCAAATTAAAAACTCAACCCCTTTTACAATAACTGCAAAACAAACAACAACCAAAAAAAATAGGAATATACCTAACCAAGGAGATGGAAGACCTCTACAAGGAAAACTACAAAACATCACTGAAAGAAATCACAGATGACGTAAACAAATGGAAACACATCCCATGCTCATGGATAACTGGAATCAATATTGTGAAAATGACCGTATTGCCAAAAGCATCCACAAATTCAATGCAATTTCCATAAAAATACCAGCATTATTCTTCACAGAACTAGAAAAACTAATTTTAAAACTCATATGGAACCAAAAAAGAGCCTGCATAGCCAAAGCAAGACTAAGCAAAAAGAACAAATCTGGAGACATCACATTACCTGACTTCAAACTATTCTACAAGGCCATAGTCACCAAAACAGCATGATACTGGTATAAAAATAGGCACATAGATCAATGGAACAGAATAGAGAACCCAGAAATAAACCCAAATACTTACAGCCAACTGATCTCTGACAAAGCAAATGAAAACATAAAGTGAAGAAAGGACATCCTTTTCAACAAGTGGTGCTGGGATAATTGGCAAGCCACATGTAAAAGAATGAAGCTAGAACCTCATCTCTCACCTTAACAAAAATCAACTCAAGATGGATCAAAGGCTTAAATCTAAGACCTGAAGCCATACAAATTCTAGAATAACCATAAAAATTCTGGAAAAACCCTTCTAGACATTGGCTTAGGCAAAGACTTCATGACAAGAACCCAAAGTTATTTTTAAGCCACAAAATTCTTGTTCATGTTTACGTTCCTGAGGGAGATGTTCCATTATTGAGCACGTAAGTTATATAGAGGTGGGGTGATTTCAGAAATGTTTGGAACCTGTTGTCTGAAGCAGCCAGTGAAACCCAGAAAAATTCTTAATTGTCTCTTAGTAACTAGCCTTGGAAAGTATTGAATGGTTTATAATTCATCAGGAGTGATACATTTACCACCTTGAGATTAATCATACCGTAAATAATGTGCTTTGTTCTGACAAACTTCTAAACTTTTTTTGGAATTTTCATGACCTTGCTAAAAGAGTAAGTTGATAAATGGAATCAATCTTACAACTCTCCACATCTTTAGAACGTCGAAAAAACTTGTCCCCATATTATACAAGTGTAGTGTTACAGGGAAATTTAATATCCTTAAGGTTCCTCAGTAAATCCCTGAGGCATCACTATCCAGGTAAATTTTTGACTTTCCCAGGAAAAAAACAAATAGATGTTGACTATCTTGATCTAAAGGGACACTATAGAAAGCACAACATGTATCTATAGTGGTTAAAAAAAAAAAGTAACTTCGGGTAGCACTGAAGATAACATAGTACTTGGGCTCAGTAATACAAAGAAGTGGGTAAAATGTTTATTTTATTTATGGTCTTAAGGTCTTGAACAAATCTTTATCCTCATTCATTGGGTTTTTTGACTGGGAAACAACAGTGTTTAAAGACTGACTCATTTTTACTGTGACTATTTTTATACCAGTCATACTTCATAAGTTATGACTCATCTTTTCTCTATTAGGCCTTTGGACTATTGGCTTTAGTTCTTCTTTAGCATCTGGTTTTAGAGGTATTTTGTAAACTTAGGTAGAGGTTTAGATGGGTGGATCTGAACCTTACTGCCAATATCAGTAAAACTTTTTTCCCACAAAGTGCTACTTCATGGAGATCTTCAATTTGGTTTGATCATACATAAAGTTACCAGTAAGTCAACATCCAAATTAGCTATGATCTGATTATGAACAGGAAAGTCATCAGGGATCTGAGGGGGAAAAAAAAGGAAAATACAAACAGGAGAGAACTTAATTTTGCAATTCTGTTTACATAATAGATCCCTATCTTTTAATTTGATGGGGATGTTGTTGTAAAGGAAAATAATATTTCTCATTTGGGGAACCGAAGTTAGCAGTTAACAGGCTGAAACAGGGAGAATATCTGTGGATTATTTGAGATACCCCTATCTGTGTAGCTCATTGACTTCAAGGGGGAGGTTACTTTTAATATTTAGAGAAATTTCTCTTTGCAAGTTTGAGAATAAAATGAGAAGTTGAATACACGATTTCTCCCCATAGCAGTGTCATTGATTTGCCCACTGATTTTTTTCCTTTATTTTCTTAGCTAGACCACGACAATTATTTTTCTAATGTACTTTCTGCATATAAGTATTTATACATGTCTTTACCAAGAGGCACTCTCCTCTAGTGCTTGATGACCGCAGTGGGAACATTTAGTTATTTTATTTGTGAAGCCATTAGTTTATTTTATTTGTGTTCTAAGCCTTTTTTTTGAAGATGTCGATTTGGAGATCTAGTAGTAGAGCTATTTCCCATTACAAATTTGTTACATATTAAATTCCCTGGTTCTGTATTTAAGGCTATTCACAAAAATTGAGGAAAGAGCTGGAAGTCAACATCTTCAGAATCTACTCCTCAAGGAACCTATCCCTGAAGTCTCCAGTGGACTCATTCTTTCCTTCCTTCCTTGCAGATGTGGTTAGAGTCACCTTTATTTTCACAGGAAGAACTTTGGGGATAGCCCCTGAAAGATTTAGTCAAACATCTACAGTTTTTCTAAATCTGCCTGGTTTCCTAAATGGTTTGAGACTTCCTAAGTCATTCTTGGGATGTTCTCACTTTGCCTTTTTCATTCTTTTTTTTTTTTTCAGCTGATATAGATCTGGGTACAGACAGTATTATTTTTTAAAATTAGCTATGGGAATTAAAATATTTTTAATTACTAACTGCAGAAAAACAAAGTTGTATGAGAATAAAAATGTAATCATGGCATACCATGTGGCTCAATATTGCATAATAATTACATAGTCATAACAGTGTAAATGCTGACTATCAATTTAAGCCCATTTTGATATAACTCTGTTGGAAGAATAGAGGAGGAGCTGTGGGATAATAGCTGTATGAGAAAGTTAAACTTCCAACTATCATAATAGTGTCACAGGATCGTTTGGGTGTCACTTCACAAGCCAGAAAGCTCTGTGGCTAGCAGTGCGTCTGCTTGAGTTTTGCTCGCACCCGCTGGACTTGTTCCATTCACTTGACCTGGCAGGCTGCACTCGGCTTGCGATACTGGCCCAGATCCCATGCCTGCCAAGAGCAAGCCAGGCACACAGTGGCGAGGGGTGTGTGAGCGAGTGAGCGTGGGGTCCGGCTGCTGCACATAGCCAAGCATGCTGGCTGCTGCGGCAGGGCAGCCAGCTCTGTGTGAGGCTGTGACTGGACCAGACGTACTGCAAGTGGCTTCCACTGCAGGCACCAGTGTCTGGATGAGGGGAATGTGGTGGTGCCCAAAAGCTTGGAGATGCTAGGAACCACAGAGCCCAAAAGAGGGTGTTACCACCACTCACAGCTCTCGCTTGGGGAGCCCTGAGGTCTGGGCTTGCAGAAAGGCTCCAGCTCTTCTCTTCCTCTAGTCACCTGCAGTGTGGCAAGCAGTGTGGTGTGTTTTAGCCTGTTTGTGTTACAGCTATTTCAGTCCTGCTGCCCTGCTTCAGCCCACGACTCCTGGGCTGGCCTAGCCCCACCGCTGTTTCCCGTTGAATGGTGCAGCCACCCAGCACTGGCAGAGGCTGGGAGAGCTATAGTGTTACAGCCCCTTTAGCTCCCACTTGCAGCTTGGCAAGCCCACCAGGAAAGTGTTACAGCTTCTTTTGCTCCTGCCATCTGGTGGGTTCTGAGTTCTTGTCCCATGTCCAGGAAGAATGAGGTTACACTGACAACTAGAGGGTTAGCAAGGCAGAGAAGAGCTTCACTGGGTGACCAAACAGCTCTCAGTGGAGAGGAGACCTGAAGTGGGCAGCTCCTTTCTGCAGGCAGGTAGTGCAGATGAGTGTCTGAGTCTGGCTGAGTCCAGGGTTTTTATTGCCTCAGAGTGGAGGAAGTGTGTGTTTACTGGCCTATGGGTGGGCCCAGAAAATACCACTTGATTGGCCAAAGGGATCAAGGAAGTTCTCACTCCTCTGCCACCACTTCACCCAAAACTGACAGCCCTGGTCCCCAGGCTTCAGGCCATCCCTGGCTTGAAGGTGGGTTTTCACTGGGGACATCCCTTCCTGCCAGAAGCACCTCCTGTCACCATCAGCATGCTGTCTGTAGTGCCCAGGCTGTCCATCCCAAGGGGCACCTGCGGGCCCACGCTGAGCCACCCTCAGCCCTCTGGCCTCCCTCCTGTGCTCATTAGTGCCCTAAGTTTCACCTTCAGAAGCAGCTTCCAGAGGGGGCCAAGGCAGCCAGGGTCTGGCATGTCAGCGCTGCCCCGAGTGTGCACATACCTGTCCTGGTTGCAACATTGCCCAGGCTCGGCTATCAGGACATGTCCACAACTTTGCTCCACAGTGGAGCAGACATGGAGAGCAGGGAGAGGTCAGGGAGTGGAAACAGGTACTTTAAGCTTCAGCTTCAAGGGGGCTTCCCCTACCTGCCTGCCACCACACAGAGAATGCAGAGTGCAGGGATACCTGGGTTTAGAGCTGTGGCTGGGCAGCTGTAGCTGCACCTGGGAGCACGGGCTCCTGCCCCACCAACTTAGTAGGGCACAGGGCTCCTGCTGGGATCACCTGTTCCCAGCCCCCACTGACTTCGCAGAGCCGTAGCCTTGGCCGCACCTCCCTTGCTGCAGCTGGCATCCTCACAGTGGTGGCACCAGATGGGCCACTGTTCTCATCAATAAGAGGTCACAAGATAAACTTTTAAAATTGCTAACTGAATGTATTATTTAGAAATCTGGAGCAAACAACAGAAAAATTTGAAAGTGGTTGCCACTTTTAGACTTAATTTTTAAATGATGAGAATTATTAACTTTGATAAAAATAGAAGAAGAATGTTAAAGTCATCTAGAATAGAAAGAACAGAACATGCAACTTCCACCAAAAAGGTGGGAGAAGGAGAAAAAAAGAAATGGAATCATATGTAGATTTTTTCCAGAAATTCTCTTGTGGTAGTTTTGGTTTGTGAAAAATTATTCCAGTGAACTTAAAGGTGTATATGTTGCCAGGTAAGCATTTCTGCTTAGATGATAAAACTGGTTTTTGTTGTTGTTGTTGTTGTTGTCATTGTTTTTGAAACTCTAACAGTCTGCTTGTATACTAGGACTGTTAATTTGTTAATTTTAATTACTTTTGGTTAAAAGATATTTTTCTTGAAGAAAGCTTTGGAGCAAATAATATCCAAAGTTTAAAAATTTTAGAAGCAATGTTTTTTTTTTTCATGAAAAAAGCAACAGGAAGCAACAATTTTTATATGATGATTCTATGACAATTAAAAAATTATAAAATTGGGCTGGGTACAGTGGCTCATGCCTGTAATCCCAGCATTTTGGGAGGCCGAAGTGGTGGGTCACTTGAGTCCAGGAGTTTGAGACTAGCCTGGGCAACATGGCAAAACCCTGTCTTTACAAAAAGTGCAAAAATTAGCTGGGCATGGTGGCAGACATCTGTAATCCCAGCTACTGGAGAGGCTGAGGCGGGAGAATCACCCGAGCCCGGGAAGGTTGAGGCTGCAGTGTGCTGTGATTGTGCCACTGCATTCCAGCCTGGGCAACAGAGTGAGACCCTGTCTCAAAAAATAATCATAAAATTGGTTTAAAGTTGCATTCCAGGAACACAAAATAATACATGTAGAAGTTATGGTTGACTTTAAATTGTGAACCTAGTTAAGATTTAAAGCTGAAAGAGAGTTGCTAGAATTTGTGTTTTAACTTGTCATAATTTTTAAAACAGGAAACTCTTCAGAATCAAAAGGAAGCATTGGCAGAGCAACACAAGGAAGCGATGGCAGTTTTTAAAAAGCAGGTAATTTCACAGGGATAGACAAACACTACCATTTTAAATATTGCATTTCCTCCCCCTCCCATGAATATTATGGCAAGCTGTTCTCTATAGTCACCAAAGACAAAAAGGAGAACAAGGTATTATGGGAAGTAGGAAATGAATAAAATCATTTTTAATCACAACTGACAATAGAATGTAAAGTAGTAGCATAAATTTGTTGAGGGAAATTGGGAAAACTGTTTTCTTGGAGATGGAGATATATTTTCATCTGTCCTGAATAATTTAGGTGAATGGGATGTGTGTGTTGTTGTTCTTTCTCTCCCCTTTCCTTTCTTTTATTAGAACTTCCTAGGCTCTTGCCTCTTCCATAGTACCCCTTTACCCAAGTAGAGTTATAATGTTATGATCAAAATCTGAGATGCAAGTAGGGAGATGACAAGCATTAGAAGAGATGATTATTATGCACTGCAGCCTCCATAAATATCAATCATCGGTAACTAAGACATAGTAGTAAAAAAATGAGAAAAAAAATCAAATGAATCCTTGTACATACCTTCAGCTCATTTGAATTCTGTAGCTTTTCTTGACTAAAATTTCTCTTCAGTTCCTACTAAGAGAATATTATAATAGTTTGAGAAAATGTGCTCATGTAAAATATCCTCTGAAAGTTTCCTTATCTCTATCTCACATCATTATTTTTTCTTCCTTTTTCCTTTCCTATTTTTATCTTCATCTTTATAATACAAGTGTGTGTAGATGTGTTAATTTTTTTAAGCAAATGACAGACTTTCTTCCTTTAATCTGAGATAGGCCTAACCAAGGTTATGGGAGTTTTAACTGAAGGTTAAGGAAGCAAAAGCCAAAAGTGTAGCATAGTATTCTCTAGGAAAGAGCAAGTCCACATCTCTGCTGTGACAAAGGACTTTGGGCAAGATAAGGATACTCAGATATCTGAAGGGTAGAGGAGAAAGTGCTCTTGGGTTCTTTGTTTTTTTCTTTGTGTTTGTGTGTGCTTTTTAAAAGAAGGGGATCTTGAATGTGAGGAGTGTGAAAAAGGAAATAGGGAAGTTCCAAAGAAAAATTTCATTTCTTGAAAATTTTGCCTAATACCCTTATGTTTCTTAGAATATTTCGTAATTTTCCTTTGGTGTGTGTACTTTAGTTTTCCTGTTTTAAAATGTCATTATTTTTATTTATTTATTTATTTAGAGATAGTCTTGCCCTGTAGCCCAGGCTGGAGTGCAGTAGCATGATCTCAGCTCACTGCAATCTCCAACTCCAGGGCTCAAACGATCCTCCCACCTCCCAAGTAGCTGGGACTACAGGTGCTTAAAAAAATTTTTTTTTAAAAGTTTTTTGTCAAGGAAGTCTCACTACATTGCCCAGGCTGGTCTCAAACTCTTGGGCTCAAGCAATTCTCTTGCCTCAGCTTCCCAAAGTATTGGGATTACAGGCATGAACTACCATGCCTGGCCTTTAAAATGTCATTATTTTTTAAAACAGGTCATAATTTGTTAGGCTGCACATGAGTTAAAAAAATTATTGAACATAAATACTGTCAATGATAATACAAATGATACTGATTTACAAAATTGTACCTTTGGAAAATGATACAAGCTGTGATTTAGGAGTGGATGGCAAAATATTCAGATATTTAAGAAAAATTTCTGGAGGAAAAAAACAAAACTTTCAAAGATAATTGGTGTCTCTAATCAGTGTGATTAAATTGCTAATTTTGAACTGGATGTGGTGGTGTGTGCTCTAGTCTCAGCTACTTGGGAGACCGAGGCGGGAAGATCCCTTGAGCCCTGGAGTTGGAGTATAGCCTGGGCAACATAGCAAGACCTCATCTCAAATAAATAAATAAATAGTTCATTTACTTTAGTGACTGGATTTTTCTCATTTTATATCATTATTATTTATTTTCTGAATCTGAAAATAACATATTCACATTATTTCCATTTCAAACAATATAGATGTGTAAAGTGTTTCTTTAGTCTCAGTGACCAGTATAGATCACTGTTAACAGTGATCCCTTTATTTTAATTTTTAAAATTGTTTATCAGTTGCAGATGAAGATGTGTGCCCTGGAAGAAGAAAAGGTATTTATAATTTTTAAAAAATTTTCTGTCTATTAAAAAGTATTTATTTTTACAAAATAATTTAAAACATAGCTAGATGCCTTTTATTATCCATTGTTTACCGTAAGAGAAAAGAGCATTAGTAACAAACTAATGGAGATGGTTAACTGCTTAAAATCTTAGAAAGGACCCAAGATAATCACGTTACTTCACTTCCATCATTTACAGTTCAGAATATAGAGGCCTAACAAGATTAAATGACTTGCCAAAGGTCTCACTTTGAAGTGGCAAAATTGGGACTAGAACCCAGACTTCTTCAGGCCCCAAATTAATGTTCTTCCCATTCCACTGCAGTGTTTCTATTAACCATGATATGTTTTTAGTGCTTTTTCAATGGAACTACTGTCTTTAAAAAATATGGAAATGACTTGCAACTGGGTGCAGACCAACTGGCAAAGGGGATAAAGCTCCAACAAACCTAGAAATTTATCTGATGCTAAATATTTTCTCTAGCTATTTAATAGTTAATACATTTTTTATTATATCAATGAACATACCATTAATAATAATCACTTATGGTTTATTTTTAGCCAAAGGTCTTCTGTAAAAAATTCTCCCATATTTTTATATTCATTAGATAAATACCACCTGTATCTTATTAATTAGAATATATTTATTCTAGTTGTATGAATTAAATAATTATAAAATGTCTGCAAGTTCTCAGGTAGGATGCTCTACTGATAAAATGATTCGTCATTATAATAAGACATTCTATTTCATGATAATTGTAACCATATAAAGGCCTTATTGTAATTTTATATTTTGAAATCATTAGAAATGTAATTTGTAGTACAGATAGAAGGTTAAAGCCTGTGAAATATTTGGTTTAAAGTAGAGATTTTGGTTCTTTATATATATATATATATATATTTTTTTTTTTTATTTAAGTTCTAGGGTACATGTGCACAACATGCAGGTTTGTTACATATACATACATGTGCCATGTTGGTGTGTTGCACCCATTAACTCGTCATTAACATTAGGTATATCTCCTAATGCTATCCCTCCCCGCTCTCCCCACCCCACAACAGGCCCCAGTGTGTGATGTTCCCCTTCTGTGTCCAAGTGGTCTCATTGTTCAGTTCTCACCTATGAGTAAGAACATGCAGTGTTTGGTTTTTTGTCCTTGCGATAGTTTGCTGAGAATGATGGTTTCCAGCTTCATCCATGCCCCTACAAAGGACATGAACTCATCCTTTTTTATGGCTGCATAGTATTCCATGGTGTATATGTGCCACATTTTCTTAATCCAGTTTATCATTGAGATTTTGGTTCTTGAGCTCTTATATTTTACCCTTTGTATTATTATTTACATTGGAAAGTATTGAAATACAGTTTTTTACTTAAAGGGTTCTTGAGCTCTTATATTTTACCCTTTGTATTATTATTTACATTGGAAAGTATTGAAATACAGTTTTTCACTTAAAGGGAAAATATCAACTTGCTACAGAAATAAAGGAAAAAGAAATAGAAGGATTGAAGGAAACATTAAAAGCACTACAGGTAAAAATAACTACATATTGTTTAAAAAGTAGTTTGGTATTTTAGCATTGTATCAGTAAAATGCCTTTAGATATGTAAGCTACAAAGCAAATCTGACAAAAGTTTATATCTAATATATTACATAATTTAATACTTTTTCCTGAGAGCCTTGTTTTAAATTTAGTTTTGCTTTACCATATTTTATTTTAAAAAGAAATATTAAAATAATTTTTAGTATATCTTATTAATATAGTTAAATAGATACATTTTTAACATTTTATACATAAGGAAAATGAGTAAGGCATATATATTGTGACTGATTTACCCATGGTCCTTAAAAATTAAAATAGCATTGAATTTTTGCTATGTGCTAAGTACTGTGCTTATTTTCTGCAAATACAAAAACTAAGAAAACATTACCTTTGCCCTTAGGTTGTTCATAGTCTCTTAGAGAATACAGAAGTATTTAACTAATGATGATTCATTCAATATATATTGAGGGTCTACTATGTGCAAGCACTTTTCTCAGCATTGAGGATACAGCAATGATAAACAAGACAAAAATCTCTGCCCTTGTGAAGCTTAGTCTAGTGGGGAAGACAAAAAGTAAAATGAAGTAACTAGTGAAATAATGATTGTTGGGAAGACGATATTCATGCCATTTCAAACAGATAACATTAATTACAAAGAGCAAAATATATTTTTACATTAGAATGATCCTGAAGGTCACCACTTTAATCAAGTGATCGAGTCTAGCAATGTTAATAATGAAACAGCTTTTCCGTGGATCCACTGTTATTATGCAATAAGGAGGACCGAACTTCACCGATGTAATTTTCTTGCCAAAAATATTTGAAATCTAATTATGGTGAAAACAATTAGACACAATCACAATGTGCGGCACATTCTATAAGACATCTAGGCTGGACTCAAAAAAACTTCAGTGTTGGCTGGGCGTGGTGGCTCATGCCTGTAATCCTAGCACTTTGGGAGGCCGAGGCGGGTGGATCACGAGGTCAGGAGATCGAGACCATCCTGGCTAACACGGTGAAACCCCATCTCTACTAAAAATAAAAAAAATTAGCGGGGCGTGGTGGCGGGCACCTGTAGTCCCAGCTACTCAGGAGGCTGAGGCGGGAGAATGGCGTGAACCTGGGAAGCGCAGCTTGCAGTGAGCCGAGATCTCACCACTGCACTCCAGCCTGGGCGACAGAGCGAGACTCCGTCTCAAAAAAAAAAATCAGTGTTAAACAAGGAAACAACAGACACTGGGGCCTACTTGAGCGTGGAGGATGGGAGGAAGGTGAGGATCAAAAAAAGACCTATTGGGTTCTGTGCTTATTACCTGGGTGATGAAATCATCTGTACAACCAACCCCCGTGACATGCAATTTACCTATATAACAGACCTGCATATGTACCCCTGAACCTGAAAGTTAAAACCAAAACAAAAAAAACTTCAGTGTCATGAAAAAAGAAAGGGGAGCTACTTTTGATTAAAATAATAAAGATAGACCAAGGTAGCAGATTACTCAAAGTCAGGAGTTGGAGACCAGCCTGGCCAACATGGTGAAACCCCGTCTCTACTAAAAATACAAAAATTAGCCACACATGGTGGCGGGCGCCTCTAGTCCCAGCTGCTCAGGAGGCTGAGGCAGGAGAATCGCTTGAATCTGGGAGGCAGAGGTTGCAGTGAGCGGAGATTACGTCAATGCACTCCAGCCTGGGCGACAGAGCAAGACTCCATCTCAAAAAAAAAAAAAAAGAGGGGAGGAGCCAAGATGGCCGAATAGGAGCAGCTCCGGTCTACAGCTCCCAGCGTGAGCGACGCAGAAGACAGGTGATTTCTGCATTTCCATCTGAGGTACCGGGTTCATCTCACTAGGGAGTGCCAGACAGTGGGTGCAGGCCAGTGGGTGCGCGCACCGTGCGCGAGCCGAAGCAGGGCGAGGCATTGCCTCACCTGGGAAGCGCAAGGGGTCAGGGAGTTCCCTTTCCGAGTCAAAGAAAGGGGTGACGGACGCACTTGGAAAATCGGGTCACTCCCACCCGAATATCGCGCTTTTCAGACCGGCTTAAAAAACGGCGCACCACGAGACTATATCCCACACCTGGCTCGGAGGGTCCTACGCCCACGGAGTCTCGCTGATTGCTAGCACAGCAGTCTGAGATCAAACTGCAAGGCGGCAGCGAGGCTGGGGGAGGGGCGCCCGCCATTGCCCAGGCTTGCTTAGGTAAACAAAGCAGCCGGGAAGCTCGAACTGGGTGGAGCCCACCACAGCTCAAGGAGGCTTGCCTGTCTCTGTAGGCTCCACCTCTGGGGGCAGGGCACAGACAAACAAAAAGACAGCAGTAACCTCTGCAGACTTAAATGTCCCTGTCTGACAGCTTTGAAGAGAGCAGTGGTTCTCCCAGCACGCAGCTGGAGATCTGAGAACGGGCAGACTGCCTCCTCAAGTGGGTCCCTGACCCCTGACCCCCGAGCAGCCCAACTGGGAGGCACCCCCAAGCAGGGGCACACTGACACCTCACACGGCAGGGTATTCCAACAGACCTGCAGCTGAGGGTCCTGTCTGTTAGAAGGAAAACTAACAAACAGAAAGGACATCCACACCAAAAACCCATCTGTACATCACCATCATCAAAGACCAAAAGTAGATAAAACCACAAAGATGGGGAAAAAACAGAACAGAAAAACTGGAAACTCTAAAACGCAGAGCACCTCTCCTCCTCCAAAGGAACGCAGTTCCTCACCAGCAACGGAACAAAGCTGGATGGAGAATGATTTTGACGAGCTGAGAGAAGAAGGCCTCAGACGATCAAATTACTCTGAGCTACGGGAGGACATTCAAACCAAAGGCAAAGAAGTTGAAAACGTTGAAAAAAATTTAGAAGAATGTATAACTAGAATAACCAATACAGAGAAGTGCTTAAAGGAGCTGATGGAGCTGAAAACCAAGGCTCGAGAACTACGTGAAGAATGCAGAAGCCTCAGGAGCCGATGCGGTCAACTGGAAGAAAGGGTATCAGCAATGGAAGATGAAATGAATGAAATGAAGCGAGAAGGGAAGTCTAGAGAAAAAAGAATAAAAAGAAATGAGCAAAGCCTCCAAGAAATATGGGACTATGTGAAAAGACCAAATCTATGTCTGATTGGTGTACCTGAAAGTGATGCGGAGAATGGAACCAAGTTGGAAAACACTCTGCAGGATATTATTCAGGAGAACTTCCCCAATCTAGCAAGGCAGGCCAACATTCAGATTCAGGAAATACAGAGAACGCCACAAAGATACTCCTCGAGAAGAGCAACTCCAAGACACATAATTGTCAGATTCACCAAAGTTGAAATGAAGGAAAAAATCTTAAGGGCAGCCAGAGAGAAAGGTCAGGTTACCCTCAAAGGGAAGCCCATCAGACTAACAGCGGATTTCTCGGCAGAAACCCTACAAGCCAGAAGAGAGTGGGGGCCAATATTCAACATTCTTAAAAAAAAGAATTTTCAACCCAGAATTTCATATCCAGCCAAACTAAGCTTCATAAGTGAAGGAGGAATAAAATACTTTACAGACAAGCAAATGCTGAGAGATTTTGTCACCACCAGGCCTGCCCTAAAAGAGCTCCTGAAGGAAGCGCTAAACATGGAAAGGAACAACTGGTACCAGCCGCTGCAAAATCATGCCAAAATGTAAAGACCATCGAGACTAGGAAGAAACTGCATCAACTAATGAGCAAAATCACCAGCTAACATCATAATGACAGGATCAAATTCACATATAACAATATTAACTTTAAATGTAAATGGACTAAATTCTCCAATTAAAAGACACAGACTGGCAAGTTGGATAAAGAGTCAAGACCCATCAGTGTGCTGTATTCAGGAAACCCATCTCACATGCAGAGACACACATAGGCTCAAAATAAAAGGATGGAGGAAGATCTACCAAGCAAATGGAAAACAAAAAAAGGCAGGGGTTGCAATCCTAGTCTCTGATGAAACAGACTTTAAACCAACAAAGATCAAAAGAGACAAAGAAGGCCATTACATAATGGTAAAGGGATCAATTCAACAAGAGGAGCTAACTATCCTAAATATATATGCACCCAATACAGGAGCACCCAGATTCATAAAGCAAGTCCTGAGTGACCTACAAAGAGACTTAGACTCCCACACATTAATAATGGGAGACTTTAACACCCCACTGTCAACATTAGACAGATCAACGAGACAGAAAGTCAACAAGGATACCCAGGAATTGAACTCAGCTCTGCACCAAGCGGACCTAATAGACATCTACAGAACTCTCCACCCCAAATCAGCAGAATATACATTTTTTTCAGTACCACACCACACCTATTCCAAAATTGACCACATAGTTGGAAGTAAAGCTCTCCTCAGCAAATGTAAAAGAATAGAAATTATAACAAACTATCTCTCAGACCACAGTGCAATCAAACTAGAACTCAGGATTAAAAATCTCACTCAAAGCCGCTCAACTACATGGAAACTGAACAACCTGCTCCTGAATGACTACTGGGTACATAACGAAATGAAGGCAGAAATAAAGATGTTCTTTGAAACCAACGAGAACAAAGACACAACATACCAGAATCTCTGGGATGCATTCAAAGCAGTGTGTAGAGGGAAATTTATAGCACTAAATGCCCACAAGAGAAAGCAGGAAAGATCCAAAATTGACACCCTAACATCACAATTAAAAGAACTAGAAAAGCAAGAGCAAACACATTCAAAAGCTAGCAGAAGGCAAGAAATAACTAAAATCAGAGCAGAACTGAAGGAAATAGAGACACAAAAAACCCTTCAAAAAATCAATGAATCCAGGAGCTGGTTTTTTGAAAGGATCAACAAAATTGATAGACCGCTAGCAAGACTAATAAAGAAAAAAAGAGAGAAGAATCAAATAGACACAATAAAAAATGATAAAGGGGATATCACCACCGATCCCACAGAAATACAAACTACCATCAGAGAATACTACAAACACCTCTACGCAAATAAGCTAGAAAATCTAGAAGAAATGGATACATTCCTCGAGACATACACTCTCCCAAGCTAAACCAGGAAGAAGTTGAATCTCTGAATAGACCAATAACAGGAGCTGAAATTGTGGCAATAATCAATAGTTTACCAATCAAAAAGAGTCCAGGACCAGATGGATTCACAGCCAAATTCTACCAGAGGTACAAGGAGGAACTGGTACCATTCCTTCTGAAACTATTCCAATCAATAGAAAAAGAGGGAATCCTCCCTAACTCATTTTATGAGGCCAGCATCATTCTGATACCAAAGCCTGGCAGAGACACAACCAAAAAAGAATTTTAGACCAATATCCTTGATGAACATTGATGCAAAAATCCTCAATAAAATACTGGCAAACCGAATCCAGCAGCACATCAAAAAGCTTATCCACCATGATCAAGTGGGCTTCATCCCTGGAATGCAAGGCTGGTTCAATATACGCAAATCAATAAATGTAATCCAGCATATAAACAGAGCCAAAGACAAAAACCACATGATTATCTCAATAGATGCAGAAAAAGCCTTTGACAAAATTCAACAACCCTTCATGCTAAAAACTCTCAATAAATTAGGTATTGATGGGACGTATTTCAAAATAATAAGAGCTATCTATGACAAACCCACAGCCAATATCACACTGAATGGGCAAAAACTGGAAGCATTCCCTTTGAAAACTGGCACAAGACAGGGATGCCCTATCTCACCGCTCCTATTCAACATAGTGTTGGAAGTTCTGGCCAGGGCAATCAGGCAGGAGAAGGAAATAAAGGGTATTCAATTAGGAAAAGAGGAAGTCAAATTGTCCCTGTTTGCAGACGACATGATTGTATATCTAGAAAACCCCATTGTCTCAGCCCAAAATCTCCTTAAGCTGATAAGCAACTTCAGCAAAGTCTCAGGATACAAAATCAATGTACAAAAATCACAAGCATTCTTATACACCAACAACAGACAAACAGAGAGCCAAATCATGAGTGAACTCCCATTCACAGTTGCTTCAAAGAGAATAAAATACCTAGGAATCCAACTTACAAGGGATGTGAAGGACCTCTTCAAGGAGAACTACAAACCACTGCTCAAGGAAATAAAAGAGGATACAAACAAATGGAAGAACATTCCATGCTCATGGGTAGGAAGAATCAATATCGTGAAAATGGCCATACTGCCCAAGGTCATTTACAGATTCAATGCCATCCCCATCAAGCTACCAATGACTTTCTTCACAGAATTGGAAAAAACTACTTTAAAGTTCATATGGAACCAAAAAAGAGCCCGCATCGCCAAGTCAATCCTAAGCCAAAAGAACAAAGCTGGAGGCATCACACTACCTGACTTCAAACTATACTACAAGGCTACAGTAACCAAAACAGCATGGTACTGGTACCAAAACAGAGATATAGATCAATGGAACAGAACAGAGCCCTCAGAAATAACGCCACATACCTACAACTATCTGATCTTTGACAAACCTGAGAAAAACAAGCAATGGGGAAAGGATTCCCTATTTAATAAATGGTGCTGGGAAAACTGGCTAGCCATATGTAGAAAGCTGAAACTGGATCCCTTCCTTACACCTTATACAAAAATCAATTCAAGATGGATTAAAGATTTAAACGTTAGACCTAAAACCATAAAAACCCTAGAAGAAAACCTAGGCATTACCATTCAGGACATAGGCGTGGGCAAGGACTTCGTGTCCAAAACACCAAAAGCAATGGCAACAAAAGCCAAAATTGACAAATGGGATCTAATTAAACTAAAGAGCTTCTGCACAGCAAAAGAAACTACCATCAGAGTGAACAGGCAACCTACAACATGGGAGAAAATTTTCGCAACCTACTCATCTGACAAAGGGCTAATATCCAGAATCTACAATGAACTCAAACAAATTTACAAGAAAAAAACAAACAACCCCATCAAAAAGTGGGCAAAAGACATGAACAGACACTTCTCAAAAGAAGACATTTATGCAGCCAAAAAACACATGAAAAAATGCTCATCATCCCTGGCCATCAGAGAAATGCAAATCAAAACCACTATGAGATATCATCTCACACCAGTTAGAATGGCAATCATTAAAAAGTCAGGAAACAACAGGTGCTGGAGAGGATGTGGAGAAATAGGAACACTTTTACACTGTTGGTGGGACTGTAAACTAGTTCAACCATTGTGGAAGTCAGTGTGGCGATTCCTCAGGGATCTAGAACTAGAAATACCATTTGACCCAGCCATCCCATTACTGGGTATATACCCAAAGGACTATAAATCATGCTGCTATAAAGACACATGCACACGTATGTTTATTGTGGCATTATTCACAATAGCAAAGACTTGGAACCAACCCAAATGTCCAACAATGATAGACTGGATTAAGAAAATGTGGCGCATATACACCATGGAATACTATGCAGCCATAAAAAATGATGAGTTCATGTCCTTTGTAGGGACATGGATGAAATTGGAAACCATCATTCTCAGTAAAGTATCGCAAGAACAAAAAACCAAACACCGCATATTCTCACTCATAGGTGGGAATTGAACAATGAGATCACATGGACGCAGGAAGGGGAATATCACCCTCTGGGGACCTTTGTGGGGTGGGGGGAGGGATAGCATTGGGAGATATACCTAATGCTAGATGACGAGTTAGTGGGTGCAGCGCACCAGCATGGCACATGTATACATATGTAACTAACCTGCACAATGTGCACATGTACCCTAAAACTTAAAGTATAATAAAAAAAAAAAAGAATAAACAGATATAACAACCAAGTGCTGTAATATGTGAACTTTCATTGGATCCTGGGTCAAGAATAAAACCAGCCATAAAAAATTGGAGAGGACAATTGGGATATTTGAATATGACCATATATTAGATTATGTTATTGAATTATTATACTAGGTATAATAATATAATGATATCATAGGTATAATATTATGATCATATGAAAGAAAGTTCTTATTCTTAGAAAATGTATGATGAAGTATTTAGGGTGAATCACCTATTAGCTGCAACTTACTTTCAGATAGTTCAGAAAAAAACAAAAAGTATGTGTATGTATAAACACAAAGAAAAGTATGGAAAAATGTTAACATACATCCTAGGCTAGGTGTGGTGGCTCACGCTTGTAATCCCAGCACTTTGGGAGGCTGAGACTGGAGGATTGTGTAAACCCATGAGTTCGAGACCAGCCTGGGCAACATAGGGAGATCCCGTGTCTATAAAAAACTGAAAAAAAAAAAATTAGCTGGGTGTGGTGGTGAGTACCTGTAGTCTTAGCTCCTCAGGAGGCTGAGGTGGAAGAATTGCTTGAGCCCACAAGGTCGAGGCTGCTGTGAGCCATGATCAGGCCACTACACTGTTTCAAAAAAAAAAAAAAAAAATCCTTGTGTTTTTTATCAACAAAAAAGTAGTGATCAGAAACTCTAGGGAAAACATAACTGTATGAGAAAGATATAAAGCAAGTTAAAATTTGGGATGGTTCTGAGCAATTGATGGAGTATAAGAAGAGAAGAGGCCGGGCATGGTGGCTCATGCCTGTAATCCCAGCATTTTGGGCGGATGGATTGCTTGAGCCCAGGAGTTCAAGACCAGCCTGGGCAACATGGCAAAACCGCGTCTGTACAAAAAATATATATATGCAAAAATTAGCCAGATATGGTGGTGCATGCCTGTAGCTCCAGGCTACACGGGAGGCTGAGGTAGGAGAATCGCTTGAACCCAGAAGGTTGAGGCTGCAATGAGCTGTGATTGCGCCACTGCACTCCAGCCTGGGTGACAGAGTGAGACCCTGTCTCAAAAAAAAAAAAAAGATATTTAGGTCTTGACCATAATAAAAAAAAAAGAAGATACTCAGGTCCTGATCATAATAAAATAGTTATTCAAGTAGCACACTGGACCTATATAGAAGGAAACGTTGTATTAGTACCCTGTTAGACTCATGCATTAAATGATACCTATATTGATTGTAATAATGTAAACACTGTTGGTTTCCATTTTTAGAATTAACCTATAAATGAAGCATGGAAAACTTAATTGTGGTTACCAAATAAGACTTAAAATGTTATTAAGTTTGTTAATACAAAAATAATGATGAAGCAAGAAGTTGAGGTTGATAATCCAGCAATAATCTTTCAAGCTGATGAAACAAGAAATAAAGGTCCAAGTTTACTATTTGAAGTTTATATAGGTATAAAATTTAGTGATTCTAACCATACCTCACATATCCAGGTTAAAATGATACTAGTAGCTAAACGTTTTTTCTTACGATTTGGAAAAATTAAAAATAAAATTTTATAATTGAGAAAACAGAAATGACCATTGTAGCTCATGTAAAAACTCCTCTGTTTTCTTTTATTTTTTCAAGTTTCAATTTTCTTATGTTTTTAAATCTGGGACTAGTTAAAAACAAACAAACAAACAAAAAAAAACTTAAACGCTTACTTCAGCCCAGGTTTTTTTTTTTTGTTTTTTGTTTTTTTTTTTACAACCAAACTAAAAATTACTACACGGGAACATCAATGCAACAAACAAGGAAAGTTTTTAAACTCAAGCCACACACTTATAGTTAATAATCACAGTAAGGGACATTGCCAAAGAGCAACTGATGCCTCAGTGAAGTTTGAAAGAAACTCTACCTACTGTGAAGGCAGAGAAGAAAGAGGCAATCAATTCTGCTTCAAAGAAATCTGCATAGAAATGGAAAATGCTAACGCGTTTACCACAAGTGAAACTGCAAAGCCTCAACACATTCAACTCACTCCACAGAGCACCAAATGTTAAATTAGAGCCAAGGTAGGACTGAACATTTAATTTCCAGCTATGCAACTTGCCAAGCACAACAGTTCAGGTGTGGAAACCAGCTGTAGGCAAGCTCTTTTTTTTTTTTCTGAGATGGAGTCTCGCTGTGTTGCCCAGGCTGGAGTGCAGTGGCGCAATCTCGGCTCATTGCAACTTCTACCTCCTGGGTTCAGGCGATTCTCCTGCCTCAGCCTCCTGTGTAGGTGGGATTACAGGCGCATGCCACCATGCCAAGCTAATTTTTGTATTTTTAGGAGAGACGGGGTTTTGCCACGTTGGCCAGCCTGGTCTTGAACTCCTAACCTCTAGTGATCCACCCACCTTGGCTTCCCAAAGTGCTGGGATTACAGGCGTGAGCCACCACACCCAGACAGCAAGCTCTTTTAAAAACATTATACACCATAAATTCTAAAACAGAACACTTCTGTGTTACTGTTTGAGTTTCAGAAGGGTACCACAAGGCATCAGGGTCTTCGAAAGTCACTTACGGCAACAGTTGCATCTTCCCAGCCTTGGTAGCCCCCTTTCACCATTCTCTAGCCTCTGGACACACTGCAGCACACCACTTTGTAGAATGACTTCTGACATTAAATCCAGTCATGGCCTTAGTGACATGAGGCACCTAATTTTTTTTTACAGTCTCTTGAACTGGACATACTTATATCTTTTGCCTAATTTTTTTTCTTGGTGTATCTTGAAAAATACTACATTTTTTTCCTACTAAAAGGTTGTCAGTAAGAGAATTTGTTCATCTTGCTTAAGTACTTTGTTCTTTTAACATTCCTTCTTAAATTGTTTTGTTGTCATTCATACATATTTAATTATCTGGATAATATAGAAAGTATATTTTTAATTGTTTATTTTTTTATTATACTTTAAGTTCTAAGGTACATGTGCACAATGTGCAGGTTTGTTACACAGGTAAACGTGTGCCACGTTGGTTTGCTGCACCCATTAACTCATCATGTAAACTGGGTATTTCTCCTAATGCTATTCCTCCCCCAGGAAGGAAGAGCATGGAATGTTCTTCCATTTGTTTGTGTCCTCTTTTATTTCGTTGAGCAGTGGTTTGTAGTTCTCCTTGAAGAGGTCCTCCACATCCCCTGTAAGTTGGATTCCTAGGTATTTTATTCTCTTTGTAGCAGTTGTGAATGGGAGTTCACTCATGATTTGGCTCTCTGTTTGTCTGTTATTGGTGTATAGGAATGCTTGTGATTTTTGCACATTGATTTTGTATCCTGAGACTTTGCTGAAGTTGCTTATCAGCTTAAGGAGATTTTGGGCTGAGACGATGGGGTTTTCTAAATACACAATCATGTCATCTGGAAACAGGGACAATTTGACTTCCTCTTTTCCTAATTGAATACCCTTTATTTCTTTCTCTTGCCTGATTGCCCTGGCCAGAACTTCTAACACTATGTTGAATAGGAATGGTGAAAGAGGGCATCCCTGTCTTGTGCCAGTTTTCAAAGGGAATGCTTCCAGTTTTTGCCCATTCAGTATGATATTGGCTGTGGGTTTGTCATAAATAGCTTTTATTATTTTGAGATGCGTTCCATCAGTACCTAGTTTATTGAGAGTTTTTAGCATGAAGGGCTGTTGAATTTTGTCGAAGGCCTTTTCTGCATCTATTGAGATAATCATGTGGTTTTTGTCATTGGTTCTGTTTATGTGATGGATTACGTTTACTGATTTGCATATGTTGAACCAGCCTTGCATCCCAGGGATGAAGCCGACTTGATCGTGGTGGATAAGCTTTTTGATGTGCTGCTGGATTTGGTTTGCCAGTATTTTATTGAGGATTTTTGCATCGATGTTCATCAGGGATATCCGTCTAAAATTCTCTCTTTTTGTTGTGCCTTTGCCAGGCTTTGGTATCAGGATGATGCTGGCCTCATAAAATGAATTAGGGATGATTCCCTATAGAGAGTATTTTCAAAGCAAAAGAAATTCCTTTATATGGCTGACTTTCTATGCAAGAGGCATAAGGATTTATTTTGCCTTATTCAACCCAGAA
Source organism: Gorilla gorilla gorilla (assembly GCF_029281585.2). Lineage (NCBI taxonomy): Eukaryota > Metazoa > Chordata > Mammalia > Primates > Hominidae > Gorilla > Gorilla gorilla. Next base: position 39,038,079 of record NC_073233.2, on the reverse strand, counting down.
CATAGTACAGGTAGATGTATAAGGTACCTCATGGTCTGCTGAACATGATACATGAATAGAGTAGAGCAATGAAGATACTTGTGATTTCTCCCAACCCCCCAAGTTGAAACTTAAATAAAATTTCTGTTCAGTTAAGGATCTGATATAAATCCACTAGGCAAGGAAACCTGTTAACCACCGTGTAGCAACTTCCCTCCCTCCTTTAGTTTGCTAGTTACTTACTTCTCTTTCTCCCTTTTTCCTTTCATAAGATCATACTCTGGTATGTGCTAGGCACAGGAATAAGAAACCAGATAGTGCCCTCTCTTATGGAGCTCATAGTCAAGAGACTCTACTTAACTGAATTCCAACACAGAACACAAAAACCATATTCCAAAAAGACCAACTAATTTAGCTTTAGTGAATTCTTTCAATGTGTTCCATTTCTATTTAAACATAGTACCTTGTTAGTTCATTTCAAAGGGATGGGCTTGGAGCAGGGCAACCTTCCTACATCTAAATTACCTGACAAGCAAAACTTTGCTTATGAAAACAGTATGCTTAGAGGGCTTAATAAAGATACTTTGCTGATTGTCCTGTAGATTTTAAGTAAACTATTTCTATTAATGACTTATTACATAGTCCTGTGGTAAGACGCTTTCTTTCTCAGCTTCAGTTTTCCTTTAGGTAAAATGAAGAAATTGAATTCCATTAGCATTTCCAAAACAAGACCATTTTGTAAAACAGTGTCTGCATTCTCTACCCTGGATAATAGGAGTGAGGAAGTGGAGGAGAGAGTTTCATTCACGCTCTTAGAAGAGGCATGAATAAAGAGAGGATAGGTAGATGTCGTAAAACCCAGATTGGGAGTAATGGGATAGATGATCTCTAAGATGTTCAGCTCCAAAGCTCTATTTTATTACTTTATTTCATTAAATTTAAACTTACTTAATTTTATATATTATACTAATTCCTCTTATAGAACCGAAGGGATATTTAATATATAACATGTTATTTCTAGTTTTGAAGCCTAATTTTATTAGGCCATACCTAATCACATGGACAAAAGGAAATTAGATTTCTGGAGCTTTGAGTTTATACATTTATGCATGAGGAATTCTTAGATATTTGGGTAATTTTATAGTCTGGAGAAAGATAGAAGGAAATGTAGTAAAAAAGCAAAGTTCTGAAAGTTGAGAAGGTGAAAAATGCATCCTTCTCAACAAATGGTGCAGGAACAGCTAGATATCCATATGAAAAAAATGAATCTAGACACAGATTTACACAAAATTTAACTCAAAATGGATCACAGACCAAAATGTAAAACACAAAGCTAAAAAACTCCTAGAAGATAACATAGGAGAAAATCTAGATGACCATGGGTTTGCTGATGGCTTTTTTTTTTTTTTTTTTTTTTTTTGTGAGACGGAGTCTTGCTCTGTTGCCCAGGCTGGAGTGCAGTGGCGCTATCTTGGCTCACTGCAAGCTCCACCTCCTGGGTTCACGCCATTCTCCTGCCTCAGCCTCCCAAGTAGCTGGGACTACAGGCGCCTGCCACCACGCCCGGCTAATTTTTTGTATTTTTAGTAGAGACAGGGTTTCACCATGTTAGCCAGGATGGTCTCCATGTCCTAACCTCGTGATCCGCCCACCTCGGCCTCCCAAAGTGCTAGGATTACAGGCGTGAGCCACTGTGCCCGGCTGACTTTTTTGATACAACACGAAAAGCATGATTTCTGAAAGAGTTGATAAGCTGGACTTCATTAAAATTAAAAACTTTAGCTACTCTGTGGCTTGTCAAGAGAATGAAAAGACAAGCCACAGAGTAGGAGAAAACATTTGCAAAAGACACCTCTGACAAAGGACAGCTATCCAAAATAACAAAGACCTCTTAAAACTGAACAATAAGAAAACAATCTGATTTTAAAATGGGCCAAAGATCTTAACAGACATCTCACCAAAGAAGATATACATACAGATGGCATATAAGTTTATGAAAAGACGTGCCACATCATGTGTCATCAGGGAAATACAAATTAAAACAACAAAGATACACTACTCACCAACTATATGACATTCTGGGAAAGGTAAAATGATGGAGGCATTAAAAATAAGTGGTTGTGGCCAGGCGCAGTGGCTCACACCTGTAATCTCAGCACTTTGGGAGGCTGAGGCAGGCAGATCACCAGAGGTCAGGAGTTCGAGACCAGCCTGGCCAACATGGTGAAACCCTATCTGTACTGAAAATACAAAAATTTGATGGGGTGTGGTGGCAGGTGCCTGTAGCCCCAACTACTTGGGAGGCTGAGGCAGGAGAATCGCTTGAAGCTGGGAGGTGGAGGTTGCAGTGAGCCGAGATCACACCATTGCACTCCAGCCTGGGGGACAAGAGCGAGACTCGTCTTGGAAAAAAAAAAAAAAGTGGTTGCCAGGGGTTGAAGGAGGGAGAGATAAAAAGACAGAGTACAGAAGTTCTTTAGGGCAGTAAAAATACTCTATATGATAGTCTAATGGTGGACACATGTCATATACTTGTCCAAACCCATAGAATGTACAATACCAAGAGTGAATTCCAATGTAAGCTGTGAACTTTGGGTGATAACGATGTCAGTGTAGGTTCATTAATTGTAACAAATGTACCTGTATTAGTCCATCCTCACATTGCTATAAAGAGCTACCTGAGACTGGGTAATTTATGAACAAAAGAGGTTTAATTAACTTACAGTTCTGCAGGCTGTATAGGAAGCTTGACTGGGAGGCCTCAGGAAACTTAAAATCATGGCGGGCGGGGAAGTAAGCATGTCTTACCATGGCAGAGCAGGAGACAGAGACTGCTAAGGGGGAAAGTGCTACACACTTTTAAACAATCAGATCTCATGAGAATTCCGTCATGAGGCAGCACTAGGGGGACGGTGCTAACCATTAGAAACTGCCCCCATTATCCAGTCACCTCCCACCAGGCCCCTCCTCCAACAACGTGGGGATTACAATTTGACATGAGATTTGGGTGGGGACACAGAGCCAAACCATATCAGTACCCCTCTGGTGGGGAATGTTAATAATTGGGGGTTATGTATGTGTGGGGCAGGGAGTATATGGTATATCTCTTTACCTTCCTCTGGATTTTGCTGTGAACCTAAATCTTCTCTAAAAAATTCTTTTAAAAATCATTCTCAGTCCTACAGCTTTCTAAATTGAATTACAATAATTTTTATTACTAAAATATTTGTGTGTTTTCTTTTCTTATAATTTAAGAGTTATTTTGTGACATGAAAATTAATATATTTTTTGGGAACAATTTAAGTCATTATCACTTCAAATATTACCTTCCCCAACGAGTCTTTATATTTTCTCCTTTCAAACTCCTAAGAAGATATATTTTGAATCTTCTCATTTATCCTCCATGTCTCTATACCTTATACACTTTCTATTTCTTTATGCCTGTGAGCATCTTATATAATTTTCTTTCTTTTTGAGATGGAGTCTTGCTCTGTCATCCAGGCTGGAGTGCAGTGGCACGATCTTGGCTCACTGCAAGCTCCGCCTCCTGGGTTCATGCCATTCTCCTGCCTCAGCCTCCCGAGCAGCTTGGACCACAGGTGCCCGCCACCACGCCCGGCTAATTTTTTGTATTTTTAGTAGAGACGGGGTTTCACCATGCTAGCCAGGATGGTCTCGATCTCCTGACCTCGTGATCCGCCCACCTCAGCCTCCCAAAGTGCTGGGATTACAGCCGTGAGTAATTTTCTTAGATATATCTTTTAGTTCACTAATTCTTCAACTATGTTTTATCTGCCATATAACTTATGTTTTAAGTTTTTTATTTAAAATGACCTTTTTCTTTTATAGATGTTCTATTTGGTGCTTTTAAAAATCTGCCTTTTTCTAGTGTCTTATATTTTTTTCATATTTCTTATTTATCTTTTATGTCTCTAATCATTAAAATATTTTTAATAATATCTTTGAGATTCTTCTGTTATTTTTAATTATTGGTGTATACAAGTCTTCCTGTTTGCAGTGGCTACCAGCTAATGCTCCTTCATTGTAAATCTTCCTTTTTAATGTGGTTCACACATTTTAAATTGTGAGCCCCTCTTTAGTGGAGGCTGTATTTTTCTGATGAACTTGTGGAATTCTTCCTACAGAACCCCTTTGCATTTGCTTCTGTTCTGAGCCTCAAGGGTTTCACAGAACAGTTTCTGGTTGTTACCTTAATTTATCATCTAGGATGTACATACCATGCAGGGAGTATATATTATTATTAGGACTTTATACCCTTTTGTACTCCAAGTTAGGTTTTTCTGTTTCTCATGGAGTAATTTTTGGTTTTGGACCAGTGATCTAGGCAAAGACATTTTTTTGTGTTGGTAGGTTAAGTTCTTCTAGTCTTCCTTTCTTGGAATTAGCTGTTCTTCTAGATTCCTTTCTCTATACCAGTGTGCTAGATCCCTTGGCTTTGTGCCCACATGGATATTAAAACCCTGACTTTGCCATGACAGCCTATATCTGTATGTAGGGGTTTCTGGATTACCAAAGCATCACCTTGCATACTTACAACTCTGACTATGGGTTTTCTGTCTTATTTTTGATGTCTGACAATTTCCTTATCTTTTCTTTTGAACTTCAGCTGTATGTTAACTTTTTTTTATTGATGCTATATATTTTTCAAACATTTCATATTAGTTCATTCCACAATGTTTTTAAGAATCACTTAAGTTTTTTTCTTTTGAAAGTATCATCAACTTTTAGAGATATTGGAACTACAATACAAAGAACTTATTTTCCTGAATGATTTTAGAATAATTTGCCAAGCTGATGCTCTATCATCTCATTACCATAGTATGTCGTTCTTACAATCAGGGACATTCTCCTGTAAAACCATGACACAGCAATCAAAATCAGGAAGTTAACATTGGTACATAACTGGAATGTTCAGGACTCATTCAGTTTCACCAATTGTCCCATTAAAGTATTTTTATAACAAAAGGATCTAGTTTAGAATCCTATGTTTGTATTTAGTTGTCATAGCTCTTTAATCTCTTTCAGTCTGGAAGACTTTCCTAGTCTTTGGTTGATTTTTATAACTTTGACACTCTTGAAGATTACAGACCATTATTTTGTAGAACGTTCCTCAGTTTCTGTTTGTACAATGTTTCCTCATGGTTAGATTCAGTTTATGTATCTCTGGAAGGAATATCACAGAGGTAATGCCATATTCTTCTTATTGAATCCCATCAGATAGTTCAATTTGTTTTATTATTGGCGATGTTCACTCTGATAATTTGACTAAGGTAGTATCTGACAAGTTTCTCCACTGTAAAGTTAATCTTTTCTCCTTTGTAAGCGTGTTTTGTGAAGAGAACTTTGAAACTATGTAAATACGTCATTTCTCACCAAACTTTTAATATATTTATTTATATCAATATAGACTCATAGTTTCCTGTTTTGTACAATGGATTAAAATATTTGACTATCATTTATTTTTATCAAATTATTCTTGGTTTGGCCAGTGGGAGTCCATTCAAGCTGGTTGCTGAGTATTTTTTGACATGTCTTCATCATTCTTTCAGCATTTTTCTGCTTTCAGATAAAAATAAAATGTACCAGGATCACCTCATACTTTACCTGATCTTGCCCTGGAATAAACCATTTCTCCATGTTACCCTGGTTCATGTTAGTAGAAAAAGGTATATAGAAACCAAGATCTGAGTGCTATTACAATTATTACTGTTGGAGTGTCATTGTTCTCACACCCCCTCAGTGGACACAGCTAGGAAATATATGTATATATTTACATACATATACACATATACTTACAGTTATATGTATTTTTATATCAATCTATGTATGTATATTGAAAACCATTAATTTGCACTGCTGCAAATTACAATCCCAAACTACAAGGATTATTTTAGTTTATTTCCTTTCTGTATTTATACTTTTCTTATCTTACAATGAGAAATCTGACTTTCATTATCACTAAGACGTTGACTTATTTCATAAAACACCCTGTTACATAACCAGTTCACCATTCTGCTGCCCCCTCTTTCCTTATGTGGATGTCCTCCTTTTCCTGCTTGGATTCTGACACCTTCAGCTGGGTTGCCCTTTTGCAGGGTCACCCTCATCACCTTACTTAGTTTCTGACTCCCCACAGTAGACTGCCCTCCCTTACATGGGATAATCCTCTTTTCTCCATTCAGGCCTGTTATTCTGTTCCGGAATGCTCTAGACACAACCCCCTCACCACTTCCTCACGTACCTTATTGTACCTAACCTAATGGACTTCAGAGCTGAACTGTTTAAGAAGAGGAAGGGGTTAAATGTTTTAAGCACGGTATTTGGGGGGCTTTATTCCCAACTAAAATAAATTCAATAAATGGAAAATTAATGGGAAAATAAGATTTTTTTCTCTAAAGCAGTGTGCTTTTCAGTCAGCTTTTCTTATAATTTTCCATAAAGTGAAGGATAACTATAATAGGAAAACATTTGCATTTTATTTTTGAAGCTGCCTTCTATAGTTAATGCATTAGCATCAGTATAGTTTTGTTCTGATATTAGAAGTATGCCTATATGTGATATTAACCAATTTTTAAATAATCAAAATATTAAATATAGCAACTATAAAAATACTGCATGTCAATCCAATTATATTTTCAAATTCATCTATGTGTCAGAAATGCAGCTATGTGGGAGTTTTTTAGTTGGGCAATGCTCTAGAGGTATTGATAAAATATAGCTGTGGACTGTAATTGAGAAAGAATAAAATGCAGAGGTAATAAGGTGTGTGAAGAACGGTGGCCTGAAATAATGTGGTAAATTTGCTCTAGATGTAGTTTATCTTTGACTAATGGTAGCAGATAATAAATTCAGGATTAGAGTAATATATTGTCTTCTGAATTTTGTCTGTTCATTTTTTTCCTCTTATTTTTCTAGATGACCTCAAAACATTTCCCTTTGCATTTGTGCTGAATGCCTTAAAAAGTACTCTGATCTCATCCAGGCTCGTGTCTTTAAAATGGTATCTACATACAGAAGACTTCTAAATGTACATCTCCTAACCCCTAATCCATCCTACATTAACTATTTGCCTTCTCTGCTTGGATCTCTAAAAGACACCTCAAACTTGACATGTTTAAAATTAAGTTTCTAAAATCCCGCCTCCTGAAAACTGGCTTATTTAATCTTTTCCATCCTTGTTAATGACAACTCTCTCTTTCCAGTTACTGGTTTTTTGTTTTTTTTTTTTTTTTTTGGCTTTCCCTCAGAGTGTATCTAGCATCCAACCACTTCTTATTTCATCCACTACTAACATCCGAGTCCTCCTTCATCATCCTCTTTCATCTGGATTATTGCAGTAGCTTATTAAGTGGTTTTTCTTCCCACAAACTCTGTTCCCTTCTAATGTGAATGTAATAGAGTGAGTCTTTAAAAAGCTAAGTCAGGGCCTGGCGCGGTGGCTCACGCCTCTAATCCCAGCACTTTGGGAGGCTGAGGTGGGCAGATCACGAGGTCAAGAGATCGAGACCATCCTGGCTAACATGGTGAAACCCTGTCTCTACTAAAAATATAAAAATTAGCCAGGCGTGGTGGCACACGCCTGTAGTCCCAGCTACTCGGGAGGCTGAGGCAGGAGAATTGCTTGAACCTGGGAGGCAGAGGTTGCAGTGAGCTGAGATCGCGCCACTGCACTCCAACCTGGTGACAGAGCAAGACTCCATCTCAAAAAATAAAAAAAATTAAAAATAAAAAGCTAAGTCAGGCTTTGTCACATTTGTCCTCAGAACTCTGTAGTGGCTTTCCATCTCATTAGTTGTAAAAACCAAATCCATATCACACATAACGAGGTCTACAATGATTTGGGTCCCCTTGCCTTCCCTTGCCCCTCTCTGAACTCTGCTCTTCTTCACCTTGCTTACTCTCTTTCAGCCACATGGACTTCCTTGCTATTCTTTAAACACACTAGGCCTTATTCCACATTAGGGAACTTGCTGAAATATTCTTTCTTACTTCTATCCAGGTTTTTACTTAGAATTTGCTATCTCAGAAAGGAGTTTCCTGACTGTTCTGTGTAATCGTCTTCCCTGATTTATTGTTTTTCTTTAACACCTATCAATATCTAATATACTATATATTTTAACTTATATTGCTGATTTTCTTGCCCAGAATTTAAGCTGGGCAGGAATTTTTTTTTTTCTGGTCCAGTGTTGTACCCCCAATGTCTATATCAATGCTTTACTTACAATAAGCATTCAACATTTATGGAAGAAATAAATCATATACAACCCATCCATTAAAATAAAATAAAATAAAATCAGCTCATTCATGGCAGTAGGCTAAAAAATTTATTTCATAGGAAATGTGTAGTAATTATTGTACTTTTGCTTAAAGTTTAAAAGATATAAGTAGGATTTAAGAAGATGAACACTCATACATGGCTAGTTGGCATTTAACTTGGTCAGCCACAGTATATATATATTTTTTTTGACAGAGTCTCATTCTGTCACTCAGGCTGGGGTGCACTGGCGCAGTCTCAATTCACTGCAACCTCCACCCCCGGGCTCAAGCAATCATCCTGGCCTCAGCCTCCCGAGTAGCTGGGATCACAGGCACACACCAGCGTACCCAGCTAAGTTTCGTTTGTTTGTTTTCAGACTTTCACCATGTTGCCCAGGTTGGTTTTGAACTCCTGGACTCAAGCAATCCACCAGCCTCAGCCTCCTAAAGTGCTGGAATTACAGACATGAGCCACTGCCCTGGCTTTTGTAACAGTTTAAAAGAGGCTATAAAAATTAACAAATCTTAGAAATTCTGCCTCTTGGAACTTATCCTAATAAAAAGAATAACTATAAAAGTCTAGATACAAGCATGTTTATTTCAGAATATTTCATAATAGTAAAAAACTCAATTCAGTAAACCTATAAACATGAGTGATTAGGTAAGTTATGGTAAAGTTAAAAAATGGAATACTGTGTAGCCATTAAAAAGCTATATTGTACATTAATTTGTCACAGAAAAGTGTTTATTATATATTAAGTAAAATAGATTACAAAATAGATGTTTATTATCAGTTTCTACTGGCTCTTTTTTAAAGTATAAATGTATGTTTTTAAAAAACTGGTAGAGTGGGGCATGGTGGCTTATACCTGTAATCTCAGCACTATAAGAGGGCAAGGCCGGAGGATCTCTTGAGCCCAGGAGTTCAAGACCAGCTTGGGCAACATAGTGGGACCCTGTCTCTACAAAAAATTTTAAAAATTAGCCAGGTGTGGTGGCATGTTCCTATAGTACCCAGCTACTTAGGAGGCTGAGGTAGCGGGAGGATTGCTTGAGCCCAGGAGGTTAAGGCTGCAGTGAGCTGTGATCATCCTAGTGTATTCCAGCTTGGGTAACAGTGTGACTCTATCTTAAAAACAAACAAACAAACAAACAAACAAAACCTGGTAGTACCAAAGTGTTAATGACTGTTATCTGTGGATTGTGAGATGATCTGTTTGTTTAAAACAGTTGTTATGCTTGTTCTTTAAAAACTTTTTCTCAGTGAAGGGCTAATATGAAGTAACAAACTCCCCTAGACTGCTCTCTCTATCTCTCTTGCTTTATTTTTGTCTTAGTGGTTATCACTCTCTAACATGCATACCTTTTACTTATATTTGTCAGTCTATCACCACCCCCACTAGAAAGTAAGTTTCTTAAGGGCAGGGACTTTGTTTTGTTCACTGCTATATTCCAGGAGTCTAGGAAAGTATCTAGCATATAGTAGGTGCCATAAATGTGTGTTGGATAAATCAATAATGGTACATAGAAGATAAATGCCACATTTTATAGCACGCACTTTTGATATCAGAGGAATTTGTGTAGATAATTAAAGTATTTTAATGAGATTTTTCCCCCTTATTTTTCAAGGTTTCTAAATACTCTTTACAGAAGAAAGTGAGTGAAATGGTAAGGAAATTACAAAACATATTTTCCCCCATCTGGATTAGTACTTAGGGGGATTAGTGTTTTTGTGAATAAAATGTGACATTTATAGTGAAAAAATTAATTGTTGAAACTGAATATTACTGTCTCCAGTAATATTAAAGGGGATATTTGCAATTTCACATGTTGCATAAATGAATTATTTCACAAATTTATTTCGAGATTACATAGTACTTATACAGGTTGAGCATCCCAAATCTGAAAACTCAAAATTTGAGATGCTTCAAAATTGGAAACTTTTTGAGTGTCAACATGATGCTCTAAGAAAATGCTCATTGGAGTATTTTGGACTTTAGATTTTTGCATTTGAGATGCTTAACCCGTAGGTATAATGCAAATATTCCAAAATCCCAAAATATCTCAAATATGAAACACTTCTGGTCCCAGCATTTCTGATTAGAGATATTCAACCTATATATTTAAAATAAATTTTACACAGTTCCCAAATTATTGTTAGGGTCTTATAGTAAAAACAAATAACAAAACTCTAAAACCTCTTATTTTAATGCTATCTTTTCTAGATATTTATGTAAACATGTAATTATTAATTATAGCCTGAAAAAATTGAAATGTATGAAGTAGTATTTAGGATATAATATTTATCCCTTATCAGTGTACACTTGGGATATGGTACTGATCCTATATTGTTCAACAAGTATTTATTTACTGTGCATTCCTCTTTTCTAGTCTGTTAAAAACTAATGTTTTTGCTTTTTACAGCATAACATTTTAGGGAATATTTACTTTGATATTTTTCCCTTCTAGCTCTATTTTATTCAGAAGGATTTTTTTTCTGTGTTTTTGGTTGAGCAAAATTTTCCTATATCCACTCAAATTGTCAAAGGGCTTTTTGGGTGGGGCTATGCTATTCAGTCTCCATTCTTTGGAGCAGACTGTAAAGCAAGTAAAATTAATTTTTGAGTAAGGCTTATGTATTATATACATGAGAAGTAAGAAATGAACTATCACCCCTTCTGACATTACATAGAAAAACATAAAGTATTTTGCTTCTTGAAATTGTTTGGTGTGTTAGAAAATAAGAGTTACAGAGAGACTGCTAAGCTTGATTGAATAAAAGATGTGAAAATTCTGTTGCTATTCAACTGGAAAGACTAAAAATAATATTGTCAGACTATTTTAAACCATGATTTTAATTAAGAAGCTGAAAAACTAGATTCTGGTTTAGCTTTAAGTACCATGACATTTGTACTGAAAGTCATCTTCAACGCTACAGTGGTTTTACACAAAATATGGTGAAATTGAATAATGTGCCCTTTGACCTGGGAGATAAGGCTACAAGTTAAAGATCAAAGGCAACATAAAATGTGTTTTATTTTATTCCACTTTCAAATTTCATCAAAGAGATACTTACAATCTTTAAAAAAAAAAAACATGGAAACATGTATATACTTATTCTAGTTTTTGGTCACTTCTAAGCTTTTTGTTATTGTGAATTACAACATTTATACTTACTAAAATGATATTTCAGTTATAGTCATAATTTTTCTGACAGTTTAAAGCATTGCATCACTTTTAATTTAAAAAGTTTTATATATTGATATATATTTAATATTTTATATTCATTCTGGCAGAACATTTATATTTTGGATTTAAAAGTTAGAAGTACCCCTTTTTCTAAGCATTCTTACTTATATTCATTTTACATTATTCCTGTTACATTATTATTATATAATTCGGATGACTTGTTCTTTATTCAAAGTGCGGTATAGTATTCAGTAATTCAGTTAATCTTATTTTATTCCAAGCAGTACATTATTCTTTTATGTTATTTGGTTCTATGGGCAAGACGGGAAACAAGATAGCCACTAGTGTGAAGGCACGACTTTGGGGAGCAATAAAGTTAGGGTCCTAAAAGAAATAACTTGAAAAATACTATTAAGAAAATTTCAAGTTTATGAGCTCCTATGGGTAAGTCCTTAACTACTAGTAAGTTTCTGTCTTCTGTGATTCAGTAAGCTGATTTTCTTTTAGAGGTGGTGATATGTTCTGAGATAAATTAACATAATCACAAATCAAACAATTTTTCCATCCCTAAAAGTACCTCCCCTTTGAAAAAATCACGATCATTACCAATTAAAAGGATGCAATAAAAACATGTGAGAGAGAAATCTTAGGACATTACATTCACCATCATTGTGATCTGGTCATTGATACAAATTTTTCCTGCTGTGTTTAGTGATTACTACATAGATGACCATGTTAGGTAATAATTGAATTTATAGGTGTCTGTGTTGTAAAACTGAATAGCTAATACAGCTTAATGAAGGAAGTAAACTTATCAAACCATTGTCATATTGTTTTTCTCTTCTGTATATCATTTTCCTCTAAATAAAAGATTTACAAGAAAGCTTTTTTCTTTATGAAGTTAAAGCAATTTCAATATTGAAAGTTTTGATAGATTAAGAATAACCACATACTTTCTTTCAGAGTAGAATATTTTTAAACTGAAGACTTAATTGGAAGTAACTTCATAATCAGAAATATTATGTATATATGTACACACATATATTAGCAGCATGACTTTAGGTTTTTAAAGTAATCTATGCCTCATATTTGCAACTGAAAAGGTAAGGATATCTTAAGAAAGATGCCATAGGTTTTTGAAAATTGAGTTTTATAACTCCATTGATTTAGTTTGGGTTCATATTGAAGAAATTAGAAGATTAGTTACAAAATTGGAAATGAGTGTGTTAAATTTATATTTTGATTGTTATCTTTTCCTCTAAAATTTACTCTTAACAAACTGATTGTTTTAAGGGAAACTAATTTTATCTCCAGAAGTTTTCAAATCAGTCTCCTTAAGTAAATAGAAAAAGGGAGAAATGTGAAGCTGTGCATTTTATCAGTAAATATATTTCTAAAAAGTTGTGTGTAAATATTTTTACATTATTCCCATTTTAAATGCTTCAAGGCTTTAAAGTAAGCTTTTAGACTACACACATACATATAATCATGGATATGCTATTTTTCCGCTAATCTTGACTTTCATAGATTAGATTTGTTTAAAATGAGGTGTACATGTGTTTAGAAAGCAATGAATGCTGACATTTTTTGTAGACTGTCTTTGCATTTGATAGTAAAACTACATAAAAGAAAAAATAATTTGAGTCGATTCATGCAGATAGAAAAACCAAACAATATGTACTTAACTATTTCTTAATCATCTCAATAAAATAGCCTTATAATACATTAAAGTTTTAATAGTAAAAATCAATTTATTTGTATTCTTTAAAATATTCTTACATCTTTAAAGTGTTATTACCACTTACTTTTTGTTGTTGCTTTTCAGAGAATTTAAACCATTTGTTGATAGTCATGAAATTAGTGGCAAACTGGACAGTGGACCTCTTCATCTCATTTTCAAAACTAAATCAGGGTAGTAAACTACGTTCATATAGGCATATATGGGTTAATAAGCTGTAGGTGCCTATGTGATTTAGAAGTCTTAATGTTATATATCATGGCCATTGAATAGGCTAATGTGTTTGAAAATCAGAATTATGTCATGCAAACAAATGCAATGAAACTGCATTTTCATTAAATTCAATTTTTGCCCCAAAGAATGTTGGAAGAGTGTATCAGAAATTACTCTAATGTATATAAAGCTCTATGCATGAAATCTCCTTTGATCTTTGCTACATTTTTAGTTAACAGAATTGTTAACCTTTGTAGGCATTGACTACCTATTTTATTTATCACTTTTTAGCCGAAAGGTTAAGAAAGCTTTTGTGGGATCATGTATTATGCAGTAGAGAGTATTCTATTGAAGGCTACATAAATATTGATTAGAATCAAAAATCAAAACTTCCTTGAATTGGCTGGGCACAGTGGCTCACACCTGTAATCCTAGCACTTTGGGAGGCCAAGGCGGGTGGATTGCCTGGGTTCAGGAGTTCGAGGCCAGCCTGGGCAACACAGTGAAACCCCGTCTCTATTAAAATACAAAAAATTAGCTGGGTGTGGTGGCATGCACCTGTAGTCCTAGCTACTCGGGAGGCTGAGGCAGGAGAATTGCCTGAACCCGGGAGGCGGAGGTTGCGGTGAGCCGAGATCGTGCCACAGCACTCCACCCTGGGTGACAGAAAGAGACTCCGTCTCCAAAAAAATAAATAAAAAATAAAAACTTCCTTGAATTGAAAAAATGCCATTAACCCAGTTTTCAGTGAAATTGTGTTAGGTTTCTAGACATCTGCTGAGAGCTAATATAATTCTCTCAATCAGAAATTAAGGGGTATTTTAGAAGAAAGCAATATGGTTCATTATTGCTCACCATTACTAATAATAGTAACTACCCAGGTAGGCATAAGCTCTCCAGGACTAAGTACATTTATCAACTTGTTTGCATTTATAACTGCTGCACAATTAAATAAGTAGTGAAAAGCCTGATGACATACATGAGAAATTTTCAACTGATATATCATAATTATTACCAATAATATATCATGTTTAAAATCATTAAAAAATAGCTTTGAAAAAGTTAAGACTGTCATCAGACTTGCCAAGATAATATAGTTAGGTACAACTTAAATTGTAATGTGTGTTCTTCGTGTGTGTGTGTGTGTGTGTGTGTGTGTGTATATGTTTTTTTTTTTTTTTTTGTTACGGAGCCTTGCTCTGTCACCCAGGCTAGAGTGCAGTGGCATGATCTCAGCTCACTGCAACCTCTGCCTCCTGGATTTAAGTGATTCTCCTGCCTCAGCCTCCCCAGTAGCTGAGATTACAGGTGTGTGCCACCATGCCTGGCTGATTTTTGTATTTTTAGTAGAGACGGGTTTCACCATGTTGGCCAGGCTGGTCTTGAACTCCTGACCTTGTGATCCGTCCACCTTGGCCTCCCAAAGTGCTGGGATTACAGACGTGAGCCACCATGACCCGGCCCTTCGTGAATATTTTTTAAAAGGCCATGCTTATTCTAAATAAAAGTTAATTAAAACTACCAGTTAAGGAATAATAACAATCATTTTATTGTGATTTTTATATGATGGGCTTTGTTTTTTAGTGCTTTATTTATATTAATTCATTTTATCCTCACAGCAACCCTATGAGTGAAATACTATTATAAACTTCTTCCTAAAAATAGGGTAGATAATTTACCCAAGGTCACCCTAAGTTGCAGAAACAAGATTTAAACATAGGCAGACTAGCTTTTGACCACTGTGCTCTACTACCTGTACTTTGGTTTTTCTTTTCTTTTTTTATTTTGAGACGGAGTCTCACTCTAGTGCCCAGGCTGGAATGCAGTGGTGCAATCTTAGCTCACTGCAACCTTTGCCCCCAGGGTTCAAGTGATTCTGCTGCCTCAGCCTTCCAGGTAGCTGGGATTACAGGTGCCCGCTGCCACGTCTGGCTAATTTTTGTATTTTTAGTAGAGACAGGGTTTCACTATGTTGGCCAGGCTGGTCTCGAACTCCTGACTTCAAATGATCTTCCTGCCTCCACCTCCCAAAGTGCTGGGATTACAGGCCTGAGCCACCGTGCTCGGCCTGTACTTTGGTTGTGGGGTTTTTTTGTTTTTTGGTTTTTTTTGAGATGGAATCTTGCTCTTTTGCCCAGGCTGGAGTGCAGTGTCGCGATCTTGGTTCACTGCAACCTCTGCCTCCTGGGTTCAAATGATTCTCCTGTCTCAGCCTCCCGAGTAGCTGGGATTACAGGCACACACCACCATGCCCGGCTAATTTTTGTATTTTTAGTAGAGATGGGGTTTCACCATGTTGGTCAGGATGGTCACGAACTCCTGACCTTGTGATCTACCCGCCTTATCCTCCCAAAGTGCTGGAATTACAGGTGTGAGCCACTGCGCCTGGCCTGTACTTTGGTTTTAAGCAATAAGAAATGGCTCTGGTTAACTTATGTAAAAGGAAATTTAGGGGAGGCATTCACAATCAACCAGAGAATAAAGAATTGCTTGAGAATGAACAGGGGACCCAGAGTAATTCCAGAGTTTGTGAGGCAGGATGTAGGGACCCACAACAGAGGTCTCATATCAGTTCAGATAGGATCACTACTGAACTTCTCTAGTTTTATATAGTCTTTTTGCTCAAGATTCAAATTCCAAGAAAGTAGCTATCAATTGGTTTATTTTGAGTAACATGCCCTTCTCTTAATTAGGGAAGAATAGGACCCCTGAATTTTAGTCCTGTTGTAATGTTTAGTCCATGTTGTAATGAAGTTTAGTCCATGTTGTAATGAAGAAAAAGTATTTCAATAAAGTAAATTGTGGTGCTGTTAGGTAAGGGAAATGGATGCTGGCTAGGCAAAATCAAATTTTTACTATTAAAACTCTATAAGACAACAACAGTTCATTCAGAAAACAATTATTGAGTGCCAGTTCATGGGCCTATACTGTTCTTTGTTTAGAACTGCTCATCATAGAAAGTGAAGCAGTTGGGAAAAAAAATGAATGAAAGTTGTGAAACCAATTAATGATTCTGCTAATGTCAAGTGAAGATAAAAAACTTCTAACAAGTGTTATTGATTTTATTAACATAATATTTTTTAAGAGTTAAAAGTCATATTCGCAGGTATGGTAAGAGTAGTTCCTTTAGCTGAAAGCAGTAGAGGCCCATATAATATTATATAAGTAAGGTCTAATTTTTACCAATTATGTCTCCAGTTTAAGTAGACTATCTACTATCATATGTTGCCTCCCTGTCACTGAGAGATATCCTTGTTATTTCATTTCTTTTTCTCTTTTAGCGATGGGGTCTTGCTTTGTCACCTGGGCTGGAGTTCAGTGGCTGAGCATAGCTCACTGCAGCCTTAAACTCCTAACCTCAAGCAATCCTCCCACCTCAACTTCCCAAGTAGCTAGGACTACAGGCATGTGCCACCACGCCCAGCTAACTTGTTTTATTTTTGTAGAGATGGGGTCTTGCTATATTGCCTAGGCTGGTCTCAAACTCCTGTCCTCAAGCATTCTTCCTGCCTCATCATTTCATTTCTTAATGCAGTGAGAAGGTACTATATTAATTAAAATCAGTCTCAGAAAAATTACTTGAATTTTGGTAGTGCACATTGAAATTATTCTAGCAAATTGAAAGGGCAAAGAATCAAAACAGTGATCTAAATAGGTCCTGATTATTCAAATGATTTAGAGAAAAAATACCTCGTAAAGTACCAAAAGTATTGCTTTAATTTTCTCCTCACTTTTCTTAGTGTTAGGCTGATTAACATTTTTTATAAAAAGATTTTGAAAAAGAAATTGCAAACAAGGGAAACATAACCTGAAGTGACTATTTTGCTATAGGAAAAATATGTTTGCTTTAGTTTTACATAGATTTAGAAATATCTCCTAACAAATATTTCCTCCTTACAGTTTACTCAGAGAGTACTTTTAAATGACATTTATTTATGTTATATTACTAACAACAGTGGTTTACCACAATATATTTTACATATTTGTTGTGTGTGGCGGTGTGTGTGTGTTATATGCATAACATTTAAAATTACCCTTCAAAATAGGAACAAAAGGTCCAGTTACATCTTCTGGCTAAAGAAGACTATCATAAGCAACTGAGTGAAATTGAGAAGTATTATGCCACAATAACAGGTCAATTTGGATTGGTAAAAGAGAATCATGAAAAGTTAGAACAAAATGGTATGTGCTATCTTATTTAAATATACATATTCAGTAGAGAATGTTTGGACTTATTTACTATGAATACATTGAATATCTATGATAATACTGATAATAGTAAATGGCAGTTAATAACTGTTACCTAAATTAAATAACATATATTGCATTGTTACTGTTTTCCCTGTTTATCTTAATGATACTTTCTTTGAAATATACGTTGAATGTAATGCTTTCTTAAGTGTCTTTCATGTTGCAGTACGGGAAGCAATACAATCAAACAAAAGACTTTCAGCTTTAAATAAAAAACAAGAAGCTGAAATATGCAGTTTAAAGAAGGTATGATTGATACAGTTTCACACTACTAAGTAAAAATTATAATATAAAATAGTCTTATGCGCTATTACTAGAGGACAGTTGGGTAGAATTTTTTGGTAGAAGGATAAATTGTTTTCAATACAGATGCATAAATTTTGAGTTATGATTCCAGTAAAGGTAATTAGTGTATTTGTTGCAATCCATTCAAAATATTATTTCTTTGACTTGTGACCAGTAGCATGCATTTTTATGGTGACATGAATACCTTATAAGGATTCATTGTATGTCATCCTTATTAGCACCATTCATTCAATATTTATTGAGTGACTTTTATATACTGGGTGCTACGTGGCACTTAGGATACAGCTATGAAGAAAATAAAACATGTTTCTACTTTTACGAAAGTTAGAGTCTGGTGGTGGAGTTAGATGTAAAACAAATAATTACACAGACTAAATAATGTAAAACTATTATAAATGAGCTGAAGAAAAAGTAAAAGATGTGATGACATCACAGGTGACTTTATTAGATTGGGGGTAAGAGGGTGAAGGAGGGAAGGGAGTAATGTTTCAGGCAAGGGGAATAGCATGTGCAAAAGCTTTGAGACAGGAAAGAGTTTAGTATATTTGAGGAACTAAAAAAAGTCTGATATGGCTGGAGCATCATGAATGAAGCTGTGAATCGAACATTTATTTGTTGCTTACTGAGCTTCAGTATCCGCTTGCCTTCTTCCTAACCTTATCTAGATTTTTGTTTTGATGTCTCCAGCTTTAGAGCTGAGCCCCAAATTGGCAGGAGAACACAAACATATTTCTTTCTTCTGACCATAGGCATTGGTTCAGGAATGGATAAATGACTTTAGCTAGCTTCTGATTATAAACCAGGAAGAACATAACCTCTATTGTGGCTGGCAGTCAGCCTACAACCATGAGAAAAGCCAAAAAATAGGAACCTGACAATGTGGATGCCAGATTGGTATGACATAAAGAAACCTGTTCTTTGATGACATTATTGAGTAACTGGATCAACCAACCCTGCTTCTTGTCCTACCTCTAGACATTTAAATTATGTGAACCAATAAGTTCCCATTATTTAAGCCAGGTTGGTTAGAGCCAATTCAGTTTTCCATGATTTGCAACTAAAAATATTCCAACTGACACAAAGGGAGAGTTGGTACAAGAGGAAGAAGTAGGTAAGGCTTTGTTCTTTCTGTAGAGGATGATGTCTGTTTTCCTTTTCCCACTCCCTTCCAATCCCTCTCTCGATACTGCTTTGAATCATTTTAGGACCACCTCCCTACCTTTGAGAGAATTAAATACCTATGCTTACTGGCACTCCATAAATATTTTGAAACAATATTTACTGAGTACCATTTAAAATGCACTTAATTTATAGTTATTTATTATATTGGTATGCAAAAAAAATCTTCTGTTTGCCCCTCCAGATCTATACTTACCTTTTGAAGCCTTATGTATATGGGTTGCATCAATGGGCTTCCACATCTTCTGACTTCCTGTTGAGCTGGGCCAGTGGAGAGCCTAGGCAGGAGATGGGAGGAAGAAGAGAGTGAATCAGGGTATTTATTCCCCCTGTTCCTTCCCTCTGAGATAACTTCAGGCTGGCCATGTGCCTCAACAGATCACTACTTCTCTCAAATTGGCATAATCTACAAGATACTCTCCCTTTTGGGGTTCCAGTAACCTCTCTTCTTGACCTTCTGGGTCTAGAGGTGGTGACAGCTACAGTGCTGCTAGTCAGTGGAACTTGAGCCATCCCTTGTGGTTCCTTTATATCCTCCGTGCACCTTTGCAAATAAACCCATCTTCAGGTTATCCTAGTTGATGTTTGCCATCTGTTTCTGTTGGGATTCTGACATACACTTGTTTAGGGTAAAACATTAGTGAGGCCAAAGTTAGGAATTCAATTTTGTATTGGCTAGTTGATTCAGTACAGAGAAAGTTGTTTCACAGTCAAAGATTGCACTCTAAACCTCACCTATATTTTTTAGTTGTATATTTTGGACTCAAGGGATAAATGAATATGAATGAAATGAATACTAATTTGGGTCAATGTTGTCATCTTGACGCTAAAGGATCCTATTTTTAAAAGGAAAAAAATACCAAAAATTGAAGCATTTATACCTTTATATATACATAGACTTTCACTATTTTAATATAATTTAATATATTTTAATTAATAAACTATTTTTAGAGCAGTTTTAGGCTCACAGCAAAACTGAGTAGAAAGTACAGAGTTCCTGTATACTTCCTGTCCTCACACATGCACAACCTCCCTCACTATCACATCCTCACTAGCATTTGGTGTTGTCAGTGTTTTGGATGTTGGTCATTCTGATTGGTGTGTAGTGGTATCTTGTTTTGATTTGCAATTCCCTAATGACATATGATGTTGAACATATTTTCATATACCTACTTGTCATCTGTGTATGTTTTTTGTTAAAGTGTCTGTTCAGGCCTTGGGCCCATTTTTTAATTGGGTTGTTTGTTTTCTTATTGTTGAGTTTTAAGAGTTCTTTATATATTTTGGATAGCAGTACCTTCTAAATGCTAAGCCAGAGTTTGAAGACCATTAATATTATAATACTATTTACTGTGATATGTATATCTTCACTGTTACAACTGCCAATAAATTGGTTATATATTCCTTGGACTTCATTCTTATACCTGAGGGATCAGAAAGTAAAAGCATAGGTATATTTCAGTACAGAACATTAGGATGGGTGGTGATAATCATGTTTCTGGCCCTTAAAAGTCTGTCTATTTAGCAAACTACTTAAGAGTACAATTAATATATGTGTAGAAAACATTTCTTTTTAGATACATCCTCGAAAATTAGAGGTGGCTCTTTTTAATATAAAGAGAAAAAGCTATAATTTAAAAAATCTGTTTGGAATCCCAAGTAAGAATTATTAAAAGGACCACTCATTTCTATCAGTATAAACTTCAAATACAAATATAAATAACTATTAAATCAGTAGGTGTGAATAAACACATTTTCATTGATGTCTCTTTGGTTCATTTATGTGTTAATATTTTTAACAATGACTTTAGTAATTAAATAACATTCATATTAATTTGGTGATTAAAATATTAATAAGCCTTTATACAATTAGTTTATGCATTCTTATGAAAATATGCCTCATAAATTCTGTACTAATTTTTTGCATTAAATGAAAACAGATGTTTCATTGTAACATAATAGACTATTATATTTCTTTTTTCTTTAGACGGAGTCTTGCTCTGTTGCCCAGGCTGGAATGCAATGGCGCAATCTCGGCTCATTGCAACATCTGCCTCCTGGGTTCAAGCTGTTCTCCTGCCTCAGCCTCCCAAGTAGCTGGGACTACAGGCATGCACCACCATGCCTAGCTAATTTTTGTATTTTTAGTAGAGACGGGATTTCACTGTCTTGGCCAGGCTGTTCTCAAACTCCTGACCTCAAGTGATCTGCCCGCCCAAAGTTCTGGGATTACAGGTGTGAGTCACCATGCCTGGCCTGCCTATTATATTTCTAATGCACAATTTAAGACTCTGACCTATGGATGGAGATGAGGCTCATGTTGATTCATGGAGAGTACCCTTAGTGGATTTATGTAAGAAGGCGCAGAATGTCTTTCTATGCGTGAGAAGAATGGTGTTGCTCATGAGAACACTAGCCTCTTTCTCTCAGGTCTTGGGGCCTAGGCTAGGGCTACCTAAATGTACTAACATGTCATGCAGTAGTGGCCTCTGTCACTCTAGAAACTATTAGTGTCAGTGTTCATGCTGCAAAGTTGTTCTTGGAAGACAGACTGTTATAGAAGGGTAAAGTGAGAAAATTTAATTACCTTTGCGACTTCAAAGTTCAAGTAACTGAAAGGGTGAGAATTTTAAAATACATATTCAGAGCCAGTTTTTAATATTGTAGACATTCTAAGTACACTAATTTTAAATTTTATGTATCTTATGTAGCTTTGATTTTTAACTTTGGGAAAAGCTTGTTTTTTTGTTTTTTTTTAACTTTCAGAAGAGAATCAAATTTTATAACATTGGTTATATCACTTATTTAAAACTTCTAATCACTAATTCTCCCAAAGACAATTTCCATTTTTATTATACTGTTCTATGATTTTGTCCAGAACAGTTGTTATTGGTTTGTGATAAGATGGAATTCCTTTTTTTTTGGAGCAAAGTTAAACAGACCAAACTTAGTGGTTAGATAAAAACTAGGTATTACCATTCTGAATGCTGAGTTCACCATTATGGCAATCATGAAGAATTCCTGATACTATCTATGAGCAGCATTCATAACCTCTGCTGTTTGTCTGAGTAAATGTCAGAGCACTCAAGGAGATAGTGATATTAAACAGACTACCCCATACCAGAAAGGGAGGGGTGAAGGAGAAAAGAGCGCAATATTTATGACTCCAGGAACTATAAGTTGTAATTTAATGAGATCAAAGCATTGCTGTTTATTTGCTGCACTAATAGCTTTGAATAAAATGGTTAGAAAACAGACAGTGTACTAAAAGTTCAGGATATTTAAAGGCTTATAAAGTCTATAAAATCAAAAGCATATTTTTCAGTGGAAGATCTTTTCCTGAGGTCTCTGATTTTAATTTATTATGCTCTTGAGATTAAGTAATTAATATATAAAAGAAAAAGAAAGATGTAAGAAATTACTAGTTTTTACTTTTGTCAGTCATATACTGATTTTCTATACCCTTCTCCTCCCCACCTCCCTATTGTCTTATAGCAATAATTGTAATAGGAATTGATGCATTTTAGAGTATCTCCTACAAGACTTAGCTGATTATAACAGCTCCACGTTTTCAATTGTTGAAAAATGTAGAAAAACATAGACATTTGTCACATTTTGTAATCTTGAAGAGGAAAAAGCTTTTAGAAAACCAATCGTTATGTAGAGAATTAAAAGCCATTTATCCAAATATAAGTTTTACCCATATACCTGTTATCAATAGGACATTGCATTTTAGGAGTGAACCTAGAACAGATCACTAGTGTAAAACAAGCTATCAATAATTTTTTTTTTTTTTTTTGAGACAGAGCCTTGCTCTGTTGCCCAGGCTGGAGTGCAGTGGTGCAATCTCGGCTCACTGCAAGCTCCGCCCCCCAGGTTCACGCCATGCTCCTGCCTCAGCCTCCTGAGTAGCTGGGACTACAGGCACCCACCACCACGCCCGGCTAATTTTTTGTATTTTTAGTAGAGACGGGGTTTCACCATGTTAACCAGGATGGTCTCGATCTCCTGACCTTGTAATCCGCCTGCCTCTGCCTCCCAAAGTGCTGGGATTACAGGTGTCAGCCACCGTGCCTGGCCGCTATCCAATAATTTACTTTCTAAGTCATGTGGATATCTATTTCATCCAGGTGTATATTGCTTTAGGAAAAAATATAGGAAAATCAAAATTTCAAGGAATTATTGCTGGTTTTCCTTTGAAACTTATCTTAGTGCATAAGAAAGCACCTTTAAAGCAAGCTGTTAGAAACCCTATTGTGTAAAGAAAGGTATACATTATTTTAAAGCCAATATGATTAGTATCTTTTTTAAAAAGTAGACTCAATTGACAATCCCACTGCTGGGTATACACCCAAAGAAAAAGAAATCAGTATGTTGAAGAGATATCTGCACTCCCATGTTTGTTGCAGCACTGTTCACAATAGCCAAGATTCGAAAGCAACCCAAGTGTCCATCAACAGATGAATGGATAAAGAAAATGTGGTACCCATACACAGTGGAGTACTATTCAGCCACAAAGAAGAATAAGATACTGTCATTTGCAAAAACATGGATAGAACTAGAGGTCATTATGTTAAGTGAAATAAGCCAGGCACGGAAAGATAAACATTACAGTTCTCATTTATTTGTGGGATCTAAAAATCAAAATAATTGAACTCATGGAGATAGAGAGTAGAATGATGGTTACCAGAGCCTGGGAAATGCAGTGAGGGGTGAGGTGGGGGGAAGATGGGTGTGGTTAATGGGTACAAAGAAATTAGAAAGAATGAATAAGACATAGTATTTGATAGCACAACAGGGTGATTATTGTCAATAATAATTGTATATTTAAAAATAAAAGAGTAATTGGATTTTTTATAACAAACGATAAATCCTTCAGGGGATGGGTACCCCATTTTCTGTGATGTGACTATTACACACTGCATACCTATATCAGAACATTTAATATACCCCATAAATATATACACCTATGTACCCATAAAAATTAAAAATTAAAAAAATCAGTTGAGGCCGGGCGCGGTGGCTCACGCCTGTAATCCCAGCACTTTGGGAGGCCGAGGCGGGCGGATCACGAGGTCAGGAGATCGAGACCATCCTGGCTAACATGGTGAAACCCCGTCTCTACTAAAAATACAAAAAATTAGCCGGGCGTCGTGGCGGGCACCTGTAGTCCCAGCTACTCAGGAGGCTGAGGCAGGAGAATGGCGTGAACCTGGGAGGCAGAGCTTGCAGTGAGCTGAGATGGCGCCACTGCACTCCAGCCTGGGCGACAGAGCCAGACTCCGTCTCAAAAAAAAAAAAAATCAGTTGAGCATAAAAGATTTCCTTTTGTTATTCTGATGTTAAACTGTACTAGAAAACAATATAAATATCAGTCAAACATCCTATAAATATGAATTCGGATGAAATCTTTAGGGTTCTGTAGCAGATATTTTACCTTTGAATTAATTTCATAATTTTTTAAGACGTTAATTACTGAAACAACTAGATTTATTTTTATATCCTTCAGTATCCATAGTTGTTTTAATTATTATCTCATGTTTTTGAATATTTTTCCACAGTGGAAATTATGAATTCAATAAGTTATTTTGTTCAATAAGTTAAGTCAAAGACCGTCTGGCCTATGGACTTGAATAATTATTTATTATACTTGTTTTCTACTGTGTACTTGCATCTGAACTTATTCAAAATTTACTTATTTTAAACTCACAGTTTAGGGCTGCTGGTTACAACAGTGAAGGTTTTTCTCTAGCCATAAAATATGCTGTTAACATATTTAACATAATGTTTGCCACTCACCGTCTACTAACCTTTATTTTGGCAGTATTGGTAATAAAACTGCACTTGTCTGTTCACACTTAAATCAGGAACATCTATGTGTAACATGGTGATGTAAAGGGCTGTGGTTGTTACCTTGAATGGAGTAAAGTAGCTAGTTCAATCAGTGATTGAACTCTCACTGTACTTACATGTACCACTTTCTAAGCAACCTTGCTAATTGACCATGAACCTTTGTGTCATTAACAATAGTATGCTTGAGTGATATGACTGCTCTCATCAAGTATTTTTTTTTTGCCATTTACTTTTATCCTGAGTAAATCAAATCTTTGATTTTATCAACTTTTATATTAGACAAAGGTAAATCACATTTTTCTTTATATCATGTTCATTACTCTTTTCTACTTACATTTATTATGATTTTTAGTTTCTCTTAGATCTTTGAATCTATTAAGGTACTACAGGATATTTAAGTACGAAACATGGTACATTTTCTTGAGGAGCTTATGGTCTATAGGAAAGCCTTTATTGTTACCAGCTATGAGATAATTAATCTTAATTATTTAAATACATAAAGGAATACTTAAATATTCATGCCATTTATTAGTACTTGAGAGTACTTTATTTTACAAGTAGGGAAAATAATTCTACATCACAGTGCAGCTGTAGCAATTACAGAATCCCTTGAATTTGGCTTAGTAGAAGTAATAGGTAACAGTGCCTTGCACGTGGTAGATGCTCAAATACTGGTTGCATGGATTATTACATGCCAGGGACTTTTTATTTATTATCTCCATTTTATAGATGTGGAACTTAAAGCAAAATGAAGTTATTAAGTAAGTTGCCTAAAGTTATACAACAAAGAAAAGAGAGCCAAGATTGGAACACAGACAAATTTTGTCTGTAGAACCTCTGATCTTAACCATTCCACTGATAATAATAGCAGCACAAGCAATTCATTCACATAAGTTTTTTCTCTCCTGTATTCTCCATTAGGAATAATATATTTATTAAAAGGAGACATTGTTGGGGGGTGGTTCCAAGATGGCTGAATAGGAACAGCTCCAGTCTACGGCTCCCAGTGTGAGCGATGCAGAAGACAGGTGATTTCTGCATTTCCAACTGAGGCACCGGGTTCATCTCACTGGCGCTTGTTGGACAGTGGGTGCAGAGCAGTGGGTGCAGCCCACCAAGAGTGAGCTGAAGCAGGGCAAGGCATTGCCTCACCTGGGAAGTGCAAGGGGTCAGGGAATTCCCTTTCCTAGCCAAGGGAGCTGTGACAGACGGCACCTGGAAAACTGGGTCACTCCCACCCTAATACTGTGCTTTTCCAATGGTCCTAGCAAATGGCACACCAGATTATATCCCACGCATGGCTCAGAGGGTACCACACCCACGGAGCATTGCTCACTGCTAGCACAGCAGTCTGAGATCGAACTGCGAGGCTGGGGGAGGGGCACCCACCATTGCTGA
Organism: Gorilla gorilla gorilla; assembly: GCF_029281585.2. Taxonomy (NCBI): domain Eukaryota; kingdom Metazoa; phylum Chordata; class Mammalia; order Primates; family Hominidae; genus Gorilla; species Gorilla gorilla. Next base: position 39,011,696 of record NC_073233.2, on the reverse strand, counting down.
GGCTTGAGTAGGTAAACAAAGTGGCCAGGAAGCTCGAACTGGGTGGAGCCCACCACAGCTCAAGGAGGCCTGCCTGCCTCTGTAGACTCCACCTCTAGGGGCAGGGCATAGCCAAACAAAAGGCAGCAGAAACCTCTGCAGACTTAAATGTCCCTGTCTGACAGCTTTGAAGAGAGTAGTGGTTCTCCCAGCATGGAGTTTGAGATCTGAGAATGGACAGACTGCCTCCTCAAGTGGGTCCCTGACCCCTGAGTAGCCTAATTGGGAGGCACACTCCAGTAGGGGCAGACTGACACCTCATATGGCCGACCGTGGGCCCCTCTGAGATGAAGCTTCCAGAGGAACAATCAGGCAGCAACATTTGCTGTTGAGCGATATTCACGGTTCTGCAGCCTCTGCTGGTGATAGCCAGGCAAACAGGGTCTGGAGTGGACCTCCAGCAAACTCCAACAGACCTGCAGCTGAGGGTCCTGACTGTTAGAAGGAAGACTAACAAACAGAAAGGACATCTACACGAAAACCCCATCTGTACGTCACCATTATCAAAGACCAAAGGTAGATAAAACCACAAAGATGGGGAAAAAACAGAGCAGAAAAGCTGAAAATTCTAAACATCAGAGCACCTCTCCCCCTCCAAAGGAACGCAGCTCCTCGCCAGCAATGGAACAAAGCTGGATGGAGAATGACTTTGACGGGTTGAGAGCAGAAGGCTTCAGACGATCAAACTTCTCCGAGCTAGAGGAGGAAGGTTTGAACCCATCGCAAAGAAGCTAAAAACCTTGAAAAAAGATGAGATGAATGGCTAACTAGAATAACCAGTTTAGAAAAGTCCTTAAATGACCTGATGGAGCTGAAAACCATGGCACGAGAACTATGTGACGAATGCATAAGCTTCAGTAGCCGATTCGATTAACTGGAAGAAAGGGTATCAGTGATTGAAGATCAAATGAATAAAATGAAGCGAGAAGAGAAGTTTAGGGAAAAAAGAGTAAAAAGAAATGAACAAAGCCTCCAAGAAATATGGGACTATGTGAAAAGACCAAATCTATGTCTGGTTGGTGTACCTGAAAGTGGCGGGGAGAATGGAACCAAGTTGAAAACCACTCAGCAGGGTATTATCCAGGAGAACTTCCCCAACCTAGCAAGGCAGGCCAACATTCAAATTCAGGAAATACAGAGAATGCCACAAAGATACTCTTTGAGAAGAGCAACTCCAAGACACATAATTGTCAGATTCACCAAAGTTGAAATGAAGGAAAAAATGTTAAGGGCAGCCAGAGAGAAACATCAGGTTACCCACAAAGGGAAGCCCATCAGACTAACAGCAGATCTCTCAGCAGAAATGCTACAAGCCAGAAGAGAGTGTGGGCCATATATTCAACATTCTTAAAGAAAAGAATTTTCAACCCAGAATTTCATATCCAGCCAAACTAAGCTTCATAAGTGAAGGAGAAATAAAATCCTTTATAGACAAGCAAATGCTGAGAGATTTTGTCACTACCAGGCCTGCCCTACAAAAGCTCCTGAAGGAAGCACTAAACATGGGAAGGAACAACCAGTACCAGCCACCACAAAAACATGCCAAAATGTAGAGACCATTGATGCTAGGAAGAAACTGCATCAACTAACAAGCAAAATAACCATCTAACATCATAATGACAGGATCGAATTCACACACAATGGCATTAACCTTAAATGTAAATGGGCTAAATGCTCCAATTAAAAGACACAGACTGGCAAATTGGATAAAGAGTCAAGACCCATCAGTGTGCAGTATTCAGGAGACCCATCTCACGTGCAGAGACACACATAGGCTCAAAATAAAGGGATGGAGGAAGATCTAGCAAGCAAATGGAAAACAAAAAAAGGCAGGGGTTGCAATCCGAGTCTCTGATAAAACAGACTTTAAACCAACAAAGATCAAAAGGGACAAAGAAGGCCATTACATAATGGTAAAGGGATCAATTCAATAAGAAGAGCTAACTATCCTAAATATATATGCACCCAATACAGGAGCACCCAGATTCATAAAGCAAGTCCTTAGAGACCTACAAAGAGACTTAGACTCCCACACAATAATAATGGGAGACTTTAACACCCCACTGTCAACATTAGACCGATCAACAAAACAAAGTTAAAAAGGATATCCAGGAATTGAACTCAGCTCTGCACCAAGCGGACCTAATAGACATCTACAGAACTCTCCACCCCAAATCAACAGAATATACATTTTTCTCAGCACCACATCACACTTATTCCAAAATTGACCACATAGTTGGAAGTAAAGCACTCCTCAGCAAATGTAGAAGAACAGAAATTATAACAAACTGTCTCTCAAACCACAGTGCAATCAAACTAGAACTCAGGATTAGGAAACTCACTCAAATCCGCTCAACTACATGGAAACTGAACAACCTGCTCCTGAATGACTACTGGGTACATAATGAAATGAAGGCAGATATGAAGATGTTCTTTGAAACCAACGAGAACAAAGACACAACATACCAGAATCTCTGGGACACATTTAAAGCAGTGTGTAGAGGGAAATTTATAGCACTAAATGCCCACAAGAGAAAGCAGGAAAGATCTAAAATTGACACCCTAACATCACAAGCAAGAGCAAACACATTCAAAAGCTAGCAGAAGGCAAGAAATAACTAAGATCGTAGCATAAATGAAATAGATAGAGACATAAAAAACCCTTCAAAAATGTGATTGAATCCAGCAGCTGATTTTTTGAAAAGATCAACAAAATTGATAGACCGCTAGCAAGCCTAATAAAGAAGAAAAGAGAGAAGAATCAAATAGACACAATAAAAAAGGGTAAAGGGGATATCACCACTGATCCCACGGAAATGCAAACTACCATCAGAGAATATTATAAACACCTCTACGCAAATAAACTAGAAAATCTAGAAGAAATGAATACATTCCTGGACACATACACCCTCCCAAGACTAAACGACGAAGAAGTTGAATCCCTGAATAGACCAATAACAGGCTCTGAAATTGAGGTAGTAATTAATAGCCTACCAACCAAAAAAAGTCCAGGACCAGACAGATTCACAGCCAAATTCTACCAGAGGTACAAGGAGGAGCTGGTACCAGTCCTTCTGAAACTATTCCAATCAATAGAAAAAGAGGGAATCCTCCCTAACTCATTTTATGAGGCCTGCATCATCCTGATACCAAAGCCTGGCAGAGACACAATAAAAAAAGAGAATTTTAGACCAATATCCCTGATGAACATCAATGCAAAAATCCTCAATAAAATACTGGCAAACCGAATCCAGCAGCACATCAAAAAGCTTATCCACCATGATCAAGTGGGCTTCATCCCTGGGATGCAAGGTTGGTTCAACATATGCAAATCAATGAGTGTAATCCAGCATATAAACAGAACCAACGACATAAACCACATGATTATCTCAATAGATGCAGAAAAGGCCTTTGACAAAATTCAACAGCCCTTCATGCTAAAAACTCTCAATAAATTAGGTATTGATGGGATGTATCTCAAAATAATAAGAGCTATTTATGAGAAACCCACAGCCAATATCATACTGAAGGGGCAAAAACTGGAAGCATTCCCTTTGAAAACTGGCACAAGACAGGGATGCCCTATCTCACCGCTCCTATTCAACATAGTGTTGGAAGTTCTGGCCAGGGCAATCAGGCAGGAGAAGGAAATAAAGGGTATTCAATTAGGAAAAGAGGAAGTCAAATTGTCCCTGTTTGCAGATGACATGATTGTATATCTAGAAAACCCCATCGTCTCGGCCAAAAATCTCCTTAAGCTGATAAGCAACTTCAGCAAAGTCTCAGGATACAAAATCAATGTGCAAAAATCACAAGCATCCTTATACACCAATAACAGACAAACAGAGAGCCAAATCATGAGTGAACTCCCATTCACAATTGCTTCAAAGAGAATAAAATACCTAGGAATCCAACTTACAAGGGATGTGAAGGACCTCTTCAAGGAGCGCTACAAACCACTGCTCAATGAAATAAAAGAGGACACAAACAAATGGAACAACATTCCATGCTCATGGATAGGAAGAATCAATATTGTGAAAATGGCCATACTGCCCAAGGTCATTTATAGATTCAATGCCATCCCCATCAAGCTACCAATGACTTTCTTCACAGAATTGGAAAAAACTAAAGTTCATATGGAACCAAAAAAGACCCGCGTTGCCAAGACAATCCTAAGCCAAAAGAACAAAGCTGGAGGCATCACACTACCTGACTTCAAACTATACTACAAGGCTACAGGTACCAAAACAGAGATATAGACCAATGGAACAGAACAGAGCCCTCAGAAATAATACCACACATCTACAACCATCTGATCTTTGACAAACCTGACAAAAACAAGAAATGGGGAAAGGATTCCCTATTTAATAAATGGTGCTGGGAAAACTGGCTAGCCATATGTAGAAAGCTGAAACTGGATCCCTTCCTTACACCTTATACAAAAATTAATTCAAGATGGATTAAAGACTTAAATGTTAGAGCTAAAACCATAAAAACCCTAGAAGAAAACCTAGGCAATACCATTCAGGACATAGGCATGGGCAAGGACTTCATGTCTAAAACACCAAAAGCAATGGCAACAAAAGCCAAAATTGACAATTGGGATCTAATTAAACTAAAGAGCTTCTGCGCACCAAAAGAAACTACCATCAGAGTGAACAGGCAACCTACAGAATGGGAAAAAATTTTTGCAATCTACTCATCTGACAAAGGGCTAATATCCAGAATCTACAAAGAACTCAAACAAATTTACAAGAAAAAAAAAAAAAACAACCCCATCACAAAGTGGCAAAGGAGATGAGCAGACACTTCTCAAAAGAAGACATTTATGCAGCCAAAAGATACATGAAAAAATGCTCATCATCACTGGCCATCAGAGAAATGCAAATCAAAACCACAATGAGATACCATCTCACACCAGTTAGAATGGTGATCATTAAAAAGTCAGGAAACAACAGGTGCTGGAGAGTATGTGGAGAAATAGGAACACTTTTACACTGTTGGTGGGACTGTAAACTAGTTCAACCATTGTGGAAGACAGTGTGGCGATTCCTCAAGGATCTAGAACTAGAAATACCATTTGACCCAGCCATCCCATTACTGGGTATATACCCAAAGGATTATAAAGCATGCTGCTATAAAGACACATGCACCTGTATGTTTATTGCAGCACTATTCACAATAGCAAAGACTTGGAACCAACCCAAATGTCCAACCACGATAGACTGGATTAAGAAAATGTGACACACATACACCGTGGAATACTATGTAGCCATAAAAAATGATGAGTTCATGTCCTTTGTAGGGACGTGGATGAAGCTGGAAACCATCATTCTCAGCAAACTATTGCAAGGACAAAAAACCAAACACTGCATGTTCTCACTCATAGGTGGGAATTGAACAATGAGAACACATGGACGCAGGAAGGGGAACATCACACTCCGGGGACTCTTGTGGGGTCGGGGGAGGGGGGAGAGATAGCATTAGGAGATATACCTAATGCTAAATGACGAGTTAATGGGTGCAGCACGCCAAAATGGCACATGTATACATATGTAACAAACCTGCACATAGTGCACATGTACCCTAAAACTTAAAGTATAGTAATAATAAAATAAAAAAAAAGAAAATGTGGCACATATACACCACGGAATACTATGCAGCCATAAAAAAGGATGAGTTCATGTCCTTTGTAGGGACATGGATGAAGCTGGAAACCATCGTTCTCAGCAAACTATCGCAAGGACAAAATCCAAACACCGCATGTTCTCACTCTCAGGTGGGAATTGAACAATGAGAACACTTGGACACAGGAAGGGGAACATCACACACTAGAGCCTGTCATGGGGTTGGGGGAGGGGGGAGGGATAGCATTAGGAGATATACCTAATGTAAATGACGAGGTAATGGGTGTGGGAAACCACCATGGCACATGTATGCATATGTAACAAACCTGCACGTTGTCCACATGTGCCATAGAACTTAAAGTATAATAAAAAAAATTGCCGATTCGCTCCAATTGACGAAGAGATGAATAAAAATTAAAAGCTTAAAAAAATAAAAAAATAAAAGGGGGCATTTTTGGCAATTCATGCTCCTAAACTACCAGCTCCTTATATTCCTTCACTCTGCAGACCTGCAGACTAGCATGTCACCACCTTGAAGGTATTCGATATTATGCTTCTTTTGGGCTTTTTCATTCAGCCTTCCCCTTTCTCCAACCAGAGGATCCTTTTCTATCATCTTTACCATGACATGCCCAAATGTATTACCTCTAGAGCTTCACCCACTCCATTAGACTGTTCCCGCTTACGTGGAATTCCCTGCATGATGTTTCTTTTTCTGTTTATATTAAGTCATTACTTCACCTTTTCTTTAAAACTTAAACCTTTCAACTGTAGCCATCCCAAGGAGGTACATGACCCAAAGCATACTGGTGTTGCTTTTCTTCTTTACCCACTTTGTATTCTCTCTCTCTCTTTTTTTGAGTCGGGGTCTCACTCTGTTGCCCAGGCCAGAGTGCAGTGGTGCGATATCACAACTCACTGCAGTGCTGGTGAACACCTGGGCTCAAGCAGTCATCCTACCTCAGCCTCCTGAGTAGCTGTGACCAGAGGCATGCCACTATGCCTGACTAATTTTTGTTTTTTTTTAGAGATAGGGTCTCACTATGTTGCCTAGGCTGGTCTTAAATTCCTAGGCTCAAGTAGTCCTCCTGCCTCAGCCTCCCAAAGTGCTGGGATTACAGGTATGAGCCATCACACCCAACCGGTATCTCATTTGTAATATAATACAATAATATCTGCCTTTCCTGTTTTATATATGTATAATAAATATAAAACTATAAAATGTATGAAAAAGCACTTTGAAAAGATGTAGAAGCTCAATATTGAAGCAAATGAAGGTAGAGCCTTTGTGGTTGAAGGAAGGGTTGGAAGAATCCTGGAGCTATACCTGTTGGCTTCTCTTCTCTGTTAGCAGCCCTGGAGGGGTACCATGGAACTGCTAAAACTTCTCAGGGCGTGATTTGAAAGTGGTTAACTGGATCCAACCTGTTTTTTTTTTTTTTTTTGGTAGAGCAAACTGACCCAAAGAGACTGGGTGAATTAATGTCAAGCAGCTTATAAAAAAGATTTTCCACCTTGCCTCACTTTGTTTTGCATAATGGTTGTAATCAGTAGTATTCTAAGCAATCTGTAATTTTTATAACATTAGCTGAAACTGTTCTTGTAACTGACATTGTGATAATTCCCCAACATTCATTCCACCTCATTCTGTCTCCAAGCCAATTAATATTACTCCATTCCTCATGGCAGTGTTTGGTTCAGGAATGAGCATGTGATCCAATTCTGGCAAGCAAGAGGTAGTTCAAGGAAACATTTTCTTTCTCTTTAATGAGTCCCAGAATGATACAATTGCCATGTAATACCTGAATTGGCCTCTTGTTAATAGTCTAAGGAAGAGGCCCAAGAATGCAAAGTGGAGACATGAAAATAACTAGTCTATATTGAACTATATCGAGTATCCAGGTCAACCAGCCTGCCTAACTTTGTGGTCCCTGTTATAGGATAGTAAATTTCCTGATTATTTTGTGGTTTAGTTATGGTTTTCTGATATTTATAGCTAAAGCATCCTAAGTGTTACTGACACTTTGTGTTTTTCATTACCAAATATTGTGTTTTGTACAAATTTATGGATGTTTAAAACATAAAATGATTGGTTTATGACATTTATGTCATAGTTAACTTTTCCAAGGTCGTCTACTCTAAAATAAATTCCTCTGACTCCCTGATTATCTTTTTCCTCCATTCTTCCAAAACTCTGTAAGGATAGAGTTTTGGGATAGAGTTTTGCTTTTTTCAAAGTCTTTGTTTCAGTGAGCTCAGACTTCTTAAGTCAACCATTCACTTCATGTGCATGACGGCATACATAGTTTTTCAGTCTCACATTTCTCTTAATCTCTGGTTCTATATGTTCAACTACCTGTAGATCATCTCCTTTTGTGACTTATTGTAACTTCAGGGTTAACAGGTCACACATTGGGTTCTTCACTCTCCCATCCACTCTACCTCTGAAAAAAAAAATTCATGCAACTCTCCTTTCAAAGGAAGCTGTCTTGCTGCCTGTGAAGGTGAATCATGACTGATACATAGAAACTTTATTTGAGGGAATTCCTCATGTTCAGCCTTTTGTAATTTGAAAAAGATGTAAATGAAGGACTTTTTTGAGAATAGTTAACCTATGGTTCAGGCTTAATAATTTGTATTTTTTTGGCTTTTGAAAGAATCTGTCTCAGGACATTTTCTGTCTCTTATTTTGTGTAATTTTAAATATACTTTTTGTCTCTTCCATCAGTGAAGCACACTTTCTATTTCCTTTCCATTTTTATGTTTCTTCCTTTCACATTTCATGGTCCCCTTTTCCTTTCTTCCAGTTTCACTTAGTCACTCTAGAATCATCTTTGACTCATTTTTGACTCTTCTTTTTCCTTTATTCTCTTTGTTCAGTCTATTATATTTTTCTTTAGAATGTCTCATATTTTTTACTTTCCATTTTTCAATACTATAGACACTCATCATCTCATGCCTGGATTAATGTAATAGCCTCTTAGCCAGTGTTCTTTTCTCAAGTTTTTATTCATTCTTTTTGCCAGACTAAGTTTACTAAAATACTGATTTAACTTCTATGTGCCTGACACACAGGAGGTACTTGGTATATGTAGAAGAAATGATAAATAATTCTCCTTTGCCTACCAAATCAAGTCCCAGGCTTCTTTAATTGGCTTTCCAGAGCTTTCATGATCTGGTCCATTCTACATGTTCAATATTGTTTGTTATTGCTTCTTAACAAGCATCTCCCATTCTATTTTAGCCAAAATTCTTTGTTGCCATTAGCATAATTCTTAGTTCTTTCTGCCTTTTGGTTTTGTTTTCCTCTACATCCCTTCCCATAGTTGAAATGCTTTCTCTCAATGTACTTGTACTAAACAGGGTTGGACCAGGAAATAGGTGGCACGTTGGAATGGTAATTGAGAAAAGATTAATGAACTACGTAAATGAAAGCTATTTATGTAGTTGTAGACAGAGGTAAGGGAAAACAACAAGGGATGGTGAAGCACCCCACAGATAAAAGTAGTGGGAGAATGATTAACACACCTGTACCTGAAGAGATAAGGGAATGAAGCAGATGCTGGAATCTGGAAGGAGCTGTAGCTATAGCTGCAGAAGAAAGCCTAAGGCAGAAGCTGTGGGCTTTTTTTTCTTTTTCTTTTTCTTTTTTTTTTTTTTAAAGAGACGAGAGTAGGGGGTGGGTTTTTATTTTTAAGAGATGGAGGCAGTGGGGGGGTCACTGTGGCACAATTATCGCTCACTGCAGCTTTGAACTCCTAGGCTCAAGTGATCCTCCAGCTTCAGCTTCCTGAGTAGCTAGGACCAGAGGCATACACCATCATGCCTGGCTTATCTTTTTATTTATTTAGAGACAGGGTCTTGCTTTGTTGCCCAGTCTAGTTTTGAACTCTTGGCTTCAAGCAATCCTCCTGCCTTAGCCTCCCAAATCACTAGGATTAGCTGTGATCTTTGATAAAGATATAGAGCTATTGCCAATTTGTGGTTAGTAGGGAGGGAGCTGGTAAAATACCTCATTCTCTTTCTCTTTATAGCCTACTGATCTACTAGTACCTCCCACAGATTTAACCCAATCAGGAGCCAGAAGGCAGAGAGTTTGCTATACCCACAGATATCAGCCACATAGGGCACAGAGCAGTGTGGAGACAGGGTGGGAAGTGAATCAGGAGTGATAAATGGAGGATATCCACTATACTACTCATTCTTCAAGGCCCAGCTCAAGGTCTACCCCCTTCATTCAAACTTTCGTTCATTCCTTCGATATATACTAATTGTTCTCTTTATGCCAGACATCAATTTGTCTGCCTGCTTTTCTAAGAATAGAGCCCTATCTCTTGACTCACGTGGTTACTCTAGCAGTCATTTTATGCAGTGTACATATCTAAAGGTGATATTTGAACTAAGACCAATGAGTCCTTTCTCCTGGATTTTGAATTTGGAGTTAGGATATACTTGGGTGAGTTTTTCCCTGGGTGGCTAAAGCTGTAACGTGTAGAACTTTGAAGGTATTAGTAGCCCTGTTTTCTGCTGCTCCTCTTTCAGCTTCCTTTTGGGTTTCCTCCTATCTCAGTTGACTTTATTTCTCAGCCTTATATACTGGCTTCTTCTCTAATCTATGAATTTTTCTTAGGATTGAGTCATTTTCCATTTTCTATCCTCTAATAACTCTCTAAGTGATAGTACCTGTTTTTACAGCTTAAATACGATTTTAAAACTACAAAAAATGTTTTTATTTTACGAAAAATAGAAAATACTGATCACATAATGAAGAAAATAAAAATTTCCTATAATCTTGCCACTCTAATAAATCAACTTACTTCTACAAAAGAGTCAAAAGTTTGTTGTTTATCCAGTTCTTAAGACCTTTAAAAAAATGAAGTAGTCAGGATTCTTAATTGCACACTGATTTAGTCAGCAAAGGAATTTATTGGAAGGGCATTGGTCATCTCGGACTTGAAAACTGATTACAAACAAGGGAGGCTATGCAGTATCCAAGACCATAGCATAAAACCAGCTTCCGCTTTTGAATACTGTATATCACAGCTTATACCATCATTGCTGACCATAGTGGATGCTGCTGCTGCTGCTGCTGCGGTATCACTCACCCATAGAAACTTGAAGTTACTACACTTCCCTGACTATCTACCAACAGATGGATTTGCAGTAGTCCTTGTTTTTTTGTGATAACTAATCCAATATCCAAGACAGGTGCATGAGATTAGCAGAGCCTAGCCTCATGCTTATAAAGCTGGTACGTGGCATCTTTGCTTCTCTGGTAGGCAGCCGGCTCTTATAATGTAGAAAAACTGGCCAGGCGCGGTGGCTCACGCCTGTAATCCCAGCACTTTGGGAGGCCGAGGCGGGCGGATCAGAAGGTCAGGAGATCGAGACCATCCTGGCTAACATGGTGAAACCCCGTCTCTACTAAAAATACAAAAAAAATTAGCCGGGCGTGGTGGTGGGCGCCTGTAGTCCCAGCTGCTCGGGAGGCTGAGGCAGAAGAATGGCACGAACCCAGGAGGCGGAGCTTGCAGTGAGCCGAGATCCTGCCACTGCACTCCAGTCTGGGCGACAGAGCAAGACTCCGTCTCAAAAAAAAAAAAAAAAAAAAAAAAAAGAAAAGAAAAACTGCCCACTGCCTACTTGAGAAGCAAAGACGCCAGGTACTAACTTTATAAGGGAGTTCAGATACTGTGTAGCCGAGACCGAAAATCAGATTCTTGAGTATTTAATATCGTCAATATACACAGAAGAACAGCCCAATCGATTGCCCACTAATTCAAAAGTTGGTATTTCAAGATTTTAATGTGTTTGATTGGTATCTGCTAAACTCAATGAACATGTAACTTCATAAATGAAGACTGCTTTTACATCCTTCAGTTCCACCCTCCACAACACTGCCAGAGTTATTTTTCTAAAATGCAAATTTTGTTGTGTCATTCTTCTACTCAGAATCCTTCAGTGGTTAATTCCCCATTTTGTTTTACAGTATAACATTCAAACTCTGTAGCGTAACGTACAAGTCCTTCTCAATACTTGAATCCTGCCAAATTTCTAGACACAACTACCAATATTCTACTCTGTCCCCTGAAATAACACATTAGCTCCAGTCATATCTTATTAGTTCTGTTTCCCTGAAAAATATCATGCTCTTTCATGTTTCTGTGGCTTTGTGCATGTAGAACCTTTTGCCTGGAGTGCCTGCCCCTTTGTTGTCTTCTTTGCAAATTGATCTTTAAAGATTCAGTTCAAATAGCACCTTCGCATGTAATACCGTGTTGATACAGTATATGTTTTTTATACATTTTTCTAATATAGCACTCATTACATTGTATTGTAATTATTTCTTACATAATTTTTCCTATTAGAGGCTAATAAATTTGGGAATTGAGATTTCCTTGTTATCTTTTTATCTCAGAAGATGTTTGTTTAATAAATAATGGAAACACTGTACTTCTGGTTAGTTAGTTGATTTTGTTAGTACACGCCTTTTAAGATTAAAAGTCATGCAGTCAATCTCTTTATGATTGATTAACTTTGCCTGATCCACAACCGCAGATTATGTTCCCACCTTGGCTAATCTTGCAAGGGAACTAGGGAAAATACACTTTAATGGACCAGTAGTATTATCTTGATATATGAAATATAACAAATTATAATTATAGGCTTAAGGATGAACTTTGAAACTGTCAGGAAAGTACCTTGTTTTACTGAAATGTGTGTACTAAATTTTCTGTTTGATATGTTTCTTATTAAGGAACTAAAAAAAGCAGCCTCAGACTTGATAAAGTCCAAAGTCACATGTCAATATAAGATGGGAGAAGAAAACATCAATCTAACAATTAAAGAACAAAAGTTTCAAGAACTTCAAGAAAGACTCAACATGGTATTTTATTAAATGTATTTGTTTATAACATTAATATTTTCAATAAAACTTATGAGAATTTCAGAATTGTAACACAAAAATACTCCGTCTTTGCAAAGTCCATATGCATAGTTAAAGGTATTATTAATCTGTTTTTTAATTAATTTTTGCCATAGACTTTAGGACAATAAGATTTGGCTAGAACTATTTTATTTCTACTTGAATATGGTTTTGAGTAATCTTGTGGTACAGTGGTATCTCCAGGACAGCTTTGGAGATGAGTTTATGGTTTTTAACATTTACAAGTTTGCACCAAGCTTTGTTGGTATATAATATCTTCTTCAGTTCACTGAAGTCACTGTTTAAACCACAAACAAATGTGGGTACTTTGGGCCGGGTGCAGTGGCTTACGCCTGTAATCCCAGCACTTTAGGAGGCTGAGGTGGGTGGATCACTTGAGGTTAGGAGTTCAAGACCAGCTTGGCCAACATGATGAAACCTCGTCTCCACTAAAAATACAAAAATTAGCTGTGCGTAGTGGTGGGCATCTGTAATCCCAGCTACTTGGGAGGATGAGGCATGGAATCCGCTTGAACCCAAGAGGTGGAGGTTGCAGTGAGCCAAGATCGCACCACTGCACTCCAGACTGGGTGATAGAGCGAGACACAGTCTCAAAACAAACAAACAAATAAACAAACAAAAAAACAAATGTGGGTACTCTGGGGGTAGGAATAGGTCATAACACTCCAAAATTTGTTTAGTACTGAATTGAATTTAGAATTTGCTGAATTTTATATCATAACTTTAAAACTATTCAAATTTTAAAGGAATTGGAATTAAATGAGAAGATTAATGAAGAGATTACCCATATTCAAGAAGAAAAACAGGTAAGCAATCATAAGCTATTTGGAAGCCAGTAAATATTCTAAAAATCAGATAAAATGTAAAAAATAGTGGAATCATGCATAGCACATAGTAGGCACTCAGTTAATGTGTATTAAATGTACTGTGTATACTTTTTAAAATCAGTCTCAATATACTTTCATTAAAAAATACCTTAGTTTTTTCCTTGATAGATTAGACCAGTGATACCCTAACAAATAATTATTGAAGTTTATTTATGTATAGTGCATACTTTTTCAGGACATTATACTCTCATTTGAGTCTATTTGATGCTTATAATTATTCCGTTTTTTAAAATATGTGTGAAAGAATATTCCTCCTGTTTCTGTTTTCTCTTCTGCTTTTCCTCCATTTGACTCTGAATGTATGCCATGACACCCTAGCCCATTATTACATTTTATAATATTATACCTCATATGACATTTTAGTAGTGATATATTTACTGTTGGGAGGTGGCAAGCCAAAAAATCTTTATTTTAGTTTTGAATTCTTCACATGTCTTAGAATCCACAGTTTATTCCAAAAAACTTTGTTAATTATTTGAGGGACTCTTGGAAATAATGTAATAGAAATTTTAGATACCATTAGATGTGCCATTAGTTTAATATAAAGTATTGAAATTAAACTATAAATACAATGAGTTAGGAAACGAGAAAATGTATGTGAAGAATGATTTTAGAAACATACCTATCTTAAAACTTTTAAATTGATATATCATATTTGTGTGTTTTCAAAGGATATCATCATTTCTTTCCAACATATGCAGCAGTTACTTCGGCAACAAATTCAAGCTAATACTGAAATGGAGGCAGAATTGAAGGTGCTAAAAGAAAATAATCAGGTTCGTTCTATCTGTCTGTCTGTCTGTCTATCTATCTATCTATCTATCTATCTATCTATCTATCTATCTGTGTTTGAGTATATTTTCACTAATTATCCTGTTTAGTTTATTTTTCTGTCCAGTTTTATTGAGATTATTTTGAATTCTAGGGGTAAGATACTGACTTCCTTCATCAACTTGTTTTCAGTGTCTAAAGTAATGAACGTATATTATTCACATTTATGTCACTAGTGAAATGTTAAATTTTATCAAGTATCTGACTTAATTTTGCAAAATGAAAAATCCACTCTGTTACAACAGAATGAATAGGATTTTTTTTTTTGTCTTAGAATTGTGGTCACAATCCAACACTGAAAATAAAAGGTGAAAGTGTCAACTGCAGTTTAAGAGAGCATTCAGCCAGCTCTCAGAAGTTTGGGGTAGATCTCTCTTCACAGGAATATGATAAAATTGGCGCTGTTACCATAACAAACACCTCATCATCCTCTTTCCAGTATATATAAGGAAATGACTGGGAAGGAGAAGACATTGTTGGCCATTGATAATTTGGGAGTGCAGGGTTCAAAAAGAGGCTTTTTCTCTTACATCCCTAGCAGAGGCAGGCACGTTTCCCCTTATAAAGCTGAGTGAAGAAATGTACAGGAAAATCTCTTGTAGGGATTGAGATACAAGAAGGGGAGACTGCCTTTTGTTCCCTGGCTAGATGCTTGAAATGCTGTAGAAAGGTGAAGGTGCACTCTAGTGTTACCAGTAAAGTAAAATGTGATAAGTTCGTGTGGAAGTGGTTGGCACGTATTTCTTTTGTTTTGTTTTGTTTCGTTTTTCTTTCTTTTTTTTTTTTTTTTGTTTGAGATGGAGTCTTGCTCTGTCACCCAGGCTGGAGTGCAGTGGCATGATCTTGGCTCACTGCAACCTCCACCTCCTGGGTTCCAGCGATTCTCCTGCCTCAGCCTCCTGAGTAGCTGGAATTACAGGTGCCCACTACCACAGCCAGCTAGGCATATGTTTCTTGAAGTTTGGAAGTTTACCAAGAACATATCAACTGATGCCCAGTTTTGGTCTACAAATTTCAAAAAGGAAAGTTTTTAGAGTAATCTGTGCCAATGGAGCTTGAAGTGTATTATTCTTAAAAAACCTTAGTGGTTCTTTGGCTTCACATGAAGGAACCATGAAGATTAGTGGAGGAGCAGGAACTGCCCTGTAAGCTACTGGGCCAAGTGATGGGATGTCCAATTCAGAAAAGGGGTTGGGGATATGTTCCACTGGGGTGGCCAGTAGAAGATACTTCTATCCTTCTAAAGGGGTTCAGGGTAAAGCTGAACATTTCCCAAGAAAACTACAATTACCTCCCACATAAAAACTACCATCAGTCAAGGCCAGGGCCAGTTTCATGAGTATGTGACCAGTGCACTGGCATCATAGGGACCCACATTCAGAATGGCCTTCTGCTTCAGGTTTAATGTTTCATGGTCACTGTCTTGAAGATTTTATTTTGAATTTACATTCTGTAAATGAAGTCTAATGGTAATGGAGCACGTGCTAGGGGCTTGAATCCTCAGCTCAGGTATTTCCACTACCTCCCAGGACTGGTTCTTGGCTGCTGGCTCTTCCGCCCTCTGGGGACCTACATCCTGCTTTGCCTCCTACTCCTCGTTCCCGTCCTGCCACTGGTGCAGTTTGACTGGGTCACATTTGGGGGAAAGGTCTGTGTTCTACTGTTGACCTCTACTCTTTGGTTGGGATGTAGGTGCAGGCAGGGAGGGCCTAGGTTGTGTGCATGTACCCCACAGTATTTTGGGGTGAGACATAACAACAGTTGTCTTTGTTGCAGGTTCGCAGTGCCTTAAAGTGTTAGGCAGGTGACTTGGTGGGGGTCTGCAGGGAGGATGAATCCCCAGTCCAGGTACTGAGTGCATACCTCCTGGCAGTTGCAGTCCCTTGAGAGTCACCCATTTGCCATGGGTTGGGGTGAAGGCCCCATGGGAAGGGAAGATTCTCTTCCCCACCCATGTCCAGGACATAGTAGATGGGTCTAGCAGCTGGCAGGACAGGGAACCTGGTAGCTGGTGGCTCTCACTCGTGCCGAGTTGTGTGATGAGGCCCTTAGGCACCTTACGAGGGTCTGCGTTTGCCTGGTGAGTATCCCCAAGCCTAGGGGATCATGATATTAAATAGAAAATAAAAAGCACCATGACAAATTGAAAGAGAGGGAGGGTCTGCAAAGAAAGGAAAAAGTTGTATATTTTAGTACCTTTAGTAGCACTTTTTTCCCTGTGTTTTTCATTTTGTACCAGGCCCGACAAATTATGCAGAGTCTGTCATTGAATGGAACCAAATTGAACCTGAGCAATGCAACATTTATTAATATCTCCTCACCATTGATGTTCTATGGCTTATCATGTAACGAAAGTTTTGCCTTCCTTATTTCTCTTATGTGTCCCAAATACTATAGAAGAGGGAGGGAGAGGTGGTATCCTAATGTCAGACCTCTCCCTTCTTTTAATCCCTTCACCTATTCTGATATAAGACTAGCAAAAATAGTTTCTCTGAAAGTCCAGCTGTTAGCAAGTACTCACCTCCCATCTCCCCTGCCCACTCTATAGTTAGATAATTGGAACTATTTCTCTAATATGTTGAACCTTCTCCCAAGCAACATATGATATAATTTAACTAGGTTCTTCATGAATAGCTGTTACCAAGAGCATCTTCTAATCCAAATAAATGAGCTGAAACATGGATTTTTAGGCCAAACACAATATTAAAGATCATCTAATCCAACCATTTCATTTAATGAAAAGAGAGACCCAGGAAATGTACACAGTGTGGTTCAAAGCCTCAAAATTAGTGACAAAATTAGGATTAAATCTGTCGTGATTCTAATCCAGCACTATTTCTATAACATACTGTTAAGATATTTTTCCTAGATCTATGACAGCTTATCTAGCAATTTTGTTAGATCAGTTATACTAAGATCATAACTCTTAACTTGCCCCTTCATGAGCTCTAAGTCCAGTACTTACATACTGCTGAATTCTACAGAGCCTATATACAGTTATGTGTTTCTCTGAGTTAATGGTGACTGTAAATATAATTCCAGGATATTTTGACTGTGACTACCAATCATTAGATAATCAAATGCCTCTCTCTTTTTCTCTCAAATGCCTTTCTTTTTAACTGCCACAAGTATTACCTGAACCTTGATAGTATATAGAGAAGCTAGATTTTATAAACTAAAATTTTAAAGTATTGTCAAAAACAGAATTGTCAGCTTTTTATTTTGGTAAGTAAAGATATTGAAAATGCAAACAATACAATCTATCATTGCTATCATTTTATGAAAGAGAACATTTTAACATCAAACATATATTAAGGACATAATCTCAGGATAAAGGATAGTCCTTTATAAGAAAAGACATTTGATGACCTTATATTGACATTTTTTGCCTTGGACTAGTGAATGTTTTGTCATGGATCAGTACTTGTCTGCAGACTGGTATCTGAGAACCACTGAAATATAGCATAACAAAATATTAATGTTGAACTGTTGCTGAGGATTATGTTGCATAGATATCTCAAGTGTTTTCTTGAGGATCATTCTCATTCTACCTGTACTAAAAGGGATCATTACTCTTGATAATGGCCAACTGTTTTTCAGTGCTCTGCAATCATGCTGTCATCTGTCTTACTTTTCTAGTAGTAAAATTTAGAGCATAGAAAGCTAAATTCTCATGATAGGAAATATTTTCTATTGTGATTTAATTATAGTTTAGTCCAGTTATAAGCATAGTTATGTTCCTGTAGTCATAGTATTAACAAGAATAATATACTTAGTTTTTTTCATAGTATTTTTTCATAGTATTAACTAGGGTCATTTAGTTAGTTTTTGGAAGATTAAAGCATTAGCAAATGGCTTCATTGTGAACTTTCACAATATCAATTTTTTTCAGAGATGGTTTTCAAAAGAGAGAGGCATTTGGATTATCTAAGTTATTGGTAGTCATAGTCAAAAGATCCTGGAATTATATTTACAGTCACCATTAACTCAGAGAAACACATAACTACATATTTATGACTACCATAGGCGCTGTAGAATTCAATGGCACATAAGTACTGGACTTAGAGCTCATGAAGGGGCAAGTTAAGAGTTGTGGTCTTAGTGTAGCTGATCTAACAAAATTGCTAGATCAGCTCTCTCTGTTATCCAGATGCAAAAATACCCCAAATAATTTCCTAATAGAATATACTATACTTAATCTTTGCCAAAAGGCCAGGAAACAATCCCTGATAGAACATAAACTCCATGGCCTGGCACAGTGGCTCACGCCTGTGGTCCCAGCGCTTTGGGAGGCTGAGGTGGGTGGATCACCTGAGGTCAGGAATTTGAGACCAGCCTGACCAACATGGTGAAACCCCACCTCTACTAAAAATACAAAATTAGATGGGCGTCGTGGTACATGCCTGTAATCCCAGCTACTCGGGAGCCTGAGGCAGAGGAATTGCTTGAACCTGGGAGTCAGAGGTTGCAGTGAGCTGAGATTGCACCACTGCACTCCAGCCTGGGCAACAAGAGTGAAACTCCGTCTCAAAAAAAAAAAAAAAAAAAAAAGAAAAAAAAGAATATAAACTCTTTAAGGACAGCAACATTTCCACTGATGTAGCATAAAAACCTAAAACAGTGTCTGGCACATTGTAGCAGCTCATTAAATTTTCTTAATGACTGAAAGATGAACATGAATAAACTCATAGTCTTTCTAAGTTTAGATATTGCCTGGTCAGGACTTCTAGTTAAGCATGTTTAACCCCACATTACATATTTTTGAAACTGCAATAAAATGACACTAATATATCCACAAGGACAAGGAAATGGGGAGGAAACAGTAATAGTACTAAAAAGTGGGAACCAGATGGATAATGGTAATTTACTTAGCACAAGAGAAGAAGTAGACACGAAATCAAAGATGCAGAAATGGTCAGGATTTGCAAGTATCATGTGCCTCTAGAAGTACAGTATGCAGCTGAAGCCAGAAACTAAATCTATATAAGAAGCCATTGCAATCCCAAATTTTCTTTCCCACCCTGCCCAAGTAGACAGTGCTCCTCTCCTACTTTGCAGAAGATTGGAGGTTTCTGTTGGAGAATCTGAGGAACAGCTGAGGTTTGGGGGGAAGGGGATCTAGTGGTTTGCTGGAGCCAGCTTTTGCCAGTGGGGGCTGGTTGTTAGATATTAAGGAATTTTGTGAACTGGTTGTTAAACCAATGGTAGTTTGAAATGAACTATGATGTGAATATTTAACATGAATGAAAATGGCAAATGCCTCAAATCAGGCTTTTTTTTTTTTTTTTGAGAGCTAGTTTATCAGTTTACTACTACGAGTATGATATTGACAAGAGGTTGGAAGTCTGAATTCTAAATGGTGAGACCTTCCAGCCCAGTATCCTCATTTAGAGGGCAGCTAGCCTAACTCTCCGGCAGAAAAATGGAAGATTCCTTTCAGGGGAAGCTAACCTGCCCGAGAGAAAAGACTATAGCTGCTACAGTTAAGCTTTCCCAGTGAAATAGCTCAGCCAGATCAATCCACAGTGAAACCTACCATTTGACAAAACTTTCAGCCAGCATTTTAATACCTCATTTTTAAATATGAATAGGTAGTTAAGGATTACTGGACATTTGAAGAAAGTCTCTGATATGGTTTAGATATTTATCCACCCAAATCTCATGTTGAGATGTAATCCCCAATGTTGGAGGTGGGACCTGGTGGGAGGTGTGTGCGTCACAAGGGCAGATTCCTCATGGCTTGGTGCTGTCCTCAAGATAGTGAATGATCTCGTTTTCACGAGATCTGGTTGTTTAAAAGTGTGTGGCACCTGCCTGCCTTGCTCTTGCTCCTGCTTTCACCATGTGATGTGCAAACTCCCACTTCACCTTCCACCACGAGTAAAAGCTTCCTTAGGCCTCGCCAGAAGCAGATGCCAGTGCTATGCTTCCTGTACAGCCTGCAGAACCATGGGCCAATTAAACTTCTTTTCTTATAAATTACCCAGTCTCAGGTATTTCTTTAGCAATGCAAGAACAACCTAATACAGCCTCCAATATGAAAAACAGACAAAACAAATAGGATAATGAAAAAACCTTGTAGAAACTAAGAAAGTATGTTTAGTTAAAGGGAATATGTTAATCTACAAAACAAGAATTTTGAGTTTATAAAGAAACTCAGAGAATAAAAGAGAGCCCTTTAGATAAATATATTAGGAGACATAAAAAGTGCAAAGGAAAGGTTGGAAGATAATACTGTCTTCTAAAAAGTGGAACCAAAAGACAAAAAGATGGAAAACAGGAAAGGAAATTGGGGGGTCAGTTCAAGATGTCTGGTGAGTGTCAGAGAGAGAAGAGAGAAAATAGAGGGAGAGGAAATGACCAAAGAATTAATACAAAAAAGTCATCCAGGCCTGACAGATGTAAGTTTATCTTGCCCAATACCAATGCATATCATTATGAAATTTTGTACAACACATAAAGAAAAGATTCTAAAATTGTACAAGAAAGTAGGTAATATACAGGGATTAAGAATGAGAGTGGTAACACAAGGTTTCAGACTTCTCAGTGGCAACACTGGAACGTAGAAGACAATAGAACCATGCCTTCAGATGTTGGGAAAAAATTGATTTCCGAAGCAGAGTTGTATTGTATTTAGCCAAACAAATTGCCAAGTATTGGTAGAATCAAGACATCTTCAGACATATAGGGTCTCAAAAAATTTACCACCCTATGCCTCCTTTATCAAGAAGTAATAGAATGTTTGCGCTACCACGACAAGGGAGTAAACCAAGACAGGAAACTATGGGATCTGGGAAACAGGAGACTCATGACAGAACTGAAAAAGGGTATCCTCAGAGATAACCTAATTTGTATGGCTGACAGAGAGAAGTAGGTCAAAATTGTAATGGAAGGATGGATGTCTCCAAAAAACTGAAATCGAGAGAATACCTGAAGTAGGTAGTTTCCTTTAGATAGAGTTATTGGGTGCAGACAAGAAACGATTGATATTGCTAGTGCACTGTTTTAAGAGCATGATGTTCTTGGCCATTTATTATTACTAGGATAGAGACTGTGGTTTATTCTCCCATATCTTCTCTAAAGTTTTATTTGTTTATCTTCTAAAATACAGTATGTTATCAATAAAAAAATTTGTTAGAATGTTAAAGTACTAAGCATCTATTATACACACTATAAATATTTAGAAACTACTCTGTTTTATAGTTATGCACCACATAACAATGTTTTGTCAATGACAGACCACATGTAAGATGGTGGTCCCATAAGATTATAATGGAGGTAACAATTCCTATCATCTGGTAGTATCATAGCCATCATATTGTCATAGCACAACACGTTACTCACACGTTTGTTGGTAATGCTGGTATAAACAAACCTGCTGCACTGTCATATAAAAGTGTAGTACATACAATTATATATAGTACATAATACTTGATAATGATAATAATGACTGTTACCAGTTTATGTATTTATTGTACTATACTACTTATCATCATTTTAGTTTACTCCTTCTATTTATTAAAAAAAAAAAAATTGGCCAGGCGTGGTGGCTCATGCCTGTAATCCCAGCACTTTGGGAGGCCAAGGCGGGCGGATCACGAGGTCCGGAGTTCAAAACCAGCCTGACCAACATGGTGAAACCCCGTCTCTACTAAAAATACAAAAATTAGCCAGTGTGGTGGTATGCACCTGTAATCCCAGCTACTCAGGGGGCTGAGGCTGGAGAATCGCTTGAACCTGAGAGATGGAGGTTGCAGTGAGCCGAGATCGCGCCATTGCAGCCCAGCCTGGGCAACAGAGCAAGACTTTGTCTCAAAAAAAAAAAAAAAAAGAAAAAGAAAAAAAAGGTTAACTGTGAAACAGCCTCAGGCAGGTCCTTCAGGAAGTATTCCAGAAAAGGGAGTATTATGATAGGAGATGACAGTTCTATGGGTATTACTGCCCCTGAAGAGTTTCCAGAGGGAAAATATGTGGAGGTGGAAGACATAATATGGATAATCCTGACTCTGTGTAGGCCTAGGCTAATGTGTGTGTTTGTGTGTTAGTTTTTTTAATAATATTTACAACAGCTTTATTAATATTCATTAAAAACTAGAAATAGCATAAATGTTCAACCCAGAGGTCAATGTATAAACAAACTATGGTGCATCCATGCAACAGATTACTCAGCGGTAAAAGAGAACCAACTACTGATTCACACAACAAAATGGATGAATCTCAAATGCATTTTGCTAAGTAGATGAAGCCAGACTCAAAAGGCTACATACAGTGTTGTTCCGTGATTCCATTTATAGGGCATTCTACAAAAGCCACAATTAGAGAGACAGAAAACAGATTATTGATGGTCAGTGAAGAATAGGGGTGCTGCAAAGTGGCCCAAGGGAACTTTTGGAAGTAATAAAACTGTTCCCTATATCTTCTGGGAGTTACATGAACATATGTATTTGTTAAAATGAACAACTGGGGAGGGGAAATGGGAGCTCCTGTTTAATGGATAGAGAATTTCTATCTGAGATAATGAAAAAGTTCTGAACATGGATAGTGGTGATAGTTGTACAACATTGTGAATATACTCAGTGCCACTGAATTATACACCTAAAAATGGTTAAAATGGTAAATTTTATGTTACATATATGTATTTTTAACTTTTAGGTTCAGAGGTATATGTGCAGGTTTGTTACATAGGTAAATTGAGTCTCACATAGGTTTGGTGTACAGAGTATTTCGTCACCTAGATAATAAGTATAGTACCTGATTGGTAGTTTTTTGATCTCCCTCCACCCTCAGTAGGCCCCGGTGTCCATTGTTCCCTTCTTTGTGTCTATATGTGCTCAACGTTTAGCTCCCACTTATAAGTGAGAACATGTGGTATTTGGTTTTCTGTTCCTGTGTTAGTTTTCTTAGGATAATGGCCTCCAGCTCCATCCATGTTGCTGCAAAGGACATGATCTCACTCTTTTTATGGCTGTGTAGTATTCCATGGTGTATATGTACCACATTTTCTTTCTTCAGTCTACTGTTGATGAGCATTTAGGTTGATTCCATGCCTTTGCTATTGTGAATAGTGCTGTGATGATGTGTCTCAGTTTTTGACCAAAAAGTTTAAAAAGGAAAAATTTAAAAATAGAAAGCTTATAGAATAAGGATATAAAGAAAGAAAATATTTTTATACAGCTGTACAATCTGTGTGTTTTAAGCTAAGTGTTATTTCAAAAGAGTAAAAAAGTTAAAAAAAAAAGTTTGTAAAGTCAACTAAGCTTGATTTATTATTGAAGAAAGAAAAAATTAAAAAAATTTAGTGTAGCCTAAGTATACAGCATTTATAAAGCCTATATTGGTGAGTAATAATGTCCTAGACCTTCACATTCACTGACCACTCCCTCACTGTCTCACCCAGAGCAATGTTTATGGTAAGTACCTTATATAGTTACATGTGTACCATTTTTAATCTTTTATTTTTTTACTGTACCTTTTCATTTTTACTGTACCTTTTCTATGTTTAGATATCCTTAGTTATAAAAATACTATTGTGTTACAATTGCCTACACTAGTCAGTGCAGAAAGATGCTGTACAGGTTTGTAGCATAGGAGCAATAAGCTATACCATATAGTCTACGTGTAGACTATACCATTAGTAGGCTATACCATTAGTAGGCTATACCATTAGTAGGCTATACCATCTAGGTTTGTGTAAGTACACTCAATGATGTTCATACAGTGACAAAAATCACCTAATGATGGAATTATCAGAACATATCCCTGTCTATAACCAACACATGACTGTATATACCTATAAATTAAGGAACTGTTACTTTTATAAAAATATCTATGTTATCCTGAAACAGAGGCAATCAAAATAGGTATTCACTGGGTACTCTTAAAATGCATAGCTTCTTATGAGCAAGAGAAGAATCTCCATGTTAAAATTGTAAAATTCTTATTAGATATGTTGCCATAATTTTACATAATTTATCTTTGCATACTGATATTCTAGATGTAATTGAGAATTCTCTAAATAGATGGAGTACTATGAATAATATGGAATTCAAATGAGATGGATTTATATATGTAATATGGAAAGTAAGCAAAACTTTTTTTTTAAAGAAAAGCAGATGACAGAACAGTGTATGGTATGGTCTCATCTGTATTTAAAAATATATATATATTTTACATACTTTTATGGTTATATAGACAATTTCTGGAAAGATATACAAGAAACTGCTACAGTGGTTACTTCTGGGGTGGAAAACTGAGAGAATAACTTTACTTTTTTTTTTTTTAAAAAAATATCCTTTTGTGTGGCTTGACATTTTTAACCTGAATGTACATAGCTTTGTAAACAACTTAAAGATCCCAAATGTATTAGGCATGTAGGTAGGAGTTCTATCACTGTTTATCTTTTTATAGAAATTTACTTGGATTATCAGCAGACATTGGAAAAACCTAATAATATTGATGACACTGATTTAATAGCTTTAAAAACCTAGTCTTAGAAAACACGTGGTAGTATTTTTACTCTATAAGTTTATTTTGTGGGAGGGAGAGTGTGGTAGTGATTCTGTTACGTTAGTTCAATGAAGTAATTAAGTTAATATGGTAAATATTTAAGTTATGCTTAAAAAGTGTTAATTTGAAATTAAAATTAAAATTGTATTTAAGAGTTTTCTAGCCAGTTAACTTCTAAAATAAACAGATAATGGAAAAAATGTTCTATGGTAGTTAAATTTCTTTAGTAGAGTTAGGCTGGATCGTGCTACATTTTATACTTTTCAGTGCTGTACTTTATATTACCTTTTCAGCACATTAAAACTTATGCAGTGAAACTGAATAATGGCAATGTTTTTATGCTCTTTTATAGCCATTTCTTTATCATAACCTCCCCCTATTTTCTGTTAGCTAACCTATAAGCACCTTTCCATTAATTTATGAAAATTATTGTTGAGATAGCACATTATCACTGATCTGTATGGCACTTTCAGCATGTTAGAAGCAAAGGTCCAAGCAACATAAAACACATCAGAATTCATTAATGTGGTATTGATTATTTTTTGGATAATTAATTTTATTGCAGACCCTTGAAAGAGATAATGAGCTGCAAAGGGAGAAGGTAAAAGAAAATGAAGAAAAGTTTCTTAATCTTCAAAATGAGCATGAAAAAGCACTAAGAACTTGGAAAAGACATGTAAGTTTATTAAATAGAAAAATATTAAAATATTTTAAATAGTTTTAGACATTTAAAATAACTATAAATGCTAAGAAAATATTGCAAAAATATTAGAGGACTAAAATCAGACACATTTTTTTCTTGGTCTCATATTTCCAAAAAGGTGAATGCTTTTTAAAAGCTAAATTTAGTGAAATTCCCTGTAATGCTTTTATGCATGGAAGACCACACAAATACATATTTGTGTATATATGCATGCATATATATATATATACACACATATATATATAATTTGAGCCCCCATGTGACAAAGAAAAATTAATTTACTTTTTCATAAAACCATTGCATAGTATTTTAGTAAATGGTTAAAATAATTATATATGTACTATTATTAACTGATTATTTTGCTTTCCTCAGCAGTTTTGTTGAGATATATTAGAGCCATGTTTAGAACATGTGTGCAGTAGTTGACTTCTGTAGTATTACCATTTTATCATATTAACAACATATCATAAGGGTTGTTGTATTCTAAACATGGCTATTTCCTTAAATCACATTTTTTATTTTATAATAATTTTTAATTCAGCAAGGTAGATAATAGTGTAAGATGAGGTAAAATCAAGTTGTGAAATATAAAGGTTCACTTTAAACATTGGTGGACCCCAAGATTGATTATTCTATGCTAATATCAATTTTAATTGCATTTTAAATTCTTTTTAAATAAATGACAGAGTAGAAAGTCACTATGAGTTTATGAAGCTATATTTTGGGAAGGTATGATTATGTTTTAGACTATTGTGCTAATTATACTATGCAATATATTATAGTAATGGATATCTAAATACCAGCTTGATAATATTTTCTGTAGATTATTTTGTTTGATTCAAATTATTACATAAGTAACTCTTGATTTGATTCATTTGAAACTAACATGTTTTCTTTTCTTTTCTTTTTTTTTTGGGGGGGACAGAGTCTCACTCTGTCCCCCAGGCTAGAGTGCCGTGGACGGATCTCTGCTCACTGCAAGCTCTGCCTCCTGGGTTCACACCATTCTCCTGCCTCAGCCTCCTGAGTAGCTGGGACTACAGGCGCCCGCCACCACGCCCGGCTAATTTTTTGTATTTTTAGTAGAGACGGGGTTTCACTGTGTTAGCCAGGATGGTCTCGATCTTCTGACCTCGCGATCCGCCTGCCTCAGCCTTCCAAAGTGCTGGGATTACAGGCGTCAGCCACATCGCCCGGCCGGAACTAACATGTTTTCTTTATTTATAGTTTGGAGACATCAAGTCTTCACTGATGGTTTTGCTAAGGTTTACTTAAATCTAAGAAAAGTTTTGTATTTAATTTTATCAGAATACTAAAAAATCCTTAAATGGTATACTAGTACAGTTTATCATTAGGCAACAAGCATAGTAATGTTCATTTTAGCATCAGTTAATCTACATTTTATTCATGTACCTTCTTTTCATCCCCAGTGTTTAAAAGCCCATGGAAATGGTGCTATCAGGATAAGGAAAACTGTTTAAGTGAAAAGGAAATATAAACTTAAATATGCCAAACATGCAAAAAAACCCAAAAAGATCAGTTTAGCTAAGAAAATTAAACATTCATTTTCTCTGAGACTACAACCATGCTCCTCTCTCAAGAAAAAAAAGAAAACTATTAAGAAAAATAAGCAGTTTCACTGGTGAGGCCTCAATCTATAAATGTGGATAAAGTTGGTTTTATCTTAGAATTTTTAAGTTCTGCAATCATTTTGCTTCCATTATGATTTGGCACTCAACAGAATATAGATAAATAAGAAAAAGCTGCCTTGGTTCTATAAGAGTTTTCTTCAGTGGGAGATCACATTTACTTTTTAATTGTATTTCTATCTGTAAGTTTTTCACCATTCTTGAGTGAAGGGCAATAGTAGTGTGGCTACTGAGATTGGATCAAGATAGGTTAAAAAAACAAAGATACTGATAAAAATAAATTGGAATCATATAAACTGCTGTTTCATATTTGGTCATTCAAAAAAATAAACAGTGAAAAGAAAATACTATGCTAATAAAACTTGCATATTATTAGATAGTATATTTAAAATTCATTGAAATATTAAAAATAACAATGTTATGTATATCTTTTTATTTTGACTAGATATATAACCAATGGTTGTTATATAGACAAAAAGACAATAAGTGAGAATGTTCAGAAATTAGGGAAAGGGAGGTCACAAAAAGAATTCGATTTGGCCGGGTGTGGTGGCTCATGCCTGTAATCCCAGCACTTTGGGAGGCCAAGGCAGGTGGATCACCTGAGGTCAGGAGTTCAAGACAAACCTGGCCAGGATGGTGAAACCCTGTCTCTACTAAAAATACAAAAATTAGCCGGGTGTGGTGGTGGGCACCTGTAATCCCAGCTGCTTGGGAGGCTGAGGCAGAGAATTGCTTGAACCCAGGAGGTGGAGGTTGCAGTGAGCTGAGGTTGAGTGAAACTCCATCTCAAAAAAAAAAAGGAAAAAAAAGAATTCAATTCACAACACTTATTGAGCATATACTATGTGTTAGACACTATTCTAGGCACTGGGTTTTCAAAGATGCCTGAAATACAAGGATTATCAAAAGAGCTTACACTCTGCAGGGACAGATAACTATGGAATTAATCACAATAGTGCAAGGTACTTTTTAGCATTATTAACAAAGTACTATGAAAGCACAAAATAAATCATTTTCTTTAGCTGGGCTGGAGAAAGTTTTAGAGAAAAGATGACCCTAGAATTTGGCCTCGAAAGATGAAATAGGATTTTTTTTGGGGGGGTGTTGGGGAAGATGGAGTCTCGCTCTGTTGCCCAGGCTGGAGTACAGTGGTGCGATCTCGGCTCACTGCAACCTCCACCTCCCGGGTTCAAGCAATTCTCCTGCCTCAGCCTCCCGAGTAGCTGGGACTACAGGCGCATGCCACCATGCCCGGCTAACTTTTTGTATTTTAGTAGAGATGGGGTTTCACTCTGTTGCCCAGGCTGGTCTTGAACTCCTGAGCTCAGGCAACCCACCTGCCTTGGCCTATCAAGGTGCTAGGATTACAGGCGTGAGCCACTGTGCCTGGCTGATGAAATGGGGTTTAAGCATAAGGTTCCCATCTCCACCCTTCCCATTCCATCCTGTTGGCATTTCATTTAAAAAAGAATAGAACAATCGGCTGGGCACGGTGGCTCATGCCTGTAATACCAGCACTTTGGGAGGCTGAGGCGGGTGGATCATGAGGTCAGGAGATCAAGACCATCCTGGCCAACACGGTGAAACCCCGTCTCTACTAACAATACAAAAATTAGCCAGGCATGGTGGCACATGCCTGTAATCCCAGCTACTCGGGAGGCTGAGGCAGGAGAATTGCTTGAACCCGGGAGTCAGAGGCTGCAGTGAGCCAAGATCGCCACTGTGCTCCAGCCTGGTGAGAGAACAAGACTCCGTCTCAAAAAAACAAAATAAAAAAATAAAAAAATAAAAAAAATAGAACAATCATGGAGGCATGAAAGTCCATTTTCAAGGACCATGAATAGTCTGCTCTGAATTAAAAATGGGATGTGTGAAATGTGACATTGGAATATAGGTTGAGATCAGCTTTTGAAGACTTCCTTACTAGGAGATTAGAATTTAAGTAATGGGAAGCCATTGAAGGGTTTAAAACAAATAAGTGACACAGGCAGATTGTGTTTTAGAAAAATAATTCTTTCAACAGTATGGAGGATGGCTGTGTGGAAAGAAATCAATAAGAAGAATAATCTAATAATCTAATCATGTAATAATCTAATCATGAACCTATGAGTGTGTGAATTAGGACAGTACCACAATGAAGAGGGATAGATGCAGGATGAATTTTGGAAGTAGACTTGGTATGGTTAGTGACATTTTATATATAATGGATTTTGGGAGGGGAAAAAACATCAAATATTCTCAGGTTGGTATAACTCATAGAATGATAATATCATTAACTAGCTTAAGGAATGTAAAAGGAGAAGCAGATTTTGTGGATGAAAATAATGAGTTTAATTTGAGAACTGTAGAATTTATGGTGCTTTCAGGACATCTAGCTTGAAGTGCATACTATCCATTTGGAGATGTTAATCTACTCCTAGGAGAGAGGTTGGGGAGGAGATATAGATTTAAGATTTATTAGCATAAAGGTGAAATTTGAAGTTATAGGTGAAATAATGTGGAAAGAGTGAAACACTTGAAGGAAAAGTGCTTAAGAAGAAAGAACCTTGGGTTTCTTATCCCAGGAACCAAGAAAAAAGAAGAAAGAACCTTGGGAAAAGCCAACATTTTGTGAGTGGTGTGTGTGTGTGTGTGTGAGAGAGAGAGAGGAGAGGGGTGTGTGGTATGTGTATGTGTGTGTGTGTGTTTGGGGGCAGGAGGGGAGAGGGAGCTGGTAAGACAGGTAGGAGGATAAAGAGAGAGTACTAGCATGGAAGTCAAGAGAGGAAGCTGTTTCAAGAACAGAGTAGTCAACATGGTCAAATGCTACAGAGCTATTAAATGATGTGAGACTTGGAAAAAATCCTTTTGCTAATTTGCAGGTGACATTTGAGAAAACAGTAGAACAATGAGGGCAGAAGTCAGGGTATTAAGGAGTGATGGGAGGTTAGAATTCGAAAGTAGCAAGTATAGACTTTATTTTAAGAAATGAGAAAGACAGGGCCAGGCTAGGTGGCTCATGCCTGTAATCCCAGCACTTTGGGAGGCCGAGGTGGGCGGATCACAAGGTCAGGTGTTCGAGACCAGCCTGGCCAACATAGTGAAACTCTCTAAAAACACAAAAATTAGCTGGGCGTGGTGGTGCAAGCCTGTAAGCCCAGCTGTTCGGGAGGCTGAGGCAGAAGACTCGCTTGAATCCAGGAGGTGGAGGTTGCAGTGAGCCAAGATCATGCCACTGCACTCCAGCCTGGGCGACAGAGTGAGACTCCTTCTCAAAAAAAAAAAAAAAAAGAAAAGAAAAAGAAAAAGTGAAACAGACAGAGGAACTGGGTCAAGGAGGAAAAATATTAGGAATGTGCGTAAAGCATATTTGTAGGCTGACGAGAAGATGCTGATGTAGTGTGAGAGACTGAGAATAGGAAGAAGAAAAGAGAAAATTCCTAGAATTAGGACTTAGGAAGATAGGAGAGGAAGGAATGAAGAACACACGGAGAGTTTAGCCTTGGAAAAGAAATACCTTGCAGAGATAGATTTAAAGATGATTAAAAATAGATGAAATGAACAGAAAGTAACATGAGTTTACATCTACTGGCCTCTATATAGGGCTTTATAGAGGAATATTAATTATAAAAAATTAGGAATAGTAATTATATTATTTATAATAAGGAATATTACAAGCACTAGTGGAATTTGTGGTAGGAGTTTTAGAATTGTTCAAGAGAAACTTTTATAAGAAACTTTTAAACTTTTATAAAACCACAAATATACTTTTTCATGACAAAAGGATATTTTTCTCCTCAGTGGAACTTACCTTGGCTCATATTTGAGGCTTCTGTGAGAGTACTCCTTTCCCCAAAATAAAGTTTATGAAATTTCATGGGGAGTGAAAGTCTAATTTATGGATATAAATATACGGCTGACATGTCAGTTTCTGTGGTACCACTTAGTGCTTAGTACTCATCTAGTGGAATTCAAATCTGTATGTGCAATTTGTAACAAGAAAATTAAACTTTAAGAAAACAATGGAAGTATAATGTTTGTAGAATATAAAATTCATAAATTCTTATTTATGAATTTAATTTTTTGTTTTTTATGAATTTAAATAAATTTTTTTATGAGACACGAGGTAGTTTAATATTGTCATTAAGGACACGGTCCTCAGATTTAGCTTTGGAATTAAATCCTCACTGCCGTTTTGTATCTACTTGATCTGGGACAAGTTACTTAACTTCTGTGAGCCTCATATTTCTTACCTGTAAATTGGGCATAATAATACCTCATAGGGTTTTGCTGAGTATGCAGTTATGCTTATTAAGTAGTCAGCCCAATTCAATAAATGGTAGCTCTTAATATTAGTAATGACTTTGTGATTGTTTTGATTCTTTGACTATTTCCTGAAACTTTTGTTAATGAAATATTTTCAGACAAAACATATTTATATACTTGATATACTTGTTTATTCTGGTTCCTTTTTTATAATAGGCTGAAGAACTTAATGGAGAAATTAATAAGATTAAAAATGAATTATCATCCCTTAAAGAAACTCATATTAAGTTACAAGAACATTATAACAAATTATGCAATCAAAAAACGTTTGAGGAAGACAAAAAGTTTCAGGTAAAATTTAAGTATGTTGTGGGGTACAAACTATCAAAGAAATTAAGACTGTCACTATGATTTTTTTCCCTGTTTTATACTTTAAGTTTCTCAACTTTAAAAAAATGAGTATATGCATGTGGTCTCTAATACATTTTTAGTTAATTTTTGTATACAGTATGACATAAGAATTGAAGGTCATTTTTTATATGAATTTCCAATTGTCCCAGCACAAATATTTGTCGAAAATACTATTTTCTTTCCCACTGTACCTTAGTACTTTCTTTGAAAATCAGTTGATCAAATATATATGGGTCTATTTCTGGACTCTTTATTATGATCCATTGATTATATGTCTATACTTAAGCCAGTACAACACTGTCTTTATTAATGTAGCTTTTAAAGAAGCTATAAAACGTAGCTAAGTCCTTCAATATTGTTCTTTTTCCAAAAAAGCTTTTTCTATTCTAAGTCCTATATTTTCTTATCACTTTTAGAATCAATGTCTCAATTTCTGTTTTAAAAGTCTGTGGGGTTTTATTTGGCATTGAGTCTTCCAGTCAATGAACATGGTATAGCTTCCATTTATTTGGATATTTTAAAATGTCTCTCAGAAATGTTTTGTAGTTTTTATCATATAGGTCTTGGAAATTTTAGGTTAAATTTATTCCTGGATATTTTACGTCTTGGGATCCTAATGTAAACAGTACTTACAATTTTTATAATTGTTCTTTGCTTATATATAGAAGTACATTTTTTCAAGACAAGGTCTTACTATGCTGACCAGGCTGTACATGAACTCCTGGGCTCAAGTGATGCTCCCACTTCAGGCTCCTGAGTAGCTGGGATTACAGGGATGAACTGCCATGCCCAGCTTAGAAGTACAATTGGTTTTTGTATATTGACCTCATTTTTAAATTAAGTTATTGTTATAATAGTTGTTTTCGTTGAACTTTGGGGGTTTCTATAATATATGATCATGTTGTCTGCAAGTTTAAGACAGTTTTACTTTCTTTCTAAAACGCTGTATGCTTTTTCTTTTTCTCAATTTATGCACTAGCTAGGACCCTCTAATCTAATGTTGAATAACAATTGTGAGAGTGGGCATGCTTGCCTTGTTTCTCATCTTAAATGGAGACTAGTCTTTCACCATTTC
Source organism: Gorilla gorilla gorilla (assembly GCF_029281585.2). NCBI lineage: Eukaryota > Metazoa > Chordata > Mammalia > Primates > Hominidae > Gorilla > Gorilla gorilla. The sequence continues at coordinate 38,978,774 of NC_073233.2, read as the reverse complement.
TTATCATTTTAGCTATATGTTTTTGTTTGTACGCTTTATCAGTTTGAGAAAGTTTCCTTTCATATCTGGTTTGCTGAGCTTTCATCACAAATGAGTTTTTATCATGAATGGACATTAAATTTTGTCAAATGCTTTTTTCTGTGTCTATTAAGATGATTAGGTTTTTTTTATTCTTTTCATATTAATTACATCAATTGACTTCCAGATGTTAACCTGCATTCCTGGGATAAACTTGAGTTGATCATTATATATTATCCTTTTTATATATGGCTGGACTTAAATTGCTAGTGCTTTGTTAAGGATTTTGTATTGATGAGGAATGTAAGTTTTGTTTGTTTTTTCTTTGCAATATTTGAACTGGTTTTTGCGTCAAGAGTAATACTGGTCAAGTAAACTCAGTTGGAATATATTCCTTTCAATGTATAGAGTTGGTATGATTTCTTTATTGAATGTTAGGTCGAATTCACCAGTGGAGCTATGTAGATTTTCTTGGTGGGAATATTTTAAATAACAAATTCAGTATTTAAATTATTTACAGGGCTATTCAGATACTCATTTCTTCTTATGTTGGTGTGCAGGAAAGAGTTAACATAGCACCCCTGTGAATGCTGTACTTAGAAAGACCTCCTAGCAAAGTTGGCCCCTGGCTGATGCCTGGAAACTTGAATTTTGGGAGGATTCTCACCATTTCCTAACAAGAGTGGCTCACTGTACCTAAACTGTTAGTACAAACAATGTGGTTTATTCTGAACAACTGCTTTCTTTCTGGGATTCTAGAATTTTGGCACATGCTACATAGAGGGTACCTGCATGAACAGCACCCTCCCCCAAAAAACTTTGGGTGCTGAGTCTCTAATGAGCTTCCCTGGTAGACAGCAATTCACATATGTTGTCACAATTCAATGCTGTAGGAGTTAAGCTTGTCTTATGTGACTTTATTAGAAGATGACCTTTGGAAGTCTGGTTTACTCCAGACTGCAACTCATGTGCCTTTTCCTTTACCTATTTTTCTTCGTATTATTTCTCTATAATAAATCTTAGTCATGTGTATGGGTATATATTGAGTCCTATGAGTCCTCCTAATGAATCTGATTTGGGGTGTTGTGGGACCCCAAAAGAGCCAGTTGGGGTAATTTTTATCTTTCAAAGAACTTGTCCTTTTCATAAGTTGTCAAATTTATTGGCTAGGGTTGCTCATAATATTCTCTTATTATTATAGTCCTCTAGGATCAAATTGATGCCCTTCTGTCATTCTTGATATTTGTAATTTGTATCTTCTCTCTCTCGCTCTCCGTTTGTCTTGATCATTTGAGTTAGAAGTTTTCAGTTTTATTGATCTTTTCAAAGAACCAGGTTTTGGGCCAGGTGCAGTGGCTCACTCGGGAGGCTGAGGCAGGGGAATCCCTTGAACCTGGGAGGCAGAGATTGCGGTGAGCCGAGACATGCCACTGCACTCCAGCCTGGCAACAGAGTGAGACTCCGTCTCAGGAAAAAATAACAAACAAAAAATAGGTTTTGATTTCATTCATTTCTCTCCCATGTTTATTTATTTGCTATTTCATGGATTTTTGCTATTAATTTTCTTATTTCCTTTACTCTGCTTACTTTGGGTTTAATTTGGTTTTCTTCTAGCTGCTTAAGCTTGAAACATCGATTATTTACCTTTCTTCTTTTCTAATATAAGCACTTAAAGCTATAACATTTCCTCTTAGCACTGCTTTAGTTCCATCCCACAAATTATGATATGTAGTTTTTTCATTTTCATTCGGTTAAAAAAACTATATGTATATATTTTAGTAAAGTATACACAACATACACACACACATATAAACATGAAGCAAAAACTGACAGAACTGAAAAGAGAAAGATAAATTCACAGTTATAATGAAAGATTTTAACATTCTTCTCCCACTAATTGATAGAACAATTATACACACATACACACACACACACACAATCTGTAAGGATACAGAAGACTTGGACAATACCAACTAACTTGACCTAATTGACATTTATAAAACATTCCACCAACTGGCCGGGCACGGTGGCTCACACCTGTAATCCCAGCACTTTGGGAGGCTGAGGCGGGTGGATCACCTGAGCTCAGGAGTTCAAGACCACCCTGGGCAACATGGCAAAAGCCCGCCTCTATTAAAATAGGAAAAATTATCCGGGCATGGAGGCACGCGCCTGTAGTTCCAGCTACTCGAGAGACCGAGTCACAAGAATTGCTTGAGCCTTGGAGGCAGAGGTTGCAGTGAGGCAAGATGGCACCACTGCACCCCAGCTTGGGCTACAGAGTGAGACTCCGTCTCAAAGAAAACAAACAACAAAAATAAACCTTCCACCAACCAACAGCAGAACACACATTCTCTTCAGCAGCACATGAAATATTCACCAAGATAGGCAATATACGCAAAAAATAAGTCTTAGTACATTTAAAAGGGTTAAAGTCTTACCTAGAATGTTCCCTGACCACAACTAAATTAAATTTGAAGTCACTAACAGAAATATATTTGGAAAATTCTCAAATGTTTGGAAATTTAACAACATATTTCCAGTGGGTCATACTCATACCCATATCCATGGGTCAGAGAGAACCTCACAAGAGAAATCTTAAAATTTTTGAGCATGGACAACATAGCAAAATCCCGTGTATATATCTCTGTGTCTGTCTGTCTATCTGCCTGCCTGCCTGCCTATATGTCTATTGAAAGAGAGACAGGGTCTTGCTCTGTCACCCAGGCTGGAGTGTAGTGGTGTGATCACACCTCACTGCAGCCTCGATCTGCCAGGCTCAAGCAATCCTCCCACCTCAGCCTGACTATGGGTGAACACCACCACACCAGCTAGCTTGCTTCTCCCTTCCCTTCCCTTCCCTTCCCTTCCCTTCCCTTCCCTTCCCTCCCCTCCCCTCCCCTCCCCTCCCCTCCCCTCCCCTCCCCTCCCCTCCCCTCCCCTCCCCTCCCCTCCCCTCCCCTCCCCTCCCCTCCCCTCCCCTCCCCTCCCCTCCCCTCCCCTCCCCTTCCCTTCCCTTCCCTTCCCTTTCCTTTCCTGATGAGGTTTCACCATGTTGCCCAGGCTCAAAATATTTTAGGATTTTTCTTGTGGTGTCTCCTCTGACCCATGGGTATGAGTATCACCCATTGGAAATATGTTGTTTAATTTCCAAACATTTGAGAAAATTCCAAATATCTTCCTATTAATGATTTCGAATTTAATTTGGTTTTGGTCAGGGAACATTCTAGGTAAGACTTTAATCCTTTTAAATGCACTAAGACCTATTTTTTGGCCAAGTGTATTATCTATCTTGGTGAATATTTCATGTGCTGTTGAAGAGAATGCGTGTTCTGCTGTTGGTTGGTGGAATGTTTTATAAATGGCAATTAGATAAAGTTGGTTGGTATTGTCCAAGTCTTCTCTATCCTTACAGATTGTGTGTGTATCTGTGTCTGTGTTCTATCAATTAGTGGGAGAAGAATGTTGAAATCTTTAATCATAACTGTGAACTTATCTTCCTCTTTTCAGTTCAGTCAGGTTTTGCTTCATGTGTTTGTAAGTCCTGTTATTAGCTATATGATTTATGATTGTTATGACACATTTATTGTTCTGATTTCCTGATTGACCTTTTTATCATTATGAAATATCCATATTTATCCTAGTAATATCTCTTGTCTTAAGGTGTGTTTTGTCTGATAATAATATAGCTATTTCATCTTTTGATTAACATTTGTATTATATATCTTTTTCATCTTGTTACTTTTTTATGGGAGTAGTCATATTTCCTTTTCTTATGTTGAATTATAATATGAGGAAATCTTTAATGTTCTCTTTTTTTGAGAACTGTTGATTGTATTTTGTTACTGTAGTAAAATGTACATATTGTTTGCTATTTTAACCATTTTTATGTGTATAGTTCAGTGGCATTAAGTACATTCGGAAGTGGGCATGGTTATGTACCAATAAAATTATATTTATAAAAACAGCTGGGTGCAGTGGCTGATGCCTGTAATCCCAGCACTTTGGGAGGTTGAGCCAAGTGGATCACTTGAGGTGAGGAGTTCGAGACCAGCCTGACCAACATGGTGAAACCCCATCTCTACCAAAATACAAAACTTAGGCAGATGTGGTGACGTGCGCCTGTGATCTCAGCTACTTGGGAGGCTGAGGCAGGAGAATCACTTGAACCCAGGAGGTGGAGGCTGCAGTGAGCTGAGATCCACCACTGCACTCCAGCCTGGGCAACAGAGCGAGACTCCATCTCCCTCTCCCTTCCCCACAAAACAAAACAAAACAAACAAACAAAAAAACGGGCAGCAGGCTGCATTTGGCCATTTGACTGTAGTTTGCCAATCCTTGTTCTAGAGTTTAATTTATCGTGTATACTTTCCAATAATATTATACCAAAGTTTATGATAAGATAAGAAACTTACAATATTACATTATCATTTTCTCCTTCCTGTCCTTTGTGTTGTTGTTATCATACATTTTACTTCTATATGTTATAAAACCTACCATATATTATTTATTTCAAAGAATTACCTGACAAAGAAAATTAAAAATGAGATAAAGTATCTTTTGTATTCACCACCACATTTACCACTTCTGTCACTCTTTATTCCTTTGTTTAGATCCACATGTCCACCTGGTATATTTCTTCAACCTGAAGAACTTCCTTTTAACGTTTTTTTTTTTTTTTTTTTTTTTTTTTGCATATCTGCTGGAATTCTTTCCAACTTTTGTTTGTCTGAAAAGGTGGTTTATTTCTCCTTAATTTTAAAGAATATTTTCACTGGATATAAAATTCTAGATAATTTTTCTTTCATTAATTTTAAGATGCCATTCCATTTTTTCTTTTTTTTGCTTGCATTGCTTCTGGCAAGAGGTCTATGACAATTCTTATATTTATAACCCATCTTTATAAGTGTCTTTATATCGGCTGGGCACGGAGGCTTACGCCTGTACCAGCACTTTGGGAGGCCAAGGCGGGCAGATCATGAGGTCAGGAGATCGAGACCATCCTGGCTAACACGGTGAAACCCCGTCTCTACTAAAAATAGAAAAATTCGCCGGGTATGGTGGCGCATGCCTGTAATCCCAGCTACTCGATAGGCTGAGGCAGGAGAACGCTTGAACCCGGGAGGTGGAGGTTGCGGTGAGCCGAGATCGCGCCACTCCAGCCTAGGCAACGAGAGCGAAACTCCGCCTCAAAAAAAAAAAAGGGTCTTTATATCTCTGACAGCTTTTAAGATTTTTCCTTCATGTCTGTTTTCAAGCAGTTTGATTATGATGTACCTTGGTATGGTTTTCTTGGTGCATATCTTGCTTGGAATTTATTGAATTTCTTGGCTATATATAGTTTTCATTAAATTTGGAGAAGTTTTGGTCATTTCTTCAATTTTTTTTTCTGTCCCCATCGTCTACTTTCTGGGACTTCAGTTACACACGTTAGACTGCTTAATATTGTCCCACAGGTTACTGAGGATCTACTGCATATTTTTTCAGTCTTTTTTTCCCTCTCTGCTTCAGTTGGGATTGTTTCTGTTGTTATGTCCTGAAGTTCATTTTTTTTTCTTTTTAAAATGTCTAATCTGCTATTAAGCCTATTCAGTGAGTTTTTAATTTTATTTACTGTAAATTTCATCTCTAAAATTTCCATTTGGTTCGTTTTTTTCTTTTGGGATTTAAAATTTTTCTCTTCATTATGTTCGTATCATTGTCCTTTAAATCCTTGAACATTTGTAATAGCTATTTTAAAGTTCCTTTGCTAATTCTATTACCTCTGTCATTTCTGTATTTGTTTTGATTACATTATAAATAGTGACATAACAGGTAACATTTTCCTGCTTCTCTCCCTGTCCAGTAAATTTTTATTGTGTTAGAACATTTTGAATTTTACATTGCTGATTGCTAGATTTTGCTATCTTTATTTCAAGAATGTCAAAGTTTCACAGGAGGTTAAGTTACTTGCTGATAAGCTTCATCATTTTGAGGCTTATTTTTAAACTTATGGAAGCATCTAGAATAGCCCTAGAATAGCATGATCCTGCTGGGGTCTCTACAAAATGTCCCAGTTATTCAGTAAGTTCATTCCTCTCTGGCTTGTTGGAACTCAGAGTTTACCTAGACCTGTGGGAGCTCTGGAAATTGCTCAGCTTGTGGCTCACCTGCAAGTCTTCATGGACTTTTACTCCTTACATGTCCAACTTAATATCCAGCAACAGATTAAATAGCAGATGCCCGGAGCTCTTTTTCTGGGTAGCGCCTTCATCTTCAGTACATTGCCTCACAAATTACAGCCAGTTTAGCCTCTCTAAATTCTGATGTTTGTCTTCCCAACTCAGACCATCTTGCTTTGCAAGAGTGCCCCTTCCTTGTGCTATGGTGTATACAGCAAGTGTCTAGGCAGTAAGCCTGAGTAATCATAGGGTTCATCTCACTTTTTCCTCTTTCTCTCAGAGAACACAATTTTCCCTGTTTGTAGTTCATTGTCTAAAAACTGTTGTTTCATACACTGTATCTAGTTTACTAGTAATTTACAGTGGGAAGGCAAGTCAAGTTCTTTGGTATGGCTGGAAGTCTAAATTTTAAAGATCATACAATATACGTTCTAGGGAAGTATACTATTTTTAAAGAGCTCTGTAATTAGTCCTTAAAGCAGATATTTTTATTTTTTTATTTTTATTTTTTTATTATACTTTAATTTTTAGGGTATATGTGCACAACCTGCAGATTTGTTACATATGTATACATGTGCCATGTTGGTGTGCTGCACCCATTAACTCATCATTTAACATTAGGTATATCTCCTAATGCTATCCCTCCCCCCTCCCTTCACCCCACAACAGGCCCCGGTGTGTGATGTTTCCCTTCCTGTGTCCATGTGTTCTCATTGTTCAATTCCCACCTATGAGTGAGAACATGCGGTGTTTGGTTTTTCGTCCTTGCGATAGTTTGCTGAGAATGATGGTTTCCAGCTTCATCCACGTCCCTACAAAGGACATGAACTCATCCTTTTTATGGCTGCATAGTATTCCATGGTGTATATGTGCCACATTTTCTTAATCCAGTCTCTCATTGATGGACATTTGGGTTGGTTCCAAGTCTTTGCTATTGTAAATAGTGCCGCAATAAACATATGTGTGCATGTGTCTTTATAGCAGCATGCTTTATAATCCTTTGGGTATATACCCAGTAATGGGATGGCTGGGTCAAATGGTATTTCCAGTTCTAGATCCCTGAGGAATCGCCACACTGTCTTCCACAATGGTTGAACTAGTTTACAGTCCCACCAACAGCGTAAAAGTGTTCCTATTTCTCCACATCCTCTCCAGCACCTGTTGTTTCCTGACTTTTCAATGATCGCCATTCTAACTGGTGTGAGATGGTATCTCATTGTGGTTTTGATTTGCATTTCTCTGATGGCCAGTGATGATGAGCATTTTTTCATGTGTCTTTTGGCTGCATAAATGTCTTCTTTTGAGAAGTGTCTGTTCATATCCTTCGCCCACTTGTTGATGGGGTTGTTTTTTTCTTGTAAATTTGTTTGGGTTCTTTGTAGATTCTAGATATTAGCCCTTTGTCAGATGAGTAGAATGCAAAAATTTTTTCCCATTCTGTAGGTTGCCTGTTCACTCTGATGGTAGTTTCTTTTGCTGTGCAGAAGCTCTTTAATTAGATCCCATTTATCAATTTTGGCTTTTGTTGCCATTGCTTTTGGTGTTTTAGACATGAAGTCCTTGCCCATGCCTATGTCCTGAATGGTATTGCCTAGGCTTTCTTCTAGAGTTTTTATGGTTTTAGCTCTAACATTTAAGTCTTTAATCCATCTTGAATTAATTTTTGTATAAGGTGTAAGGAAGGGATCCAGTTTCAGCTTTCTACATATGGCTAGCCAGTTTTCCCAGCACCATTTATTAAATAGGGAATCCTTTCCGCATTTCTTTTTGTCAGGTTTGTCAAAGATCAGATAGTTGTAGATATGCGGCATTATTTCTGAGGGCTCTGTTCTGTTCCATTGGTCTATATCTCTATTTTGGTACCAGTACCATGCTGTTTTGGTTACTGTAGCCTTGTAGTATAGTTTGAAGTCAGGTAGCGTGATGCCTCCACCTTTGTTCTTTTGGCTTAGGATTGACTTGGCAATGCAGGCTCTTTTTTGGTTCCATATGAACTTTAAAGTAGTTTTTTCCAATTCTGTGAAGAAAGTCATTGGTAGCTTGTTGGGGATGGCATTGAATCTATAAATTACCTTGGGCAGTATGGCCATTTTCACGATATTGATTCTTCCTACCCATGAGCATGGAATGTTCTTCCATTTGTTTGTATCCTCTTTTATTTCATTGAGCAGTGGTTTGTAGTTCTCCTTGAAGAGGTCCTTCACGTCCCTTGTAAGTTGGATTCCTAGGTATTTTATTCTCTCTGAAGCAGTTGTGAATGGGAGTTCACTTATGATTTGGCTCTCTGTTTGTCTGTTATTGGTGTATAAGAATGCTTGTGGTTTTTGCACATTGATTTTGTATCCTGAGACTTTGCTGAAGTTGCCTATCAGCTTAAGGAGATTTTGGGCTGAGACGATGGGGTTTTCTAGATATACAGTTGTGTCATCTGCAAACAGGGACAATTTGACTTCCTCTTTTCCTAATTGAATACCCTTTATTTCCTTCTCTTGCCTGATTGCCCTGGCCAGAACTTCCAACACTATGTTGAATAGGAATGGTGAGAGAGGGCATCTCTGTCTTGTGCCAGTTTTCAAAGAGAATGCTTCCAGTTTTTGCCCATTCAGTATGATATTGGCTGTGGGTCTGTCATAGATAGCTCTTATTATTTTGAGATATGTCCCATCAATACCTAATTTATTGAGAGTTTTTAGAATGAAGGGCTGTTGAATTTTGTCAAAGGCCTTTTCTGCATCTACTGAAATAATCATGTGGTTTTTGTCATTGATTCTGTTTATATGCTGGATTATGTTTATTGATTTGCATATGTTGAACCAGCCTTGCATCCCAGGGATGAAGCCCACTTGATCACTCTACAAGCCAGAATAGAGTGGGGGCCAATATTCAACATTCTTAAAGAAAAGAATTTTCAACCCAGAATTTCATATCCAGCCAAAATAAGCTTCATAAGTGAAGGAGAAATAAAATCCTTTACAGACAAGCAAATGCTAAGAGATTTTGTCACCACCAGGCCTGCCCTACAAGAGCTCCTGAAGGAAGCACTAAACATGGAAAGGAAGAACCAGTACCAGCCATTGCAAAAACATGCCAAATTGTAAAGACCATCGAGGCTAGGAAGAAACGGCATCAACTAACGAGCAAAATAACCAGCTAACATCATAATGACAGGATCAAATTCACACATGACAATATTAACCTTAAATGTAAATGGCCTAAATGCTCCAATTAAAAGACACAGACTGGCAAATTGGATAAAGAGTCAAGATCCATTAGTGTTCTATATTCAGGAAACCCATCTCACATGCAGAGACACACATAGGCTCAAAATAAAGGGATGGAGGAAGATCTACCAAGCCAATGGAAAACAAAAAAAGGCAGGGGTTGCAATCCTAGTCTCTGATAAAACAGACTTTAAACCAACAGAGATCAAAAGAGACAAAGAAGGCCATTACATAATGGTAAAGGGATCAATTCAACAACACCTGTATGCAAGTGTTCTCATTGTTTAATTCCCACCTATGAGTGAGAACGTGCAGTGTTTGGTTTTCTGTCCTTGCGACAGTTTGCTCAGAATGATGGTTTCCACCTTCATCCATGTCCCTACAAAGGACAAGAACTCCCCCTTTTTAAGGGCCACATAGTATTCCATGGTGTATATGTGCCACATTTTCTTAATCCAGTCTGTTATCTGTCATTGATGGACATTTGGGTTTGTTCCAAGTCTTTGCTATTGTGAATAGTGCCACAACAAACATACGTGTGCATGTGTCTTTATAGTAGCATGATTTATAATCCTTTGGGTATATACCTAGTAATGGAATTGCTGGGTCAAATGGTATTTCTAGTTCTAGATCCTTGAGGAATGGTAATTCTATATTTAACTTTTTGAGGAACTGCTAAAAAATTTTACTAAATAGTGGATATCTTTCTAAGTCCGTAAAAATAGATCTACATCACAATTTCCATTGTGTGACTAGGACGTGCCATAATTAATCTGTCCACTTCCCTATTGGGCATCCTTGTACAAATATCTTTGTGTATGTTTGTGACTATTTCTTTAGGATAAACTTCAAGAAATGGTATTGCTGGGTCAAAGAGCTTTCTCACTTTATTTATTTATTTATTTATTTATTTATTTATTTATTTATTTATTTATTTATTTGGAGATGGAGTCTTGCTCTCAGGCTGGAGTGTAACAGCATCATCTTGGCTTACTGCAACCTCCGCCTCCTGGGTTCAAGCAATTCACCTGCCTCAGCCTCCCGGGTAGCTGGGACTACAGGCACGTGCCACCACGCCTGGTTAATTTTTTTTTTTTTTTGTATTTTAGTAGATATGGGGTTTCACCTTATTAGCCAGGATGGTCTCGATCTCCTGACCTTGTGATCCGCCCACCTCAGCCTCCCAAAGTGCTGGGATTACAGGCTTGAGCCACTGTGCCTGGCCCTCTCACTTATAATTTTTGACACATATTGTCAGATTGCTTTCCGGAAAGGTTGTACCAGTTTATAGTCCTACCAACCATGTATGAGTACCTGTCTTCTCTAGCCTTCTTAATACTTTGTCAGCTGTACTTTGCATTTTTGTTTTATTAAACATATTTTATGTTTATCAGTTATATTCCTTTTGTTTTAGTTTATATATTCCCATTTGCAATTAAACATGCTTAAGTCCCTCCCATTTTAAAAAGTAAACAAATAACAAGAAAACTTTTTGATCTCACACCCATTTCTAAATAGCCTAAGTAAAGTCTTCTTTGTAGAGCCAAGTTTCTTGAAAGATTGGTTTAAACTCATACTTTTTGCTTTCTTACTTCCTATTCATCCTTCAACATAGGGCAGTCTGGGCTGGGCATGGTGGCTCATGCATGTAATTCCAGCACTTTTGGGGGCCAAGGCAGGTGAATTGCTTGAGTGCAGGAGTTCAAGATCAGTCTGGAGAACATAGTGAGACCCTTGTCTCTACAAAATTTTTTTAAAAATTAGTGGGGCATGGCGGTGCACACTGGTGGTCCCAGCTACTAGGGAGCTAAGAGGAGCACTTGAACCTGGGAAGCTGAGACTACCATGAGCCATGATCACACCAATGCACTCCAGTCTGGAGGACTGAGGGAGACCCTGTCACAAAACAAATAAACAAACAAAAACATAGGGCAGTCTGGCTTTGCCCCTCTGCTCCATAAAATGGATATTATGGCCGGGCACAGTGGCTCACGCCTGTAATCTCAGCACTTTGAAAGCTCGAGGCAGGTGGATCACAAGGTCAGGAGTTCAAGAGCAGCCTGGCCAACATGGTGAAACCCTGTCTCTACTAAAAATACAAAAATCAGCCAGATGTGGGGGCATGCCTGTAATCCCAGCTACTCAGGAGGCTGAGGCAGGAGAATCACTTGAAACCGGAAGGCAGAGGTTACAATGAGCTGAGATCACACCACTGCACTCCAGCCTGGGTGAAAGAGCGAAACTCCATCTCAAAAAATAAAAATAAATTAAAAAATAAAATAAAATAAAATAAAATGGACATTACATCCATTCCCTTTGGATATTACACTTTTCAGTCCCTTTGAAGCATTTGATACTATTTCTTGCTTGAGTTATCTTTTCCTTTTCTTCTATTATATTTCATTCATCTGATTTTTTTTCTTTACCTCTCAGGCCACTTTTTTTATGGTGGTAAGAATAATAACTATTATAATAGTTATACCATTAATTGAGCACCTATGCACTGTGTGTATTATTATAGATATAATTTAATCTTTACAGCATTCCCCCCCGCCCCGCCCAAGTGAGCTGTGTCCTAGAGGTTCGTTCGTTCTTTTTTTTTTTTTCAATTTTATTTAAGTTCCATGATACATGTGGAGAATGTGCAGGTTTGTTACATAGCTATACGTGTGCCATGGTGGTTTGCTGCACCTACCAACACCTAGGTTTTAAGTCCCGCATGCATTAGCTATTTGTCCTGATGCTCTCCCTCCCCTTGCTGCCCCCCACCCGGACAGGCCCCAGTGTGTGTTGTTCCCCTTCCTGTGTCTACGTGTTCTCATTGTTCAACTTGCACTTATGAGTAAGAACATGCGGTATTTGGTTTTCTGTTCCTGTGTTAATTTGCTGAGGATGATGGCTTCTAGTTTCATCTATGTCCTTATAAAGGACATGATCTCATTCCTTTTTATGGCTGCATTGTATTACATGGTGTATATCCACCACATTTTCTTTATCCAGTCTATCATTGATGGACATTTGGACTAGTTCCGTGTCTTTGCTATTGCGAATAGTGCTGCAATAAACATATGTGTGCATGTATCTTTATAATAGAATAACTTATATTCCTTTGCGTATATACCCAGTAATGGAATTGCTGAGTCAAATGGTATTTCTGGTTCTAGATCCTTGAGGAATCACCACACTGTCTTCCACAAAGGTTGAACTAATTTACATTCCCACCAACAATGTAAAAGCATTCCTATTTCTCCACAGCCTCACCAGCATCTGTTGTTTCTTGACTTCTTAATAATCACCATTCTGACTTGGCGTGAGATGGTATTCTCATTGTGGTTTTGATTTGCATTTCTCTAACGATCAGTGATGTTGAACTCTTTTTCATATGTTTATTGGCCCTGTAAATGTCTTCTTTTGAGAAGTGTCTGTTCATATCCTTTGCCCGCTTTTTGATGGAGTTGTTTTTTTCTTGTAAATTTGTTTAAGTTCCCTGCAAATTCTGGATATTAGCCGTTTGTCAGGTGGATAGATTGCAAAAATTTTCTCCCATTCTGTAGGTTGCCTGTTCGCTCTGATGATAGTTTCTTTTGCTGTGCAGAAGCTCTTTAGTTTAATTAGATCCCATGGCTTTTGTTGCAATTGCTTTTGGTGATTTCATCATAAAATCTTTGCCCATGCCTGTGTCCTGAATGGTATTGGGTAGGTTTTCTTCTAGGGTTTTTATGGTTTTGGGTTTTGCACTTAAGTATTTAATCTATCTTGAATTAATTTTTGTATAAGGTGTAAGGAAGGGGTCCAGTTTCAGTTTTCTGCATATGGCCAGCCAGTTTTCCCAGCACCATTTATTAAATAGGGAATCTTTGCCCCATTGCTTGTTTTTGTCAGGTTTGTCGAAGATCAGATGGTTGTAGACGTGTGGTCTTATTTCTGAGCTCTCTATTCTGTTTCATTGGTCTGTATGTCTGTTTTGGTACCAATACCAAGTTGTTTTGGTTACTGTTGCTTTGTAGTATAGTTTGAAGTCAGGTAGCATGATGCCTCCAGCTTTGTTCTTTTTGCTTAGGATTGTCTTGGCTATACTGGCTCTTTTTTGGTTCCATATGCATTTTAAAGTAGTTTTTTCTAATTCTGTGAAGAAATTCAGTGGTAGTTTGATGGGAATAGCATTGAATCTATAAATTACTTTGGGCAGTATGGCCATTTTCACTATATTGATTCTTCCTATCCATGAGGATGGGGTGTTTTCTGATTTGTTTGTGTCCTCTCTTATTTCCTTGAGCAGTGGTTTGTAGTTCTTGAAGAGTTCCTTCATGTCTCTTGTTAGCTGTATTCCTAGGTATTTTATTATCTTTGTAGCAATTGTGAATGGGAGTTCATTCATGATTTGGCTCTCTGCTTGTCTATTGTTGGCATATAGGAATGCTGGTGTTTTTTGCACATTGATTTTGTCTTTACGGCATTTTTGTTATAGATGACAAAACAGCCTCACAAAGTTTAAATATTGTTGTAGGCAGCCTCTAAAATGGCCTAAAGTGATTCCCACCTCCTGTTACTCATTGCTCTTTTATAATCCCCTCCACTTGAGTGTGAGCTGGATTAATGACTTGGTTTTAATGAATGAAATATAACAGAAGTGATACAATGTCACTTCTTTTTTTTTTTTTTTTTTTTTGGGACTGAGTCTCACTCTGTGGCCCAGGCTGGAGTGCAGTGGCGTGATCTTGGCTCACTGCAAGCTCCGCCTCCTGGGTTCCTGTAATTCTCCTGCCTCAGCCTCCCAAGTAGGTGGGACTACAGGCATCCGCCACCACGCCTGGCTAATTTTTTTTGTATTTTTAGTAGAAACGGGGTTTCATCATGTTAGCCAGGTGATACAATGTCACTTCTGAGATTACATTATAAGAAAACTGTGGTTTCTGTCTTGGGTGCATGTGTGTTTATCCTTCTCCCACCCTCTCAACCATAATGAAAAGAAGCCTAAGCTATCCTGTGAAGAGAGGTCCTGGATAATAACGACTACCTGGAAGAGAATTTAGGCACCCCAGCCAACAGCTGCCACCAACTGCCAGCAATATGAGTGAGACTCTTCCAGCAACAATTAAGGCTTCACATGATGGAGCTGTAGATGATAGCTTGATTGGAACCTCAAAACAGATGCTGAGTCAGAACCATCAAGCCAACCACTCCTGAATTCCTGACCCATTGAAACTGTGGGATGTTTGCTGTTGTAAATCACTGACTTTTAACTGTTTCTCTCAATCTGTTTTACAATTTTCTCTCTCTTTGCCTCTCCCTTGGAGATTTTCATCGGCATTTTATCCTTTATTTTCTTTTCCTCTCAAAATACACTCTCTGTAAGCAGTGTATTTCTTCTCCTCCCCTTCCCCTCCCTCCCTTCCCCTCCCTCTCCTCCTTCTCCTTCCCTTCTACTTTTCCTCCTCTTCCTCCTTCTTCTCCTCCTTCTTCACCTCCTCCTTCTCTTCCTTCTGCTTCTTCTGCTCCTTCTTCATCTCCTCCTTCTCCTTCTGCTCCTTCTTCATCTCCTCCTTCTCCTCCTCCTTCATCTCCTCCTTCTCCTCCTCTTCCTCATTCTCCTCCTTTCTTATTCCTTCTCCTTCTTTCTTCAACAGGGTCTCCCTCTGTCACCCAGGCTGGAGTGCAGTGGCACAATCATAGCTCACTGCAGCCTCAAACTCCTGAGCTTAACCACTCCTCCTGCCCCCGCTTCCCAAGTAGTTAGGACTACAGGTGTGTGCCACCACACCCAGCTAATTTTTTAAAATATTTCATAGAGATGGGGTCTTGTTATGTGGCCTAAGCTGGTCTCAAACTCCTGGCCTCAAGTAATCCTCTCATCTCAGCCTCCCAAAACACTGGGATTACAGGCATGAGCCATTTCACCCAGTCCAACTTGTATATTTTTGGTTGTCATCTATCTGCCGATGATTTTCAAATCTACATTTATAGCATTTATTAGGCCAATTTTCCCATACATCTAAATGTGCATTAGAATCCTAAAAGAAAACTCAGCAAACACCATTCTGGATATTGGCCTTGGGAAAGAATTTATGACTAAGTTCTCAAAAGCAACTGCAACAAAAACAAAAATTGACAAGTCGAGCATAATTAAACTAAAGAGCTTCTGCACAGTAAAAAAACAAAACTATCAACAGAGTAAATAGACAACCAATGCAAACAATGTATCTGACAAAGGTCTAATATCCAGAATCTATAAGGATCTTAAACAAATTAACAAGCAATAAACAAATAACCTACTTAAAAAGTGAACAAAAGACATGAACAGACACCCCTCAAAAGAAGACATATGAGCAGCCAACAAACATGAAAAAATGTTCAACATCACTAATCATCAGAGAAATGCAAATCAACACCACAAAGAGATAACATCTCACACCAGTCGGAATGACTATTAAAAAAAGAAGAGGCTGGGCACGGTGGCTCATGCCTGTAATCCCAGCACATTGGGAGGCCGAGACAAGTAGATCACCTGAGGTCAGGAGTTCAAGACCAGGCTGGCCAACATAGCGAAACCCCATCTCTACTAAAAGTAAAAAATTATCTGGGCACAGCAGCACATTCCTGTACTCCCAACTGCTTGGGAGGCTGAGGCAGGAGAATTGCTTGAACCCAGGAGGCGGAGGTTGCAGTGAGCTGAGATTGCATCACTGCACTCCAGCCTGGGCGACAAAGTGAGACTTTGTCTCAAAAAAATAATAATAAATAAAAAATAAGGTCAAAAACAACAGATGCCAACGAGGCTGCAGAGAAAAGGGAAAACTTATATGCTGTTGGTGGGAATGTAAATTAGTTCAGCCACTGTGGAAAGATTGCTCAAAGAACTTCAAACAGAACTACAATTTGACCCAGCAAAACTATTACCAGATATATAGCCAAAAGAAAATAAATCGCTCTACCAAAAAGACACATGTACTTTTATGTTCATTGCAGCACTGTTCACAATAGCAAAGACCATGGAATCAACCTAGGTGCCCATCAACAGTGGATTGGATAAAGAAAATGTGGTACATATGCACCATGGAATACTACACAGCCATAAAAAAAGAATACAGTCATGTCCTTTGCAGCAACATGGATGAAGCTGGAGGCCATTATCCTAAGAAAATTAACATAGGAACAGAAAACCAAAGACCAATTTTCTTATAAGTTGGAACTAAACATTGGGTACTCATGAACATAAAGATAGCAACAATAGATTCTGGGGAGTACTAGAAGAGGTAGGGAGGGAAGAAGACAACAGTTGAAAAACTATTGAGTACTATGCCCACTACCTGAGTGATGGGATCAGTCATACCCCAAACCTCAGCATCATGCAATATAGCCATGTAACCAACCTGCACATGTATACCCTTAATCTAAAATAAAAGTTGGAATTATTTAAAAGACAAAAGTAATAAATAAATACAGGTTCATTAGATATCGCCACTTTAATGTGTTACTAACTCTTCATACTCAGTAAGTTCAAACTGAACTCATGATATTTTCGTCCAAATCTACTACTACTCCTGTTTTCTCGCTCAAGGAATGACATCCACCAGTCATCTACTTACCTAATCTGAACTACGGAAGTCAATCTTGACTCACCTTCTCCCTCAGCCTTCACATCCAATCATTGACCAAGTCCCATTAACTTTAGTTCCATAAATCACCAATGGGTTCACAGCTCTTCATCTTTACTGATATCACCTGGACTGCTGCAGCACTCTCCTGATGTATCACTCTGCCCCGTGTGTTCTCTCCCTTTAATTTAGTGTTTTTCAGACTTCTAGGTGCAACTTATCAGTGGTTCATGGAAATTAGTTTGGTGGGTTGTGACCAGAATTCTTTTTAAAATGAAATGAAATAGCATAGAAAACATTAGAGTGTATAATAGTAGGTACTGTTTGATGTGCCTATTGAGTTATAAAACATATTTCTCATTGCTGGTTTCCATCAATGAAGTTTCAAAAACGTTAGTCCATTTTTTTTGTACTGTAGCCAAAATGGTCTTTCCAGTCAGGTCACATTATTCATTCCTTGTTTAAAACCCTTCAGTGACTTCTCAGTGTCTTCCTGGTAGAGTTGAAACTCCTTAACATGCCAATGTTAGGCCCTTAATGACCTCGGCCCAGCTTACCTCAAGCCTTATTTATCTTCATTCTTCTCCCTGCATGTAAGCTCCAGCCAAACGAAATCACTCATAGTTCCATAAATATACTCTTAATCTTGCTTGCTCTTAAGTATCGCTATATGCCATTTATTCTTTCTGGAGTGCCTCCTTATCCCCATCTATGACTCCATATCATACTTCATGTATGTTTAGCTAACACCTTCTCCAAGAAACCTTCCTTGACTCCCAAAAGCAGGGACAGGACTATTCCTGCATGTGCCCATAGTAACCTGCATTTATCCCTATCAGAGCACTTACCACGTCCTATTAAAGTTGCCTGTTACTTATTTTCTTGTCTTCCTACCAGACTGTAAGTTTTTTGAGGACAGGGGCTGTATTTTGTTCATCATTGTATCCCAAAGCCTAGTACAGTGCTTCACATGTAACATGTGCTCAATATATAGGGGAAGAAAAAGCATGTTGGACTGATTCGCTGTTTTAAGGATACATAAAAATACTGCTTCACCTGGCATGGTGGTGAGCACCTGTAGTCCCAGTTACTTAGGAGGCTGAGGCAGGAGGATAGTGTGGGCCCAGAATTTTGAGGCTTGTAGTGCACTATGATCGCACCTGTGAATAGCCACTGCACTCCAGCCTGGGCAACATAGCAAGAACTCATCTCTTAAAAAAATAAACTACTGCTCAAAACAATTTGCCTGCCATGTCTATCTTGTTTTTAGTAATGGGGTGGTTCTTCTATTACATATAATGTGGTATTATATAATAATGTGGTATGCATGTTTGAAAATGTATAAAGATCTCCATTTTGCTTAAATATGATAGACTATATAAAATGAATGTAAAGTGATATCGTTATAAAGAGTATGGTATATTAAACTTACTAAAAAATCATTTGACTTTCAAATAGAAATTGCTGAATGGTTGAACTGAAACACAGATTCCACATTTATCACATTTGCTCAAATGTTTTATACTTGTAGGCAATGTTTTTAAAAGAATCTCTTCCATTTTACACTAGAATGTTCCAGAAGTAAATAATGAAAACAGTGAAATGTCAACTGAAAAATCAGAAAACACCATTATACAGAAATATAATACTGAGCAAGAAATAAGGGAAGAAAATATGGAGAATTTTTGTTCAGATACTGAATACAGAGAAAAAGAAGAAAAAAAAGAAGGCTCATTTATAGAGGAAATAATTATAGATGGTAACCTTAAAATTATATTGATATTTTCTAATTTGTATGTTGATATTTACAGTAAATATTTTTGGGAAAATTACATTCTGCCTCCCGTCTTCATGACTTATTCCTAGTCTGTTTGGATTCTGGTTTCTTCCTTCACTGTTTTGCTGAGAATGTTCTTGGAGTCACCAGTAACCTTCTGATGACCAGACCTAGGGCATTTTTCTTAATTCAGATAACCTTTCTGTAACCATTGGAATAATTTATTAATTCTTCCATCTTGAAAAAGTGTTGTTTAAAGATGATACTGATTGGAGGTGTTCAAACCCAGGCTGAACAACCACTTGGTGGAGATGTTGTAGAGAGAATGACTGGACTTCTAAAAAGTCCTTCAAAAACCTGAAATTTATATTCTAGGTTAACTATACTAAAAAGTTGAAATCTTTGTTAGAATATAGATGAATAAAATTAATGTCTTGATTAAGTAGATATTCTATATACTTGTCCAAAACTATTCAAGAATTTAAAAATATTCACTGGGTAATGAATAAAAGTGATGATTGTCAGTCCTGAAGAAGCCAGCTAGCAATTTCTAGATACTGCTGGACCTAGGTAGTAATAGAAATTAGAGTGTAATCTGTTAGGATAAATTAATTTTTATCAGCTATGTATTTATGTGGAATTGTACTAAGTGTCCTAAATGAAGCAAATAGACTAGAAAAATAAACCATTTTTTAATACCTCAACTTACTTTCCGTTTACACAACCAAAAATACTTTGCTATTATGAAATTAAAGTTTAATATGGGTAAAGCCAAATATTTAGCATGCTAAAGATATACTTGGTATAATAAAGGGAACCCAGTATTTAGGTAATATTGATGTCATTGTTTGTATAATTATTGACCCATAAAATATTTAAGGTTAATAAATATGTTTTTATAAAAATAGGTGATAAATATGTCTTATGAAATCAGCCTTTAGTGTATAATATAAAATTTTACTGTGTTCCGATCATGACAGATTTACAGCTTTTTGAAAAAAGCTTCAAGAATGAAATTGATACTGTTGTTTCTCAGGATGAAAATCAAAGTGAAATCTCCTTAAGCAAAACCCTCTCCTTAGATAAAGAAGTAATTAGTCAAGGACAAACCTCGAATGTTACGGACAACAGAAAATCAGTTACTACAGAAATAAAAGACAAGATATGCTTGGAAAAAGACAATGGATGTACAGAATTTAAATCACCAAATAATCATTTTGTAGCGATAGATACAGCAATAGAAACAGAAAAAATACATCTAGAAAGAACCAGAGGATTAGATGTTCACCATACAGATGTAAATCTGGAGGTTGAAAATAACAAAACATCATTTAACAGTATTTTAAATGAGACAGCACACAATACATATCACAATAATAATAAAGATGTTTCTGAAAATGAGCCATTCAAACAATTCAGATTGCTTCCAGGGACTCGAGAACATGCTCTAGAGAAGGAAATTACAAATAGTGACCAAACCAAAGCAGATTTGGACTCATCTCTAGATATAAAAAAAAATCCTGTTCCATGTCAGAAATATAGTTTACAGAATTCAAGTAATGTTATGTTAGATGATAAACAATGTAAAATAAAACAAATACAACTGTTAACTAAAAAAAGTGAGTGCAGCATATTACTTTCTAAACAAACTTCAGATTTTCTGCAAGTCTGTAATGATACTTTAGAGAAACCTGAACTAACTGTTCCCTGTGATATAGTAATCGACCACCACGTTTCATATGCTGCTTTTAGTGCTAATTCAAAAGTACTTCTGAAGAACTCAGATAAAAATGTTCATAGTGTGTCTATGTTGGTGAAACCTAACTCAAGCCCTGGGGGAAAAACTATGTGGAAAAATATGAGTGATATGCAAAACAGTCAATTTAATAACTGTTTGGGATACTTAGAAAACACTAATGTGAACATTTCCCATCTTCATCTTAACAATGAGAATAGTCATGCTTCACAAGCCAAAGATGTGAAAACTGCTGTTCACATGAAAACTTGCACAGAAACAGAGTTTTCCAATAAAAAGAATCAGATGGATGAGAATCAGGTAACTGAAGCCACAAAAAATGACCTCTTCCTTTTTGTGAGCATTAATGAAAGACAGCATACATTGTTAAATAATACAGAGAAAACAGAATCATTAAATGACATCGTTTCAGGAAAAATGTTCAGTGAAGGACAGCTGGAGGAATCACATTCATTTCACATAAAGCCATCTGGAGATTTAGTAAACAGAAGCGGAAGGTCAACCTTTGATCTTTCAACTTCAGATAAAAAAACTGAGAAAACTCCAGTATACATGAATTTTTCAGACCCCGGTCCGTGGTCAAAAGTAAATCACATTGAAAGTCAAACAGCGAGCACTTCGACCCCTCGCATTTCTTTGTTGCTGAAGGAGAGACCACTAGATCCATCAGAAAACAAAAAGATCATTTCAATGGCTCTTTGTAAAAATATTGATGTGGATGATGTTGGAAAGGATATTGGACCAGGTAAGGAAACAAAGTAATGTTTTAATTCTTAAAATATTTTTCTACTTATTCTTGATAAATGTGTACAGTCATATTTTGTAAATTTTGTTTTAAAAGTTTGTCTTATTTTAAATTAGGAACAACTTAATATTCTTTTGTTTTTAACTTTTAGAGCAAATACAGTGAAGTAGTTAAGGCTTCTGCCAAGTGTGAATATTTATTGCTCTTCTTTCTATATGCTCTTCATTCATCCTTAAAAACTTCCTTCCCTCAGAACATTTTAGTTTCTCTCCTATGTTGTCTTTCTTTGCCCAATTTTCTCTCCCTTTCCTTAATTTTTCTATTTTTATCTGTCCCTTCACCCACACCAGAAATCTGGCTCTTCCTTCTGTTTTATAAGTAATAATGAGGCATAACATTAATATATTTCCTATGACCAGTATTTGTCAGTTGAAAACACTTTAAATTGAATCCCTTAACATATATTCATGCATTCAGATGTTAAAGAGAATAGAGAGATTGTTCTGTTCTTAAAAACTGCCATATGAAATGGCATAATGTCCAAGTTTTATTTTAAAATACTCCAGAAAAGAATGGGGGGAGAGGTAAATGGATGAAATACATATGACTTAATATTGATGGGTATCGAAGTACATGGCTGTCTATGTTTTTGTTTTGTTTTTTGTTTTATTTATTTATTATTTTTTTGAGATAGAGTCTTGCTCTGTCACCCAGCCTGGACTGCAGTGGTGTGATCATAGCTCACTGCAACTTTAACCTCCCAGGCTGAAGGAATCCTCCCACTTCAGCCTCCTGAGCAGCTGGGAGTACAGACATGTCACTGCACCCAGCTAATTTTTAAAATTTTTTGTAGAGACAGGTCTCACTTTGTTGCCGAGGCTGGTGTTGAACTTCTGGGCTCAAGTGATCCTCCTGCCTCAGCCTCCCAAATTGCTGGGAGCCACCACACCTGGCCTGAAAATTTTTCACAGTATTTAAAAATAAAAACATACTAGATTATCATGAATTGGTGCTGTATAAATGTAAATTGAAAATAAAAAGCAGTATTTAAGAAGTATGATCATGAGGAAAATGGTTTTTTAATTGTTTTTATTTTTGGGACAGCATGTTTTCTTTTAATAGCAATCTCATAGTCAAAAGTTGCTAAGGTTGTTAAAGGCATTCTTATATTTTAAGGGAACTTTGTGGATTTAACATTGTGCACTTAGACACCTTAAAAAGATGCAGATTCCAAGGATAGCTTTTGTATGGCCCTCAGATTTAACCGGCTTCTTTTAAAAAGGAAATTGAGAAAAATTTAAAGAGACTATTTGGTGATTAAAAACAAAAACATATCTTGTTTACTACTACCAATGGGAAATAATGTAGGCGAAAATCAAATAACCAAAACACTGTATAACCTCATTTCCCAAACTGCAATTTTTTTAAGGTCACAAAATATATTACTTAAGATTCCATTAACTTTTAATTAGGTATTGCTTTAGGTGCTGGTCTAAAACTCTACCATTTTTTTTTGAAGTCCTTTCTTGTAATTAAATTTCAGTGATATGTAAGATACAAAGGGTGATATCTAAAATTCTGTAGAAATTCAACTTGTAAAATACTCTTAAATATGCCATCAGTATCTTTTAACCTTCATAATTTACATACTTCTCTAACTCATTTCTATTAATTTATTAAAGCCCAATGTGAACCCTTCTAAACAGCCCTTTGTTGGACTTCTCACTGTGGCCAATTTCTTTAAATAGTTTATAAATCTGATATGTAGTTGGTTCTGACTTTTTCCATTAATCTGAGTTGGTAAAATGTTCACTATACAAATGCTTACATGTGTGGGAAATACAGTAACCAGGGGAATAATGATAACATTTTATGAGTTATTTTGTTTTAGAAGGTATTTATACCATTTCTTTCACTGCTTTTAATGTGGAATTACAGTAATCAGGTTTTAGAAAGTAGCAATAATAAAATCTTGTTTGTTTTCAGAAATGAAATGCCTAATTTAAGAGCAAAGTCTAGGACAACTGCAAAATATTCAACATTAAAATAGAAATTTGTTGCTTTTTAAATACAAAAGCATAGGATCAGAAACAAGTTCAGTCACTAAAATGAGTACCTAGAGAAAAATTCAGTTGTTGCCATTTCCTCTTTATCAATCAGATACTACCAGCATTAACAGAGTTGCTGACACTTTGAATAACTGGAGTATCCATCCAGATCCCAAGGGAGAACCCAGTGAAGAGAAGAATGCAATTGCAAAGACTTTTTATGATTCCTCTTTTCCCACAGAACATGTAAGTCAATTAAAAATATTGCCGAGCAGACCTTAGTGAGCTAATTCTACAGATATGTGTAGAACTGTACGCATCTGGATGCTTTAAGACCTAACTGATCTCCAAAATAATATCAAGAGGGCAACATGGCACCATTTTTCACAATTAAGGTTGATAGAAAACAGCAGGAAAAAGTCACAGTGTATAAATCAAATAGATACAATCCAGCCTGTTTGGGGAAGGAGAGTGTGAGGCATCGGATATGTACTTCTATTTTTTACTCATCTAAATTTGGAAATAGTGGTATTTGAGCATTTAAAATTTTATGTTAATAAAAGGTTATGTCTAAAAGTAAGCTAATCAAGTCCAATTGTTTTTAATAATCCTTAAGTTAATTTACATTATTTTTGGAAACTGAGATGGAAAGAATTTAAAACTATTTCAATTAGAACACGTGTGAAAGGATCAAGTATCCATGTGATACTGTATGGATATATGTATTAAAGTATTTGTAGAAATTATATGGCTTCCAGGAGTCTATTTGTCATATGGAAAGCAACTAACTATAGCAGGAAGGTTATCTGGTTAAATGTGTAAGTTTTATATCATAGTGTGTAGAACTTTTAGCAAGAAAAAGGTTGTAGTGTTCAAACTATTAAACAACTTTCTCTTTAGCACATACAAAATGAATATTATAGTACTAACACATCCTTAACAAATAACAGCTTTTAACAATGTATTTTATTTTCCTTTCTAAATAGGAGAAACCTCAAGTGAGATAGTATAACTCTTCTGGGAGAGTTGAGACAAAAATCAGGAACTATCCTTGATATGGTTTGGCTTTGTCCCCACCCAAATCTCATTTTGAATTGTCACTCCCACAGTTCCCATGTGTCATGGGAGGGACCCAGTGGGAGGTAATTGAATCATGGGGGCGGGTCTTTCCTGTGCTGTTCTCATGATAGTGAATAAATCCCACAAGATCTGATGGTTTTAAAAATGGGAGTTTCCCTGCACAAGCTCTCTTCTCTCTTGCTGCCACCATGTAAGAACTGCCTTTTGCTGGCCAGGTGCAGTGGCTCATGCCTGTAATCCCAGCACTTTGGGAGGCTGAGGTGGGCGGATCATGAGGTCAGGAGATCGAGACCATCCTGGCTGACACGGTGAAACCCTGTCTCTACTAAAAATACAAAAAAAAAAAAAAAAAAAAAATTAGCTGGGCTTGGTGACAGGCACCTGTAGACCTAGCTACTCAGAAGCTGAGGCAGGAGAATGGCGTGAATCCAGGAGGTGGAGCTTGCAGTGAGCCGAGATCACGCCACTGCACTCCAGCCTGGGCGACAGAGCGAGACTCCATCTCAAAAAAAATAAAAAAATTGCCTTTGCCTTCCACCATGATTATGAGGCCTCCCCAGCCACATGGAACTGTAAATCCATTAAACCTGTTTTTCTTCCCAGTCTTGGGTATGTCTTTATCAGCAGTGTGAAAATAAACTAATACAGTAAATTGGTACCAGGAGCAGAGTGTTGCTGAAAAGATACCCAAAAATGTGGAAACAACTTTGGAACTGGGTAACAGGCCAAGGTTGGAACAGTTTGGAGGGCTCAGAAGACAGGAAAATGTGGGAAAATTTGGAACTCCCTAGAGACTTGTTGAATGGCTTTGACCAAAATGTTGACAATGATATGGACGATGAAATCCAGTCTGAGGTAATCTCAGATGGAAATGAGGAATTTGTTGAGAACTGGAGCAAAGGTGACTTGTTATGTTTTGGTAAAGAAATTGGTAGCCACATTTTCTTAATCCAGTCTATCATTGTTGGACATTTGGGTTGGTTCCAAGTCTTTGCTATTGTGAATAATGCCGCAATAAACATACGTGTGCATGTGTCTTTATAGCAGCATGATTTATAGTCCTTTGGGTATATACCCAGTAATGGGATGGCTGGGTCAAATGGTATTTCTAGTTCTAGATCCCTGAGGAATCGCCACACTGACTTCCACAATGGTTGAACTAGTTTACAGTCCCACCAACAGTGTAAAAGTGTTCCTATTTCTCCACATCCTCTCCAGCACCTGTTGTTTCCTGACTTTTTAATGATTGCCATTCTAACTGGTGTGAGATGATATCTCATAGTGGTGAAAATGTGGCACATATACACCATGGAATACTATGCAGCCATAAAAAATGATGAGTTCATGTCCTTTGTAGGGACATGGATGAAATTGGAAACCATCATTCTCAGTAAACTATCGCAAGAACAAAAAACCAAACACCGCATATTCTCACTCATAGGTGGGAATTGAACAATGAGATCACATGGACACAGGAAGGGGAATATCACACTCTGGGGACTGTTGTGGGGTGGGGGGAGGGGGGAGGGATAGCATTGGGAGATATACCTAATGCTAGATGACGAGTTAGTGGGTGCAGCGCACCAGCATGGCACATGTATACATATGTAACTAACCTGCACAATGTGCACATGTACCCTAAAACTTAAAGTATAATAAAAAAAAAAAAAAAGAAATTGGTAGCATTTTGCCCCTGTCCTAGAGATTTGTGGAACTTTGAACTTGAGAGAGATGATTTAGGGTATCTGGCAGAAGAAATTTCTAAGCAGCAAAGCATTCAAGAGGTGACTTGGGCACTGTTAAAGCCATTCAGTTTTATAAGGGAAACAGCATAAAAGTTTGGAAAATTTGCAGCCTGAACAATATGATAGAAAAGAAAATCCCATTTTCTGAGGAGAAATTCAAGCTGGCTGTGAAATATGCATAAGTAACAAGGAGCTGAATATTAATCTCCAAGACAATGGGGAAAATGTCTCCAGGGCAAGTCAGAGGTCTTCACGGCAGCCCTTCCCATCACAAGCCCAGAAGCCTATGAGGAAAAAATGGTTTTGTGGGCTGGGCTCAGGGTCCCTGTGCTGTGTGCAGCTTAGGGACTTGGTGCCCTGCATCCCAGCCACTCCAGCCATGATAAAAAGGAGCCAAGTCACAGCTCGGGCCATTGCTTCAGAGGGTACAAGCCCCAAGCCTTGGCAGCTTCCATGTGGTGTTGAACCTGCGAGTACACAGAAGTCAAGAATTGAGGTTTGGGAATCTCTACTTGATTTCAAAGGATGTATGGAAATGCCTGGATGTCCAGGCAGAAGTTTGCTGCAGGGGCGGGGCTCTCATGGAGAACCTCTGCTAGGGCACTGTGGAAGAGAAATGTGGGGTCAGAGCCCCCATATAGAGTCCCTACTGGGGTGCTGGCTAGTGGAGCTATGAGAAGAGGGCCACCATCCTCTAGACCCCATAATGGTAGATCCACCAACAGCTTGCACTGTGCATCTGGAAAAGCCACAGACAATGTCAGTCCTTGAAAGTGGCCAGGAGGGAGGCTGTACCCTGCAAAGCCACAGGGGTGTGGAGCTGCCCAAGGCCATAAGAACCCACCTCTTGCATTAGCGTGACCTGGCAGCCATGCTGGATTTTGGACTTTCACAGGGCCTGTAGACCCTTTGTTTTGGCCAATTTCTCCCATTTGGAACGGCTGTGTTTACCCAATGCCTGTACCCCACCCCTCCTTGTATCTAGGAAGTAACTGACTTGCTTTTGATTTTACTGGCTTATAGGTGGAAGGGACTTGCCTTGTCTCAGATGAGACTTTGGACTTTTGAGTTAATGCTGAAATAAGACTTTGGGGGAGTGTTGGGAAGGCATGATTGGTTTTGAAATGTGAGGATATGAGATTTGGGAGGGGCCAGGGGCAGAATGATATGGTTTGGCTGTGTCCCCACCCAAATCTCATCTTGAATTACAATTGGTCTCACAATTCCCACGTGTTGTGGGAGGAACCTGGTGGGAGGTAATAGAATCGTGGGGGCCGGTCTTTCCTGTGCTGTTCTTGTGATAGTGAAATATTCTTGTGATAGTGAATAAGTCTCATGAGATCAGATGGCTTTAAAAGTGGGAGTTTCCCTGCACAAGCTCTCTTTTGCTGCCACCATGTAAGAATTACCTTTCGTCTTCCGCCATGATTATGAGGCCTCCCCAGTCATGTGAAACTGTAAGTCCGTTAAACCTATCTTTTTTTTCCAGTCTCCAGTATCTTTATTAGTGGCATGAGAACGGACTAATACACCCTTTTCACTCTTTCCTAATTGAGCTGATAAGCAACAGTATAGTTTCCACTTGGTGTATGTGTGTATCATTAAAATATGGTGACTAAAGGGCAGTAACTCTGGCATTGGAAAATCTAAGTTTTAACCTTGCCCAACTGGTTACGTCATAGAATCAAAACAAACATGAAGCTTGAGGGCATCAAAGCTAAACATCCATTTCTAATTAGGGTGAATCCTTAACCCTTATAAGATAGCTGTTCTACTTTCAAACAGTGGAAATTTCACATCTCACTTGAAAGCCCATTTTTATAAATAATAGGGGAGTTCTTTTTGTCTAATTCCTAATGTTCTATCTGCAACTAATGTTGCGTTTAAGAATTTATTTTTGGCTGGGCGTGGCGGGCTCACGCCTGTAATCCCAGCACTTTGGCCAAGGTGGGCGGATCACAAGGTCAGGAGTTTGAGACCAGCCTGGCCAATATGGTGAAACCAGGTCTCTACTAAAAATACAAAAACTGTCTGGGTGTGGTGGCAGGCACCTGTAGTCCCAGCTACTCGGGAGGCTGAAGTTGCAGTGAGCCGAGATTGTGCCACTGCACTCCAGTCTGGGTGACAGAGTGAGACAGAATCTCAAAAAAAAAAAAAAAAAAAAAGAATTTATTTTTATAGAATTTTTAACTTTTTCATTGGCAAGGTAATTTTTTTACAGATGAAACAGTGACATAAATGTGAAATAACTTTCCCGGGTCATTAAGACACAATATGTGGTGGACCTAGGCTAGATATTGTGGCTGTTAGTCAAATGCTATATTATACTTTCTTAACTTTCACAATAGAAAAAATGTTTCTTCTGAAAGATTGATGCATATAAAACAAACTCAATTCACTGGCTGAATAGACATTTTCTAAGTGCTTATTACTATGTGCCAAGTACTATGGTAAGCTTCATTGTCCCAGCTTAATGCTTGATTGCAAATTATCATGTAATGTGGGGCAAATTCAAAAGTAGATCTCCTTATAAATTTAATAGACCACAGTCACACCCATTCCTTTGCATATTGTAAAGGCTGTTTTGGCATGGCACTGAGAATTGAGCAGTTGTAAGAGGCCATTTGGCCCACAATGCTGAAAATATTTACTCTGGCACTTTTTGGAAAAAGTTTATCAACCTCTGTTATAAATGAATTTTATGAAGACTTATAGACAAAAAAAATAGTTTTATTTTTCAACATATTTTATGTACAGTCCACATCAATTCTGTTAAATTCAGGGAAGGTATTAAGTACCAATCCACTTTCTCTCTATGGGTCTGAAGTAACTTGAAAAGATGGTATGTTTTTCATTCTTGTTTTCAGCATTAGGTTGTTAGCCTACTGCAATCTTGATTATATCCAGGAATGAGGATGGAAAACCAGAGTAAGCAAAGCAAGCCACTTACTTTTTTTTTTTTTTTTAAATATCCAATGAATTAGATTCATTTAATTTTAAAATATAATCACAGGCAGAAATAAAAGGACTAGTACCAAGCTAGGGGAAATTTTTAGGCCAAAAATTAGATTTTGTAAGTCAGGCTGAAAGAGAAACAGGTGATAAATTTCTAAAAAGGATAGGAGACGAAAGAACGAAGATACAAGGCAATATATCTGACAACAGCTAGAACTAAAATTACTGCAGTAGGCTGCAGAACCCTCAGGTAAGTTAAACAGGACAAGTTTTGGTAAGTGCAAACATTAGCTAATCTACACTGTATCTTGTTTCTCTAAAGCCAATCCCTGCTCCTACCCCTCTCAGCAAGTGGGTAGTTAAGGGGAAAGAAACTAAAGCAAGTAAACGTGTCCTTCCTTTCCATCATCAAGATAAAAAAGTCAAAGAATCAGGATTTTAGGAAACTGTTAATTTGTACTTGGATGCCAAATACACCAAAATGAACCCAGCACTTTGATGGCAAAATAGGAAATATTTATGTACATTGTTATCCATTACTAGTTATTCTTTCCAGTAACAGCATCTGGGAACTAAAAGAAGCTAATGAGTAAACTGAAGCCCAGAAAAATTAAATGACTTGCCTAGGTTCTCTTAGCAGTCCTGTGCAGATACTTTTGGAAGAACAAAGCCAATCAGATAAATATGAACAAAGAATCACCCCAAAGATCAGAGGTAAAACTCTCTGAGGGGGACCAGTGGCTGACTATAGGATTTCAGCGAGGGAGCCAAACAGAGCAATCCAAAAGGAACACTCCTTAGGGAGCCGTGAACTTACCATTCTAAACATTTAAGTTCATTTAAAAAAAAAAAAAAAAAAAGTAATACGAGGTCGGGCACGGTGGCTCATGCCTGTAATCCCAACACTTTGGGAGGCCGAGGCAGGTGGATCATGAGGTCAGGCGTTCGAGACCAGCCTGGACAACATAGTGAAACCCTGTCTCTACTAAAAATACAAAAAATTAGCTGGGCATGGTGGTGGGTGCCTGTAATCCCAGCCACTCGGGAGGCTGAGGCAGAAGAATCGCTTGAACCTGGGAGGTGGAGGTTGCAGTGAGCTGAGATGGCGCCACTGCACTCCAGCCTGGGCGACAGTGCAAGACTCTGTCTCAAAAATAAAACAAAATAAACTTAGTACTACATAATCTAACACTGAAAATGACAATGTTACTAACAAACATGCCACTTTTACTGGTCAAATTGAAAAAGATTTTAATGTAAGGCAGTACGCAAAGATCTTCACAAAGATTTATGAACAAACGATAATCACTGCAGCCTAGTTAACAGCGACCATTTTCTTACAATTTAAATGTCCAGAAATAAATTGCAGAACACAGAATATGATGGAGCTATCCTCTTAACAGACTTAAGAACAGGAGGAAATGCTAAAAATATTTAACATAGCATATAAACCAATAAAAATGTGACCCCAGTATTTAAAAAGTGTATATAGAAAAGAGACCAGAAGATTTACACAAACTCTTTAATGGTGGTTGGGATCTTGGGTGATTTTAATGTAATTCTTATCCTGTTCCATATTTCTAAAATACAAGTGTATATCCCTTTCAACTAAAACACAACACAGTATGGCTCACTCCTGTAATCCTAGAACTTTGGGAGACTGAGATGGTCAGATCACTTGAGCCCAAGAGTTGAGAGAGACCAGCCTGGGCAACATGGCAAAAAATACAAAAATTACCTGGGTGTGGTGGCACATGCCTGTAGTCCGAGGTACTCAGGAGGTGAAGGTGGGAGGATCACCTGAATCCAGGGAGGTCAAGGCTGCAATGAGCTGTGATTGTGCCACCGCACTCCAGCCTAGGTGACAGGGTGAGACCCTATCTTAAAAGAAAGCCCACCATAATTGTTATTTTGAAAACAATTCAGTATTCCTTTTGTTTTATCTATTGTTTATTTTTGAGAGAGGGTCTCACTCTGTTGTCCAGGCTGGAGTGCAATGGCATGATCTTGGCTCATTGCAACCTTCACCTCCTGGGCTCAAATGATCCTTGCACCTCAGCCTTCCGAGGAGCTGGGACTACAGTCGCATGCCACCATGCCCAGCTAATTTTTGGTAGAGATGGGGTTTTGCCATGTTGCTCAGGCTAGTTTTCGACTCCTGAGCTCATGCAATCCACTCGCCTCAGTTTCCCAAAGTGCTGGGATTACAGGTATGAGTCACAGTGCCTGGCCCAGTATTCCTTTTGAAGAGAAAATTTTATCTGGGAATCTCTCAAAAACATCAAAGATTGTTTTGCATGAAATTAACTCGAATTAATTTTTGGTAGGGATAAACTCGAAACAAACATTCAGTAGTAGGAGATACATCAAACATCCATAAAAGGGAGTATTTTGCAGCCATAGACAATTGTTTTTAATGACCTAGGAAACTGCTCACAGAGGAAAATACATAAAATTCTATAGAATGATCAAATAGGCTAAAAATAGAAAAAAACGCTAGCAGCAAATAATACCAAAATGTCAACAAGCCTCTCTGGATAAGGGATTACTAATGATTTTTAGTTTCTTTCTACTTTACTCTATTTTCTAAATTTCCAGTAAGTATTTTAACATCAGAAAAGAACCTTAAAATGAAAAAGTTATTTAACACACTATTTTTAAAATTACCCAATACAGTGTCTTGAAAACATGCCAACTTCCAAATATCTCACTGCCCTTCCTGTTTCTTCAACAATGGTGTTCTGAAGCATGGGAGGAAACATGAAGTAGTAAAAGGCAGTTTTTGTACACTTTACTTCAGTTATGTATTAGAGATTTTGAAGATCTACCACATAAGCCTACACATTCCCATTGTATACTTTTCTGGTGCCAGAACTACTAAGGTAGTGGAAATCAGCCAAGAGATGGTGGTTTTACCACATACTCATAACTGCAGAGGCTTTACAGACTCTTTAAAGTCTTTTGTATAATTATTTCGAAGGTAAAATTAGTTTATCTTTCCCAGGTGAAAACAAAGCCTCTGATATCAACTCCACTACAAAGCCATTTGCAGGCAATCAAGACTAAAAATACTTCTGGTGATGATGACTGGCAGAGCCTCATTATGAATCAACTAAATAAAAGTGAAAATTTACTAAGTTTAGAAAATGACAACCAGCCAAAGAAAAGAAAAGCAGAAGAGACGTTGGAAAAAAACAACAGATTAAAATAATGTAGATAAGTGCTTTCAGTAGTGAAATTATGTAACTGAAATTCTGGTATAGTTTTTACTAGAATAAAACGACTGTTGTATTTAAAGCTCTACAGTTTGTCTTTGCTTTTCCAAGTTTTTCTAATGTGAAGAAATTGTATTACTCTACTTCTGTCTTCCCTCTGTATATTATCCTTTCTTTAAAGTACTCATTGCTTCTTTAATATCCTTTTTTAAAGAACAGAATTTATGTATTGTATGACAGACATTGTGACCCTTTGTAATTTATTACTTCATATCCTCTGGAGTTTGTGATTTTAGTATAAATTTGAGACAATAACTGTCCAGACAAGGCAAATTTTTTTAGTTTATAATGTTTTACTATGATTTAGGGCTTTTTTTTCAAAGAACAAAAATTATAAGCATAAAAACTCAGGTATCAGAAAGACTCAAAAGGCTGTTTTTCACTTTGTTCAGATTTTGTTTCCAGGCATTAAGTGTGTCATACAGTTGTTGCCACTGCTGTTTTCCAAATGTCCGATGTGTGCTATGACTAAAAATTGAAAAATTAAACACAGTGTTAGTCAACCTTTTAGCCTCTGGTATTCTTTTATAATACTACAGATTTGAATCCAGTTAAAAGCAAGATTAAATATACCTAATTTAGAATAGTAAGAGAATTTAAGAATTACATAATTATTTGAAAAAAATCTTTACCATATTGATCCTAAGCCTTCTAATTCTCCTGAGCAACTATATAAAGCAGACATAAAAGTCATTAGTATTCTAGCCAATGCTCAGCCATTAAATGAAATGTGCTGGAAAATAGGACTCTTTCATTAAATAAGCTAATCACATTCAGTCTGAACTTTAATAAAATTATGA
The DNA here is from genome assembly GCF_029281585.2 of Gorilla gorilla gorilla. Classification (NCBI taxonomy): domain Eukaryota; kingdom Metazoa; phylum Chordata; class Mammalia; order Primates; family Hominidae; genus Gorilla; species Gorilla gorilla. The sequence goes on along the minus strand of NC_073233.2, from coordinate 38,945,598 downwards.
TAAATAGCAACTATTTAACTACAGTCAAGTGATAACACCACCTTGGTTCTCTAAACATTTAAGTGAAATAATCGGAACAAACTAAATCGTTCTATAAAATGCTGCAAAGCATTAAATATCTTACCTGACAACTACTTTTCTCTGGGTCTGATCAATTTTGCAGTAGACCATTTTAGTTCTTACGGCTGAAAAAAGATGTTTTATATCGTATGTTATATGGAAAATTTCCAAGAAAAATAGCTAAGGTATGAAAACTGTGACCAAGTAAGCCATAATAAAACTTTATACTGTTTTCCAACATTATACACTGTTTAAATCTAATAAGCAAAACAGTATGAGGCAACCAAAAGAAAGGTCATGCATTTGTCCTGTGGCTGCTGGGACAATCTATATTAAATAAATATTGCATACAGTTTTTTGCTGTTTTTTTTTTTTAAAGAATGCTAGGTGTTCTTCCCCTACCATCTCATATAGGGGAATAAACTAATTTCCTACTAAGTTATTACTTCTTCATAGAAAACTTAGAGCATTAGGGGAAAAAAGGTCAATAGTTCTGTACCTTTTATTAATCTTAATTGCATAATCCCAACTTTCAAATTTTAAAAGCTCAGGAAAAATTCCTGAGCAGTTAAGTTGCTTTATAATCTAATTGTTGGGGAAGAAGTTCTTGTTTCTAGGCTAATCATAAAAAAGCTGGTAATGGTTAACACTTGAAAGATCACTTACTATGTGCCAGGCACTGTGCTTTACCTGTATTAATTCATTTAATCCTTACAACCACAAATGAACCCCTACATTCCTGTTTCACAAAGGAAGGGCCTGGTCTTAAATCCACATCTAATACTAAAATCTGTGCTCCTAACCACAGTGGTGTATTGCCTAAACGTCTTTGTTCTATGTGATTTCAAGGGATAGAATATAGCAGTTTATATTTCTACTAAATTTTCACCCTACAACAAATATATCCACTAATCTACTAAATACACATCTGCTATAAACAAATCTTTGTTGTGTAAGGCTCAGTTTCCAGGTAAAAATCTTACTATGATCCATGTAGTAGATGAGAAATTCTAGAAATAAATGAAAATGTTCTATCTGCCTTACCGTCAATAACAAATGCTTCAACATCATCAGCTCCAATCTGAAGTTCTTGCTGCATTGTGTCAAAAGAAATTTCCTTATTTTCTACTGCCATTCCCATAAAAGTAAGTAGTCTCATTTTTGCCATATTCTGTTCATGTAACAGGCCTAGAAAACAGAATAGTGAAGCCTGATGAGTGTTCATACTAATTAAAGACCTGCACAATTACATCTCATGTTAAGCTGTGGAAATTATTTTTACTTTTGTAATTGTGGAAATTATTGTTTGAGCACTTATACAGAACAATTTTGACAAAGCTTCTTATATTTGCAAACTATAAACTGACTCCATAGAGTATTAAAAACAATTTTTCTATAGTACCATAGGTGATAGATTCAAAGTTAAGAATGGGCCATAAAATGATTATTTTTAGACCCTAAAAGTTTTGTACATTTTACATTTTTAAATAGTTATACATTTTAGGAGATAAAATCTACAAAGTACATTTCATAAGAACAATTTCTATTTAGTTAAATTACCTAAGCTTATTTTTCACACTAATAGCTCTTCATTTAAACAAAGAGGATTTCTTATCTATTTATTAGTTTTTTCTGTGTTATTATTACTGGTAAACCTGAAGTTTTAAAATACTTTCACAAACATTTTCAGTTATGAAAACATTCCATTTTGCTTCAGGTCACTATTTAAAAATCAAAACTACTTACAAACCAAAACTGTCAAAGTGTGTGTGTCATTTAACATTTATAGGCCAATACAGTTAGTACTAGATATAATTAAAGAATACCATTAACAGTGATACTTGTTCTTTATAAGACAAAAGTAGAAAATTGCACAAATAATTCAAATTTTGCATTATAATTTCTAATGAAACATGCTGTTGTAATTATTCAAATAACAACAATGTGTTAGGCCTAGAAGAAAACTTAAGGAATTACTCAGTCCTGATCCTTTCACTTTAAAAACAAAACTGAGGAGCAAAGAGATTAAATGGTGACTTATAGTCAAAAAATAGCAGTGCTAGGCCTAGAATAGGTTCATTTCTAAAATAAAGGGCTAGAAATTTTAAAAATTAGGAATCCTAAATATATAACCTAGTCCTAGGTTATATATATATATGTTAGCAGAATTCTAACATAATATCATATATACTTGTTTTGATGCTAACTTATTAATTATAAAACTAAGTTTCTAAAACGAATCTAGATTTACCTGTTCCTTTTCTCTGAACTTTTGAACTATGTAAAATCAGCAAATGATCAATCAAGTGCCCTATAATTCAGAGCTTCAAGTCTGTATTGTTTAAAAAGTTCTCTCTCTAAACACTCCATAAATAAATTTTAAATTTATAACATTCATGTATTAGTGGAAGATTAGGGAAGCCCATTAACATAGGACATGATCATCTGTTAATTAGCTGTAATTATGATACAGGCTTCCTATTTGGCACAGATTCAACAAAAACATGATCACCATAACTCAAATGAATGAGGTATACAAGGAAGTATTGCTAACTGGGTTTAATGGAAATCTACAGGCACCAAGAAATCAATTAGTGCACATTAACCCTAATTAACAATGCAAATTAGATGCCGATTAACTTTCTGAAGTAAAAGGTAGCAACTGGATAACACCAGATTACATGTGGACATGTTAGGGCAATTCAGTTGACACAAGATAATGCTACTGTTGGCCTAAGTTGTCAGTGTTAATAAAGGAAAATGTTCTGACAAACTGATTGCAACTTGTGGAATCTAGATAGTTGTCACTAGGCTTTCAGCTGTAATAAATGTTTAATTATACAATTAAAATAAAAAATATACACATTAATATAAAGATGTTTTCTGAAAAGCATATAAACAAATTTCTAATAGAATACTGATTTGCACAGATGTTCAAGAAACGTAAGGCAAATGAAGGAATTTGAATTCTAGCTGGCACAATAAATTAGCAATGTTAACGAATTTTTTCTTATCAATGAATAAGTATTAAAGATTTTTTTCAAAAATTCCTTAACATTCTCAGTTCTATTGGCATGGACAGACAACTCTCTTTCAATATAAAGTGATAGAAACTTCTGAAATTTCTATTATTTTAAATACTCCTGAAATTAAATCTATTTTACTGCTCATCTTTTCTGCAGTTACAATCTTACCATAAATGAAAAAACTTACCAGAGGAATGAAGATTATTTCTAGGATGAAGTCCATAAAACCGTTATCTATTTTACATGTGAAAATTTGCATCTAAAAACACTTTAAATTGATGTTTTAAGTAACAAAGAACCAAACTTAAAATGCTTAGGACTCTTGTTCTGAAAAATCAAACTACTAAGGCAGTGAAGTATGAGTTAAAGACTTTGTAGGAAGCTGTGCTTTGTTTCATAAAACTAAAATACTACCATCAAAGAGGAAGTCACAGTGTACTGTGTCATATTTCAATTTTAAAGTTATAAAAAATCTAATTTTATGGAAACATTTATTCATTACTAATATGTCAAAACCTTAATGCAGTAATAAAAAAATGTGCATCATTGAGCAATTTCTGCATTGTCACTGACCCCTGTCTTAAAATGCTGCAATATAGAAAACCCAGTTTTAATGCATGCAATAGCTTATGAACCAGTGCTCCTTTGAAACAGTCAATTACACATCAATGGGGGAGTGTCAAAGTGTTAATTACTACTCCTTTTTCCTTGGTGCGTAAATAAAGAGGTTGCTGACATTAACATTCCATCACATAGCTTCATGCCACAAAACAAATTAACTGGGACAGAATGTGGTTTTCTGGGTCTAGTGCACCTGGCAAAGCTTTCTACACAAACACACTTACATCTACTTTATCTTGGTGTATTTCAAATGCCTTACTATGTTCAGAATAAGTCAATCTTCCCCAATTCCAATGGAGGCACACAATTTACAGGTGACAAGCATTAATGATTACCAAATTGAAGACTATCAAAATAGACCATACATTCATCTGTATCCTCAAGAACCAGGAAGACTAGTCTCAAAAACAAAAAAAAATTCAGTCTTAATATGGAAAATATAATCAATCTCTAATGTGTTTTGATTATTGCCTAGTAGGAGAACAAAGCACCTTAGTTTCACAGTTGACTCCAGTGTAAAGAAACTGGTAGTTTACAACATTTAAAACCTGTTCAACTGCAGATTTTCTAAGTTTTCTCTTTGTATTTTAGTATGTTAAAAACATGCTCCAGAAGGAAATTAAAATATTGAACATATGTAGGGTTTGCTCAATAAGGATGAATAAGATTTGATTCAATTTGACAAACATTTACTGAACTGATACGCTAGACAAGAAAATTCAAAGATAAAAATAATAAAGACTATGCTGTTTTCAACAAACTGTAGTTAGAAAAGTCTTACTATCATGTAAAATTACATTTCCATTTCTAATTCCATCTTTCAGATGGTGATACTATATACTTTTGTAATTTGTTAATGGCGGGGGTATCCAAGCATAAAATAGTACAGTAGGGGGGAAAAACTATTTGTTACCATTCTGTGGCTATGGCTTAAAAAAAGGGACCAAAAATACAAATCACCATATATCCAAGGAATAAGGTCTTCTACAAAAAAAAATATTATTTTAAGAATAATGTTTAGCTTAATAAAGTACCTTTAATCATCAAATTTTATCAGCTCTTAAAACATTTCTGAAAGTTACCATTATGATCAAAGTAATGGTAATTCTTTCAGTTGCTTTTCTGCTCACTCCTCCATCTCTAAATTTTAAAAACAAATGTACCAATGGAACTATTTCTTCAATCTTCTCCAAACACCCGATTGTTGATATAACTTTACCTCAAAGAATCATGCTACAGAAGAGCTGGAAGGGCCTAAAGTTCAGCAAGCTCTTAAATGAGACAAAAAGGGTCCAAGTCATTTTCTCTTTTTTTTTGTTTTTTGAGATGGAGCCTCACTCTGTCATCCAGGCTGGAGTGCAGCAGTGCGATCTGAACTCACTGCAACCTCTGCCTCCCGGGTTCAAGTGGTTCTCTTGCCTAAGGCTCCTGAGTAGTTGGCACTACAGGTATGTGCCACCATGCCCACTAATTTTTGTATTTTTAGTAGAAATGGGGTTTTGCCATGTTGGCCAGGCTGGTCTTGAACTCCTGACCTCAAGTGATCCACCCACCTCATCCTCCCAAAGTGCTGGGATTACAAGTGCCAAGTTGTTTTCTTTTTTTCTTTTTCTTTTTTTTTTTTTTTGAGACGGAGTCTTGCTCTGTTGCCGAGGCTGGAGTGCAGTGGCGCGGTCTTGGCTCACTGCAACCTCCGCCTCCATCTCCCGGGTTCAAGCTATTCTCCTGCCTCAGCCTCTCGAGTAGCTGGGACTACGGGCACCCGCCACCATGCCCGGCTAATTTTTTGTATTTTTAGTAGAGACAGGGTTTCACCATGTTAGTCAGCCAGGATGGTCTCGACCTCCTGACCTCGTGATCCGCCCGCCTCGGCCTCCAAAGTGCTGGGATTACACCTATAAGCCACCGCGCTGGGCCCTGAGTTGTTTTCATATTCCCAGTTTCATTCTCTTTCTATCACAAATGCCACCTCCTACACCTTCTTGGTTTCTGATTCTCAATTCATTCTAAGTAATATTTTAAACTGTCTACCTATTTTTGTGCTGTTCTATCATACACGACTCCTTTTAGGATAATCTACAAATAAGGCCACAACCAGACTTGCTGGACCACATAGTACATAACTGTTAGTGTAGCATGTTCCCATCTCTGTGCCTCAAAGAATAAACCCCAAAACTTACCAAGTGAATCAATGAAGTCTTTATTATTCTGATAAAACTTGACATATGATGCCAATTTAGCACTCACAAAAATGGTTAAAAGCTATACAGATAAGAGACAAAAAAGATACCATCAATACAGAATTCAGATTTATTGTAAGATATTCTAAGATACTGTAAATATTATTTTAAAGATACTGACTCCTACATTTTGTTCAAGGCAGAAATATCATTCTGTTTCATCAAATTACCAAACCATCTGCTTTCACATGGCTCACTTTTAAAATGAAATAATCAGTAAATACACTGAGCTCTAAATTATCCACACTGAAAGATGGTGGCTAATGGCATAGTCCAGATGCACAACAGTCCAAAATATATTTATACTTGCATTTGAAAAATGTTCATGTGTTTTTAAATATCAGACTGATCTTCCTAAGTGGGGCTAGGAATAATATATATGTAATAAAAAAGAAACTTGTATTATCTAAGCCTATAATGGTGAGTAAGTGAGAAGATGAAAGAAAGGGAGGTAGCCGGGCACAGTGGCTCATGCCTGTAATCCCAGCACTCTGGGAGGCCGAAGTGGGCAGATCACTTGGGGTCAGGGGGGTCAGGAGTTGGAGACCAGACCAACATGGCAAAACTCTGTCTCTACTAAAAATACAAAAATTAGCTGGGCCTGATGGCATGTGCCTGTAATCTCAGCTACTTCTCCTGGAAGCTGAGGCAGGAGAATTGCTTAAACCAGGGAGGCGGAGGTTGCAGTGAGCCAAGATCGTGCCACCGCACTCCAGCCTGGTGACAGAGTGAGACTCTGTCTCAAAAAAAAAAGAAATTAAGAAAGGGAGGAAGAATAGGACTCTGCTCAGTGGATGAAGAAAAGCTGGTCCTAAATATGTCTGTTCCTGATATAAAAAGAATACATAGTTCTTAATCTTTCCATATCTTGCCATTAGTCACTTTTATTAATGCAAAGAAAAAGAGTCCTGCTTCAGTATGTAAAATTTAGGAAAGGAGAACATTTTTCACATTAAAGGATAAACTACTTACATCATGAATAAGCTCGCCTTCCAAAAACTTGACTGGTTTTAAAGTAAGAAGGTGGTCAAAAAGAAATGCATTTGGATCTTTCAATGCTCGTACAATACACCTTAATTAGAGAACAAAAATGTAAGCTCAGGGTTTTGAAATCCTGGCTTTTCATTGAGTTTTTGCTAATCATAAAATATACTTAATTCGGCAAAATATCTAACAGTCCAAAACACATAAACAACATTAAAAAAGCTACAGGATTGGGTTAAGACAGGCCAATACATTTATCAGGTTCATCTATTTTAACAAAATGAAATATATTAATTGTAGATAAAAACATAGCTGGAGAGAAAGCACCAAGGTAATCAAATAGTAAGCAGCAGCAGAACCATATGCCAAGACACTAAGTGCTTCACTTGCCTTACATCTCATTTATTCCTCACAACAACCTAGGAGACAAACAGTATTACTATGCCCCCTTTATCAACTATGAAGCAGTTCAGAAGTGCTCATTAAGAGGTGGAGTAAGAATGTGAATGGAGGCAGCCTGACCTTAAAGTCAAGGATCTTTACCACCAACTTCCCTTTTTACCAACTCCTATCATGTAGAGGTCCACACAAAGCAATGACCAAAAAAAGAAGTTTCATAATCCTTATTACATAGATTTAGAAAACTGATTCTATTCTTGTTACCAGTTAGATCTAAGACTGTTAAAAGCCCTTATACTCATTAGCAATGGGTTAATTTTTGGCAAGCCATCAACTTTCCACCTATAACCTTAAAATTAGGGTCAATTGGCCCAAGATTAGGTTCTAATTCTTGGGTTGGGATCATCATCCCCATACCAGCAATACCCACCCCCAGTAAACACCATGTAGCTATTTCATATTCAATCCACAGTTCTTCCAATATCAAACCTTGAATTTTAGTATCTACATTAGAATCACCAGGAAATACACACTATTAAATGGCTCTGGATCACTGGTGGTTGCAAACATGATTTCAGTTACATAATTTAATATTGTAGCTCACCTCTACATCGCTGTCAAACCCTCATCAGAGTAACGTTTAACATTACCTGTGGGCATCAACTCGAGCCTGGGAAGCATTGTCCTCTGTGTAACTTCCGAGCAATTCCACCATGACTTTTGAAGCAGCATCACTAAAAAGAAATATTGCTTTAGGAACTTGAAAGTATTACTGCTATTCATTCATTTAAAAATATTTTTAAGAGGCAGGTACTGTGCTGATGACATTATAACGGTGACTAAGAGAGACAAAGTCCCTGTCTATGGGAAAAGTCATGAAACTTTCCTTTTAGTAGGAAAGATGGACAACTAAGGAAAAGTAACTAATAAGTGCTATGAAGGAAATAAATGGTGATTTAATCAAAGCAACAAGGGCAGAAAACGGAAAGGCCGCTTTATGTACAGTGAGAAAGCAAAGTCTCCCTCAGAAGAGATGACAAGTAAGCTGAGACCAAAAGGATGTAAAATATCCTTTTCTTGGCCATGAAAAGAGCTGGGTTCATGAAAGGTGGGGTAAGATGACTTTCCAAGCAGAGGGAAGACCAAGTATAAAGGCCCTAGGCGCGAAAAAAGTTTTGTGTCCCAGAAACTGTTAGGACAGTATGGCTGAAGTTGAGACAATACCAAATATTTAAATAACTCTACTTAAGATACCCTTCCAATTAAATTATTCTTACAGTTATACACATCAGTTTCACTGGAGTAAATAGGGCAAAATAAATAAATGCAGTCATTCAAACTGGACTTTTAGAAAATGTTTATCTTTACTCCTCATGACTTCTTTAAACTGTGGAATCTTCAGCTTATAGAAAGCTTTGCTAACTAGGAGGAAGAGGTTTTTTTTTCCTTTTTTCATTTTCTAAAAATACTTACTCCCCACATCTGAGTTTAGCCTGGGCAAAATCAGCAGGAACTGTATCATTTATTTTAAAATGGTAAATGCTATCTAAAACTTCTTTCAAAACTAAGGTTTACTAAGATTCAGAAATACCACTGTAGGCATGGCTAAGTGGTAACCCGCATCTTAAATGTAGTGATATAAATGCCTAGGCACAGTGGCGCATGCCAATAGTCCCACCTACTCAGGAGGCTTGCTTGAGCCCAGGAATTCAAGGCTGTAATGCACTACAATTGCACCTGTGAACAGCCAAATACCCACTGTACTCCAGTGTGGGCAACATGGTCAGACCCCGTCTCTAAAAATAAAAAATTAATACTGAACTCAACCTGGAAGAGGCCATGATCCAAAAGAGCCAGAGCAGCTAAAAAGAATTGTTTATTGGTGGTCTGAGCTTTGAAACTAGAGATGGTAGTTTTAGAGAACATTTTAAGAAATGGAGCACACTCACAGGTTGTGTGGTAATCAGAGACCCCCAAACAAAATGTTCCACAAACTCCAGTTTTGTGACTTACTCTTGTGTTGAAGAGGTGGATGCAGCAATGTGTGCTCAACCACACAAGGCTGTGCGTGCAATGGAACCAAAGACAGCTGTTTCTAGAGAGTTCTGTAAAGGCCAGTGCCCATCCAACAGTGAAGAAAATTTTTTTGGTGATGTTAAATAAGATACAGAAGAACATAATTTGAGAGACTACTTTGAAAAGTATCGCAAGATTGAAACCACAGAAGTTACAGGAGGACTGGCAGAGTGGAAAAAAGAGAGGATTTGCTTTTGTAACTTTTGATGATCACGATAAAACTGTGGTTCAGAAATAACACTCTATTAACAGGTGTTAGTGAAGTGAAAAGGGCCCTTTTTAAACAACAGATGCAGTTGTGGAGTGGATCTAGCAACTTTATGGGTTGTGGAGGAAACTTTGGAGATGGTAGTTTTGGCCATAGGTAGAAACTCTGGTGGAAGAGGAGGATATGGTGCTGGGGTGGTGGCAGCAGAAGTAGTTATGGAGGAGGGGCTGCTGGATATAATGGATTTGAAGGTGATGGTGGCAACTACCGCAGTTGTCCTGGTTTTGATAGTAGAGGCGGGTATGGTGGTGGTAGATATGGTGGCAGCAGTGGAGGATATGATGGTTACAATGAAGAAGGTAATTTGGGGAGTGGTAATTATGGTGGTGGCGGGAACTATAATGATTTTGGATATTACAGTGGACAATGACAATCAAATTATGGACCCATGCATGAAAGGGGGCAGTTTTGGTGGATAAAGCTTGGGCAGTCTCTATGGTGCTAAATATGGTAGCACAAGGTTCTAAAAACAGCAGAAAAGGGCTACAGTTTTTGGCAGGAGTGCAAGCAAGGAGAAGTCAGAAAAGCTGCAAGTTACTCTGAGGCAATCATCCAAATGCATTAGAGGAACTGTAAAAATCTGCCACAGAGGAATGATGATCCACAGTCAGAAAAGTTACTGCAGCTTAAACAGGAAAGCCATCTTGTTCAGGACTGTCATAGCCACAGGCTGCAAAAAGTGCACTATTGATTAATGCAGTGTAGGGTCAATTAGATGTACATTCCTAAGGTCTTTTATCTGTTGTACCTTTGCCTTTTTCTTTTCATTACATCAGGCATGTTACCCTGTAAATTATGGTAGTGTAGTGGTACCAGGGATAAAAAACTAAGGAATTTTTAACTTTTCAATAAAAATTAAAATTAAAAAGTATAATGACTTAACTATAAAAATTCAAAGAAAAACTTTTAAAAAACCACATCTTACTCATTAGTTATCTTGTGCCACACTGTAAGCACAGGTGCAAGTCATTTTCCAGTTTTAGCAACCACAGTATACTTCAATCTTCTCAGCTAAAGAAATCTTTTTAATCCACTTGAAGCACACAGCATGGTGTCTGACATGTAAGGGCTTAGTTACCAGTATCACCCTTTAAAATGTACAACAGGCCTGGTGCAGTGGCTCACGCCTGTAATCCCAGCACTTTGGGAGGCGGAGGCGGGCGGATCACGGGGTCAGGAGATCAAGACCATCCTGGCTAACACGGTGAAATTCTGTCTCTACTAAAAATACAAAAAATTAGCCGGGCGTGGTGGCGGCAACTGTGGTCCCAGCTGCTCAGGAGGCTGAGGCAGGAGAATGGCATGAACCCGGGAGGTGGAGCTCGCAGTGAGCTGAGATCGCACCACTGCACTCCAGCCTGGGCAACAGAGCAAGACTCCATCTCAAATAAAAAAAAAAGCACAACAAACACCATGTGCATCAACCACCAATATAAATAAAGTCATGAAGGGGGCACCCATAAACTTAAAGCATTTTTACTTAACTGCTAGGTAAAATCTCAGAATTTTACTGATTAAAATATGTATTTTATGTGTTCTGAAGAAGAAAACCAACTCTCAACATTTAGATCGGCAGAATGTCAGAAATGCCGTGTTTAAACAAGTATCCCCTTCCAGTTCCCTACTGTGGGTAGCATTTATCCACTCAGTGCCCAATAAGTGCTATCTTCTTGGGAATGCAGTGGTTAACAGATGAGGTTCCTTGCCTTCACTTAGCCTACAACCTTACTTTCAACTAAGGGTGTTAAATGCTAGGATACAAGTAGAGGGTGCTGTAAAAGCGAGGCACTAACCGAAATATGAGAGGGGTGTTTCTGGCAGAGACATGAAGCTGACTATAGTAAGACTACTTAGACAAGGGGTAGGCAAACTTTCTGTAAAGGGCCAGAGAGTAAATATTTTAAGCTTTGCAAGCTATATGGTATCTGTTGTAACTAAACTCTTGGCAAAAGCAGGCACAGACAATATATAAATGAATAGGCATGGATGTAATACCAATGTTATGGACCCTGAAATCTGAATTTCATATAATGTCCACATATCATGAAATATTACCCTTTCTTTGATTTTCTTTCTCAATCATTTAAAAATGTTAAAACCATTCTTAGTACACGGGCTATACAAGAACGAGTGCCAGCTCCTGGTCCAGACTGGCAAAGAGCATGGTGCTTTTATACCTGACATAGGCTCGCTGTGTCTAGAGTGTGATAAGCAAGAGGAAGGACATGGGTGGAGAGACGGAATATTTACATTAACACAAAGTTTTTTGTAGTCTGCCACTGCACCATCCAAAAATGATGAGCTGCTTCACCACATTCACCAAGCTCATGCTACAGCAGTAGGTTGAAGCCCATGTTGGAAAGGCCCCACATCCTTTCTTTTTTTAGAAAAAAAGCCAAATTTCACTTTTTATAAAGTTCAAAGATGAGGGAAAACTACTTTTAATCTTTATAGTTATCTTTAACTTAGGTCAAATTTATAGAAACAGATTTATAGCAACTCTGTGGAGAACAGAGTAAAGCAAAATTACTGGCCCTACTTCTCTTTAAAAAACATCCCCACCTACTTATACTGCCTGTTAAGTGATAAGTTAGTTCATTACTTTTGAATACCTCTTCTTACAATCCACAAGTGCCTCATAAAGTAGTCTTAAAAGGGTGTGCTTTTTTTCAGTAGTGAGATTCCAGTCAGAAATCCATTTTCTAACCTACAAGAGATTGACAAAAGGAGAAAACTGAGTAACACATATAAAAGTATAACATATAAAAGTACATTTCTGGCTGGGCGTGGTGGCTCACGCCTGTAATCCCCAGCACTTTGGGAGGCCAAGGCGGGAGGATCAACTGAAGTCGGGAGTTTGAGACCAGCCTGACCAACATAGAGAAACCCCGTCTCTACTAAAAATATAAAATTAGCCGGGCGTGGTGGCGCATGCCTGTAATTCCAGCTGCTCAGGAGGCAGAGGAAGGAGAACTGCTTGAACCCTGGAGGCGGAGGTTGCGGTGAGCTGAGATTGCGCCATTGCACTCCAGCCTGGGCAACAACAGCGAAACTCTGTCTCAAAAAAAAAAAAAGTACATTTCTTATAAGCACAACAACTATTCCACACAGTAACTCACTTGATCCAGCTCAGTTGGGATGTACTGGATGGCCCCACAAGATGCTGCCACTTTAATAAGGCTGCAATACACTGTGTATCTTACAGGAGTATTCTTATCCATCCCGTGGAAAAGGTTGCTTAACCTGGTTGGTTAACAAACAAATAAACAATGTTTGAAATCAGCAACCAGTTTTAAGTTGAGGTTAGCTCTCACCACAAACCTGTGGCAGGTACCGTTAACAACTTCATATTACAAAGGAGGAAACTAGGGCACAGAAAGGTCAAGCCACTTGCCCAAGGTCACAGCTAATAAGAGCCACAGCTGAGAGTCAAGTTCCAGAATTCCTGCTCTGCACCATTAAAAGTTAGTAACATGAAAAAAGCACCTTGAAAAACTGAGTTTCTTTCAGATCTTAACTTACAACTGCAGTCTCAGAGATGGGCGTTCACCTTCGCGAAATTTGACCAGCTTTTCACATAGGCTTTCAATCAAAGCTTCTTGCTTGTCTGGTTCCAGGATCAAGAGTAGGGATACCACACTGTTCATCACACTTTCAACATCTACACAAGTATGGATAACACAATCAACAGTGATACTACAATACTCAATGCGTCTAGTTATATATGCATTTCCAGTGTTTTAATACAATGAAGACCATCAAATATAAGACACTTTCGCATTCAGAAAGCAACTTGTATATTTTATTAAAGAGGAAGGAAATTGATACCTAAGATGTGGTTTCTTTCTTTCTTTTTTTTTTTTTTCAGATGAACTCTTGCTCTCTTGCCCAGGCTGGGGTGCAGTGGTGCGATCTCGGCTCACTGCAACTTCTGCCTCCCAGGTTCAAGTGACTCTCCCGTCTCAGCCTCCCAAGTAGCTAAGACTACAGGCACCCGCCACCATGCCGGCTAATTTTTGTATTTTTAGTAGAGACGGGGTTTCACCATATTGGCCAGGCTGGTCTTCAACTCTTGACCATGTGATCCACCTGCCTCAGCCTCCCAAAGTGCTGGGATTACAGGCGTGAGCCACTATGCCTGGCCTATGATGTGGTTTCTAACTAGTAAAACAGAGACTGATTTACATGTATATAAAGTTTCAATTTTCACTGTCATGATATTCAATCATTTGGAAGTTACTGGTATGATTTAGGGCTAGGATACTTTCTTAATTAAGGAAAACTTTGTGTATACATATAGGAAATCAGAAATTAAAGCTGTCAGCTCTCTGCTTGAATTAGTTATTTTTAAGTATTACAGATATTAATCATATCCCAAATTTAATCTAATTTTTTCATATATATGCTGCCAAAATCAGCATCCAAGTTTGATCTCTAAACCTTAACTAGAGATTTCCGAACTCAACAATTCTGAAAATTTCCCATTCTATCTCAATAAACAGGAAACTGGCCTAATAATTAAATGGCTATTAGATTACTTGAAATTGTATCCCATTTGATGTTAATCTGAAACTTATGAACAGGAAAGAGCTTCATTTTTTTCTTCATTTTATTCTAAGACTATAAGCATTTAGTGTAATAACACTTAAGAAATACACCTATGTATAAAATAAAGGTTTTCTCAAAATAGGTTTACTTTATAGGTATAATAGATTACACAAACTGAAAGCATGTGTGAAGGTAAGATTGAAAACAACAGTGCTTAGACTCTGGTTAACAATGTATTGTATAGTTGAAAGAGCTAGAAGAGAACTGTTGAATGTTTCCAACATAAAGAAAAGATGTGCGATATTCCAATTACCCTGATTTGATAATTACACATTGCATACATGTATCAAAATATCACCTGTGCCCCCAAAATACATACAACCACTACCTATCTATTTAAAAGTCCTGTAGTCTGAAATTCAAAACATAAATACAGTCAGCCTTCTGTATCTGAGGGTTCCAAATCCTCCTTGCCTCAGATAATGAGGGACGACTCTATAATTCACAAGAAAAATTTAAAAGATTTTATTAGGAAATATTAGAAAAAAATTAAAAACAAACCTTTATCATCCTCCTTCAGACACACATCACAGGCTTCAATAATTTGAGCTAAATCAACATGAAGTCCACCTTCCGAGTTCTCTTCTGAAATCTCAGCTCCTTTAGATTTCAGATAAGCACGAAGCTCAGCAGCCTGTTGAAGATTGCTCTATTATAAAACTGACTACCAATGACAAAGCACAATCTCAAATTCTGTCCTCTTTCTGAAAAACTAAAATGCAAATACTGTATTCAACAACTATTTCAAATAATGTTGAAGACTCCTCCCTCACCTCATCCATCTTGGCAATCCCACAAGAGCCACAGGTTTTCCTCCATGAGGTCCAGTGGCTCCTTAGACACGCTACAGTCCCCATGGATCACCTTCAGAATTTCTCTCATGTAGTCTGCACCCTGCTGGACTTCCAGCATACAGCAAAAATCTTTTTGATAATATAACCCAAAGGGTTTGGTGGGGGTGTGGTTGCTGGGGAGAAGAAATCAATCTGACTTGGCAGATTTCACTTTTTTGAAAGAAATGAACAATAGTATTGCTCTCAAGTACACACATAACCACAGCTACTAGAAAAGTTACAGACATTACCTTGGCAAAAGGGTAATCATTTGTTAATTAGTTGAGAATCTATTTGAGATAAGCATTTTGGTTCACAAAAGGGCAATGCGGTGAATGCTGCCTTAAAATTACATCGAACTGGATCTGTTATGTAACTAATCTCTTAAAATTAAAAATGCATATCTGAGTCAGCATGCATCTTCGGACCTATAAAAACACAACTACAATAGCACATTCAGTCACTTGGATATTTCCTACCCTACTACCGAATTATATATATTTATTCCATTTTTCTTCTGGGACTCTTTATGGCAGCCAAACAAATGCAGTTTTTTTTTTGTTCTGTTTTGAGATGGAGTTTCGCTCTTATTGTCCAGGCTGGAGTGCAATAGCATGAGTGCAATGGAGCGATCCTAGCTCACTGCAACCTCTGCCTCCGGGGTTCAAATGATTCTCCAGCCTCAGTCTCCCAAGTAGCAGGGATTACAGGCATGCGCCACCATGCCCAGCTAATTTTGTATTTTTAGTAGAGGCAGGATTTCATCATGTTGGTCAGGCTGGTCTCAAACACCTGACCTCCGGTGATCCACGGGCCTCGGCCTCCCAAAGTGCTAAGATTATAGGCGTGAGCCACCGTGCTCAGCCTGGTTTTAAAGATAATAAAATGAGGATGTGCAACGGGAATATGAAAGGATACCATTAGTAAATGCACAGGCATTACATTTTCTAGACCAAGCCAAAAAAAAAAAAAAAAAAATTCAAAGCCATCAAGATTTTTAAACCCCCAAGTATATTTAGTTGCCTCAGGAAAGTATTAAACCTGCAGATCTGACGGTACTATCCTTTCAGGTAACAAGAACACAGTAACTTCATAGAAGAGTTGGTATTATAAGCAAAATTAAAAAAAGAAACTGTCACCGTGTCAGAGAAAACAAAAATACCTCCAGAAATCATGCTTCATGCTTCTCTATGGAGGAAACAGATACACAGCAAACTTTTTCTAAAAACTGTTGAACCACGTTTGCTGTTTTTCTGTCATCCTCACTGCCACAAGTGGTTGTGGAAGCAGCATAAGCAAAGGAAAACAAAAAAAGATTAAGAATTCCATTTAACTCTAATCAAGCTGAGAATTTCACCAAAGTTAAACTAATCCTGAGCAATTTCATATTTCCCTGAAGGGACTGTCTACAGCGATATTGATGTTACAAGAACAGAAGCAGAGCCTGAGAAAAGACACTTTAAGATACGATCAATGACAAGAACTTCCTCCATTCACTTAGTATGTTAAAAAAAAAAAAATTCCAAACACTTTCTCAGTTAACCTAACAGCCAACTGTTGGTAACATGCTTCCATTTCTAATCAGGTATCTTTTTGTCTTTCATATCTTCCTATCTGTGCTTAACCTCCCCATCCTTGACCTTTTCTCCGCCTTTTGCATTTTCCCT
The DNA here is from genome assembly GCF_029281585.2 of Gorilla gorilla gorilla. Lineage (NCBI taxonomy): Eukaryota > Metazoa > Chordata > Mammalia > Primates > Hominidae > Gorilla > Gorilla gorilla. Next base: position 38,928,816 of record NC_073233.2, on the reverse strand, counting down.
TCTTACTTTGCTCTACATCGGAACTGCATTCCTACCATGGGGCGGGGGGAGGAGAGAGGGGGAACTCACTCCCGCAATTCTGTAAGTTGTCTTAGACAAGTAAACTTCCATGCGAAGTTTATATGATATCCAATCATTTGGAAGTTACTTCCGTGTTAGTGGAGTAACAGAAATAAAACGACAAAGTTAGGACTTCACAGAATTTTCAGTAATACAAAATTAACTTAAAAGAATACCATGTCGTGTTCAACTCCTACCAAATAAGGTTAAACTTTTGTTATGGGGAAAATGAGAACCATCAGCCCTGTATACCAAAGAGCAAACGCCAAACGGGAAATTTAAAAATATCAGGATGGTCCATCAGGTGTATGCCTCACAGAATTTAAGAGCTGAACTGATACCATACTTCCGGGGTACAGAACAACTCTCACCCTCATACAAGTAGGAATAGAAAGCAAGTGTAAAATACGGGTCGTCTTCGCCTGTGATCGCACAGTAATACGGGCGTTTTGGTTTTTTTTTTTTTTTTTTTTTGAGAGGGACTCTCGCTCTGTCGCCCAGGCTGGAGTTCAGTGGCGCGATCTTGGCTCACTGCAAACTCCGCCTCGCGGGTTCAAGCGATTCTCTTGCCTCAGCCTCGGCAGTAGCTGGGACTACAGGCGCGTGCCACCGCGCCCAGGTAATTTTTTGTATTTTTAATAGAGACAGGGTTTCACCGTGTTAGCCAGGATGGTCTCGATCTCCTGACCTCGTGATCTGCCCGCCTCCGCGTCCCAAAGTGCTGGGATTAAAGGCGTGAGCCACCGCGCCCGGCCCGGCATTTTGATCTTTAGCACAAAATTACTTTTCCCTACCCTGCTTATGCTAACTACAGATTCACCACCTCCCACTCCGAATGTGGCTGCATTTGACGGACGGAAGCAGACATCATTCCTCATCAGTCTAAAAGTACTATGTCGTCAGAAATGAGTCCCGACGCCGACCAGGGAGCTGGCGGTGAAGCGTCGGGCCCCGCGCTGGGACCGCCGGCCGGCGAGCTGGTGCGAATCCAGGCCAGGAACGCGCGCCCCAGCCACCGGCCTCCCCATTCTCGCGTGTAGAACAGCTGCGGGTGTCAGCCCCGGCCGCCCGGCCCAGGCTCGGCAGCGGTCCCTTGCGCTACTAGGACATCCCCCACCCCACCGTGGCGGCACCCGTAGACCGAAGCACACCTGATCTTCCTCACTGATGTCGATGAAGGCCGGGACGCTCATGGTGCAGGCCCGGGCACAGCGGACACTCCACTCGCAAAACCACGCCGACCGGAAAAGGGAACTGGGCCGCGCGACGCTGCTGGTGCAACTGCTTCCGGGTCACCCTGCGCGGCGACCTGTTGGGGCGGGGCCTTGAGAGCCAATCCTATCGCGCGCTCTCGCCGCGGAATGCAGCAGGGCGTGGCAGACGCGCTCGGGCTGGCCTAGTGGGTGGGACTTACTGGGCCTCCACTCAGCGACACTTGTCGCGGCCTCCAGTTTTCAGGCCCGTGTAGCTAACTGCATTGATGTTGCCTCCCGCTGGCGCCTCCCTAAGTCCACCTTCCCTTGAAATGTTAAGCTTGTTGGGTCTTACCAAGTATGGATGGGTTTGTGTAGACCTGAAACTCTCCTGTACTGCTGTTGGGAACATAAAATGGTGCAGTCACTTTGAAGAGGAGCGGCAGTTTCTGAAAAAGTTCAGTATCCACCCAGCATATGACCCAGCTATTCTTCTACTAAGTATTTACCTAAACTGTATGTCCGTACAAAGACTTGTACAAGAATGTTCATTGCCGCTTTTAAAAAATAGCAGCTTTGGCTGGGCGCAGTGGATCTCACGCCTGTAATCCCAGCACTGTGGGAGGCCGAGGCGGGCGGATCACTTGGGGTCAGGAGTTGGAGACCAGCCTGGGCAACATGGCAAAACCCCGTCTCTACTAAAAATACAAAAATTACCGGGGCATAGTGGCGCGCGCCTGTAATCCCAGCTACTCGGGAGGCTGAGGCAGGAGAATCGCTTCAACCTGGGAGAAGGAGGTTGCAGTGAGCCCAGATCATGCCACTGCACTCCAGCCTGGGCGACAGAGCGAGACTCCGTCTCATAAAATAAATAAAGTATACAATTCAGTAGTTTTTAGTATTTTCAGAGTTGCACAACCATCACTACTATTTTATTTTAGAACATTTTCATCACCCACAAAAGAAACTGTACCCATCAGCAATCACTCCCCAGACCCCCTGGCCCCACCTCTCTCCAGCCCCTGGCAAACACTACATTTTGTCTCTATGAATTTGCCTTTTCTGGACATTTCATGTAAGTGGAATCACAAAATACACGGTGGCCTTAGTCAGACTTACTTCGTTTAGCATAATGTTTTCAAGGTTCGTCCATGTATCACTCCTATATTCCTATTTATTGCTTATAATATTGCATTGTTATGGATATACCACATTGTGTTGATTTGTTCGTCAGTTGGTGGACACTTGGGTTGTCTCCATTTCTTGGCTATTATGAATAATGTTTCCATGAACGTTAGTGCACAAGATTTTGTGTGTACGTATATTTCTCTTAGGTATGTACCTATGAGTGGAATCAGTGGCTTATTTGGTAAATTTATGTTTAGCTTTTTCAGGAGATAGTTTCCAAAAAGTTAACACTTTATTTTCAATAGCCAAAAAAAAGAAAACAACCCAAATGTTCATCAACAGATGAATGAATTGGATCAAGAAATTGTTATACATCTGCTTAATGGAATACTACTGTGCAACAAAAAAGGATGAATTATTGATACTTGCAAAAACACAGATGAATCTTTTTTTTTTTCAGTCTCTTCAGCCTGGGTGACAAAGTGAGTGAGACTCCATCTCTTAAAATAAAAGCTTGATTTTCTTTCTTTAGTTGACAATCCCAAAATAATTCAAAATAATTTTGCTCAGTTAATCATCATACTGTATGATTCCATTTATATAAAACTCTAGAAAGTAGAAACCATAATGACAGCATTATAGATTGCTGTTGCCTGGGGGCAGGGATTGGGTAAGGCGGAGGGAAAGATGGATACAGAGGGGCTTGAGGAAGTTTTTGGGGGTTATGGATGTGTTCATTATTTTGACTGTGATTGTGTCATGATTGTATACATATATAAAATTTTTCAAATTGTGCAGTTCAAAAATGTGCAGTTTATTGATACCACAATTATACTTCAATATAAAATAAATGCCAAACAAAGGAAAAAAACAAGGATGAGGGGATAGAGGACACAAAACATCTGGCTAGACTAAATTTGAAAGGATTCATTCTTGCATGGAATAGCCTTAACAATGTGGAAAGTGAAACTGAAGGCAGGGAACCTGTGTCATGTTCACCCTGCATTTCCGCACCCACCTCAGTGCCCAGCCCACAGCGGATAGTCAGGAAATACCAGTTGATTCTGAAGGAATAATCCCTGGGCTCCTCCCCTCGCCTTATTATTGCAAAGTTCGAGGAATACAAACTCAACAATACAATACCATTTCATCAAATATTTAAAAGACTTGTCTCTTTTTTACTATTGTTATTTTTTTTTCATTCTGTGATCCTTGTGAAGTAAAAGAACACCCAGGGAAATTCTTGAGAGGGGTGGTGAGAGGATATGGACAGTTATTTAAAACTTTAAACTTTCATTCATTCAAAATAAACACACACACACACACACACACACACACAAACACAGGATGGGGGTGTGGTAGGCCCGAGTAGTCTTGGGAAATGCAACATTTGAGTAGGAAATGCCTGTCCTCACCTAGGTCAGGATGAATCTTGTGAGACAAAGTAGCAAACCTAAGAAGGAATGTTTGCTCATTCTGTTTGCCAGAGAATTTCGCAAAGCCCCTGACTCAGTGACTGAGGGCAACCCTCTGGAAGAATACCCTAAAGATAAACAGGATAGAGCACGGGTCCCCATTCTTTTGCCTGAATCACTGCAGTTTCAGAAAACATAAGTTCAATGATCCTAGCCTCTGCCTCTTCATGTGCATGGGTATAATGCACACCCATGTCTGACAGCAATAATGATTATGTCTCCATAATCTATAACCAGATGGACCCTGGCACCCAAACCATGATGTGATTTCGCTCTAATGTAACTTCTGAGCACATTTAATGTAACTTCTGAGCACAGGCAGAGCCACCACTGACGTACACAAACTGTGTGCGGAAACACTGCTTTGGAGCAGTTTAACAGAAATTCTCTGGAAGACTCTCTGGGTTGCAATCCTCGGTAAGACCTCTGAATAAAACTAACTTTAATTCTTTAAAAGCTTGGCTGGCGCAGTGGCTCATGCCTGTAATCCCAGCACTTTGGGAGTCCAAGGCAGGTGGATCACTTGAGGCCAGGAGTTCCAGGCCAGTCTGGCCAACATGGTGAAACCCTGTCTCTACTGAAAATACAAAAATTAGCCAGGACCTGGTAGGCTGAGGCAGGTGAATCACTTGAACTCAGGAGGTGGAGGTTGTAGTGAGCTGAGATCACGCCACTGCACTCCAGCTTGGGCGACAGAGTGAGACTCCATCAAAAAAAAAAAAAAAAAGGAAAAGGAATCACCAGGCAGTTGAACAAAGCCCCATCATCTGCCAGGCAGTATTCTCTTAGTTTAATTTTTACCTGAAAAATACAACCAAATACGTACAGTTTTTCTTTATTGTTTAATTTGTCTATGTTCCCTTTGTTATCTCCTTTCTGATTAAAAATTCTGGAAAATGTGGATTTAACTATGTTTTTAAGTATTCTATTTGCAAGAGCCATATTAATATATTTGCTTGAAATTGTATTATTGGAGCAAAGTTATATTTTTTTACAAGAACGCTTTGCATGACAGTAATATCTAAAATTTGTTTTCAAGTCTGTATCAGCATCTCAGAATGATGCAATTATTCATCTGATAAACGAAAGTATATTTTTATGCTAAAATAGTATATGTGGCCAGGCGCGGTGGCTCATACCTGTAATCTCAGCACCTTGGGAGGCTGAGGCAGGCAGATCACCTGAGGTCAGGAGTTCGATCAAGACCAGCCTGGCCCCCATCTCCACTAAGAATACAAAAATTAGCCGGGCTTGATGGTGGGTACCTGTAATCCCAGCTACTTGGGAGGCTGAGGCAGGAGAATCGCTTGAACCCGGGAGGGGGAGGTTGCAGTGAGCTGAGATCGCGCCACTGCACTCCAGCATGGACGACAAGAGCAAGACTGTCTCGGAAAAAAAAAAAAATAGTATATGTAGTTGATTACCTAAATACTAAGACTATGTATAGAGGGTAATCCATTCTAAATAGGTGTCATTTATAGTGTATTAGCGCATCATACTTTTACTGAGTTGATGAACTATGAGCTCTGAAAAAGTGGGGATGTGTTCCTTATTGCATCCAATCCCTTTTTTATCAACGTGCCTGACAGATGGTGCAATAAGTATTTGTTGTATTAGTGAATGATACTCTAAATGTTAACTTGCTAGATAGATTTGCGACAAATCTCTGAAAATTGCTTTAAATTTTAATTTTGAATGAAAAAAATTTTAATTTTGAATCAAAATGAGTGTTCACAACATTCTAGGAACCCATGGAAAAGATTTTTTTTAAGGGTGGCAAAGACTGTCACCCTGACATCCGCCCTCTTATTCCTTAGCAGCAGAACTAAGGTGTAGTTGTAGGTGCCACAATGCACCCTTCTATGATACGAAATTGAACAGCCTTCTTATAGCTCGGTGTAGCTGGTGAGATGTGGATGGAAATTTTGAGAGCAGCTTCTGGCAAAGCTCTTTCTTGGAACTGACTCTTTTGCCCTTGCCCCCCACCGCCACTCTCCGCTTTTTTTTTTTTCTGCCTAAAACATGGACTTGATGGTGGGTGCTACAGCAACCAAACTAAAACCAAGACGTGGCCTTGGTGGAAGCCATGTGGTGGAGAGGAAAGACGGAAGGAGCCCGTATCCCTGATGACATTAGGAGAGTGTGATGCCAGCCCATGACGGCCTACCCATGAATTTATTTTACATAAGAGGAAAATAAACCTCCGTCTTGTTTAATGCACTATTATATTGTTTTTTTCTTGTATACAGATGAAACTAATCTTGATTGACACAGAGAAAAAAGTTTGAAGTCTAAAGTCATAATTTTGTAAATAAAAGGTTTATGTTAGCACAAGTTAACAAATTTGTATAATGCATATTGATGGTGGGAATCTTGGAATCTCTCTTAATGCTGTTGCAATGTAACATTGAATTTACAAAGCTACCATCTTAGGATCTCAGAGATTTATAGCTAATAATTAAATTGTATACTAGCGATGCAACATATGATTGCGCTGACTTTATAGGTGAAACAAAGGATATTTAAGTCAGTTGATTGGTGACTTACTGAAATATATTGCACCTGAGCAGTAGATCCAGCAGTAGAACTCATGCAGCACCTTAAATCTCAAACACTTTGACCATTAGAAAGCATTCATTTTCACATTAGTCTTCGTATTAAAATTCATGAGGTTAACCTCCTCACTTCACGTGATATAGGCATTTATTGAAACATTCATAAATTTGTTGAATCCGAGGAAGACATATTCATCATTCACGCTTTTAAAATGATTTCAGCAAGGCTTGTCTATACCAGAGTAGAAAACTTAATGCACTAGGGAAAAGGTTTAGCAACTGCAAATAATGCAAATGCAAGAGTAATTTTATGAGCTAATAATTTTTATGTTTTTGGGAAAAAAACTTTATTATTTTGAGCTCCTGTAGGTGCCAAACTAACCACAACTCTGTGAGAGTTTGTTGTTGTTGAGACGAAGTCTCTGTCGCCTCGTCTAGAGTGCAGTGGCGCAATCTCACCTCACTGCAACCTCTACCTCCCGGTTCAAGTGATTCTCCTGCCTCAGCCTCCCAAGTAGCTGGGATTATAGGCGCGCACCACCATGCCCAGCTAATTTTTGTATTTTTAGTAGGGACAGGGTTTCACCATGGTGACCAGGCTGGTCTTGATCCCCTGACCTCAAGTGATCCACCAGCCTCAGCCTCCCAAAGTGCTGGGATTACAGGTGCGAGCCACCGCACCCAGCTAATGTTGTTTTGTTGTTTTGGTGTGTGTGTGTGTGTGTGTGTGTGTGTGTGTGTGTGTGTGTGTGTGTGTGTGGATGTGTGTGTGTGTGTGTGTGTGTGTGTGGATGTGTGTGTGTGTGAAGATGAAGCAAGAGAGGCTCAGAGGAGTTAGGCACCTCTGCTACTAAGAAATGCAGAGCATTGGCCAGCAATTTCTGTTCAGGTCTGTCTCATTTAACAGCTGCTGTTCTTGTCTCTTTCCTTTTTGGTGATTTCACTTTAAAAATAGAATGTAAGACTTCTTTATGTAAAACATATACTTTTAAAATAAACTTTTGTATTGAAGTAAAACTTATAGTCAGATGCACAAATTATAATAAGCCTACCCTTTGATGAGTTATCACAGTGAACATACGCAAGTACTCATCATTCAGGTTTTTTTTTTTTTAAAAAAAGAGCATTCATTAGCCGTCAGGGAAAGGCAAATGAAAATCACAGTGAGATACCACTTTATAAAAAAGACAATAGCAAGAATGGCTATCATTTAAAAGTTTTTCTCTTTTTTTGTTGTCGTAGTGACAGGGTCTCACTCCTATCACCCAGGCTAGAGTGCAGTGGTGCAATCTCAGCTCAGTGCAGTCCCCACTTCCCAGGTTCAAGCGATTCTCCTGCCTCAGCCTCACAGTAGCTGGGATTACAGGCCCCGCCACCACTCCCAGCTAATTTTTGTATTTTTAGTAGAGAAGGGGTTTCATCATGTTGGCAAGGCTGGTCTCAGACTCCTGACCTCAGGTGATCTCCCCACCTCGGCTTCCCAAAATGCTGGGATTACAGGCGTGAGCCACCACACCTGGCTAAGCTTTTAAATGGAGGTATACTTGGAGGAGGCTTTACCCTTTTGCCTTTCCCCTTCTTCCTACCTTGGATGTAGATGTGGAGCTGGAGGTGGGGCAGCCATTTTGCAGCCTGGTGGTAACAAGCTGAGGAGGCTGCATTCCGCATGCTAAAGGATCACCTAGAAAGCTACAAGGAACCTGGATCTGTTCATTACAGAACCACCTTTTCAGCCTTGCGGAATTTACCTCTAGATTTCTCGTTTTGCAAGGAAAGTACACCTTATTTGCCTAAGCCACTATATGTCAATTTTGTTTTGTTATGGACAACAGATGTGGCACCAGAAGTGGAGTGCTTTAAGTAATAGAACCTAAAATTTGGCATTGGCTTAGTGAAAGAAGTCAGGCTTTGACAATGAGCACAAGGATTTCACAGGCTAGAAAGAGCCTTGTTATATGACATCAGAACATTCTTCATGGAAACCTGTCTCCTTTTGTTTCTCGGAACATAAACCATGATGTTTTATGTTGCTGTTAGGGGAAAAAGTAGATGTAATTTATGTTGACAGTTCCTGGTTACTTCTTGCCACTTTCAGCAAAGTCCCAAAGGATAGGGGTAAAAAGCTACTTTGTAAGCAGAGATGGTTAGTAATACGCTAGGGTGAGAGCCACTCTGCCTAGAGCCTCCAATCTCAACTGACTGAGAACTCCTTGCTCTAGAGCCCTGTAGGTTGAAATGCCAGTTTATGGCCCCTGCCTGCAATTGGCAAGGCTAGCTGCAGCAAGTGGATAAAAACAGGGCTTCAGGCCTTTCTAAAGAATCTCCCTGTAGGAGTTCTCAGCCAGAATACATCTGAACCTACTAATAACAATTAGATTAAACATCTTTTCCCACCAGGGCCTATGGTTTCAAATTGCCCCCAAAACTGTTAATCTAAGGGCAAGAGGAATGCAGAACATGTTGTCTGGTAGGTAGAAGAAAAGACTTAAAGACTCTAGGAAAGATCTTTGGCTATGGCTAGCGCTGCGTGAAGCTTACAGGAAGCTTTGCACATTTTTTATTTATTTTTTTGAAACAGAGTCTCATTCTGTTGCCCAGGCTGGAGTGCAGTGGCACGATCTTGACTCACTGCAACCTCCTCCTCCTGGGTTCAAGCCGTCTCCTGCCTTAGCCTCCGGAATAGCTGGCACTACAGGTGTGTGCCACCACACCCCGGTAATTCTTTTATTTTTAGTAGAGATGGGGTTTCACCATGTTGGCCTCGCTGGTGTGGAACTCCTGACATCAGGTGATCCGCCGCCTTGGCCTCCCAAAGTGCTGGGATTACAGGCGTGAGCCACCGTGCCTGGCCGAGGCTGATTTTTAATGGATGTTGGGAGAAGACGAAAGATCCATGGATCAGAGACAAAGGGCTTTATTATAGCAGAGCAAGCAACAAAGAACAACAGTACACTGCATCAGTTTCCCTAATCCCCAAGTCCCACAGGGGCTATGTGGATGTGCCCAGACGTGTCCACACACACTGTAGGCCGCATTACAGATAAGGAGCCACAAGCTTAGGGAACCCAAATATTTTATGATGACCAGTAAGTTTGCCTGCCCTTTGCTCGGTATGAAAACATCTCTATCATCCTAGGCTGTCTGCTGTACAAACATCCTTGAAAACATAGTCCGAAACAAAAAATAGTGATTCTGATTTCAAGATACATAGAGATACAAGAGACCCATGGAAAATTGTCTCCCTGCAGCATATTAGCAAGGAAACTCCAGATTTGTTGGGCAACAGCCTTTGGTTTTTCAACACCTAAGGCCACGCCAGGCCCCTAAACTCTCACTAATTAGAAGTAGGCTGTGAAGGCTCCGTGACGCCCCTGGGAAAGGCATCCTTTCCAAAGCTCTTATCAGATGAGGTCATGGATAATAATGAACTCCCAGGATTCCTTCAGAGGGCAGAACCAGGGGCTACCAGACATGCTAACTGATAGGGTTTGGATCTTTGTCTGCTACAAATCTCATGTTGAAATGTAATCCCCAGTGTTGGAGGTGGGGCCTGGTGGGAGATGATTGAATCATGGGGTGGATCCCTCGTGAATGGTTTAGCACCATCCCCTTGGGGATCATTGAGTTCTTGCTCCATTAGTTTACACGAGATCTGGTTGTGTAAAAGCATGAGACTTGCCCCTTCTCCCTTTCTCTTGTTCTTGCTCTCACTGTGTGACATGCCTGCTCCCACTTCACCTTCCACCATGATTGAAGGCTTCCTGAGGCCCTCACCAGAAGCAGAGCACATGTTAGTGCCATGCCTGTACAGCCTGCAGAGCTGTGAACAAGTTCAACCTGTGTTCTTTAGAAATACCCCATCTCAGGTATTTCTTTATAGCAATGCAAAAAACAGCCTAATATACTAACCAAGATCTTGTCACCACCAAGGCAAGGATTCCTCATTCTCTCTGCCAGAAGCCATGGTTTGAGAATTGCTGCGACTGCCATGCGTTTCCCAGTGTCTTGTTCTCACTTGCAGCTGTGACTCCTTCCTGCTCCTTCCTCTTATCCAGTCAGTGTATTGGAGACAGTTACCTTATCTTTTAGTGTTAAGTTCACTATGCCCTGAGGAAACACATCTGGATCTGCACATCGTTCACTAAGATTATGAGCCACATGCAATATTTGGATGAGTTTTTTTTTTTTAAGATTGTCTCCCTTTTAGACAGAGAGTGAGCGTGTTTTATTTGTATGAGGCATGCTTGCGTTATGTTAGATGGGATAATTTTGTTGTGATTGTTCCTGTGTTGTTACTAAATTTAAGTATAGGCCAGGTGCCGTGGCTCGCGCCTGTAATCCCAGCACTTTGGGAGGCCAAGGCAGGCGGATCATGAGGTGAGGAAATCGAGACCATCCTGGCCAACATGGTGAAACTCCATCTCTACTAAAAATACAAAAATTAGCTGGGCGTGGTGGCAGGCGCCTGTAATCCCAGCTACTTGGGAGGCTGAGGTAGGAGAATCACTTGAACCAGGGAGTCAGAGGTTGCAGTGAGCCGAGATCGTGCCACTGCACTCCAGACTGGTGACAGAGTGAGATTCCGTCTCAAAAAAAAAAAAAAAAAAAAAGTTTAAGTATAGAGGGCCAGGCGTGGTGGCTCATGCCTGTAATCCCAGCACTTTGGGAGGCCGAGGCGGGTGGATCCCTTGAGGTCAGGAGTTCGAGACCAGCCTAGCCAACATGGTGAAACCCGTCTGTACTAAAAATACAAAAATTAGCCCGGTGTGGTGGCAGCCACCTGTAATCCCAGCTACTCGGGAGGCTGAGAGGCAGGAGAATCACTTGAACCTGGGAGGCAGAGATTGCAGTGAGCCAAGATTATGTCACTGCGCTCCAGCCTGGGGAACAGAACAGAGTGAGACTCTGTCTCAAAAAAAAAAAAAAAAGAAAAAATCCCTGGCTGGGCATGGTGGCTCATGCCTATAATCCCAGCACTTTGAGAGGCCAAGGCGGGCAGATCGCTTGGGCCTAGGAATTTGAGACCAGCCTGGACAATGTAGTGAGACTCTGTCTCTACAGAATTTTTTTTTTTTTTAATTAGCTGGGCATGGTGGCACTGTTAAGGAGGCAGCTCTAAAAGAGCCTGATGCAGGTGTTTCTTGGATTTAAATTTGAGAAACACTGGCCTATTGAATACAATCCCAACTCCTTACCATAGTGTATACAGCACTCACGTGCCTCAGTGCCTACACACACACAAACACACACATACACGTTGAACTGTTTATACTTCCCCAAACGCAGCAGCCTGTTCAGATCCTCAAGCCTTTGCTTGCACTTCTTTCTTTACCGTGACGTTCACTGTCCAATGTCCACTGATGTATGCACAATAACTTTCAAGACTCAGATTAAGCATGCTCCTCTAGAACACCTTGTATGCCCACTTCCCTCTCTCCCTCTCCCCAGGGGAATGAAGCACCCCCTGTTTTATCTGCCCTCTGAATTGATCTCTACAGCATGCCTCTCCCTGCCAGTCTATGAGCCCTTAACAGCAGTGCCCCTGTGTTATTCACCCTTATAGCAAGGGGCCTAGCACAGTGCTTGATATTTGTGAGATGGCTTAAAAATATTGGGCCAATCAAAGAATAAAAATATTACCTTCTTGAAATCAAGCCAAATACCACAGTTCATCTCTAACTCAGTAGATCTCTAGCTATGAAAGTTCTTTTCAAACTAAAAAAGGCAAAAGAAGGGGCCTTAGTAAGGCAAAATATATCAAATTTCTGCTGATCCAGAAGCTCCGTGGACAAGAAGGATTAATATTTCAAGATATGCACTCTAGGATTTTCTTCTAAAGTCTCCGGAGATCAAGATGAAATGCCCCTATCCAGACGGTTTTCCTCTCCAAACTATTAACATCAGAATTAATCTTATCTGGCAGTTTTTCTTTCTTTCTTTTTTTTTTTTATTTTTTATTTTTGAGATGGAGTTTTGCTTTTGTTGCCCAGGCTGGAGTGCAGTGGCACAATCTTGGCTCACTGCAACCTCTACCTCCCGGGTACAAGCGATTCTCCTGCCTCAGCCTCTGGAGTAGGTGGGATTACAGGTTCCCACCACTACACCCGGCTAATTTTTGTATTTTTGGTAGAGACAGGGTTTCACCATGTTGGCCAGGCTGGTCTCGGACTCCTGACCTCAGGTGATCCACCCACCTCGGTCTCCCAATATCTGGAAGTTTTTCATTACAGAGAAAGTGTGTTGTAAAGCACAGTTGTTTTGGAGGTAGAAGCAATGCAATTACACTTGAATCTGAGGCAAACACACAGTCCTTCTTGCTTAGGAGTTTTCTTTCCCTTTTCCTTAATGATAAAAACATGTCACTTCTTTGGCTTTATCTCCTACTCCCATATACAACCTAATGATGCTATTAAAAATTACTTGTAATTCCTCAAATGCAAAGATTCTCCCCATCTCTCCCTCTCTCTTTTTTTTTTTTGAGATGGAGTCTTGCTTTGTCACCAGGCTGGAGTGCAGTGGTGCGATCTCCGCCCACTGCAAGCTTCGCCTCCCGGGTTCACGCCATTCTCCTGCCTCAGCCTCCCGAGTAGCTGGGACTACAGGCACCCGCCACCATGCCTGGCTAATTTTTTGTATTTTTAGTAGACACAGGGTTTCACCATGTTAGCCAGAGTGGTTTCGATCTCCTGACCTTGTGATCCACCCACCTCAGCCTCCCAAAGTACTGGGATTACGGGCGTGAGCTACCGCGCCTGGCCTCTCCCCATCTCTTTCTGAAGTTGGTTGACTTATATGTGGTTGTCAAGCCTCTCTTCACATATGGCCCCCTGGATGAAGCCTAAGTGTTTCCTGTCTGCTGCTTTCATCTACACCCTGCCCCCAGCCCCTGTTTCCTGGGCTGCTCCTTAGCTGGGTTCCCATCATGCCTCTATCCTGCCATTACCCTGTGTATTGCAATGATTTCATTCACTTCTCTCTCTCCTAGGCGAAAGGGACTGTGTTCCACCAGTGTAGCATCAGTGTCAGAGCAGCAGTTCCTTAATGAATGTTTTTGGAATGTACTGTACACGTCTTATGTGTCAGATACCATTCCAGATGCTTTTGATACACCAGTGGGCAAGACCAGCAAAGGGCCCTGCATTATTTGTGGGGTTTCCATTCTAGCAGAGGGACACAGACAAGAAAACTTATAAAACAAGCAAATCCTATAGTATGTGAGAAGATAGTAATTTCTATGGGAGAAAACACTAGAACAGGGCCAGGGGAGGCGACAAAGTAGGAGTTGCAATTAAGGGCCAACTTACCCAGCAGAGGGGAAGTCTGAATGGAGAATGCTACCTGTAGGGGACTCAGCAGGAATTTCTTTGTTCGGAAGGTGGTAGTGGGAGGTTTAAACCCAAAAGGGTGTTCCAGGCAGAGGAAGAAACCACGTGTCCAAAAGCATGCAGTCTTGAGAGTTGATGATGCGGGGGTGCTGGTGGGAGCTCTGTGAGGCCGGGGGAGTGTGAAGGGCTGCGTGAAGTCATGGAAGATGAAACTGGCGAGGATCAGGGGCCAGGATGCGGAGGGACTCACGTGTCCCGCTAAGGAGTTTGCACTTTACCCTGTAGACAGCCAGAATCCTGTTGATGATTTTATGCAGGGGAATGACATGTTTATATTTATTTTGAGGAAGATAATTCTGGCAGATGTACTGGAGTGGTGAGAGACTGGACAAGTCACTTAACCTCTCTCTTCCTCTGTTTTACCATCTATCAAAGAAGATGAACCATATCAGCTCTGCTTACCTCCTAGGACTTTGGTGAGAAATAAATGAGATAAGAGATGTGAAAACACTTTGAAAAGTATATGGTACTGTAAAAATGCAAGCTGGTGCTGTTGTTATTTCAGCTGTGCTGTGTTTGGGAATGTGGTTTTAGAGAAGCCCACAGAATAAAGGAGAGAAGCAGAGGAACAACCCCATTCCTATCTCCCTAGAAGAATCAAACCCAACGATACTTTTGTTTAGTAAATGCCTATTTCATCGCTCCACTGTACAAAGAACTAAGGAAGTTTTACAGAAATGAGAGAAAACCAACTTCGGGGGAGATTACAGTCTGGAGAGATGCAGTACCTCGAGGAAAGGAAAACATACCCACTCAAAGAAAACCCAGGTACATGAAGATATGATCCAATGCAAGAGGAAGAAGCTAGAGAGGGATGGAGAATGGGGGCATTTGGACTCCCTAAAAGAAAGTGAAGCCCTGGCCGGGCGTGGTGGCTCACACCTGTAATCCCAACACTTTGGAAGGCCAAGGCGGGCAGATCACTTGAGGCCAGGAGTTGGAGACCAGCCTGGGCAACATAGTGAAACCCTGTCTCTACTAAAAATACAAAAATTAGTCAGGCATGGCGGCACATGCCTGTAGTCCCAGCTACCAGGGAGGCTGAGGCAGGAGAATCGCTTGAACCTGGGAGGCGGAGGTTGTGGTGAGCTGAGATTGTACCACTGCACTCCAGCCTGGGCAACAGAGCGAAACTCCATCTCAAAAAAAAAAAAAAAAAAAAAGGGGGGGGTTGGTGGTCGGCTGGCTGCAGTGGCTCACACCTGTAATCCCAGCAATTTGGGAGGCTGAGGCGGGCAGATCATTTGAGGTCAGGAGTTCGAGACCAGCCTGGCCAATATGTCAAAACTCTGCCTCTACTAAAAATACAGAAAGCCGGTGTGTTGGCACATGCCTGTAATCCCAGCTACTCGGAAGGCTGAGGCAGAGGAATCACTTGAGCCCAGGGTCGGAAGTTGTAGTGAGCCAAGATCATACCAATGCACTCCAGCCCGGGCGACAGAGTGAAACTCCATTTCAAAAAAAAAGAAAGAAAGGAAAAAGAAATGGAAGTCATGTAATTTGCCCTAATTAGGTGATGATTTGCTGAAAACACCTCTGTTGCTCCACTCCTTTAGATGAGGCAGAGTGGGAGGAGAAAACAGGAAGACATTTTACCAGGTAGAAAACTTTATAACTGGTTGCATGATGCAATCCATTTTTTTTTCCAAAAGCAATGCTTTATAAACAAATTATGACATTTTGATATTTTCAAAATCATGAGTTTCTTGGTAACAAACATGAGTAAGCCTCATTACAGAAACACCTTGGCTCAGTCTACCAAGTGCTTTTCCCTTCTCTGGTATTTGTTGGGTATAAACAGATCCTAGGCATATTAAATTACATCCTTTTTTTTTTTTTTACAATTCAATGTTTTTAATATATTCACAGGGTTGTGCAATGAACACCACTATGTTTTAGAACATTTTCATCATCCCCAAAATAAAGCCTACGCTAATTAGTTACTCCCCATTAAATTATGTCTTTAGGCTTCTTTTTGAAGTCAAGTTTGAGTAATAATATCCTTTGAATAATATCTTTCTATCTCCTACAACCTCAAGTAATTCCATAGATGTACTATTATTACATTTTCCATTGTATGTACATTTGTAAATTCCTTTATAGATTATGACAAGGTGTATATCTTTGTAAAAGTGGCAGAACCGGCTGGGCACAGTGGTTCACGCCTGTAATCTCAGCATTTTGGGAGCCCGATGCGGGCAGATCATGAGGTCAGGAGTTCGAGACCAGTCTGACCAACAAGGTGAAACCCTATCTCTACTAAAAATACAAAAATTAGCCAGGCGTGGTGGTGGGCGCCTGTAATCCCAGCTACTCAGGAGGCTGAGTCAGGAGAATCGCTTGAACCCAGGAGGCGGAGGTTGCAGTGAGCTGAGATCGAGCCACTGCACTCTAGCCTGGGCAACAGAGTGAGACTCCACCTCAAAAAAAAAAAAAAGTGGCAGAACCCTCAGTGTTTGAAAGTAAATCCTGCACTGGGATAGAGCCGCCCATGCTGTACACATCCATTGCCACCCATGTTGTACATTATATCCCCAGAACTTGTTAATTTTTTTTTTTTGAGACAGGATGTCACTCTGTTATCCAGTCTAGAGTGCAGTGGTGTGATCGCCACTCACTATAACCTCTAACTGCGGGACTCAAGTGATCCTCCTGCCTCAGCCTCCTGAGTAGCTAGGACCACAGGCACTTGCCACCACACCCAGCTAATTTTAAAATTTTCTGTAGAGACAGGGTCTTGCTACATTGCCCAGGCTGATCTGAATTCTGTGCCTCAAGCAATCCTCCCACCTCAGCCTCCCAAAGTGCTGGGATAACAGGTGTGCGTCACTGCACCCAGCCAAATTTATTCATCTTATAACTGAAATTCTATACCATTTGATCAACATCTCCCCATAAGTGTTTGAGTCAAATGAGTGCCAGATATTTTTGTTGATCCATCTCTCCCACCCACTAGGCTTACTCCTTCACCAACAAGAGTGTGTTTATTCCCTCTGTATCCTCAGTGCCATGCACACAGTAGCCACTTAAAAAATATTTAACCAAAATAGCACACAAGATACATCAATGATGACTGCAAGGTGTTGAGTCTGGTTTACTGAGAGAATGGTGTAACTCTTGAGAGACAGTTAACTCTTTAGTTGGAAGATCTTTACACTTAATAAGCATGTTATTGTTTCAAACATTTTTAATTTTTTAATCCTTTTTTTTTTTTGAGATGGAGTTTCGCTCTTACGCCAGGCTGGAGTGAAGTGTCGCGATCTCAGCTCACTGCAAACTCTGCCCCCTGGGTTCAAGTGATTCTCTTGCCTCAGCCTCCAGAGTAGCTGGGATTACAGTCACACACCACCACGCCAGGCTAATTTTTGTATTTTTAGTACAGATGGGGTTCGGCCATGTTGGCCAGGCTGGTCTCGAACTCCTGACCTCAGGCGATCCACCCAATTAGAATGACCCAGAACACTGGCAACACCCAACGTTGGCCAGGATGTGGAGCAACAGAACTCTCCATACCATTGCAAATTGCTACAGCTACTTTGGAAGGCAGTTTGGTGGTGTCTTAAGAAACTAAATGTATTCTTCACTCCAGCCTGGCGTAAGAGCGAAACTCCATCTCAAAAAAAAAAAAAAAAAGGATTAAAAAATTAAAAATGTTTGAAACAATAACATGCTTATTAAGTGTAAAGATCTTCCAACTAAAGAGTTAACTGTCTCTCAAGAGTTACACCATTCTCTCAGTAAACCAGACTCAACACCTTGCAGTCATCATTGATGTATCTTGTGTGCTATTTTGGTTAAATATTTTTTAAGTGGTTACTGTGTGCATGGCACTGAGGATACAGAGGGAATAAACACACTCTTGTTGGTGAAGGAGTAAGCCTAGTGGGTGGGAGAGATGGATCAACAACATGACAATGTGATTCAGCAGTTGTGTTCCTTCATATTTACCCAAATGAACTGAAAACACAAAAGCCTGCACACAAGTGTTTATAGTAGCTTTATTCATGCTGCCAAGCCTTGGAAGCAACAAGGATTTTCTTCAGTAAGTGAACGGATAAGCTGCGGCACATGCAGACAACAGAATATTATTCAGTGCTAAAAAGAAATGAGCTATCAAGCTATGAATAGGCATGGAGGAAACTTTGATGCATACTTCTAAGAGAAAGAGGCCAATTTGAAAGCTCTACATACTATGATTCCAACTACATGACATTCTGGAAAAGGCAAAACAATAGAGACGGTAAAACCTCAGTGGTTGCCAGGGGCTGGGTGTGGGGCAGGGATGAATAGGAAGAGCACAGAGTGTTTAAGGCAGTGGAAATACACTGGATGATACCATAATGGTAGATACATGTCATTATACGTTAGTGCAAACCCATATAATTTACAATACTAAGAGTGAACCCTGAAGTCAACCAGGGGCTTTGGGGGATTATGATGTGTCCATGTAGGTTCATCAGTTGTAAGAAATGTACCACTCTGGTGGGAGGTGTTGATAATAGACTAGGCTGTGATTGTGTGGAGACGGGTAGGGATATGGGAAATCTCTGTACCTTTTTTTGGATCTTGCTGTGAACCTAGAACTGCCCTTAAAAAATAGTCTTTTAAGGCGAGGCTCAGTGGCTCACGCCTGTAATCCCAGCACTTTGGGAGGCTGAGGTGGGAGGATCACTTGAGGCCAGGAGTTGCAGACCAGGCTGGTCAACATAGTGAAACCTCATCTCTACTAAAAATACAAAAGATTAGCTGGGTGTGGTGGTGCACACCTGTAATCCCAGATGCTAGGGAGGCTGAGGCAGGAGAATTGCTTGAACCCAGGAGGCGAAGGCTGCAGTGATCAGAGATCGAACACTGCACTCCAGCCAGGATGACACAGTGAGACTGTCTGAAGAAAAACCAAAACCAAAACCAAAAAACAAAAAAAACCTCTTAAATAAATGAATCACAATTCCTTAACATCATCAACTATCTGGTCAGAGTCCAATTTTTCTTATTGTTCAATTTTTACAGTTTTTTGAACAAGGATGCACTAGAATTTAAACCTTGTGATTGATTGGTCATTGAATCTCTTTTAATTTATAAATTGCCCCTCCATCTCTTTTTTTTCTTGCAATTTATTTCTGTAGAGTATTTCACATATGAATTTTATAAATTGCACCTATCTAGTATTGTTTCTCCCCTGTACTTCATGTATATATATGGTTATTAGGTCTAGAGTTTTGATTAGACTCATTTTGGTGTTTTTTTTTTGTTTTTTTTTTTTTTTTGAGATGGGGTCTCGCTCTGTCACCCAGGCTGGAGTGCAGTAGCACGATCTTGGCTCACTGCCAGCTCCGCCTTCCAGATTCAAGTAATTCTCCTGCCTCAGCCTCCTGAGTAGCTGGGACTACAGGTGGGTGCCACCACACCCGGCTAATTTTTTGTATTTTTAGTAGAGACGGGGTTTCACTGTGTTAGCCAGGATGGTCTTGATCTCTTGATTTTGTGATCTGCCCACCTTGGCCTCCCAAAGTGCTGGGATTACAGGTGTGAGGGATGTTTTATAGGTAATGGTTTGTGGGTGTGTAGTTCTACCAGGAGGCACCTATGCCTGGTTATTTTAGTTTTTGTGATATTAGCAGCCGTGAATCAACATTATCTAGACCCATTAATCCATTAGGCATTGTGCAATCCTCTAATTAATTAGGGGTTACCTTGATTTTTCCAACTCCAGAATTCCTTCATCTTTTATCAGCTGAAATAATTCTACAAAAAGAAACTTGCTCTCATCAACTACTTGATTACTCTGGGATATAGTTCACCCAAGAAAAGTAGGATAAATTCTTCTTTCTTTCCCTTTATCTACCAAATTTTAAATAGTAAATTGATTCCCCAGCATTCTTCAAAGGTAACAAGGGAGGTCTTTTTAAAATAGCAGTTTAGGCCTGTGCAGTAGCTCATGCCTGTAATCCTAGCACTTTGGGAGGCTGAGACGGGCAGATCACCTGAGGTTATGAGTTTGAGACCAGCCTGGCCAACATGGTGAAACACTGTCTTTACTAAAAACTCAAAATTAGCCAGATGTAGTGGCGCACTCCTGTAATCCCAGCTACTCGGGAGGCTGAGGTAAGAGAATTGCTTGAGCCTAGGAGGCAGACGTTGCAGAGCTGAGATCATGTCATTGCATTCCGGCCTAGGTGACAAGAGTGAAACTCTGTCACAATAAAATAAAATATCAGTTTAAATTCACAAATTTATGTATATTTGATGTATTTCCATCCATTGGGATTATTGGCCAGTAGGAGCTTTTTCAAGTTGTCTCTTGGGTCCTTTTAAGAGACCTCAGGCATCTTTGAAGGCATTCTAACTTTCACAGAAAGATGTTGCAGGCTCATCCTGTAGATTTCCAACTGTGGACCTGGAATCAGCTATTTCTCCAAGAAGGTTTGGGTCATTTTAGAGGAAAATGGTATTTAGAAACCACAATCTGAGAAGCAGGGGAAATAGGACTTCATTTAATTAAATTTTTTTTTTAGATTCAATCTAAAATCCTTCGAATAGAGCCCCATCCATTTGTAAGGATCCACAGACTCCTGAAGATTTCTTCCCTACAGAATTACTACTTTGATAAAGCATCGTATTCTTTGAACACCTGAGTTTAAAAAGAAAACTTACTATATTGAAGAAAATAATAGCAATAACATTAATTTGCACTTAGGGCTTATGATAGGCCAATTGTGTGTGACACCCCCATTCCCACCAGAGATGTCCATAACTTAATCCCTGGAACCTTTGAATGTTATTTTATATGACAAAAGAAATTTTGCAGATGTTATTAAGTTAAAGATCTTGAGATGTGGAAATTATCCTGGATTATCTGGGTAGACCTTATACGTAATCCCAAGTGTCCTTACAAGAGGGAGAGAGATGGAGATTTGACAACAGAAAGGGAAGGCAATGTGACAACGGAAGCAGGGATTGAAGTGATGTGACCACAAACCAAAGGACGCCTGAGCCTCCAGAAGCTGGAGAGACACAAAACAAACTCTCCCCTAGAACCTCCAGAAAGAACCAGCCTTGTGGACATTTTGATTTTAGCCTCCTAAAACTCAATTTAGACTTCTATCTTTCAGAACTAGGAGAGACTAGGCCGGGCTTGGTGGTTCACGCCTGTAATCCCAGAACTTTGGGAGGCCGAAGCGGGCAGATCACGAGGTCAGGAGTACGAGACCAGCCTGGCCAACATGGTGAAACCCCGTCTCTACTAAAAATACAAAAATTAGCTGGGCATGGTGGTGGGCGCCTGTAATCCCAGCTACTCGGGAGGCTGAGGCAGGAGAATCATTTGAACCCGGGAGGTGGAGATTGCAGTGAGCCAAGATCGTACCATTGTACTCCAGTCTGGGTGACAGAGTGAGACTCTGTCTCAAAACAAAAAAACAAATAAAAACAAAGAACTAGGAGAGAATAATTTTCTGTTATTTAAAGCCATTATATTTGTAGCCATTTGTTACAGCCACAATAGGAAAGGAATGCAGAGCCTCATCCTAAAATGAGAGATGGGAGGTAGGGCAGTGTATTTTGGAGCATAACAAAAAAATTAAGAAAAATTGTGCACCTTAGAAGGTTCCTGGGATCTGGTGCAGGGCTTGTGTTTAGGTGAAAGTAAAAGGACTAATTAACAAGGCGGTTGTTAAACTTCACCTTTTACACCTGTTTTAGCAACTTGAACTTTTGCTCAAGCAGCTCTGGAGATAACTTGCTAGGAAGTTCCGCTGCAGGAGGTCAGGTAGCAGGCCTCCAAGCCAGGTTTTAAGAAATATGTGAAGCTCATAGGAGCAGTCAGGTGCTGATATGATGGGATTTGGCAACCTCACGGTGTTGTGTGGGGTTGACCTTGGGATGGGTGAAGAGCAAAGGCTTTCAGACTCACTACTCTTGGTAATAACAAATGCTGTTAGCAAGTAATAAAAGAGCATTTCACCAACAATCAGTAGTGGAATAATTCAAAACATATTTTTGTAAAGAAAGGAGCGGTAATGGAATTGTGTAGTCGTGGGAATGAAGGAGCTGAAACTATTGCTTTTTAAGGAGGATTCAGAGGCTGATGCTGCAACCTTCTGCTCTGTGTGGTTTACATGAGAAAGCAGGACTCATCCTGCTGACCTAATGCTTCATAAACTCTTATCTCTGACTTATGGTCTCTAAGACAGACACTGTACACACTGGCTGCATTTTGCTTCATGCTTCAAAAGTTTAAATAAATAAGCCTTCACT
Source organism: Gorilla gorilla gorilla (assembly GCF_029281585.2). Classification (NCBI taxonomy): domain Eukaryota; kingdom Metazoa; phylum Chordata; class Mammalia; order Primates; family Hominidae; genus Gorilla; species Gorilla gorilla. The sequence goes on along the minus strand of NC_073233.2, from coordinate 38,906,764 downwards.
TCAATTCAGCAGCTATCAGGGAAAATGATATTGTTTTTACTCATCCTAGCAAGGGGAGGCACTTCTGAAGTACCCACGCTTTCAAGCAGAAAGACAGCATTTCTGCCAATGAAGCGTGTCGTGCGTTCCCAAGTCACAGCCTAACTTTTTATCACAAAGGAAAGATGAATGTCCCAATCTAAACTTTGGCTGCTTGTTATTTTTCCTATGTATGGCCAGTGGTTTCCGTAGAATCAGTATGAGAAACACTTTTGATAATGATGTTTTTTTTTCTCCTGGATAATTGAAAGTTGTTGATATTTAGGTGAAAAAGTCAGAATACTTTGTCAGATGGGTTGTGCAATTTATGAGAGAACAACAAATTCACACTGGTGTTGAGTGGCCTGGAGGGGCCACGGCAAGGTTACTGTACTTAGGAAGAAGAGAAATGGATGTTCTTTAAAAATCCCACTAAGTTCCTTTCGTAAAAGTGTATCAATCCCCATTAAAAAATGCAACATGATGACTTTGACTTCCTTTGGCAAAATAACCATGAGAGTTTGCCATGAATCGGACATCAAAGAACCAATAAATTTAACGAGTAGTTTTCAGCACTAGAGACTCACTAGTTGGTCTGTTTCGCTATTATTACGCCTATGTTAAGGGAAAAAAAAGAATCTTGATTCTAATTAAGAACATACTACCTCTCAAGCTTCAATACAGAGAATATGCCTAACACCTAGCTCATAAATAGGTAGAATAGTGAGGTAAACTCTTGTGGGCAAGGATAGGCCTATGGTGCTTAGATGGTTGTCATTAAAAAGTCACTGCTTTTGGCTGGGCGCGGTGGCTCACGCTTGTAATCCCAGCACTTTGGGAGGCCGAGGCGGGCAGATCACAAGGTCAGGAGATCGAGACCATCCTGGCTAACGCAGTAAAACCCTGTCTCTACTAAAAATACAAAAAATTAGCTGGGCGTAGGTGGTGCACTCCAGCAGTCCCAGCTACTCGGGGGGCTGAGGCAGGAGAATGGCGTAAAACCCAGGAGGCGGAGCTTGCAGTGAGCCGAGATCGTTCCACTGTACTTCAGCCTGGGAGACAGAGCGAGACTCCGTCTCAAAAAAAAAAAAAAAAAAAAAAAGGTCACTGCTTTCAGTTAAATAGTCTTTTTTAGATGTTCTCTGAAATGCAAAGGATGCTATTTGAAGTCACACATTGTCAGGTTTTTTTTCTCTGGGAAAACAGTAAGCAAGTTAGGAAGCGTTGGGAAACAGGGGTAAGAGGAAGCTGTCAGATGGGGGCAGTGCTGGATTGTCCTGAATCTTCCCAATATCGTGGTGATTGCAAAGTCAGATGCGTGTGGGGCATGCAGGTAACTTACGTGAGTGATATGGGCCTAATCAGCGGAAATTGTGACTAACTGGGTAACAAACCTTCTCTAAAGAGTCCAGCATCGGCCGGGCGCGGTGGCTCACGCCTGTAATCCTAGCACTTTGGGAGGCCGAGGTGGGTAGATTGCCTTAGTTCAGGAGTTCGAGACCAGCCTGGGCAAAACGGTGAAACCCCGTCTCTACTAAAATACAAAAAATTAGCCGGGCGTGGTGGCGTGCGCCTGTGGTCCCAGCTGCTCAAGAGGCTGAGGCAGGAAAATTGCTGGAACCTGGGAGGCGGAGGTTACAGTAAGCCGAGATCACACCACTGCACTCTAGCCTGGGTGACAGAGCGAGACTCCATCTCTTAAAAAAAAAAAAAAAGAGTCCAGCATCTTCTTAGCTATAACCACCGTTGCCATGCACACTATCAGATGTGAATATGGGCTTAGTCCTGTTAGAGCTTCTGATTTTCTTCAGAAAAGCTGGGAATCCATATCTCTATACATAATCCTCAGATTTTTGAAACATAAACAACTAACTCCAGTATTCTTAAAACATTGTGAAGACTAAATACAATATATCTGTAGGCTGAATCAGGCTCTTGAACCACTATTTTACAACGCTTGCATTAGCTTAGGGTAACCTTTTACATTTTTGAGAATATGCAGTTTATTTATGAGAAAAAGACAGAACTCATATCTTCTACACAGAATGCCCCAGGTAAGAATGAAGAAAAGAAATAATTACTTAAAAGGGAATTTTTAAAAATACTTTTTAAAAAAAGTTCCTTTTGCCTTTAATTTTAGAGATTCTGCTCATGTTCAAAGTTACTTAGGTTGGCATGTTTCATTCCCAATCCTTCAGTGAGGTTGTTTCATATAGTTATTTTGTTTTGTTTTGAGATGGAGTCTTGCTCTATTGCCCAGGCTGGAGTGCAGTGGTACGATCCCAGCTCATTGCAACCTCTGCCTCCCAGGTTCAAGGGATTCTCCTGTCTCAGCCTCCCAAGTACCTGGGATTACAGGTGCCCACCACCACGCCCTACTAATTTTTTTTTTTTTGAGACAGAATCTCACACTGTTGCCCAGGCTGGAGTGCAATGGCATGATCTTGGCTCACTGCAACCTCCGCCTCCTGGGTTCAAGCAATTCTTCTTCCTTGGCCTCCCGAGTAGCTGGGACTACAGGTGCAGGCCACCACACCATTAATTTTTGTATTTTTGTAGAGACAGGGTTTCACCGTGTTGGCCAGACTGGTCTTGAACTCCTGACCTCAGGTGATCCGCCAGCCTCGGCCTCCCAAAGTGCTAGGATTACAGGCGTGAGCCACCGTGCCTGGGCTTGTTTTATATAACTGCAATAGATTAGATTCTTTGGTCATATTCTTCAGAAGATCCCCAGCTTTCTAAGTGAGTTTTTAAAGATTTGCATACATTAAGGTTCACCCTTGGTGCTGTGAAATTCTGTGAGTTTTAACAAATGTATAGCATCATGTATCCACCATTACTCTATCATACAGGATAGTTTTATCACCCTAAAAAAATCTCCTAGGCTGGGCACAGTGGCTCACGCTGTAATCCCAGCATTTTGGGAGGCCAAGGTGGGCAGATCACATGAGGTCAGGAATTCAAGACCCACCTGGCCAACATGGTGAAACCCTGTCTCTACTAAAAATACAAAAATTAGCTGGGTGTGGTGGCACACTCCTGTAGTCCCAGCTACTCAGGAGGTTGAGGCAGGAGAATTGCTTGAACCAGGGAGGTGGAGGTTGCAGTGAGCTGAGATCGCGCCATTGCACTCCAGCCTGGCGACACAGCGAGACTCCGTGTAAAAAAAAAAAAAAAACCTCTTGTGTTTCATTATTCAAATCATTTTTTGGCCTGCTCACCATGAGCCAAACCTAAAAGAGTATACAGAGCTGAATCTAAAGTGACGCTATTTTATTTTATGTTATTTTATTTTATTTTATTTATTTTTGAGGCAGAGTCTTGCTCTGTTGCCTGGGCTGGAGTGCAGTGGCACTATCTCAGCTCACTGCAACCTCCACCTCCCCGGTTCAAGCAATTCTCCTGCTTCAGCCTCCTGAGTGGCTGTGATTACAGGTGCAAACGACCACGCCTGGCTAATTTTTGTATTTTTAGTGGAGACGGTGTTTCACCACATTGGCCAGGTTTGCCTCGAACTCCTGACCTCAAGTGTTACACCCACCTCGGCCTCCCAAAGTGCTGGGTAAAATTGTACTATTTTAAATATTAAAAATTTACTTTCAGCTGCAACAACAACAACAAAAAATGTATTGGCAGAGTTCAGTTGCAGGAAACAGGACTAACTTATTATTTTAAGCAGAAAGGGATTTCATACAGGGAATTATATACTAAAGTTGTAGGTTCTAGGTTGGACCCTAGAAGCTCCCAGCACAACACCGAAGAACTGACTCAAAAGAGAGCTGCATCTGCTCCACTCGGGAAGGTGGGGATCATCAGGCCCCTGTTGATTTGAAGAACACAGAGCTGGAGCTGCACTCTTGAAATCAAGAATCCACTGCACAGCCCTGCAATTGCCTTTGACCTTCACTAATTTAAAGGCTGTCCCCCGTTAATTTGCTTCAGTAAATCCCAAGGTCTCCATACCTGTGATGGCCAACAGCTTCAGCCAGAGCAATAGAAAGATGGCTCCCTCCTCACTTCTGCCTTGCAACTCCACACAGTGCATCTCATGGACAGAGCCTAGTTCACATCCAGAAGCCCTGGCGCAGTGGATTGAAGGCTGGCTCCCCAGAAGACTGGTCCACTGGGAACCCAAGAATGTGACATTATTTGGGGAGAAAAATGCCTTTGCAAATGCATTTATGTTAAGGATTTCAAGTGAGATCATCCTGATTACCTGAGTGGGCCCTAAATCCAATGATAAGTGTCCTTATAGGAGACGGAAGAGGAGAAGACACAGAGAGAAGGGAAGGTCATGTGAAGACAGAGGTGGAAATTGGAGTGATGCAGCCACAAACCAAAGAATGCCTAGCAGCATGGGGAACTAGGAGAGGCAAGGAAGGAATCTCCCTTAGAGCCCCCAGAGAGAGCACAGCCCGGCCAACACATTGATTTTGGACCTCTGGCCTCCAGAGCTGTGAGATAATACATTTCTATTGTTTTCTTTTCTTTTCTCTTCTTTTCTTTTCTTTTTTCATTTTTTTTTGAGATGGAGTCTTGCTGTGTTGCCCAGGCTGGAGTGCAATGGCAATCTCTGCTCACTGCAACCTCTGCCTCCCGGGTTTAAGTGATTCGCCTGCCTCAGCCTCCCGAGTAGCTGAGATTACAGATGTGCGCCACCACACCCAGCTAATTTTTGTATTTTTAGTAGAGACGGGATTTCACCATCTTGGCCAGGCTGGTCTTGAACTCCTGACCTCGTGATCCACCCACCTCAGCCTCCTAAAGTGCTGGGATTACAGGCATGAGCCACTGTGCTGGGCCATTTCTATTGTTTTAAGCCACCTAATTTGTGGTAATTTGTTACAGCAATGCTAGGAAATCGCAAACTTAGCTTCAAGTGACTCTAGGAGGTGTCATTTCTGCTTCCTGGCCTCTGCTGTATAAGAACGCTACTATTTAGAAAGAACTTGGACTGATGCTGAGTGCTAATCTATCGTGTCTACCACTTGGAAATTGGAAGTTACATGGATCAGGATGGAACAAAGATTTCTTCCGAGCATATCTGTTTGGTCATAGCTAAAATCAAACCAGTTTGTTTACATTTATAAAACCACAGATTTAGCCTTGATGTTTATCCCTTAAATGAACTGCCTCCAACCACGCACACATAAAGTACAATACCAATAACAGTGCCCTCTTCCTTTAAAAATGTTGTATAAAGATGGGCCAGGTCTAAATTGGCTGAATTTATCTTGATATTTGAAGTGTCAAAAAGCATCTTATTTTTGCCAAAAAAAAAAAAAAAATCATGGGCATTCTTTATTTCCACTGCTACTTGCACAGCAAGCTTCAATGGTAATGACAGAATGTCTCCTGAAGTTAAATGTGAGGCATTAAATAACATATGATGAAAATACCTTCTGTTTAAGACATGCAATAATATGTCATGCTTTTGGCACCATATAAGTTTGGTTAAATAGTGTTTATAATGTTACAAAATAAAAGAATCATTTTCTCAGGTTGTCCCAGTAAAATGAGGTTAAGTAGGCCATTATATAACAAATTGTTATCTCATGTAACCATCAATAGTGTTAAAGGTAAGATTTTGTTTCTTTTTTGCCTTTTTTTTTTTTTTTTGAGACAAAGCATTGCTCTGTCACCCAGACTGGAATGCAGCGGCACGATATCGGCTCACTGCAACCTCTGCCTCCCAGGATCAAGTGATTCTCCTGCCTCAGCCTCCCAAGTAGCTGGGATTACAGGCATGCGCCACCACACCCATCTAGTTGTGTGTGTGTGTGTGTGTGTGTGTGTATGTGTGTGTTTGAGACAGAGTCTCGCTCTGTTGCCTAGGCTGGAGTGCAGTGGCACAATCTCGGCTCACTGCAACCTCCACCTCCCGGGTTCAAGTGATCCTCCTGCCTCAGCCCCTTGGTACCTGGGATTACAGGCACGTGCCATCATGCTTGGCTAATTTTTGTATTTTTAGTAGAGACAGGGTTTCGCCATGTTGGCCAGGCTGGTCTTGAACTCCTGACCTCAGGTGATCCACCTGCCTCAGCCTCCCAAAGTGCTGGGATTACAGGCATGAGCCACCTCTCCTGGCCTTTCGTGTGTTTTTAATAGAGACAGGGTTTCACCACGTTGGCCAGGCTGGTCTCGGACTCCTGACCTCAAGTGATCCATCCGCCTTGGCCTCCCAAAGTGCTGGGATTACAGGTGTAAGCCACTGTGCCAGGCCAAGGTAAGACTGAATTTAAAGGAGTGGATTTAAAGGAGCTTCTCATCAGAAACTAAATGGGGTACCAAAACTGAGAGAAGGAATGGAGTTTAGAATCTTGTGAAATTCCAAAGCTCAAAAAGCCAGGAGATATGTGTGGGTGGATCTTCAAACAGAAGAGACAGTAGCATAACTAACATAACTGAAGTCAGGATGTGGAGCCGAGAATCTGAGACCACAGAGCGAAAGATGACACAAGTGATGAGACAATCTGGGACCCAGGAGGCTACTGCTGTTTGTGCCTTCTTTTCATGAAGAGTTAGGTCATGGTGCCTGGTGAGTTAAACAAAGGGCCAAGGTAGAAGGGACACCCTTGGACAACCAGTGCTCCAATAAAATAATAAATTTTTGATAAATATAGTGGAAAACTTACTGAGGTGATAGACATTTTTTAAGCCATGTGGATAGTATCCGCCCAATAATAAGCAATTTAACACTCAAGATGCTAAGTTCAAGGTCTAACTGCAAACCAATGAAATTCAGAAGCCTTGTATGTTTAACAAAGTTGCAGAATAGATGACACCTATACCTTGTGATTTATAGCTAATTGGCTGGCTGGCTGGCTGGGAAACCTCCGTTTCCCAAAACGTTCCTCCCATTTACCATTCTACCACTAGAGATTTATTCCTTGGGTCAAGGTATCACCGCAAGCAGCCTCTTTTAATATGCATATAAACCACACTGAGGACTAACATGTTGGTTACAATAACAAAGGCCATTTATATAGAGCTGTGCAGTTTTCAAAGCATCATCATGTACGTGTTCTATATCACTTTTCTAACATCTATGGGGAGGGGTCAATGAGGAAATTGGAGCTTTGATAGGGATGTGGGAGGACTAATTTGGAAGCTTGGGGCATGGTCAGAGGTGACAGCTTGGCTGGGGAGACACATCAAAGGGCTCCAGGCATCGCAAGGGTGGTCAGAGCCACCAGGGGTCTGAGAACACCAGAGAGGGAGCGCTGCAGACAAGAGCACATCCCCGATGACTTCACTACTTCAGTGTCTGTGCCCTCGACTCACTGTGAGCTGCTGCCCTATTTGCTGTGCTGCTGTATATGACTTTGATCTGCTCTCTCAGTGCCCTTAGCAGCACCATGGTCCCTTCTATTTTCAGAGGCAAATCCAGCATAGATTGATTTCCAGTGGTGAAAATGGGACAATGTTTTTGTGATGGAAGAGTATAGTGGAGGCTATTATATTATGGCTACAACGCTAGTATTTGATGACTTAATTCATGAACTTTTCTTTGACAATTTATGCTTGGAATTCGAAAGACTTTTTTTGTGATCATCTCAGTATTTTAGTAGCAAATCATATTCTCTAAGTACTAGTTATTGGCAGGCATTCTTGTGGCCTTTTGGGAGTGAAGAGACCAATGAAAATGTATTTTTTAACACAAGGTGAGCCTTAATAATGGGTAAAACCATTGAAGTGAAGAAAAGACAAAAAAGGAAGCTATCCATGTTAAATAAGCAAATGCTAACAGCTACGAGCAGCAATTCTCAGGTTAGTGGGCATTTTTTTGGGAGCTGTGGCTTCAAATGAGTTTCAACATAAACACTACTTTGAATAGTTGATAAAAATGGAGTATGTGGGTTTACATATTGATTTGGTGGTGCTGATAGTCTTATTAAAGCAAGGCTGTAGAGGCCAGGTCACATTCTTTCCATGACATTTTAATGAGCAGTTTAGGGAGGGTGGTTGGCGTGGTGATTGTAAGTGGGGACAAGTGGCAAAGATTAACTCAGTATTCATTTTGCCAGACTGCAGAATTTAATACCTCACTGTTGCTGGTACTGTCAACACGTGGTAGAAAATATAAATTAAATTGTGCTCTACACAGATTGTATATAATAATTTCACTTGTTAAAGTATTTTTAAAGGTTTTTAGTTGTTAACATTTCTTTTCCACATTCTTCTATAAGGGTCATGTATTATTAATAGCATGTTTATATTTTTATTAAGATATAATCCGCATACTATAAAATTAACTTTTTTAAAATGTACAGTTCAGTGTTTTTTTCAGAAGGTTGTGCAGTTATCACCACTATCTAATTTCATTTTCATCACCCCAAAAGAAACCCTGTACCCATTAGCAGTCACTCCACAAGAATATTTATATTTAATTGACCTACATATAAAAGGCTAGAGAGAGGTTATCCAGGAACACATAATCTAAGAGAATCAAGTGCTTAAGAAGTCCCCTTAAGATGGTGCGAGGCTGCCACTTTCTCTGATGAGCCAGACTATTCCAGGGTCTCCACTTTTCAAATTCTTGCCAATTTTATTTTTATTAACTGTATGCAAATCTCAGCTGCTGCCAGAGCAGAGAGATCAATATGGACAGTGAATAACTTAATGTGTAAGAACCTCATTTTATATCACTCTTTTTCAAAAAAATCTTTTCCAAATTTTAATTTATTTTATTAGTTAATAAAAATTTAATAACCTACTTGCAAAGTTGTGGGCAGGATTTGGGAAGTGGTAAGTAAAGAAACGAAGGTGATATGGTACAAAGCCATTAAACGAACTATGACTGCTGCTTCTAACAGCACTAATTTGTTCCCCCATGTAATGAAATTCATAGACACGAAAACACTTTGTAATCCACTCATTATCTATTTTTCAGAGGAAGTGCATAAAATCCTAACATGAAAAATACTTTACAATAAGAGATAGTATATTGCTCTTAGCAAAAGCTACAATTTATTGTCATGTAGTTGACAGTAGATACCATTGTTTGCTTATTTTACAAAGTAGATGGCAATAAAATAAGACATGGCTGTGATGTAATATTAAAAAAAGTAACTGAATTTTTGCCAAGTTGAGTAACAAAATTTTAAAGGACTTATTCTGTACATCTGAATATAATGTGAATAAGAATATCCAACTTTTGCCTGGGCATGGTGGCTCATGCCTGTAATCCCATCATTTTTGGAGGCCAGGGCCAGAGGATTGCCTGAGGCCAGGAGTTTGAGGCCAGCCTGGGCAAACATAGGGAGCCCCATCTCTAGAAAAAACAATTTTAAATTAGCCAGGTGTGGTGGCACATTCTTATTTAGTTCTATAGGAGGCTAAGGTGGGAAGATTGCTTGAGCCTAGGAGTAGGAGGCTGCAGTGAGCTATGATTATTCCACTGTACTCCAGCTTGGGTGACAGAATGAGATGAGGAGGAAGAAGAAGAAGAAGAAGAAGAAGAAGAGGAAGAAGAGGAAGAAGAATAGGAAGAAGAGGAAGAAGAGGAAGAAGAGGAAGAAGAAGTTTTTATTTCAAATATGTATTTTTATATATACACTGAGAAATAAGGTACATTTGTTTGAGTTTACATTCACTTGGTAACCAGTAGTTAATTACTGAGCTCCACCATTTCTAGAAGTATTTCATGAATTTTATGGTGTGGCAGTTTTTAAAGATGGCCACAAATTCTTTGACACTTATCCCTTCAAGAGATGGGGTCTGTATCACTTCTGTTTGAAAATGGGCAGGCTTATCACTGCTTTGACAAAAAGTACAGGAAAGTGATGGTATGTGACCTCCAAAGCTACATCATAAAAGGTCATATAGATTCCCCCTTGATCACTGATGCAGTGGCTCTTATAAGAAGTCACACCCCTCAAGCTTCCATGCTGAAGAAGCCCCATGAAGGCATTTTAATCGACAAATGTAGCTGAGCCTTGCCTTACAGCCATCCCTCATGTCCTCATGTCAAGTCTCCTGACATTTGAGTGATGCCATCTTGGATCCTGCAGATAAGCTCACCCACCAGCTGAATACTTCCAAGTGACCTCTGTTGACACCACATGGAACAGCGATACCCTGGTCAAAATCCTGACCCACAAAATTCTGAGATGTAAGAAAAAGAGCTATTGTTTTAAGCCACTGAGTCTTGGGATCGCTTGTTATGCAGCAATAAATAACTGGAACTGAGGGTCATCTGTCGGTATCCTTTGCCACACTACTGACCCTTTGAATTGATTATACCGGCTGAGTGGGCATTCCCTCTCTCCCTCATAGCTCTAAATGTTCCTCCAACAGGAAACCTTCCCAGAAAGAGACAACTATTTAGCTCTAGCCTGCTCTCCCCTCCCTCGTTCCCTGCTGCATTCTCCATCATTTTGTTTGCTTTGTTGCAGTTGCTGAAGGGCTTTCAAATTTATGCCAGGCATTAGTTGTTTTAGTTTCTCAATGATTGAAATGATCTGGTCTAAGGCTTACATGAATGGATTTGGAATTTTAGAAAAAATAGTAACTTGAAAGATTTAAAAATTATTTCCACTTACATTCACCCAATGTAACATGAATGTTCTTGAAGTCTCTTATTTCATTAAACTGGGTATTCAACTACAATGTGGAGTGGGAAATTCAGGTCGTTATCCTTGACCTGTACTCTTTTTTTTTTTTGAGACGGAGTCTCGTTCTGTCACCAGGCTGGAGTGCAGTGGCATGATCTCGGCTCACTACAACCTTTGCCTCCTGGGTTCAAGCGATTCTCCTGCCTCAGCCTCCCAAGTAGCTGGGACTACAGGCATGCACCACCATTCCTAGCTAATTTTTGTATTTTTAGTAGAGATGGAGTTTCACCATGTTGACCAGGATGGTTTCGACCTCTTGACCTTGTGATCCGCTTGCCTCGGCCTCCGCCCAGCCTTTTTTTTTTTAGATGGAGTCTTGTGCCCAGACTGGAGTGCAGTGGTGCGATCTCAGCTCATTGCAACCTCCGCCTCCCGGGTTGCAGCAATTATCCCATCTCAGCCTCCTGAGGAGCTGGGATTACAGGCGCCCGCCACCATGCACAGTTAATGTTTGCATTTTTAGTAGAGTTGGGGTTTCACCATGCTGGGCAGGCTGGTCTCGAACTCCTGACCTTAGGTGATCCACCCGTGTCGGCCTCCCAAAGTGCTGGGATTATAGGCGTGAGCCACTGCACCCGGCCACTTGACCTGTACCTTTGAAATATGGAAACAAGATATCAGAAAACTAAGATACCAGTTTTCTACCTTTCTAAATTAGTATACCTCTTGCCCTAAAGGGAAAAAAAGAATAATCCATGAAACCTGGCCCACAACAATAGCTTCTAGGCTAGCCAATTATTTTTTAAACTTGGGGAAACTTTTCAATTCATATCTTGGCTGCAGGTTTAAGAATCATTCATCCCTAGCTACAGGTATACCATGAATGAGGTAGGAATGAGTTACATTGGAGAAAGAAGCCTCCTGGATTAGTGGCTAAAGCCTCAGGATATGGGAACATATATGGTGAATCCACATTGCCTCCCATCCTTCTTTGAGAACACAGTGATGCTTTGAGTAACTTTGTATATATCTTGTCAGAGGCACAGCTCAGTATCTTTTTTCTTTTCTTTTAACAGTACAGTTTTGAGTTTCTGAATGATGGTTGGTGAATAAAAGCCAAATTTATGTAGGTATAGGAGCTACCCAACTGAATGTGTGTGGGGGAGAGAGGTCAAGGTTATTGGAAGAAAAGGGAGAGAGGGAGAGAAGGCGATAACATGAAAATGAACAAGGCCATTTTCTCTTAACCCAAGACATCACACTTGCTGCTCATCAGTGAATGCTGGGCTTCTTTTTCTTCTCCTGATTGCATTTCCTAAAGAAGGGGAATATATGTAGCTGCCAAAACTTTAACTTTTCTCATCAGGATTTTGGACCATTTCATAAACTCTCCAGTGAGTCTACATGAACCCCACTGGAACCCTAGGATATGACATCTAAAGTTAGAAGGGACCTTTCTCTGCTTCTCCAAGTGCAGTCCAAGGGCCAGCACCATTGGCATCACTCAAGAGCTTGTTAGAAATGGGAAATTTCTGGCCTTAAATCAGACCTGCTAAGACAGAATCACCTTTTTAAACACAAGGCCTAAGTGATTTGTGCGCACATGCTATGTTAAAGCATGACAGGCACAGATCTAGTCCATCTGCTGGCTACACCATTCAAGAACCAAATGGAATGAATGTTGGCTTAACCTGATAATGAAATTATCATTATAAATACAGGTAAAAAGAGCTTAAAGTTCAATTTTTAAGTAGGAAAACAACAACATTATAAGCCAAAAACCAAACCAAACAAACAAAACCCACAACAAAATGATGATAAATTAAATAAGATGAGTGTAGAAGCTTTAATGGGAAGAATTAGCAATAGTCTCAAGATAACATCAAGAAAACAGCTTGGTGGCGGATAGGGATCCCCATATAGCAGCAGTCTCCAACCTCTTTGGCACCAGGGACCAGTTTCGTGGAAGACAATTTTTCCACCAATGTCTTGGAGTGCGGAGGGTGCTGGGATAGTTTTGGGATGATTCAAACACATTACTTTTATTGTGTACTTTATTTCTATTATTATTACATTGTAATATATAATGAAATAATTATACAATTCACCATAATGTAGAATCAGCAGGACCCCTGAGCTTATTTTCCTGCAACTAGACAATCTCATCTGGGGGTGATGGGAGACAGTGACAGATCATCAGGCATTAGATTCTCATAAGGACTGCGCCACCTAGATCCCTCTCATGCACAGTTCACAGTAGGGTTCATGCTTCTATGAGAATCTAGTGCTACCACTGATCTGACAGGAGGCAGAGCTCAGGTGGTAATGCAAGCAATGGGGAGTGGCTGTAAATATGGATGAAGTTTTGCTTGCCTGCTGCTCACCTTGTGCTGTGGCGCCTGGTTCCTAACAGGCCACAGATCGGGGGGTGGGGACCCCTGCCATATGGGACAGATTGGGAACCACTGGTCCAAGGGAACAGGATACTTGGGGATGATTACCTACAGTTTGTAAACAGAGGATGTTTCTCTCCTGATTTTCAAACAGCCCTGTCCTTTTGGATTCCTTAGTGAAAATTCCTAACCAGTCACAGATCAGGAAGTCTACAAAAGAATTCCAGTGCTGATGTATTTGTTTGTTTGTTTGTTTGTTTCAGTACAATTTTGTTTGAAGCAAGTAAACCATGTTTTGGACTGTTGCAGCAGGTGTTTTTTTTTTAATTTTCATAAAAGGAGAACTGCTGAGTTCAGAGGAAATGAGTACTCTTTTATTTAAATTTCCTGAGATTAGAGGAAGAACATATTGCCAAACAATGCCTCTTCACTTCAAAACCTCTCTCCATAAATTATTTGAGGATATCTTATTAAAAGTCTGTAAAATTTCCTATTAAGAACAGTTGATTGCCGTCCAGACCATCATAGCTTTGGTGCTTTCCCTGAAATACCACAGCTGTCGGGAAGAAATATATTTTGAGACAAAAGGTTTTGTTTCCCCAGCAATAAATTATTTCAGTGATATCTCAAGATAGATAAAACTTTCACTTATGTTTGAGTGAAGGAAGATTCTACTGATAACTTGTTAAAAATCTATAAAAAGAATATAAGAATGTAGATGTAGATAGCAAATTAAAATCAGACTTCCTTTAAGTTTAGCAAAGCAATTATTTGTAAAGCCAATGAAGATTATTATTATGGATAATGAAATGATTTACTGGAAACTGTGGAAATGACATTCAATATAGCCACATCTCTGCACAACATCAAGCTGGTATTTTCAACTTTAACCTTGGAGCCATTAGGGAAAAAAAAACTTACCTCCAGTAATATTTTATGTAAACTGCTAAAAAAAAAAAAAAAAACCCTACAAATAGTGGTGTGGATCCTGGGTGAGGTAAGAAATACCTTGTTTGTAGTGCTGAGGTAATAATCTATTGATTTCAGGGGAAATGGGCTCTTCAAAACAAAGCCATTCTCCCTAATTGTGATAGGGTAACTTCCCCCTTGCTTCTCTCCACCCAACTCCCCATCCATAAACAAAAGGGCTTTTCTTACCATAGTCATAAGAAAATGTATTTTATGAAATACATTCATTTTCAGAGCTGCAAATTTCCTTTTACCCACTGAGAATAATGACATACCAAGCATGTTGCTAAAGACTTATTTTATTTGAAAAAAATTTCCTGTGAACCTTTTCAGGGGACACAGGGCTCATAAAACACTTAGTAGGCTGATAGAACTTCTTTTTCTTTTTTCTTTCTTTACTTTTCCTTTTTTTTTTTTTTTTGGCTTTTGTTTTCAAGGCTGGTATAAAGCCAATGACAAAAATTTGTTATGTCTTCACCATTTCCAGAGTGATGTTAGTTAAGAAAGATCCAGTCCATTTTTTTGTCCCGTCCCTGAAAGTAATTCTATTGACTTCTGATAAATGCAGACCTTTGATATTTAAGTTTTGAATTTTAACAGGAGATGGAGTTGGGCGGGGGATTGAGACTTTACATAGTTCAATAATCACATAACTCACCAACTTTGATGATAATACCAAAGTGGTACAAAATGCTGTAAAACCTTGATCAAACAATAAAAATTTAAAATGTCTGATGAGGCCGGGCTCAGTGGCTCATGACTGTAATCCCACACTTTGGGAGGTTGAGATGGGAGAATACCTTGAGCCCAAGAGTTCAAGACTAGCCTGGGCAACATGGCGAAACCCCGTTTCTACAAAAAATACAAAAATCAGCCAGTATGGTGGCACAGCCTGTAGTCCCAGCTACTTGGGAGATGGAGGTGGGAGGATCACTTGAGCCTGGGAGGTCAAGGCTGCAGTGAGCCGTGATTGCGTCACTGAACTCCAGCCTGGGCAACAGAGTGAGACCCTGTCTTAAAAAAAAAAAGTATGATAAAGTAATCCTAATTATCCATTCATTTTGAGTTTAGAGATAATGAATAAGTTGTGTCAACATAGTGTTCATAATTTTTTTCAGAAATTAAAAAACTGAGGGACGCTTTACAACTTTTTAAAATAAAAAGTATGTATCTGAAGAATACATAACCTACAAAACCTTCCTCTTTAGTAGGGTATCTGAAATTTTAAAATGATGCAACTATGTACTAGAGTGCATATTATCAGCGGTTTTGTGTTTGAACAACTTCATTTTGCCTCGAATAAAGGATCTGCGCATGGTGAATGCATGCTGCCTTCTAAAGCCTGCAGTCGTTAAAAGAACATTAATCATTTAAACAAGGTCACAAGCAACAAAGGCCAACGAGGGTTCAAAGTTTACAGGTCCAGGGATTTATCAGGTAGAAATAGGCTACATTTCAATATTTTGTAAAATATCCTTTTATGAAAGAGCTATCAGTCATGGTACAAGGCTGGTAAAACTCTGGTTATTTCAGTGAACAAAATGAATGGTGACAATGAATCAAGAGACCCTTTATGAGTTTATATTTCTGCAGGACCACCATGGCTTGAACATACGTTTTCAATTTCTATAAGGATGTGATTATTATGTGGGAATGTCTTCTTCACGCTGGCTAAAGCCAAAGATATATCAAAATTGCATCCACTTCTGATAGGCAGATTAGGCTCCCTTGATAGGCAGAGCTGGCATTTCTAAATACCATGCAAATTATGATTTTCCACTGAGTTGGGTGATAGTTTAAATTATTTTTATTGGAGAGGTCTAAAACTTCAGTTTTGGTTTATATTTAGTATGTTTAATTGCATCAGCTTTGTGGATGGTGCCTTAAAAATTAGTCTGAATGGCCGGGCACAGTGGCTTATGCCTGTAATCCCAGCACTTTGGGAGGCCGAGGCAGGTGGATCACAAGGTCAGGAGTTGGAGACCAGCTTGGCCAACACAGTGAAATCCCGTCTGTACTAAAAATACAAAAAAATTAGCCAGACGTGGTGGCGTGCACCTGTAATCTCAGCTACTTGGGAGGCTGAGGCAAGGAGAATCACTTGAATGTGGGAGGTGGAGGTTGCAGTGACCCAGGATCATGCCATTGCACTCCAGGCCAGGTGACAGTGCAAGACTCTGTCTCAAACAAAAAATAAATAAGTAAAAAAATTAGTCTGAATGTGTTGCATTTCTGATCCAAGTTCTAGAGTGAGTATTGTCCCCAGTTGTTGGTGGCTCCAAATATACATATTCCCATTCCTTTGAAATCTTGGTTTTCATGGACTTCTAACGTTTCAAGTTCAGAGAAGAAACAAATGTTTCACTTTCCATTGCATTTAATCAAAGAGCATTTTGTCTCTGAGTTTATTTCTTACCAAATTTGCATACCACAGAATTCACCCAAATAAAGTGTACAATTCAGTCATTTTTAATGAATTCACAGAGTTGTGTAACCATCACCATAATCGATTTTTGAACAGGTCATAACCCCAGAAGGAAACTCTATACCCACTAGCAGTCACTCCCATTTTTCCCCAAATTCCCCCAGCTCTGGGCAACTACTTGACGTGGTTTGGATGTTTTGTCGCCTCCAAATCTCTTGTTGAAATGTAATCCCCAGTGTTGGAGGTAGGGCCTGGTGGGAGGTGTTTGGGTCATGGGGGAGGATCCATCATAAATGGCTTGGTGCCCTTCTCACGGTAATGAGTTCACTTTATGGTTTTCACTCAGAGTTCACTCAAGAGCAGGTTGTTTGAAAGAGTTCAGGCCAGGCGCAGTGGCTCACGCCTGGAAGGCCGAGGCGGGCGGATCACTTGAGCTCCACAGTTCGAGATCAGCCTGGGCAAAATGATGAGACCTCCATCCCTATTTTTAAAAAAAGCCAAAAATTAACCAGGCGTGGTGGTGTGCACCTGAGGTCCCAGCTACTTGGGAGGCTGAGGTGGGATGATCACTTGAGTCTGGGAGACGGAGGTTGCAGTGAGACTGAGATCACACCATGGTACTTCAGCCTGGGTGACAGGAAAAAATAAATAAATAAAGAGTTTGGCCCCGTGGCCCCTCCCCCACCTCTCTCTCTTGCTTTCTCTACCGCCAGGTGATGCCTGCTCCTCCTTCACCTTCTGCTATGATTATAAACTTGCTGAGGCCCTCACCAGAAGCAGATGCTGGCAGCACTCCTCCTGTACAGCCTGCAGAACCGTGAGCCAAAATACACCTCTTTTCTTTATAAATTACTCAGTTTCAGGTACTACTTTTTTTTTTTTTTTTTTTGAGACAGTGTCACTCTATCACCGAGGCTGGAGTGCAGTGGCTCAATCTCAGTTCACTGCAACGTCTGCTCCCTGGTTCCAGCAATTCTCCTGCCTCAGCCTCCCGAGTAGATAGGATTACAGGCGCCCACCACCACGCCCAGCTAATTTTTGCATTTTTAGTAGAGACGGGGTTTCAGTATGTTGGCCAGGCTGGCATTGAATTCCTGGGCTCAAGTAATCCACCGCCTCCACCTCCCAAAGTGCTGGGATTACAGGCGTGAGCCACTGCACCCAGCCTCAGGTATTCCTTTATAACAAGAAAAACAGACTAACACATCACTAATCTACCTTTTGTCTTTATAAATTCACTATTCTTGATGTTTCACAGAAATGGAATCATACAGTATGTTGTCTTTTTTTTTTTTGAGACGGAGTCTTGCTCTGTTACCCAGGCTGGAGTGCAGTGGCGCAATCTCGGCTCACTGCAAGCTCTGCCTCCCGGTTTCACGCCATTCTCCTGCCTCAGCCTCTCGAGTAGCTGGGACTACAGGCATGCGCCACCACACCCGGCTATTTTTTTGTATTTTTAGTAGAGACAGGGTTTCACCATGTTAGCCAGGATGGTCTCCATCTCCTGACCTTGTGATCCGCCCGCCTCAGCCTCCCAAAGTGCTGGGATTACAGGCGTGAGCCACCGCGTCCGGCCGTGTTGTCTTTTTTGACTGGATGTTTTCATTTAACATAATATTTTCAAGGTTCATCCATGGTAGCATGCATTGGTATTTCATTCCTTTTTATGGCCAAATAATATTCCACTGTATGGATAGACCATATTTTGTTTGTTCATTCATCAGTTTATGGAAATTTAGGTTGTTTTCACTTTTTGGCTATCATGAATAATGCTGCTGTGAACATTTATATGCAAGGTTTTCTGTGGATATACATTTTAATTTCTCTTAGGTATATGCTGAGGAGTAGAATTTCCAAGTCGTACAGTAACTGTATGTTTAACATTTTGAGGAACTGCCAAACTGTTTTCCAAAACAGTTGCACCATCTCACATTCCTACAAGCAATGTATGAGGGTTCCAATTTCTCCACATCCTCCATGAAACTCATTACAGTCTTTTTCATTATAGCCTCTCTGACTTCACTTGTACTATTGTTACAATGTCAGAATTGTACACTGAAAAAGCATTAGGCTAGAAAAAGTATTTACTTGGCCAAAAAAAATTATTTGATTAGAAAAAGCATTTAACAGAGATAACACATTTATATGGCACTTTTAACTTTTCAAGAGTTTCACATCTTTCAGTGTACTGTAAAGGATTAAAACCCCACTCCTAGAGTTAACTACACCCCTCCCATTCCATGAATCCATTGGAACCTAGACGTTTGCTGTCATAGTCATGGTTAAGAGGCTACAGGATGTGCCAAATTAATACCATGTTTGGTAAATGGAGATGTTATAAAGGTACTCACCAATGCTGTGTAAATACTGTTGGCAATATGTGTCAAAAATGTAAGTTCAGGGGCTGAACAGGGTGACTTATGCCTGTAATCCCAGGACTTTAAGAAGGTGAGGCAGAAGGATCACTTGAGGCTAGGAGTTCAAGATCTGACTGGGCAACATAGGGAGATCCCATCTCTACAAAAATACAAAAATTAGCCATGTGTGATGGCAAGTGCCTGTAGTCCCAGTTACTTGGGAGGCTGAGGCAGGAGAATCAGTTGAGCCCAGGAGGCTGAGGCCACAGTGAGCCATGATTGCACCACTGCAGTCCAGCCTGGGCAACAGAGCAAGACCTTGTTTAAAATATATATGTACATATACATAAGTTTAGTCATTTAAAAAATTAGCCATGTAAGATTCTGGGATTCTCAGAAAGTCTAATATTCACTGGCTGCACGATATTTCTTCCTATAAATGGATCATAATTTATTCAAACATTTCTTAATTTTTGGATGCGTAGGCAATTTCCAAACTTCACTATGATAAGTTGTGTTGCAGCGAACAGTATAGCAATTTCTGTCATGACAAATAAAGAGTTGATAGACTGAATTTCCTATTGCTGGCTTTGGCTTCATGAAAATCAGTCTGAGATTATCTTGAGACTGTGTAGAGCTGACACAAAACAGACTGAGCTTTACTTAGCAAGGGACTCATCCGAAAGGCTCCTATGAGCCACTAAACAGGGGCATTCCAAGGACCCAATTTATCTGTCTTGAAAGGTTAAGCTCTCATGTTGACCCTGCCAAGATTCAGACCGGTGCTCCCAAAAAGGCTGTATATTTTGGGGCTGCTGTTGGCCCTGAGTAGCCATGCCGTTTAGCTATACCAGTGTGATTTCTCTATCTTCTAATTGGAAGGCAAGGACTCTGTGATCCAACAGAAATTTCTCTTCCCATTTGAGACTATGCAGTATAGATCTCTCTTTACTTCCAAAGAGGTAGATTTGACCGTAATGGAAAGACTGGAAAAAAATTACATATGATATGGAAGAAATAGCATGCTATACTTCAACACATAAGTCAAATACTAGAAGTAGCATACTAAATGGAATGAACACAAGATTAGGAAAAATTAGGAAAGCTTGGGTCGGTCCTGATCCTGTCACTTACTAGCTCAGTCCTCTGTTTATGTGGGGTTCTGAATTGGCAGATTCAGCGCTTCTTGGATATCCCTCCCCATTCTCTTCCCACCCCTTGAACTATAACTTAGCGTTCTCAGGGGTTCCTGTCCACCCCTGGCTCTAGGCTCTGTTCTTTGACTGCTGCTTTGCTTATTCTAACGTTTCACTCAGACGATCTGCCTACTCCCAAGGCATCAGCCACCTGTCTGAGGCCTCCCCAAGCCGTACTAAAATTCTGTTCCCTTAAACGTGTCAGCAGTCTCTCTCCTCAGTCTCCCAGCCTTGGCTCATGCCCTACAGGGACTGCCACCCAGCCCCCAGCCTCTTTTCCCTGGCTAGCCTTCCCTCACCTTTTCACACTCAGGGTGGATATTATGTCCCACAGCGGGGATCTTCCAATACTTTTGCTGTCATATCTACCGAATTTATTTTGAAAAGCAACGCACCCCTTGCACAATTTATGTTGATTGATCATCAGAAAGTGTTATCATACATTTAGATAGTTGCAAAGAATGTAATTTCTGACTTATTGTAAACATTGGCGTTTAAAAATAAACTGTTATTCTGGTAAGTGTATCCAATGGATTTTTTTTTTTTTTTTTTGAGATGCAGTCTTGCTCTCTTGCCCAGGCTGGAGTGCAGTGTTGTGATCTAGGCTCACTGCAACCTCCACCTCCCGGGTTCAAGTGATTCTTGCGCCTCAGCCTCCCAAGTAGCTGGGACTACAGACGTGTGCTACAATGCCGGGCTAATTTTTGTATTTTTAGTAGAGACAGGGTTTCACCATGTTGGCCAGGCTGGTCTTGAACTCCTGACCTCAAGTGATCCACCCCCCTCCCTTGGCCTCCTAAAGTGCTGGGATTACAAGCGTGAGCCACCGCACCCGGACTTTGAACTTTTATTTCGTTCTGCTTCCCCTCAAAGAATTTCATCATATGTAAATTATTTTAACCTCAAAATTCTTTCATTGATCATTCCTTCATATTTCTCTACCATAGAAATAGGTAAATGGAAATAAAACATTTTTAAAATTCCTATAATCATAAACCTCTATGAGTTAACATTTTTCTTCTCGATA
Organism: Gorilla gorilla gorilla; assembly: GCF_029281585.2. Classification (NCBI taxonomy): domain Eukaryota; kingdom Metazoa; phylum Chordata; class Mammalia; order Primates; family Hominidae; genus Gorilla; species Gorilla gorilla. The sequence continues at coordinate 38,885,823 of NC_073233.2, read as the reverse complement.
AAGGCTTCATTACAATTACATGGTCATGGCCAGCTAATTTTTGAATTTTTTTTAGTAGAGATGGGGCTTCGCCATGTTGGCCAGGCTGGTCTGAAACTCCTGACCTCAGGTGACCTGCCTGCCTCGGCCTCCCAAAGTGCTGGGATTACAGGCGTGAGCCACCATGCCTGACCCAGATAGACATTTATAACAATTTATAGATCCATGGATGACTATTACTTATTACTAAAATGAAACAGAATTTCTGCAATATTTCTATTCTAATTTTTCTTTTGTATGTAAGCATCAAAAAACTTCACTTACAAATTGAAGAAAAGAAGTTTTACTTGGGCAAAGTCTTTTAATACTTTAAACTCTTTCCAAACTATGGGTTACAAATAACATAATTATCTAGCATCAAAATTTTTAAAAAACTGTTCTATTGGCTAACAACTAGATTATATCAGTTTTAATTCCGTAGAAGGACTTATGCTTCAGCTGTTAGAATAATTTGACTTCTTAGTTTGGGAAGTAAGCCCAAAGTTTGGCCAAAATTTATCAAATGATTATTAATTATATTTGTTATTCTCTTGATTATGATGTTATGATGTATCCTATTCAACCATCAGATTCAGAAAGGGTTGGGAATATCAATTTTTCTATTTCAATACTCCTTTGTTCATGCTTTTTTCGGTCTAAAATTATTTTATATTGCCACATGCTTTCAATATATTTTTACCAAATCTTTGGAGCTTCAGATTATACTCATTTAATTTATGGAAATTACCCTATACAACCTAATTGGTAAAAACAGTGCTCAATCTTAAAATAGATGCATTTGGTCTTTCTATGTGAAAAGAAATCAGCTGTTATATGGTTTATTTGGCTTTGGTTATGTGAGTGTGTGTTTTATTTAATGACATCATAACTGAGCCGGCTGTTCAGTTAATATTCACATTTCTCTGACTTTATAGCTTCTTGTGTCCTGCTGGCATTTCTGAAAGGCAATTATTGTCTGGAAATTGAACATCAGAGTGAGTTCACTTAATCTCAAAACGAATTTCTTAAGTTTTTATTATTATATGGTTTATCTGATTCAGTTAAGACTGGTAAAAGAATGAGATGCAACAATAGAATTGTACTGATCATATGTTGATGTGATTAAACTGTATTGATTGCATGACAACCAACTTCGAATAATCAGAATAGTTATAATGAATAGGTGCTCAACAAATGCTTGCTGAGTAAATGAATAACGAGTAGAAAAACCCCAAACAGATGTCTGAATGGTTGCTTGAAAAGTTTCCAGTAAACTATGTCTATTCCAAAATTTGCCACTGTTTCTAAATCTTCCAAATAGAAAACTAATAATAGTAATTCTCACAAAACTAATAATAGTAATTCTCATAATACTATGGGATTGCTATAAAGATAAAAGTGTCACTTTGGGAGGCTGAGGTGGGCAGATCACAAGGTCAGTAGTTCGAGACCAGCCTGGCCAAAACAGTGAAACCCAGTCTCTACCAAAAAGACAAAAAATTAGCTGGGCATGGTTGCAGGCACCTGTAATCCCAGCTACTCAGGAGGCTGAGGCAGGAGAATCGCTGGAACCCAGCAGGTGGAGGCTGCAATGAACCGAGATCACGCAATTGCACTCCAGCCAAGGTGACAGTGCGAGACTCTGTCTCAAATAAATAAATAAAAAAATAAAAGTGTGTAAAGTTCTTACACAAACATGGAAATCTGTATCTAGAATTAAGTTAAAAGACTTAGTTGATACCTTTCTAAATTTGAGACTGGGGAATGACATTATTTCCTAGTCTTCTAAGAGTGTAAGTTAGATATTTCTACAGTTGCTACAGAGGGCTTTGATTTTAAACAACCAATTCAAATTCTTAGTACAGAGGCCCAGAACCTATGTTAAAACAAACTCTGCTTGATTTTTTGGCACTTTGAAGTATTTACTATTTTTCGAACAACAATAGAATTCAACCCAGCACATTTAACTGTTTAATTAAATCTCATCTAAAATGGTTGTTTTACAATCCTGTTAAAAAGTGGGCAACTGGCTGGGCGCAGTGGCTCATCCCTGTAATCCCAGCACTTTGGGAGGCCGAGGCAGGCAATCACTTGAGGCCAGGAGTTTGAGACCAGCCTGGCCATCATGGCGAAACCTTGTCTCTACTAAAAATACAAAAATTAGCTGGGCTTGGTGGCTCACGCTTGTAATCCCAGCATTTTGGGAGGCTGAGACGGGTGGATCACCATTGGTCAGGAGTTCAAGACCAGCCTGGCCAACGTGGTGAAACCGTGTCTCTACTAAAAACACAAAAATTAGCTGGGTGTGGTGGTGCATGCCTCTAATCCCAGCAACTTGGGAGGCTGAGGCACAAGAATCACTGGAACCTGGGAGGCAGAGGTTGCAGTGAGCCGAGATCACACCACTGCACTCCAGCCTGGGTGACAGAGCCAGACTCCGTCTCAAAAAATAAATAAATAAAAATAAAATGTTGTAATAAACCTTTTCAGCAGTTGCTTAGATTGGGTTTCTGAGAAGTAGATTCTGAAATGGAGGTTTGCCTGCAGGAAGTTTACTGGGGATTACTCTTGGGAACAACACCTGTGAGGGGGTGAGGGTAGCCAGATTGGGCAGAGGGAGAAATTGACCTGCAGTGCTGGTGCTGCAGAGGCCTCCGTTGATCCTATGGGAGTCGTGGAGCTGGGATGGCCTTTCAGGGTTGTCCTGAAATGAGGCATGTGAGCCAGGCCTTTATATTTTATCACCACCTCTCACCCCTACCATTGACCCATTATGGGATGGAGGCTGCCCCCAGGGAGGGAGCATATTTAGATAAGGCAGCTTGTTTTGGCCCAGGGCAATTCCTACAGATGGAATCAACTGTGAGCTGCCAACAGCCATCACTCCAGCAGCTGCCACGGTCCTGCAGCGGGGATCTGGGCAGTGTACCACAGTATTCACTACAGTAACAGTGAGAAGAAAGAAAAGAAGGAAGGAAGAGAGGAATGAAGGAAAGGAAGGAAGGTTTCATGAAAAATTAAATACTGAGTTTCTGTATTTCAAGAAAGTTGATGAACTTGTAACTTGCACATAATGTCTGTGAACATTTACTATTATCGAGTCCATAGTGATATCATTGACTAGTGAAAACCAGAAGACACAACTCTGCTGAAGAAAAGTTAGTGATTATTTTAAGACGATAACACAGGCAATTGTGGAAGTTGTGTTTATGTGTCACTCTTCAAAGGAGGGGTCCCCACGGACCGGTACCTGATGGACCGGTACAGGTCCATGGCCTGTTAGGAACCAGGCTGCATAGCAGGAGGTGAGCAGTGCTTGAGCAAGTGAAGCTTCATCTATATTTACAGCTGCTCCCCATCACTCGCATTACCGCCTGAGCTCCACTTCCTGTCAGATCAGTGGCAGCATTAGATTCTCACAGGAGTGGAAACCCTATTGTGTACTGTGCATGCCAGGGATCTAGGTTGTATGCTCCTTATAAGAATCTAGGTCAGGTGCTGTGGCTCACGCCTGTAATCCTAGAACTTTGGGAGGCTGAGGCAGGCAGATCACCTGAGGTCAGGAGTTCGAGACCAGCCTGACCAACATGAAGAAACCCTGTTTCCACTAAAAATACAAAAAATTAGCTGGGTGTGGTGGTGCATGTCTGCAGTCCCAGCTACTCGGGAGGCTGAGGTAGGAGAATCACTTGAACCCAGGAGGTGGAGGTTGCAGTGAGCCGAGATCGTGCCATTGCACTCCAGCCTGGGCAACAAGAGCAAAACTCTGTCTCAAAAAAAAAAAGAATCTAATGCCTGATGATCTGTCACTGCCTCCCGTCACCCCCAGATGAGACTGTCTAGTTGCAGGAAAACAAGCTCAGGGGTCCCACTGATTCTACATTATAGTGAATTGTACAATTATTTCATTACATATTACAACCTAATAATAGTAGAAATAAAGTGCACAATAAATGGAATGCAGTTGAATCATTCAGAAACCATCCCCCGACCCCCATCCGTGGAAAAATTGTCTTCCACAGAATGGGTCCCTGATGCCCAAAGGTTGCGGAGAGGAGTCACAGCTTTAAAGCATAACTTTTCATTTTGTTAAACGAATTTTGCTTCTTTTGATCTGAGCTATCTTGGCCTGGGTTCCCCAGAAAGTGGCACCTAAGATAAATACTTACTCTCAGGTATTTCACTGGTGAATGTAGTTTGCCAGCAGGAATGAGAGACAGGAAGAGCAAAGGAGGAAAAGAAGGAGCGTCAACATGAAGAAGTGTTACCACTACACGTGACTCATTATTCAATCTCATGGGACTGCCTGAGGAGCCACATTCAACACATCTCCAGGCAGCCCTTCAGAGGAAGAAAGCGGTAACATTTAACAACTGACCCCTGGCCGGGCGCGGTGGCTCACGCCTGTAATCCCAGCACTTTGGGAGGCCAAGGCGGGCAGATCACGAGGTCAGGAAATCGAGACCATCCTAGCTAATGAGGTGAAACCCCGTTTCTACTAAAAAATACAAAAAAATTAGCCGGGAGTGGTGGCAGGCGCCTGCAGTCCCAGCTACTCGGGAGGCTGAGACAGGAGAATGGTGTGAACCCGGGAGGCAGAGCTTGCAGTGAGCCGAGATAGCGCCACTGCACTCCAGCCCAGGCGACAGAGCGAGACTCCATCTAAAAAAAAAAAAAAAAAAAAAAAAAAAACAACTGGCACCTGTTCTCTGTTGGTTAAAGTTTCCTTCCAGGGACCATTACCTCCTCTCACTTCCAGGCTGTGCGTGCATGCCAAACATTCTGCCCAGATTTTCACAGAGAAGCTTGGGGAAAGAAAGTAGGAAACCGAAACCAAAGGTGCAGAGCTGAGGTGAAAGACGGTTTAGATGCTCCGAAGTGATGACTGAGCAGAACTGATGAGGCTGAAAAAACGGAAGTAGTGCGCAACAGGTACCTGGTATATATATATATATATATATATTTTTTTTTCTTATGCATGTGTGAGAACTATACAGCAAAATCTGTTAATGTGTTGGCTCCATTAGATGAATAAAAACTTTACAATCAAGTGATGATACCTGATGTTAGGGACTGAATCAGATATTTCTTTTTCTTTTATTTTCTTTCTTTCTTTTTTTTTTTTGAGACAGAGTCTTGCTCTGTGGCCCAGGCTGGAGTGCAGTGGCACGATCTCAGCTCACTGCAACCTCCGCCTCCCAGGTTCAGGCATGAATCAGATATTTCAAATAGAAACCCAGTTAAATTCATTTCAATGGTGGTTCCACTTTTTAATTCAATTCATGAAATCAGTAAAATATTTGAAAGTTCGTTTGGTCAAAGGTGAAACATCTGCCATTATTCTAAATGTTTTTAAAATTAAGTTTAAAAATCCATCATTGAAGATAAAATTATTTATGTTTCTGGCGATAATACAAATAAGAATTTTGGTGGAGCACTGTATTGAGGTAGAAACAAAACTTGTGTTAAATTAAGGAACTTGCCAGGCACAGTGGCTCACGCCTGTAAACCCAATACTTTGGAGGCTGAAGTGAGAGGATTGCTTGAGGCCAGCAGTTCAAGACCAGCCTGGGCAACATAGCAAGATCGCATCTCTAGAAAAAAAATTAGCCAGGTGTGGTGACGTATGCCTGGAGTCCTAGCTACTTGGGAGGGTGAGGTGGGAAGATCGCTGAGCCCAGGAGTTTGAGATGACAGTGAGCTATGATTGTGCCACTGCACTCCAGCCTGGGTGATGGAGTCAGACTCTGTCTACATAAATAAATAAATAAATAGATAGATAGATAAGAAAAGATAAACCACTGACTAACACACGATATTTATAATACATATACCTGAAAAGGGACTTGTATCTAAAATACATAATGGGCCTTTAGAACTCAATTATAAAACAAGAAAACAATTTAAAATGGACAAACATGGCCAGGTGTGGTGGCTCACCCCTGTAATCTCTGCACTTTGGGAGGCCAAGGCAGGTGGATCACTTGAGCCCAAGAGTTCAAAATCAGCCTGGGCAACATGACGAAACCCTATCTCTACTAAAAGTACAAAAATTAGCCGGGCATGATGGTGTGTGACTTTAGTTCTGGTTACTTGGGAGGCTGAGGTTAGGGGATCACTTGAGCCCAGAAAGCTGAGGCTGCAGTGAGCTGTGATTGTGCCACTGCACTCCTGGGGAATGAGAGTAGACCCTGTCACAAACAAACAAACAAACAAACAAACAAACAAGGCAAAAGATTTGAATAGGAACCTCATTAAAGAAGTTATATGAATGGCCAACAGGCATATGAAAAAATACTCAACATCATTAGCATCAAAGAAAAGCAAATTAAAACCACAATGATATGGCATTACTCATTTGTTAAAAGGGCTAAAATAGAAAGATGCACAATACCAAGTGTGAGTGCAGGTGAAGTAATTGGAATTCTCTTCACTCCACCTGTGCACTGATGGTGGGAGTGTAAAATGTATAGCTGCTTTGGAAGATAGTCTGGCTGTTTCTTACAAAATTAAACATTCTTTTTTTTATGATACAGCAGTTCTGCTCCTAGGTATTTATTATCCATAATCATAGCAGCTTTATTTATAATTGTTCAAAATTGGAAAACGAGTGAATGGATAAAGAAGTTGTGCGGTATCCATACAACTCAGCAATAAAAAAGAACGAACTACTGAAGTATGCAACTACATGAAAGAATCTTAATACATTATGTTGTCACACCTGTAATTCCAGCACTTTGGGAGGCTGAGGCAGGCAGATCACTTGAGACCAGAAGTTCGAGACCAGCCTGGGCAACATGGCTAAATCCAGTCTCTAAAAAATAATAATAATAATAAAACAAAAATTAGTCAGGCACGGTGGCTTATGTCTGTAGTCCCAGCTACTTGGGAGCCTGAGGTGGGAGGATCGTTTGAGCCCAGGAGGTTGAGGCTGCAGTGAGCCATGATCAGACCACTGCACTCCAGCCTGGGGGACAGAGAAAAATAAAAACATTATGTTGGCTGGGCGTGGTGGCTCATGCCTGTAATCCTAGCACTTTGGGAGGCCAAAGTGGGTGTATCACAAGGCCAGGAGCTCGAGACCAGCCTGGCCAATATGGTAAAACCCCATCTCTACTGAAAATACAAAAATTAGCTGAGTGTGGTGGCGGGCACCCCTAGTCCCAGCTACTCGGGAGATTGAGGCAGGAGAATCGCTTGAACCTGGGAGGCAGAGGTTGCAGTGAGCTGAGATCGTGCCACTACACTCCAGCCTGGGTGATAGAGTGAGACTCCGTCTCAAAAAAACAAAAACAAAAACAAAAACAAAAACAAAAAAAAATTATGTTGAGTGAAAGGAACCAGATCCAGAAGACTATATTTTGTATAATTCCATTTATATGAAGTTCCAGAATAGGCAAAACTTATTTACAGTAAGGGAAAGGAAATAATGGTTCTGAGAGGGGGACATGCGGTGGCGAAACTAATTATGGAAATGACTTTTCAAAAGAATTATTTGTAATATGGCTGGGCTTGGTGGCTCATGTCTGTAATCCCAGCACTTTGGGAGGCCAAGGCGAGTGGATCACCTGAGGTCAGGAGTTTGAGAGCAGCCTGGACAACATGGTGAAATCCCCTCTCTACTAAAAATACAAAAATTAGCCAGGCGTGGTGGTGCATGCCTGTAGTCCCAGCTACTCGGGTGGCTAAGGCAGGAGGATTACTTGAACCTGGGAAGCAGAGGTTGCAGTAAGCCGAGATCACGTCACTGCACTCCAGCCTGGGCAACAGAGCAAGACTCCATCCAAAAAAAAAAAAATTATTTGTAATGTACTCTATAGCTTAATTGTGTTGGTAGTGTCATGGGTGGGTGCATATGTCAAAATTTATCAAACTGTATACCTAAAATAGGTTCTTTTATTATAGGTAAACTGCACCTCATTGAAGTTGATTAAAAAGGCATTTTATAAATTGCTAATTTTATAAAATAGGGATAAAATATTCACAAGATTTACTTTAAAAAATATAACTGATAATATCTTCCATTTAGTATACTTTATTCTGTGCTTTAACAGGCCATCTCAGGACCTGTAGAGAAAGCATGTTTTTTTTTTTATTTGTTTGTTTGTTTTGTTTTTTTGAGATGGAGTCTCGCTCTGTTGCCAGGTGGAGTGCAGTGGCATGATCTCGGCTGACGGCAACCTCTGCCTCCTGAGTTCAACTGATTGTCCTGCCTCAGCCTCCCGAGTAGCTGGGAGTACAGGCATGTGCCACCATACACAGCTAATTTTTGTATTTTTAGTAGAGATGTGGTTTCACCATGTTGGCCAGGGTGGTCTTGATCTCTTGACCTTGTGATCCGCCTGCCTTGGCCTCCCAAAGTGCTGGGATTACAGGCGTGAACCACTGTGCCCAGCCGAGAAAGCATGTTTTTTAAAAAACATTATAGTCTACAAAAAGTAATCAGTTAAAAGTTCAAAAGTTTCAAACTAACTTTAAAATGCAACTTTGAAGAACAATTTTCTGAAAAATTTAAAAATAATACCTTTTTCAGAAAAATACTAGTGCTGTGGTATTAAAAACAAATCCACTAAAGGAATTGATTCAAGTATGTGATATTCACCAAGGATGATTGTTCTGATTATGTTGTTTGTTAATGTTTTGATGATCAACATATTAAAAGTTTAAAAAATTTTGCTTGAATGTCCCCCACTATCTATCTACATATCTAGATGTAGATAGATAAGTTTTAGTATTTTAAAATAATTTCATTTTTGAAAAGTTTTCAAATAGATCTTTAAAAAGATTTACCAATGTAATAAAAATGTTTTAGTCAATAAATTTATATATATAAAATTTTAATTATTTTTATGACCATTTTCACTTTCAAATGTGTCATGATCTGGATAATATATTATATAGTCATCTCGTCTATGAATGTAACACAAACTTCCGTAGTTGGGTATTCATGAATCTCTGCTTTTTAATACCCATTCTGCTCCTGTCGAATGGAACTATTCACTTTTCCACATCCAAGTAAGCATTCCTCAGCCCCATTCCCACTTCCACATAACCGTTTCCTACCCTTTCTCCAAGGTCCCAGCTAACTCCTCTATGAAGTCCTTCTTTTTTTTTTTTCCCAAGAGGGGGTTTCACTCTTATGCCCAGGGTGGAGTGAAGTGGCGTGATCTTGGCTCACTGCAACCTCTGCCCCCCAAGTTCAAGTGATTCTCCTGCCTCGGCCTCCGGAGTAGTTGGGATTACAGGCGCCCGCCACACTCAGCTAATTTTTGCATTTTTAGTAGAGACGGGGTTTCGTCATGTTGGTCAGGCTGGTCTCGAACTCCTGACCTCAGGCAATCTACCCGCCTCAGACTCCCAAAGTGGGAAGCCCTTCTTTTTAGCCAGATCTTTGTCCCCGTAGCACTTTAATTCTCTTTAACTTATCACATTTTAAATCCCTATTTTTTATATGCACATTTTATCACCTCTTCTTTCCTCCAAGTGCTTTAAGGCCAGGGGTATTAATAATATCTTATTTGTCTTTATATCACTCTTAGGTCCTACTATAGTACCTGGCACTGAGTATGCACTCAATAAACACTTGTTATGTAAATGAATATGTGAAAGAAAGAGCAAAGGAACCAACAAATGAATGAATGAATCATGAATGAAAACTCTAGGTGGCTCACTCCTGTAATCCCAGCACTTTGAGAGGCTGAAGAGGGCAGATCACTGGAGGCCAGGAGTTCAAGACCAGCCTGGCCAACATGGTGAAACCCCATGTCTACTGAAAATACAAGAAAAAACAAAAAAAACTTATGTCAAAAAATGCATTTGCATTTTTTGCAAAAAATGCAAAAAATGCTTTTGACATCCTGCTGCAAAAGAAGAGGAAAGTTCTGAAGTGTCCTGATTCAAAGGTCCTGGTCCATGGTTTCTCCTTCCACCAGGACAACCTGTTCCAGCGTGGAGGCAGGGGTCCGGACAACAGCCCTGACACTGACGTGGGATGCCCATTGTTTGCAGATCCTGTTCCCAAGGTTCTTCATGGGGAAGAGCTGATCATAATTTTATCTGATCATAGTTCAGGCTGAGCTAGGGCACACAGACATCATGGTTTGGAATTTTTTTGTATATCCTCCATAATGTGTACATTGCCTTATACATAGTGCATGCTCATGACTCAAAAATAACTCACTGAATTAACAAATGAATGAACAATCTAATCATCACATAAAGCAGGAAGGGCTGCCCTTTTGTCCAGAATTGTGAAACTGCGGGCTTCCAGGGATGTGGGAGTGCTGTCTTGCCCTGCCTCCCATCTTTCTAACTTTAGCCACCACTTTAGAGGTAGCATTTAGCTCCAGTGACACGAATCTACCAATGAGGCTTACACTTTGCATAAACTCTGCTCTACTGCCAAAAACTTAAAGCCGAATTAAAACAATGAAATATCCATCAGCTGGTGTTTGTCAGGCACTAACTGTATATGTGTGCAACACTCTTGTGAAACTTACAAAATTTACAAATAAAATGCAGCACACCATTCTTGCTCTTCGAGAACTTTAAATCTTTTCAGGACTAATATTAAAATATTCACAGACAAAAAATGCAAAACTTTATAAATAACACAATATTGAATTGAGTGGTTCAGAAAATAAGGAGGTGCTGAGTTTAGAGAAGAAGTTGATTGAGCTGAATAAAGTTTTGCTGTAGGGGTGGCTGGTATTCACTTGTCAGCAAATATTGTGCAGGTTGTTTCTGAGAATCTATTTGGATATTGCAGCCCAAATTCTTTTTTTTTTTTTTTTTTTTTGAGATGGAGTCTCGCTCTGTCGCCCAGACTGGAGTGCAGTGGCGCGATCTCGGCTCACTGTAAGCTCCGCCTCCTGGGTTCATGCCATTCTCCTGCGTCAGCCTCCCAAGTAGCTGGGACTACAGGCGCCTGCCACCAAGCCCGGCTAATTTTTTTGTATTTTTAGTAGAGACGGGGTTTCACAGTGTTAGCCAGGATGGTCTCGGTCTCCTGACCTTGTGATCCGCCCACCTCGGACTCCCAAAGTGCTGGGATTACAGGCGTGAGCCACCGCGCCCGGCCTTGTAGCCCAAATTCTTTATCCTGATTCTGACATGCTTATAAGCCATTACTGGTTCCCTAAGTGTCTTGCCATCTTTCTGGTCCTAAGGGTTGGGTAGTGAGCTCTAGGCACGAGCTCTCCATCAGGTGTAGAGCAGCATATCTAGAAGCAGGCTGGGCCAGGTAGAGTATTTATGTCGCTCCAGAGGTGTGGAGCTAGGGGGAAAAAACCAAAGAAGTGGAAAATGAACAATGGGTAGAAACTACTAGATATTAGGGATAAGGAGAGGTAATAATCAGGAAAATGACTTGCTAGGCCATAAGAAGCTCTGGCAGGTCAAGAGAGAGATACAAGATGTCCTGAGTGGTTCTGGAACTGTGAACGTTGTAGGGATGCTGGAAGCCCGAAGTGGCCAGGGTGGAAAAAGGGAGGCAGGTATTAGAATGCGACGGGACTATGCAGAAGTGAGGCCATGATACAGAAACCTTATTTTAACAACCACCAGTTAAAGATTAGTCAATCCAGGAAGTCCAGAAATAGGATTTTGACCCAGTCACTGTCCTGGGGAGTCCCAACCTGAGTGCAAAATTTTCAGTTCTGTTATTGCCGGTGCTGTCATCTGTATCAAGACTGTATTATTATTATTAAGAGTATTAGAATGTATTTAGATTGATTCATCCATGTGACCTCTACTCACCATATACCAGTCTCACTGGCTCCTTCCTTCCTTCCCTTCTTTCCTTCTTTCTTTCTTTTTTTGATGGAGTCTCACTCTGTTGCCCAGGCTGGAGTGCAGTGGTGCAATCTCAGCTCACTGCAACCTCTGTCTCCCGGGTTCAAGTAATTTTCCTGCCTCAACCTCCCGAGTAGGTGAGATTACAGGTGCATGCCACCACACCTAGCTAATCTTTTGTATTTTTAGTAAAAACAGGGTTTTGCCACATTGGCCAGACTGGTCTCCAGCTCCTGACCTCAAATGATCCACTGCCTCAGCCTCCCAAAGTGCTGAAGTTATAGGACGTGAGCCACTGTGCACAGCCCACTGGCCTTTTTCAATTTTTTATTTTTGTATATGAGGCATATTTGCACTGTAAGGCCTTTGCACATGCTGTTCCCTCTGCAGATAATTACTTTGCTTTGGGTCTTCAAATGTCACACCCTCAGACCACCCGGTCTAACATTGCTTCTGCTCCATCCTCAACTTGGCTGAGCCTCTACTGGACATTTCTGGGTTGGATCCAACCTGGGATAGGCCACCCTGTCTAAGGAGACTTGTCCACATCCCCCAGAGGCTGCTTAGTTGTGCTTGGTGACACAGCAAGGGACAGGATTGATGATTTGGAGGAGCCAGGGAAGTGGCTCCAGGACGAGCCAGCCAGCAAAGGCCACTTAAACTTAACTTTTTCTGAATTAGTTAAGATGACTAGAAAAAAACAGAAAACAGAATGTGGTCAGCGACAGAATACTTTAATGATTGAAAACATAGAATCAGTAAAACATGGTCATCCTTGGCCCACCAAGAAATTGGTAGGTTTGGCAGTGCAGAGTTATCAAAGCCGAATATTCGCAAGTTCTTGAAGAAGTGAGAACATTAAAAATATAAATCAAGGAAAAGAGTATTAAAGCATCTTGCTGAGGTGCTTTTAACATTAAGCCATTCTTACCCCTGATGTGAAAACTGACAAAAGTTCAGTCCATTGGTTCAAGAGGTCTTGGTTGGTCACGCAGGCATCCACTGCTAGAAACCATGATAGCGATCTGTTTAGATAAAGGCTCTGAATAAAAGAGCAGAGACTCCTCAGTCAATTCTCACTGACTCTATAAAAGACATCTATTCAACTCTGTGATTTTTATCACCTCTGTAGATCTTAATGATCTTATGATTTTTGAAGTACTATGTCTAAGATTTCTGAATCCCATATTAGAATAAAATGATCTAGCAATGGGATAGACTATTATAAGTAGGACTGTTTTTTTCCTTATCTAACATCAACTTATCCATCCTTAGGAATAATCAAATTTTGGGCATGGAACCAATACCAAAATATGAACTTATCCTTTCCCTCCATTTGTATGTGGCCTCAAAGCCGTGGGGTGGTTGAGGGGGTGACGTTTGAAGACCCAATGCAAAGGAATTGTCTGCAGAGGGAACAGCATGTGCAAAGGCCCAATGGTGCAAATATGCCTTATATGCATAAAAAAATAGAAAAAGGCCAGTAGGCTGGGTGCAGTGGCTCACACCTGTAACCCCAGAACTTTGGGAGGCCAAGGTGGATGGATCGAGAACAGCCTGGCCAACATGGCGAAACCCCATATCTACTAAAAATCCAAAAATTAGCCAAGCATGGTGGCTGCGTGCCTGTAATCCCAGCTACTAAGGAGGCTGAGGCATGAGAATCACTTGAACCCGGGAGGCGGAGGTTGCAGTGAGCTGAGATTGCGCCACTGCACTCCAGCCTGGGTGACAGAGCGAGACTCCGTCTCAGAAAAAAAAAAAAAAAGAAAAGAAAGAAACAGAATAGATGAATAGTCTGAAAGTGTAATGGATTGCATGTGGCTTACAGATCCATTTTTCATGAGATGCCCTGGTGGTTGTCAGCCGTCTTCTAGGTGAGATTAAAACTTGGCCACTCTTTCAGTTAATAGCAGTGTCTAGGGGTTGTGAGGCCATCCTCTAAGGTTGTATCAGTAAAAACATGATTTAAAAAGGCTTGCCCCCTACTTGCCTTTACCAGTAATGGCCAAGACTTAGAGGTAGACGTGAGGCCTGTGCTTCGAATGCACCGTAACCTTTCCAGAGAAGTTTTGGGCTGGGCTCCACTTCGGGGCTCCAAGCCAGGGTGGACCATGTGTGTGCTGCTCTGCTCAGCTCTGCGAGTTCAAGGACAGGCCTGGCTCCTCTTTTCTAAGCTCGGCTCAGATCTTCAGCCAGCTTACCCACTTAGGAAGTTCCCCTGCCCTTGTGGAGAACAAACATTTGTAAAAGATGGCCTGGAATTTTGTTCCGGTTTCATTTAGACAGGCCAACTATGCCAAAGGCAAATCCTAGCAGCAGCAGAAGAAAGAACTGGACATTGCATTCTCTCTGCAAAAAGGAAGATGGTGTCGGGCCCCTCCATGTGGGCTCATGATGACATAGTCAAGGGTGTAAATGAGCCTGATTTTTTCCCCCTTTCTCTTCTTTCCTCCCATAGACAACAAGATTCATGGTGTTTTCCCTAATTTTATCTTCATTAATCTTATTAATAGGTTTTGGCAAAGTTTGTTCCATCAGCACTCTCCATGGGGAATGTTTTCTTTACCAAAGTTCACGATTCTCCTATTCAAATCCCTAATTTCCATGGTTTCACTTCAGTGCTTTAGTGCTCCTGAGGCCTTTCAGGAATGAGCTCAATTATCAACCCCGAGTGAATCTGAAACCTGATTCAGTCTTCTTATGGTCTGATTAAAACAATGCGCTTTTATAAATGTCACTAAAGAAATCGTCAAACCTCAACTGCTAGAGGTTGACCAGGCAATAATTTCCTCCTGTGAACTTGTGGCTTATTATCTTTCAAATATTTGAAGCAGATCAGTGGTCTGGTGGTCATTGTGTGTCTTAGGAGGTTAAGATTTTACTGTGAAAAACATTCCTTATGATTCTTGGCACGCACATTCCAAAAAAAAAAAAAAAAAAAATCCTATCAAGACCTGACAGTTATAAAATTAATTATTTGAGCTTGAACAATTCAAAAGCATCATCAAATTAAAACAAGGTAATTTGGCACAGAGGTTATTGCTCATCATGTCTTCTAATTACTTTTCTGTATTTTGAAAAAACAAAAACAAAACATTAAGTGCTGAGATAATGAACTTTGGGGGCGGCATTCCACAGCAGTCCCCTTGGTGATGGAAAATAGCACTGACTTCCAAACAGACCCATCTGATCTTTCCCAGAAGGATGTGGGTTATTATAGCATGTGGCAACTCTGACACTCAGTCTCTTCAGAACACCTTTACAACACATGAACACGAACCACATGCATGTCTCTGGCAGCAAGGGAGAATAAAAAGAAAAAAAGACTCAAGAGTGCTTTTTAAAAAATTCAACTTTATTGAAGCATAATTGACATTTAATTAAGTGCATTATTTTAGGTGTGTAGTTCTGAGTCTTGACACTTACGCACACTGTAGTGTACCCACCAGTACAATCAAGATATAATACATTTCTGTCACCCCCAAAACCTCCTGGTGTCTGTCACAGTCAATCCCCACAATCCATCCCACTTTCCAGCCCCAGGGAAACTGTTTTCCATTGCGATAAACTAGAATTTCATATACATAGAATCACAGGGTGTTACTCTTCAATATTTGACTTCTTTCATTCAGCAAAATGTTTTTTATTTTTATTTTTATTTGAGACAGAGTCCTGCCCTGTCACCCAGGCTGGAGTGCAACCTCCACTTCCCGGGTTCAAGCAATTCTCCTGCCTCAGCCTCCCTAGTAGCTAGGATTACAGGTGCCCACCACCATGCTCAGCTAATTTTCGTATTTTTAGTAGAGACCAAGTTTTGCCATGTTGGTCAGGTTGGTCTCAAACTCCTGACCTCAAGTGATCTGCCTTCCTTGGCCTCCCAAATTGCTGGGATTATAGGCATGAGCCACCACACCCAGCCAGCAAAAATGTTTTCTAAAATTCATCCGTGTTGCCACATGCATCAGTAGTTTCTTCTTTTTGATTGCTGAGCGGTATTCCATTGTGTGAATGTTACCAAAATTTGTTTATTCATTCACCCATTGGTGGACATTCGGGTTTTTGCCAATTCTTTTTTTTTTTTTTTTTAACAGAGACTTGCTCTGTTACCCAGGCTGGAGTGCAGTGGCATGATTTTGGCCCACGGCAGCCTCTGCCTCCCAGGTTCAAGCAATTCCCCTGCCTCAGCCTCCTGAATAGCTGGGATTACAGGCACCTGCCACCACGCCTGGCTTATTTTTTTGTATTTGTAGTAGAGACAGGGTTTCACCATGTTGGCTGGGCTGATCTCGAACTCCTAACCTCAAAAGACCCACCTGCCTCAGCCTCCCAAAGTGCTGGGATTATAGGCATGAGCCACTGTGCCTGGCCTTTTTGTGCTATTTGAATAAAGCTGCTGCAAGTCTTTTTGTGGATAATCACATCTTTTTTAAAAGAATAAGTAGGCCAGGCCTGATGGCTCACACCTGTAATCCCAGCGCTTTGGGAGGATTAATCAGGAGGGTTGTTTGAGGCCAGGAGTTTGAGACCAGCCTGGACAACATAGTGAGACCCCCATCGCCACAAAAAATAAAAAACATTAGGCAGGTATGGTGGTGCTCACCTGTATTCCTAGCTACTTTGGAGGCCACAGCTGGAGAATCGCTTGAACCCAGGAGTTGGAGACTACAGTGAGCTTTGATTACACTACTGCACTCCAGCCTAGGTGACAGAGCCACACTCTGTCTCAAAAAAAAAAAAAAAGAAGAATAAATATAAGAAACCTAAAAACCTTATGCAAAGGCCATAGTTCTGATGTCAAACAAGACATGTAATGTAAGTGAGGGAAGCAGGCTAGGTGTAAGACAAGGGGAGTGGTAGGGACTATGGCAATCAGCCACAGGAAGAGTTTGAAACTCCTAGTTTACAGAAATAACGTTAAGAAATTCGAAGATTTAATAAACTCAAATTCTCAAAAGAAAAAGCTTTATAGGTCAGTGCATTCCTTTGGGTCAAGGAACAAAGAGCCCTTTTCAGACTTTCTCCTTCCCACAGGCATCATGGCATAAAAGCCAAGAACATAAAATCTGGGCTTAGACAGCCTTGGGTTTGAATTCTTGATCCACACTTAATAGTTGTGTGACCCTGGTCAAATATCCCCAACTCTCTGAACCTTAGTTTCCTTATTTGTAAAAATGGGGATAATAATAACACCTACCTCCTAGGGTAGTGGTAAAGAATAAATAAAATAAAGACATGGGTGGAGTTAGCCTAAACATTTGCAGAAATTCCTGGCTGCATGCCAGGCACTTTACTGTCATCATTTTGTTTTATTAAAACCTCATCCCAAGGAGAACTACAAACCACTGCTCAATGAAATAAAAGAGGACACAAACAAATGGAAGAACATTCCATGCTCATGGATAGGAAGAATCAATATCATGAAAATGGCCATACTGCCCAAGGTAATTTACAGATTCAATGCCATCCTCATCAAGCTACCAATGACCTTCTTCACAGAATTGGAAAAAACTACTTTAAAGTTCATATGGAACCAAAAAAGAGCCCGCATTGCCAAGTCAATCCTAAGCCAAAAGAACAAAGCTGGAGGCATCATGCTACCTGACTTCAAACTATACTACAAGGCTACAGTAATCAAAACAGCATGGTACTGGTACCAAAACAGAGATATAGACCAATGGAACAGAACAGAGCCCTCA
Organism: Gorilla gorilla gorilla; assembly: GCF_029281585.2. Classification (NCBI taxonomy): domain Eukaryota; kingdom Metazoa; phylum Chordata; class Mammalia; order Primates; family Hominidae; genus Gorilla; species Gorilla gorilla. The sequence continues at coordinate 38,868,313 of NC_073233.2, read as the reverse complement.
AAAATAATACCACACATCTACAACTCTCTGATCTTTGACAAACCTGAGGAAAACAAGAAATGGGGAAAGGATTCCCTATTTAACAAATGGTGCTGGGAAAACTGGCTAGCCATATGTAGAAAGCTGAAACTGGATCCCTTCCTTACACCTTATACAAAAATTAATTCAAGATGGATTAAAGACTTAAATGTTAGAGCTAAAACCATAAAAACCCTAGAAGAAAACCTAGGCAATACCATTCAGGACATAGGCATGGACAAGGACTTCATGTCTAAAACACCAAACGCAATGGCGACAAAAGTCAAAATTGACAAATGGGATCTAATTAAACCAAAGAGCTTCTGCACAGCAAAAGAAAGTACCATCAGAGTGAACAGGCAACCTACAGAATGGGAAAACATTTTTGCAATCTACTCATCTGACAAAGGGCTAATACCCAGAATCTACAATGAACTCAAACAAATTTACAAGAGAAAAACAAACAACCCCATCAACAAGCAGGCAAAGGATATGAACAGACACTTCTCGAAAGAAGACATTTATGCAGCCAAAAGACACATGAAAAAATGCTCATCATCACTGGCCGTCAGAGAAATGCAAATCAAAACCACAAGGAGATACCATCTTACACCAGTTAGAATGGTGATCATTAAAAAGTTAGGAAACAACAGGTGCTGGAGAGGATGCGGAGAAATAGGAACACTTTTACACTGTTGGTGGGACTGTAAACTAGTTCAACCATTGTGGAAATCAGTGTGGCGATTCCTGAAGGATCTAGAACTAGAAATACCATTTGACCCAGCCATCCCATTACTGGGTATATACCCAAAGGATTTTAAATCATGCTGCTATAAAGACACATGCACATGTATGTTTATTGCGGCACTATTCACAATAGCAGAGACTTGGAACCAACCCAAATGTCCAACAATGATAGACTGGATTAAGAAAATGTGGCACATATATGCCATGGAATACTATGCAGCCATAAAAAAGGATGAGCTCATGTCCTTTGTAGGGACATGGTTGAAGCTGGAAACCATCATTCTCAGCAAACTATCGCAAGGACAAAAAACCAAACACCGCATGTTCCTACTCATAGGTGGGAATTGAGCAGTGAGAACACATGGACACAGGAAGGGGAACATCACACACTGGGGCCGGTGGTGGGGTGGGGGGAGGGGGTTGGGATAGCATTAGGATATATACCTAATGTGAAATGATGAGTTAATGGGTGCAGCACACCAACATGGCACATGTATACATATGTAACAAACCTGCACGTTGTGCACATGTACCCTAAAACTTAATGTATAATAAAATATTTATATACTTATATATATAAAATATATATATACTTATATGTATAAAATATATATATACTTATATGTATAAATATATATATACTTATATGTATAAATATATATATACTTATATGTATAAAATATATATATACTTATATGTATAAAATATATATTATATATAAAAATATATATCTTATATATAAAATATATATACTTATATATATAAAATATATACTTATATATATAAAATATATATACTTATATATATAAAAAATATATATACTTATATATAATATATATAAAATATATATATTATATATTATATATACTTATATATATATAATATATATACTTATATATAAAATATATATACTATATATATAAAATATATATACTTATATATAAAATATATATATGTGTGTGTGTGTGTGTATGTATGTGTGTGTGTGTGTGTGTGTGTGTGTGTGTGTGTGTGTATATATATATAATAAAACCTCATCCCAGCCTGGGCAACATGGTGAAATCCCATCTCTACAAAAAACACAAAAATTAACTGGGCATGGTGGCGTGCACCTGTAGTCCCAGCTACTCAGGAGGCTGAGGTGGGAGGATCACCTGAACCTGGGAATAAGGGGCTGCAGTGAGTTGTAATGGCTCCTGAGGATATCAGACCTGTAGGCAAGGGGCCAGCATGGCTGGAATGGTTGGGGAAAGGTGAGCTTTGCCCCAAATGTGTGGAGAGATGCATCCAGGGTTGCCAAGACTGTCACAGCCAGATATGGTGGTTCTCAGTCTCTGCTTTCATCACTTGGCTTCCTGCCTGAGACTCAGTTTCCTGTTTAGCAAAATGGGATGAAGTCTTTTTTTTGAAACGAGGTCTTGCTCTGTCACCCAAGCTGGAGTGGAGTGGTGAAATCACGGCTCACTGCAGCATCAACCTCCCAGGCTCAAGCAATCTGCCTGCCTCAGCCTCCTGAGTAGCTGAGACTACAGGCTGCACCCTCATGCCCAGCTAATTTTTGTATTTTTTGTAAAGAAGAGGTCTCGCCTTGTTGCCCAGGCTGGTCTCAAACTCCTGCGCTCAAGTGACCCACCAACCTGGACCTTCCAAAGTGCTGGGATTACAGGTGTGAGACACTGTACCATCGGAACTATTTTTGTTTTTGTTTTATTATTACTATTATTATTGTTGAGATAGAGTCTTGCTCTGTCGCCCAGGCTGGAGTGCAGAGGTGCGATCTCAGCTGGCCACCATGCCCAGCTAATTTTTGTATTTTTTAGTAGAGATGGGGTTTTGCTATGTTCGCTAGGCTGGTCTGGAACTCCTGGCTTCAAGAGATCCTCTGGCCTCGGCCTTCCAAAGTGCTGGGATTGGAGGTGTGAGCCTCCGCGCCCAGCCTCAGTGTAGTTTTAATTTGCAGACTTGTTACTATGAAAGAGGATGAGCATCTTTTTATATATTAAAGAGCTGTTTGTATATCTTTCTCTATAAACTGCATGGTCATGTTTTATGTCATATTTCTATAAGGTTTTGCAGTTTTTCCTCTCAATTTTAAGAGGCCTGTATGTATTAGGGAAATTGACCCTTTGTAATAAGAGTTGCAAATACCTCCCACCTTTTGTCTTTTGTTGTTATTGCCGCTGTTTGCATATGGTGTTCTTTTGTTTCTCCATAAGAAGTTTTTAATGCATTTAAATTTATCATTTTTTTATTGCCTCTAGGTTTTGAGTCATGGTTACAAAGGTTATGAAGGAATTTGCCTGTGTTTCCTTTTAGTAATTCTCTGATTTTATTTGTTACATTTACGTCTTTGATCCATTTAGCATTTATTTCAGTAATACTGTAACTTTTCAAACAAATTTTATTTTGACATTTGATGTTTATCTCATATTTCAGGATTAATCTATTCAGTGTTTTCATATTTTATCATTGATGTTGCTTCTGAATTTAAGTGTTATATGTTAATTATAGATGAGTGAAAAGTAAAAGTAAAAGTAAAAAGAAGCAGAAAAAAATTCCAAAGATTTTACATATATGCATATTTTAATTTTTTAAGTCATATTTTACATTATGATGATAATACTGCTTATACAATTGTACATCCTCCTCTTTATCGCTTAACATTCTAGTACAAGCACTTTCCCATGGTACTAAAAGGTCTTTATAGACATGCATTTTAGCACCTGCAAAATGGTCCATAATTCAGATATATTATTATTTACTTACCGATTTTCACATTGTCGATTCACTTTTTTGGTCACTCTTTCATTTGTATAACTCTGAGATGACTGTAGCTGGGTGATTCAGTTCAGGAGATAGATTCCAGAAGAAGAATTGCTTTGTGAAAGCTTAAACACATTTTTTTTAAAGGATCTTTTACATTGGGCTGGATTGTGATATAGAAAGGCAGTAGCAATTAATATTGCCACCAGCAATATATGATACTGTCAACACACCTTAGTAAAGCATTTTCTTTTTTTGAGACAAGGTCTTGCTCTGTCCCCCAGGTTGGATTGCAGTGGTGCATCCTTGCTCACTGCAGCCTTGAACTCCTGGGCTCAAGACATCCTCCTGCCTCAACCTCCTAGTAGCTGGGAACTACAGGTGCATGCCACCATGTCCCACTATTTTTTTTCTTTTTTTTTTTTGTAGAGACAGAGTCTTGCTCTGTTGCCCAGGTTGATTGCTCCTGGCTTCAAGCGATCCTCCCACCTCAGCCTCCCAAAGTGCTAGGATTACAGGCATGAACTACCATGCCTGGCCTACTACAGCATTTTTGAAAATATCTTCTTCCAACAAACTTTTTTTTTTTTTAAAGAAAGTAAATTTAGTCCAGGTCCTGTGACTCATGCCAGTAATCCCAGCACTTTGGGAGGCCGAGGCAGGCAGATCACCTGAGGTCGGGAGTTCCAGACCAGCCTAACCAACATGGAGAAACCCTGTCTCTACTGAAAATACAAAATTAGCTCGGCGTGGTGGTGCATACCTGTAATCCCAGCTACTCGGGAGGCTGAGGCAGGAGAATTGCTTGAACCCGGGAGGCGGAGGTTGCGGTGAGCTGAGATCAAACCATTGCACTCCAGGCTGGGCAACAAGAGTGAAATTCCATCTCCAAAAAAAAAAAAAAAAGTGAAATATTTAGTGTGGATCAAACAAGATAAAAGATATTTAGAATATCTTTGCCTTGACAAGTAAATTTAGTTTTATGCACCTTTAGTGTTGTATAAATCAACATAGCAGTGTTTATACAATTAAAACACTACTAAAACTTCAGATGTGTAATTTGTACCCATTTAATAAAAATATTTTATATTAATTCTTTCAGCAAATATTTATTGCATGTCTCCTATGTAGCAGGCACTATTTGGGCCACATGAGATATATCAGTGAACAAAACAGACAGCCCTTCACATATTTAAGTTACCTGGCCAAGCCCTGAAGGCATTTGACTTTGCAGCATTTTTCTATACATATGTTTTCTTGTATTTTTTTTTGCAAATATTTACTCATTCATCTATTAAACACATATATATTGATTGCTCACACTGTGCCAGATATTTTTCTAGGAGCTCAGGATAAACCAGTAAAGAAAGCAAAGAACCTCAGGAAATTTGTCTTCTAGTGGGGGAGCATACAGTAAAACATACACATGACAAAGCAGTACATTATATAATATGTTAGAAGATGGTAAGTGCGGCTGGGCGCAGTAGCTCATGCCTGTAATACCAGCACTTTGGAAGGCTGAGGCGGGTGGATCATGAGGTCAAGAGATCGATACCATCCTGGCCAACATGGTGAAACCCTATCTCTACTAAAAATACAAAAATTAGCTGGGCATGGTGGCATGTGCCTGTAGTCCCAGTACTTGGGAGGTTGAGGCAGGAGAATCACTTGAACCTGGGAGGCAGAGGTTGCTGTGAGCCGAGACCCTGCCACTGCATTCCATCCAGCCTAGCGACAGAGTGAGACTCAGTCTCAAAAAAAAAAAAAAAAAAAAAGGTAAGTGCTATGGGAAAACAGGGTGGGGAGCAGTCAGTGGCAGTGGGCTATGTAAGTGGGGCATCCTAACACCAATTTTTTTATTTTTTATTTTTATTTTTGAGATGGTGTCTCTCTCTGTCACCCAGGCTGGAGTGCAGTGGCACCATCTCTGCTCACTGCAACCTCTGCCTTCCAGGTTGAAGTGATTCTCCTGCCTCAGCCTCCCGAGCAGCTGACAAATAAATTTAGTTTTGTGCACCTTTAGTGTTGTATAAGTCAATATAGATATATCTATAGATATATCATGGCACTCCACCACGCCTGGCTAATTTTTGTATTTTTAGTAGAGATGGGGTTTCACCATGTTGGCCAGGCTGGTCTCGAACTCCTGACCTCAGGTGATCTACTTGCCTTGGCCTCCCAAAGTGCTGGGAATACAGGTGGGAACCATCGTGCCCAGCCAGATTGTTAATGTCTTATATAACCATAGCACCATAGTTATCAAAACCAGGAAATTAACATTGAGACAATTTAATTTTCACCAGTTTTTTTCTCTAATTTCTTTTTCTGTTCCAAGTTCTTACCCAACAGGCCTGTCATATCGAGTTATTTGGTCTCCTCAGTCTCCTCCAGTCTGTAAATTTCTTGCTCTTTCCATGGCTTTCATGACCTCAATACTCTTGAAGCCTATCCTACCATTATGTAGTGTCCTGCCATTTGGGTTTCGGATGTTTTCTCATGATTGGAATGACGTTATTCATTTTTGGCCAGAATACTTCAGAAATGATGTCGTGCCTTCTAAGATCAAAGAGTTCAGGATGTCAGTTCTTATTGTTGGTGACTTAAACTTGGTCCATTTTGTTAAGGCGTTGTCTGCCAGATTTCTCCATTGTAGAGTTACTATCTTTCCCTTTGTAGTTAATAAATATCTTGGGAGAGACACTTTGAAACTTTGAAACACCTCACACTCTTGCCTGCTGCTTATAGCATCCATTTGTGGATGTTGTCTGCAGCAAGTATTATTGTGATATTTGACTAATGGTGATTTTCTGCTTCCTTCTTCCCTTATTCATTTGTTTGTTGGAATTCTACTGTAAAGAAGAGCTGTCTCAACCATTATGGAAAACAGTGTGGAGGTTTCTCAAAAAACTAAAAATAGAACTACCATACGATCCAGCAATCCTACTCACTACTGGATATTTATCTGAAGGAAAGGAAATTAGCATATCAAAAAACTCCCATGTTTATTACAGCACTGTTCACAATAGCTAAGACACTGAATCAGCCTAAAGGTCTATCAACAGATAAACGGATAATGAAAATGTGGTATATATACTTAATGGAATACTACTCAGCCATAACAAGGAACAACATCCTGTCATTTGTGGCAACATGGATGAGCCTGGAGCACATTACGTTAAAGTAAAATAAGTAAGGCACAGAGAACAAAGACTGCATATCCTTGCTCATATGGAGGAGCTAAACAAAAATTGAGCTCGTAGAAGTAGAGAGTAGAATTGTGGGTAATAGAGGCTGGGAAAGGGAGCGGGAGAAGAGGATGGGGAGAGGTTGATTAATGGATACAAAACTACAGCTAGATAGAAGGAATAAGTTCTGGTGTTCTGCAGCATTGCAGCCTGAAAATGATTAACTGTATTTTTTTTTTTTTTTTTTTTTTGTAAAGAGACAGGGCCTCACCGTGTTGACCAAGCTGGAGTGCAGTAGCACGATCATAGCTCGCTACGATCTCCAACTCCTGGACTCCAGCAATCTTCCCATTTCAGTCTCCTGAGTAGCTAGGACTACAGGTGTGTGCCACCACACCTGGCAAATTTCTTAAATTTTGTGTACAGATGAGGTCTCACTTCCAATTCCTGACTTCAAGTGATCCTCCTGCCTCGGCCTCCCAACATGCTGGGATTACAGGCATGAGCCACTGCACTCAGATCAGCCATCTGTTTATTCAATTATACATTTATATCAGTATGGACTCATGGAAGTTTATTTTATTCTGTAGGCAAAATTCAGTAGTATCAAATTTTATTTTGTTGCTCAAACTGTTCTAATTTGTCCATAAGGAGCTCCTCAGCTTGGCTTGTGTTTTCTTTTGCTATGCCTCATCTGATTTTGAGCACATTCTTACTTTCTGGCTTTACAGATTTTTCCAGACTCATCTAGTGTTTTCCCTAATCCTGGCTTGCCACTTTTCCAAGGAGCTCTGGTTCCTTTTACTGAAGGATGGTGTTTAGAAACTGAGATCCGGGGCTGGGCACTGTGGCTCACACCTGTAATCCCAGCACTTTGGGGGGCCGAGGCGGCTGGATCATGAGGTCAGGAGATCAAGACCAACCTGGCTAACCTGGTGAAAACCTGTCTCTACTAAAAATACAAAAAATTAGCCGGGCGTGGTGGCAGGCGCCTGTAGTCCCAGCTACTCAGGAGGCTGAGGTGGGAGAATCGCTTGAACTGGGGAGGCGGAGGTTGCAGTGAGCCAAGATTGCGCCACTGCACTCCAGACTGGACGACAGAGTGAGACTCCATCTCAGAAAAAAAAAAAAAAAAAAAAGAAACTGAGATCTAGACATGAGACTGGGTATCATTGCTTCTAGATACTTCCAGCAGACAAAGCTATAAAACTATATATGTATAAACCATGCATATATACCCATCAATGCCACCTATCTTTCTGTATTTGTGTATACATATGTATATATAAATATTTTTGTATCTGTTATTAATATATACTAACATATAATTTCATATATTAATATGCAATTTATATATGTAATGATGATGATGAGTTAATACTGATTCCTTCGATTCCAGTCCAACATCAGAGAGTTTATTTTAACCTTTCTTCTTTCCTTGTTTAAAACTTCCTTCTCCAACAGTGAGAAACCTGGCTGCAATTATTTACGATCTGTTTACTTATTTGTTCGTTTCGTGTAAACGCTTAATGAGGAACACATTTACTAAATAGAGTACAGCATTTATGTATAGTTCTTTTTGTCTTTACCCTGACAATATTCAGTCAAGACACTGTTTTCCACAGTTACCTGAGTTTTCATTGCACTCAGGCTGGAGTACAGTGGAACAATCACAGCTCACTGTAGGCTGGAACTCCTGGGCTCAAGCAATCCTCCCACCTCGGCCTCCCAAAGTTCTGGGATTACAGGCATGAACCACCGCACCCAGCCTAAATTCTCTCTAAATCTGGGTGGATTCAGAGATGTTATTAATCTTTTAAAACTCAGTTATCGACACAGTACTTGGAAATTCAATTACTATGTATAGAATAAAAGAATCAATTAATGTATTGTTTACTTGAAATTTATTAAGAGTATATCTTAAGTGTACTACACATACTACACATACACACACGTAACTATGCTTGGAGATGGATGTGTTGATTAATTTGATTGTGGTAATTATTACACAATGTATATGTATATCAAATCATCACATTGTACAATTGAAATTTATACAGTTTTATTTGTTACCTATACCTCAATAAAGCTAGGAGAAAAATAAAAGCCTCCTGGGTGATTCTAATGTGAAAAAAAGAATTAATATGCGGGCCGGGCGCGGTGGCTCATGCCTCTAATCCCAGCACTTGGGGAGGCTGAGGTGGGTGGATCACGAGTTCAGGAGTTCCAGACCAGCCTGGCCAAAATAGTGAAACCCCGTCTCTACTAAAAATACAAAAATTAGCCGGGTCTGGTGGCACTCGTCTGTAGTCCCAGCTACTTGGGAGGCTGAGGCAGGAGAATTGCTTGAACCCGGGAGGCAGAGGTTGCAGTGAGCTGAGATTGTACCATTGCACTCCAGCCTGGGCGACAGAACGGGACTCTGTCTCAAAAAAAAAAAAAAAAAAAGAATCAATATGTAAATACAATTTTTTTTTTTTTTTGAGATGGAGTCTCGCTCTGTTGCTGGCCCAGGCTGGAGAGCAGTGGCGTGATTTCGGCTCACTGTAAGCTCCGCCTCCCGGGTTCATGCCATTCTCCCGCCTCAGCCTCCGTAGTAGCTGGGACTACAGGTACCCGCCACCATGCCTGGCTAATTTTTTTTTTTTTTTTTTTAATTTTTAGTAGAGACGGGGTTTCACCGAGTTAGCCAGGATGGTCTTGATCTCCTGCCCTCGTGATCCTCCTGCCTCGGCCTCCCAAAGTGCTGGGATTACAGGCGTGAGCCACCACGCACGGCCAAAAATTTTGATATTCTAAAGGCATAGTTGCAGCAGTATTGGAAACTAAAATGATGGCACAGGAAAACATGGCAGAGAAAGAGAGAAAATACTTAGAAGAACAAATGTAACAGAATCGAACTAAATCAGATGGGAAAAAAAATGAGATACTTACTTTGTAGTTCATCATTGAATTTTATACCTTTTCAACCAGCACTTCTAAGGAGTCTTGCACAAATCTGAGAAATGCCAGTTTGTCAAAGACTTTGCAAAGACTGGGCGGTGCCTATATCAGAATTTAAATTAGACAGAACACAGAGTTACCCTCATACCATTTTCTTTCTTTTTTTTTTTTCCTTTTCTTTTTTGAGATGGAGTCTCGCCCTGTTACCCAGGTTGGAGTGCAGTGGCGTGATCTTGACTCACTGCAACCTCTGCTTCCTGGGTTCAAGCAATCCTCCTGCCTCAGCCTCCCGAGTAGTGGAATTACAGGCATGCACCACCATGCCCACTTAATTTTTGTATTTTTTAGTAGAGATGGGGTTTCACCATGTTGCCCAGGCTAATCTCGTACTCCTGACCTCAAGTGATCTTCCCACTTGGTCTCCCAAAGTGCTGGGATTACAGGCGTGAGCCACCACACCTAGCCCCTATCATACCATTTTCTTATCCTCAGGTTTCCTTATTTCTAAGGAACCTGAGGAGTCTTCCTTTCGTTGCCTGTGTCTCGCTGTAGAACTTTAAACACTTTAGAACAAAATAACACATTTAATCATTTCACATTATAAATCTCTGGAAAGAAAATGTTATAGTTGGCCACAGATAATTTAAATTTCTAAATAATTTAAATTTTATTGTTCAAAATGGGGTGAGATTGGAGGAAGGTTTCACCTCTGTTATCTGCTACAGTGGGGCATCTTCCATTGTCACTTTTTTCTAGGTCATGTTTGGAGAAAGTAAGCACAGTATTCTTCATCAAGCCTGTCAACAAGTTTGTTTTGTTTTTGTTTTTGTTTTTTACAGTGGGGAATGAACTAGATACATTATAACCATAACAAAGTCTACTACAGAAAGAGTTTTCTGAGGAGAGCCTGAGTTAGGTTCTGGTCAGTTGGACTTTTCCTGAAACACGGTCTTGTGTGTGTTCAATCTGGCTTCTAAGCATCTAGTGACCTTGATTTTGCAGCTGTTCCCATGAGTAGTCCTCGTCTGCTAGCAAGCTAGGAGCGCTCACCAAAACAGCACCTTTCCCCCAGCTCCCCACTGAACTCCTCCTTGGCCTTCATGCCTCTTTCTCCTGTCAAATCAGGCTCTCAGGAAAGAATCTGCATGCCTTTACTCAAACTTGCATGAAGTAAAGCTCAAAGCATGGGAAAGAGAAGGAAACCAGGATCTGAGAGCATACATCAGGTTCTAGGCTAGGGGACCTACACATATTCCTTAAAATTATATATATTTTATAATATTTATAAATATTATATTTATATATTTATAAATATATGTATATATTTAAAAGTCTAGGCATGGTGGCTGTTGCCTGGAATCCCAACACTTTGGGAGGCTGAGGTGGGTGGATCGCTTGAGCCCAGAAGTTTGAGACCAGCCTGGGCAACATAGTGAGACCCCGTCTCTCCAAAAAACCCAGAAAGTAAGCTAGGCATGGTAGTACGTGCCTGTAGTCCCAGCTACTCAGGAGACTGAGGTGGGAGGATCACCTGAGCCTGGGAAGTTGAGGTTGTAGTGAGCTGTGATCGCACCATTGCACTTCGGCTTGGGTGACACAGTGAGACCCTGTCTCAAAAATAAATAATTATAAAAATAAATATTTTAAGTCTCATGTCCAAAATTGGGAATGAAGGAGATTTGACCACCATGTTAAAATAATTTCAGTGAGAAAGTTGAAAAAAAATTTAAACAGATGGAGTCATCCATGGAGTAGCAGATGGCTCCTCTATTCAATCCATTGGGAAGGCTGGAGGCAACATCTTCTTTAACTTTTGCTTGTCTATTCCTCGTGCCCTGGCTAGTCTAGTCCCTTATATGCCAGACTCTGAACATTATTAGCTGAAGATGAAGTTGTTTCTACTGACAATCAGAACAGAGCCTCTTCTCTGAGTTCATTTCACAAATGTTTATTGAGCTCCTGACTCATAAATCTCATTTCCTGTTAAAGGATGACTGACACAGGGTGGACAGGGAATAAAACACCCACCCCTCTTCAGGAAGCTTACAGCCTAGTGATAAACACATACCCAGAGTGTGATTAGAGAATGTATATGTGTGTTTGTCGCTGAGGTTCTCCATGCCATGTGACCTTTGCTTTCTAATCTCTATCAGGCTCCACGATGCTCGTGAATCCCACATGAAGTGTTCTGATTTCCCTTTAGCCTACCGAAAACACAGCCCCTTTCTCAGGCTCTCAGACAATAATAAACAAGGTGGGTGAGTGATAACTTTACGAAGTCTGGTCTGTTTCCAGCTGGAAGGAGCCTCCTTCTCCTTGTTAGAGGTAGGTTGGATTTAGGGGCTTAAGTCTGGTGTCAGAGCACTCTTTTCTCTTCCCAGATACTTCCTTTTTTTTTTTTCCTCTTATCTTGTTTCACTCAGGTGTGTCTCTTTACATATTCTCCTGTATGTTTTTTTCACATGTCTCATGTATGTCTTGATTCACTCAGTGTCTCTTTACATATTCTTCTGTACCAACACAAGGTGGATGTGAGGGTGTGTTGGTATCTTGTCTTCCTGGCAGAGTTGAGAGAAACCCAAATTCCTCATCCCAAGAACATCCTTATCCCTCTAGACGGGTCTTTCCCTCCTGATGGGATTGACTTGATACAGAACAAGAGAAGAGAACAGTTGGGTTGGCACAACTACTGTGAACTTCCACTCTTCCCTTCTCCCTCTCTGGAGTCCTGAGTGTAGGACAGGATTCCACCTCATGTTTGTTTTTTCAGAAATTGCCTATGACTTGAAGAGAAAGGTGACTTCTAAGTCTACTTTTGGACTCACTCCAGCCAGTTTCATTAAAATGCTAGCTATTCCAACATTGGAGTAAATTCTTGGCTATACTCTTTATTGTAATGTGCTTTCTAAGGGCCTTGCATACTTGACTGATGTCATTCAGGTCCTAGCCATCCTGTACGTGGCAACCCCAGAGTGGGCGAAACTTGTCTGCACAAGCACACACACCGCTTCCTTGTCCTCAGATAGAGCCGTGTGGTGTTGGTAGCTGCAGAGAGACCTCTAAGGGGAAGACAGTGTCTCTTGCTCCCACTTTTCCCTTGCATATGTCTTAAAATCTAGAGAAAAGCTGACGTCAACAAGTATTTCCCAGGAAAGAGAGAAACGGGCCGTGAATAGCCATAGCTTCTCTAGTTTTACAGAGAAATAAAACAGTTATGAGTTCTTTGACATAATTTCTCATCCCAGACTAGGCTTTGGAACCTAATACCCTGGACCTCCGTGGATGAAATTGGAAAGATAGTAACAATGAGCAAGACAAAGCAGATGTTTTGATTACTTTGTTGAGCCTCTTGTAGAACTTGGTAAAGACCTCACAGCTTTGCCTGTGATTTGCCAGCTATTATTCTAGATAATAGCTGGGAAAGATGTCCATGATACTTTGGCCAGTGGGGAGAAAGAAAGCAAGTTACAGAGCAATATTTATCATATGTCTACATGATTGCATGTGCATGTATCAACGTTTTTTAAAGTATTTACAAGTCATGGAAGGATATTCACAAAACCATTACCACTGGCTCACAGGATGGGGGTAATGGAATGGGAGGTAACGTAAAAGGGGTGGAGATAGAGAAACTTAATTTTTTTCATTGTACACCTCAAATCTGTGCAAATTGTTACAATAAGCAATTTTTAAAAATATTCACATTTAGAAAATAAAAATAAGGCATTTTGTTTTCAAAAGTAGCTAGAAGGTCTGCTTATGTGCCTGAGGCAGTGTGGGAGACAGATTAAATCAGAGCCTTGCAAATCACTTGGGAGTGTGCTGGGCTGTCCATTGTGGGGGCTCTGCCACAGAGAGGAGGTTGAGGCTGGCTGTTGGCAACTCGCCTACAGGAGCCTGCAGTACCTCAGTCCCGACCTCAGTACCAAGAAAGTTCAGTGAAGAGGCAGGCTGGACCTGGGGCTGGAGGGAGGAGCTTGAAACCGAATGAGCTGATAACCAGGGAGCCCTGCAGTAGGGCCTAGAGTCTCATGTTGTTTTAAGGTATAGCCAGCATTGAGTGAGCACTCTGGGGGTAGAGAGCATGCTAGAAATTTGCAAACATCTCATTAATCTACCACAGGCCTGTAGGTTTTTACTGTTATTACTGCCCATCTTAACAGATGAGAAACACAAGTTTCAAAAGCTAAGTAATTTGTCCAGGTGAAAATATAGCTACGATCTTATCGTTATAGTGTGTGTGTGTGTGTGTGTGTATGTGTAGTTATATATTTATATACTTATAGTATATGCCATATAGCCTCCTAGTTTTCCAGTACTTTCTCACACCTGGGTAACCTCTAGTCTGAAGTTTCCTAAAAAGCAACACACTTGGGCCGGGCGCAGTGGCTCACGCCTGTAATCCCAGCACTTCAGGAGGCCGAGGAGGGCGGATCACGAGGTCAGGAGATGGAGACCATCCTGGTTAACACAGTGAAACCCTGTCTCTACTAAAAATACAAAAATACAAAAAATTAGCCAGGCGTGGTGGCGGGCGCCTGTAGTCCCAGCTACTCGGGAGGCTGAGGCAGGAGAATGGCATGAACCCGGGAGGTGGAGCTTGCAGTGAGCCGAGATTGAGCCACTGCACTCCAGCCTGGGAGACAGAGCAAGACTCCTTCTCAAAAAAAAAAAAAAAAAAAAAAAAAAAGCAACACACTTACTAGTCTCTTTAATCTTCCAGGGTCCCTTCCATGTTGCAGGCACTCAGTAAATAGCAGTTTTATTGTATTTGTGGAACATAACACTGACAGGACTCAGAGCTCCAGGAGGCTTGAACCTCTCCAGGATGAAGCCACTAGAAGCAGGCCCAACTTGGGGGAGAGCTTTTCCTTAATGTAAAGAAAAGGCCTCTATTTCTTCAGCCCACTCTTTCCTCATATCTTTCTCCTTTTCCTCTTCCTTCTCTTATAAAAATATCTGACTTTGTGCTCTAGGATAAGAGAAAAATGCGAGTCCTGCACTACTGATTCTGATTAGAATTTAGTTCTTCCTCTACTGATCTGATTAGAATAAACAAGAGCCTCCTAGGACTTGAAAAAAATCCTTACTCAGATCTTGGATGAATTATTGCAGAGAGGTTTTAATTGGCTGTGGTTGGCCTCTGACCTCTTGTATAGATTGATTTATGAGGTGAATTTGCCATCAACTGCTGGAAAAATTGATAGCAGCATAGAGTACATGGTAGGAGATAGTAGTTGCTATTTGAATGGGGCTTGGAAAATATTAACACCATCCCCAGCCCCCACCCCACACACCCAGTTTTCTAGTCCATGGACAACATTCCCCAGGAACACTGATGGGCCTTACATTTCTCCTACATGTTTGGCTTCTGGAGTCAGATAGGAGTTGCCATTTTCCAATCTGCAGGAGAAAAAATATTAAGTTAATATTTAGCTTTATCTGTTCTATTTCTTCCCATAATTGTCCTTAAAGCTGCTACGGGATTTTACATATGAAATTTTTTCTTTCAGCACAAAAAGGATTTGTGGTTGCTGTTGTTATTGCTGTTTTTTTGTTTTGTTTTGTTTTGTTTGTGAGATGGAGTCTTGCTCTGTCATCCAGGCTGGAGTGCAATGGTGCAATCTCTGCTCATTGCAACCTCTGCCTCCCAGGTTCAAGAGATTCTCCTGCCTCAGCCTCCCGAGTAGCTGGGACTATAGGCATGCACCACCATGCGCAGCTACTTTTTGTATTTTTAGTAGAGATGGGATTTCACCATGTTGGCCAGGCTGGTTTCGAACTCCTGACCTCAAATGATCTGCCCATCTCGGCCTCCCAGAGCGCTGGTATTACAGGTGTGAGCCACCGCGCCCAGCTCAGGGGATTTGTTTTTTCCTTTTCCCACCATTTTAGTTTTTCATGTGGCTCTTCAAGGCACGTGATGATGTCTACTTGAGAACCAGGGCCCTAGAGAAGCACAGTGGTTCTCAAGGGCTTTGGGAGAAGCCCTCGGACTACAGTCTAGCAGTTTCTCTCTCCTTGCTCAAAGAAGACAGTCAGCTTTAGAGGGACTGCATGAGACAAAAGGAGCTGTGAGCACTTCCAGAGCAGCACAGGCTGGTTCTACATCATGTCTGTATCTGGCCCTAGATACTTTAGGATAATGGGAGGCCTGTGCTCAGTGATATTTCTCTTCAGTTCATATTACTTGTAGGATGTAAGACAGTTCATCTCCAATGAGCCATTTTTGGAGAATGGTTTAGAAATAAGTGAAGCATTTCCTTGCAGGGATGATTGCAGCCTGTGTGTTATTCTGATTATACAGCCATCTACTGTCTAGTCCCTGCCTTCCTTCTCCGACAAGCTGCTTCTTTTTTTCTTTTCCATTTCTTTTTTTTTTTTTTGACAGTCTCTGTCGCTAGGCTGGAGTGCAGTGGTGCGATCTCAAGTGGCTGCAACCTCTGCCTCCTGGATTCAAGTGATTCTCCTGCCTCAGCCTCCTGAGCAGCTGGGACTACAGGTGTGCACCACCACACCCAGCTAATTTTTGTATTTTTAGTAGAGACGGGGATTCACCATGTTGGCCAGGGTGGTCTCAATCTCTTGACCTCAGGAGATCCGCCTGCTTAGGCCTCCCAAAGTGCTGGGATTACAGACATGAGTCACTGCACCAGGCCTTTTCTCCAACAGGCTTCTAAACCTTCCATGGCAGTTTGCTAGGTATGGAGTCAGTGCATAATAACTTCATAGTAATTTTGTACATTCATTCCACAAATATTTATTGATTGCCTACCATTAATAACCTCTTAGTAGGCACCTGAAAAAAAAAAGGCATGGCTCTTACCCTCACTGAGCTTAGATTCTACAAGCCAGTAGGCATCGAATAAGTAAACACATGAAAAAATCACAAATTGTGGTATGTGCTAGAAAACAAAAGGAACAGGATGCTATGTGAGAGAATAAAAGGGGAAGCCTACATTACAGTAGGTAGTCAGGGAAGGACCCCCTGAGGAGGTGCCGTGTAAGCTGAGACCTAAAGAAATGAGGCAGCCATGGGAGAATGGGGGAATGCACCCCAGGCAGAAGCGGCAGCATATGCAAAGGCCCTGCACAGGAGTAAGGTTGAGCAGGTGAAACTCAGGAGCTCAAAAAGGCCTTGTGGCTGAGGCATCATGAGCAATGCAAAAGTGCATAGGTGGTCAGAAGGCCAGATTCATTTAAGGTTTTGCATCCTGTATTAAGCAGTCTGGACTTCATTCCCATGTGCAATGTGGAGACATGCTGACCCTTACAGAACCTCATTAAAAACTCTGCATCGAACCTCTGGCTAAAGAAGGCCTGTTGTCAGCCTTGAGCCAAATTAAACAGTCATATGTTTTGAGAAAGTGTAGTGTATCTCTTTCAATATTTTTTTCAAGGCCAGGCACGGTGGCTCACACATGTAATCCTAGTGCTTTGGGAGGCTGAGGTAGGATGATCTCTTGAGGCCAAGAGTTTGAGACTGCCTGAGCAACACAGCAAGACTCCATCTCTACAAAAAAAATAGCACAGTTACCCAGGCATAGAGGTGTGTGCCTGTAGTCCCAGCTACTCAGGAGGCTGACATGGGAAGATCACTTGAGCCCAGGACATCAAGGCTGCAGTGAGCCAAGACTGCACCACTGCATTTTAGCCTGGGCAACAGAGCAAGACCCCGTCTCAAATATATATATGCATATACATATTTAAAATGCAAATTATATACCCTGTATGGATATTATACAATTGGTATGCCATCTGCTTCCATATTTAATATGTTACAGGAGTGTCTCATATCATCAAATAGTCATCTACAATAGGACTTTTAATGACTTCATAAAATTTTCAGGCTGGGAGTGGTGGCTCACGCCTGTAATCCTAGCACTTTGGGAGGCCGAGGCAGGCGGATCACCTGAGGTCGGGAGTTCAAGACCAGCCTAACCAACATGGAGAAACCTTGTCTCTATTAAAAATACAAAATTAGCTGGGCGTGGTGGTGCATGACTGTAATCCCAGCTGCTCAAGAGCCTGAGGCAGGAGAATCACTTGAACCTAGGAGGCAGAGGTTAGGGTGAGCGGAGATCGCACCATTGCACTCCAGCTTGGGCAACAAGAGCAAGACTCCGTCTCAAAAAAAAAAAAAAAAAATTCAGTATGAATGTACCATAATGAATTTAGCCTATCTCTTATTAGACATTTGAGTCTAATAGCTTAAATAATAGCTTAGTAACAAGGTAACAATATAAATAACTCAATAATAAATAACTTAAGTAACAATGTATAGAATTTGCTTGTACAACGTTTGCACTTATGTATCTGATTATTCCCTTAGGAAAAACTCCTAGAAATGAAATTGCTAGGCCAAAAGAGTAAGCTTCTTTTTATGATTGGATCAAAACCACTAAGGAGTCAGCCTGAAAGTTACCAACTTTCACACTGTGAGTGAAATTTGAGAGTGGCCATTTCAACAGGAGTTCTGTTTTCAAATGGTGTGCATCAGGCTGCAGAGAAAATGAGATGTTACTTAGGCCCACTTGGGTTGGAATCTTGTGTCTGGCCTCATAAGCTTTGGGTACTGCCAGTAAGATATTTGACTTTAAGGATTCAATTTCCTCATCGGTAAAATAGGGGAGATAATAGTATTTGCCTCACAGGATTGCTGCAAAAATTGAGGCGTGGAAAGCATTTAATATGATATCTTCCCCTAGGACACACTTAATGAATATTAATTCTTTAGTTCTTTCTTTCTCTCTTTCTCATTCTGTGTGTGTGTGTGTGTGTGCGCATGTGTCTTATGGGTGTGAATTTGGACATGCTTTTGAGCAAATGGAAAAAGGAAAATCCCTGTCTTCATTATGACATCTTTCAGGCATTTAATGAAGTGTTTACCCACTTTCTCCTGGTAACTAAGAGTGTAATCTTCATATTCAAAAGTGAAATTGTTCCTGCATAGATATTTCCTTTTAAAGGAGAGGACAGGTCATTTTTGGCTAACACTGGGCTTAGGAACTATCTGTTTTGCACTTAGATATTTCATTATTTGTTCATATTATGAGCCTAAAATGTGACATGGGAGTAAGAGCCCCTAAATTCCTGGGTTTGAAGGCCGGCTCTTGCCACTCACAGGTGGCTTGGTTTTGGGTAAGTTGCTCACACTCAGAGCCTCATTTTCTCCTACTTTCATATGAGATAATAATACCACCTCTCAGTGTGGCTTTGAGGATTAAATGGAATTAACATAAGCAAGAGTACTTACCCTATGCTGTATAGGTCAATAAATGTTGAAGCCAAATCTCTTACCCACCTCCCAAGCAATGAATAGTGAAGAATTGGGCACATAAATCTCCCACATTCATGAGAAAAGACATCTGGTTTTAGGGGTAGCTCAGTCTTTTATTTCTGCAGTGATCTATTGCCTCTCCCCTTTCATACGCTGTCTGAAAAAATCACAGTGACCCTGACTTATAACCAATAAGAGAAAACATAAGTGATAAGGACACTGATGAATCTCCTGACACATTGCAGAGTTGTTTGAATAAGATCGACCCCCAATTTTCCTCCTTTGCCAACCTAGAAAAACTCTGAAATGACAAAGAAGTCCCAGGCAGCCAGTAGCCCAACAAACTGAAATGTGGAAGGAGTGCCTGATCATGGTGGTCCTAAGAAAGTGTCAGCAAACAGAGAATCGCTGGTTTCTGGAGTGTACTGTAAAAGATACATTCAGTCCTGCTGGTAGTGATGGCCTTGTTGTTACCATGCCGGAACCAACTTGAACTTGAACATATATAGATTTTATTTGGGGTGGGAGGAGGTAGCAATTAGGTTAGGAAAAAAGCCTAGATAATTAGAAAAAGCTAGGGAAGATGAGAAGTTTAAAAGTCATAGCTCAAATGAAATTTTGAGATTTTCTTCTTTCTTTCTCTCTTCCTTTCTTTCCCCTCCCTCCCTCCCTCCCCCATGCCCCTTCCCTCCTTTCCTCCCTTCCTCCTTCTTTCCCTCCTTCCTTCATTCCTTCTTTTCTTCCATCTTCCTTTCCTTTCTTTCCTTTCCTCTCCTCTCCTTTCCTGTCTCTTTCTTTCTTTCCTTCTTTCCTCCCTCCCTCCCTCCCTCCCTCTTTCTTTCTTTCCCTTCCTTCCTCCCTCCCTCTCTCTCTTTCTCTCTCTCTCTTTCTTTCTGTCTCTTTCTTTCTTTCTTTTTTTCTTTCCTCTTTCTTTCTTTCTTTCTTTCTTTCTTTCTTTCTTTCTTTCTTTCTTTCTTTCTTTCTTTCTTTTCTTTCTCTCTTTCTTTCTTCTCCGTCACCCAGGCTGGAGTGCACTGCAGCCTCAAACTCCTGGGGCTCAAGCCATCCTCCCACCTCAGTCTCCCAGGTAGCTGAGACTAAAAGTGTGTGCCACCATGCTTAGCTAATTTTCCTTTTTTAGAGACAGGGTCTCACTATGTTGCCCAAGCTACTCTCAAACTCCTCACCTCAAGTGATCCTCCTGCCTTGGCCTCCCAAAATGCTGGAATTACAGGCATAAGCCACAATGCCTGGTTGAGATTTTGAAATTTTCTAATTATTTTTTTATTCTGGTTACTTCTGGAAATCTGTTCCTTCCACCCCTGTAAACAGGTACAAATCCTCAAATTTCAAGTTCTGAAGGTATTAGCTAGAGCCTGGGCCTTGAGGCTTATTGATCTCTGCAGCCTGGCTTGCTCCACTCCTCCTGGATGTCTAACAGGCATCATGAACCTCTCCATCACTGTAGTGAGAACTCCATTGTTGCATTAAATTTGTGAACATTTATTGGGTTCCTGGTATGTGTCAGTTATGGAGACAGAAAGATGAATAAAATATGGGCTTTCCCCTCAAAAAGTTTATGTCTACTGGATCATAATGATCTATTGCTGTAGACTATCTCTTGATTTCCAACGATGCATTGGAATACTACCCTCATTCAAAAACACTTGGGAAATGGTTCTCTTCTAAAAGAGATGTTTACATGTGTATGTACGTGTATACTATATGTGCGTATTTATATATTTATATGTATGTATGTGTATATGTGTATGTATGCATGTGTATGTGTGTATGTATATATGTATACTTGTATGTGTATGTGTGTATGTATATACATATATACACACACATACGCGTACCTTCGCTACCTTCTGCTATTTTTTTTTTTTTTTTTTTGAGACAGAGTCTTGCTCTGTCACCCAGACTGGAGTTTAGTGGTGTGATCTCAGCTCACTGCAACCTCTGCCTTGCGGGTTCAAGTGATTCTCCTGCCTCAGCCTCCCGAGTAGTTGGGATTACAGGCATCCGCCACTATGCCCAGCTAATTTTTGTGTTTTTAGTAGAGACAGGGTTTCACCATGTTGGCTAGGCTGGTCTTGATCTCTTGACCTCAGGTGACCTGCCCACCTCGGCCTCCCAAAATGCTGGGATTACAGATGTGAGCCACCATGCCAGGCCTAAACAACCTTTTAAAAAATGTCCTCAAATCTAACTTATGGTTTGGAAACATATCTCTAATTGGGTTTCCTATAATGTTTTATATTCCAGTGTTGTACTCTAGGTCAGCAGTCCCCAACCTTTTTGGCACCAGGGATCAGTTTCGTGGAAGACAATTTTTCCACAGACCAGGGGGTGGAGTGGGGGGATGGGACGGTTTCGGGATGAAACTGTTCCACCTCAGATCATCAGGCAGATCATCAGTTAGCTTCTCATAAAGAGCGTCCAGCCTAGATCCCTCGCATGTGCAGCTTACAGTAGGGTTTGCGCTCCTATGAGAATTTAGGTTCTCCTGCCGCAGCTGATCTGAAAGGAGGCGGAGCTCAGGCAGTAATGCTTGCCTGCTCACCACTCACCTCCTGCTGTGTAGACAGGCTCCTAATAGGCCACAGATAGGTACCCATCCATAGCCCTGGGCTTGGGGACCCTTGCTCTAGGTCATTAAAATTTCTAAATTATTCTCATAGTTTTGAAATGCATTATAACTTTTGTTTAACTATAACCTATAACTTCATAAAAACTGTAATCTTAAAACCTCCTAAGTATTCTTTTGTAAAATTATTCCTTTTATTCTCAGAAAATTTTTGTACGATAGATAAACTCATAGGAAAATTCAAGACTCATCATCTGTCACATAATCAAAAACATTTTATCCAGCTACCTTATTTACTATTTTTGTGGATTTTAATAATGTTTATTTAATGTTTTCGATTTTTTTCTAGGTGATGCATGTGATTTGCAATTAATGACAATGAAAGTCAGTTATTTTCTAAACTTTATCTCTCATATTTATGTTTTGTTGCATTGTGTAGAACAGGGTGGCTGGATGATTCTTTGTCCTGGGAGTTGTCCTGTGTATTGTAGGATGTTTAGCAGCATTCCTGGCCTCTAACTGAGAGTGCCAGTGGCATCCTGCTCCCCAAAGTTGTGACAACCAAAAATGGTTCCAGATGTTGCCAAGTGTCCCCTGCGAAGCAGAATTTTCACCATTTAGGAAGCACTAATCTGTACTTTTCTTTTCTTCTTCTTCTTCTTCTTTTTTTTTGAGATGGAGTCTTGTTGTGTCGCCCAGGCTGGAGTGCAGTGACACGATCTCGGCTCACTGCAACCTCCACCTCCCCAATTCAAGTGATTCTTCTGCCTCAGCCTCCAAGTAGCTGGGATTACAGGCACGCACCACCACGCCCGGCTTTTTGTATTTTTAGTAGAGACGGGGTTTCACCATATTGGCCGGGCTGGTCTCAAACTCCTGACCTTGTAATCCACCCGCCTCAGCCTCCCAAAAGTGCTGGGATTACAGGCATGAGCCACCATGACCGGCCTAATCTATACTTTCCAAAACCCTATATAATAATAATAGTGATATGGCCATCCACAGTTTGTTTTCTATTTTACAGGGCATAAATGCTTCTGGCGTTTTTCCATTAAATATACCAGATTAGCACAGGCAGTCTTTGTGAAATCAAGGAAATATAATTTTACTCTTACTTTAAAACAAATAAAATGTAAAACTGCAACATGTATTCATTGGTGACAATGCAGGATAAGTTCCTGGTGGTCTAAAATAATTAGTACAATTTAGTGGACCCCTTGAGACCAAGGCTGTGTGTGTGCACACGCGTGTATGTGCACATGTGTGTATGTGCACATGCGTGTATGTGTGTGCGAAGGAACTGGGTAGGGAGTGTTATGTATCTCTTGACTCTGGACACTTGAATTGTAGAAGCAGAAAAGAGTACGTGCTAAGAGAAAGGGCTTTTTGCACTGTGAAGGAAAGGAAACCAAATATTAGATTATTGTTGTAACTGATAAATAGCCCCTAGGTATTTTGAGTAGATGAATTATTTAGCCACTCCTTTCAAATAATAATTTATAGCTCTTCTTTTTTTTCCTGAACTCATTTTTATTAGGCTTCTGCTTTCAACGTTTCAAATACAATAATGAAGTTAAAAGTCGCTGTTATTAGCTTCCAATGGCCTTGTGAAATCTGCTTCTATGACGGAGGTGATGATGGCCAACTTGGCAAGAAGCTGCAGGGTTATGCTCAAACCTTCAAAAACAGACCAGAGCTGAGGCCATAGACAGACGGCGCAGGTGAGAGGAAGCATAAATTCTGCAGCTTAGCCGCTCTGACTCCACTTGGCCTGAATGGGCCTCCCTCCGTGGAGGGGTCTGAGGCCCCTTGGGCTGGCGGATTTATGTCAGTGAAAGCAGTGTAGTAGAAAGAGATTAAGAACACTTTCAAAGGGTGCTTGAGTGGGTTGCTCCTCCATCTGAGCAGCCTGGGACACAGAGTTCAGTCTGTGAGGACCTGGGTTGGTGCCAGCGAAGGGAGTAGGGCAGGCCTGAGGAATGGAAGGTCACTGGCAAATTGGGTGTTGTGATAATTATATTCTTGTTTCCTTGAAGGTACCAGCGTCCTTGATTTTCCAGCTTCAAAGTGAACTGCCTCTGAAGTTGGGGGACATTCACACCTGCTTTGCTGCCGTTGATTTCTGCCTTCCTGGCTGCAGACTCAACAAGACAATACATCTGTTGACATTTTCAAGGCCATATTCATAAACCAGGCATGGGAAGCTTCTCTTCCACCTTTTCTTTTTAAGGGAAAATAACAAGGTTTGTGTGTTCAGTGATAATTCAGCAACGAATCCAATTTAATGGTTTTGCCTTAAATTCAGATGCTTTATGAATCAGGTACTCTAAATCATCAACACCACCACTCTTACCTTCTCTCCCTCCAATTCTCACCTCCTCCCTAAAAGGACAATCAGAGGACCAGGTCTAGTAATCACTAGAAGTGTCAGTGTCCAGTACACCTGGAATGGCTTTTTCCTTTATTTTTCCTATCTCGTTCATCTCCAGAGAAGCTGTACCAACAACGGATAAGAAGTATAAGCACAGCTCTGCCTTTCATATGTTCCTATAGCACTTAGCTTCCTACGAGACCTCAAGGGAGGGCCTTGTGTGTCTACTGGGTGAAATGAGTATGATCTAAAACTGGAATTTCCCCCAGCTAAACACATATATCTGCTGTCTCCCCACCCCAACTTCTCACTGGCCATCTGAACCCTCCCATCATTAAATGGGCAAATTTAAAACCATATTTTCATGTAAGAATTCCATCTGTTACAGATCAAATGACTGGTTTCTGACACTTAAAACCTTCCCAAGAAGTAAACTGGATATTATGCATAGGTTCCTGGATCCTGCTCTCTGATGTTTTTCTGTTGTTGCTATCAGTTTTATAGACTACACTTTTCTTCCTAGGCACAAGCAGGTTCTGGTCAAAACCTAGAAATTGGAGAGAGGGAAATATTCCCTATTTTTCTGCCTAGTTCTTGTTCTGACCATGACAGTGATAAATAGTGACTCCATATACAAAATATTTCATAATTATGTTTGACTTTTACTCTGAGATTGTACGAATAGACACTATTACATTGATGAATTTCGAATTTAGTGATATAAATAAAGTATTTTCACATTGAAAGAAGACTCGTGGCCAGGCGTGGTGGCTCATGCCTGTAATCCCAGCACTTTGGGAGGCCAAGGCGGTTGGATCACCAGAGGTCAGGCGTTCAAGACCAGCCTGGCCAACATGGTGAAACCCCGTCCCTCCTAAAAACACAATAATTAGCTGGGCATGGTGGTGGGTGCCTGTAATCCCAGCTACTTGGGAGACTGAGGCAGGAGAATCATTTGAACCTGGGAAGCAGAGGTTGCAGTGAGCTGAGGTTGCGCCACTGCATTCCAGCCTGGGCAACAGAGCAAGAATTCGTCTCAAAAAAAAAGAAGACTCGCGGCTGGGAGCAATGGCTCACACCTGTAATCCCAGCACTTTGGGAGGCTGAGGCGGGCAGATCACCTGAGGTCAGGAGTTTGACACCAGCCTGGCCAACATGGTGAAACCCTGTCTCTACTAAAAATAGAAAAAGGAGCCTGGTGTGATGATGCGTGCCTGTAATCCCAGCTACTTAGGAGGCTGAGGCACGAGAATTGCTTGAACTCAGGAGGCAGAGTCTCAGTGAGCTGAGATCACACCACTGCACTGCAACCTGAGCAACAGAGCAAGACTCTGTCTCAAAAGAAAGAAAGAAAGAAAGAAAGAAAGACTCACCCCTACTCTGTCTCTCTTTCCTGTCTCTCTCTCTCTTTTTCTGAGAGTTTTCCACTGCCTAGAATCAAGGGTAATGACTGCCATGACACCTAGACGGGAACGAAAGCTCTATCCTCTCAAATCAGCTCCTGTCTGTCACCTGGGACCTCAGCATTCTGAACTCTTGCCTATGATTTAATGAGAGGCCCAGTGGTGCAGCCCAGGTGCTGTGTCTCATACCCTCGCCAATTGCCAAGGGAACATTTGATCTGTTGACTTTATTCAGTTATGCTAGTCTGGCAAACATACCTGGAGCTGTAAATTATTTAAGTGATTAATTTATTTGGTATAGAAGGCACTCTCTTATACCTTAGCTGTCTAATAGCAAAAGATAAAAAACCGCTTCATTTGCAAATCATAAAAACCTTAACAGACTTGTGCTTTAAGCAGTAAAAGAGATCTCTCTGACCTTAAAAGTATAACAGGGGTCCAAACCAGCATTGTTAACACTTTTTTTTCTCTGTAAGAAAAATTATGATATAAACCTGACTGGACTAGAAGGGGAATGGGAAATGAACACCTTCTATCGGCTGCTGACGGACACCCAGTTTAAAGGGAGCACAAGGTAAGTTGTGAATGAGAAATGGGGGGCACAGCAGGGACCCCACTATTACCATGTACTACCCTGTGGCCCAGAGGAAGAAGTTTAAAACTGTAGAAAGTTTTGATGCAAAAGTAATTGTGTTTTTTGCCATTGAAAGTAATGGCAAAAACCCCAATTACTTTTGCACCAACCTAATGTAACTTAAACCCTGTTAGTACACAAAGATACTACCTAATAGTGAAATACATCATTGTTTTGCTTATTGACCTCATATTCAGTACATTTCATTTAAAAAGAAACTGAGTATATGTTTCATTAAAATAGAAACAAACAACAGAAACAAATGATCTTACGGAATGACTGACCACTACAGCATGAGATTAGGGACCCAACCTTCCACTATTTCACTCAGCATTTTTTTGTTTTTTTGAGACTGAGTCTCGCTTTGTTGCCCGGGCTGGAGAGCAGTGGCATGATCTCGGCTCACTGCAACCTCCGCCCCCAGGTTCAGGTGATTCTCCTGCCTCAGCCTCCCAAGTAGCTGGGACTACAGGCACCCACTACCATTCCTGGCTAATTTTTGTATTTTTAGTAGAGACGGGGTTTCACCATGTTAGTCAGGCTGGTCTCGAACTCCTGACCTCAAGCGATCTGCCTGCCTCGGCCTCCCAAAGTGCTAGGATTACAGGCATGAGCCACTGCGCCTGGCCCTCACCCATCCTCTTGATGAAAAAGGGTTGATTTGTAGCAAAAAATTAGCATAACCTATAGCAATACAAAAATATCAACTATGGGAACATAGAAATTCTTTGTGAAATTTTTCTTTTATACCCGCCTTTTTTTTTTTTTTTTTTTTTTTGAAGATGGAGTCTCGCTCTGTTGCTCAAGCTGGAGTGCACTGGCGCAGTCTTGGCTCACTGCAACCTCTGCCTCCCGGGTTCAAGCAATTCTTCTGCCTCAGCCTCCTGAGTAGCTGAGACTATAGGCGCATGCCACCACACCTGGCTAATTTTTTGTATTTTAGTAGAGACAGGGTTTCACCATGTTGCCCACGCTGGTCTCAAACTCCTGAGCTCAGGCAATCCACCCACGTCAGCCTCCCAAAGTGCTAGGATTACAGGCATGAGCTACCACACCCGGCCTTATATCTGCCTTGTTTTAAAGCTACTTCTGAAATAAGGTGACATTATTGGGCTTTTGTTTATCATCATCCAAATTTTTTTTTAGTTTTTCTTCACCAATGAGATGCAGCAGAGTTTTAACTATGAACACTGACTCTGCAGTCTGGCTGCCTGGGTTTGAATTCTTGACTACATCTGATTGTCTGTGTGACCTTGGGGAAGCTACTTAACTTCTCTGTACTTGTTTCTCATCTGCACAATAGGGATATTATCTTCTTCACACTTCTTTACTTCTTGTGTAGTAAAGTACTTAAAACAGTGCATGACACATAATAAATGTGAAGTATGCCTTGACACATGTTAACTTATTGTTATGAACCATCTACTATGTGCTTTGGAGTGATTTCCTTATAATAAGAAATTCTATGAGGTAGTTATTGTTATTCCCATTTTATTGAAGGAGGAATTTACTTCAAGCCCCACAGCTAGAAATAAGCAGAGGTTAATCTGGAACTCAGGTCCGTATGTCTCTGTGGCAGGTCCGGATCCCCAAGAAGCAGACTGTGAGACAGAGATCTCTGTGCAGGGAGTTTAGTGGGGAGTGCTCCAGGCAACACCTGTGGCCGGAGGGAAACGCTGAGCTGCAATGTGGTAGGAGCAGCAGCAATGAAGGCCTCGGCCTACCTTGCAGGAGCTCTGGCACGGGCGTGACCCTTCAGAGTTGGACCCATTGGGACAAGAGGCCAATGGTTAACCAACCCTTCCACTGAATCTTCAGTCCTTGGATGCAGGCTGCCCCAGAAGGGTATGTGGCTTTGGGCAAAGCAGCTCCTTTCAACCAAGGGCTAGCTCCAGTGAGGCTCTTAATTGCCAAGGCTCCTAGCAGCTGCAGGCACAGCGCATCAGTCTCACAGGGGGATGTGAGCAGTGTATCACAGGGTCCATATCCCCCTGCAGCTTAGGAGGAAGGTGTTCAAAGTAAGCTCACGGACCATGGGGGGTGTGATCACTGCTCTTTTTGTCCTGAATCTCTCAGACCCCACTATGTCAGGCAGTCTAGGAAGCACGTGGATGGACTACTGTTTCTGTAAACTACAGAAAGTGCGTGACTTACGCCTGTAATCCCACCAGTTCGGGAGGCCAAGGCGGGTGGATCATAAGGTCAGGAGATGGAGACCATCCTGACCAACATGGTGAAACCCCGTCTCTACTAAAAATACAAAAATTAGCTGGGCATGGTGGCGCGTGCTTCTAATCCCAGCTACTTGGGAGGCTGAGGCAGGAGAATCTCTTGAACCCGGGAGGTGGAGGTTGTAGTGAGCCGAGATTGCGCCACTGCACTCCAGCCTGGCAACAGAGCAAGACTCTGTCTCAAAAAAAAAAAAAAAAAAAAGAAAAGAAAAGAAAAGAAAAAGTGCTTGGTGACTTGAAATAGGCACAGCAGCTGCTAACCAACACCAAAGACAAGTAAATCACTGGCAGACCCTGGATGCCACAGTTTATATTCTCTTCATAGCTGATGCTTGGTCATTTACAAAATGTTTAAATAGCCCAAGTTTTAAAAATTCAATCTCCATAGTATTTTTTATGGCGTATGTCATAATCTAGAGACTAGAATCACAGAATTTTAAGACTGGAAGGAGACTGAGAGATCTAACCCCTTCATTTGAGTCGGGGTGGAGGGGAGTGATTTAGTCAAGGTCACACAGCAAGTTAATAGTTACACACAATGGGATTGGGATCATAAGCATGAAAATTGATATCTCAAGTAGAGGTTAGCTGTTTGCCAACTGCAAAGAAATTATAAAAACAAATTCTTGGCTGAAAACTTGAAAGGATAGGTTTGGAATGTTATCTTAATGCACATTACAATCTTGAAGTTTCTTGTCATATCCAAGATAAAGTACTGTGTTTATATTTTATTCATTTCCATGCAAAATGGCTTCTAAAATGAAATGCCAAGAATTCTCACTGACATGGTGTGGTTTGCATTTCCTTGACTATATTTTGTTTCTCTTTGACAGGAAGATATTTTTATGATTAAAATACTCTTCTACTCTTAGTACTATAGTTTTCCCCCATATATTTGATCCAATTACATAAATACTGCACAGTGTTGGAAATCTTTAAATAACCTATTTCAGATTTGAGAGTAAAGTCTTATCTTTGAAATACTTTCAGAAAACACATCAGGCATATGGAGCTGTCGGGTTTAAAACAGTACCACGAATTTTATAGTTACTTATTATCTAAAGTGCAATATTCTCTGGCATATAGATATATCCATAACCTTGAAGATTAGTTCTCAGCCAAAAAAAAAAAGCTTTTAATTTTTCATTACCTCCTTTGTACACTACCTGGCTGGAGTTAGAGACATTTAAAAATCCCATATGATTGTTCAGCTCTTCAGAGTTGTTAACCCTTACATTTCCAGCAGAAAATCTACTGGACAACATTTAATTAATTATTAACAATAGTAGTAGTTTAATATTGGAGCTTAGAGCACAGACTTGGGAGATATAATGCC
Source organism: Gorilla gorilla gorilla (assembly GCF_029281585.2). Lineage (NCBI taxonomy): Eukaryota > Metazoa > Chordata > Mammalia > Primates > Hominidae > Gorilla > Gorilla gorilla. The sequence continues at coordinate 38,838,812 of NC_073233.2, read as the reverse complement.
TGTGGTCAAAGCCCAGCTTCACCAGCTGTGTGACTTTGGGCAAGTTATTTAACTTCTACAAAATGGAAATGGTATTATCACTTGTCTCTTGTGGTTATTCTGAGGATTAAATGAGGTAATATTACATGCAAAATGCTTAGACCCAAGCCTGCCCATAATAGCTCTCAGTTGATGCCCTATCATTAGAATTTGCTTTTTAAATTGTAGAGGACTGAATCTTTACAAAGAAAGTTAAAGATGAAATTTAAAAACTAGATGCACCTAAGTGATCACATTAAATTTTTTATTCTTACAATGGAACTCTTTGGTGAAACAGAATCATAAGCCTAGATAGACCATATGTTTAGATTTTAAAGGTTCATTTCACAACTTGAAACACATAATGAATGCGATGGCAAATTACCAATTTTTAACCAGAAGAAATTTGATTCTGGGAATCAAAACGGTGTTCTGATTGTGGGCTGTAGAAAATTATTCTCAACTGGCAGCTCCATGAAGCAGTAACTATGCCAAGCTTGCTCACCACTATATGCCCAGCTTTTTGCACACTGCCATATAGTAGGAATTTAATATATGTGAAATCACTGAATGACTGAATGTAAGGGGCAAGGCCCTTTAATTCATAGAATTTCAGAGTCAGAAGGGGCTGCCTGCTGCTGATATCACAAATAAGGAACCTGAGAATAAATGACTTAAAACTAACTATGTGGTTAGCTTGTAACAGAACCAGAATCCAAGGTGTTGACACCCAGCCTTGGGCACTTTCAACTAAGTCATTGCCTTCTACAGTATTGGCTACTCCCAAAGAAATCCCAACACTTTGGGAGGCCGAGCCGGGTGGATCACCTGAGCTCAAGAGTTCAAGATAAGCCTGGCCAACACGATGAAACCCTGTCTCTACTAAAAATACAAAAATTAGCTGGGCATGGTGGCGGGCATCGTAATCCCAGCTACTCAGGAGGCTGAGGCAGGAGAATCACTTGAACCTGAGAGGTGATTGTTGCAGTGAGCTGAGATCACCCCATTGCACTCCAGCCTGGACAACAAGAGTGAAATTCCATCTCAAAAAAAATAACAAAAAAAGAATTACTAGAATTTTAATAGATGTGCCTTCCAAAAAGGAAGAAAAGTACCAGCAAAGATAGTGAGGTAGGAAAGAATGTTTGCAGAAAAGAAAGTCATTCTGTTTTGCTCTGCAAATACAGTACTAATGGCAAAAAAGAACAGAAAGTTAAATGGCAACTGTACCATGGAGGGCTCTAAATGCCAGGGGGAAACTTCATTCAGTAGTGAATACAAGGCCATTGAACATTTTTCAGCCAGAAGGTAACATAAATTCAATCCAGCCTTTACTGAATATCTACCATGTACCAGGTACTATGTTAGGCATTAGGTATATAAAAATGAAGGGTATTCAATTAGGAAAAGAGGAAGTCAAATTGTCCCTGTTTGCAGATGACATGATTGTATATCTAGAAAACCCCATCGTCTCAGCCCAAAATCTCCTTAAGCTGATAAGCAACTTCAGCAAAGTCTCAGGATACAAAATCAACGTGCAAAAATCACAAGCATTCTTATACACCAATAACAGACAAACAGAGAGCCAAATCATGAGTGAATTCCCATTCACAATTGCTTCAAAGAGAATAAAATACCTAGGAATCCAACTTACAAGGGATGTGAAGGACCTCTTCAAGGAGAACTACAAACCACTGCTCAATGAAATAAAAGAGGACACAAACAATGGAAGAACATTCCATGCTCATGGATAGGAAGAATCAATATCATGAAAATGGCCATACTGCCCAAGGTAATTTATAGATTCAATGCCATCCTCATCAAGCTACCAATGACTTTCTTCACAGAATTGGAAAAAACTACTTTAAAGTTCATATGGAACCAAAAAAGAGCCTGCATTGCCAAGTCAATCCTAAGCCAAAAGAACAAAGCTGGAGGCATCACGCTACCTGACTTCAAACTATACTACAAGGCTACAGTAACCAAAATAGCATGGTACTGGTACCAAAACAGAGATATGGACCAATGGAACAGAACAGAGCCCTCAGAAATAATACCACACATCTACAACTCTCTGATCTTTGACAAACCTGAGAAAAACAAGAAATGGGGAAAAGATTCCCTATTTAATAAATGGTGCTGGGAAAACTGGCTAGCCATATGTAGAAAGCTGAAACTGGATCCCTTCCTTACACCTTATACAAAAATTAATTCAAGATGGATTAAAGACTTAAATGTTAGAGCTAAAACGATGAAAACCCTAGAAGAAAACCTAGGCAATACCATTCAGGACATAGGCGTGGGCAAGGACTTCATGTCTAAAACACCAAACGCAATGGCAACAAAAGTCAAAATTGACAAATGGGATCTAATTAAACTAAAGAGCTTCTGCACAGCAAAAAAAAAAAACTACCATCAGAGTGAACAGGCAACCTACAGAATGGGAAAGCATTTTTGCAATCTACTCGTCTCACAAAGGGCTAATATCCAGAATCTACAATGAACACAAACAAATTTACAAGGAAAAAACAAACAACCCCATCAACAAGTGGGCGAAGGATATGAACAGACACTTCTCAAAAGAAGACATTTATGCAGCCAAAAGACACATGAAAAAATGCTCATCATCACTGGCCATCAGAGAAATGCAAATCAAAACCACAATGAGATACCATCTCACATCAGTTAGAGTGGCGATCATTAAAAAGTCAGAAAACAACAGGTACTGGAGGGGATGTGGAGAAATAGGAACACTTTTACACTGTTGGTGGGACTGTAAATTAGTTCAATCATTGTGGAAGACACTGTGGCAATTCCTCAAGGATGTAGAACTGGAATTACCATTTGACCCAGTCATCCCATTACTGGGTATATACCCAAAGGACTATAAATCATGCTGCTATAAAGACACATGCACATGTATGGTTATTGTGACACTATTCACGATAGCAAAGACTTGGAACCAACCCAAGTGTCCATCAATGAGAGACTGGATTAAGAAAATGTGGCATATATACACCATGGAATACTATGCAGCCATAAAAAAGGATGAGTTCATGTCCTTTGTGGGGACATGGATGAAGCTGGTAACCATCATTCTCAGCAAACTATTGCAAGGACAAAAAACCAAACACCGCATGTTCTCACTCATAGGTGGGAATTGAACAATGAGAACACTTGTACCCAGGAAGGGGAACATCACACACCGGGGCCTGTTGTGGGGTGGGGGGAGCGGGGAGGGATAGCATTAGGAGATATACCTAATGTAAATGACGAGTTAATGGGTGCAGCACACCAACATGGCACATGTATACATACGTAACAAAACTGCACGTTGTGCACATGTTCCCTAGAACTTAAAGTATATTAAAAAAAATGAATAAAATGCAGTCCATGCCTTCAAGCAGCCTACTATTTAGTAACATAATTGAAAATGTACTTAGGAAGGCTGATTTAGACTATAGTGGGAAGACCAGGCACCAATGTGAATAAATCAACTTGGAGGCTACTTTCCAGGCAGGAGCTCAGGAGGGCCAGAACCATATGACTAATAGTAGAGATTAAAAGGAAGGAATGGATTGAGAGGTCTTATGGAGGTCGAGTCTGTAGAATGTTCCAATTATCCAGATATTGGAAGCAAGGGAAAGGAATGACCCAGGGATCATATGAAGGTTGTAAACATGAAGGCAATGGAGAATGGTGCCATTAACAGAAATATCAGAAAGAGCACTTGGTGTGAGGGAAAAGATGATATCTTTGGTTGTATATACATTGAATTTGAGATTCCGTGAGTACAGTTGTCCTTTGGTATCCATAGGGGATTGATTCCAGGACCCACAGCAGATATCTAAATCCTTTATATATCAAAGTTTCTTATATAAAATGGTATCTTATTTGCATATAACCTAGGCACATCCTCCCATATACCTTAAATCATCTCTATATTACTTACAATACCTAATACAATGTAAACGCTATATAAATAATTGTTACATTGCACTTTTAAAAACTTGTATTATTTTAAATTGTCATAGCTTTTTATTGTTTTTTTTCCCAAATATCTTTGATCTGCAGTTGGTTGAATCCACAAATGCAGATCCCAGGGATACAGAGAGCTGACTGTATATCCTGATGGAAGTATCCAGCAACGAGTTGGATATATGAAAACAGAACTCATGGAAGAAGTCAGAAATCAGAGTCCTTGCACAGCAGTAACTGTTTACACCATTTACAGAAGATAAGATTGCAGAGGGAGTTACAAAGTCACTTTTTTTTTAATTGCAGGATAAATCAACTTGGTGTGGTGGTTCAAACCTGGAATCCTAGCACTTTGGGAGGCTGAGGTCAGGAGTTCAAGACCAGCCTGGACAAGAAAGCAAGAACCCTGTCTCTTAAAAAAAAAAAAAAAAAAAAAGGGAAAAGAAATTAGCTGGGTGTGATGGCATGCACTTGTAGTCCTAGCCACTAGGGAGGTTAAGGCTGAGGCAGCAGGATCACTTGAGCCCAGGAGTTTCAGGCTGCACTGAGCCATGATCAGCCACTGCACTCTCGCCTGGGCAACAGAAAGAGACCCTGTCTCAAAAAGCAAAAAAGGAAAGAAAATTTTAAAATGCAGGATGAATATATGAAAATCACAGAAGGCCGGGCATAGTGGCTCACACCTGTAATCCCAGCACTTTGGGAGGCTGAGAGGGGTGGATCACTTGAGGCCAGGTGTTTGAGACCAGCCTGGCCAATATGGTGAAACCCGTCTCTACTAAACATACAAGAATTAGCCGGTTGTGGTGATGCACGCCTGCAGTCCCGGCTACTTGGGAGGCTGAGGCAGGAGAATTGCTTGAACCCAGGAGGCAGAGGTTGCAGTGAGCCAAGATCGCGCCAGTGCACTCCAGCCTGGGTGACAGAGCGAGGCTCGCTCTCAAAAAAAAAAAAAAAAAAAAAAGAAAATCTCAGGACTTCATCACAGGATAAGACAGTGAAACACAAAACTACCCTTCTATCCAGAAGTCTTATCCTGTCACAATAAATGAAATGTCATCCTTACAGATCCATTCCCCTATGTCTTGGAGGCTTTTTAGTCCCAGTGACTCCAGTTACAGTATAGAAACTCCCAAATAATCCTTAGACCCTGATTGACGATGCCTTACCCAATATAGGCTTGTCAGGGAGCATCTTCTCTATCTGGCTGAGGTGGTACCCAGCACAGGCATCAGGCTTGGGTGTGTTGGAGCTTGAGGCTGTTCAGGAGATGAGGAAAAGGGAACCGGACTCTGAACAGAAGGTGGTCAGGGACCAGATCAACTGCTGAAGCCTTCAAGGGTCTCCTGAGGCCCAGCCATAGAACATGCACACACTTATGTCTTTACAAAATGTGTGGAGTGGGAATTTGGAATAAACAGTTCTGCACTTTGGCTGGGTGCAGTGGCTCACGCCTGTAATCCCAGCACTTTGGGAGGCCAAGGCGGGTGGATCACGAGGTCAGGAGATCGAGACCATCCTGGCTAACACAGTGAAACGCTGTCTCTACTAAAAATACAAAAAGTTAGTCGGGCATGGTGGCGGGCGCCTGTAGTCCTAGCTACTCGGGAGGCTGAGGCAGGAGAATGGCATGAACCCTGGAGGTGGAGTTTGCAGTGAGCCAAAATTGCGCCACTGCACTCCAGCCTGGGTGACAGAGCGAGACGGCGTCTCAAAAAAAAAAAAAAAAAAAAAAAGTTCTACACTTTTACTTGTTTGGATAGCTAGGATGTTTATGTGGAGGATGATTGACTGAAATATTAAATTCTCTTTCTCTTCATTTCAGACAGACATCCAGGCTTTGTCATGTCTTCCTGGAAAACTTAGGCTGGTGCCAGGGAAGGTGGCTCATGCCTGTAATCCCAACACTTTGGGAGGCAAAGGTGGGTGGATCGCTTGAGCGCAGGAGTTCAAGACCAGCCTGACCAAGATGGTGAGAGCCTGTCTCTTAAAAAAAAAAAAAGAAAGGAAGAAAAGAAAAGGGAGAGAGAGAGAGAGCCGGGTGCGGTGGCTCACGCCTGTAATCCCAGCACTTTTGGAGGCCAAGGAGGGTGGATCATGAGGTCAGGAGATTGAGACCAGCCTGGCCAACATGATGAAACCCCATCTCTACTAAAAATACAAAAAATTAGCTGGGCGTGGTGGTGCGCACCTGTACTCCCAGCTACTCAGGAGGCTGAGGCATGAGAATTGCTTGAACCTAGGAGATGGAGGCTGCAGTGAGCCGAGATCCCGCCACTGCACTCCAGCCTGGGTGACAGAGTGAGACTCTGACTCAAAAAAAAATTTTTGCCCTTGATATTTAATGCCACTGAACACCCAACAGTGTTCAGGGGGGTACATTTTATGTTGTGTATATTTTACCACAATTTAAAATTTTGAATACAATATCAAACAATTTTGTTCTGAGTATTCTGATATATGTGTTATAACAAGAAATAGACATAGCATTTACTATCATAAAAAAAAATAGTTTTCCATGTTGGGGCACCACAAGGGGTGTTCTGCAGAGGGAGGGCCAAGGGAGGATGGTTTTGAGGAGATGAGTTTAGGAGAAGCGAAGCCTGGTCAGGGAAGAGTGCAGATTCCTCTAGATGGGGTCTGCTGCCTGCTTCTGAACAGTGGCTGGATGGACAGCACCTAGTGGGGAGAGGCTGCATGAGCTTCCAGAGGCCTAAGGCCAGCCTCCCCAAAGAGTCCTTCCCTGGCCCTAGGCGAGGTACAAAAGTGCCTGCTCAGCCTGGAGGAGAGGCACAGATTTCACCTCTTTTTGTACATCGCTAATAATCAGCTCCTAGAGCAGGGCCTGACATGTGGTAAGAATTCAATACATTTGTTAGCTAAATGAATGACGATGGCAAAGCAGGGCTTTATGTTATATAAAACCTCTGGACTTCTGCACTAGCCTGTGGACTGGAGAGAAGGGAGGTAGACGGTTAACTTTCTCAAGAGCCTGGCAGGATGAGGACTTAGAGTCAGGCTTAGGTTGATTTGTGGAATATATAATAATGACATTTCAGAGTTGGAGTGTGCAATGAGCTATGATTGTGCCACTGCACTCCAGCCTGTGTGACAGAATGAGACCCTGTCTCTAAAAATAAAAATTTTAAAATGGCTTTCCTTGCGCACCTGAGAGCCTTTTTTTTTTTTTTTTTTTTTTTTTTTCTGAGATGGAGTTTTGCTCTGTTGCCCAGGCTGGAGTGTAGTGGCATGATCTCGGCTCACTGCAACCTCCGCCTCCCGGGTTCAAGTGATTCTCCTGCCTCAGCCTCCTGAGTAGCTGGGATTACAGGTGCACGCCACCACACCAGGATAATTTTTTTTGTATTTTTAGTAGGGATGGGGTTTCACCATGTTGGTGAGGCTGGTCTTGAACTCCTGACCTCATGATCTACCTGCATCGGCCTCCCAAAGTGCTGGGATTACAGGCGTGAACCACCACATCCGGCCTGAGCCTTTTGTTTTAAACTGACTATTCCCTTGCATCCTTCATAATATGGTCTATAACCCAGTCTTGCAGACAAATGGCAGGCTTATTTACCACTTAAAAAGGATTTTACGCACTAATTTATGAGCAGCAAAGAATCCACAGACATGTGAAGAGTAAGACACTGGCTGGGAGCAGTGGCTCACACCTGTAGTCCCAATACTTTGGGAAGCCAAGGAGGGAGGATCACTGGAAGCCAGGAGTTTGAGACCAGGCTGGGTAACATAGTGAGACCTTGTCTCTACAAAAAGAAAAAGAAAAAATTAGCCGAGAACCATAGCCCCCACCTGTAGTCCCAGCTACTCAGGAGTCTGAGGCAGGAGGCTCGCTTGAGCCCAAGAGTTCGAGGTTATAGTGAGCTATGATTACACCACTGCACTACAGCCTGGGTGACAAAGTGAGACCTTGTCTCTAAAAAAATTTTTTTAAATAGACAACTAAAGAATAATACATCCTCCCCACAGGCAGCCTTGGATGTGAGTCAAGTCTGGGGTAGACCTAATCAGGTCCTGCACTTCTCTTACATGGACTTTGAGGCTACGGGTTGCAGTGGAGAGGGCTAGATGGTGATCCCAGGAAACTTGGCATCTCTTCTGCAAAACAGAGGGTTGAATATGACGGTCTCAAAGACAGGTTTGGGATTCAGCCTGTACACACTTGGGCTGGCCATCTCCAGTGTCTCCAGACAGTGTGGTTTCTGATTGGTCAGGTATGCACGGTACAGTGGTTAAATATTTTGCATATCAGCCCTACTCTCAGGTCTCTTCCATGTGAGGACAAATCTCTTGCAGATCTTCAGAAGACAGAGGTAATCTGGCTTTCCAGAAACAGAAGAATCACAGGAATTCATCCAAAGCGTTGATTTATCCTGATTATAAACACTCCTGTGATGACTCCAGGAGCAATCGCTATGTGCAATATAAAACTGACTTATCACTGGCTCTGTGCCCCAATTTTCCATTTTCTAACCCTTCTAAACCTTTTCTCCCTTTACTGTAAAGTACTATTTTTTTCTGGCTTCAAAACACGTGGACACCTTCCCCATCAATGTGGAAAAGAAGAATAGGAGGCTTGAACCCGGAGTTTCTGAGGGTCTCTCTTGGTGCCTCAGTGTTCCTCCTTGGGAGAAAGCCAAACACAAAGAGAAGATGCGGAGCTGAGACAAACCCAGGCAGCCAAGGAGCAGCATTTTCTCACCTCTCCTTACTTCTGCCAGTGTTTCCTCCACCTGGAAAGTCCTGTCTGCACTCTTTCCCCTGGTTAGCGTCTAACGAACCCTCAACACCCCAAACTATGGTTATTCTGCTTCCATAATACTTTCACAAAATGAACTTAGCATTTTCAAATATAAATATTTATAAGTCTATTTCCCATCAGAACTCCTGAAGGGCAGAAACTGGGTTTGGTTCCCTGTGTGCCCCACTGCCCAGCACAATACCGGGCTCTCTAAGTCAGATGTGCTAGAAATGAACATATTTGTTCAGCCTCTCTGGTTGAGACCAACAATCCTATTAGAACACAGTTTGGGCCAGGTGCGGTGGCTCACGCCTGTAATCCCAGCACTTTAGGAGGCCAAGGCGGACAGATCACTTGAGGTCAGGAGTTCGAAACCACCCTGGCCAACATGGTGAAATGCTGTCTTTACTAAAAATACAAAACACTTTCAACTGTTAAATTGGTTATATTGTAAATCTAATCACCGTACTAAAAGGAAGACATTTGTTCTGGAGGGAAAGGCAACACAGAAAAGGGTTTTAAGTGTTCACTCTTGGAGAGGGAGAAGGAATGCACAGGCCTCTTTGGGCAGAGGCTGCCTGAGGGTCAGCAGTCTGTGGGCTTCCCTGCGCTTTTGCTTTCTTCAGGAATTGGCAGAAGGAGACCTTGGGGGGAAATTTTAAACTCATTTGATTGTGAGATATAACCTTCATACACAAAATGCAGTTTAACAAGTTGTTGTAACCCCCCATATCAAGAAGTACAATATTGCTAACCCTCCCTCAAAGCTTCTCCCATGCTCCTGGAGATAACCATTATCATGGCTTTTACGAGAATTACATTTTTGCTTCTGAAAACAATAATTTAGCACCAAAGTTTGCATCTAGATAGAATCTGGCTTTGAGCTTTATATAAATGGGAGGAATGCATTGTTCATCTGTGTCTGGCTTCTTTTGCTCAACCTTGCGTTTGTGAGAACCATCTACCTTGCATGTAATTGCAATTTAGATTCATTGCAGGACAGTATTTTTTTATTTGTCCATGTACTGTTGATGGACATTAAAATTATTTCTAGCTTGGGGATGTTACTAATAAGCCTGCTGGGAACACTCTTGTGCGTGTATGCTGATGCACATGAACATTTGCTCACCCTCCCTGGTTGAGACCAAACAATTCTATTAGAACACAGTTTGGGCTGGATGCAGTGGCTCACGCCTGTAATCCCAGCACTTTGGGAGGCCAAGATGGGCAGATCAGTTGAGGTCAGGAGTTCGAGACCACCCTGGCCAACATGGTGAAACCCCGTTTCTACTAAAACTACAAAAATTAGCCAGGCGTGGTGGTGCGTGCCTGTAATCCCAGCTACTCAGGAGGCTGAGACTGGAGAATCACTTGAACTCGGGAGGCAGAGGTTGCAGTGAGCCGAGATTGTGCCTCTGCACTCCACCCTGGACAACAAAGCAAGACTCTGTCTCAGAAAAAAAAAAAGAAAAAGGAAAAAAAAAAGAAAGAACACAGTTTAAATCAAGGATAGTTTAATGGCAAAATTGGCAAGATTTGTCACTTTTTCATTCATCCAGTAAACAGAAACCAAACTTCTATTACAAGAATAGCAAATATGTGGCACAGGTTGCTGCTCCTCGTTTTTTGTGCTCAGAGCAGACATTACTCGTTTATAAGGGTGTTCTTTCCTGTTGAATCTGGATGTGGCTTCAGAATCCTTTGCAACATAGCCCTCAAGGCAATCATTGCTAGGGATCAGAGATGGGTCGTGTGATGGCTAATTTTGGTTCAATAAAATGGTGTCAAATTGGCCAGGCCACAGTACCCAGAAATGTGGTCAAACATTATTCTAGAAGTTTCTGTGAAGGTGTTTTTTTTTTTTTTTTTTTTTTTTGAGATGGAGTCTTGCTCTGTCGCCCAGGCTGGAGTGCAGTGGCGCGATCTTGGCTCACCGCAACCTCTACCTCCCGGGTTCACGCCATCCTCCTGCTCAGCCTCTCAAGTAGCTGGGACTACAGGCGCCCGCCACCATGCCTGGCTAATTTTTTGTATTTTTAGTAGAGATGGGGTTTCACCGTGTTAGCCAGGATGTTCTCAATCTCCTGACCTCGTGATCCACCTGCCTTGGCCTCCCAAAGTGTTGGGATTACAGGCATGAGTCACTGTGCCCAGCCCTGTGAAGGTATTTTTTGAGGCGAGATTAACATTTAAATTAGCAGACTTTGAGTAAAGCAGATGACCTTCCATAATGTGAGTGGACTTCATCCAATCAGCTTTAAAAAAATAAAGAAAGAAATAAAGGCCGACCTCCCCCGAGGAAGAAAGAATTCTGCCAGCAGACTGCCTTTGAACTCAAACTGCACCTTTTCCCTAGGTCTCCAGCCTACAGTCTGCCGTGCAAATTTTGGAGTTAATGGCCTCCACAATTATGTGACCCAATTGCTTAAAATCTCTCTTCTCACATGTATATATACACATATGAACATGTACACAACCCTGCCCCCTGCCACACACACACACACACACACACATAAGCATCTTGTTGGTTCTGTTTCTTTGAAGAACCCTGACTAGTACAGGTGGCATACTATTTGCAAAAGATTGTTTGGTGACAAAGGAACAGAAAGTCTCTTAAGCTAATTTAAGTAAAGGGGATACTTTTAAAATAAACACATTTTTTGTTTGTTTTTTTTTAGACCAAGATCTCACACTGTGGCCAACCCTGGAGTGCAGTGGCACAGTCATAGCCGCTGCAGCCTCGAACTCCTGGCCTCAAGCAGTCCTCCAATCCCAGCATCCCAAAGTGCTGGGATTATAGGCATGAGCCACCTTGCCTGGCAAGAAACACTTTTAGTATTCAATATTAACCTCAATCCCAATTCATTATAGCATCATTTGTATCTGAAATATTTTTCAAAATAAAAATCCTCTATATGTCCATACAGTTTTTCCCCAGCTTCTGAGCATCATCATTTGTTCTCAGCCAGTGAGAGTCAGAGCAAAGGAATGATCCTGTTCTCAGCCAGTGAGCATTAAGGCACAGGACTGCCACTGCCTCCAGCCAATAAGCTGAGCTCCACCATGGAAATTGAATGTGTCCCACATGGCTTACGGAACCATTAAGAAACAGGACTTCCACTGCCTCCAGCCAATGAGCTGATACTACAGCATGGGAATTGAATGTGTCCCATGTGGTTTGTGTTTACTCTGCTCTGGCCTCCCCTTCTTTTCTGGCCTCCCTTTCTTCCCTGGCCTCCCTTTGTGCCATCACTTTGGTGTCCTGGCAAACAGTTTTGACCCAGACTAACTGACTAAGGGATACGGACGATAATACTGGACCTATTGCAAAGAAGTAAAAGGGATAGTGTTATGCTGGATGTTATTGATAGCATGCAGTTTTGTGTTTTCTTTGTTTTGTTTTGTTTTGTTTTGTTTTGTTTTTGAGACGGAGTCTCGCTTTGTCACCCAGGCTGGATTTCAGTGGCGCGATCTCGGCTCACAATAGCATGCAGTTTTTTTGAGAAGTTCTGGGTCCTCCAAGGCATCAGAGGAAGAAGCAGAGGGTCTAACTCAGGAAGCAAATAGGGGTAGGTGGGAGTCCTTTGATATCCATAGCACTTCATACAGGTCAGTGCAGCTCGGAAAGACTGACCAACAATTGTATGAGCAAGAGCTGGAAATAATTATGGGAGGAAAATGGAAGAGTCATTGCCGGAATACAAGTCCTGGGTCACATCTGGTGACTGTGCCGGGTGGGCTCCTGTGGGCGGCTGCTGGAGACAGTGGGTGTGATGGCCAGGCTCTGCTCTCTGTGACTGCGTTGTCTGTCTTGCTTCTCGTGCTTCTCTACCTCATTTTCCTTTTGGCAGGTCAGCCTTCTCGGCAGGGCTCTTGGTTCCTGCCACCCCATAACATGGGCTTTGCTTTGGCTCAGGGTTACCACAGCAGGCGTTGTTGCTGTCCTGCGCAGATTCTCTGGTCCATCTTGGTGTTCAGCGGCAATAGTGGCAGACCGTTTCCTACAGGCTGGAGAATCCCCGCCCAAGCATCCGCATAGCTCTGCTTCTTTGTGAGCTTTCTCCTTGGCCAGGGGAACGTGCTGGGCTGCAGCCACAACCAGTGGGGGATGGGCGTCACTGGATAAATGCCCCAGTGTTTCTTTCTTTCTTTTTTATTTTTTTTGAGACAGAGTCTCGCTCTGTTGCCCAGGCTGGAGTGCAGTGACACAATCTCGGCTCACGGCAAGCTCCGCCTCCCGGGTTCACGCCATTCTCCTGCCTCAGCCTCCTGAGTAGCTGGGACTACAGGCGCCCGCCACCGCGCCCGGCTAATTTTTTGTATTTTTAGTAGAGACGGGGTTTCACTGCGTTAACCAGGGTGGTCTCTATCTCCTGATCTCGTGATCCGCCCGCCTCGGCCTCCCAAAGTGCTGGGATTACAGGCGTGAGTCACCGCGCCCGGCCAATGCCCCAGTCCTTCTGTTCCCTGGTGGGAAAATTCTGAGGTGTGCCCCACGTGCCTTCTCAGAGGGAGACAAGAAGGATTAAGCCATCATTTCCCAAAGCTGTACCTGCTTGTTAATGCACCTTTTATTGGCTTTTGTCTTTTTCTCTTTGTACTTTCTGCTTCCTGGGACCACATCCCAAACAGATTTCCTATACCCACATCCTTGTGTCAAGGTTGGTTTTTTGTTTGTTTGTTTGTTTGTTTTGCGACGGAGTCTCGATCTGTTGCCCAGAGTGAGTACAGTGGCACTCACTGGAGTGCAGTGGCATGATCTCAGCTCACTGCAACCTCCGCCTCCCGAGTTCAAGGGATTCTCCAGCCTCAGCCTCCTGAGTAGCTGGGATTACAGGCGCACACCACCACACCCAGCTAATTTTTGTAGTTTTAGTAGAAACGAGGTTTCACCATGTTGGCCAGGGTGGTCTCGAACTCCTGACCTCAACTGATCTGCCCGTCTTGGCCTCCCAAAGTGCTGGGATTACAGGCGTGAGCCACTGCATCCAGCCCAAACTGTGTTCTAATAGAATTGTTTGGTCTCAACCAGGGAGGGTGAGCAAATGTTCATGTGCATCAGCATACATGCACAAGAGTGTTCCCAGCAGGCTTATTAGTAACATCCCCAAGCTAGAAATATTTTTAATGTCCATCAACAGTACATGGACAAATAAAAAAAATACTGTCCTGCAATGTATCTAAATTGCAATTACATGCAAGGTGGATGGTTCTCACAAACGCAAGGTTGAGCAAAAGAAGCCAGACACGGAAGAACAATGCATTCCTCCCATTTATATAAAGCTCAAAGCCAGATTCTATCTAGATGCAAACTTTGGTGCTAAATTATTGTTTTCAGAAGCAAAAATGTGATTCTCGTAAAAGCCACGATAATGGTTATCTCCAGGAGCATGGGAGAAGCTTTGAGGGAGGGTTAGCCGTATTACAGTTCTTGATATGGGGGTTAACTTTACAACAACTTGTTAAACTGCATTTTTGTGTATGAAGGTTATATCTCACAATCAAATGAGTTTAAAATTTTCCCCCAAGGTCTCCTTCTGTCAATTCCTGAAGAAAGCAAAAGCGCAGGGAAGCCCACAGACTGCTGACCCTCAGGCAGCCTCTGCCCAAAGAGGCCTGTGCATTCCTTCTTCCTCCCCAAGAGTGAACACTTAAAACCCTTTTCTGTGTTGCCTTTCCCTCCAGAACAAATGTCTTCATTTTAGTACGGTGATTAGATTTACAATACAACCAATTTAACAGTTGAAAGCCTAAAATTCATCCTCAGCAGAACTTGCAAGGCAGCTGCAAGAAAGATGAATGTCACTCATGGGATGAAAAGCCTAGAAGGTTTTCGGGGAAAGGTTCAGTAGTGTGTACATGCAAAGCCTATTCTTAGCAGAAGGCCCCGTTAGGGGATAGAGTGTCCTTCTGTCTCATTATCAGCTGGAAGTGCCTGGGATAAGTGGACTTTGCAAGTCTCCCCATTGTTGTTCAAAATTCCTGGTATAAAGAGCAGGCTCTCACTCTCACGATCTGCCTTCCAAGATCCTAGGCTTAAAATTCAGAATTCAGCTTCAAGGGAGTTAGAGAAAAGGCGGAGTGATTTTAAGGGCAGGTGCTGGAGGTTTACTTTTGCCTCTTTTCATAGCTTTTAGTACTAAGAAATATGTGGTTCAATATGCCTTCTTCCCTCTGGAAAACAGATTCTACTCCCCTCCACCTCATCTCTGCCTGAAGAATAACAAATTTCATATGGAAACCTGAAAACCCGAGGAGAAATGTGCAATGCTACAGACACCTCATGTTGGACTGGCTGTCACAGACCCTGGTTTGGGTCAGGCTGTTTAAACTTCTTTGGAACAAACGTTTATCTATAGCAGGGTCATTTTATAGATCCATTAAATCTACATTTTCTCTTGGGCTCCTTTCCCCAGCTCCCCTCAACCCTGCTCTAGTCACACACTCTAAAAACCCCCTTAAGCCCCCGAAATAAATCTCTATAAACTGCCAAGTATTCAATCAGGCTTTTACTGTATCTCTTTGCAATTAGAATAAATTTACTGCTTGGAGAGATGGGGGGAAATATGCAAGGTACTCCTTGGATAAATATACCGCAGTGAGAAAAGTAGAGACTCTGTAAAAATTATCTCTGTGAATTCAACAAGAATCAAGGTCACGGGAACCGCTACATACCAGGGATCGTTAATTAATGGGCCTGCAGCTGGTGGTACCACTTGGATGCTCAGCTCCAGCTGCCTGCTCCATATTTCTCTTGTTTGCAGGACTATTCTTGGACCAGATCCCATCTCTTTTTTTCCTCCAAGTACAAAAAGTACATAAGTCTACTCTGGAAGAATGCCAACCTTTCAGAGAACTAAGGAAAGTGTTGTTTCTTCGCTATTTTTATCTCCTTTTTAAAGAAAGGACACTCTATCACCTCTGGAGCTGGATTACTTGTAATCAGCATCCAAGCTGTGGTCTGAGGTCACTGTTCTGGCACCGTGTCTACAGGGAGATGTCTTGAATATGGAGAGCAGAGAGGGACACTTGTAACTTCTCCTCAAACTAAAACAGAAAACAGCAGAAAAGATATACCTATTTTCATTGACAACACGGTTTGCATTTTAGGCTGGGTTGGAGGCAAGGTAAAATGGCAACCAGAATGCACCCAGTGTCTCCGAGCTGCAGGGGGAGATGGAAGGAAATAGGAGAGAAAGGAGAAAAGAGTCTGACAGAGGAGGCGAAAGTGTTTCCAGGGTCAGGGTGGTTTATGCCATTTAAACCTGCTGAAGACCATGCATGTAAACCACTCAGCACACTTAGCTGTGACACAGGTAGCTATTGTTAATTATAACAAAATTCCAGAGTGGAGGTACAAAAGAAGTGTTCAACATGAGCCCATCCCTGCACTGCCACGAGACTGTATTTAGGCAGCGCATCATTGTGGTTAAGCACAGACTTTAGAGTCAGGAAGATCTGAGTTTGAGTCTCACACAACCACTAAGTAGTGATGACACTGGCAGCTTAATGAGCCATCTGCAACTTCAACTTCCTCATCTGTAAAATAGGGCTAGGAAGTGTATATGCCTCCAGGCTATTGAGAGGATAAAAGAGACACTGCATGTAAGACCTTTGGCACAGTGCGGGCACATTGGTAGTCTCCATAAATATTCATTATTATAATGGGTCTGTTATAACTGCTGTGTGGATACGGCAGCAAGAGAAGAATCTGGGAAAGAGTTTGCCTCTCTGAGCAGGTGAAGGTGGCTTCAGAAGAGCTGTTTTCTGAAGCTGTGAAAATGGTCTCACTTGTCTTTATTGCACCCAGCCTTGTTTTTCTTCTCATTTGGAAACTTTCTTTCCACTGGTGTTACATAGTGGAGGGACTGGGCATTCTTCCACACAATGACAGACCTGCAGATCTCGCCCAGAAATCACAGGGAGAGTGCCTGACTCTGCTTCTTTTTTTTTTTTTTTTGAGATGGAGTCTCACTCTGTCTCCCATGCCAGAGTGCAGTGGCACAATCTCAGCTCACTGCAACCTCCAAATCCCGGGTTCAAGAGATTCCCCTGCCTCAACCTCCTTAGTAGCTGGGACTACAGGCGCGTGCCACCATGCCCGGCTAATTTTTTGTATTTTCAGTAGAGACGGGGTTTCACCATGTTAGCCAGGATGGTCTTGATCTCCTGACCTCATGATCCGCCCACTTCAGCCTCCCAAAGTGCTGGGATTACAGGCGTGAGCCACCATGCCCGGCCTGACTCTGCTTCTTCAAGGAATTCTTCAGGTAGTCATTAGCCACGAACTCCAGACCCAGGGCCCGAGGATGGCTGTCCCACTCTACTCCTAAAACAAGGGGGTCATGGTCCACTGGGGCGGGTTTCTTTATGAATGAGACCCAGCTTCACTGAGCCCTTTTTTAAGGAAGGAAGAATGTTCTCAAAAATTGGAAATGTTCTTCACGACTACTTCCAAACTGTAAAATGATATCTGGGCCTTTTAAAAGAGTTGGGAAATTTTCTGAAATTAAGGAATATGGATTTAAAGGAAGGCTTGAGGGATTAGATTTGTCTTCCTCTTTGAAGCATTTGAAACAACTTTAATCTGCTTTGAGAGTGCTATCCAATTTGGCATGGCATTCTGGTAAAACATTTTTGCCTTCTTCATGGAACTGATCCTTTTGTGCCCCGTTTTAAACCCATTTGGAGAAATATTTACAGTACAGAGAAAAATTAAGCTTGAATTTTAAACACAAGACTATTCAGAGTGAAGAAATGCCTTCTAAAAGGCTTTAAAGACATTATTAAAGTTTTGTTTGACATATAAAAAATCAAACAAACAAACACAAATCTAGTTATATGCAGCTACAATGATACGACTGTGAATTCTTGGGTTTTGGGCCTTCTATCATAGATCCACTATTATGATAAAAATGTTATTCTCAAATTACAGCATTACTTTGGGAGACAGATGCTACAATTATTATTTTACTGACAAAGGAATTAGGACTCAGGGAGTTTAAGAAAAAAAATGCCTAAGGAAGATGTAATACGGCAGGAAAAACGGGACTCTGGGTTTTGATGCCAATACCTTTTCCATATTGAGGTAGGAGGTGGGACTCAACTCCAGAGGCAGGGCTTGGACACTGGACCAATTTGGGCACCAGCAAAAACAGGGACTAGGCAAAAGCAGCTTTCTTTTTCTTTTTTTTTTTTTGAGATGGAATTTTGCTCTGGAGTGCAATGGCGTGATCTTGGCTCACTGCAATCTCTGCCTCCCGGGTTCAAGCGATTCTCCTGCCTCAGCCTCCCAAGTAGCTGGGATTACAGGCATGTGCCACCACGCCCAGCTAATTTTTTGTATTTTCAGTAGAGATGGGGTTTTTCCATGTTGGTCAGGCTGGTCTCAAACTCCTGACCTCAGGTGATCTGCCCACCTCGGCCTCCCAGAGTACTGGGGGATCACAGGCATGAGCCACGGCACCTGGTCCTTTTTTTTTTTTTTTTTTTTTAGACAAGAGTCTCACTGTCACCTAGGCTGGAGTCCAGTGGCGTGATCTCAGCTCCCTGCAACTTCCGCTTCCCAGATTCAAGCGATTCTCCTGCCTCAGCCTCCCAAGTAGCTGGAACTACAGGCATGCACCACCACGCTTGGCTAACTTTTGTATTTTTAGTAGAGATGAGGTTTCACTGTGTTGGCCAGGCTGGTCTTGAATTCCTGACCTCAGGTGATCCGCCCATCTCAGCCTCCCAAAGTTACAGGCATGAGCCACCATGCCCGGCCAGAAGCAGCTTTCTATAAGACACACTGGCCAGTGTGCCATGTCAGTTTCCATTGCCATGCTAACCTCCAGGTGTTACTGCCCCTTTCCATGGCAATGATGCAGGACCCAAAAGTTACCACCCTTTTCCTAGCAATTGCTGCATAAACCATCCCTTAATCTACATGTAATTAGAAGTAGATATAAATATGACTGCAAAACTGCCCTGAGCTGCTACTCCCAGCACACTGCCTGTGGGGTAGCCCTGCTCTGCAGGAGCAGTCACAGAGCTGTAACACTGCCAGAGCTGTAACACTGCTGCTTCAATAAGGCTGTTTCCTTCTACCCCTGTCCGCCCATTGGCTCGCCATTGAATTCTTTCCTCCTGGTGGAAGCCAAGAATCTTTGTGGGTTAAGCCCCCATGTTGGGGCTCACCTGCCCTGCATCAAATATCTTTTTTTTTTTTTGTTTCAGTCAGACTGTTGCTCTGTCACCCAAGCTGGAGTGCAGTGGCACGATCTGGGCTCATGGCAACCTCCACCTCCCAGGTTCAAGCGATTCTCCTCCCTCAGCCTCCTGAGTAGCGGGGACTACAGGCATGTGCCACCATGCCAGGCTAACCCCTGTTCTCCATCAATTGAATTCTCCAGCTTGATCCATACTCATTGTTATGACCTTGAGACACTATGGGAAGAAAGACTGAATTAAATTTGGTAGAATTGCTGTTATTATATTTTATTTTTAAGATAGAGTATTGCTTTATCACCCAGGCTGGAGTGCAGTGGTGCAATTATGGCTCACTACAGCCTCAACCTCTGAGGCTCAAGTGATCCTCCCACCTCAGTCTCCTGAGTAGCTGGAACTACAGGCACAGGTCACCATGCCTGGCTAATTTTTTGTATTTTTCCCAGCGAAAGTTTTCACTATGTTGCCCAGGCTGGTCTTGAACTCCTGGGCTCAAATGATCTACATGCTTTGGCCTCCCAAAGTGCTGGGATTATAGGTGTGAGCTGCAGTGCCCATCTTGCTTTACGTTTTAATGTTCCATATATTCATTTATCCAACAAACATGGGCAGAAGCATTAGATAATTCAGAGAGCTCATTCCCTAGTCATTCTGAATCAGCAGGGTTGTTTAATTGAGCTTTTCCCTCAGTTCAGTTCAGTACCCAAAACCAAAGCTGAATCCTCCCTCCTCATCCCGGCAGAAGCTCTAGCTCATGACGAAACATGCTTCAGGCTGTTCTGAATTACCTTGTGGATAGAATTATCCTCAGTGAGGTGACCTGCTGGCCCTGTAAAAGAGAGGAGGGGAGATCTGTTCAGGAAGACCTTTTAAAAATTGTCTTTTGGCAGTGTGGCTCAGATGGTAGAGAAATAGACTGAAGTCAGGGGTCTTGGGTTCTAAGCCTTTATTACTACATTGCTGGATGACTCTGGGCTTCCGTTTCTTCACTGTAAAATAAAGAGTTCAACTAGGGGATTTTGTGGCATGGAGAGCAGTGCCCTCTACTAACTGGCGCATGGGATAAAGGATGCTAATAAAATCAAACTAAGGTAAGGCTCCATAATCCTAAAGGCATATGATTCTTTACGGAGATTTAAAAAAATCCTAAGGATGCTAAGGGCTCTTCTCTTGGACACCAGTCCTAGTTTTGATTTTTTTTCCTCTAAGTCAGACCTTCCTTGTACTCTGGGATTCTGGTAAAAGCCTCTCCCTCCTAAACTAGACCAGCTGTCAACCCTGTCCTCCCTGTAGGCCATGAGAACCTGGAGTTTTCATCAGGGACTCAGAGCTGTAAACCTGGGCACAACTGGTAACATTCTTTTTTGAAACTCTGTCTCTATAAAAAGTACAAAAATTAGCAGGGCATGGTGGTATGTGCTGTAGTCCTAGCTACTCAGAAGGCTGAGGTGGGAGGATGGCTTCAGCCAGGGAGGTCCAGGCTGCAGTCAGCTGTGATCACATCACTGCACTCTAGCCTGGGCCACAGAACGAGACCCTGTTTCAAAAACACATAAACAAAAAACAATTACATGCAAATTAAGGGGCAGGTCAATGCAAACTGAGGTGCCAGTTATTTAGAACTTTCTAGGAAAGGGGCGGAGGGGCAGTAACTTCCAGGTTGTTGCCATGGAAAAGGGTGGTAACTTCCAGGTCATTGCCATGGCATTTGTAAACTGTCATGGTGCTGGCTGGAGTGTCTCATGCAATGAGCAATCTAGGGGTCACTTTCGTTGCCATCTGCTGGCTCTTGCTGGTTTATGTTATCCTGTCTAGACCAGATCTTGTATTGGTCAGCAGGGTTGTGACCAGAAAACAAGTCCTACCAGTCTTTTGCCTCATTTCTCACTCACTGTCTTTGTCCCTTCATGGTCGCCAGATATTATAGGACAGGTGAGCCCCAAAATTGAGGCTTAGCCTGGGAGGATTCTTGGCTTTACCCAAGAGAGAATTCAAGGGCGAGTGATGGTGTTGGACAACAATCTGTTATTGAACGGTACTGCTCCTTGCTAGGTGGTTCTAAAGGAACAGATTCTTTTTTCTTTTTTTTTTTTTTTGAGACGGAGTCTCACTCTGTAGCCCAGGCTGGAGTGCAGTGGCATGATCTCAGCTCACTGCAAGCTCCGCCTCCCGGGTTCACACCATTCTCCTGCCTCAGCCTCCCGAATAGCTGGGACTACAGGCGCCCACCACCCTGCCCGGCTAATTTTTTTGTATTTTTTAGCAGAGATGGGGTTTCACCATGTTAGCCATGATGGTCTTGATCTCCTGACCTTGTGATCTGCCTGCCTCGGCCTCCCAAAGTGCTAGGATTACAGGAATGAGCCACCGCACCTGACTGGAACAGATTCTTAAGAATGAGATTTCTGAATTGGTTCTGGAGTTTCTGGAATTGGTTCTCTAATCTGACTTGATTTAAAGGCACTAATGATTTATTTCCAGTAGTAAAGAGCACTGATAGCCCATGGTTTGTTGTAACATTAGAGATCCACAAAATATCACCACTGGATACTCTTAATCAAATGCTTATCATGGGCAACGTTCTGAGTAACCATGTAACGCGTCTTCAAAGGAAATCCATTGCTGGCTCTTATAGGAAAAGAACTGTCCTTCCCTGCTGTGCCCACCCCCACTTTCCTGTTAATTTAAAGACTTAATGCCAGCTTTGGAAATGGCTGGTTTCACTTTGCTTATTGCTGTAAGCCCTGGGGCTGGGAGCAGCAGTCTAGAGGCAGCACTTCTTGTGTTACTTGGCCAGGAGAAATCCCTTTAGGCAAGGGAAATGGATCATTGCAGTCTCCCTGCTTTTCTATTGCATTTTTAAGAGGCTGTATACTAACAGCAACAACAACAGCAATAGTGAACACTTACATGGCCCTTATTACATACCAGGCATGTAGCTATCAGTGCTGTAGACAGATTCATGTATTTTATCCTTACCACAATCTTAAGAGGCAAGTATTATTATTCACCCATTTTACAAACGGGGAAACAGAGGCAAAGTTGAATAACTAACAAGGAGCCTGGATTTGAGCCCAGGAATTCTGGCTCCAGAGCATATACTCTTTTTTTGTTTGTTTGTTTGAGACAGAGTCTTGCTTTGTCACCCAGGCTGAAGTGCAGTGGTGCGATCTTAGCTCACTGCAACCTCCACCTCCCGGATTCAAGCAATTCTCCTGTCTCAGCCTCCTGAATAGCTGGGATTACAGGTGCCCACCACCATGCCCAGCTAATTTTTATATTTTTAGTAGAGACGGGGTCTCATCATGTTGGTCAGGCTGGTCTGGAACTCCTGACCTCAGGTGATGCACCTGCCTCAGCCTCCCAAAGTGCTGGGATTGCAGGTGTGAGCCACTGGGGGCACCCTGCCGAGACTATATACTCTTCATGTGCTTGGCTGTTACATAGGCATGTGGTGAATCCTGATCCTGCCATTCTGTGGTTATAAGATCTTGGACTGGACCCTAAAACCCTCTGAGTCTCCACCAGCGAATCTATTATCATTTACAGGAATGATAAAAGCATTCACCTGATAGGGTTTCTGGGAGATTTAAGTGGGATAACAAATGTTTAAGGCTCAGTACAGTGCCTGACACATCATGAGGGCTCAGTGAATGGACTGTACATCCACTGAGATGCCAGTGGGTTGTAGGCGCAGTCGTTTTGGCCCAGCTCTGATATCACGGACAGAAGGGAGAGATGGTTGGCAGTAGTCTCCTGGTGACTGCATCACCATAGGCCAGCTCCAGATTTTGGAGGACAATGAGGAGAGGAGGGACACTAATGGAAGGGGTCAGTCTTCCACGAGGGGTTAGAAAAACGTTGCTTTGGGAAAGGCATTCTGTGCTTAGTCTTCCAGAGAGGCGGGTCAAGGTTGTGAGTAGGAGGCCCCCGAAATGTCCTGCTGCTTGGTAGGCATGCTGCCAGTCTCTCCTCCCTCCCGCTCCCACCGTCATTCATTCTGCTGGTGTATCATCTCTGATGGGCCACATGGAGAGCCGCACCTGTACAGATCCTGTGGATCCCACGTTATGATCCACCTGATGAGGCATCTTCATGTCAGCAGGTGATTCTGGACAGTGGGAAGATGGAAGCTAAGGGCCTCCATCTGCCCACATATGTTAGCCTCAGTGTGAATGGTCAGAGGTCACAGGTCACTCATCCAGGCTGGAGAGAATTCACCAAAGTAACCAGATGTAAAAGAGACTACAAGAGGGGAGTGAAGAAGAATTTTATTTAAAACCAAAATTAGGCTGAATATTAGCCTCAGTGTGAATGGTCAGAGGTCACAGGTCACTTGTCCAGGCTGGAGAGAATTCACCAAAGTAACCAGATGTAAAAAAGACTACAAGAGGGGAGTGAAGGCTGGGCACGGTGGCTCAGGCTGTAATCCCAGCACTTTGGGGGGCTGAAGCAGGTGGATCACCAGGTCAGAAGTTCAAGACCAGCCTGGCCAAGATGGTGAAACCCCTTCTCTACTAAAAATACAAAAATTAGCTGGGCGTGGTGGCAGGTGCCTGTAATCACAGCTACTCGAGAGGCTGAGACAGGAGAAGTGCTTGAGCCTGGGCAGCAGAGGTTGCAGTGAGCCGAGATGGCACCACTGCACTACAGCCTGGACTATAGAGTGAGACTGTGTCAAAAAAAAAAAAAAAAAAGAAAGAAAGAAAGGAAAGGAAAGAAAGAAAAAAAAAAGAGGGGAGTGAAGAAGAATTTTATTTAAAACAAAAATTAGGCTGAGTGTAGTGGCTTATGCCTGTAATCCCAACACTTTGGGAATCAGAGGCAGGAGGATTGCTTGACAAAAATTTTGTAATAAAATAAAGACGAAAATTAAGCATATTCACAGAATATTCTTCAGCTATAAAAAGCAATGATGTGCTGACACATGCTACATACACAGATGAACCCTGACCACAAGATGCTAAGTGAAAGAAGCAAAGGCAGATGGCTGTATACTGTGAGTCCATTTATATGAAATGTCCAGAGTAGGCAGAAAGGCAGAAAGCATTTGCCACAGGCTTGCAGGAGGGCTGAAGGAGGAGTGACTGGTAATGGGTATGGGGTTTCTTTTGAGGATGGTGAAAGGTTCTGGAATTACATAGTAGTGATGATTGCACAATATTGTGAATATATCAAAAGTACCCTTTAATTGTACATTTTAAAATGCTTAAAGTGGGCCAGGTGAGGAGGCTTATGCCTGTAATTTCAGCAATTTGGGAGGCTGAAGCAAGAGAACAGCTTGAGGCCAGGAGTTCAAGACAAGCCTAGGCAACTGGTAGTGAGACACTTATCTCTTAAAAAAAAAAAAAATTAGCTGCGCATGGTGGTGCATGCCTGAAGTCCCACCTACTCCTTGGGAGGCTGATGTGAAAGGATCCCTTGAGCCTAGGAGTTCGAGGCTACAGTGAACTGTTTGTGCCACTGCACTCCAGCCTGAGCAACAGAGACCCTGCTTCTTAAAAAAAAATGCATTAAATGTTGTCTTATGTTATGTGAATTTTACCTCAGAAAAATAAAAAACAAAAATTAAGCAATACATTCCAGCATTATGAAATGAATATCAAAAAGCTTATGAATTTTAAAGCTATCATTCTTTCTACTTTTCTGCATATACCAAATTTTCTACATATGGATGAATTGCTTTTTAAAAACACTCTTTAATTTTGAAACAATTATAGATTCGCAGGAAGTTGCAAAGATAGTACAGAGAAGTCCTGTGTACCTTCAGTTCCCACCACCTCCCCCACCACCCCCACTCCCCGCCCTTACAATCTTGCATAACTATAGTAGAATGAAAACCAGGAAGTCACCATTGATACAATGTATATGTATAGTTCTATGCCACTCACAGGTGCAGACTGTGTAATCACCACTGCAGTAAAGACATAAAACTATTCCATCACCACGAAGAGCTTCCTCAGTCTATTCCATTAGAATAACCCATTGCCGGCTGGACATGGTGGCTCACACCTGTAATCCCAGCACTTTGGGAGGCCGAGGCGGGTGGATCACCTGAGGTCAGGAGTTCGAGACCAGCCTGACCAACATGGTGAAACCCGTCTCTACTAAAAATACAAAAATTAGCATGGTGTGGTGGCGGGCACCTGTAATCCCAACTACTTGGGAGGCTGAAGCAGGAGAATCGCTTGAGTCCAGGAGGCAGAGGTTGCAGTGAGCTGAGAGCATGCCATTGCACTCTAGCCTGGGCAACAGAGTGAGTCTCAAAATAATAATAATAACCCATTGTCCTCCTCCGCACCAATCCTAACTGGGTAGATGCTCATCTGTTCTACATCTCTGTGATTTTGTCATTTCAAGATGGTTCTGTAAATGAAATCATATAGAATGTGACCTTTTGAGATGGGCTTTTTTCACTGGCATAATACCCCTGAAGTCCATGCAGCTTGTTGTGTATGTCAATAGGGTTGGCCTTTTTTTATTGCTGAATAGTATTCTATGGTATGGATGTACCATGGTTTGCTTAATTATTTACCTCTTGAAGGATATTTCAGTTGTTGCTAGATTTGGGCTTTTACAAATAAAGCTGCTATGGACATTCATGTGCAGGTTTTTTGGTAGATGTAAGTGTTATTTTTCTGGGATAAATGCCCAAGAGTACAGTTGCTGGGTCATGTGGTAATCATATGTTTAGTTTTTTAAGAAATTGCTAGGCCAGGCACAGTGGCTCACGCCTATAGTCCCAGCACTTTGGAAGGACAAGGTGGCAAGCTAGCTTGAACCCAGAAGTTCAAGACCAGCCTGGGCAACACAGTGAGACCCTCTCTCTAAAAAAAAAATAAGAAAAAATAAGCTGGGCTTGGTGGCATGTGGCTGTGGTCCCAGCTATTCAGGAGGCTGAGATGGGAGGATCACTTGAGCTTGGGAGGTTGAGGCTGCAGTGAGCCGTGGTTGTGCCACTGCATTCCAGCCTGGGCAACAGACAAAGACCCCATCTCAAAAAAATTAAATTTAATTTTAAAAAAGAAAGACTGCCAAATCAGTTTCCAGGGTGGCTGTGCCATTTTACACTCCACGAGCAATGCATGAGTGATGCAGTTTCTCTGCATCCTTACCATCACTACTTCTATTATTTTATTTTATTTTTATTTTTTCTAGGGATGGGGTCTCCCTATGTTACCAGGACTGGTCTTGAACTCCTGAGCTCAAGCAATCCTCCCACGTCAGCTTCCCAAAAGCCATCACTATTTTAAAATTTAGCTGGTGTAAAGGGGGATAGCTCCTCATGGTCTTAATTTACATTTCCCTAACGATAGTGATGTGGATGTTGAATAGCTTATCATGTGCTCTTCAGCGAATCCTTTTCATATCTTTTGTCTGTTTTCTAATTAGATTGTTTTCACTGCTGAATTTTGAGTTACTTATATATTGTAGATTATATATATATATATATCTACTGTAAAGTCCTCTGTCAGAATGTGTGGTTTGCAAATATTTTCTCTGAGCCTGTAGTTTGTCTCTTCATCCTCTTAACAAGGTCTTTCCCAGAGCAAAAGTTTTTTATTTTTATTTATTTGGTTAGTTTTTGAGACAGGCTAGAGTGCAAACTAGACAGGCTAGAGGCTGTCGCCCAGGCTAGGGTGCAGGGGTGCAAGCTTGGCTCACTGCAACCTATGCCTCCCAGGTTCAAGCGATTCTCCTGTCTCAGCCTCCTGAGTAGCTGGAATTACAGGCATGCACCACCATGCCCGGCTACTTTTTTGTATTTTTAGTAGAGACGGGGTTTCACTATTTTGGCCAGGCTGGTCTTGAACTCCTGATCTCAGGTGATCCACCCGCCTTGGCATTCCTAAGTGGTAGGATTACAGGCGTGAGCCACCGCGCCTGGCTGTGTTTTAATTTTTATAACGTTGAATCTACTGATTTTTTCTTTTATAGATTGTACTTCTTGGTGTTGTGTTTTTCTTGCTGAAGCCCTAAATCCTGCAGATTTTCTCCTAAAACATGTTATAGTTAGGAATTACTTTTTGAAAAGGCGTTTTTAAAAATATGTAAAAGAAATACATGCTCATTGTAGACAATTTGGAATATTTAAAAAGCTCAAAGAGAAAATTTAAATCACTAATAATACAAACGTCCAGAAATATGTTTTGGTATTAGATGCTGGGACTTGCAACTTTAATAAAAATGTGACCTATTAGGTTGGCACAAAAGTAATCACGGTTTCTGCCATTACTTTTGTGCCAACCTAAATATTTTATAATGGGAAAACAGCAGCCTTCAACAGTAAACCGCACTAGTGAGTACCAACTGGGAGTGCCGAAGGAGAGGCCTCTCTCCTAATGCTGAGATCAGCTGGGGGAGTTGCCATTCAGAAAAGACCAAGAACTACTGACCCAAACGTTAAAACTCATGTTTATGAACCGCAGCTGTTATAATTACCCCCACCAGATAAGGAAGCTATTTAAGAGAGCAGGTTGCTACAGCTGAAGAGAAACAGAAAATAGAGTCTTTTTGGAAATCAGAGGATTGTAACTAAGGGAAATGTCAGGTTTGAAGGTGGAATGGATCTTTGTGTATTTGCTGGCTTGGAGATAGACAGGATGATCTAGCAAGAGGATGGCCAAGCCTTGGCTCCTGTACTGTTTTGTTGGAGAGTAATCTGTTGAGGTTCCCTTTTTCAAGCCGTGGTATGAAGGGGCTTCTGACAGTAAGCATCCTCCCAGCCTACCGACTTCTGATTCCTGGGTGTCTGAACTCTGGCTCTTGCCCCACCTCCCTTCACCTGCCTGACTTCTTGGTCACATGGTAACAGCTGTGATCAGAGCGGCGGACCCTAGCAGCACTCCACCCCCATACCTCCCTACAACAAACTTGAGCTACTCTTAAAATGAAGCATTCGTTATTTCCAAGACATCTCTCCCTACGTCCTACCTCCAACCTTCCAGGAAGCTGATATTCCAGTGAAATTTGCTGTTCAAATTCTTTTATGAAGTTAAGAAACAATCCTGAATTGATTTGGTCAGTCTAGATGTTCATATAACAGGATTGCACCCAATGGAACACTGCTTGAATTACTTGACCTAACTTGCAAAGAAAATCTTATTTTTTGATGACCAAGTAAGAATCACTGTTGTTTGTTGAATACTGAGGAATCAGGTGAAATCTCTGGATGGTAATAGACAAAAAAATTCATAAATATTTAGATTAAAAGTTAATTTTGCTGGGCGTGGTGGCTCACGCCTGTAATCCCAGCACTTTGGAGGAGGCTGAGGCAGGCAGATCACAAGGTCAAGAGATCAAGACCATCCTGGCCAACATGGTGAAATCCCGTCTCTACTAAAAATACAAAAATTAGCTGGGCGTGGTGGTGCATGCCTGTAGTCTCAGCTACTCGGGAGGCTGAGGCAGGAGAATTGCTTGAACCCGGGAGGCAGAGGTTGCAGTGAGTTGAGATCGCACCACTGCACTCCAGCCTTGTGACAGAGTGAGACTCCACCTCACACACACACACACACAAAGTTAATTATTTGGTGAAAAGTGCAACCTACATGTCCATCAAAAGGGAACTGGTCAACTTAAATTATGATTCACCAATACAAAAGCTCAACATTTATTATTGACATGAAAAAGTGCCTACATATATTGAATTAAAAAGAGGGTGATAAATTAACAGGTAAAATTGTATCCTATGTTTTAAAATGCATTGAGAAAGCAATATATCAAAATATCATCAGTGGTAATCACAGGTTGATTAAATTATGGTGAATTTTATTCTTTCCTCAGTTTTCCAAGTGTGATTGCATTGAGTTTATACTGTATTGCATTAATAATCAAAAAAAGTCAATGAAGTGAGTTTGGTTAATGGGTACCACTATACATCTAATTAGAATAAATAAGTCTTAGTGTTCCAGAGATCAGTAGGATGACTATAGTGTATGATAATCTATTGTACATTTATAAATATCTAGAAAAGAATGATTTGCATGTAGTTCTAGCATAAAGGCATATTTAAGATGATGATTATCCAAGTACATGGATCCAATCTTTACAAATTATATGATTGTATTAAATTAGCACACATGTTCTGAAAATATATACATCTATTATATATAAATTTAAATAAATAAGTGATTTTAAAAATCATAAAAAGGATCCTAATTCTGTGGCATGTCAAAGAGAACTGTATATGTAGTTTACCTTTTTATTTTATTTTATTTTTTTGGAGACAGGGTCTCACTCTGTCACCCAGGCTGGAGTGCAGTGGCATGATCACTGCTCATTGCAGCCTCAACCTCTCACGCTTAAGTGATCCTCCCACCTCAGCCTCCCAAGTAGCTGAAACTACAGATGTGCACCACCACACCAAGCTAGCTTTTTATACGTTTTGTACAGACCACTTTTACCATGTTGCTTAGGCTGCTCTCCAACTCCTAGGCTCAAGCGATCTGCCCACTTTGGCCTGCCAGAGTGCTGGTGTTACAGGCATGAGCCATCAAGTTTACCATTTTTATTTACTAGTTGTATAATATAACTCATAAAAAGTTGATAGTTAAAAGTAGCCAAAGGGGACAAAGAGTAGAAGGAGAAAAGTAAGAGTTCTCTCCCTTGTGAATCCTCAGTCTCCCTCCATATGTAACTACGGTCAATAAAAATGCGCATTGAAAGTAGAAATTGAGCAGTGAGAGCAGATGGGATATATGAAAGCTCATGTGAAGAGGCATGAGACAGCTCTGTAGACAGGTGAATGAAACTCACCAGCCTACTGCTTGCCATCTCCTCATAATCACCCTGCCCTTCAAATAAGGGAAGTCCTCTCCTTACACTCTGAACACATGGGTTCCAAGAGACAGTGACGCCCATTCAGGCAAGTTAGCATGAGCTCTAAAACCCAAGGGAATCAAGGCAAGTTCCAATTTCATAGTACGTTGAAGCAGTGAGTCACAAAGCAATGGGCCTGAATTTACTTTTTTTATAGTTTCATAGCAGACTCCTCATCTTCCATTCTTCAGCTTAAATATCACTTCCTTAGAGAAAAGACAAATTGGCTAAATTGGTGTAGCCTCTCCATCCTCTATCACTGCTCCCTGGTAATAGCCTTGGGAGAACTTACTATGGTTTGTTATTTTTAATTTAATTCATTTATGACTTACCTCTACCTTCCCTCTCTCCCCAGATTATAAACTTCATGAGGGCAGGAACCGTGTGTTTAAACTTGTCTTTGTTTAGTCAGTGTATAGCCCCCCACAATAGGCATTTAATAAATATATGTTGAGGCCGGGTGCGGTGGCTCACGCCTGTAATCCCAACACTTTGGGAGGCCGAGGCGGGCAGATCACGAGGTCAGGAGATCGAGACCATCCTGGCTAACATGGTGAAACCCCGTCTCTACTAAAAATACAAAAAATTAGCCGAGCGTGGTGGCAGGTGCCTGTAGTCCCAGCACTC
Organism: Gorilla gorilla gorilla; assembly: GCF_029281585.2. Classification (NCBI taxonomy): domain Eukaryota; kingdom Metazoa; phylum Chordata; class Mammalia; order Primates; family Hominidae; genus Gorilla; species Gorilla gorilla. Next base: position 38,808,397 of record NC_073233.2, on the reverse strand, counting down.
GGGAGGCTGAGGCAGGAGAATGGTGTGAACCTGGGAGGCGGAGCTTGCAGTGAGGCGAGATCGCGCCACTGCACTCCAGCCTGGGCGACAGAACAAGACTCCGTCTCAAAATAAATAAATAAATAAATAAATAAATAAATAAATAAATAAAAAAAAATAAATATATGTTGAATGAATGACAGAAGAACAAGATGGAAAACGTTACAAGTCCACCTTTGAAGTGAATCTCTCATTTTGTTAACGTTTTAGATAATGGCTGACCTTTGAATGGTCTGTTCATGCCTTCACTCGTTCTTTCATGGAGTAATCAACCAACTTTTATTAAAAGCCTATTATTTGGCTGGGTGAGGTGGCTCACAGCTGTAATCCTAGCACTTTGGGAGGCCCAAGCCCGCGGATCACTTGAGGTCAGGAGTTGGAGACCAGCCTGACCAACATGGCAAAACCCTGTCACTCATAAAAATAAAAAATTAGCAGGGCGTGGTGGCGCATGCCTGTAGTCCCAGCTACTCAGGAGGCTGAGGCACGAGAATCACTTGTGCCTAGGAGGCCAAGGTTACAGTGAGCTGAGATAGCACCACTGAGGTCCAGCCTGGGTGACAGTGAGACCCTGTCTCAAAAAAAAAAAAAAAAGAAAAAGAAAAAAGCCTATTATTTGCCAGACCCTGTGCTAGGTGATAGGGACGGAGGTGCCTCATGGAATGCTCAGTCTAGCAAAGAAGATAAAACACGTCAGTATGATCTAGGGAGATATGGGCTATGATGTGGGTAATACAGGGTTTATCGGAGCACTGAGGCAGCTATTTCCTGACCTTTTCCTGCAGCTGATTTTTTCTCTGCTAGGTCACCCTGAGACATCCATTCAAACCAAATCACTTCATATCCAAATTGTTGATTTGATATATCTGGAAGTTCCAATAGAAAGACCATCATGAACGTTTTAAGCAGAGGGTAATTGATGTAAGAGAGTGACACCATAAAGAACAAATAAGCCAGAGGGACAATTTTCAAAGCGATTTCTGCAAAGTAGGGCTTTCTAAAGTGCACTCTCTCTTTCTTCCTCTTTCCCTCCATCCTTTTCTCCTTCCCTCCCTCCTTCCTTTTCTCTGTGTCTCTCACACAGAGCTCAGACACAAGACACAGAGATGCAAATGTTTTCGGACTCGATGACTTCAGCGGATTAGCGCTCCTTTGAAAGTGATATTGTTACAGCCGTAACGTGTTTATGTGTAACACAGACATCTTTATATAGAATACAGACGTGTCTGTGTGGGGAACGCTAACATCCTGGCCTTGCCATTTAGTAAGGTAGGAAGTTCAACCTAGGACTACAGATCCCTAAAGCTTTGGGGAGGCTTGATACAGGGAAGAGGGGAACTGGAGAGAAGAGGGGAGATTTCTTTAAGGGTTATTTATCTTCCCCCACTCCCCTTCTAACTCTCCTGGGCCTAACTCCTACACTCTGAGAAAGGACCCCTTTCCAACACAGCTGGGATGGCTGTCAGGCAGAGGGTTCCTTGTTGAGGATAGCAGTCATCAAAAAAAGGATCAGGCAATTAGAAGCTGCTGGTAAATCACAGAGACACCACAGTCACCGCAGTGAGAGTTCCATTTTCTTTTCTTTTTTTGTTTTTCTTTTCTTTCTTCCTTCCTTTCTTTCTTTCTTTGTTTCTTTCTTTCTTTGTTTCTTTCTTTCTTTCTTTCTTTCTTTCTTTCTTTCTTTCTTTCCTTTCTTTCTTTTTCTTTTCTTTTTTTTTTTTTTTTTTTGACAGAGTCTCGCTCTGTCACCCAAGCTGGAGGGCAGTGGTGAGATCTTGGCTCACTGCAACCTCCACCTCCCGGGTTCAAGCGATTCTGGTGCCTCAGCCTCCCGGGTAATGGGGACTACAGGTGTGCGCCACCATGCCTGGCTAATTTTTGTATTTTTTAGTAGAGACCTACAACTTTTTAGAGGCCGACTTTTAGCCACCATGCCCAGCCAGTTACTACATATTTAATTTAAGAACAGGTACTTGGGCTGGGCATGGTGGCTCATACCTGTAATCCCAGCACTTTGGGAGGCTGAGGAGGGATCACTTGAGCCCAGGAGTTCAAGATCCACATTGGCAATGTGGTGAAACCCTGTCTCTACAAAAAGTACAAAAATTAGCTGGGTGTGGTGGTTCACACCTGTAGTCCCAGCTCCTTGGGAGGCTGAGGTGGGATGATCGCTTGAGCCTGAAAGGTAGAGGTTGTGGTGAGCCAAGATCGTGCCGCTGCACTCCAGCCTGGAGTGAGATGCTGTCACAAAAATAAATAAATAAGCAAATAAAAAGTAATTAAAATTGGCCTGGTGTGATGGCTCATGCCTATAATCCGAGAACTTTGGGAGGCCAAGGTGGGCAGATCACAAGGTCAGGAGTTTGAGATGCAGCCTGGCCAATATGGTGAAACCCCATCTCTTCTAAAAATACAAAAAAAAAAAATTAGCTGGGTGTGGTGGCGCACACCTGTAATCCCAGCTCCTCGGGAGGCTGAGGCAGGAGAATTGCTTGAATCCAGGAGGCAGAGGTTGAGGTTGTGGTGAGCCGGGATCATGCCACTGCACTCCAGCCTGGGTGACAGAATGAGACTCCATCTCAAAAAAAAAAAAAAAAAAAAAAAAAGCAATTTAAATTAAATAAATTAAAAATTCAGCTCCTCATTCGCACCAGTCACACATTTTGAGTACTCAGTAGCCACATGTGGCTAGTGACTATCATATTACACTATGAGGCTTTAGAGGAAATAACTATTATAAGTTTGATACAGAATCTTCTTGCTTTTTCTTTATGTATCTACACATGAAAATAAAGACGTAATTAGACAAATATATATATTACACATATTTGGATTTTTGCTTCACAAAAAATGTGATCATACTATTTATTTTACTCAAAAGGCTAATTTTTTTCACTTAGTTATATTTTGGATCTTTTTCCTTTTCAATATATATATAGGGATCTGCATTCTTAGATTTACTTAACTACTTCCCTACTAATAGGCATATGAGTTGTTTTTGGTATTTTGCAGTTATAAACATCCATGTCTGCATACTTGTGCTAGGATTTCCATAGTTATTTCCCAAGAATGGACATTTCTGGGCCAAAGGGTATGCCCATTACAAAATTTGAAATCTGGCTGGGCATGGTGGCTCATGCCTGTAATGCCAGCACTTTGGGAGGCTGAGGCAGGAGGATTGCTCTGGGCCAGGAGTTTGAAACCAGCCTGGAAAACATGGCAAGTTCCCTGTCTCTACAAAAGATTAAAAAAAAATTAGGGCTGGGCACGGTGGCTCATGCCTGTAATCCCAGCATTTCGGGAGGCCAAGGTGGGCGGATCATGAGGTCAGGAGATTGAGACCACGGTGAAACCCCGTCAATACTAAAAATACAAAAATTAGCCGGGCACAGTGGCAGGTGCCTGTAGTCCCAGCTACTCGGTAGGCTGAGGCAGGAGAATGGTATGAACCTGGGAAGCAGAGCTTGCAGTGAGCCAAGATCAGCCACTGCACTCCAGCCTGGGTGGCAGAGTGAGACTCTGTCTCAAAAAAAAATAAAAAAATTAGCCAGGCCTGATGGCATATGCTTGTAGTGCCAGCTACTTGGGAGGCTGAGGTGCGAGGATCACTTGAACTTCAGAGGTAGAGGCTGCAGTGAACCATGATCATGCCACTGCACACTAGCCTAGGTGGCAGGGCAAGATGCTGTCCCCCCCCAAAAAATTAAACAAAATAATAAAAAATTTGAAAGCTAATATCAAATTAGCCTCCCAATAGTTATGCCAATTTTTCTCATACACTCTTTGCTGGCATTCCTCTCCGGCACCTGCAGATGCTTTAAATGCCAGAATCATAAAATATTGGAAAAAAAAGCCTTAGAGATTATCTGTTCCAGTTCTTTCATTTTATGGGCCAGGAAAATCAAGCCTAAGCTGAGGGAAGGGGCTATATGCACAGCATATTCATGGCACAGCTGGGACTGAAGCAGATCTCCAGGTTCTTGCTCTCTGTCCAGTGTGTGCAGGAGAGCCTGGCAGAGTCTTTCCAACACATCCTCTAGAAGGTCATTTCTCCTCCCGCTCAGTGGTCTGCCCCTTGCTCCCCCTTTATTATCATCAGCCCAGCACTGGCCAGATCAGCAGGTCTTTCAATGGAGCATCACACTGCGCCTCAGTGAGCAAGGAGCTCAGAGCCAAGAGAATCTTTCCTTGACATTTGTATCCAAAATTGAATTCAGTCTGCTCAAATGCTCGCTACACTTTCAAAATGTGCCTTTCCTACCTCCCTTCTGCTGAGCACAACCAAGTCATAGACCCAGGCAGAAAGGAGGAAAAAAAAAGGGTATTCTGTTGCATGCAGAAATACATTTCACTAGTCAGCCATTTAAGGTGGGCTGACTCGGAAACATTTTGCCTTTAATAGGAGTCACTTTGGGAGGACAGAGGCAGAAGGTCCTTCTAGGCCACTCTCAAGCTGGTGGGGCTGGTGAGATCTTGGAGGATTCTCACATGCCAGTAAGATAGGCTTCTCCTGAGGATTCCCTAGAGCTTTACAGAGTCCGTGAATACAGGTGCCTCTCACAGAATCCTTGCAGGGTAGGCTGAGTAGGGAGGTTATGGGGCTTTCCTTGTCAAATGCTTATTGGTGGTTAGAAACCATCTCTCTTGACTCCATCTCCAGATGTTTTCCTTTTCCGCATTAGTCCCTGGATCCATGCTATTTCCTGCAGAGCCATAATGAGCCTGGGTCCTCTATCACTCGGTCTGCTTCATGCACCCCCAGCCCAATCTCATTACAGGCATTAAAAAAAAAACCACACAAACCAAAACAAACCAGCCCATTTGCTTTTGCTACACATTTATTTATTTATTTGAAAATTTGGCCGGGCATGGTGGCTCACACCTGTAATCCCAGCACTTTGGGAGGCCAAGGCAGGCGGATCATGAGGTCAGGAGATTGAGACTATCCTGGCTAACACGGTGAAACCCCATCTCTACTAAAAATACAAAAACAAAAAAATTAGCCGGGCGTAGTGGCGGGCCCATGTAGTCCCAGCTACTCAGGAGGCTGAGGCAAGAGTATGGTGTGAACCTGGGAGGCGGAGCTTGCAGTGAGCCAAGATCGCGCCACTGCACTCCAGCCTGGGTGACAGAGCAAGACTCCATCTCAAAAAAAAAAAAAAAAAAATCAATTCAGACATTTTAATTATATTTATATTTCTTCCTCTCTTGTCTAACTTCCTCTCATTCTGGCCAATTACAAGGCCTTTATCTTTTTTCTTTTTTGAGATGGAGTCTCACCCTGTCACCCAGGTTGGAGTGCAGTGGCGTGATCTTGGCTCTCTGCAACCTCCGCCTCCAGGGTTCAAGCGTTTTTCCTGCCTCAGCCTCCCGAGTAGCTGGCATTACAGGCATGCGCCACCACGCCCAACTAATTTTTGTATTTTTAGTAGAGACGGGGCTTCACCATGTTGACCAGGCTGGTCTTGAACTCCTGACCTCGTAATCTGCCAGCCTCGGCCTCCCAAAGTGCTGGGATTACAGGCATGAGCCTCTGCACCTGGCCTACAAGGCCTTTTTCACATACTGGCACCAAGAGGTCAAAATTCCGTTAGAAGAAAAAAGTCTCCTGTTTTTGCTACATGTTGCCAGATGTTTCATGCTCCTATACCTGGGCCTCCTTTTGGTCCTGGTTTTAATATTTCTGATGTTTCTTTATTCTGGAAAGAAAGAAAAGAGGTATCACAATAGGAAAAGATGGTAGGAGAGGGGAGGGAAGCAGAGAAGCGAACTAAGGATTTCTTTTATACTGTATTAACACATCATTATAAAATATCATTATAAGGCTTCTGACTATGTCATCCTTGGTACATCCTCAACCCCTAGATGCAATTCATCAGCAGGCCTTGTTGATTTTTACTTATGCAGTGTTTCTCAAGTCTATCCACCTCTTTCCATTTCAGCCATCATCACCCTAATTCAGTCTTCCCCTAGTTGGCTCCTGTCAACTTGCCCCTCTAGTGCATTTTCCACATTGTAGACCAAGTGATCAAAAAAGGACTTTTGGCCAACCATGGTGGCTCATGCCTGTAATCCCAACACTTCGGGAGGCCGAGGCAGGCGGATCACTTGAGGTCAGGAGTTTGAGACCAGCCTGGCCAACATGGTGAAACCCCGTCTCTACTAAAAAAATTACAAAAATTAGCCAGGCTTGCGGTGTGTGGCTGTAATCCCAGCTTCTAGGGAGGCTGAGGCAGAAGAATTGCTTGAACCTGGGAGGCAGAGGTTGCAGTGAGCTGAGATCACGCCACTGCACTCCAGCCTGGGTGACAGAGCGAGACTCCGTCTCAAAAAAGAAAAAAAAAAAGAAAAAAGAAAAAAGGACTTTTAAGCCTCATGCCAAATGCTGTAGGAAATAATAATAACAATCATCATCACCATTGTTAAAATTTCTGAGTGCTTACTGTGTACCAGGTGCCATTTTTAATGCTCTCATGTCTAATTCATTTAATCCTTACAGTAATGCTAGATGATCAATATTATTATTCTGATTTTAGAGATGAACACATGGAAGCACAGAGATGTATGTAATTTGCCCAAGGACACACAGCAGTGTAAGCAGCTACTTTAGGAACTCAGATCTGTAAGAGTTATTAAAAAAAATGTTCCAAGCATTAATGTGTGTATACTTGGCAACGCTGGAGGGGTCACAATCAAGTATAAATTGTTGTACAGGCCCCGCAGGATAGCAGGTGAGTCATTTTGTCACCAATCGATTGGAAGTAGGTGTCTGGACTGCTGGGCTGTGAACAATTGTGAGACTACATCTGGGCCCAGTGGGAGACTGTGAGGGATTAAGAGGGAGGTCTGTCTTGGGCCGGCCTCCTGGCTCGAGTGAGGTGAATACTTGTTTTCTATTGCTGGTGCAACAAATTACCATACATTTCACGGCTTAAAAGAACAGAAATTTATTATTTTACAGTTATGGAGATCCAGAGTCCCAAATGGGTCTCATTAAGCTAAAATCGAGGTGTTGGCAGCTTTGCATCTCCTTCTCAAGGCTTTCCAGGAGAATCTGTAGTAGTGCACCTATAGTTTCAGCTATTCAGGAGGCTGAGGTAGGAGGATCACCTGAGCCTGAGGAGGTCATGGCTACAGTGAACTGTGATCGCTGCCACTGCACTGCAGCCTGGGTGACAGAGTGAGACCCGTCTCAAAAAACAAAAAATAAATAAAAGAACTCTTGTGAGTGCATTGGGCTCACTCAGGTAACCCAGGATAATCTCCCCATCTCAAAGCCCATGCCATATTCATATCTGCAAAGTCCCTTTCACCATGTAAAGTAACATATTCGCGGGTTCCTGGGATTATGGCATGGATCTCTTGGCAGGGGGCATTATTCTGCCTACCCCAGGGGCTAATGGCATCATGTGATGAGAGTGCTCCCCTGGAACCAGGCTCTGTCTAGCCCTGAGAGCACACGGACCCCAGTCTTATTTACTTTGGTATGTTTCATGTCTGCCATAATAGATGTGCAAATCTTTGATGAATGAATAAGGGAAAGAACTGATAACAAATACACAGAGTAATAGGGTATCTGTCTTAGGAATGTAAGAAAAAACCGCCACTTTTAACATGGAAATTTGGAGGGGATCTTTTTCTAAATTTTAATGGGGATCCCATAGTTTGGGCAGTGCCAAAGTTAATGGTGGTAACTGAGATTAATATATATATTGTTTTTTGAGACACAGTCTCGCTCTGTCACCCAGGCTGGAGTACAGTGGCATGATTTCGGCTCACTGCAACTTCTGCCTCCCGAGTTCAAGTGATTCTGTCGCCTCAGCCTCCCAAGTAGCTGGGATTACAAGCACATGCCACCACACTCGTCTGATTTTTATATTTTTAGTAGAGACAAGGTTTCACCATGTTAGCCAGGCTGGTCTCAAACTCCTGACATCAGGTGATCCACCCGCCTTGGCCTCCCAAAGTGTTGGGATTACAGGTGTGAGCCACCACAGCCGGCCACTGAGATTAGTATTAAGCAGATCTCAGCGCTGAATGAACTTCTGCATTTGCCAGTCTTTTCTTGACATCATTGTCTTTTAACTGGCCCAGGGGGCAGAAGCCTGTTAAAGGAGAAGTATATAGAATCCATTCACTTATATGGAAGATGCTGGGAAGAAGGGGTGAGAAATGAGCCCAGGAACAGCCTCAGTCTCCCATGGGGAGAACACGTCTCCTTTCTTGGCTGCAGCAGCAGTTCTGCCTGGAGCCACACCACTCAGCCCCAGATAAAGTCAGGTCTTCCAGGAGCTCCCACTCTGGTCAGGATTTAGTTCAAGATATCTTAACATGATTTACAAGGCCCCACCTACTCTGACTCTTTTCTGCCTCTCCAGCCTTGCCCCACACGCCGCCCAATCCTGTCACACTGGCCTCCCCATGAACACCCACGGCCACCCACCTTCCTGCCTCAGGGCCTTTGACATGCAATTCCCCAATTCTGGAATACTCCTGCTACTTTATTTTGCCCGGTTAATACCTACTTATCCTTGAGGCTTGGCCTAAAATCTCATCCTGAAAGATATTTTCTTTAATCTTCGAATCTAAATCAACACCAACTTCCTCACCCAGGTTATAAAAAAAAAATGGTATTGTATCAGGAACTTGGGGTGGGGACTCAGACTGACTTTATATTCTAACTCCACCACTCCAGAGCTGCGTGACCTTGGGTGATACATGTAAACCTCCATGTCTCTATTCATGTCTAAAATGGAGCTAATGGTAGTACGTACTGCAGAGAATTAAATGAGATCATGCATGTAGAAACTTTGGCAGAGTGCTACTATCAGTAGAAGCTACTATTTTCCTTTACAGCATTGATCAAAATTGCAATTATAAAATTATTATCATTATTTTTTGGAAGACAGAGTTTAGTTCTTGTCGCCCAGGCTAGAGTGCAATGGTGCAATCTTGGCTCACTGCAACCTCTGCCTCCCGGGTTCAAGTGATTCCCCTGCCTCAGCCTCCCGAGTATCTGGGATTACAGGTGCCCGTCCACCACGCTCAGCTAAGTTTTGTATTTTTAGTAGAGACAGGGTTTCACCATGTTGGCCAGTCTGATCTCAAACTCTATTATTTGTTTCATATCTGTTTTCCTACATATAGTAAACCCTACAGGGGCAACACAGTATCCCTCCTGTCCTCCATTGTATCTGCAGTGCCCAGCATGCCACCTGCAATATTGTAGGCCTTCAGTAGATATATCTTGAATGGATGGATGGATGGATGGATGGATTACCTGGGTTGAGTCCCATGAAAAAGTGCCCCTTTGTCAGGAAATAATCAATATTATTAAAGAACATTATGTGGAAATTTTCAATGGTCAGAGTCTGGACTTATTAAAATTAGAACTTGTCAGGCACAATACTCACCGTCTCTCCATTTCTGGGGCCTGTTCTCATGCAGGGCCTTGTGATGCTCATTGCCAGGCAGATTTATGAAACATCTCGACAGGGCTTACATTCCATATGTTACAATTTACGCATTCCTGCTGAGGTCAAGGTGGGGAATGGCATGCGTGCTAATAGCTGTGTTTCTCACATGAACTTTCACATAAACCCTTTTTCCAGCTCGTTTTAGTGATATAATATACTTTTGTAAGCTATTTTTTTCAAGGTCATAAATGAACGCTTCCTAATTTCCATTTTTCAGAGGATTACAAGTCTAGAAAGGGCAACTGGAGGTTTCTGAGCCTAGCTGCTTCCACTGGCAGCAACTTTATCTGAACCATCCTCAAAGATCTCCAAGGAGACAAAGGACCACATTTCTCAGTGGAGTCCCACAACCTCCCTCCAGTTCTCCCCTCCTCAGGTCTCAAGGATGCTACTCCAGGGGATGATGGCAGTGTGTGGTGTCGATCCTGCATATAAGAATGTTTGAAGTCCGAGAAAAAGTGCTCTTTTGTAGAAAACATCCAATAAAATTGCTCAAACAAAATGGCCAGTGTTGAGCCAGTTCGCATGTGGCTGGATGCCTCCCCCTGAGTTTTTGCTTCTTGGCAAGGAGGCCGACCAACATCAGTCTTCCTGTGCTTTAATTTTCCTTCTGACCTGAATTGTCAGTCACACTCTATCTTTGTTCCATTTGTCAAAATGCCATTGTTCTCTCTCTTCCCTGTGGTAGTTTCTTTTCTATTGTTAAAAAAAAAAAGTCAGAGCTGCTGTGGGTCGATGGAAGCAGTTCTTACTGGCTGTGCAGTTTGGCATGTGGCCCCAAGCCAGTCTCATCTTCGGTGTTCACAGACCGTGGAAATCATCTCCTGCCAAATAACTCGGGCTCCATCAGGAGCCTACAACTCACAAAAGAGTTTCTGTCACCAATTGTTCTGTGTCAGGGCCATGACATACTGAATGGTGGGTTCCTATAACAGGGCACATTCTCTTTCCAGATAAAATATATTTACATAAAATAGTAAGCTCAGTACAAAAAAAATACATTATTTTTCTAAGAGAAATGTCTGGTAGGTCTGCTTTTTGAAGGGTCTGTTGCTCTAGAGACACATGTTGTTTAGTGCTGACCTGGGCCTGTGTTCAGGAACCCCAGTAGCAATTTCATGTGATGACAGGATAACTACGACATTTTAGATGCTGAGGAGAAAATAATTCTGGATGCTCCCACAATCACGAATTGTTTTCTCCCCATTGTTAACATTATTTGCCCAAAGAATGCCTTTTACAACAGAATTTACAATTCAAGACCTATATTAGGTTGTGTTCTAAATGCTGCTTAAAGAGAAAAGTGATTTTTTCAAATATCAATAAGTGATACCTTTTTCTGTCCTTGTAAATTACCATTCTAAAATTTGTTGGGATCATTTACTAAATAGATTGATTCTTTTTTTTGTTTTGAGACGGAGTCTTGCTCTGTCCCCCAGGTTGGAGTGCAGTGGCGCGATCTCGGCTCACTGCAACCTCCACTCCCGGGTTCACACCATTCTCCTGCCTCAGCCTCCAGATTAGCTGGGACTACAGGCACCTGCCACCACACCCGGCTGATTTTTTTTTGTATTTTCAGTAGAGACGGGGTTTCACCGTGTCTCGATCTCCTGACCTTGTGATCCACCCTCCTCGGCCTCCCAAAGTGCTGGGATTACAGGCGTGAGCCACCGCGCCCAGCCCGATTCTTTTTTTTTAAACAAGGATTATTGGGAACTGAATTGGGCAGTTTAGTGAACTCATGAAGAGAATATCCTATCAACTTCTAGAGAGAAAACCCTAGTTGTACATATTGGTTCAAGACTCATAATGGATTTGGATTTCTCAAAAGCAATGCTAGAAGTTAACAGCAAAGAGCAATGTCTCCAAAGTCTGAGAAAAAATTATGTTCAATGTATAATCATATAAACAGCTAAATATCAGTCAAGAAAAGGCTAGAATAAAGTTATTTTCAAATATACAAAGCTCCCTCAAGTGCCTCCCCACCTTTTTTCATCCCACTCTGGCCCCAGAGGCTGACCTGTATGGATTGCACCAGCGGGCTTCTTAGCCTTCCACTTCCAGTAGCGTTTGGCCAATAGGAAATAGTGGCAGAGCCTGGAGGCAGAAAGAAGAATGAGGTCAGGCTCTGTGTTCCTTGACTCCTTCCCTGCTAAGTCAGCTCAAGTTAACAATGTTCCTTTCAGAAGTTCAGCCTTTCTGTACAGTAGGCTTCTCCACTCTCTCCAGTTCCTCTCTGTCTGGGTTCTAGAACCACTCACTCCTCTTCCCTCCTCTCTCAGCCACAGGGATGGTAACAGACTCCCTGCAGTGTCTAGAGCCAGGGGACTTTACTACCCCTCACTCGTTTCCCTTAACCCTGCCCACACCTTTTAAAATAGACCCTTCATTACAGCCTGGCCACCATGGTGAAACCTTGTCTCTACTGAAAATATAAAAATTAGCTGGGCATGGTGGTGTATACCTGTAGTCACAGCCACTTGAGAGGCTGAGGCAGGAGAATCACTTGAACCTGGGAGGCGGAGGTTGTACCACCACACTCCAGCCTGGGCAACATAGTGAGACTCTCTCTCAAAAAACAACCAACCAACAAAACAAACAAAAAAACAGACTGTTCATTAAGTGTTCCTCGATTGCCCCATTTGAATGTGTTTCCACAGGAGCTTGACTAACAATGGTACCTGGATGACAGGGAATGGTTTTACTCAGTCCTCTAAGACGCTATAGCAGTTAGCATCAAAGGCTTTAGAATCACTTCAACCTGAGCTCTGCCATTTTCTTTTCTTTTCTTTTTTTCTTTCTTTTTTTTTTTTTTGAGACACAGTCTCCCTCTGTCGCCAGGCTGGAGTGCAGTGGCGTGATCTTGGCTCACTGCAACCTCTGCCTCCTGGGTTCAAGCGATTCTCGTGCCTCAGCCTCCCAAGTAGCTGGGACCACAGGCATGCGCCACCACACCCAGCTATTTTTTGTATTTTTAGTAGAGACAGGGTTTCACCATGTTGGCCAAGATGGTTTCAATCTCCTGACCTCGTGATCCGCCCACCTCGGCCTCCCAAAGTGCTGGAATTACAGGCGTGAGCCACCGCGGAAGGCCAGCTCTGCCGTATTTTAGCTGTGGGACTTTGGACAAATGACAAGCTCTCCACGTCTCATATATTCAATGAAGATTTAAAAGTGACTTTTCACCCAGGAGTTTTGTGAGGATCAAATGAGATAATCTAAGAAAACATGTAACACCGTGCCAGTCACTTAAAAAGCATCTATAAAGGGTCGTTACTCTTTATCATTAGTAACTTCCTGCCGCTGCTAGCCAATGGCTGCCTGCTGCACAAACAGGCCAAATGGCCCAAAGGAAGCCCCAAAGTTTCATTTATGTATCCTGAAAGGGTGCAGAAGAAAGCTGGACCAAGTGACAAGCTGCCTGCCTCTAACCCTCGAAGGGTGTCCTGGGTAAGGAACACTGCTGTTGCTTTTTTGGGTTAAACCCTGACAGGCAGGGTGGAGCATCTTCTGGCCCTGGCTACAAGTTCCACCCACAGTCCTTAGTTCATGACCCTGGTGCTTGTTGCCAGAGATAAAGGAGTAACTGGAACCAAGGCACATTTCTTAGAAGAGATGTGATCCCAAATACCTGACTGAGTATCTCTGGCTCTCTTCCTGAGGTTCTCAAACAGGCAGAACTGTTTCAGCTTTGAGCATCTGACTCCCTGCCTGGGGTATCTAACCCCTCTGTCTAACTACACGAGAAGCCCTGAAAATCAACCTTGATGGAGTTCTGTCTTTTAACCAATGTGGAAGGTGCCAATTTTCCCCTGTGAAGCCATTTTCCTTTTTTCTTTGCAATATTCTGTTAGCTCAATCCTTCAGGATTCCTTGTGAGATGGAAGGTGCAGAAGGGAGAGGTGAGAGTGAGAAGGCCCAGCTCAGTAAATGAGATGTCACTGTGAAAGGGAAGGGCAGAGACAGGATTCATGTTAAGAGCACAGAGAGAAAGGATGAAGACTTCAGCAACACGCAGTCTGGCTCCCTTAATTCAGTGCTACGTATGAGCCTCTGGGTTTTATAAATGCGGAAACCTCTGCATTTTCTTCTCCCTGTGAGCATCAGAAACAGCCTAGCTCTGAGATCTTCTGAGAGCTACCATGTTAAAAATCCAAGCGGATGGTTCAGTAGAGCTGTCTCTTGCTTTATTGAGATACAATATTGGTGTGCTCATGCATTCCACCCCTGCTCTACTAAACCCTGGCAGATGAAAATTCAAGTTTGGAGACGGGGAGAGGGAAGAATGATACTGAAGAAAAAAAACTTCACCTTGGGATTCCTGGAAATAGCAAATTCTTTTTGTGACTCCCCCACAGTGCACTGGCACTGCTGTTCACTGTATTTAACAACAAAAAAAAATTAATTTCAGGGACACAGCACAACTACTGTATGAAGGAGGCATGCTAGAATTTGATACAAACAAGAAGTAGGTGGATCTGACTTTAGTTGACATAGTACGGTGAAAACAGATTCCGTGGCAATGCAATTTAATTGTACTTAGGGCTGTGGACATTGGCATAATTGGACCGCACAGTAGGTTTGACTCTGAGCATAAGCCATCCCAAGTGCTGGTGCCAAAGGGGTTCCCCGTTTCCTTATCTCCACCTCACTTCCTTCTGGAATTCTGATGCTCGGTCCTCCAAACGGAAGACTGCTACTCTGGCTACCCCGCATTCTACATGGCTAACCATGGGAAACCCAAACCTCCCAGCCTCTGTTTTCTCATCTAGGAAATGGCAAACAAACTCTAACTGAAATGGTTGCTGTGAGAAGTGGAGGGAATGTGCGAGAGAGCCTAGGCGCTCGATTCTTGATGGCTAATAATAATAACTATTATTACGGAAGAAAAAAGAGAAGGAGGAGGAGGGAAGGAGGAGGAAAAGGGGAGGACAGCGAATTTTAATTACATAAAGAAGTCACCCCCCCAGAGCCATCTGGGCAGCATAAGAGTGATTTTATAGGATGCTTTAAAAAAAATCTTAACGTTCTCTTAAATGAGCTTGCTAATTTTCTTGATAGGATTATTTCTTTGTTTCTAAACTTCTGCATTTTATTCTGTTTTAATTATATAATATTTCAGAGTTGACATCAAAAAGGGCATCATCTGTTTTTATCTTTTTCAGCCTCATCCACATCCTTGGTTACTGTTGCTCAGTAACCCTGGGGTCACCCAAAGTACTTTTGTTCTAGAGACCTTTTAAAGGAAGCCAAGGCAGTGGTTTAGAAAATTTGTTTGTAGACAAAAAGACATCGAAACAACCAAGGGAGTGATTCCTCTTTGGGATAATTATTTTTAATGCCTTACTGGACACGTTTGAAATGCTTTTCAGGTCTTTTGGGAGTCAAATTAGGAGTTTTTTTGTTGTTGTTAGGAGAGATTTTTGTTTGATTTTTACATCTTGGAACTTGATCTTTGGTAAATGTCTGCATGTTTGCACATTGCATAATACTCACTCCCCCTCGCACTCACCCCCACCCCAATGCGGTAAGGATTTCATCAGCATCAAATAGGCAAATAATACAGGGCAAAGAAGATTAACAATTTCTGTGTGGCCCTCTGGTTATCTTCCTTTGACTGTGCTACTAAATGCAGCTCTAAAAGACATGAGCTTTGCGGTTTGATCAACCAGTCCCTTCAATTCAGTTCCAAACCAGAGAGCTCCCCCTTCGGGTATCCTTGTTGCTAAACCTGTATGAGGCATCATTGACTTAATTCAGACAAAAAGATGCTGTCAGTACTTTAGGTATCTTTATATGTCAGGTCCTCCTCTGAAGTATGAGGATGCTTTCCTAATTTTCACAATATAGTGATGAGATAATTATTTACATACTCACCAGGGGCCTCTCTGTAAAACTTAATGAAATTGTCTTCAGTATCCCTGAATAACATAGAGAGGTACTGGAGAGAATTCTTGGATCTGGTAAAAGTGAGGGTTGTTACAAGGATACTTCTCTTTTTTTTGAGACAGAGTTTCGTTCTTGTTGCTCAGGCTGGAGTGCAGTGGCCCGATCTCAGCTCACTGCAACTTCCACCTTCCAGTTTCAAGCGATTCTCCTGCCTCAGCCTCACAAGTAGCTGGGATTACAGGTGCCCACCACCACGCCCGGCTAATTTTTGTATTTTTAGTAGAGACAGGTTTCACCATGTTGGCAAGGCTGGTCTCGAACTCCTGACCTCGTGATCTGCCCACCTTGGCCTCCTAAAGTGCTGGGATTACAGGTGTGAGCCACTGCACCTGGCCACAAGGATACTTCTTACAAGTACTTGCACATCCTGCTTCAATGATGACCAAGTCCTGAAGCACAGCCAGACTGTAAGCAAGTTGACAGCCAGGTTTGTGCATCCTGTTTTACTTACTGGGCCTGTAAAAGGTACTCGGTAAGTGCAAACCAATGAATGCTGTTCCAGAAAGACAGATTTTATTTCCTGGCCTTGGGTAAAGCTCTGCCACTAACTAAGTGCATGATCTTGGGCAGATCGTATCAATAATGTCTTATCTGAAAAATGAGGGGTAGGATTAGAAGCTTTGTAAAGTCCCTTGCAGTTGTAACCTGCTGCAACCTGCTGATTCAGCCTGGTGAGAAATCATCCTCCATATCCTGTGCCCACTGAGTGACAGCTGGAAAGGTGCCAGGCTGAGTTAGGACAAGAGAATGATGTCAATTAGATTCCTCTCGCCCCAAATAATTGCTTAAAATATGTACAACGTTGCTTTAAAAATGAAGAAGGCCGGCTGATTCAAATATTTTCATCTTTTGACAGTAGCTCTGTTGATGGGATTCAGAAGGGAACTGCAGTCTCTATGGTGCTCTCTAGGCATGTGACCCACCTCAGATGAGCAGGTGACTTTTTTTTTCTTTTTAAAATCTGGTTTCCAAACACAGAGATGGTCAAGGAGCCGCTTTGGCCTTATACACCCATCTCAGATCCATTTGTGATAGACATATGAGAACTGTGTTCAGGGACTCCAGTTGCCTTTAAGGAAATAGGGCAAACTTGACCTAACAGATGTTCATGTTTATCCAATAATAATAATGATACACTGTGTTTATTTGGAACATGACTAAATTGTTCATGCAACTTCAAGGTCCCAGTGCAAAATTCTGGATTCAGACGCTGTGGATTTATCACACCCACTGGGGGATATTGGCTTCACAAACCTCTGAATGGATTATCCTCTTCCATTAGAGTGGGCTCATCCTTTCCAAAAGATAACATCTTGCTTCTCTGGCCTGAATTTCCCTTGACTTCTTTCAAAACACAATTTGTGAAAACAATGTGTGAGAACACATGACAATGGGAAGTGCTCAGCGGGAATACCGTAATAAATATGTCAGGTATATAAACTAGCTGATGATATTTATTTGGTTCTTAAGAAACTTTCTTAAGAAAGTATTGGGATACAATAAATTAAAATACTTTTTCAACATCTCAGATTTCTCCAGTAACGCATATATGCTGGCAGACCTTAGTGAATCAAGTTAATTTATTTGTAAATCATCAAAGGAAAGCATAAAATATATGTCTCCAGGCAAGTGAATGGACTGGGAAGCCAAATTGGGCAACAGCAGTATTTTCCTGCGCCAGAAGTAAACATGTCAACATGGTGACGAGGGTTTTGTCCCACTCCTGGCTGAACTTTGAAGGGTGAGATGGCTAATATCGAGGGACCCGGCTTTGTAGTTCTTTCTCACAAAGCATTCCATGAGTCAAGAGAAGGACAATCTGCAGCATGACACAGAGAACTAGGTCAGAATAATATTTCTTAATGGAGATTCCAATGATGTATTCATTACAGCAGTGGTTCAGAATTTTCTGTGCCTTGATAGGTTGTCTTTTTGAGTAGGCACCCATTTTTAAATTTAATGTGATATAAAACTGAGTTCCAAGGAATCCCTATTATGTAAGTGGTAAAAAACGATGTGGAGGAGAGGAAGCAAAATATGTGCATATCCACATATACACTATAAGCCAGTATTCCAAAGATGATCTCTGGGAACATAAAAGTTTATGCTGCCCTTGATTTGTGTGGCTTTAAAAAATACCAGCAATATTTAGTGATCTTGGAGCATAACATCAAAACAGAAACTCTTTGCCCTAAATTTGCATGTGCTGTGCTATCTGGCTTTCTTTCTTATTGCTCTACATGGATTCTTCCTCCTTTCTGGTTAAATGAGTTTATCCAAAATTCCCTTTGTGGACTGCATTTCCACATGATTTGCCTCTTCTTGTATTTTTTTCCTGACACTTGCTGAGCTTGGGGAGAGACATCCTCCAGCTCCACCGGGTGGGATGGAGGAATCTAGCCCAAGCTCCCCTTCCCCATGAGGATTTTTTCTTTTGACTCCAGCTAAAAACTATGTCTCCATCCCTTCTTTTATTTATTTATTTATTTAGAGACAGATCCTCACTCTGTTGGCCAGGCTGGAGTGCAGTGGCGCGATCTCAGCTCACTGCAAGCTCCGCAGAATGGGTTCACGCCATTCTCCTGCCTCAGCCTCCCAAGCAGCTAGGACTACAGGCGCCCGCCACCACTCCCGGCTAATTTTTTGTATTTTTTAGTAGAGACGGGGTTTCACCGTGTTAATCAGGATGGTCTTGATCTCCTGACCTCGTGATCCGCCCGCCTGACCTCCCAAAGTGCTGCGATTACAGGCGTGAGCCGTCGCGCCTGGCCCTCCATCCCTTCTTCTAACAGTACCCTGGGGCACAGTTTCTCAGTCTCGGCACTATTGACATTTTAGGCTGGATAATTCTTTGTTCTGGGGGGTCTGCCCTGTGCATTACAGAATGTTTAACAGCATCCCTGGCCTCTACTCACTAGATACCAGGACTATGCATCTAGTGATCCTGTCTTACTGCAAGTCGTGACAAAAAATATCTCTAGACATTGCCAGACGTCTGCTGGGTTGCAAATCATCTCAGTTGAGAACAACCACTGCCCTAGAGCTCTCACCAAATCGTTCGCAGATTCTGGAGAACGATGGTCAGGTCTTTCGCAGCGTTTGGATTCGGGTTCAAGTTAACTGATGATTAACGAATAAAAGATGCTTTTAAAAAATTACGGGGTCGGGCGTGGTGGCTCACGGCTGTAATCCCAAACTTTGGGAGGCCAAGGCGGGTGGATCACCTGAAGTCAGGAGTTTAAGACCAGCCTGACCAACATGGTGAAACCCCGTCTCTACTAAAAATACAAAAATTAGCCAGGCGGGGTGGTGGGTGCCTGTAATCCCCGCTACTTGGGAGGCTGAGGCAAGAGAATCGCTTGAACTCGGGTGGCGGAGGTTGTAGTGAGCCGAGATCGGGCCACTGCACTCCAACCTGGGCAACAGAGCAAGATTCTGCCTCAAAAAAAATAAAATAAAAAAACAAAACAAAACAAAACAAAACCCAGTAGGCACATTCTAAAAGTTAACAAATCAGGTTGATTTGAATCAGGTCAGATCCTCCAGAAAACTACAAAAAGGGACTATATTATTGCCTCTCTCCTCTTACAGTTTACAGAACCATAATTTCAATGCTGTGGACATTGGGTTGAAATAAACTACCAGAGAATGTCGTTGCATCTTTTGAAACATTATTGTTGAAGTCACTAACCGTTGCCTGATAACTCTTATAGAAAGGCTAGTATGATAAGTTCCTCTTTGAGTTTAGTACTAGAAAAAATTCATCTCTTCTGAAAAACTAGGTTTCTTCCCTTTATTGCATCGTGAAAGATACGTAACTAGTGCTATTTTCCCCTTTCTTACTTGGCTGTCAGGAAGTTCAGAATTGCATTATGCTCAATTACAGTAACTATCTGCATCCTTTGATTCTAATATTAATTCATTTTTTTCTTCTCATTAGCCCCATTTAGCCCATCTTTTACCCTTGTTCCAATGGCTTTCTTAAATCTATCATTTTTTTAATAAAATAAAATTTTAAGCAAGTGAAGTCCTTATTTACCATCAAAAGTAGAATACTTTGGGAGTAAAAGGAGAGTAATTAATAATTAAGCTGGGTCAACAGCTTAAGCTGAGACTGTCCTGGGCAAAATCAAAATGTGATGTCACTCTAGATACAAATAATAAATAACACAGATAACATTTATGCCATTCCCAGGTTGGGGATAATTAAAGATAAACATGCGCCCTACATAAGGAATGAAAGCTAAGTTATGTGCTTCTTATTCATCTTGTGTCACATCTGTTGATTATAGTTTAATATTTATTATTTCTTGGGAAATTTTGTAATTAGCCTCTATTTGTAGAGGAAAAAATATTGGGCTTTCTAAAATGTATTTAATTTCTACCAAAGTAAGGGGGGTGGGTCTTTTAGATCTGGAACAGTGATCACAATAGAAATTTCATTTGTTTGCGATTTATGGAGACTTGGAATAAATGTACTATTGACCAGTGTCAGATTTCTAATGACTAGATCTTGTTTTTCCTAAGCAACTTCGCATAAACTTTTGTCATATTTTGAACAGCAAGCTGATACTGTGTTCCAGACCGTTTACAGAGCTATTAATAAATGCTATGTGGTAACTCCAGGAAGAGGATCAAACTACTTTTTCTCCCCATTGGCTGAAATCAATTTCCTGCTTATTTTGAAAAACATGGGATTACCAATGTCCTTGACATACGCTGGGTATTTTGCAAAGAAACCCATTAAAAATAAATGAGATTCAGAATTTTAACCTAAAGCGTTCATAGTCAAAAAGGAAATCCTTGTCAGTGCCTTGGTTGCAAAGTCTTTCATATGTGAAAGAGTGAGATTTCAGTGTAGCATAGGTGAGTTTAAAAGAAGATGGAAATTACTTTCTGTGTTTGTTCAGAATCATGCTGTAATTCAAGCTCTTGCAGGCTCACCTGTTTTAAGTCATAGCTAATATTGTCTGATTAGAAGAATTGTAGGTTTAATAACTACCAGTTATTGATTTCTTACTACATGCCAGGCACCATGAAAGCAATTTACATATGGTGTTTTAATTTGTTCTCAAAACAACTCTGTGAGGTGATGGTATCATTAGCCCTGTTTTAAGGTTATGAAAATTAAAGCTCAGAGAAAATAAGGAAGCCACCCAAAGCCATACAGAAAATAACTAGCAAGGAGGCTTTAAACCCCAGTCATCTGATCCCAAAGCCCTGCTCTCTATACTATTATAAACTTCTACAGTAAGAAGCTCTCTATGTGAAAATTATAAGGTTCAACACTTGGCCCAACAAGATGGCCAGAGAACAGTAACAATAACCGTAGCAGTGATGCTTACATAGCACACATTCTATGCTATGCATTATTTTGAAAGTTTATATATATGATCTCACTTACTCATCACAACATCCCTGCATGTAAGGTACTATACTCACTTAAAAATGAAGAACCATGAGAGCAAGCAATGTGCCCCAGTGTTCTGAATAGACATATTCCTTCCCACATGTTCACATGTAACAATGTTATGATGGTCTTCTGCACCGTCTGACACTTCAGAGTTTTCAAATCACCTATGGATGCTTTATTTCATTTTATATAATCTCCATTTTACACATAAAGCTACTGAAAAACTGAGAGCTGAAGCTATTTCCCTAAGATCACAGTAACTGATAGAGATAGGATTTGAGTTCAGGTGTTTTTATACCTACCCCAGAATTCTTTATCCTGGACAAGGCTGCAAACCTGAAATGTGGCTCTAAGGAACAATGCAATTCTAAGATTTTCAATGCAATTCTAAGATTTTCAGGTTGTTAACCTATAGACTTCTGTACTAAAAGAAGGAACCTAAGCTTGATTTTGAGGCAAAAGCCACATATTTCCTGTTTTAGGGTCCTGGTGTAGGGCAAAATCATTTAAATTTCCTTCTAGATGGCAACAACCTTGTTTAAGGTCAGATTCAGCAAAGGTTTCTCTTCCTGCTCTTCACCCTGATCCAACAAGAACAAAGACTTCCACCTTTTCTGAATTCACACCAATATCAATACTAAGCCTATAACTTATCAATTAATTGGAAGCAAAGCATAGAATTTATGTCTATATAGATAATAGCCAACATGTATTGAGTGCTTCCTAAAGGCTAAGAAATTTACATGCCTTACCTTATGTAGTCCTCATAACTTGCTGTTATTTTTTATCTTGAAGAGAAGAAAACTGAATTTCTCAGGGGTTAAATAGCTTTCAGAGTCACTCAGCTAGTGGTGATGATTTTAAGCCAGCTATATAAACAGCTGCCCTGCCGATTTCATAAAGTCCAGTTTTGTAGGCAGAGATTTATCCAGACCAACCATTCCAAATCCTCCAAACCCTTCCTGCATCTGGACTGTAAGGTGGAATACTTCCTAAACACACTAAAATGTGGTAGTGTGGGCAGAAAGCAAAAGGAAGTGAGGGCTATGTGTTGCTCCTCATTCCCATCTCATCTTTAGTCATTCTCTAGTCTTACAGATCTCCTTGTTCTTTTATAGCAATTACTACTATATGAAAATATCTCATTGTTTCCTTGTAATGTATCTGTCATACCTACTGGAATATAAACTGTGAGAGCAGGGTGAGCCTGTCATTACCTTGTGCTCCTACTTGCTGCTACAATGCCCAACAATCTTTGTTGCACGGTGAGTCAATGAATGAATGAATGAATGGCACAGAAAGGATGAGGATATCCCTGCTTTAAAAAAAAGATGGGGAAGGTGAGCTATTCCATTTTTCTGGTGGACAACTTGATTTTTTAAAAAAAGTCTTGAAAACAATCATTTCCAAAAGGCAAAGAATGTCCCAATTTGCCAAGATTTACGGAGAGCCATGGTTATGAACTTCACGAGCAATTGCTGCTTAAACATTGTGTCTGATTTTTGTCTTGGTAAGCCTCTGCCAGGAATTCTGTCCATTCCTCTTCCTCACTCCTGGGCGCTTTCCTCGTCTTCCACCGCTAATGAATACACATCCTTCTGCTGACCAGCGGCTGCATATCCCAATTGCCAGAGGAAGGCCCAGGTAGCTCTTCTCTACTGGATAATCCGTTATCTGTGTGAAGAGCCAGTGCCTCCTCTGGGTGGATTTTTGTGAAGCTAAACTGACCTTTGGGGGACAAATGCATTCTACAGAAAGCAATGCCTTTCCCCCTCTAGTCATCTTTTTTTTCTCTTATTCCTTTGCTCTCAAATATATCCTGCATACCGTTATTTAAAAACATATTATCTAAGAAGACTCCAAATGTAAACGGTTGAAATTTTTCCTTTCCACCATACTTTCTGAGCCACGACTATGTTAACAAACTGGTCTAAAGAATATCCCCTTCCTGCCCTGCTGCACCCTCCCCCCATATTCCTAACTCAACCTTGGATATTTTTACAACATATATTCAGTTTGAAAGATAATACTGATACCTTGTTTTATATGAACATTTATACACCAGGACCCTGGCAAGGGACTGACTTCATTGGGATACTTTATGGCTTAATACATCTGAATGATTTATATCTCGTTTTGTCTAAGCATTTATGCTAATAAATTTAACAGATTCTCCAGTACTGCCTGGTCCTTCGTTTTCTTCAGGGGGTCAAAGTGAGAGGAAAATAAAGCAGGGTGTTACTAAAGAAAGAAGGAAGAAATTGGCTAAACTAATTTAGAACACAAATAAAATTACTGCACAAATAAAATCTCTGCTTACGATTAAGCTGGAATGGCGGTCAAAAAAGAAAAGGGGAAAAAAAGTTCCTAGATGCAGGTAGATTTCTATAATTAAGCCATTTCTCAAAGGGGAAGTAAATGTGACAGAATATTTAGCAAGCTAATTTACTGAGGAATATTTTGTTCCTATATAATTAAATTCAACACTGAGGTAAAACTGACAACTATTAAACTGAGGGCAGTTGGGAGAGGGAAAGGGGATGAGATAAAATCCAGTCTATAAAACATTCCATTATCTTTTATAGGTTAAAAAACACAAAAGAAATACTTGGAAAGAATTGTCTAAGACGGACAGATTTTAAGATTGTGTGACTTTTTTTTTTTTTTTTTTTACAGGTGCAGAATAATTTTTTTTCCCTCTCTCATGGTTTTTCTTTTCCCCATTTTTTTCCCCTGTTGTTTGCAAAGTTGAATCTGGGGTCAGGAGTTCTAATTGTAACCTCAGACTGGAATTCCAGATGGTGCGCTCAGGACTGGAAGCAACTCTCAGTTCATCAATTTCATGGGCCTACGTATCTGCTCTGGCCACGGCCTGGCCTCCATCCCCACTGTGGCATTAATGCAGAACAAATTGAGACATATCCTCTATATAATTAGTTCCAGAATTTAAAAAGATTTACGGTATAATAATAGAGGCAGTGCCGCAGAATCCTTTCACTGAGGACTCTCGGGGAGCTCGGGGACCATCTCGCGGTGGCATCAGAACAGACGAGTAACCCCAGCGGCTCCAGGCACTGCGAACTGGGGAAGAGGGGGAAATTTTGCACCGCACTCGGCAGTACCTAACGGTTCCGGGCCCCCAGATAGGGTCAGCGAGGAGAGTTAGGACAGAAAGTGGGGACTGATTAAAAAAATATCGAGTTAATTTTGAAATGATCAGAAGAAGCTGGGAGTAGTTATCACAAAGCCCCTCCCTTGCCCCCCCCTTTTTTTTTAATTGAAGGAATGACGTTGAAATTTTTACCGCCAGCGCGGGGCTGGGAACCATCCTAAACACTTGCCCTGCAGCCCCGAGTGGGCAGATTCCGAAGAGTTGGAGTCGGCGGGGAGGGGAGGAACAGCTGTTGGGCTGTCTTGCGCGTGGGGCTCGGGGCGCGGGCCTCGGGGAGAGGCGCTAGTCGAAAGCCTGTTCCTCTCCCGCGACAGGCGGCAGCGAGGTCGAGCCACTCTTTATTACGGCCTGCGGGCCCCGCGCGCAGTGTGGCTGTCCCCGCCCTTGACCGACCGCAGCGCTTTGGGGTGTGTATTCAGTTGTCCGCGCCCGCTGGGTGACTCCCGGAGGGCGGCCCAGGCGTGCGCACTGGTCCCTGGGGTTGCGGCTGTAGCAGCCCAGCTCCGCGCTCTGTCAGATGCAGTGGACAGCACCGGGGTGAAGGTACGGGTTGAGAAATCCTCACTGCCCTGCTCCCACCCAGCCTCGATTTTTTCATATTGCAATAATTATGCACCTTCAAGGCCGGGATGCCTGCGCTTTGCCAGTGTATCAACGCCACATGGTTTTCCAGGGGCTGTCCTCGCCTCTGCATCCCATTAGCTCTGAAGAGGTAGAGGGGTGGTGGGTAAAACCTCCAACTGGACGTTGAGAGACCCGGGTTTCAGCTCGGCGTTGCCACTAACTTGTTTCCTGTCCTTAAACAGTAGTAGTAACAAAAACTGTAAAGTTGATTGAGTCAAAGGCCCACACTACTCTCCTATCTAATCCTCAGAACAACTCTATGAGGTGGGCGCTAGTATCCCATTATCCCGTTTGACCAGTAAGGAAACTGAGGCTCAGAGAGACTGCGGAAATCGTCTAGGGTCACACAGCTGTTGGTTACCTGGCAGAGCTGAGGTTCCATTCTGGGGCCACCAACCCCTTGCTCTTTACCGCTGCGCTCCATAGACTGCCTCTCCTTCAGCTGTCTGGGCCTCAGTTTCCTTCTCTGTAAAACGAGAAGTTTAATCTGCAGCTTTCTTTGCCAATCGGTGGTTCAGACCAGGAACCTCTGCTACAGATCTCGGCGCTGACAGGGGTAAGAAGGTGGGTGAAAGAAGGTGGCGCCCAGTTTTCCACAGCCTGCTTTTCCCTGGGACCTCGCGAAGGGCGGGCCTCGCGAGCTAAAGGAGGTACAGGAGAGCGCCTATCGTCCGCGGAGGGTGAAGGTGCTACCTGCCATCGTGCTAGCCTGTGAGTCCTGGTGCTTAGCTCAGGGCGCCAAGGCCAGTGTAGCTGGCACGTCCCCCTTGGATAACCTCAGGTCTCCCGCAGAGAACGTTACCCACAACAAAGAAGAGGAGAGAGAGGCATGGAGCGCCCTGCGACTGCAGGAGTACGTCAGTTCCCCAGCGCTGGCTTAGTGTCGCCTGGGCTTCCGGGCATGTGGATCCGTTGGGGTCGTACGGAGACTTCCTGTCGGGTCCCTGGGGTCCTCCGACTGCGGCTCCTGAGCTTAGCACTTTCTTCTTGGCCCCGCAGGCTGCAGGGAACTCCTCCCACCTCTTCAGTCGGAGAAGTCCAAGTCGGGCGAGGGAGCACCCCGGGGTTCGCACCGGTGCTCTTCCCCTCCCCGCCCCCACAACGATTCTGAGAAAATAAATGGCAGAGGAGAGAGGAGTTCTACATTTGCTTGGCTCTCCTTTCCTCCTATCCACCCCTACTTCCCTCACCCCGGGGCAAAAACTTATTTTAAAAAAATGTTGGCAGAGATTTACGTGTCTTTGCCTTACCTGGGTTTCACAAACACAAAGACTCACATTCAAGCCAGCCTCCCTTCAGATAACCTCCTCTCCCCCCCGCTAAAAGTGCCAAGGATGGTAAAAGAAGAAACAATCTCAATCTTTTCGTTTGGAAATGAAAGTCCCCGGCTTTTCATAAAGGGCTCCTCGCCCCTCATAGTTGAGTCCTAGTTAAGAAAAACGACTTCCAAGTAGAAATAATAGGCGGGGAGAAGGAAGGGAGATACAGGGATCTGGGTGGTTCTTAGGGCAACCGGCAGTGAATTTTGTCTCGAGAGTCCTTTCTCCACTCAAAAAACCAAACGCGCGAGCCCCGCGAAAGGTTTAGGGATAGATCGTGTGGGAGAGGACTGAGCAGAGAGCGTGGGGGCAGTGTCTTGTAGAATCTTTGTTTTCTTAATAATAATTTTAAAAGCTTCTGAGTGGAGACGAAGCAACGTCAAGCAGCAAAGGTGGCCTGGGAGGCAAGCGGAGGGCTCAAGTCCCGCATCTTTACCCTCAGGGTCTCCTGCGCCTACGGGATGCGCATTCCCAAGAAGTGCGCCCTTCGAGTAAGTCCTGGGCCCGCACACATCTCGGGTCCGCAGCCAGAATTTAATGGTGACAACGTTTATGCAATGCAAGCTAAAAACCAAAGCGTAAAAAATTACTATGTCATTTATTGAAACGCCATTCTTTGTCAAACTGCAACTACTTTGCTTCACATAAGTTTGGCTGGAAAGCTTGCAGCCCCAGCCCGGGCCAGCCAGGTACAGGAGGCCGGACTGCAACCGGTTGCTTCCCTCCCTTCGCGCCTGGCAGTCCCACGCTGCGCCGTCGCTGCTGCCTCCTGGCGCCCCTGGGATTTTATACGCACCTCTGAAACACGCTCCCCTCCGGCCCCCGGTTCTTCTCCTTGCCTAGGGGTTGTTTCCCAATAGATACTGACTCCTTTAGAAGATCCAAAAACCAAACAAAAACAACACCCCCTACCCGCCCCAAACACCTGCTCTGGGGCTCGGGGGCTGCCAAACAGAGACTAGATGAAGGGAGTCAGATTTAGCGAAGCTCTTCGAGCTCCCAAAGATTCGAAAACTAACTCGCGCCCGTGGGCCGATGGAAGTTCTCCCTACTCCGCTCCTTGGTCCCCTTAACTGGCTTCCGCCTCCTGCTCAATCACTGAGCAACCAGAATGGTATCCTCGACCAGGGCCACAGGCAGTGCTCGGCGGAGTGGCTCCAGGAGTTACCCGCTCCCTGCCGGGCTTCGTATCCAAACCCTCCCCTTCACCCCTCCTCCCCAAACTGGGCGCCAGGATGCTCCGGCCGGAATATACGCAGGCTTTGGGCGTTTGCCCAAGGGTTTTCTTCCCTCCTAAACTAGCCGCTGTTTTCCCGGCTTAACCGTAGAAGAATTAGATATTCCTCACTGGAAAGGGAAACTAAGTGCTGCTGACTCCAATTTTAGGTAGGCGGCAACCGCCTTCCGCCTGGCGCAAACCTCACCAAGTAAACAACTACTAGCCGATCGAAACACGCCCGGCTTATAACTGGTGCAACTCCCGGCCACCCAACTGAGGGACGTTCGCCTTCAGTCCCGACCTCTGGAACCCACAAAGGGCCACCTCTTTCCCCAGTGACCCCAAGATCATGGCCACTCCCCTACCCGACAGTTCTAGAAGCAAGAGCCAGACTCAAGGGTGCAAAGCAAGGGTATACGCTTCTTTGAAGCTTGACTGAGTTCTTTCTGCGCTTTCCTGAAGTTCCCGCCCTCTTGGAACCTACCTGCCCCTCCCTCCAAACCACTCTCTTAGATTAACAACCCCATCTCTACTCCCACCGCATGCGACCCTGCCCTGACTCACTGCTTACCTGAACGGACTCTCCAGTGAGACCAGGCTCCCACACTGGCGAAGGCCAAGAAGGGGAGGTGGGGGGAGGGTTGTGCCACACCGGCCAGCTGAGAGCGCGTGTTGGGTTGAAGAGGAGGGTGTCTCCGAGAGGGACGCTCCCTCGGACCCGCCCCCACCCCAGCTGCGAGGGCGCCCCCAAGGAGCAGCGCGCGCTGCCTGGCCGGGCTTGGGCTGCTGAGTGAATGGAGCGGCCGAGCCTCCTGGCTCCTCCTCCTCCCCGCGCCGCCGGCCCCTCTTATTTGAGCTTTGGGAAGCTGAGGGCAGCCAGGCAGCTGGGGTAAGGAGTTCAAGGCAGGGCCCACACCCGGGGGCTCTCCGCAACCCGACCGCCTGTCCGCTCCCCCACTTCCCGCCCTCCCTCCCACCTACTCATTCACCCACCCACCCACCCACAGCCGGGACGGCAGCCCAGGCGCCCGGGCCCCGCCGTCTCCTCGCCGCGATCCTGGACCTCCTCTTGCTGCAGGACCCGGCTTCCACGTGTGTCCCGGAGCCGGCGTCTCAGCACACGCTCCGCTCCGGGCCTGGGTGCCTACAGCAGCCAGAGCAGCAGGGAGTCCGGGACCCGGGCGGCATCTGGGTCAAGTTAGGCGCCGCCGAGGCCAGCGCTGAACGTCTCCAGGGCCGGAGGAGCCGCGGGGCGTCCGGGTCTGAGCCGCAGCAAATGGGCTCCGACGTGCGGGACCTGAACGCGCTGCTGCCCGCCGTCCCCTCCCTGGGTGGCGGCGGCGGCTGTGCCCTGCCTGTGAGCGGCGCGGCGCAGTGGGCGCCGGTGCTGGACTTTGCGCCCCCGGGCGCTTCGGCTTACGGGTCGTTGGGCGGCCCCGCGCCACCACCGGCTCCGCCGCCACCCCCGCCGCCGCCGCCTCACTCCTTCATCAAACAGGAGCCGAGCTGGGGCGGCGCGGAGCCGCACGAGGAGCAGTGCCTGAGCGCCTTCACTGTCCACTTTTCCGGCCAATTCACTGGCACAGCCGGAGCCTGTCGCTACGGGCCCTTCGGTCCTCCTCCGCCCAGCCAGGCGTCATCCGGACAGGCCAGGATGTTTCCTAACGCGCCCTACCTGCCCAGCTGCCTCGAGAGCCAGCCCGCTATTCGCAATCAGGGTAAGTAGGCCGGGGAGCGCCCCCTACGCGCGGGGCAGTGGCGCCAGGGGCTCTCCGCTCTAGGACACCCCCCTCTCCTACCCCTTTTGACCGCAGCTCTTACCCAGCTGCTTCCCAAGGGCCGTGAGGATAGCGGAAGCGGCCGCTGGGGAGGAGGCCGGGGAGTGGGAGTGCACGCAGGCACTGGCCCCCGACATCCTCCAAAGCCAGGCAGAGCTAGGAGCCTGACTGTTCGCAAGAGCCGGGAGGGCGTCTGGGGCCCCTTAGAGTCCGAGAGATTCCGGGACTGCTAGTCCCCACCGGAGTGGAACCAGGAGACCGGCGCAGTGTCTGGCTCTGCCTCGGGGAGAGTCTTGTTAATTAAAGAAACGCCAAATTGTCACCAAGCGTAGCGCTTTTCAGACGTCTGGACTCTGGATTCGGAGTGGGACCAGCGCGGGGGTGAGCGCCTGTGCTGTGCTGCCTCCGCCGCGCTAAAATGTCCAGGAGCACCTCCAGCCCTTATAATACGGTGTTGGCACACACTTAGGTGCACATGAAGTATCGTAGAGAACTAGAATGAGCACATGCACCTCCAGTAACTAAATGGCTTTCTGGAACAGCGTCGTGTCCGTGGATAGCTCCCGCGTATGGTAATACAGAAGTGGATCTTCACTGGGCTTCGCTCAGGCGGCGGCCACGCAGGTTCTGGGGATGGAAGAGAACTTGACTTATCCGATTCCAAGCTATGCGGGACCAGGTTCTACCGCAGGCAGTGGAAGGAGGCACGAGCTTTGGCCTTTCTTTCAGCGCATCTGGGGCGCCTCTTCATCTTGTAAACGCGGGGCTCAGCTGGGACAGTATTTCTTCAAGACCTGGGGTTAGAACAAGGACAGGGTTATTCGCTGTGCTTAGTCAGGATACAAGGAGGGAACTCGGCACACGATAAGTATCAGGTTGGTTTCTCATCCCGCGCCGATGCCTGCCCACCTCTCTTTCGCCTGGGCCGCGCGGACCCGAACCTGCGGAGCCCCTGTAGTTTGCCCTCTTCATTTATTTTCAGTGGATTTCCACGCTATTGAGAACCTAAGCCAGTTCGGTTTGATTCGGTAATTTAGTAAACGCTTTACTAATACAATGGCGGATGCTTTTCCTGGAGCAAAATTACTCGAGGGCCTAGGGACTGGGATGTTTTTGGAATGCGTGGGAAGCAGAGTGTATCTTTTGCAGGAGGTACCTTCGCCCAAGGCTCGGGAGAAGGGCTCTGCCCTTGTTGCCCGCCTTCACCCGCGCCTTCTAAACGCGCGTCTTCAGGCCGCTCCTACCTTAGCCTAACCGGGAGCACCCGGCCCCCGCGAAGCCTTGGAGAAATCGAAACCGCCCTTTTCTTCCGGAGAATCTGGGATCACTGTCCTGTGGAGGAACCACAAGCAGACCGAAGGGTTGCCTCCACTCTATGCTTTTAGTTAGTGAAATTAGTGTTTTGTACTCCAGGGGCGTTGGGACAACTTACTGGTCGCTGAGGCTTGTGTTCTTTGATCAGATCGCGCCACCTTTGTTTAGCAGGCTGGTGTTACTTTTGGGGAGTTTCTAGGTCTCAGTGTCCCCGTCTATAAGAGGACAGCTGAGATGGGCAACCTGGAGATTGGGTCCGGCTTGAAGTTATACTCCATAGATGCAGAAGCGCGACCCACCACCCTCTTGGGGCTTTAAATATGGAACTCGGCAACCCATCTAAACATCTGTGACTGAGAAACCATGAATCCGAGAGCACTGTCTGCATGTGTGCTATTTGGAGGCGGTTGAGAAACCATCGAATCCATGCCCCTGGGGCACAAAATACTACTATGCCATTATCTTTTTAGTACTTCTAGGGGATTTTTGAAACCTGGGTTCTGTCGCTTCGTTTGGGTCCCTTGTCCAGCCCTTTTCAGGCCAGGTCTGGTGCCTGGGATCTTATCACACGTCGTGGGGGGTGGGACTGTGGGTTTTGCAGCCAGCGGGCATTACACTTCTGGAAAATATCTGGATTCTTCTGTAATATACAGGCGTGGCTGCCATGGAGAAAAAGTTAAAAGGGGACCAGGACTAGCAGGTGAATGTATCCTTCTTCTCCACCCTGGAGAAAAAGCCCGATGGAGAGAGGGCCCTAGATTCGAGTCATATAGCCTGGAAGCACTATCTCCAGGTTTAAGTTTTGTCTTGCAATGAAAACAGATGGGTCCAGCTTACCCAGCCCTTGAGGCTCATTGGGCAGTTTGGATGTGAGAAGCGTTCCGGCTGCTATGCTGGAGTGGGCAAGGGTCGCCCTCGAGATTCTGGGTTTATTCTTTTGATTTCCAGGGTTCCTGCTGCTTCCCCAGGAATGCAGGGCCTGGCCCAAGACTTGGGCTGCGAGAGGCAAGGGCATCAACTCTCAAAAATGTGGAAATGGCCATCAGAGCGCCAAGACCAAACCCCAGGGGAGAGGAATCAAGGCCGTCTCTGGATCCCTAGGGCAGTCTAGCCATGGTGCACAGGCAGGGGCAATTGCTGGTACCCACTCACAACCACCCAAAACTTCACAAGCATGTTCATATTTTAAATTCTTAAATATTATATCTTGCATCCTAATCTTGTAAACATTAATTTAGCAAACATCAATTGCCTACTTGGTCAGGCACTGGGTTCTGAATATTAATTAAGACAATGGCCTCGAGAACCTTTGTAAGAAGCTCAACAGCTAATCCTGGAGAAGCCCCTTGTTTTGGATGAGGAAATCCAGGTTCTATGAGATTAGGTGGCAGAGGTGGGATTTGAACCCAGACCATGCTAGGGTGTTTCTGCTCCTTTTCCAGGGATCTTGGCCCCACTGTTGAGATGGATTTCTTCTGGCCTGCGGGAGGGGCACCAAACTCTTAGTCCGTGTGTGGGGGTTGACGGGTTTGTGAGGGCAGATGTGGGGTGAGGACTTGAGTAGCCCCAGACTAGATGCAAGGCTTAAGGAGGAGGGGAAAAAAGTTTGCTTGGGCCGGACGCGGTGGCTCGAAGCGGTTGGATCACCTGAGGTCAGGAGTTTGAGACCAGCCTGGCCAACACGATGAAACCCTGTCTCTACTGAAAATACAAAAAAAAAAAAAAAAAAATTGGCCGGGCTTGGTGACGGGCGCCTATAATCCCAGCTACTCGGGAGGCTGAGGCACAAGAATCGTTTGAACCCGGGAGGATGAGGTTGAAGTGAACTGAGATCGCGCCACTGCACTGCAGCCTGGGCGACAGAGCGAAACTCCGTCTCGAAGAAAAAAAAAAAAAAAAAAAAAGAGGTTGCTTGCTAGTCCACTGATCCCGCAGCCCCGCAGGCTCGCAGAACCCTAACGCATGATTAGGCCTGGGATCATTAGGCCACCCTAGGGTCAGGAGCGGAGGCCTGCGACGCCCGAGGGCCAAAGGCTCCCTCTTCCGGTCACACAGGAGAGGGTATTTTGTTGGGGGACAGGTTTTCCCCAAACACAGTGCAGCTGCAGTCATCGTTTTCAGCCTTCTGAGCACCTTCCTGGCTGAGCCTGCTGTCCATTTCACCCCTCAGCTCTCCCGCCCCGGCCGGGCCAGGCGGTTCCCGGCTTCTCTGCAGCCGCCGGCGGGGGAGGAGGGCACAGAGCGCGTCTCGCCTCTTAGCGCACGGTCAAGGTTGCGCTCCCCTCCCGTGCCGGGACTAACCGTGGGAAAGGCGCTACCTTGGCCACTCGATTCTCTCCCTCCAAGGCCTGTACAAGGAGCCTTTGAACACGCTGCTCCTTCCAGCCGGCAGCTTTACCTCCCCTGGCCCCTGCCCCCGCACTCTCCGCGCCAGGCCCAGCGCTGGGCCCAGGGACAGCGCGCTCTAATCAAACCCGTGTCCGATAAGCTTCTAATTAAAAGAGACCTCCCTCCGCTCCGCAGGCGCTTTCACCACTGCCCCTCCCGGGGGGACCTGAAGGAGAGGGTTCGAGGCCGGTCTTTGCCCGCCGAGGTCTGCGTGTCCGGTCTGGGAGGAGGCCTAGGAGGCCTCGCGGGCCACGGGCATCCTTGGGCCCGAGTTCTGGGGTGCGGACGGACGTCTCGAGAGTGGGTGCCGCGACTCGGGACCCACGGCCCTCGCCGGGCACGGACAGTTGCGGAGCAGGGCTCTGAGGATTGTGCAGTGCCCTGGGTCCCTGCCTACTCCTGGGCTCAGGAATGGAGAAGGGTTCGTCTAGAGAAAACTTCTTCGTAGCTTCTATTTCGTCTCTCTCTTTCTCTCTCTCTCTCTCTCCCTCCCTCTCTCTCTCTCTCTCTCTCTCTCTCTCTCTCTCTCTCTCTCTCTCCCTCTCTCTCTCTCTCTCTCTCTCTCTCTCTCTCTCTCTCTCTCTCTCTCTGTGTCTGTCTCTCTTTCTCTCTCTCTTTTTAGTGTCCTTTTAGAAATTCGGCCTTCCCTCCGGGCAATAGTGGGTGCCCTGAGCCAAATTTCGTTTGTAAGCTCATCTGTAGGCCTCAAAGAAGGCCAGGCCTCAGGTTTCAAAAGGAAGTCTGTGGAAGCCCAAACGTGCTCGTCCATGCAGGAGAGCTAACGGGGCCGGGGGTTATCTTTGCCCACTTAGCAGGAGAGAAATGGAGGCCCTCGGGGTCATATGGTAAAAGCTAGTGGCTTCTCAAATCCCCAGTGTGTGGTGCTGAGCAGTGTGTAAGACTTAAGCCTGGACCTGTACTATCCGGGAGTTAGGATTTGCCCCCTCCTTCCCTCCCTTGCACTCTGCCACACCACCCTCCAGGCTCATGCCTCTGTTGCCCCAGAGAAGCTTTTTTTTTTTTTTTTTTTTTTTTCTGGGCGGGGGGTGGTGTGTGTGCATGAGCGTCCGTGTGTGTGTGTTTCGAAAATGGAGGTAACGATGCCCTGGGTCCTGCTCATCGGCTGAGTCCTGCTTAAGTCTTTGGAGGCACTTTGATCAAATCATGCAAGAGTGGGAGAATGGGTGCTGTTTGACCCAATTTACTCCTGAGAATTTTGTGTAGTTTGGAGACCCAGGGCAGTCCCTGGGCCAGGAGGATCTGAGGCTGGTAGGGTGGCCCTGCCAGGATCCCATAGGAGCAGCTCTCCTTAGCCATTGTGTCTGGACTTCAGGCTACAGACTCCGGAACTTGTAGAGGAATGAGACCCCATCCTTGGGTTCCGGGGCCAATGAGGTATCTTTAGCCGAAGGATCCTTTTCCCCAGAGGCAGCAACAGCTTTCCAGAAGCTTGTGGGGTATATGTTTAAAGCAATTTAATAACAAAAATTATAAAAGACTATGTTTTCCAACTGAGGCTCCACGCTCTTTTTCTCACGTTGGGGGGGGGGGGGAATGCCAGGATTTCCCTAGGGGGAAACTGAGGCAAAGGACTGCAGCACTACCATGGAGGGAAAGGGAGATACAGTGTCAGGCACACTCTAAAGGAAACTGGTTGTCCAGCCTGGGGAGCGAGGAAGTTGGCTCCTACAGCAGTGGTCAGGGTCGGACCCCTGGGCGCAAGGTGGGTCCCATAGGGGGGAGGAGGAGGAGAGCGCAGGGTCGCCATCTGAAGGCCCAACTGGAAGGGGCCCTTGTTTTCCCCCTCACCAGCTTTCCCTTGGGTGTCATGGTGTCGGGTCGGGTAGCCCCAGACAGATAACATTACTCGGTAATTACTCTTCCCATTTTTAAGACCAGGCCATTTAACTGGCTCCGAGTAATTAATGAAAGTTGGTGCGCGGGCCCCTGATTTACAGCTCGGAGTCAACGCGGGGTTAGCCCAGCAGATTCATTTCGCTTGCCCGCGCTGCTCCTGCGGAAGAGCTGCAGAGTTTATTTTTTGGGGGTGAACAACCTTCTCTGTCGATCAGGCGACGAGTTTTATACTTAATTTGCCAGGGGTTCGCTGCAGAAGCGGCAGAGACCGTAGAAGACTGCGGCATAAATAAATTGGGAAAAAGCGAGGTGGGGGTTTTAGTCAGAAAAGGATGGAGAAGCCTGTCCCAAGGTCACATCCAGGGACTTGGGCCGTCTTCCTGCCGAAAGTCCTGGAGGCTGGTGGGGCTGGATTCTCTCCGCTGGGGGTCCGAATGCAGGGTTCAGCGCACACCGCCCCCGCCCGTGGCTGGTTCAGACCCACTGCCCCGTCTTGCGAGAGCCCCGCTGACACTGTGCTTCTCTCCGCCGCTCCCGCAGGTTACAGCACTGTCACCTTCGACGGGACGCCCAGCTACGGTCACACGCCCTCGCACCATGCGGCGCAGTTCCCCAACCACTCCTTCAAGCATGAGGATCCCATGGGCCAGCAGGGCTCGCTGGGTAAGCGAGCGGAACCAAGTGGAGTCCTTCTCCCCTTCTTCCGTGCTATCCTCCTCTCCCCCAGGAATTCCTAACCCACAGCAAATTAGGCAAAGGAGGACATCTAAAAGGACCTTAGAAATCATTACCCCAATGGCACTGTATTTAAAGGACAAGACTTTAAGAGACAGTCCCTCCATCCCAAGTACGTTAGGGACATCGCCATCCAACTAAGTCTATGAATGTCCGGAGGGCATTTTGGGTGCACCGCGCAGTGACTGCTAGGGGAATGCAAAGTGAGAGGCTTAGCTTCTTGCATTCTGGACGGCCTCGCTCTGCACGCCGCTCATCCAGGCCCCAGTGCCCCAGGCTCAGGATCTGGTGTCTCCCCCAACCCCTGCCCGCAGCCTCGCACCCCGAGCCCTTGGGGCGCACTCGCTCAGCTGTCTTCGGTTCTCTCTGCAGGTGAGCAGCAGTACTCGGTGCCGCCCCCGGTCTATGGCTGCCACACCCCCACCGACAGCTGCACCGGCAGCCAGGCTTTGCTGCTGAGGACGCCCTACAGCAGGTAGGAAGGCGCTGGGCTCTGCGTCTGGGTCCTTGTGACCCCGGAGGGGACGCATGAGCCGGCGGACTTGGGAACGCCCCAGCCGGGCAGCCCTGACTGCGGGCATGCAGGGTCTTGGAGGCACGAGACGCCTCGACTCCACTCTACTACTCAGAGGAAATTAAAGCTGATCTCTCTGGTCTCTGAGTTGTTCTTATGTTGTATAAAAATGAGGACAATTACTCTCTCGAGCTGAAGAAGTAGCGGCGCTCGAGACGTTATTATTTTTAGAAGGTCTTTACTGGGAGGAATTTACCTTCATCGGGACTAAATATTAAACACGGAGTCCACTGCCACTCGGTTCTGAGACCCCAAACCCATCCAATGGCCACACCGGCCAGACTACCTCGAAGGCGCGTATCCTCGGCCACAGCCTTGGCCACACCTCAACCCTCCAGGGTTTCGACCCGTGGCAGCGCTTTGTGGACGTCGTTCCCAGCGCCCCTGCTACGCTCTGGGGTGGGCCCCCGGCCTGGGTGCGGGACGGAGGTCGGGTCGCAACAGGGCCCTGCGGGGAGGCTGCTCTGGCCCGCGTGGGACCTTCTTCCTGTGAGCGGGAGGCCCAAGGCCAGTTTCATTCCCTTCCAAGCTTGTCCCCGCTCCGTGCTTCCTCTTCTCGCCTCTCGCTCCACCTTCTCTCCCCCAAATTTTTTTCTTCAACTTTGGGTGAACTTGGCCGGCAGCCCGCGTCTGCGATAGGGTTGCCTAGTAACTGCGGCGCACACCAGCCCGCACGGGGCTGGAAGTTGGGGCGGGGGCCGGGGAGCAGCAGCGCGAGGCCTGTGCGGCCCGGGATTGGGCGCGCATGACCTCATAGCCCCCTCCTCCCTGGTGCTCGGGGATCCTGACACCGGCTGCCCCCAAACCCATCCCCATCCTCCCGCCCCTCCTCGCGGGGACCCGGGGCTGACGTCAAGGGAAGGAGGTAGTGAGGTCATGAAGGAAGGAAAAGCGCCTGCCCTGGGAGATTGGGTGGGGGAGTGGCCGCGCCTGGGGGACAGTTCAGTCCCGCAGGTGGAGGAGGGGCGGGTGTCCTCGATCCGGAGCGAGGCGCAGCCCCAGGACCTTGCTGCCTTTACGAGAGTGAGCCCGGGGCTGGCCTGGCTCTCGCATCTAAGGTTCTCCTTCCCGGGAGTTTCTAGAGAGGTGCAGGGATGCGCCCCTTCTATTTCTAACGCCTGAGACGCGCGGACTGGGGAAACCTTTTTTTTTCGTTTTTTCCCCCAGAACATCCGGTTTATCTATTCGAAACTTGGATTCCTCATCACACTTTTTTTTGGGCGGGTGGAGGCAGGCGGTGGGCAAGAACACCAACGGTCGCACCTCCCCATCCTTCTTTTTCTGCGTCCCTAGCTAGAAATCATTCCTGTTCTGCACCACAGGCGCGGCACGCTGGCCCAAGCCTGCCACCTCAGCGCCTCCCTTCGGTGGGTAAAGTCTTTGGAATGGGAGCAGGATTCGCACCTATTCTCTGAGGTGAATCTCCTTCCCTAGCAAAACTGGCAGCGGGGCCATTGCCATTCTTCTTGAGTAGCTGCTCCTGCCCATTGCCAGGGTGTCATTGCTGTTATTCTAGTAGCCATCAGGCGGGCTGTTGGAATGGTTCCCACGTAATGACCTTGGTCCACCCCTTCCTCCTTAGCTCCCTGTGGACTCAGTTGGTGTGTCACACTAGGCTGAGAGAAGACCTTGATGCAGGAGTGGGCACTGTCGATATGGGAGGTGTTCTTGGGGGTTGGGGACTGGAAGACATTGCAGTCTGGTGCATCAGTGACTCGAAGCTACACACACATCCCTTACTCCCCTCTCCCAAGCCGAGACTCACCCTGTGGGACCCTAGGAAGGGGTCCATCAGAGGACCTGGCAGCCTTGAAAGAGGAGTCCAGGAAAAAGCGATCATTACCACTGGTTTAATAGCAATTCTCCAGGGTGCCTATGGTGGATTTTGACTTAGGTCTGATTTTGTGGTTGCTAGGGAAGTAGGAAACATCACATAAATTTTCACGTTTTCTAATCCAGCTTCTGATTGGCCACTGTATTAAGCACTTCATCAAATTCACCTTTCAGAAGTATTTGTTTATTTCTATCTTCTTTCTTTATAATTCAGGAACTTTCTTTGGTCCTGTTATTTTTACACAAATCCAATAAAAATACCATTTTTCCCTCTCACAGAAAATTTCCCAAGTAGTAACATCTCAAAAAAGAATTTGTGACACCTGTAGGAAGAGTTTGTTCCCTTGGAATTTGTGCCGTCTGGATCTTGAAAGCTCCATTCACTCTAAATTAACATTTCCAATCAGTTTTCAAAGATCATGTGCTTCCCTTGCAGTCTAAAGATGAACGGGCAGGTGTAGGAATGTTTTAAACCTGGGTCTGTGCACCAACATTACTACAGTTATATGGTTTCCTTCTTTCCTACTCCTAAACAAGTTTGAAAGGGTATTTAAATACTTTTGTGAATGCAATGGTTGAAGAAGCGTAAAAAATAGGACTAAACTTTAATTGCTTAACACCCTAACTTTTGGATTTTAGGTATTCAGTGGTGCTTCTACTGGTCCCTGGTTTCGTTCATTTTTCTCTCTAAAGTTTGGGACTTTCTGGGGAAACCTTGCTTGTATTTTGTTTGCCTTGCTGCATTTGACCCCCTGAGGCTGACTGCCCAGCTTTTTCTCCCCCTCCCTCACCAAACTTTTTCTTCTCCAGTCTTTTTTTTTTTTTTCTTTTCGAGACAGTCTCACTCTGTCACCCAGGCTGGAGTGCAGTGGCACAATCTTGGCTCACTGCAACTCCATCTCCCAGATTCAAGTGATTCTTGTGCCTCAGCCTCCCAAGTAGCTGAGATTATAGGTGCCGGCCACCATGCCCAGCTAATTTTTGTATTTTTAGTAGAGACGGGGTTTCACCATGTTGGCCAGGCTGGTCTCAAACTCCTGATCTCAGGTAATCTGCCCACCTTGGCCTCGAAAAGTGCTGGGATTACAGGTGTGAGCCACTGTGCTGGGCCTCTTCCCAGTCTTTGGGTATACTTTCCCTTGTCAGTCTAAAGAAAGGTAATGGTACAGATCTGACATTAAATAAGCAAAATACAGTGTGGAATGTGCTTTGAGGACATTCTCAAAATCCCAGTTCTTTCCTTGTCCCCTGCACAATTCCCTCCTTTCTCTCAGGTGACAGTTCTGAGGAGTTGCAGCTGCATATATATTTGTTGTGGCTAGGAACAACAGTGAATAGAAAATGCACTCAATCAGCAACTTATGGGAAGTGACAGGAGGTGGTTTTCTCCATCCTCCTTATCCTCTCCTCTCACATAGAAGGTGGGTGGAGTTTTGTGTAAAGGTCACTAGGGTTTCTGAAACCAGGTGTCTGCCCTTACGGAACCCAGTGATCATTGTTGGATGACAGCATGAGTCCTTATAATGTAATAACTGGAATTTATTGCATGCTGACTATATGTTGCTGTGCATGATGTTAAATGGTTCACTCAGTTTACCCATTTAACCCTTTTGACTACTCTTTGAGGCAGGTACTATAATTTCTAGTTTAAGTTCAGAATCTCAAAGTAACTTGCTCAAAGTCACACAGCAAGTGAGAATCAGAATCAGGATTCGATCCTTAGTCTCTCTGACTTCACAGCCCAGCTGTGCTCTGAATCACTGAGTGACACCAGACCATGCAGGATTCCCTATCTGATTACTCCCCTTGTATAGGCAATGTATCACTTTTTTTTTTTTTTTTTTGAGATGGCGTCTCGCTCTGTTGCAAGGCTGGAGTGCAGTGGTGCAATCTCGGCTCACTGCAACCTCTGCCTGCCGGGTTCGAGAGATTCTCCTGCCTCAGCCTCCCAAGTAGCTGGGACTACAGGCATGTGCCACCACGCCTGGCTAATTTTTTGTATTTTTAGTAGAGAGGGGGTTTCACCGTGTTAGCCAGGATGGTCTCGAACTCCTGACCTTGTGATCCACCCGCCTTGGCCTCCCAAAGTGCTGGAATTAGAGGCGTGAGCCACCGCACCAGGCCAATGTATCACTTTTGCTCATAAATCATAAGAGCACATGCTTATGTAGACTTAACATGCACCAGGTACCACTGTAAGCACTTTACAAGTATTGACTTATTTAATCTACCTAGTGACTCTCTGAAGGACACAACAGGTTATCACTGCCATTTTACAGAGGAGGAAACTCAGGCCCTGAGAAGTAAATTTCCCCAGTGTGACACAGTTAAGGGACGGAAGTCGTGTTCAAATTCAGGCAATACAGCTCCAGAATCCATCCACCTACCCTCTGCACTTGCTTTCTCTCTAGATGGATAAGTGCCATTCTCTTTGTGAAGGTGGCATCTGTCCTCAGTCTCACTCAAGGATGGTCTCCTATTTCCCACAGTTGTGAAAGAAGTCAGTTATCCATTAGTTTTACCTGTAGCTTTCAACAGAAAGTTCTTAGTGGTTTGGGACAGCGTTTTCCCTGAAGGCCATTGTCAGAAGCAGGCTTGAGCATTCTCCTGAAGTTCTAACACACAGAGCAGTTGTCTTTCAAACTCCAGACTCCTCCAGTTTTGTCTTTACCACTGGGTGTGGACTGTTGGGGTGAAGTTCAGCCCAGGCACCTAAAGAATTGCAGGGCAGAGACCTTTCTCCCTGTCCATCCAGACCCAGAAAGAATGACTGCTTCCAGGACCACCCTGGTTTGGGCTTGCCCAGAGGGAAGGTCCCAAGGAAAAGTTCTTCTGTCAGTGTAGGGAGTAGTGGGGTCCAACCTTACTAGGCACAATTTCCCCCCTAATGTCTACCTAGAAAAGGCAGCTAGCTGGGCCTTTTCTGCTGTCTTTCCTTCCCAGAGTCCCTTTGCCTCATCTTTTTGCTGACTTCCTTGGAGACCCCAGTCCTTGACTATACCGACTTCACATATGATCCTCATGGCTACTTTGAAAAGTTCTGTGCACTGCGTTTGAAAAATATTCCCATGCACACTGATTGTTTCTTTTAGGCATTCTAGCCCTTTCCCTTTCCTTTTGCTCTTTTATTAGGTTTGCCTATTCTTCTTTAGCAACTGTGCTACGAATTTAAATGAGGATATTTCCTTTTGCTGTACTTTTGCCTGTTAGCAGGTGAAACCACTCCGACTCTGGAAGCAATCATTCAATGTTAGTCTGTTTTGAACTGAATGTGATGATTCACAAATGGTGACATTGACAGTGGAGCCTGTTACAAGTAGATTATTTTTCATATGAGAGAAACTTCCTCAGCAGCCATAGAGTTTCTGGGAAATCTTGGGTTCCACAACTCAGTGGGAAGTGCCGATCCACCACTTGGGTCGGCCTTCAACATAGACAGAAATCAGATGACAGCCCATGCCCAAGAAAATAAAATTGTAATTAATAATGCCTCTTTTCACTTGTGTACCTATGTACATTGTACACTGCCTTTTCCCTTAGTACAAAATCAATATTTGTTTCCTGCAATGACAGGCAGAAGGTGGAAGGTCTGAAATGGCTTCCAGGGTGATGGGCAATGTTATCAAAGCCACAGGCTTGAATTAAACTCGTCTCCAGGGAGGAGGAAAAATCTAGTTCCAAATATTCCTGTAACTTTTGTGCTGACCAAGTGTTTATTAATAGAAATGGAATCCCCAGTGGGTTTTTCTTTGGTTAGCTGGTGAGCTTGAGAGAAATTACAATACCAAGAGAGTGACTGTGAAATAATTATTCATCATGGCCTGCTGGGCAGAA
Organism: Gorilla gorilla gorilla; assembly: GCF_029281585.2. NCBI lineage: Eukaryota > Metazoa > Chordata > Mammalia > Primates > Hominidae > Gorilla > Gorilla gorilla. The sequence continues at coordinate 38,766,873 of NC_073233.2, read as the reverse complement.
ATTTCTAGGCAGGCAGGCTGCAAAGCACCTCAAAGGGAGGAGCACAGGAAAAGGGTGTGTGGAAGTCTGGCTGCACCCTCTGTTAAGTTATTAGGTAGAGGTACACCCACAGAGGCCTTTCTGTTGGTGTGGGGCACAGCTATTACCGAAAAAGCTGGAAACATGAATTCTAATCACAGATGCCAGTTATGTCTACTTTGAGCCTTTTTATTTTTTATCCTCTGGGGGCAGCTCTTTACTTCTTCCAAGATGTTACCGGGCCAGCCAGCAGCTACGTGGCAGAGGTGACCCTGATCTCAGCCAGGTTAGATGGTTCTATTCCCTTGATGACACAAATTATTCTGCTGAATATAATAAACAGACTTAAAGATGAAAATGTGCTTGAATCACACATGCGTTTGAAGAGTGGAGGAGTTCTCGTCTAGATAACAGCTGAGGCTTTTTTTCTTCCTTTCTTTTTGTGCAGAGGTCGAGAACTTAATAATACTGCAGTTCAGGCCAAAACAAACTCTATATGATCTACTACTGATTTCCTTTTAAGCTCCCCCTTTTTGCTAGGACTGACTTCCTTTTATTTTACTCCAACTTGCATTAATCCCAGTTATAGAAGTTTCTTTCCTCTTTCCCTTGCCTCCAACTTCAAACATTCATACATAGGAAACAAGTGACTTTAAAAAAAACTACTTAAAAAATATAAAGGACACCATGACTTTTGGAATACATTTTGGCAGCCTGCAATTTGAAAGTTCACTTCCGAACAGGCAGAGTTAGACGGTTGGAGCTGAAATGCCTACGTGACCACAGTGGTCGCTGTAAGCCAAACCACCTGCTTATCTGATCTCCTCTGGGAATGAGGTGGTGGCACCTACAGTGGTTATTGAGTAATTAGATGCTTCATTTGCCAGAGGCTCTATATTCCTTGAACGAAGCTGCCTCTTTCCATGGGCTTCCATGATGAGAGCTGGGTGTTGAGCGATTGCCCAAAGAGATCAGAGCCTGAGCATGCTTGGGCCCAGTATTTTTAGCTCCAGTTCACATTTTTGTCCCCTCCCCAGCAGCCGTTATTGTCATTGCTGTCATTGACTTCCATTTGAAAGGCCGTGCCAGCCAGGCCCACTGACTGAGCAGCTGAGGAGCCCCAGCCAGCAAAAGGCAGGATGTGGTTAAAACTGTGCTCTGATCCTATCTCTGGCCTCAGGAAACCTATTAGTAGCTTGGGGATTTTCTGAAAGTCCTTCTCTCCCATACATCCTCCCCACCTTCTCTCCTCTTCTGAGAGTTTGCAGGCTAAGCTATCAGGACAGCTAGAATGGCAAAGGGAGCTTCTATTGGGATCTTGGCACACTGTCCTTAGTGAGCTGAAGAGGACACATGGGGCATCTTGCAGCAACGTCATTTTCTAGAGACTGAGTAGGTCACGATGCTCCCTTGAGCATATTCTCTTTCACCTCCAGACTCTTGTCTGTATTATTGTTATTATTATTATTATATAAATGGTAATGAGAGGATGAGGCTCAGGATGCCTTCATAGGGGCAGGGCAGAGTGAGGGTGGGGGCATCAGGCATGCCAGCACTGGGCATCTCTCTGTGCCTCAACCCTCATCTAATAAATGGGGACTCAGAATTACATCTGCCTCACAAAGTTGTGAGCAGTATTGAGAATGTGTGAAAGTGCTGTGCAAAATTTGGCAGGTTAGAACAAATTAAAGTAATTAAAGTATATTATCTGTATCATCTTCAAAGGGCCATTGAGGGCATTACCTTTTATGGGCCTTAGAACATTTCTGTACAGTTAGACTGATGGAGATTAATATTCCCATTGAACAGATGAGAAAACTGAGGGGCAGGGAGCTGAACTGATTTGCTCAATGTCCCAAAACTTATAGAACATCACTGTCCAATAGAAACATAACACAAGCCATACATGTAATTTGAAATTTGCTAGTAACCACATTCAAAAAATAAGAAGCTGTGGAATTAATTTTTCAAATAGCATATTTGACTCAATATGGCAAAAAATCTTATCATTTTAATGTGTGGCATGAGTCACATGTGGCCAGTGTATACCATATTAGACAGTACAGTACACACTAGAAAAAGTCATATATGTAAGACATAGACCCTGTATTTGAGAAGGTTTGCCTTCTGAGGGCCAAGAAAATGCCATTAAAAATATTGGCCAGGCACGGTGGCTCATGCCTGTAATCTCAGCACTTTGGGAGGCTGAGGCGGGTGGATCACCTGAGGTTAGGAGTTTGAGACCAGCCTGACCAACATGGTGAAACCCCATGTCTACTAAAAATACAAAAATTAGCCGGGCATGGTGGCAGATGCCTGTAATCCCAGCTACTTGGGTGGCTGAGGCAGGAGAATTGCTTGCGCATGGGAGACTGAGGTTGCAGCGAACTGAAATAGCGCCACTGCACTCTAACCTGGGCGACAGAGTGAGACTCCGTCTAACGAAAAAAAATGTTTATTTTCTCTTTGGGGTACTTCCTTACAGAGACCTTAGGAATCAACCAGACTATTCTTTAAGTCTGTGAGAAAATTTCCAACTCATAAAATTAGATATTTGGGATTCATTCACCCTTCTGCATCAGCGTCTGTCACTCATCTTTCTTTCCCAGCTCTCTTGAAAATTATGATTTTCTGAGTTGTGAAAGGATGAAATAATTTCAGAAAGATCCCATATCCCCAAAGGGCCTAGGAAAATTGTCAGCTGGGGCTGAGTGATTTTAGTTGGTGAACAATTTTTTAAAAATTAGTGACAAAAATATAGAGCTGCCTGGGGAATACAATGCCTGTTGGCTGAGATTAATGGTAAGATTAATAAATGGATTCCTTGATGAAAAGGCGCAGCAGAACAAAAACCAGTAGAGAGATTGTGGAGGAGGCCACTTATTAATGAACTGTCAGCCCAAAGAAAGTTCAAGAAACTCTCCTGTGGTAAATGCAGCAGGCTGGCACTTCTAATAAAAGTTGGGGTCCTTCAGGAATTAATTACTCCAGCCTTACAGCAAGAATTTGTGGAATTGCAAAATGTTGTGGCACAGACCAGTACGGGCTGCTGCTACAAACAGGGAAGCTGCAGGAGAAACTCATCATTTTTTTCATTGATATGTAGGATATTGTAGTAGCATAATAGCCAGTCAGACACGGGGATGAGTGACGGCGTCCAGATACACACTGACTAATGAAACAGCACATACTTTGAGTTTGAAGTCACTTCACTTTCCATATGCAAAATTCCCTCCTGGAATCTGATTTCCTCCTTATCCTGTGTACCCACCACTAAGGAGTTCCAAATAATTTTCAGAGTTATTATATGAGAGTCAGATGGACTCTGCCATGATTTATCAAGCTATGCGGAAAGAGCGCAGAATTCATTTATTCTGAGTTGCTGTAATTTCCCTCTCCCCTCCTCAAGTTCCCAGTTATGCTTGGCCTGAAAAAAGCCTTTCTGAATTAAAATTTGGTGTTGCCTCTGCCCAGTGAAGCAGCTTAAAAGAATGCCATGACCAGACAGAGATGGTCCTATATCTGCAATCTGATACCACACATCGGATATTAAATGCCTCTTATCTATTTTCATTTCTGCCATGCAGGTAGAGTGAAATTTTTCTTCTGTAAAGTGTTTAGACCAAGAGGTCCCAGACAAACTCTTGGTCTCTTGGGTCTCAAATTTCATAATTAACCATTTCAGTTCAGGCATAAATTTATTCCTGATGGAGCTTGGTAATTTAGGAGATTTCTGGCAATTGATTCATGTGCTAATTTTCTAGGAATTAGATAAATACAGAGGGGACAGAACAGCTTTTTGTTGGTTTACATAGCGGTGTAAGACTTCTTTGGAGTCTTAATGTAAATGATAAGCCATTTCCCTCATAGAATCTTATAGAACTGGGCTCTTTTTTTTTTTTTTTACATTTGACTTGTACCAGGGTTATAAAACATATAGAAAATGATTCCTTCTGCTGTGCATAGAGTTTATCATCGTCTTTCTTCTGCTTGTCACATCCTTGCTTTTTAGACCATTTATCACCCATCACTCTGACTTTTCAGACCCTCATAATCCACATGATACTTATCCTTTTGATTAAAACAACTTAATGGCCTGTTCACGAATAATTAATCTGCTGTCTTTACTTTCAGCTCCAGGCTTTTAACTTTAATGTTGAGTTATCCAGCCTGTGTTGCCTTTCAAAGTTTCACTCCCCTTAGCCTTTTCCCCTCAAAGGTTTAATACTTCTTTAGAAACTTCAATGGTTGCTATACAAAGGTTTTAAAAAATGCTTCCGAGTTACTCTCACATCCCTTCTGCTGTGTATGAAGTGTATAACTGTGCAGAGATCAGTGGGATGAAATGAAAATAATTCAGATTTGCATATTCTGTCATTCTGGAAAATGTGGAGGCTTGCACTTTCAAGAAAAGTTAAAACTCCATTGCTTTTGAAGAAACAGTTGTGTATTATTTTGTGGTTATGTGTTTCTAACTCTGGATGTTTTTCTAATAGTGACAATTTATACCAAATGACATCCCAGCTTGAATGCATGACCTGGAATCAGATGAACTTAGGAGCCACCTTAAAGGGGTAAGGTTTTCTCTATTCCATTGCCTTTCCACAGTAACTTATACCTGTTTGAACCATTTCAAAGGTGCTTAGAACTTATGAAGAGAGTACAGTTTTAGAAGAAAGGGCAAAGCTCTCTGTGACATTAGAACGCTTTCCTCCTTCCCCCAGTTGGTGAGTTGTGTTCAGTATTAAATTTTCAAAAACATAAATGTGGAGTGTTTCTATCTGGAACAAGGAATATTGAGGACACTTATTATGGTCTTGTTGAATGTTTTATAATTCTTCAAAGGCTATTCAACCTCATTTAATAATTGTGTTTTACTATGATATCACAGTTGTTAACCATTCCACTATCTTATCAAGAAGTGCTTTGGGTGTCCAAAGTCCAGGATCCAAATTTGTATTTGTGTGATGCTGATCTGGGCAATTCACAGTCAGATATGCCCACACCTGATTGCACCAACAGGGTTTTTCTTTCCATACTTGATAATACAACCATAATAGGGAGAATACAGCGAGGAAACATCAAAGGAGCTACTCTTTGCACCTAAAAATGAAAAAATAAAAAAAAAGAAGGCAGGTGGGACTTGCTTTCACCATTGAAAGAGCTCACTTTTCATTTTCTACCAAGTGTGAAGAGATGGACAGTAGCATAGAACACTCGTGAAGTGCCTGCAGCATGTCAGGTGCCCTTCCGGGTTACCTCATCTTATCTTCCCAACACTCTCATGAGAGCTAAGTACTGCTTGGTTTACAGATAAGTAAACCAAGCTCAGAGGGTTAAGTTACTTCCCAGGTTCACATCCTACTAAGTGCTAGAGCTGGGATTCCAAGTCCAGATCTGATTCCAAAGCCCAAGCTCTTTGCAGCCTCTGGTGGTGCCTTCCACCACACCATTGGCCCCAGTGGGACTGGAGACTTAGTTCAGCACTCTTGATAGCTAGCTTGATGTCTCTGTGTATTGAGGGGCTTTTCACTGGATTCTGGGATCTGGGGGGCTTGCCAGATCCATGCATGCTCCATTCCCCACTCCCCACCTCTTCTTCTTTTCTAGAGTTGCTGCTGGGAGCTCCAGCTCAGTGAAATGGACAGAAGGGCAGAGCAAGTGAGTGGACAATGCGGAGATGGCAAAGCAAATGGCGTAGGCCTTGCTGACTGGCACCTGGGGCAATGCAGGAGTTAGGACTGACGTGGGTAATCAGGGTAGCATTTGGTGGATGGGAAGAATCTCTCTCCCCCGCCCCCACCTCTTCTTATTCATCGTACACATGCTGGGGACAAAATGGAGGGAGTAGCATTTCTCATCAACATGCCCCTGGAAAACAATGTAAAAAATTACGCAGCATCCTGTTCATTTCTTTGTGAATATTTCACAAAATACTAAATACTAAATTTGTGGCATTACAACCATAATGCCACATGTTCCTGTTAGATCAGTCAAGCCTTTCAGTCTTAACTTGCTTGTTCTTTATTTACCTTTAAATATCTCAGGGAGAACTTACCCTAAGTCTGAGGCCAGGCCTTGAAAAGACTTGTTTTTTGTTGTTTTTCAAAGTTTGTTTTTATTCCCAAACGTTCGCACCTTCCCCAGCCCTATACCCTGCACCTTGGGGCATTTCTGTAGCTGTTTCTTTTTCTTCTCTCTGCTTTAACTCCACAACCAGCCGCCCTCTTTTCTTCTTTATTGGGTTGGCCCAGTCCTGTTATTTGGTTCATCCTTCAGTAATCAGCAGAGTTGTATTTCATCTTCCAAGACTTACTGTTAGGTTCTTCACTTCACCCCTGCCCCCAAATTTTTCAGCAGTTTTATCCAGATCTCCTCTTCCTCTCTCTGGACCGCAAAGAAAAGGCTTTCTGTTGTTTTAAATTATTTCTCTCCTGTCTTCCATCTGGGGGGCTGCTGACAGTTTTAGCATTCTGTCTTTCTACCCATTCTCTTTTCTTTTTGAGACGGAGTTTAGCTCTTGTCGCCCAGGCTGGAGTGCAATGGTGCCATCTCGCTCACCGCAACCTCCGCCTCCTGGGTTCAAGCCATTCTCCTGCCTCAGCCTCCCCAGTAGCTGGGATTACAGGCATGTGCCACCACGCCCGGCTAATTTTGTATTTTTAGTAGAGATGGGGTTTCTCCATGTTGGTCAGTCTGGTGTCAAACTCCTGACCTCAGGTGATCCGCCCACCTCGGTCTCCCAAAGTGCTGGGATTACAGGCGTGAGCCACCGTGCCTGGCCTTTCTACCTGTTCTTAACTCGTCTTAAGTTCCTTGGCTTCTTGGTCCCACCCGTTCTTTCTGGCTCCGTTCCTTTTCTCCTTTCTCCTCTCCTCAGAACTTGATAACCTTCCCCAAGCTAAATAACAAGGATAGACAGAACATGATTGTGAAGTGAGCAGTACATTTCAGTTTCAAAAACTTCTTCATGCTGTAATACAGGGGCTTGTTTGTTCAGTTACAAAAATTACAGATAAGGAATTTTGGCATGTATTTGCAGCTGGATATTTCCATGGTTAAGATAATTTCGATACTTTTTAAGGTTTTTAGACACGTACTGTTAGTCACTTGCTGAGGAGGCAGAAGCTGTATTATAAGGATGAAGCACAAAGTGTGAACAATTTGTTCCGTTCAATCCTGCATAAGAAAAAAATGAGAAGAGTTTTCATTGGTCTGTTACTTACATCTTAGAAAGGATTTCTGAAATAAAAATGTATTTCTTTTTTTTTTTTTTTTTTTTGATACAGAGTCCCACTCTGTCACCCAGGCTGGAGTGCAGTGGCACGATCTCGGCTCACTGGAACCTCTGCCTCCTGGGTTCAAGTGATTCTCCTGCCTCAGCCTCCTGAGTAGCTGGGATTACAGGCATCTGCCACCATACCTGGTTAATTTTTGTATTTTTGGTAGAGACAGGTTTTCGCCATGTTGGCCAGGCTGGTCTCGAACACCTGACCTCAGGCGATCCGCCACACTTGGCCTCCCAAAGTGCTGAGATTACAGGTATGAGCTGCTGCGCCCTGCCTAAAAATGTATTTCTTGGCCTGGCATGGTGGCTCACACCTATAATCCCAGCACTTTGGGAGGCTGAGGTGGGTGGATCACTTGAGCTCAGGAGTTTGAGATCAGCTTGGACAATGTGGTGAAAACCTTTCTCTACAAAAAATACAGAAAAATTAGCCAGACGTGGTGGCACATGCCTGTAACCCCAGCTACTTGGAATGCTGAGGTGGGCGGATTGCTTGAGCTTGGGAGGCGGAGGTTGCAGTGAGCCAAGATCAGGCCACTGCATTCCAGCCTGGGCGATAGAGTGAGACCCTTCCACGAAACAAAACAAAACAAACAAACACAATATATATGTATATTTCTCGAATATTAACTTTATTCGGGGAGCTGTTATAAAAAGGGCTAGATGGCCCAACAGATAGTTCCACAAAAGAACAACTGTTTTGCAGAGCAAAAGTTACAATTAGCTAATTGCCTACCATCTTCTCTCACACTGTGAATTTATCCCTGTAGAACATACTGTAAATCCACGAATTTCCACTTCCATTTTGTGAATTGGACATTTAGCTAAGGATGTATATAAACAGTATTGGGTGCTGTGTGAGGGGCTGTACATGTTTCCTCTTCTGTTCTGATCTGATCTTACAACACCCCCAGGACACTATGGCCACATCCAATTTTTTAGCTGAGGAGGTGGAGAGATTAAGCTATCTAACCAAGGTCACATAGTGAGTGAGTGGCAGAGCCATGTTGGAATCAGTTCTGTCTGACTCCAGGACCTGGGCCCTAGATTAGAGCTTCTTAAATGGGTGCAAACCTTTCAGACTGTGACCACAGTTAGAAATATCCTTTACAGTGAGATCCCATATACACACATGTGCACACACATACACACACACAACATAGATTTTCACTGAGCAATACTCTTATGACATGCTCTGCATGCTGACATTTTCTCTCTATCCTATTTCATTTTTTAAAATGCTGATTGTGATGTACTAGATTGATTTTACAACCCACTGATGTGTCATGACCCACAGTTTGCCTCACTTTTAGCATTCAAACATGGTGACACCTTGGCTGTCTCCTCCAAACTCATGAAAAGCCCAGAACTGGATTTAGTTGAATCTGTAATTCCAGTAGAAAGTTTGGCCTTTCCCCAGGGGAGACCAATCTGGGTTGGGGTCATTGTTCTTTGTGATACTGGATTTACTTTCTTTTGCCATGGTATGAAAAGTATTAATATGGAGAATACGTTTGAGAAAAGGTATTCCATGAAGACAAATTCAGACACATAACTTTTTGTGTTCATTCATAACTAGTGTCTCGAGACTGTTTGAAATCAATGGTAAGAAAAATCATGTGACAAGGTAGATCTATTACAGGAAAAACTGGTGATTTGGTTCATGTTTTAGAGAAGAAAGATGTAATTTCCATATCACTCATAAAAAAGAGGCATTATCAATTTTTTATTAAAAGATCATATACCTCAGACTAAACCCCACTAAATGCTGGTTCGGGTCTTCTTTCCTTGAAAATGTTTCTTTTTTAAAAAAGTGGCTTCACAAAGAATAGGTTTGTTTCCTTGTATCCCGAGCAAGTCCACGGAGACATCTTTCATTAGATGTCAGGGAGCAGTGTTACAATGGGTGGGGACAGGATTTTATAAAGAACATGGGCAGATGAAATGAAAACTTGCTGTGTTAGAGGTGGGATATAGTGTGACTGAACCGCTCCTTTCTCCTCCTTCTCCCTTTACTCATTTTCTAATTTCTGCATACCCACTGGGATCACAGCTACTTTTATGACCTCCAATGGGAGAATGTATTTCAATTTAAGTCAGTGAGAAGGTACTTTACAGAAAGTACTTTCTTCTCCCTCACCCCCAAACAAATGAAATTAGATTTTTAAAGTGGGTCCCTGGGAGAAAACGTTGCTGGGGAATCTTTCTGAGTATGAGTCCACCATTTTGAAGCCTTCTATTGATGGTGCCTTGTGTTATCTGCTTTCTATTTCTTTGAAAACATTTTCTGTGTGTTCTCAATGGCTGCTGATTTCCGAACAAGCCTCTCCTACCCTGTTGGCCTCTGTTTTGTCTCTTCTGAAGAAAATATCCTGCAAAATGGAGAAACACATCAACCTTGACTGTGATCCAAGTTATTAAAACAAGGAAGAAGTTATTCTCTGGGGACTCGGGTAGAGGGAGTGGGAAATCGAACACAATAGAAATGTGAAAGGAGTGCTCAGCAAAATGAATGTCCCTTTGCTGGTCCAAGAAGTTCACAGGCTGTTGGGAACACGCAGTATTCAACCTGTGGATGCTTGAGAGGAAAAACAAAAAAAGACTCAACAATGAGTGATGTATGGTGAAAACAAAGCTGTGCGTTTTGGTAGGGCCAAGGCTGTCGAATCTGGAGAAAATCCCCGCTAGACATGGTCTCATCCCTGAGAACCTGTGCCAAAAGAGATAGCTGTCTTCTCTGGCTGGGAGCTCCAATACACAGCCCAGCACCTTCCCTTGCGGGCTCGTGAACATAAGGTATCCGTCCAAGAGATTTACTTCTTGGAAATAGATAGCTTGCTTTTAAGTGGCTCCCGGAGCCTGAGATGCAAAGTGAAGGTGGGGAGCCTCAGTTCTGTGAATATCAGCATTGCCGACCCTACTCCTTCATCTCCACCCCCAGCAACAAGTTATTAATTTTCCCCTGTTTAAACAGTTTCATTTAATGCCGTTTAAAGAGTTTTTTTTCTTTATTATTGCGTTGCATTGGACTTGGCCTGGGGTCTGTTAACCCTGCCAACCAGAACGAAGAATGGGACTCCAGGGTTTGATAAAGATGGAGACTCGTGACTTAGCTCTGTGTCCCTCTCACTTAGTGTGGACTGATTCGGAAGCTTCTTTCCTTTGCTTCTCACTTTTCTGCTTCTTCTTTCTCCTCCCTGGCTGTTGGCCTTTTCTATCCTTTTATTTTTGGACATGCATTTTATGAATGTATTGAATTTTTTTATTATGTAAGTAATGTGTATAAATTATAGAACAGTTAGAAAATACAACTACGCAGAGAAGGAAATTAAAACTCCCCCCAAAAGCCTAGATGAAACTATGATGATAATGATGTTGCACAAAATTTTAGACCCTTTCCTGTCCATGCATGTACATTTGTGTCATTTCCTTTCTTATAAAAATGATTGGCTTCAGGTGAGATTCAATTCAGCAAATGCATACTTATAGGCCATCGCGAAGTTGTCATGATAGCTTTGACTTCTTGAAAATATTCTCAGCCTCTTAAAAAATATTTTTGGGCTCTGCAGACTTATCTCCATACCATGATTCTAACTATTTTATTTTAAAGCAAGGAATTATTTTCATCTTGTGGAGGTGAGGAAAAATGCTAGGTTTGTTTAGATCTGGAGAAGAAAGGAGCTGAATAGGAAAGATAGGAAAGAAAGGTTGGGATGGAGAAGGGGCCAAGTTGGAAATGAGAAACACAGTGATTGTAGCACAGGGAGGTGAAGTGAGGTTAATGAGGATTGATAAAAGCGTGTGTGTGTGTGTGTGTGTGTCTGTGTGTGTGTGTGTATTGGAGAGGGAGAGGTTACATCAGATGAGTGGAAGATACCTTAATGATCCAAAGCAGTATTTGGACTTCTCCTATCCCTGATCTCTTCTGAGACCCTCTACTCACCATTTATCCTTCTGCCTGTCATCTGCCCAAGAAAAGATCATAACCTCTGGGTAGAAGAGCATTGATCTGGAAGCTACACTAATAAAAAGTTATCCAGATAAGTGTTTCTCTGAAATGAGGAGCTACTGCATATTTTAGTAGGAGTTTTTCTATTAAAAGCGAACAAGTTTATTTATTCTAGCTTTATTTCTAACTCTTCATTTTTAAAACAACAGATGTAGTTCTGTATGCCTAGATGGCAACTTTATCTAAAATGAAGACAGTTATTTTCTCCTTGATTATAAAAGTCACACAGGCTTATCATTTTTTAAAAAATTCAGACGGGACCAAAACATTATAAAGAGGAAAAGAAAATTCATCTGTCATCTCACCACCCAGAGATAACTGTTTAAAAAAACATTTTGAGGTGTATTTATATCTTCAGAGAAAAAATTCTGGAAACATTTATTAGACTATTAATTGAAGTTACCTCTAAATATATTAGAGGGAAGAGACAAAAGCCTGAAACAGATGGGTTTAAGAGATAAGGAGAGGAGGTAAAGATCATGCTTTCATGGAGTTCTGCTGCAAAAGGGAGCAAAAAAATGGGGTTCTAGCTGGCTGGGGAAAGAAGGTCGGGAGAAGGAGTGGTTTTGTTTTAAATTGTTCTGCTTTTATTTAGTTATTTATCTTTAGATAGAAGTATCTGTATGTTTGTTTGCTGATGAGAATGATCAAGAGGAGGAAAAAATGGGGCAGGCATGGTGGCTCACACCTGTAATCCCAGCACTTTGGGAGGCCGAGGCAGGTGGATCACTTGAGGTCAGGAGTTTGAGACCAGCCTGGCCAACGTGGCGAAACCCCATTCTCTACAGAAATACAAAAATTAGCTGAGCATAGTTGCACACACCTGTAATCCCAGCTGCTCGGGAGGCTGAGGCAAGAGAATTGCTTGAACCCAGGAGGCGGAGGTTGCAGTGAGCTGAGATTGTGCCACTGCACTCCAGTGTGGGCAACAGAGCAAGACTCTGTCTCAAAAAAATAAATAAATAAATAAATAAAAGGAAAAAAAGAGGAGGAAAAAAATGATCAATGGGAGGGGACAGAATCACTGGAACAGTGTCCTTGAAGGAGGTGGGAGAGAAGGGGCTCCATAGATAAGTTGGTGGGGCTGGCTTTAGCTAGAAGCTGGGATAGATCATCTAGTAACAATATTAATTTATAAGAGTTCTTTCTGCCGGGCTCGGTGGCTCATGCTTGTAATCTCAGCACTTTGGAAAGCTGAGGCAGGAATTCAAGACCAGCCTGGTCAATATAGCAAGATCTCATCTCTATAGAAAACAAAAAAATTAAAAAATTAGCTGGGCATATTGGCATGCCTATAGTCCCAGCTACTTGGGAGGCTGAGGTGGGAGGAGTGCTTGGGCCCAGGAGTTTGAGGCTGCAGTGAGCTATGAGGATGCCACTGCACTCCAGCCTGGGCAACAGAGACCATCTCTCTAAAAATAATAATAATAAAGAAAAAGTGCTTTCTTTATAAGAGTTATTTTGCTTGTCATATGTAATGAAAATATTTTCTCTGGTTTGTATTTTAATTCTGTTAATGGTTTTTTTCTGTCAGATATTTTTATTTTATGGTAAAAATAGTAAGTTTTTGTCTTACAGTTTCAAGTTTTTGACTTTTGGATCATGCTTAGACTTTTCCCATCCCAAGCATTTTAAAATATTTAATTATTTCTGGTATTTTTAAAATTTTACTTTTTAAAATAAAGAGATGGAGCATGTCACACTCAAGCAAATAAAAAAATAATATTTGTGTTGATCTAGGGGCATCTGTGCCAGGTTGCCAGCAGCTCTGAATGTGGATAATCCAGTATCTATTCATTCCCCAAATAAGATCTGATAAGTGCATATGAAAGTGACTTTTGAAATTACTTTACTGTGGCTACAGGGAAATTGGATATTCATTGAGTAAAGTGTTAAACCTAAGCACTGTGGCATAACCACTGAGAATTCCTAGGGAATGCTCCTGGATCTTTTGGCCCTAAGTCCCTTAGGGCTGATTAATTCAAGTCTAGCAATCTGTGGTTCATACAAGTACACAGTAAGTACAGAGTACAGTATTTACACGGAGGTTTATTGTTTTGTTGTGTTTTGTTTTATTTGGTAGTTGTCCTCTCCTAAGTCTAGCTTATATTATAACAGCCCCCTCCTCCCTTTTCTTCTCAGACTATTGGTTTATTGGAAATAGCAGGTCAGTTTTCTGGTAGAATATCCCACAGTCTGGATTTGGCAGATTGTTTTATCTTACAGTCTTTTAAACTTGGTCCTCTCTCCCCTGTGTTTCTTTTTTTCTGTTCTTTCTCTTTCTTCCTCTCTCTCTCTCATTCTTTCCCTCCCTTCCTCTGCCTTCCTTCTTTTCTTTTTTCTTTTTTTTCTTTTTTCTTTTTTTAGACGTAGTCTCCTTCTGTTGCCCAGGCTGGAGTGAAATGGCCCAATCTTGGCTCACCGCAACCTCCACCTCCTGGGTTCAAGCGATTCTCCTGCTTCAGCCTCCCAAGTAGCTGGGACTACAGGTGCCCGCCACGACACCCGGCTAATTTTTTGTATTTTTTAGTAGAGACGGGGTTTCACCATGTTAGCCAGCTTGGTCCTGATCTCCTGACCTCAAGGGATCTGCCTGCCTCAGCCTCCCAAGGTGCTGAGATTACAGGCGTGAGCCACTGCGCCCAGCAATTTTTTTTTTTTTTTTTTTTCTGAGATGGAGTCTCACTCTGTCGCCAGGCTGGTGCGATCTCGGCTCACTGCAACTTCCGACTCCCTGGTTCAAGCGATTCCCCTGCCTTAGCCTCCCGAGTAGCTGGGATTACAGGCAAATGCCACCATGCCCAGCTAATTTTTGTATTTTTAGTAGAGATGAGTTTTCACCATGTTAGCCAGGCTGGCCTTAAGCTCCTGACCTCAAATGATCCGCCTGCCTCAGCCTCCCATAGTGCTGGGATTACAGGCATGATCCACCGCGCCTGGCCTCCCCTGTATTTCCTAGAGGCTTGATTCGATTTGGGTTTCTTTTTTTATTTTCTTTTTTCCTTTTTCTTTCTTTCTCTTTTAGGTAAATGTAATTGATGAGTGGCACTGTGTTCAGCCTCTTCTCTTGTGTTTAAACTTTAAGGAAGCATAGTTTCTTAGCACAGATCCTTAAACAAGGGGGTGATGGTTCTCAAGGCTTGCAGCGGGGTTTATTGTCAACACCGAAAAGAATCAGGCATTTCAGCATCTCACGTATGAGCCCTGAGTATCAAGGGTGGGGAGAGAAGAGGGGTTGATGGGTAAATTCCATGTTTTAGAGAGCAAGAGTTTGAATGTCCCCAGGTGCTTCCCTTCAATCTGATTAACTCTGCAGAGGGGAGAAGACAGAGGTGAAGATGGGGGGGATGCCTGCCTGGCCAATAACTAGAGGTGGGAGAGAGAAATGACAGGCCGAAGTTCCCCCTTTTTGAATATTCATATGAATGCTAATTGCCTTCCAAAGGCTCTTTTTCTTTTCTCTCTTTTACTTCTTCTGTTGATAAGGGATTTCAGGGCGGCTCTGGTTTTCCTCATCTGTAAAACCTCAATTCCTTTTTATTAATCTTCATGTGCCTGTGGAATATCAAAGTTAATCATTTCTAAAGAAGCCACTCTTGCAATGTTAAGTGTTTTTTTGTTTGTTTTTTGTTTTTTGTTTTTTTTTTTCCTGGGCCAAATCTCAATGTACATGTTTTTAGCGGGAAGAGGGCTCACAATTTGTGTTATATGAGGGACATTTTTCTCTTTTTGCAAACTTTCTAAGGAAAGTGTGTATGCACTTTTTGTTTGTTTGTTTTTGTTTTTGTGTTTGAGACGGAGTCTCGCTCTGTCGCTGAGGCTGGAGTGCAGTGGTGCGATCTTGGCTCACTGCAAACTCTGCCTGCCGGATTCAAGTGATTCTCTCGACTCAGCCTCCCAAGTAGCTGGGATTACAGGCGCCCACCACCCCACCCGGCTAATTTTGGTATTTTTAGTAGAGATGGGGTTTCACCATGTTGGTCAGGCTGGTCTCGAACTCCTGACCTCAGGTGATCCGCCCACCTCAGCCTCCCAAAGTCCTGGGATTACCAGCATGAGCCACCGCACCCGGCTGTGTTTATGCATTTTAAAGCTGTCTAGGAAAAGCAAATTTTCTCAGGATACATTTTTATGCATCTTAAAGCTGTTTAGGAAAATGTACAGTCCAGGCCACTGCCAGAAGTGAAGCGCCAAAGTGCATGCTTTGCTGATAACCGCTTCTGCTTATTTTCCCAGTTCAATAGAAATAAATTTTTTTTTTTTTTTTTGGTGGAGGGTAAACTTCGTGCTCTGTTGCACATAAGCAGCCATTTCCATCAGTTAGCCTTGTGCTTTCTTTATACCAAAGGTCCCCAACCCCTGGGCCATGGACCGGTAGTGGTCTGTGGCCAGTTAGGAATTGGGCCTTGCAGCAGGAGGTGAGCGGCAGGCGAGGTAGCAAAGCTTCATCTGTATTTATAGCCACACCATCCCTCGAATTACTGCCTGAGCTCCACCTTCTGTCAGATCAGTGGTGACATTAGATTCT
The DNA here is from genome assembly GCF_029281585.2 of Gorilla gorilla gorilla. Taxonomy (NCBI): domain Eukaryota; kingdom Metazoa; phylum Chordata; class Mammalia; order Primates; family Hominidae; genus Gorilla; species Gorilla gorilla. The sequence goes on along the minus strand of NC_073233.2, from coordinate 38,751,030 downwards.
CATGGCAGCATGAACCCTATTGTGAACTACACATGTGAGGGATCTAGGTTGCACTCTCCTTATAAGAATCTAACTAATGCCTGATGATCTGAGGTGGAACAATTTCATCCCAAAACCACCCCCACCTCTGCCCTACCCCTGGTCTGTGGAAAAATGATCCTCCAGAAAACTGGTCCCTGGTGCCAAAAACACTGGGGACCACTGCTTTATGCAAAACTACATGTTGTGCCTCCAAGTAGAAGCTGAAGAAGGCTAAAGAGGGAATGTTTCAAACCTGTCCTTCCCCACTCCCCCAACTCTCCTCTACCCTAGTCCTTTCCCTCTACCCCAGTTCACCTTTAAAACCTTCAGCATGCCTAATTTCATTCATCCCGCTGGAGAAAAGAGCTGGGAGTCGTTCAAGTCTCATGATAATAAAAGTGAACCTGTAGGGTGGGGTTAATACCACCAGGATTATCCAGCTCATTTGGAAGGAAGAACAGCACTGACCTGGACCCAAACTCTAGCTCTGCCACTTGCCATCCGACTGTGGGCAAAAAACACAATGTCTCCTTAAACCTCAGTATTCTTTGCTGTAAAATGGGGATAATACTACATAAGCAACAGTTTAACACTTATTGAGTGCATACCAAGCACTGTGATTTACTTACCTGACCTATTGCATCAGTCTGATGGGGGAAGTGCTGTAATTTTCATTTTACATGAAGCTGAGGCCAGGGAGGAAGTTATGTCATTTGTGTAAGGTGATGGAACTTAATGAATGACTTCTAGGGTTCTAAGGATTGAAAAATATATATATTTATGCATAAGTATATATTCTGTATATATTTATATATTCAACATATATTTTATTATACATTTATGAATATATTATATATAACATATGTGTATATTAAAAATATATATTTTTTTTACAGACAGAGTCTTACTCTTGTCACCCAGGCTAGAGTGCAGTGGTGCCATCATGGCTCACTGCAGCCTTGAACTCCTGGGCACAAGTGATCTTCCCACGTTAGCCTTCCAACTAGCTGGGACTATAGGTGCACACCAACACGCTCAGCATTTTTTAATTTTAATTTTAATTTTTTTGTAGAGACAGCGTCTTACCATGATATTGCCCAGGCTGGTCTGAACTCCTGAGGCTCAAGTGATCCTCCTGCCTCAGCCTCCAAAAGTGATGGGATTATAGGCGTGAGCCACCCACATGCCCTAAAGACATAAATTTTATTGATCTCAATCACCAGTCTCATGAGATGCATACAATAAGTTGCAGATTGGCAGCCCTTGGGCCAGATGTGTGTTTTATTTGACCCGACAGTGATTCTTTAAAATTTCAATTATTCGCAAGAACTTATAACTCAGGCGCTCTCAAAAAAGTCCAGATTTCCTACTTTTCTTTGAGAATGGAAAAGTATAGCAATGCTGGGTTCACATTGTTTACAGTTATTGGCTGGGAGAGCTGAGTCGTGGCTGCCTCTGTTGGTCAGAGGGTGATGTGGCCAGGGTAGCCATCCCTGTGAGTTCAATGTCGTCTCATTCTTTAGGGTCACCTTCATTTTACTTGTCTTACTTGGCCCCTATAGGAATATTTGAGTTCATGGCTCTGTGTTAAATCAAAAAGAGTCAATCCACATTCTGACCAATTTAGCAAACACATAAAATAACTGCCTTCTTATCCAATAACCTGGAAATTCATGGAGAATAAGAGAGGTGACCGAAGAGTTGAGACAGATAAATGTCTTAGTTTTCAAGTAGGAAAAAAACCCAGTGGATTCTGGAAACCACAGAGTTAGCATGAATTCTTGGAAAAGTTATTAAGCCAGATCTTTGAGAACAAGCTGGGGAGAAAACAGGGATCATTACCAAGGTTGGTTAGTGGTATGCAAGACACATGCCCAAGTCCGTTTCTTTTCGGGTAGAATTACCAGTCCAATAGTGGAAGTTCACTAATATTGTGGCTCTTCATTGCAAAAGATATTTGATATTTTTGGTGTCCTTTTGGACAAGGTAGGGGATGATGGACTAAATGCTTAAATGGATGATTTGTGCTTGGTTGAACAATAAAACCAAAGGAACTGTTGTCTAAAGTATCTTTGTTAAGTTGGAGAGTGGCTTCTAGCACAGAGTGGTCTCTGTGGCAGGACAGGAGAAGCAGTCATATTGCCCTGAACCTCCTCTCCTGTGACTTTACCTGCCTGCCCCAGACTCACCGTTCTTTTCCCCACTTGGAACCATAGCCTCATGACACCTTGCTGTCAATTCCTGTGATCTTCCTGGCTATCTTGGCCAAGGACTCATAAATCCCTTCTCCCTGTCATTCAGCAGGGTCAATTATCTTATGTCTCAAAAGGAAGTCTACTAGGAAACAAAACAGAAAAACATGAAAACTGTTTGAAATCTTTTTTTTTTTTTTTTTTTTTTTTTGAGACAGAGTCTCGCTCTGTCGCCCAGGCTGGAGTGCAATGGCACGATCTCGGCTCACTGCAACTCTGCCTCCCGGGTTCAAGCGATTCTCCTGCCTCAGCCTCCCAAGCAGATAGGATTACAGGCATATGCCACCATGCCCAACTAATTTTTGTATTTTTGTAGAGATGGGTTTCACCATGGTGGCTAGGCTGGTCTCGATTTCCTAACCTCGTGATCTGCCTGCCTCGGCCTCCCAAAGTGCTGGGATTACAGGCGTGAGCCACAACGTCCGGCCTCAGTCACTGAGTTTAGAGGATGCAGAGAAGAGCAGAGAGTCTTTGTATTCAAGGCCAAGTTTACAATGGGGCAGAGGAGATACACACAGATGGCTGTAAAATAGTAATATTTGCGGCTGGGCGCGGTGCAGTGGCTCACGCCTGTAATCCCAACACAGTGGGAGCCGAGGTGGGAGGATCATGAGGTCAGGAGATTAAGACCATCCTGCAACACGGTGAAACCCCGTCTCTACTAAAACTACAAAAAAATTAGCCGGGCGTGGTGGCGGGTGCCTGCATTCCCAGCTACTCAGGAGACTGAGGCAGGAGAATGGCGTGAACCCGGGAGGCGGGGGTTGCAGTGAGCTGACTTCATGCCACTGCACTCCAGCCTGGGTGACAGAGCCAGACTCTGTCTCAAAAAAAAAAAAAAAAAAAGTAATATTCATTCAGTGGTTCTCCAGGAGTCAGAAATGAGAAGACAGATTTCAGCTTGTTTTTAAAGCTCTCTTAAATGGAATGGGCTATCTTGAAAACTAGTCACCAGTCATGTTGATCAACTGTTGGGCATAAGCTGGAAGAGATTTCTGCTCCAAATGGGCATTGGTGTAGATGGCCTTTCTAGATTCTTTCTATCTCTATTAGTCTATGGTTCCCAGACGGAGTTGCTTTTTAAAAACTTATTTAGAGAGAATTGCTACCACATCAGATGCCAGTACATTGTACTTGGTGTTCTGGGCACACTACATTGGGAAGTGTTGAATTGCAGGTTTCCACAGTGTGGAATTGCATTGGTGTGTTTGTCCTTTGGAGACCCAAGTCCCCATAGGCGGGGGCCTGGCTGTTTTTTTTTCTTCATGGACCTTGTAGGAGAATCCACTGGCATATTTGGCAGGTACAGTCTTGTTGCTTGTTGCTTCTTTTGTTTGTGGTTTGTATCCAGCTGTGCAGATTGCTGTTCCCTTTGAGTGTCACACCACTTCATTTCATGAGACAGTTGTCTTCAGGAAAGTCTGTTCCCATGCCCCCACCCTCCAGGAACCCAGCTAACACCCAGAGCTTAGCTGTCAAGACAGATTTCTAATTTTTACCCTTCGATGGCAGAACTTTAATGTTGTGTCCCTAGAAATCCTTCAGCCCTAGAAAATGTGGAAAGTAGGCCAGGTGCAGTGGCTCACTCCTGTGATCCTGGCACTTTGGGAGGCCAAGGTGGGAGAATCACTTGAGCCCAGGAGTTTGAGACCATCCTATGGAGGACATAGCAAGACCCTGTTTCTACAAAGATAAAAATAAAAATCAGCTGGGCATGGTGCGGGGCACCTATAGTCCTAGCTCTTTGGGAGATGGAAGCAGGAGGAACACTTGAGCCAGGGAATTCAAGGCTGCAGTGAGCTATGATTGCACCACTACATTCCAGCCTGGGCAATAGAGCAAGCTCTAAAAAAGAAAAAGAAAGAAAATGTGTAAGTCACATTGTGGCTCCATGCAGATGACTGAAGCAAGCAAAGGCAAGTTCTCTTCACAGCCTTTGAGGCAAAATGTTCTGGCAGCACCATGGCACCATTCTGGTCCTGCCCTCTTTCTGCTGCCAAATGGCCATTGTCATCACCTCTCACTTTCCCACTGTCTGTACCAAGTAATTGAAAGGAAGGCAGACACAGCCTCTTTCTCCTGAAAAACACATTCTAAGGGTCAGAAGGGCGTATGTTCTTTGGGTTTGGCATTTTTGCCCAATTTTTGCAGGTTTGACCCTGGGGCTACTTCTTTGAGACATTCCCCCTGCCCTAGATAAGTCAAAAATTACTTGAAGGATGTGGAGACAAGATACGGTAGGTTAGAGGAGCAGGCAGTTCTTTCTAAAATGCTTAGAGCCAGAAGTAAATGTGAAACCCTACAGCTTCTGTGGCCCTAGGGGGTGTGGACATTTCAGTTGTCCTGGCAGACACTCTTCCCTTCAGGCACTCTCTCCTCTGGGTGAGTGAGTATTGGGTCAACTCCAGGCTTCCCCACACCACACCAGATGGAGTGGGCTGATCCACCCACCAGCTTACCTGCCTCCCTGCCCAGGACCCCTGGAACCAACTGTTAGAGTAATGGAGGCAGAGAATGGAATTCTCAGTGCTGACAGCCAGTTTAATCCCACCTGGAGGCTTTTAAAAATGCTGATGCCGCTGAGCCTGGTAGCTCACACCTGTAATCCCAGCACTTTGGGAGACCGAGGCGGGCGCATCAGAAAGTCAGGAGATCGAGACCATCCTGGCCAACATGGTGAAACCCCGTCTCTACTAAAAGTACAAAAATGAGCCGGGTGTGGTGATGTGCGCCTGTAATCTCAGCTACTCCGGAGGCTGAGGCACGAGAATCACTTGAACCCAGGGGCGGTGGTTGCAGTGAGCCAAGATCGCACCACTGCACTCCAGCCTGGGTGATAAAGCGAGACTCCATCTCAAAATAAATAAATAAATATACTGATGCATCCTTCTCGGACCCCCCCGCCCCGCCCCTGCCGATAATTTTTTAAAAGCAGATTTATAGATTGCATGGACCGTGTGATTCACTGATTTAGAGTGTACAATGCAATGGTTTTTAGTATATTCACAGTTGTATGACCATTACCACAATTTTAGGACGTTTTCAGCAGTCATTTTCTTTGTCTTCCCAACTCCCCCAGTTCAAGGCACCCAACCAGTAATCTAGTTTCTGTCCCTACAGATTTGCTTATTCTGGACATTTTATAGAAATGCAATCATACTACATGTGGTCTTCTGTGAATGGCTTCTTAGCACGGTATTTTAAAGGTTCATCCATATTGTAGCATGTATTGGTACTTTATTCCTTTTCATTGCTGAATAATATTCCATTGTATGAAGATACTCTCTTTGATTTATCTATTCATCAGTTGATGGATATTTGGGTTGATTCTACTTTTTGGCTGTTAGGAATATGCTGCTAATGCACAATGTATACCAGTTTTTGTGTGGACGTCTGTTTTCATTTCCCTTGGGAATATCCCTAAGAGTGGGATTTCTGGGTCATATGTTAACTTTATGTCTAGCCTTTTGAGGAACTGCCAGATATTTTGCAAAGCAGCTGCATCATTTCACAGAGCTATTTCATAAGAGCTCTCCTCGGTGCTTCTAGGTGTAATTCTAATGTGCTGCTGGTGTGGGTGAAAAACCTCAGTCTGCCTCATCTCATCTGGAAGTAAAATAACTGTAGAGCAGATAGAGGCATTGTATCTGAAGGAGAGAATAATTTTAGAACAGAACATTCGTCCCTTCCAAGTTGTCCTTTTCAGCATTGCACATCTTTCAGCTCTTCCTATGTAGTCGAAGCTTAACCTGAGCACCAGTTAGGGGACTAGTCAGTCGAATGCTGGAGGAAGATTCTTCAGTGCCCACCTACAGCACAGGCTGGCTACCAAGAGTTAAGCTGATCTGGAAAACTGACCTGTCATTTAAGCAGAGTGAGGCCACAGATATGTAATCCCCACTTCTGAGGACACGACATCTCTTCTTGCATCATCACTTTTTTGGTGCTATCTGGTAAAAACTGAGTCATGAGGTGCCGACAAAAATTCAGTGCACTTAACGTGAAGCTTGAGGCATTCTGCTCATTCCTGAGATACTTGCAGCTGTCAGCCCTGCCGTCTAGATGGTAAACAACTTGCCGAGGATGAAACCCGGCCACTGTGGTTTTCCTCGGCTTGTCTGAGCGAGGCCTAGACCGCGACGGTGCACGCCTACGAGAATCGGAGGTTGAGGGAGGGGCTGCGAGGTGGCGGCCCCAGGATCCAGCGGCCTCGCCCTCCGCAGAACCCTGCATCTCAAGTGGCCCCATGGAGGGAGGCAAAAACCAACTATTTTTGTTCTGTGAGCTTTAAAAACCATCATTCCCTCCTGATTGCAGATAAGCATTTCCAAATGGCGACTGTGAGCCACACTGAGCCTTTTTCCCTTCTTTGTGTTTGCAGCCACGGCACAGGGTACGAGAGCGATAACCACACAACGCCCATCCTCTGCGGAGCCCAGTACAGAATACACACGCACGGTGTCTTCAGAGGCATTCAGGTGAGCACACAGAGAGGCCCTAGCGGGAAGGGGGCCGCACTGCCTCTTCCTACTTACCGGCCGTTTAGTTCCTTACTGATGGACTCTTTGGCCCTGGCAAGCCTCTTCTTCATTGCAGGCTCCTTTAACATCAGGGACACCTGCTCGTCCCCTGGGTCTGGTAAGGCGGCTTTGTCCTCTCCTAGAGAGGCTGCCCCGCTGCCTGACGCTGCCCAAGATGCGTCCTACAGAATCCTCTCCTTTCTGCCTTTACTACTCCATTTGACTTCTCCAGGGCAGGCTGTGCGGCTTTTGTATTTAAGCTAATTGGGCTTGAATTAACCGCTTGGACCTTTGACTTCTAAGATTTGGTCTACATCGTAAAGTGTCCACAGGTAGACTCACATCTTGCCAAGTGCTGATGATCATCATACTAACTGTACCGCCTATGGCTGGACATTTTCTATATACTAGGCATTGTGCTAAGCTTTATACATGGACTTTAAAAAAATGGACTTTACCCTATTAGTACCATTTTGTATTGATGTGGTACATTTGTTATAATTGATGAGCCAATATTGATAAATTATTGTTAACTAAAGCCCATAGTTTACATTAGGGTTCACTTTTTGTGTTGTACAGTTCTATGGGTTTTGAAAAATGCATAACGCCATGTACCTATTATTCTGGTATCATACAGAACAGTTTCACTGCCCTTAAAATTCCCTACACTCCACCTGTTCTTCCCTCCCTCTTCTTCTCTTCCCAATAATCACCAGTCTTTTTTTTTTCTTTTTCTTTTTTTTTTTTTTGAGATGGGAGTCTCGCTTTGTCACCCAGGCTGGAGTACAGTGGCGCTATCTCGGCTCGCTGCAAGCTCTGCCTCCAGGGTTCACACCATTCTCCTGCCTCAGCCTCCCGAGTAGCTGGGACTACAGGTGCCCGCCACCACGCCTGGCTAATTTTTTGTATTTTCAGTAGAGACGGGGTTTCGCAGTGTTAGCCAGGATGGTCTTGATCTCCTGACCTGGTGATCCACTCGCCTCGGCCTCCCAAAGTGCTGGGATTACAGGCGTGAGCCACTGCGCCCGGCTCGGTCTTTTTTCAGAATGTCATATAGTTGGACTCATACTAGATGTAGCATTTTCAGGCTGACTTCTTTCTCTTAGCAATATGCATGTAAGGTTTCTCCTTGTCTATTTGTGGCCTTTCCCCCTTCATTTCATCTGCAGTACACACTTATGAGGTAGGTACTGTTATTCTCTCCATTTCATGGATGGGGAAACTGAAGCCCAGAGGTGATGAATAATGTCAGAATCACATCGCTAGTAAATATTGGAGCCGAGACTAATAACACAGGTCTTGCCTGACTTCAGACCCCCTGTTTATACCTACTTCACGATACTGCTTCTTAGGGAGGCAGAGGATGGTGAACAGTTTGTGGGAGGGAGAAGTCTCCAAGGAGCATGAAGAAAGTAAAGTATAAAGGTAAAAGTTTTGGAGAATTCAATAGACATTTTTGGTATGCCACCTCCGTAGACCTTCAGTCTGCCTTCCCTGCAGAGTCTCTATTTTGGGTGGTCAGAAGCACATACAGTTACTAAGGGTTTCATTTATGGCTAATAAACATCAATCCATGGCGCAACATGAGTAACAGCAGTGATACTTTCACCAGAATGGTCAGTACTCTAGACATAAGTTGTATCTGGGCCAGACCCCACATGATACGTGGGGCAAGTAGCTCTGAGATGTTCTGATTAATGTTTCCAGAAGTGTCACGAAGAAAGAACAGTGTGCTCCCTACTCCCAAGCCTTTCAATGGAGAGCAATAAAGGCAAGGGTTACAGAAATACGGAAATCTGACGACGGTTTAGGGAGACATCAAGCCTCTCCCCTGACGAATACAATCAGAATCCTTCACCGGGACCCTTACTGAGATTAACAACTCCTGTTCCCATGTGCACTGCTTCTAGGATGAATTAAGGGAAATGGAAAATGCTTCCTTTGCTTTCTTTCCCATCAAGCCCAGTTTGTCAGGCTCACTTGCCATGGCCTCTAAAAAACTCCAGACCAGACAGGTATTGAGTATTCCAATCCAGCAGCTGGCTCACCATTTAATTTTATGCCTTCATTATCCCTGAGACACTATGGCCTATTAACATCAATGTTGTGTTGTATGTCACTGCAGCATTTTTTCTTCCAAAAAAGAAAATGACCTTTCAGTGCAGGGCAATGCAAAATAGGGACTAGAACATAAGCATGGGGTAGAGTGGAAAATGCACAGGGCAAGGAGTTGGTTATATTCAGAAGTGGTTCCAGGTCTTAGCACAAAACATGGATGCACTTTAGGCCAGGCATGGTGGCTCATGCCTGTAATCCCAGCACTCTAGGAGGCCAAGGTGGAAGGATCCCTTCAGCTCGAGAGTTTGAGACCAGCCTGAGCAACATAGGGAGACCCTATCTCTACCAAAAAAAAAAAAAATTAGCTGGGCATGATGACTCTCACCTGTTGTCCCAGCTGTTCAGGAGGCTGAAGTGGGAGGATTACTTAAGCTGGTGAGGTCGAGGCTGCAGGAGCCCCGATTGTGCCACTGCACTCCAGCCTGGACAACAGAATAAGATCCTGTCTTAAGAACAAACAAAACCAAAACATGGATGCACTCTTGTGTCAGCATCTCACCGCCTTTGGGGTTGATTTACTCATCTGTAAAGGAATGAGGAGAATTTAGTGGCCACTCAGGCACTTGCTCAGCTCCCATTTATGACTCCCTGACCCCAAGAAGAGGAAGGGGAGCTTGCCTCTTTGTTTTCCTCCAGTTCTTATTCTTGGAAGACTGACAACACACACACTGCACTTCCACAAGATAAAGGGGAGCAACAGATGCCCTGCAAAGGACGTGTGCAGTGCACAGAAGGCAGATGGATTCCAGTGCTTTCTGGCCTCACTATTAAAGGTTGTGCTGGCTTCACCATGGCCTTCTGGTGGGTTTTGCTTCCTTTCACAGATGGGATCCCCAAATCCAGGGGCTTCTTCTTCCTTGTTATTTACTTATACTTGGACGATCTGGTCAGTTAGGGGCTCATTCATTATCCCACTTTTTTCTAATAAGGATGTCCCCACCCATTGCAGATTGGCTCTAGGTCATGTGGTCATGACTCCAAGTGGGAGGGAGTAGTTAGACTTTGGGACTTCGGACTTGCAGACATCACTACCTCAAGAGGAGAAGCTGAGAGATAGAATGGATTGGGAGCTCTTCCAGGTACCAGCATTTCTTTTGCAGAGGCTCTGGGACAGCCATTTCATGTAGGTTTCATCTCAAGAGCCACTTCTGGTTGCTCGGTAGTGATGATCTTAGAGCACTGCATTGTAGAATGTCCTGATCTAGCATCCATTACCGATGTCTGCCATGGGGATCTGGAGTGTGAATGGGAGTGGTTTTAGGTCTGCACCTGCCACCCCTTCTTTGGATATATTCCAGTGCTCACTCTCCCTCAAGACCTACGTGAATGTTCACATGTGGCTTAAAGCCTCCCTTCCTCTTACTCTCTGCCTGCAGGATGTGCGGCGTGTGCCTGGAGTAGCCCCGACTCTTGTGCGGTCGGCATCTGAGACCAGTGAGAAACGCCCCTTCATGTGTGCTTACCCAGGCTGCAATAAGAGATATTTTAAGCTGTCCCACTTACAGATGCACAGCAGGAAGCACACTGGTAAGTGTGCCCGCTGTCCAGCCTTGGGCAAACATGGTTCAAGAGCTCCTTTTCCAGGCTCTCACACTGCTAAGGACCCAGGTCATTTCCAGGATGGAAAGTAAGCACTGCTTTGAAAGGTCTGATCCAGGTGATGTAAAGAGGCTGTGGGGCCATTTTGCATTCTGATTATCTATCCTTTATTACAGAGGTCAGTAAACTGTCTTCCAGAAAGGCAGAGCAGAGTGGTAGAGAGAAAGTGCCACAGAATTAAAGAGACCTGTGTAGGAATCGTGTTGGTGTTAGAATACTATTAGCATTTCTAAGGAGAGAGGAGCTGGCCTGGGAATATAGTCATCAGATGGTTTTAGGAGGTCGATGGGCAAGATCATTGTGAAATTTTAGAAGAGATGGTCCAAACAAAAACTTACCTGCTTGGGTCAGTAATAATCAACTAGACAGGAAGGGGAAAATTGATTGTTAGTTTGATTTTTTAGTGATCACTTACAAAAAAAAAAAAGGTCAGGCATGGGGGCTCACGCCTGTAATCCCAGCACTTTGGGAGGCCGAAGTGGGTGGATCACCCAAGGTCAGGAGTTGGAGACCAGCCTGGCCAACAAGGTGAAACCCCGTCTCTACTAAAAATACAAAAATGAGCCGGGTGTGGTGGCACGCACCTGTAATCCCAGCTACTTGGGAGGCTGGGGCAGGAGAATTGCTTGAACCTAGGAGGTAGAGGTTGCAGTGAGCTGAGATCTTACCGCTGTACTCCAGCCTGGGCGACAGAGCAAGACTCTGCAAAAAAAAAAAAAAAAAAAAAAAAAAAAAAAGGAGAGAGAGAGATGATGATTTTTTATTTTTGAAGATATGCCAATGAAACTGGATTTTCCCCCAGGTCAGAGAGGCTGCTTCTGGGAAACAGAGAACTGGCATTGTTTGGTGTTGGCCACCTTGAATGTGGACAGCCATGTCACAGAACGTTTGCTCTGGGCCTTGTGGGCACTAGGTGGGAGTGTGGGAGTGTGGTGAAACCCAGGTTTTCCTACAGAGGAGCTACTGCTGCCTTTTCCACAATCAAAGAACAGCATTATTATAGGATCACTGTTACAACTTTGTTATTACTGCTGATTTTGCTCTTGGGAAGCTGGAGAAAAAAGTGAGCTGCATTCAGATTTCCTTGGACCATTGGATTTTGCTAATTCGCTGTGTCCAGAGGATGCAATTCTGGTGTCAATCCGAGTTTGCACTCAGTGGGCCACAGACTTTGAGGCTAAAAAGGAGGGGACCAGTGGCATGTTATGTTTTTACACATTTCCCCAAATGGGATCATTTGAAAAGAGACTGTCAAGGTTATAAGGAAAACGAAAAGGTAAAGTACTGCCTGAAAAATGCAAGGGAATAAATGAAGGCAATATGGTTGTAGAAACTTTTAGTGAGAGAGAAGCACTTAGAATGCAGTGAGGGTTAGAAAACTGTGTGAAGGGAACGCAGTGAACAAGACAGCCAAAACCCCAGACCCACTGGAGCCTTTAAGAAACTCTTCCTTGCAGAAGTTGAGGGCAGATTGGTATTTAACAATCCTACAGTCCCCCTTGAAAGAGAGCAATATTTTCTTATTTATTTATAACAACAGTACAGACTGTTATATTAAGTACTTTTTGGGTGTCAGGCTCTCTACATGTATATTTCATTTAATCCTCACTCACAAAACATTTATGAAGAGGATAGGATATAGCAGAAAGAGGACTCAAACTCCTGCTTTTTAACTGCAGGTTATAATCCTCCTTCTCAAAGAGTTCCTGGTTTGTTTGGGAGCTAGGATATAAAGAAATGAAAAGTGACTGAGAGAGTACATGATCATGTACTAAATCAGAGACAGGAGGTACCGAGGAGTTCGGAGGGTATCGGTTTGAACTAAGGTCATCCGAGAAAGTTTCTCAGAGGAAGAACGGCTTGGGTTAGCCAGTGGAGGCTGGTAGTTTGGGCAGAGAAAGTGATAGATGAGCAGAAGCTCAAAGGCAGGGGAAGGAAATCAGACTCAATAGGGGTATCGTTTTCTCCAGCTCACAGAGGTGAAACATAAGGCACCAACCTGGATACAAATACAAAGAAAGGGGCCAGGTGCAGTGGCTCACACCTGTAATCCCAGTATGTTGGGAGGCGTAGGCGGGAGGATTGCTTAAGGGGTTCAAGACAAGCCTGGGCAATATAGTGAGACCCTGTCTCTACAAAAAATATTTTTAGAAATTTAGCCAAGTGTGCTGGTGTATGCCTGTAGTTCCAGCTACTCAGGAGGCTGAGGTAGGAGGATCGCTTGTGCCCATGGTTTTGAGGCTGCAGTGAGCTAGGCTCACACCACTGCACTTCAGTCTGGGCAACAGAGAGAGACTCTGTCTCTGAGAAAAAATAAAAATAAAAAGGCTCCAGCCCTCAGGATTTTCCAACCCATTGAAGAATTGTAGAATTGTAGACCCAGACACAGCTCACCACATTAGACAGCCTGGAATAAATGTCGTAATGAGGGAAGGAGGGGAAATTGGCCCATGCAGTTTCCAAGCAGGCATTGCAGAAGAAGGAGACGCCCAGGAGACTTTTCGATGTGGAGATAGGGATGGGGGACATTTAGTGTGAGCAGAGTGCAAGGAGGACTTCAGGATGTGAGCTCTGGCATAGTGGGGAATAGAGATTCATGAGGGAAATAGCAGAGGCTTTGAGATTGGAAAGGTAACAGGTGGCTGCCTTGCAACGGAAAGACCTGACTGATTCTAGAATGGCTTGTTTCCATCCCAGATGCCTGTGACTCAGGATTCTCCTAAGAAGGTGGGAAGGCCTGGGGTTGCTCACTTCTCTTGGGGCTCAGGTCCCAGTATTTGGCTGAACTTTCTCTAGTGAGGACAGGGGTGAGGCTTCTTCATTCTGAGACAGGAGGTTGGGTAATCCCACTACTGACTTCTCTTGGATAAAGCACACCAAAAACTTTCTCAGTGCTTTTGGTGTGTCTTGAGGGTCTCACAACCATGGAGTCATATTTGCTTGATGCAAGAACAAGGAGTCAGTAGCAAAGAACACCAGATCTTTGGGCCGTAAAACATAAAACTCTTATTTCATGAGGTTGACCTCAAGGCGCATGCATCCCAGAATTCTGCCTCAGATTCTGCCTGGGAGTTAAAGATTTTGTTTTTTATTTGCTAATATTTTTTGAGCACACCTTCTATGCTGGGCTCTGGGCTGAGCCCTTTATGTGAAGGTCATAAATCCTTTGAAGTTGTTGGATTATTGGACCCATTTTACAATAAAGAAACCACACCTCACCCAGGGCTTTTTTTTTTTTTTTTTTTTAATGGCAGAGCTAGATGTGAGCCTTGGGGCAGAATCCTCTGGCCCCTGAGCTCCCATTCATTTGTAACTTGCAAGTTGGGGATCATCCTACCCTAACAAGCTCCAGCGAAGTGCCTTAGGCATTTTGGGATCTGTTCAGTCCTAGTAGGAGAGATTGCCTTTAATGAGATCCCCTTTTCCAGTATCATTTTCAAATAGAATATGTGTCTTCCCCAAGGTGAGAAACCATACCAGTGTGACTTCAAGGACTGTGAGCGAAGGTTTTCTCGTTCAGACCAGCTCAAAAGACACCAAAGGAGACATACAGGTTTGTAGGTTCACTTCTCATTGCTGGCAGCTGTGTTCCCTTGGGCTAGGGTTGATTTCACGATTCTCTTTGTTGTTGAATATGAATGAGAGAGTCAGCCATGTGTTTAGTTTTTCCAGTATTTTTTCCCCCATAATCTCTGGAGATGTTCCTCCTCTTAAATAAAGAAAAAGAAAGAAAAGGAAACACCCCACATTTCCCCTGCAAACCACAGAACAGTGAGATCCCACTAGCAGTGGGCTGATGATACACTGAGCATCAGCAAAGAATGAGGGTGATGGAGAGCGGAATCCAATTTGTAGCGTGTGATTCACTTTTCCTGTCTCTGACACAGCTGAGATCTTCCAGCTGGTGAGAAGCTGGACCTCTGTGGTTAAGGAATGGTTGTTCCCAAGACAGAAGCAGGTCCTTGAAGATTACTGTGCAGAATCAGTGATTCTTGTTGGGCCTGGGGGACTGGGGAAGTCTAAGGGTGAGGCAGATGCAGACATTGCAGGCATGGCAGGAAATGCTGGGCTCCTCCAGCTGCCGGAAGTCAGCCTTGTGGGCCTCACTGTGCCCCACATTGTTAGGGCCGAGGCTAGACCTTCTCTGTCCATTTAGGTGTGAAACCATTCCAGTGTAAAACTTGTCAGCGAAAGTTCTCCCGGTCCGACCACCTGAAGACCCACACCAGGACTCATACAGGTAAAACAAGTGCGTAAACTTTTCTTCACATTTATTTTTCATTATTTTTTTAAACTATTGTGGAATGAAATTGTGATGAGAGGGATTGGAAAAGACTAGTGTAAAAGTTCTAAGGTTTAGACTCAGTTGAGAGAAGGAATAGTGCGTGGCTATCTTTAAATAATAAACAATAACATTTTTTAAAGAAGGGGAGGGTGGAAATACAGAGAAGGAGAAAGATGGGAAAAGAATGGCTGGAGTGTGCAGAATGAAAATGAAGAGATAAGCCAGGTCCCTACTGTTTCCAGTTTGTTGCATCACACATTTTGTTACTCTCTTTGATACGATAATCAACTTTACAGAAAAGCAGCAGAAATTTTAGCAAGGCAAACATTTATTCTTCTGAGAGCACATGTTTAATGGCACTATTTTCAGAGAACTGAGTCCTTGCTCTGTTGAAAGTTAATGCCCCAGGAGCGGTCTTGGTTTCTGCTGGACCAGTATCAGTGTGTGGATATTATTTCCTTCGTACTAGTACAGAGAGGAGAATAGGCATTCATTTACTGGCTGCTGAAGGTTTTTGCTTTCTGCAAGGCTGGTGTGATTCATAATAAAAATGGCACCACCTTTGTTGCATATTTTCTACCTTTGGAAAGAGGGTTAATATTTAGCTTATCTAAGTCTATCTTCACAACATGCTTGTAAGTAGAGTAAGGTAGGACCGGCTGTGGTGGCTCATGCCTGTAATCCCAGCTCTTTGGGAGGTTGAGGTGGGTGGATCACTTGAGCCCAGGAGTTCAAGACTAGCCTGGGCAACATGGCAAAACCCCGTCTCTACAAAAAATACAAAAACTAGCTGGGCATGGTGGTGTGGACCTATAGTCCCAGCTATTTGGGGGAGGCTGAGGTAGGACGCTCACTAGACCTTGCTTGGGAGGCTGAGGCTGCAGTGAGCTGTGATCCCACCACTGTACTCCAGCCCAAGCAACAGAGCAAGACCCTGTCTCAAAACAAAACAAAACAAACAAAAAAAATGAGGTAGGCATGTTTTATTCCCATCTTACAGATGAGGAGACTGAGGCAATACTAATTCAATGGCTTATCTAAAGTCACAAAGCTAGTAAGGAGCAAATCCAGTTCTGTCTGCTTCCAGCCCACCTTGTCCCACTTCCTTCTTTATTGGAGAAGGGGCAGGTATTTACTCTGCAGTCCAGGGAGCATGGAGAGTCAAAGTAGAGAATCAAAGTCAGCAAAGCTGAACACCACTGAGAGACTGAGAGGAATGAAGATGACAAGAGACAGGGTTGGGATTAGTCCATTAGGAGCCAGCCCTTAACAGCACTGCTGGAGGTGGGGTTGGAGAGTGGGAGCCAGGCCAGGAAGAGCAGAGGAACAGCGAGTGAAGGAAAACACGACATCACAAACCCCTGAGCAGCCCTAGATTCTTCGCCCAAACTGGCTGCATTTAAAAACAGATCCAAGGCGCCTGTGGCCCATGGTTGGCAGGATGGGATCTTGCTTCCCTTCCTCAGGTGCCTTTGATGCTTCTTTAACTTAGTCCTGAGCTCATAATTCGGTGGCAAAGTGTTATAGTCCCTTGTACACTGCTGTCACACTCCCCAAGTAAGTGTGACATGACCTGTTTTGCCAGCAGACTGTTTTATAATTCCACATTTGATTGG
The DNA here is from genome assembly GCF_029281585.2 of Gorilla gorilla gorilla. NCBI lineage: Eukaryota > Metazoa > Chordata > Mammalia > Primates > Hominidae > Gorilla > Gorilla gorilla. Next base: position 38,734,619 of record NC_073233.2, on the reverse strand, counting down.
CCTCCAGTCTGACCCTGGGACACCAGCCCTCCTGGGACATTTCTCAGTGCTTGCCCAAACCAGTAGTTCTCAGAGAAGGCCAAGTGGGACCAGCAGTATCTGAGAAGATCCGTCAGGTGGCACAGGGTTTGGCTTCTGTGCATTCTTCCTTAAGATGGAGCTGCAGCTGCTTTTCCATCATGGCTAGGCCTGGGAGGTGTGATACAGGAAAGAGCATGGGCTCTGGAATTCGACAGACCTGGAGATTTGAGTTCTGCCTGGATCTGCCCTCAATAGACGGCCTACCTCATCTGTAGAGTGGGGATAATAACGCTTCCCCTACGGGCAGTTGTAAGCAATACTTGAGGTTGTGTGTGTGTGTGTGTGTGTGTGAAGCCCAGCACAAGGCTTGGCATATGTTAAGCATCAAATAAATGGTAGTTATTCTCCCTAATGAGAATGAGGCTTGGAAAGAATGTCTGAGGGCTCTTTGGGTGGAGAAGCCTCAATCTTTTGGCAAGCTTATTAAAAATCTAAGAACCACGCCCCAACTAGAATCTTCCATATAACAGGATTATGCTCTCAGTAACACTTTAAGAGAAAAAAAAACAACACATAACATGTAAACTGGTATCAGTGATTTATTTTAAAGTATCCAGCCCATCCAGGGTATCTACACAGATAGAAGTGTTAAAAGCTTCAGTCACAGCTGAGATCCCTGGACAGTGATCACTCAGTAATACCCAGGGTAGATGACCCAGAGGCTTCTGCAGCCCAGTTCATCTCAGTTCCCAGCTTACTCAACAAGGGGGAGAAATTTACACAGTTCACAAAACATTCTATCAGCAGAGACTGAAACAAACGTTTTTCCCCTTAATTATGAATTGCTCAGACATTTCCCCCAACTTGACTCATTCTTTATCTCCCACTTTCCAAGTTTTCTGACCTAAGAATATAACTTTTTACAATATTTCGATCCTTAAAGCCCCAAGAGGTGCTGCTGTTTTAAAGCTGCCTGGGAAATGAGCTCAGTTGGTTAGCTCAGGGACAGAATGATGGGAAATTCAGAGTGGGTGCCTTGTGATGACTTCTCTCGGGCCTTGATAGTTGAACTTGTGCCTGTCTCTTCATTGCAAGTGTCTCTGACTGGCAATTGTGTCAACAGGTGAAAAGCCCTTCAGCTGTCGGTGGCCAAGTTGTCAGAAAAAGTTTGCCCGGTCAGATGAATTAGTCCGCCATCACAACATGCATCAGAGAAACATGACCAAACTCCAACTGGCGCTTTGAGGGGTCTCCCTTGGGGACCATTCAGTGTCCCAGGCAGCACAGTGTGTGAACTGCTTTCAAGTCTGACTCTCCACTCCTCCTCACTAAGAAGGAAACTTCAGTTGATCTTCTTCATCCAACTTCCAAGACAAGATACCAGTGCTTCTGGAAACTACCAGGTGTGCCTGGAAGAGTTGGTCTCTGCCCTGCCTACTTTTAGTTGACTCACAGGCCCTGGAGAAGCGGCTAACAATGTCTGGTTAGTTAAAAGCCCATTGCCATTTGGTCTGGATTTTCTACTGTAAGAAGAGCCATAGCTGATCATGTCCCCCTGACCCTTCCCTTCTTTTTTTATGCTCGTTTTCGCTGGGGATGGAATTATTGTACCATTTTCTATCATGGAATATTTATAGGCCAGGGCATGTGTATGTGTCTGCTAATGTAAACTTTGTCATGGTTTCCATTTACTAACAGCAACAGCAAGAAATAAATCAGAGAGCAAGGCATCGGGGGTGAATCTTGTCTAACATTCCCGAGGTCAGCCAGGCTGCTAACCTGGAAAGCAGGATGTATTTCTGCCAGGCAACTTTTAAAGCTCATGCATTTCAAGCAGCTGAAGAAAGAATCAGAACTAACCAGTACCTCTGTATAGAAATCTAAAAGAATTTTACCATTCAGTTAATTCAATGTGAACACTGGCACACTGCTCTTAAGAAACTACGAAGATCTGAGATTTTTTTGTGTATGTTTTTGACTCTTTTGAGTGGTAATCATATGTATCTTTATAGATGTACATACCTCCTTGCACAAATGGAGGGGAATTCATTTTCATCACTGGGAGTGTCCTTAGTGTATAAAAACCATGCTGGTATATGGCTTCAAGTTGTAAAAATGAAAGTGACTTTAAAAGAAAATAGGGGATGGTCCAGGATCTCCACTGATAAGACTGTTTTTAAGTAACTTAAGGACCTTTGGGTCTACAAGTATATGTGAAAAAAATGAGACTTACTGGGTGAGGAAATCCATTGTTTAAAGGTGGTCGTGTGTGTGTGTGTGTGTGTGTGTGTTGTGTTGTGTTTTGTTTTTTAAGGGAGGGAATTTATTATTTACTGTTGCTTGAAATTACTGTGTAAATATATGTCCGATAATTATTTGCTCTTTGACAACTAAAATTAGGACTGTATAAGTACTAGATGCATCACTGGGTGTTGATCTTACAAGATATTGATGATAACACTTAAAATTGTAACCTGCATTTTTCACTTTGCTCTCAATTAAAGTCTATTCAAAAGGAAAGTGGCAAGATTCCATCAGCTGTATTGTGTTCAAATCTCAAGGCCACCGAGCCTCTTTTAAACAGGTAAGAGAAGACGCCACCGACATCGATGGCTACTAGTGAGCCTATCCAGGTCCTGACCACAATTTATTTCTCTCTGTCAAACTTCAGGAGGGACTTATATGTCCTAGAAGCAACAGAGAATATCTTCACCTTGTGTTACAGAGTGATTGTGCTCATGCTGTGGTTGAATGGGGTTTGTGGATGATGTGGTGATTATGTTTTAAGGTTTTAAGGTTTATTTTAAGCAGATTGTCATTGCATCCCATCATCCCAGATCAGCAAAAGAAAATAGAGAGATGTTAATGATAACTAGTCCTTTTGAAAAGTTCAGATACATCACTGGGAGGGCATAGGCTGAACACCTAGTACAATTGAATTTACAACTGTACTTGCTATAAATCAGCTCAGCAGATTGAAAACTGCTCAGCCTTTCCAGGGCAACTAAGTGTGAAAGCAAAGATCTATATTATCTATAAACTATAAACTCTCTTTCTGTTCTGGTGTATGGTTTTTGACTTGTAAATAAGGAGATTAATTTGGTGCAGCCCCTCTCAGCTCCATTATCTTGGGGCTTGCATGCATTCCGGGTTTTATTTCTTCATTTAAAATGTGTCTCAAACAGATGGAAGCCTAGCTATGGAGACTGTTTTACATTGAAGTGCGGCTCAAAGTTTGGGCAGCCTAAAAGTCAGGTCCAGAGGCCCCTCTTATTTTGCATCTGGCTCTTGCATCACTGTTAATTATAGCGAGTGTGGTGACTCATTTATATCAGCCGTTTTTATCTTTTCCTGCCAGAAGACAGCATTTCTCTGGAGAAGCTCAGGACAAGCATGGCAAACGTCAGCGAGTCGGAAAGAGCCAGGTCTTACAACAAAAGTACAGCCACATTGATTGTTTCAACTGCACAAGGAAGAACAGAGATTCTCAGACGACCTTGTAAGTTTAGCTTGCAGTTAAGATCATGGGCTATGGAAAGCAGACCAACCTGGCTTCAAATTCTAAATCTCCAGTTTCTTTATCTGTGAAGTGGGGACAAAAGTCCCTGCCTGATAGGATCATAGTGAGGTTTAATTTTTTTTAAGTATGAAAACATCGAGTATATAGCAAAGGCTTATAAACATTATCTAGGAAAACTATTACCCAAGAACTTACTGGCTCATTTCTTTTACCTCTCCCTCCTCCAGGCATCCTCTTGCAGTGTCTAGCCATCCTCACAGGTCAGCTCTGAAAAATGGTAAAAAGTCCATTGCCCTCTACCCCAACCCAGAGTTAATAACTTTTGCAGCAATTGAGCTTCTTGCCAGCCTTGCCACAGAGACCATCTCTGCTTGCTCTGTGTCTTCTGTAAAGCACTTGTGAACACTGTATGTGTTTCTGAGACCCACTGTGTTACTCTTCCATAGACTGTGAGGAGTTAGTGGGTGAAAGTAGGTCAGTGGGAGCTCCCTGTGGCCCAGGCTTGAGGCGGTGTTGGGTGCAGTGGTCAGCATGTGCACTTTTCCATCTTGCTTTATTTACTGCAGCACCTGGTTTAGCATATGACTCAGTACTCCCAGCTCCCCAACTCCCTCTGCTGGATCTTCCCAGACTCTTCCAGTCACCCGGAGCCCTCTCCTCTCTGAACCTCTGTAGCATTTAGAGTAACTTTAACATTAAATAGTACTTTAGATCAGAATAGTGCTTTCCCATCCTTTTTGATCTTTAGGACAATCCTGTAAGGTAGACAGGGCAAGTGTTATTCCCACTTTACATATGAGGAAATTGAGGCTCAGTAGAAGTAAGTGGCTAAGGCAGCACTTAGTCTTGGTTTTCAGCATCCAGGTGTCCTCCCAAAACATGCTTGGTGGTGTAGACTTGCACTCTGCTCCCTTGCCTCATTTTTATATATCCTTTTTTTCTTTTTGGCTGGAGTGTAGTGGTGTGACCTCGGCTCACTGCAACCTCTGCCTGCTGGGTTCAAGCGATTCTCCTGCCTCAGCCTCCCGAGTAGCTGGGATTACAGGCTCATGGCATCATGCCCAGCTAATTTGTGTGTGTGCTTGTGTGTGTATTTTTTTTTTTTTGAGACGGAGTCTCGCTCTGTTGCCCAGGCTGGAGTGCAGTGGCGCGATCTTGGATCACTGCAACCTCCAACTCCTGGGTTCAAGCGATTTTCCTGCCTCAGCTTCCCAAGTAGCTGGGATTACTGGCGTGCACCACCATGCCCGGCTAATTTTTGTATTTTTAGTAGAGATGGGGGTTTCACCATGTTGGTCAGGCTGGTCTTGAACTCCTGACCTCGTGATCCGCCCACCTTGGCCTCCCAAAGTGCTGGGATTACAGGCATGAGCCACCGTACTGAACTTCATTTTTATATATCCTATCTTCTCTGCCAGAGTGTGAGCTTCTAGAGGGAAGGAGATCCTCTTCTCCCTTTCCTGCATTACTTCCATTAGGGCTTCTCAACTTTCATGTCCATGGACAGCAGCTGGGGAATTTGCTAAAGTTCAGGCTTAGATTCAGAACTTCTAGGGCAGGGCGTTGCGAGTCCTCTTTTCTGACAAGTTCCCAGGGGATTCCCACTGTGCCGGCCTGTGGATGACACTGTGTGTAGCAAGGATCTACAGGGTTGGCTTGTTAAATACTTGAAAGGTGACTGATGAGATTTGCACTTGACTATCCTGGGATGGTGCTGGGCCCTTCTAGTCCTTGAGAGGAGCCAGCGAAGATGGCCCAGGGCCCTGCTGTGAAGGTCCACTGTGGGTCAAGAAACGCATGCTGAATGCAGTCAGAGGAACTGTGTGCACTAGCCCAGGGGAATCCATCCATGAGGGGGTTGTTTTCAAACACAGTTGGCAGATCCTATGTTGGTGACTTCCACAAGTTGGGGAGACTTCCACAGGTAAGATCAAGTGTGGTGAGGGTCCATACCTACCTCTCCAGTCGTTGCACCTCACTCGGTCACACATCTCAGCAGTGGACCCCTGCCTCCCTGATGCCCTGTTTTCCAGCATCCACAAATTGAAGTCTTATGGCCTTGGTGAGGATGTATTCCTTGCGAGCCCCAAGCCTCACTGGCAGGCAGCGTTTTCCCATGTCTTGCTGCTGCTAGGAACTACTTTCTTGGCTCTATTGGGTAACAAAGAGCAAAGGTGACGGTCCTTGGAGCCCTGTCCTCCCTGAAGGGTGTTTGCAACACTGATCTTGGACTAACGGATGTGCCAGGAAGAAGTTTGGGTGTGTGGGTGGGTGGTGGTGGGGTGGTTGATTTTGCTCCCCCAGGGGATATTTGGCAATTCTGGAGACATTTTGGATCATCATGACCAGGGCAAGGGTGGGGTGCTCCTGGTATCTGCAGGATACAGGCCAGAGATGCTGCTAAACAACCTACAGTGCACAGGAGAGCACTTTCCTCCCCCTTCCCAAAGAATGCTCTGGCCCAAAATGTCAATAGTCCCCTGGTTGAGAGACCCTGCATAGAAGAGGGAAGTTGCTTGCCGTAGATGGACCGTTACCAGATGAGAGGGGTGATGGGATGCATCTTGGCTGGCCTAAGAATTGCTGTCTGGGCTGTCTTGAACCCACCATTCTGAATTAACTGACTCACAGGAGGCATTGTTCTTCAAAGTCTTGAATCAGGAAGAGTGGCTTGTAGGAATTTCTCATAGGTAAGTGCATGAGAACCACAAAAAGGGAAACAAATCCCGATGAAAATATGAAGGTCTGGGCTCTCCATTCAGGTCTTTTCTTCTAGTGACTATTTTAATTATCGAGTGGTTGAAATATGTGAAATTATTTATTTGATAGGATCTTGCAAAACTGATAAATAAATATAAATGTTCATGATGATGATCACACCTGGTCTGATTTCTATTGTCGGTTGATGTTATGCTGAGAAAGTAGCTGATTCCATGGAGGGCTCTGGGCTTTCCTCCATTTTTCAAGCAAAATCCTGATTCTGTTAGCTCTCAGGCTGGCCTTGAGAAGGAAAGAGAGAGCCAGACAGCATAGGAAGGGTATAGTAATTTAGAGGTCTGGAAACCCACCGGCCAGCCCTGCACAGTTAGGACGATCAAGACCAGATCCCTGAATAAGGTTGTGCTTCAGAGACTGATGAGGGGATGAGGACAAATTCCTGAAGTCCGGGGATCTGGAAGGTCAGTGCCTTTAAGCACAGACAAAATCATCTCAATTCGAGTAGAGGCCTCAGACAGGGAGACCGCAGCGGTAAGCAAGTCAAGCAGACCAAATGAGCAAATGTGAGCTGCGGAGTTGGTGCAATATTTTTATGGAGCAGGGGAGGATTGAAGGATGGTCTGGGGGATGGGCTGAGATAAATGCAGAGGGGAGAGGTTGGTTGAGACCAGTGGCTTTCCCCTCTCCTGTCGTCCCAGAAGCATTGGTGATGCTGACACTTGGCCATGAAGGATTGCCTGATGCAGTGGGGACTTGGAAGGCCATGGAAGAGGCAGTTAGGCTCCAGGAGAAAGAAGGAGGGGTGGAGTGAGGAAGACAGTCTGGGAAGAAAGATGAGACAGATGAGGAATGGAGTGTGGATGTCAGGGAGATCTGCAGGAAGAGGGGGCTTCTGTCTCACAGGGCCTGCCCCTAGCATGAACCTGCACCAGCCTGTGAACACACACCCCAGGACTTTCACAATTAGGAGATGCTCAAGTGATGAACGGCAAATCGGATCAATGCACACCATGTATTGATCCTTTGTGTGCATCTCAGTGCCATTTTACATGCATTCTCCATTTACATGCAGTCTCTCCACTCACCTCCTTTTGATAGTGGTTCCCATTTTACAGATGAAGAAACCAAGACTCCAAAAGTACCTCCCAGAGGGTCATGCAGTTCATGCATGTGGCAGAGTTGAGATTTTAATCTGACTGAGTCATAGCCCATATTCCTCACTCCTACACTGTGCCACATTTGTCCCAGGCACGTTGGCCTCATGCACCAGAGGAGCAGGAATGTTGAGAGAATGCAACAGTGATATCTTGCCCACTTGCTGGGATACCAGGGATGTTTTTCAAGTGCCTAGAGAAAGGACGGGCAGGATTGACACAATGTTCCCTTCCCCCATACCCAGTTGTAGAGCCTGTTTACAAAATATGTTTTCATTCAACATTTTGTATTAAATACCGGAACTCAAGAAATGACACAGCATAATGTTAGCCGGATAGTGATAAAAGGGGAAAATTGAGAAACACATCTTAAGAGTTCAAGGTCAATGATTACTCTTTAAAAGCAGTATCCTGCTTTCCCAAGGAGTTCTACGTCAGACGGAGCGGGCTGAGGAGGAAGCTGTTGGTTTCCAGGGATGGAGGGGTGCGGGGGACTCTTGTGGACATGACCCCATGGATGGGATTGTCCCACTTCTCAGCAGGCAGCCTCCACTTTTAAAAGATGAGTCCTTACCATCCAAATGAAAAAGGCCAGGGAGCCTGTCCTAGAGACACTGCCTGTCCCAATTTTTCTGACTTCTAAAAGTATAACGATCCCTGTCGGTGGCCTCTATCTTTGCCCGCCTTCCAGCCCTGCCCCGTCAAACCTCTCCCCTAGCAGTGTCCTGGGAAGGAGTGCTCCCTGCTCCGGCTCATGGAGAGCTTGTTGTGGAGGAAGAAGGCGAGAGGAGCTGGGTGGGACAGCTTCTGCCTTCACCCATAACCAGGCTGGGGGAGACAGCATTTACCTCTCCCTCCTGAGAGAGCTGCCTTTGAATTCACTGGGTGGGCAACACAAAGTGCCCATCCAGTGAATGTTCCCGATGCTGCCTGATGAGAGAGATGTTCCCAATGCTGCCTCATGGAGACAAACCACCACTGTTTCTAGGCAAGGGTTCCCAGGCCCCAGGGAACACCACTGAGGAGAACTTTGAAGGACACCCCTCCCCACAACCCCACCGGTGTTAGTAGCATTCAACCGCTAGTGGCAAGATGCCACAACAGTTCTGCCTATTGCTCCAGCCCCTGGCCAGTCTCTGCTCACCTCTGCTCACCAAGGACAGCCTAGAAAGAGACCAGAGCAAAGGGTAAGGATCGCGGGAAGAGGCAGTGGGGTGGCATGGCCCCCACCCCCAAAGAGACAGGAACATTCCAGTGCTGAGGTGCAGTGGCTACCAGCACACCCTCTGCCACTCACTGCCGTGAGCCCGGCAACGCCTTCTGTGCCTTGGAGCTTCAACTCAGACAGCACCACTCTTCACCTCCCAGGTTGTCCTAAAGATGAAAGGAGAGGCCACAGGTGCTTAGCCCGCCTACCCTCGGTCTTGCTGGCAGGCACAGCTCAGGGCAGTCAGGCCTCTGGCTGTGCGTGGAGCAGGTGCAGCCATTCAGAAAGGACTGAGGCAGAGCCTGATGCTGGGCCCCGGCCTGCACTGGCCCTGTGCCACTCCTGCCAGGGAGCCTTGGCCCTGCCTCACTGCAGAGAGGAGAGCTGGGCACTGTTGGGCGGAGCAGGCAGGACCCCTGGTCAGTCACTGCCAAACTCCCCCGTCACACAGTTGTCTCTGTTCTCCTCCTTTGACCTGCACAAGTCAGGAAGTGGAAGGGACACACGCCCATCTGTCTCACCCCAGAGAGGAAGGTGCTGTTAGGGGACTGGCTGGGACCCACCCTCATTGGAGGTCAGGCCCATGCCTCAATTGTTCGGTGCATCCTTTGTATAAAGGTCTTCTCTGAACCCATCAGAATGCCTCCTGCCGGTTTCAACTTCCCAGATAAGAGGAGAAGAAGAAGGCATGGAAAGCACTTGGGACAAGTACACCTTTCTCACCTGAGTGTGTCGGCAGGAGGGACAGTATCAAGGAATCGGGCTCAGTTCACAGGGCGATTTGGGGCCTTGGAGACACCTTGCCTCCTAAGTTCTGGTTTCAAAGGAGCAGAACAGTGACACAAATAACCACAAGCAGCACTAATTCAAACATTCAGGTGCTGTGTTCCGAAATGAATTTATAGTGTGTTTAAAAAACATCCACATGGTAGATTCATCCGTCAGACTGCGGCCTTCTCAATGATGCAACTGCATCTCGAGTGAAACTGAAGCATCTGCTCATTTATCTGACTGTAGGGTGCCAAATCTCCAGATATTTAGTCTTATTTTGCCCATTTTCATTCTTATTTGTCCTTTGAAGGTTACAGGCTCTGTAGATATATGAAGCTCCATTTTATTCCCTGGATCTGCCACTTCCCAGCCCCCTGATTCTGGACAGGTCCATGTAGCCCTCAGTTTGCCCATCTATGAGGCGAGGCTATAACAGTAACCTTATGGGACAGATGCGTGTTACATGAGACACAGTGCCTGGCATGGGGGTCAGCACATAAGAGAAAGTTAATTAACAGTGGTGCTTATTCCTGTCTTCCACACTGTAGACACTAATGGTTGTCTGGCTTGACATGTCCTGGGGAGCCTCTTGGTTTTCCCTGGGCACCCCTCACCTGGAAGTCAATGAGGGTGGCCCAGGATACTGGCAAGATGGCCCAGTTGAGGCAGGGCATACCAATGCCCTGGTAAGGCTGGCACTCACTTTCCTGCTGCAAGCATTCCTTGACAACTCCATGAGGTGGAATGCAAACACCAGGCGAGTTCCGTACCATGCTGTAGACGCCAGGATGCACTCCTAGAAGCAGATATGTGAAGGCTCCAATCCCACAGAAGAATTCATTAGGACAGCCTGTGATATGGTGCTGAAACCAGAGGCTTGTCCAGGCGGGCCAGGGATGGGGAAGTCTCGTCCCTGCTGAACTTCTACAGCTGATAAAGGCAGTGTCTGCTGGCAGATTTCATTTTTCACCGAGCCATCTGCATCCAGTCAAGGATAACTCGTCTTTCCGAAAAAGCTACTCGTCAGTGTCAACCCTGCACAACCTCCCCACAGTGAGTCAGGCCCCACTCCTGGTGCCTGGGGTCATAGGGGCGGTGTGGTATCAACAAACCAGTGTCATCATAATATACACGGAAGCATTGAAGTGACGAGCTGTTTACGTGGCTGATTCCCCGTTGCCTTTTATCAGCCCAAGTTATTGCCGATTTAGCTCTGTGTTAGCTAGTCTATAAATCTTCATGGCAGTGTTTTTATTTTCTTAATTTTGTCATTGCTATTATCACCTGTTTACATAAAGAACATTACTACTGTCTCTAGTCATTCTTGTTCTCCATCGTTTCTCCCACTTTTCATCCCTTCCCTCCACTTCTCTCTCACAGGTTGGAAATTCTCAGTTTGAGGCAGTTGGTCTGACCCTTCCCTCTTATGCTTGGATTCTCATGGTGGGTCCCGAGGGTACATCTGGGGGTGCCCTCCCTGGCTGCAGTGCATCCCTTTGGAGGGCTTATAGATTTGGGGGGAACTTAGGAGAACAACCAACTTCTGGCCTTAAACTCTCCCATTCCTTACTTTGATTGTCAAAAAGGTTAATGCCAGCCATAGTGGTCTGAGTCTTCCTAGGACATCCCTTCAGAGCTGAGATAGGCCAGGAGGAGCCCTGTCTACTGCTGTAGTCAGTTCTTGCCCATAATTGGAGAAGAGACGTACCCTATTAGGTGCTGTTGCCCAACTACCACCACTGTAATTGCTTCTATAGACTTTCTGGAAACATGGACATTTAAACTAGGTGAAGGAATGATGTCCTTCATTTCTTAAAATCAGAGATAAGTTTATAACGTCATTCATTTAGCAGACATTGATTGTGAGCCTCCTGTGTTTCTGGCCCCTCATTCAGAGATAAATCAGGCACTGCCTTCTCCCCAAGTATATTAGTCCCTTCTTGCACTCCTATAAAGAAATATCTGAGACTGGTTAATTTATAAGAAAGAGGTTTAATTGGTTCCACAGGCTGTACAGAAAGCATAGTGACTTCTGCTTCTGGTGAGGCCTCACGGAGGTTTTACTCATGGCTGAAGGGAAAGCAGGAGCAAGTGCGTCTCACACGTGGGGAGAAGTGGTGGGGCGATGCCATACACTTTTAAACATCTAGACCTCATGAGAACTCACTATCGTGACAAGAGCACCAAAAGGGGATGGCGTTAATTCATGAGAATCTGCCTCCATGATCCAATCAATTCCCACCTCCATGATCCAGGCAACCTCCAGCATTGGGGGTTACATTTCAACATGAGATTTGGGTAGGGACACAGATCCAAACTATATGACCAAGAGTCTCACAGTCTAATAGAAGAATTGGACACTTAAACAGGTAATACAGGCATGGGCAAAGGATCAACAATGAGCTTTAACAGGGGGAAGGTTTAACAGAGTGATTTTCAGCCTGGTTCTTGAAGGATGTATAGGAGTTTTTCAGAAGGAAGAGAAAGGGAAGAAGCTTCCAGGTAAAAGGATGTGCAGGAATTAAAAGGACAGGGAATATCTTGGCATACCTGGAGTCACAGTGGGGAAGGAGAACACTGGGCCATTGTCCACAAGAGACTCTTGCTTGCTCAGAATGGTATACCATCAAAGCTGGCTACCCAGGGTACATGGAACTGGTTTCCACTGGTTTGCTAGTAGCAGCTGAGCTGCTAACTCTTTAACAACTGGCTCCCACCCACCTCGGCCTCCAAAGTGCTGGGATTACAGGCATGAGCCACCGTGCCTGGCCCATAAGACATGTTTTCTAACCAAGATGTCACTTCTTGTTTAGCTGAAGGCAGTTGTTAAATATTTAGGTATTTTTCAAGCCAAATGTTAAAGTGTTAGTAGCTTGAACTGAAAGTCTTTACACCATGGGAATTGGCAAGTGCTACAAAGCAGGACTGCCTTTGTTGCTTTGTTTTCCAGAGAACCAGTTTACCTGTATACCATGGTAGGCTACTCTTTGGATGGTGGCTGAGAAGTTATATCCCAAGAGCACCTGAGCAACGTGTCTCTATGTACTCAATTATTCCCTGTGTCTGGAAGGTCCAGCGGAGTGGTTCTTCTTAAGCATGTAGTCTTCAAAGATAGGGTCAAAAGAGAAATAGAAAAAAAATGTAACTTTTTCTTGTTCTTTGAGGATGGCTAGGTTTGTTCCTTGTTTCTGCCTCACAGCCTGTTCCTGTTCTTCCTCCAACTGGCCTATTCTGAAGCCTACTTGGGGTCCAACCCCTGAGTCAGTTCCCATGGAGATGATTAGCAGGTCCTTGGTTTCTTCTCTCAGAGGCAGGACAGCACTTGTCCTGGAGGGGCTGGGGCAGAGGCTGGGCATAGACCCAGGGGATCTCAGCTTAGCCAATCTCAAAGAAAAGGGCTAACTTTTTAAAGACCTTTCCCCACCTTCCCTTTGTCTGAATTGAACAGTTATTTCACTGTCAGTTGACATGGTCTTGGCCTCAATAAATGTATGTATGGTTGCTCAGGCCCTGAAATCCCTGGCCGCAAACAATGGATTGTCCCAGTGCAGTGTGATGAAAGAGGTCAAACAAAATACACTGCAATCTCAGGTTGGCTGCTGACCGGTGGTGGGAAGTGTAAGTGAACAAGTCGCTTAACCTCTCTGAACCTCATTTTCTTTATCTGTATAATGGGAATAATCCCAGTGTATAGCATTGCTCTAAGGATTAAATGAGACCACCTGCATAAAGTGCCTGGCTTTGCTAATTAATGTCCTTTTCCCTCCTGCCTTCAGCTCCAAGCACCTGCCTGACTACTTATTACTGCTTATCCTCATTTACCGCTAATGAAGGTGATGCTGACTTGAACAATGTCAATCAGGGATCTACCTGCATTTCTCCTACTGGACCCCATTTGGAGCATATTTGTAAGGTCAGTAACCCATCTGGGGAGAGGACACATGGTGTGGCTTTCTTATCATCATGCTCTAATCTCTTTGAACCTGTAAAATGGGGATAATAATAGGCTGGGCACGGTGGCTCACACCTGTAATCCCAGCACTTTGGGAGGCCAAGGCGGGTGGATCATGAGGTCAAGAGATTGAGACCACCCTGGCCAACATGGTGAAACCCCGTCCCTACTAAACATACAAAAATTAGCTGGGCATGGTGGATCATGCCTGTAGTCCCAGCTACTCGGGAGGCTGAGGCAGGAGAATCGCTTGAACCTGGGAGACAGAGGTTGCAGTGAGCCGAGATCGCACCACTGCACTCCAGCCTGGTGACAGTGAGAATCCATCTCAAAAAATAAAATAAAAAAATAATAATAATAGTGCTCACCTCATAAGTTTGCAGTGAGGCTTAAATTAGATAATGTATTTAAGGTGTTTAGCAATTTGCCTGGCACACTGTGAGCACTCAGTGAAGGTGCTGTTATTTAACTTGGCATGGCTAAATAGAGTTGAAAGGATTCTGAGGCTGAAGGACCACAAAACTAGAAAGGAGCTTAGATGCCAATCTTTTTTGTTTACAGAGAGACAAAGGACCATGTAATTAGTGGCAAAGCCAGGACTCAAATCCAGGTATCCTAACTCTGAGTCCAGAGCTCACCAGCTCTAATCAGCAGGAAATGGTGAATCCTCCTATTGGACCTTTTTTTTCCCCCTCCCTACTGAAGCTGAAAGTCCAGAACAATGATCCCCCAAGGAAGATCATTAATTACTGGGGTTTGTTATTTTGAGGCTAATTAGGATTCACATTGCTGATTTCCCTAAAGGATAAACTACAAGGAAGTTGGGGCTTCATTTCCAGGAATATGGAAGCTGTTACATGCTGCCTCTGAGCACACCCCCAGTGGGGACCGGAGCCCCTTAGAGCTGGGACATACATCATCCAGAAATCTGGCTGCTTTGAGCCAGATGCAAATACAGGCAACACCCAAAGCTGGGATTTCACCTCTCTCCATAGCAGGATGAGGCATTTTAGCAGATAAGACAAAGCTGGGGAAATTGGCAAAAATTGAATAGCCTGAAAACAAATGTATTTGGAGCAGAGTATTGACCATATGTAAAGTGTATAAAAGTGGTTTTTTAAATACATGGGGCATTTTTTTCTCCCCTTCTTTTCTGTGTTTATTTTGGCAATTATCTTGAGATGACTATTGACATTCTTGATTGTTGAAAATCTTCCTCTAGGAGCTGGCCTCATTTTTGTTTTTTTTTTTCTTTCTTTTTTTTTGGAGATGAAGTCTCACTCTGTCACCCAGGCTGGAGTGCAGTGGTGCGATCTCAGCTCACTGCAACCTCTGCCTCCCAGGTTCAAGTGATTCTCCTGCCTCAGCCTCCCAAGTAGTTGGGATTACCAGCACCCTCTACCACGCCCAGCTAATTTTTGTATTTTTTAGTAGAGATGGGGTTTCTCCATGTTGGCTAGGCTGGTCTTGAACTCCTGACCTCAAGTGATCCACCTACCTCAGCCTCCCAAAGTGTTGGAATTACAGGCATGAGCCACTGCGCCAGCCCATTTTTGCATTTTTTGCCCTTATTTTCATCTGAAACACCCAGGACACATAAGCATAGGAAAAGAGGGGAGGGAGAAGGCTGGATCACCCCTCTTTCTTATGTGGTATCTGTCCACTAACTCCTGGTTTATGTACAGAGAGGTGCAAATCAAAGGCTTCAGAGCCAGACCATCCTGGGGTTTGTGTCCAGCTCTGCCACATTTCCCATCTGATTCTCACTAAGCCATCTGGCCTCTTTAAATCTCATTCGCTCATCTTTAAAATGGAAATAATAGTACCTACTTGTATCTGTCTGCATCCAATCAGGAGACAGAAACCACACAGCAATTTGAACAGGGATTGTTTTAATCTAAAGAAGTATGAAATGATGATAGGTGAGTATCCATGAAGATGCGAAGGGAACTCTAAGGGTCCTCCAGGATGGAGGGAAAGTGCCCAAGAAAGGACAAACTTGGAAGGGGGAGGCCTTCCCCGAGGCTGGGGTTTGGACTAGGTTGGAGAAGGCATGGTGCCACCCACTGGATGGTGAAGTCTGTGGGCTTCCTGGTAGCAGGAAACAGCTCTCCCAGGTCCAGGTGAGCCAAGGTGAGTGGGCAGATGGAGTCAGGATGCTGAGAATCTGCTTCCTGGCGGGGCGACAATTGGCCTAGGATTCATGGTGTTGATGTTAGTACGGCGGTGGAAAACAGCCCTCCCCGGGGAGGCAGGCAAACCAAGGCTGGAGGGTAGGCCGGGAGCGTGTTGGGGAGCCCTGGGGTGCACTGGCATTTGCAACAGGAAGGCCACAGCAAGGTGGTCACTGGGCCCCCAGCAGGGCTGCAAAGTGGCTGAGGGACTGGGCACTCTGGGAGCCTGGGTGGAGCAGAATGCCACTGGATGTCCTCACATATGCACAGGAGGACGCTTTACAAAGCAGGTGGAGCAAACCAAGCAAAAGAGCAGGCCAGAACCAGGAAGAGAAGCGGCGTCCTCCCGTGATGTCTCTCCAGCGCCCTCTACTGACAAAGCTTATCGTGGCGCTCAATGTAAAGGACAAATGCTTTACACGTCATTATGGCAGAGCAGGTACTGAAGGGTGAATTTGGACCTGAGAAGGATACATTGATTACCTGGCACACGACTTCATAGAGTTGTTTGGGGGATTAAATGGAAGAAACCACGTAGAGCCCTTAGCACAATGCCTGGTAACCTTTCAGTAAATGAAATCTGTTCTCTTGATTCCTGCTAGGGGATATCAATCTATGTTTACCAAAATGTGTACTAAGGTCTTAACTTTTGTAGTAATAAACCCCATTTTTGATGAGAAACTGGCTCTGAAGAATAGCTGGATGGTCTCATAAAAGCCACAGATGAAAGCAATCCCCCCTGCCTTTCGTATGGTGATGATTAACAAGTAGCACCTTTAGAGATGCTTCCTGGGGAGCTGTAGCCTGGGTTTCCCTGGAATTGAATTGTAATAAATCATTCATCCCCGAATTGTGTCAATGTATCCAGGCTCTCCAGCCTCTGGCATCGTTTCATGATGGCTCATTCCTACATTTCTCCTGCAAAAATAAAAAAAAATAAAAAATAAAAATAAAAATATTTAATTGAGTCCCAAAAGCTTGTGAATAATT
Source organism: Gorilla gorilla gorilla (assembly GCF_029281585.2). NCBI lineage: Eukaryota > Metazoa > Chordata > Mammalia > Primates > Hominidae > Gorilla > Gorilla gorilla. Next base: position 38,718,112 of record NC_073233.2, on the reverse strand, counting down.
AAATTCCAAGGGTTCTTAGAGACCACCTCTCCCAACTTCATTATTTGGATGAGGCCTAGAAAGATGAATTAGATTGCCCAGGGTCATCCAGCACAAGGCAGGACCATGACTGGAACCCAGGTCACACTGTGTCACACTTTGCATCACCCTGTCTGCAAAGGGCATGCAACAAGTGAGGCACATGTTTCATAACCTGAAATGGAGTTTGCAAATATGAATGAATATAGGTGTGTGGTCTGGATAGTGTCATTCCAAAATTCACGTCACCTCAGAATGTGACTTTATTTGGGAATAAGGTCATTGCAGATGCAATTAATTGTGATGCGGTCATACTGGAGTATGCCTGTCCTATTTCATGGCAAATTTTATTTCCAATCATCAGTCTTATCACCGGGATTCACCAGGTGTCTTTCCTCTCTCCATCCACTTGCTCAGTGATGTGGAAGATACTGAAGGAGAGATGAAATAATTTGCTAGGTCATAAGGCTGGTGAGTGGCCAACTCACATCAAGAGCAGTTCTGTTTTCCTCCCAAGTCAATGCTCTTTCGACTGCACTATAAATAATCCCTTTATTACATGAATTCTCTCAAAATATCGGGAAAAGGAATGGCCTGTTAACTGAGATGATTGTATAAATTGAATTTGTTTTTGATCCTTAAATCTGACAAGGATACAATACTGCCTCTACCCTGCCCTTCCCCCCACCAACTAATTTAAACTAAGCATACGTGGGAAAAGATTAAAAAATGGTATATCAGATTGTATGACTTAGAATAAAACAACACATATTAAAAGAATTGGCCAGTCATGGTGGCTCACACCTGTAATCCCAGCACTTTGGGAAGCTGAGGTGGGCGGATCATCTGAGGTCAGGAGTTCGAGACCAGCCTGGCTAACATGGTGAAACCCCTGCCTCTACCAAAAAATACAAAAATTAGCTGGGCGTGGTGGTGTGCACCTGCAGTCCCAGCTACTGGGGAGGCTGAGGTGGGAGAATGGCTTGAACCTGGGAGGTGGAGGTTGCAGTGAGCTGAGATTTTGCCATTGCACTCCAGCCTGGGCAACAGAATGAGACCCTCTCTCAAAAAAAATATTGTCCACTATGGGTATATAAGGTTTATTTTGGGTGTGCACCTGTAATCCCAGCTACTCAGGAGGCCGAGGTGGGAGGATTGCTTGAGTCTAGGAGTTCAAGACCAGCCTAGCTAACATAGTGAGACTCCGTCTCAAAAAATTACACACACACACACACACACACACACACACACACTGGACTTAATAGGATTTGTGCTCAATCTGGGCTCTGCAAACCTGAGCTTAGTTGAGAAAAGGGCTTAGAGGACACTGATTAGTTTGGCCAAGGAGAGAGTCATTGTTACTTCCACTTAGCATGTTTCAAGTTTCATCTGTGGTCAGCATGCGTCATCACTTCATTCCTTTCAAAAAAGGTATATTTTGGGAATGGAAGGTATCATTCATATAAATTATTAATGGTTTACTACTTAAAAAGAAAAATAGTTATCTTAATAAGTATAAAACACCACATCTTCCACAAAAAACTTATCACTTTTCTTAATTAAGCTCTTTAAAATTTGGTAGGAAGAATTTCTGTACACAACACATTACACTTGTGTCTTAGTCTATTCACCCTGCTATATAGCAAGATAACATAACTAGATGGTTTATAAACATCAGAAATTTATTCGTCACAGTTCATGAGGCTGGGAAGTCCAACATCAAGGTGCAGGCCTGGTGTCTGGTGAGGGCTGCTCTCTGGCTCATAGATGGCCCCTTGCTGTGTCCTTACATGGTGGAGCGAGAGAATTCACTCTTTAGGACCTCTTCTCTAAGGGCACTAATCCCATTCACAAGGGCTCTGTCCTCATGGCCTAATCACCTCCCAAAGGCCCCACATCCTAACACCATCACCTTGGGGGTCAGGATTTCAACATATGAAATTTGGGGGGACACATTCAGACCATAGCAATGTGCACATTAAAACAACAATGAGATGCCATTTCACATTTGCTGAAATGGCTCCAATGGAAAAAACTGACAACACCAAATACCGCCAAGGATGTGCAACAGCTAGACTTCTCATACACTGCTGAGGAGAGTGTGAAATAGCAAAGCCATTTTGGAAAAACTGTTTGGCAGTTCCATATAAAGCTAAGTATACATCTACCCCATGGCCCAGCAATTCTGTATTCTTTGTTATCTACCCCCCAAAAAATGAAAACAAATATCCACAATAAGAATTGTACAAGAATGAGAAAAAAGAATTGTATAAGAATGTTTGGCCGGGCGCGGTGGCTCACGCCTGTAATCCCAGCACTTTGGGAGGCCGAGGCGGGTGGATCACGAGGTCAGGAGATCGAGACCATCCTGGCTAACACGGTGAAACCCCGTCTCTACTAAAAATACAAAAAATTAGCCGGGCGTGGTAGTGGGCGCCTGTAGTCCCAGCTACTCGGGAGGCTGAGGCAGGAGAATGGCGTGAACCCGGGAGGTGGAGCTTGCAGTGAGCCGAGATCGCGCCACTGCACTCCAGCCTGGGCGACAAAGCAAGACTCCGTCTCAAAAAAAAAAAAAAAAAAAAAAAGAATGTTTATATTACTTGCATTCAGAATAGCTAAAAATTGGAAACAACCCAAATGTCTATCAATGGGAGAAGGTATAAGTGAATAAAGTGTGGCACATTCATACAATGCAATACTATCCAGCAATCTGAAAAATGAACAACTGATAAATGCAACAACATGGATGAATCCCAAAAAAGTTTGAATGAAAGAAGTCAGACAAAGGGGAAGATACCACGTGATTCCTAATATATGAAGCTCAAGAAAAGGCACCATTTCTATGATGATATAAATCAGAAAAATGGTTGTATGTGGAGGGTGATGTTTTCCTGGAAGAGGGCACAGGGAAATTTTCTAGGGTAATGAAATGTTCTTTATCTTGATTGGATTGTTGAGTACTTGGGCATATACATTTAACGAAAGTCATCAAACTGTACACTTAAAATCTGTACATTTCATTGATTTTTACCTCAGTTAAAAAAAAAAAAACCTTCCAGTCTGCCTCATGACCACGACCTCAAAGCAAAAAAAGGAGAAGGAGGAGGAGAAACGAATGTTTGGAGTGGGGTTATAAAACAAAAATGAATAAAACAGGAATGGAGAAATGTTAAAAAATTGTGAAGGCTGAGTAGTGACTACATGAGGGTTTAATAGTGTACTTTTCTGTCTTAGCTTTGTGCATGTTAAAAATTTCCATAATATAAAGTTTTAGAAATTAGGCCAAGCAAGGTGGCTTATGCTTGTAATTCCAGCACTTTGGGAGGCCGAGGCAGGAGGATGGCTTGAGGCCAGAAGTTGGAGATCAACCTAGGAAACATAGTGAGACCCTATCTCTACAAAAATTTAAAAGTTAGTTGGGCATGGGGGCACATGCCTGTAGTCCCAGCTGCTGGGAGGCTGAGGTGGGAGGATCCCTTGACCCCAGGAGTTTGAGCCTGCAGTGAGCTATGATTGCACCACTGCACTCCAGCCTGGGCAACAGAGTGAGACCCTATCTCAAAAAAAAAAAAAGATTCAAAAAATTAAATGCAAAAGCCAATATTAGAAGAACCAAAGCAATTCTCCTTCAAAACAGAAGCAGACAAAGATGTCTCTTGTCCTCACTGCTGTCTTTGTTTCCTTCATTTCTTTCCTTCTTTCTTCCTTCCTTCCTTCCTTCTTTCCTTCTTTCCTTCTTTCTTTCTTTCTTTTCTTTCTTTTCTTTCTTTCTTTCTCTCTTTCTTTCTTTCTTTCTTTCTTTCTTTCTTTCTTTCTTTCTTTCTTTCTTTCTTTCTTTCTTTCTTTCTTCTTTCCTTCAAGACGGAGTCTCGCTCTGTCACCCAGGCTGCAGTGCAGTGGCACGCTTTCAGCTCACTGCAACCTCTGCCTCCCAGGTTCAAGTGATTCTCCTGACTCAGCCTCCTGAGTAGCTGGGACTACAGGCGCCTGCCACCACGCCCGGCTAATGTTTTGTATTTTTAGTAAAGACGGGGTTTCACTATGTCAGCCAGGATGGTCTCTATCTCCTGACCTCGTGATCTGTCCACCTCGGCCTCCCAAAGTGCTGGGATTACAGGCATGAACCACCGCTGCTTACCACTGCTATTTTACAGAGATTAGAAATGCTGGCAATAACTACTCTAGGAGACACACAAATGAAATAATGGCATAAAACAAAATACAAAATTGCAAAAGTTTGCATAGTACAAAATCCATAATGCAAAAATAGAAAATTGCTAAAGTTTTGAACAGACATTTCATCAAAGAAGGTATATGGGAAAATATATTGAAAATATCATTTATATACAATTATTACATAAGTGTACCTAATTACATCATCGTATATCTAGGTGACCTAATGAAAGCGCCCAAGAATGACTAGTGAGAGAAAATGAGTCTGGCAGCACAAAATATAAGAAAATTTATTACAGCCTATTTTGTTTGTGCATTATATCTGAAATACCAAACACACACGTATTTCACATGATGATGAAGTTTATAATTTCTATTTTAACAGACATGTATATACACACATGCACAGATACACATACATACACATATATAAAATAATATTAAATGGGGAAAAAAGCTAACACTGCTTATAGCAATGGAGAAATGTGTTCATCCACATTCATAAATGTGAATTGGTTATTATTTCTTTTACATCCTCAAGGGCATATTTTGGTACAAAAAAAATATTTTCCCAAGGTTAACTTTGGTTTTGATTTTTATTTATTTACATTTTTAGACAGGATCTCACTCTGTTACCCAGGCTGGAGTGCAGTGGCACAATCTTAGCTCACTGCAGTGATTCTCCTGCTTCAGCCTCCCAAGTAGCTTTTAGCAGAGACGGGGTTTTACCATGTTGGCCAGCCTGGTCTTGAACTCCTGACCTCAAGTGACCCGCCTGCCTTGGCTTCCCGAAGTGCTAGGATTACAGGTGTAAGCCACCACAAAAATTAATATTCAGGGCTGGGTGTGGTGGCTCACACCTATAATCCCAGCACTTTGGGAGGCCAAGGCAGGCGGATCATGAGGTCAGGAGATCAAGACCATCCTGGCTAACACAGTGAAACCCCATCTCTACTAAAAACACAAAAAATTAGCTAGGTGTGGTGGCAGGTGCCTGCAGTCCCAGCTACTTGGGAAGCTGAGGCAGGAGAATGAACCCTGGAGGCAGAGCTTGCAGTGAGCTGAGATTGTGCCACTGCCCTCCAGCCTGAGTGACAGAGAGAGACTCTGTCTCAAAAAAAAAAAAAAGAAATTAATATTCAATTTAGTAAAGTTACAAAATCAATGCCTTAATTCTTCCATGAGCTTCTAAATTCTGTTTACAACTCTTACTATTTTATTTTCAAAACTAGCATGGGCCAGTTGCAGTGGCTCACGCTTGTAATCCCAGTATTTTGGGAGGCCGAGGCAGGTGGATTACTTGAGTCCAGGAATTTGAGACCAGCCTGGGCAACATAGTGAGACCCTGTCTCTACAGAAAATTCAAAAATTAGCCAGGTGTGGGGGCATGCACCTGTAGTCCCAGTTACTCAGGAGGCTGAGGTGGGAGGATTACTTGAGCCCAGGAGGTTGAGGCTGTAGTGAGCTGTGATTGTGCCACTGCACTCCAGCCTAGGTGACAGAGAAACACTTTGTCACCAAAAAATAAAAAATAAAATTAAAAAACCCTAGCATGATGTATAACTCTTTGATTAATGTTTGATCCCATTTAAAAACTTAATTTAACTCTTTTTAACATTTTAAAGTGCATTTATACATTTAACATGTTTGATCTTTCTTTTAATACTTTTATACCAGTCTGAGTCAACAAACAAAACTTTCCTGGGAACCTAAACAACACTTTAAATTCTAGTAAACTAAACTCATAAATATGGTGATTGATATGGTTTTGCTGTGTCCCCACCCAAAAATCATCTTGAATTGTAGCTCCTACAATTCCCATGTGTCATGGGAGGGACCCAGTGGGAGGTAATTGAATCATGGGGGCAGGTCTTTCCTATACTGTTCTCACGATAGTGAATAAGTCTCATGAGATCTGATAGTTTTATAAAGGGGAGTTTCCCTGCACAAGTTCTATTATTCTCTCTTGTCTGCTGCTGTGTACGATGTGCCTTTTGCCTTCCACCACGATTGCGAGGCCTCCCCAGCCACATGGAACTGTGAGTCCATTAAACCTCTTTTTCTTTTTAAATTACACAGTCTTGGGTATGTCCTTATCAGCAGCATGAAAACTGACTAATATGGTAAATTGGTACCAGTAGAATGGGGCGCTGCTGAAAAGATACCTGAAAATGTGGAAGTGACTTTGGAACTGGATAACAGGCAGAGGTTGGAACAGTTTGGAGGGCTCAGAAGAAGATAGGAAAATGTGGGAAAGTTTGGAACTCCCTGGAGACTTGCTGAATGGCTTTGACCAAAATGCTGATAATGATATGGACAATGTAATCCAGGCTGAAGTAGTCTCAGATGGAAATGAGGAACTTGTTGGGAACTGGAGAAAAGGTGACTCTTGTTATGTTTTAGCAAAGAGACTGGTGGCATTTTGCCCCTGCCCTAGAAATTTGTGGAGCTTTGAACTTGAGAGAGATGATTTAGGGTATCTAGCAGAACAAATTTCTAGGCAGCAAAGCATTCAAGAAGTGTTAAAAACATTCAATTTTAAAAGGGAAACACCATAAAGGTTTAGAAAATTTGCAGCCTGATAGAGAAGACAGAAAAGAAAATCCTATTTTCTGAGGAGAAATTTAAGCCGGCTGCAGAAATCTGCATAAGTAAGGAGGAGCTGAATGTTAATCACCAAGATAATGGGGAAAATGTCTCCAGGGTGTGTCAGAGAACTTTGCAGCAGCCCCTCTTATCACAGGCCTGGAGGCCTAGGAAGGAATAATGGTTCTGTGGGCTGGGCCCAGGGTCACACTGCTGTGTGCAGTCTAGGGACTTGGTGCCCTGTGTCCCAGCTGCTCCAGCTGTTACTAAAAGGGGCCAAGGTATAGTTCAGGCTGTGGCTTCAGAGGGTGCAAGCCCCAAGTCTTGGCAGCTTCCACGTGGTGTTGAGCCTGGAGGTGCACAGAAGCCAAGAGGTGAGGTTTGGGAACCTCTGCCTAGATTTCAGAGGATGTATGGCAATGCCTGGATATCCAGGCAGAAGTTTGCTGCAGGGGTGGGGCCCTCATAGAGAACCTCCGCTAGGGCAGTGCAGAAGGGAAATGTGGGGTGGGCAACCCCACACAGAGTCCCCACTGGGGTGCTGCCTAATGGAGCTGTGAGAAGAGGGTCTCCGTTCTCCAGACCTGAGAATGGTAGATCCACCAACAGCTTGCACCACGCACCTGGAAAAGCCACAGATACTCAACACCAGCCTGTGAAAGCAGCCAGGAGGGAGGCTGTACCTTGCAAAGCCACAGGGGCAGAGCTGCCCAAGACCATGGGAACCCACCTCTTGCATCAGCGTGTCCTGGATATGAGACATGGAGTAAAAGGAGATCATTTTTTTTTTTGGAGCTTTAAGATTTGACCTCCCCACTAGATTTCAGACTTGCATGGGGCCTTTAGCCCCTTCATTTTGGCCAATTTTTTCTACTTGGAATGGGTATATTTATCCAATGCCTGTACCCCCATTTTATCTAGGAAGTAACTAACTTACTTTTGATTTTTCAGGCTCGTAGGCAGAAGGGATTTGCCTTGTCTCAGTTGAGACTTTGGACTGTGGACTTTTCAGTTAATGCTGAAATGAGTTAAGACTTTGGGGGACCATCAGGAAGGCATGATTGGTTTTGAAATGTGAAGATATGAGATTTGGGAGGGGCCATGGGCAGAATGATATGGTTTGGCTGTGTCCCCACACAAATCCCATCTTGAATCATAGCTCCCACAATTCCCACGTTTCATGGGAAGGACTAAGTGGGAGATAATTGAATCATGAGGGCGGGTCTTTCCTGTACTGTATTCATGATAGTGAATAAGTCTCACAAGATCTGATAGTTTTATAAAAGAGAATTTCCCTGCACAAGTTCTAGTATTCTCTTTTGTCTGCCACCGTGTGCCTTTCACCTTCCACCACGATTGTGAGGCCTCCCCAGCCAAGTGGAACCATGAGTCCATTAAACCTCTTTTTCTTTTTAAATTACACAGTCTTGTAATTTTAGGGTTCAAGGATAATAGAAGGATAGGTGCAACATGTATGAATATTAATATATTTCCTCTTTTTCCTTTTAAATTACACATGTCTTTATCAGCAGTGTGAAAAGACTAATATAGTAATTCTCAAGCCCTTTTCAACCTGGTATGTAAATTTAATCAGAATTTAGTTTAAATATTACACATACACATTAATTACTCATTACATTTTAAAATAGAATTTCAAGACTGACTTATCAACTCTAATAGATCCAACCTTCTTTCCTTTTTTTAAATTTTTTTGAGATGAAGTCTCACCCTGTTGCCCAGGCTGGAGTGCAGTGGCACGATCTTGGCTCACTGTAACCTCCACCTCCTGGGTTCTAGCGATTCTCCTGCCTCAGCCTCCCAAGTAGCTGGGACTACAAGCATGCACCACAATGCCCAGCTAATTTTTGTACTTTTTAATAAAGATGGAGTTTCATCATATTGGTCAGGATGGTCTTGATCTCTTGACCTCATGATCTGCCCACCTTGGCCTCCCAAAGTGCTGGGATTACAGGTGTGAGCCACCACGCCCAGCCAACCCAACTTCCTTAAACCTTACACTCAAAATATCAAATATGCTCAGATGTCTTAACATAAAAATGCTAATATTTTTGTTTTATTCTCTTGCCATTCTATTGTTATGTATACAAAATACCCCAGGTTTCAGAATTAAGGAACTTTTTACCTTCTGAGGAAAAAATTTCATTATCCTGAACACTTTTGGGGTTGCCTTTGTCACAGTTGAATCTGAGTGCTGACTGCAATGCTGTCCACAAGACTGAAAGACCCACTGAGCTTTATTTACGGTTCTATATCTTATGGTTTCCAAATGGGGGTGGTCTTACAGCCAAGTCCCCAGCCTTTTCTCTACTCAGAGAAGCCTGCACACTTCCCAATCTGTGACTTCACTTGACTAATTGTGCATTTCTTTGACTCAAGATATTTACATGTTTCTGGTCTAGTTCTAAAGACCTTTGTACTTGCTGGAATCCTGCATTCTTTTCATATTTTTCCAGTCTTGGAGCCCCACAACAACCACAAAAGTATATGAACACAACACTCAGCTGGATTCTGGCTATTTTTCATTGCATTGTCTATGTGCTCACAACTTCTCAAAGTTATCCTAGTGACAATGAAGACTGGACAGGGATTTGAAATGCCGTAAATATTTAGAAGTTAATGTTCCTTGAATTCCATTTTTCTCTTTTGAAGTGCTATGACCATAATGATAATATTTAAGGGAAATATATGGTCTCTGGTGCATCATAAATCATAAAACTTTTCCTTCTACCAAATGTTACTTTGCCCAGGAAAATCAATTCTTCTCTCTAAGGGGCAAGTACTAATATGAAACCACTTGGAGAAATTGCCCCAGCCTTCTTTTAAGGCCCGTGTTTGCAGTTGTGCAGACAGAGGATTCTCTTTGATGGCAATACTAGGGTTAAAATCAACGTGAAGAGAAAAATCAATTCATTGCTGATGTTGCTGACATTGTTGATATTGATGAGAAAGGACGTCCCCCTCCCTAACAGCCACCCAGCCTCTCATTAAAAACAAACCAGCCTGGGCCGGGCTCGGTGGCTCATGCCTGTAATTCCAGCACTTTGGGAGGCTGAGGGGGGCGTATCACGAGGTCAGTAGATACAGACCATCTTGGCTAACACGGTGAAACCCCGTCTCTACTAAAAACACAAAAAATTAGCCAGGCGTGGTGGCGGATGCCTGTAGTCCCAGCTACTCCGGAGGCTGAGGCAGAAGAATGGCGTGAACCCAGGAGGCGGAGCTTGCAGTGAGCCGAGATTGCACCACTGCACTCCAGCCTGGGTAGCTGCCCGAGACTCCGTCTCAAAAAAAAAACAAAAACAAACAAAAACAAAAAAACCCAGCAATCAGCCCAAATTTCCCTCCTGACTCCTCACGGAGATATCTGGGTGATACAGGAGTTAAGAAGAAATTATTTAGACAGATAGTGAGGATAAGGAAGTCCTTGGTAAGGTTTCCCTTTTAATAAAGAGCAGCCCACCAATGTTTTTTTTTTTTTTTTTTTTTTTTTTTGAGACGGAGTTTCGCTCTTGTTGCCTAGACTGAAGTGCAGTGGCGCCATCTCGGCTCACTGCAACCTCTGCCTTCCGAATTCAAGCAATTCTCCTGCCTCAGCCTCCCAAGTAGCTGGAATTACAGGTGCCGGCCCCCACGCCCGGCTAATTTTTGTATTTTTAGTAGAAAGACAGGGTTTCACCATCTTGGCCAGGCTGGTCTTGAACTCCTGACCTCAGGTGATCCGCCTGCCTCGGCCTCCCAAAGTGCTGGGATTACAGGCATGAGCCACTGCGCCCGGCCCAATCATTTCTTTTCTAACAAAAAGCAGCCTGTAAAATTGAGCTGCAAACATAGATAAGCAAGTCGGAAGCTTGCAGAGGTGAATGCCTGCAGCTGTGACAATAGGAAAAGGCTACCTGGGGGCTAGACATGTCCAACATGGAGGCTCCATCTTCCCTTTCCTTTATCAACCATGTGTACAATAAGGAGCTGACAATGTGGTGCTGGCCAGTTAAAAAACCTCATTTGCATAACAAAAGATTAGGGTGGGGTGGCCAACTTCTTCACGCGCTATATAAATGTCATGCCTGGTCCAACCAATCTTTGGGCCCTATGTAAGTCAGACACAGCCTCCGCAAACCAGACTGTAAAACCCTGTGCATTTCACCACCAAACCAGAAGACCCCCTCGGGATCTCCTCTCTCTCTGCAGAAGGGAGGGCTATTTCTCTTTTTTCTTAATTTCGCCTATTAAACCTCCATTCTTAATCTTCATTCCACGTGTGTCCGTGTCCTTGATTTCCTTGGCATGAGGCAACCAACCTCAGGTATTACCCCAGACAAACGATGCCGCTTCATGGGGACTCCTCACCTGGGATGTCTGATCCTAGAATTGCAGGAGTGAGCAGCCTCAGGGTAGTTATTTTCCCCATCTGTATTTGGTTCATGCTAACTGATGCCTCCACTTTAACAGGCAAGCCCTGCCCCATCCTTTCCCTGTTAGCCTGTGGGACTCGCGTGAGAACACAGATACGTGTGCAGCTACAGAACCACCCTTTTCCTTGCTCTCTTGTCATTTACTTGCCTTCTTTTTATTTTGCTCCAAATGGCTCTCAGGGCATAATTTGATAAGGTACAGCACAGACCTGAATATAAAACTAATACATAATAATAATATTTCATATTTATTAAGTACGGACTATGTGCCAGCCACTGGGCTAAGTGCTTTCCATACTTCATTTGTTTAATCCTCACCAGACCCCAAGACAGAGCTGCAGCCAGCTGTTTCCCAGGCAGTCCACTCCGATCTCTCCTAGGCACCAAGTCAACATGTTCAAAACAGGAACCATGGCCTTCTTCCCCAAGCTTCCTCTTCCTCTGTAGCTCAAGCCAGAAACCTGGGACTCCTCCTTCTTCCGTAATCCTCACCCAACATCCAGCCAACTGCCGACCCCTGACAGTCCTAAATCTAAATCTCAGTCTCATCTGGGTGCAGTGGCTCACGCCTGTAATCCCCGCACTTTGGGAGGCCAAGGCAGGTGGATCACTTGAGCCCAGGAGTTTGAGACCAGCCTGGGCAACATGGTGAAACCCCACCTCTATTAAAAATACAAAAAAATTAGCCGGGCATGGTGACGCATGCCTGTAATCCCAGCTGAGGATTACTCAGGAGGCTGAGGCATAAGAATTGCTCCAACCAGGGAGGCGGAGGTTGCAGTGAGCTGAGATAGTGCCACTGCACTCCAGCCTGGGTGACAGAGGGAGACTCTGTCTCAAAGAATAATAATAATAAAATAAATAAATCTCAATCTCTCCTCATGCCTCCACCTGTCCCCAGCCCTCCTAGTCCCAGCATCTGTCTCTGGATTACTGTCATATCTCCTGGCTATTCTCTCCATCACCAGCCCTTCAATGTGGACTGGCATAGGAGCCAAGTGACTTTTCCATCTCACCTTGCCACCCTTTGCCCTTAGGATAAAGCCTAAACTTCCCAGGGCTTCCCAGGCCTTTCATGCCTGGTCCTTACCTTGCAGCCTTGTAACAACTTGCTCAATGACTCCCAGCTCCAAAGATCTACTTCATTCTCTGTGACTTTTAAGCCTTTGTTCTAAACTATCTGAATTCTTTCAGTATAACTTCCTCTTCCTCATGTCTCCCAAATCCTTCTTTTTTTTTTTTTTGAGACGGAGGCTTGCTCTGTCACCCAGGCTGGAATACAGTGGCTCGATCTCAGCTCACTGCAACCTCACCTCTTGGGTTCAAGTGATTCTCCTGCCTCAGCCTCCCAAGTAGCTGGGATTACAAGCATGAGCCACCGCACCCGGCCTCCCAAATCCTTCTTATTCATTCTCCAGGTCTCAGGCTAAACAGAGGAGCTTTTCCTGATCACCAAATCTGGCATTCCTGCAAACTCTCATACACCCTACATTTCTCCTCTGGTAGGGCTTACCACAGCACCTCTAGACAAATCCCCTGTAGTCGGCAGATTAATGTCCTCCCACAGATGTCCATGTCCTAATCCCTAGAACCCAGGATACAAGGCAAAGGGGACTTTGCTGATGTGATTAAGCTAAGGATTTTAAGATTGGGAGATTTTCCTGGATTCTGGAGGTGGACTCTAAATGTAATAAGGGTCCTTATAAAGCAGAGAGTGGGGAGCAGGAGCATGAGGATCAGAGAAGGAGATGTAATGGAGGAAGCAAAGCTTGGAGTGATACAGGCCATGAGCCAAGAAATGTGGGCAGCTGGAGAAGGTGTGAAAATGCATCATCCCCTAGAGCTTCCGAAAGGAATGTGGCCCTGTTGATACCTCGATTTTAGCCCAGTGAGAACCATTTTGGACTGCTGATCTCCAAAACTATAAGAAATTTGTGTTGTTTTAATCCACAAGGTAATTTTTTATAGCAACAATTGGAAACAAATTCATCCCCTGTGTAGATTGCATCCATCTCTATATCCTTAGCATCCAGAACAGTGACTGCTCCATAGCATGTGCTCAATAATATGCGGTAGGGTACCATCTTTGAAATATTAACCTCTCTTTTTCTCCTAGCATTTTGCTCCCCACCTCCCTACTCTAGCAGTGAGTCCTGGGGTTCTCTTCCTCAGTGGAGTGGTGTGAATACAAGAAATGGCCAGCTGGTCTCTCTTTGAAGTTTCTTTTTTGTTTGTTTTGTTTTTGCTTTTTTGCTTTGTTTTGTTGTTGTTGTTGTTGTTTTGATGGAGTCTCGCTCTGTTGCCAGGTTGGAGTGCAGTGGTGCGAACTGGGCTCACTACAACCTCCACCTCCCAGGTTCAAGCGATTCTCCTGCCTCAGCCTCCTGAGTAGTTGGGATTACAGTACATGCCACCACACCTGGCTAATTTTTGTATTTTTAGTAGGGATGGGGTTTAAGCATGTTGGCCAGGACAGTATTGACCTCTTGACCTTGTGATCCACCTGCCTTGGCCTCCCAAAGTACTGGGATTACAGGTGTGAGCCACCGTGCCCGGCCCTCTCTTTGAGTGATTATGTATATTTGTGGTTGTATTTGCTGCTGATTGATGGAAGATAATAGAGAGAAAATGGCCCTGAGAAGAAATACCCGAGATTTAAAAGAAGATGGGATTTCTCTTGAAGACAAGGAAAAGATTCCTTTAAGCAGGAGGAGGTGGGAAAAGAAAATATGGCTTGAGAAGGGAGATGCAACACCCCCGGTGGGAGGGGCTGGGGGTGGCTGAGTGATATGTTTTAGGTAGGCAGGGTCATAGAGCGCCACAGATAGCCCAGCTGAATGTCTGGTGCCCTCCAGGCCTGAAGGGGCCAGCCAGACATCTTAGAAATACCTGTGTGCACAGATCACTGGAACTTCAGGAAGACCACCTTCCAGGGCGTGGCAGTACATGAGTCTTCTGAAACTTACACTAGAACCTTTAACCTTGACTGAGACAAGATCTCAGTGACATGGGAGTTTGACACAGAAATTCAGTTTCATTTTAGGAAAATAAAGAGGTATTTCTGGTGCTCTTGAAATTCAAACCCACTGCATGTATCACTTGAATGAATGAGGGATCCCATGGCTTGCCCTCTGTACTTGTTACTTTCACTTTCCTGCAAAAGTCAACTCTGTTACAACTTCGGCCACTGTCCTGCTACAACTGAAAACTCTTTCTTAGCTGTGGAAGTTAGGAAAATATATTTTGGCCAGCCAGGGTGGTTGATGCCTGTAATCTCAGCACTTTGGGAAGCCGAGGTAGACAGATCACTTGAGGTCAGGAGTTTGAGACCAGCATGGTCAATATGGTGAAACCTCGTCTCTACTAAAAATACAAAAATTAGCTGGGTGCCGTGGTGTATGCCTGTAATCCCAGCTACTTGGGAGGCTGAGGCAGGAGAATCGCTTGAACCTGGGAGGCAGTGGTTGCAGTGAGCTGAGATTGCGCCAATGCACTACAGCCTGGGTGACAGAGCAAGGCTCTGTCTCAAAAAAAAAAAAATATGTATATATAATATTTTATATATATAATCTTATATATATTATATAATCTATATCTAATCTTCTAATTATATATAATCATATAATATATAATCATATATAATATATATGAGTATAATCTTTTTTTGTTTTTTTTTTGAGATGGAGTCTCTGCTCTGTAGCCCAGGCTGAAGTGCAGTGGCATGATCTCGGCTCACTGCAAGCTCCGCCTCCCAGGTTCATGCCATTCTCCTGCCTCAGCCTCCCGAGTAGCTGGGACTACAGGCGCCCACCACCACCCCTGGCTAATTTTTTTGTATTTTTAGTAGAGACGGGGTTTCACCATGTTAGCCAGGATGGTCTCTATCTCCCGACCTCATGATCCTCCCGCCTCAGCCTCCCAATGTGCTGGGATTACAGGCGTGAGCCACCATGCCTGGCCCTATAATCTTTTAATTACCCATACCAGAGCAAATGTTTTAAATCTAACATCTTGATGGATACCCCAAATACCCTGACTTGATCATTACACATTCTATGCATGTAACGAAATATCACGTGTCCCATAAATGTATAAAACATTACATATCAATAAAAAATTAAAAGGATCAGGACCCAGCAATTCCACTCCTAGTTATACACCCAAAAGAACTGAAAACAGGTATTGATTAAAAAACCTATAAAAGAATATTCACAGCAGCACTGTTCACAGTCGTCAAAAGATGGAAACAATAATGTCCATCAACCAATGAATGGATAAGCAAAATGTGGCTTATCCACACAACAGAATATTATTCTCCCAAAAAGGAATTATGTACTGATACTATACTGATATGTGCTATAACATGGGTGAAACTCAAAAACACGCTAAGTGGAAGAAGTTAGACACAAAGGTCACATATGGTATGATTCCATTTAAATGAAATATCCTGAATAAGCAAATCCATAGAGACAGAAAGAAGATTAATGGTTGCCAGGGGCTGGGGAAAGGCAGAGTGGAGACTGGCTGCTTATTGGGTATGGGTTTCCTTTCAGAATCATGAAAATGTTTTGGAATTAGACAGAGGTGATGGTTGCACTAATTAAGAATGCACTAAAAGCCACTGCATTGTACACTTAAACATTTTAATTTTATGGTATGTGAATTTTACCTCAATAAAAAAAATTTAAAGGATCCTTTGGGCTGCTGTGTGGTGAATAGACAGAATTGAGGCCAAGGCAAAAATAGGAGAGCAGTGAAGAAGCTCCTGCAATAGTCCAAGTGAAAGATGATGGCAGCTTGAACAGGCTGATAGTGGTGGAGGTGATGGGATGCAGGAGAATTCTGGATATACATTTTTTTTTTGAGGTGAAGTCTCGCTCTGTCACCCAGGCTGTAGTGCAGTGGCACGATCTTGGCTCACTGCAACCTCTACCTCCTGAGTTCAAGCAATTCTCCTGCCTCAGTCTCCCAAGTAGCTGGGACTACAGGTGTGTGCCATCACAACTGGCTATTTTTTGTACTTTTTTTTAGTAGAGATGAGGTTTTGCCATGTTGGCCAGGCTGGTCTCGGACTCCTGACCTCAGGTGGTCCACCCTTCTCAGCCTCCCAAAGTGCTGGGATTACAGGCGTGAGCCACCGCACCTGGCCTGGATATATAATTTAAAAGAGAAGTTCCTCAATATCCTCTCTGAGGGACCCTGTGGGCTGTAGACCCTCTGAAGCCCTGGTAGTTCTGGCTTCTTTCACTTAGCATGTGCTTGAGTTTCACCCATGTTACAGCACGCATGAGGATATAATTCCTTTTTAAGGCTGCATAATATGCTATTGTGTGGATATACCACATTTTGTTTATCCATTCGTTGATGAATGGACATTTGATTGTTTCCACCTTTTGACTTTCAGCTCTGAGTGAGACTAGATTTAGGAAACTTAAGTGTTCCCCACCTAAAGGCAGTCACTGAGCTCAAGGATGGCCACAGTGAATAAAGTGCTATGGGCCATAGAGACATTTTGTCAGACACAGTGTGTTGATAGTCACATTCTCCTGAATGAAGGATTACACTCCACTTAAGAGTGGATAGAGTGTTAAATCTCTATATAAACTGTTTTCTTCCCTTCCATCAATAAACATTGCTTTGAGAGACAGCCAAATACGCTTATAGGTCTTAATTGTTCAGAACAGTGACTAAGCCCCACTTGGTCAAGATTTTCTTGACTTAGCAGCTGTCTGCAAAGTGACAAATTTATGATTTGAGAGCGATTTCATTTTTCTGCCTTAACCACACAATAATTTGTGGGAATTAGCTACCTGATAAGATAAGGGCCGGGGGTGGGGAGATGTGGAGGGGAGGGGAAGGGGCATTCAATGCCCCTCAGTGTTCCAGGGAGGGCGTTGGAATTTTTGGAGCAGTCCTGGACACACTGCAGGGACCATTAAAGGATTAACCAGCCCTGACGGAGCGGCTGCACAGCGGTGAGGTTAGTAAATCATGGGCGGCCGGGTCATTATCCTGGGAATTAGCTCAAGTTGTATCCGCAGAGACACCAGCTATCAATAGGCGTCTCCAAGGAGAACGCCAAAACCCGACGCTGAACTCCAGCACTTGAAGGGCTGAGACTTCCAGGTCACAGGCTGCAGGGCTTGTTCTCTGTTTTTGGCACAGACCTTCTCCAAAATCTCAAATCCTGCCTTCACTATCAGCACATTTTTGTGGGGGCAATCCATTGCAAGTTTATTTCTCTCCCCCAAATGGTATTAACTGTGGGGTTAGTTCCTTTAGGGAAAAAAATGTGCCAAAACACAATTACAAGCACTTACTGGAAAAAAAGAAAACTTTTTCCATGGCATTTGTCAACACAGAGATTTAGGTTTTGCCTTTTCTTTTTCTTTTTATGTGGTTTTTCTTATTACTTGGTGGAGATGAGAAGGGAGAGTGTTATTTCATTGAAACATAGAACTACTAAAAAAAACCCTGACTAATCCATCT
This sequence comes from Gorilla gorilla gorilla, assembly GCF_029281585.2. Lineage (NCBI taxonomy): Eukaryota > Metazoa > Chordata > Mammalia > Primates > Hominidae > Gorilla > Gorilla gorilla. Next base: position 38,700,413 of record NC_073233.2, on the reverse strand, counting down.
GGCCTATGGAATATGAAAGTACATGACAAAGGCAATAAGAGGAAATAAAAAATGTATATTAATTGCTTGTGTTTCGCTCCCCAGATGCCCAGCAAAACGGCAGCAAATCTTTTCCCCTGACCCTCTTCAAGACATTTATTAATTACGCTGCCGAGTGAGGCTCTGTTTGAGGAATCTGTCTCTGTGTCCTCATGGAGTTTGACTGCCATCTGAAAGAGCAATTTTGCAGAAATAGGGGATTTTGTGTTGCTGGTTTAAGGGCTCTTAGGTCCCTAATGCACCATGGCTGAAGGAGTGTTAACAGATGAAGTAGAACTATTCAGCCTGATTCAGTCAAGTAACCTGCTACCAAGCGAAGGTCCTGAGGGCGTCAGGATCAGGGGTGGGTTGCTTGATAAATAAATGATGAACACGCGCACTGGGAGAAGGGGACACGTGTGGTGGTCAGCAGTCCAGACCTCCGCAGTCCCAGGGCCTGGATGTAATCCCAGCACTGTCACTTTTTGTCTGTGATTGTGGACAAGTCACTTGATGTCTCTGAGTCTCAGTTTCCTCATTTATAAAGTGAAGAAAATAATGGTAACTTCTACTTAGTAGTTGTAAGGATTAGGAGGGGTCATAGCTGTGAAGTGTTTAGAGCAGTACCTGGCATAGCATAAGAACTAAGAACGTGCTAACTGGCTATGGTTATCTTTGTTTTGGGAGGCAAAGGAGTGCTTTTTTTGCTATGCCCAGGACAAACACAGCTCATGCTCAGGGACAGTTTCTGGTTCAATGCTAGACTGTGCTTTGTTTGTGGCCACTTTTCTGATCTCAGCCAGGGGAAAGAGGAGACAGAGCACTGGACTTGGGGTCTGAAGACCTGGTTCCAAGTATCTTCTTCTCCACCAATGAGGTGAGCAGACTTGTGAGAAATTTCTTACCCGCTCCAAGCCCCAGTTTCCTAATTTGTCAAGTGGGGACACTCATCTGGACCTCACTGATGTATTGTGAGGGTCACATTAGATAACTAATTCATGACACATGTGGCTGTGCTGTGTAGGCTGGAAAGTACTCTATGAATAGAAGGTGGTAGCAGTCGTAGCTGGTAATAATGACATCATGGACTGTCAATATCATGGATTGTCCCTCTGACAGCCTTGGTCCCAAGGAGAGACTGGGAATGGAAGAAAGGAAAGATCAGAATGATCTTAACTCCATAAACGCCTTTACTCCCTGGCAGTGAGACAAAAGTATCACCCTTGCCCATAGAAGTCAGGTAGATCTTTGCAGAGATAATGCCCCTCTTGCAGCAGCTCTGCCTGCAACACTGAAATCACACCAATGATAGTGAACTTGATCGCTTCATTCTCCTGCCTCCTCTGGAATAGCCATTTTGAAGTGCGTTGAATAAACCCCTGTCCGGCTCTAGTGCCAAAGGATGGGCCATGTGCACAGTAGGTGGAGTGACGCCAGTAAATGTCACTGGCCTCCGTTCCCCAGATCCAGGCAGCAATGGAGCAGAAGCTGGCGCAGGCCTGCTCTCCACAGCTCATGGTTTCACGGTGGGAGGAAAGCAGCAAAGACAGACCAGGACTTAATTCAGAAGAAGTGCTGGTCTCTTTTTTCCTTGCATGGCTGGGCTCCCTTTAATGCACTGTGTGATGTGTTAAGCTGTATGGTTTTGTAAAAACCCACCCCTAAAGCAGTGTGTGATTTCTGAATGCAAAGTGCCCTATTTAGAACTTTCACAAGGTCTACTGCCACCTTAGCAGGAAGCAGCTCTGGGTCAGATGGGAAGACGGTCATGATTTGGAACATGATATATCTGATTTCTATACCTTCCTACTAAGAATCATGCGTGCAGGATCAAATACCCGCAAGCCTAAGACTTCCTGGAACTATACCTAGCCATGGAAGTGTGGAAGCTGGGTTTATCGCTACCCTTTCCTGTTTCAGCTCTATTTCTTTCACATGAGGACCCACCATAGGCTACAATCTCTAAAAGCAGAGATCTTGGATAAAAATGCATTATGTTATAGCACAGGTTCCAAGTTAACCGCAAATGATCTGAGGAGGCCATTCTACCTGACCAATTTGCTCTTTCTTTATTTTAGACGTATTTTATCAGAAATACATTTCCAAATTATTCCACTGCCACCTACTTGAACTCTTCTAAATCCAGCAACCCTATCTCCAAAATATCCTGAGCTAGACCTCCCAAATGACCTCATATTCTGCCCCTTATATTCTAACCCACACAGGCTCTCAATCCAGTACTGGTTCTCAATCCACATCAATTGCCCAGGAATGGCAACCACATTGTCTGATTCAGACATGGCCATGATTTCTAGCTTCATTTTAAAAAAAAACTATTATAAAAATAATGTGTTTGGGCCAGGTGCAGTGGCTTATGCCTGTAATCCCAGCACTTTGGGAGGCCGAGGCGCGCAGATCACCTGAGGTCAGGAGTTTGAGACCAGCCTAACAACGTGGAGAAATCCTGTCTCTACTAAAAATACAAAATTAGCCGGGTGTGGTGGCGCATGCCTGTAATCCCAACTACTTAGGAAGCTGAGGCAGGAGAATCGCTTGAACCCGGAAGGTGGAGGTTTCAGTGAGCCAAGATTGCACCATTGCACTCCAGCCTGGGCAACAAGAGTGAAACTCTGACTCAAAAAAAAAAAAAAAAAAGTGTTTGCTAGATAAAATAATTCTAAATGAAGTTTATAGAATACAAGGTAAAAGTAATCCTTTCAGTTGATCCTCTACCCTCAGACACTGAATGCTCGTTTATATATAACATTTAAAAGAAAAATGGAATCTTGTTATATGTACTGTCTGCAATTAATTTTCTTCACTTAAAATATATTGGATATCTTTTCATAAATATAAATTTTAGAGCAGGAAAGTGGGGTACATGAATCCCCGGGGGAACCATGGATGGACTTCAGGAGTTCAGGACCCTGAAATTTTATGTGAATGCACATGTTTGCATTTTCCAGGGTTCACGGTGTTCCACAGGTCTCAGAGGACTCACCCCCAAAATGTATAAGCAAAAACACCCCAACCATGTGCGCAAGGCTTTTTTATACTGGCTGCTCTAAAATCACAGGTAATACTTTTAGACATCATTGTTGAATTGCTACTGTGATATATTAGTCTAATGATGACTTTTATGAAATTGCCTTTAAATGCTAAGTAAGTTCAAGCACAGAAACTCAAGTTAACTCAGTAACTTGCTCAGTAGACCACACTGTACCTCTCTTTGCTCTGTAAATTTTGTAGCAGCTTTGGGCCAAAAGCAATAAAATCTGACCTGGACAAATCTCTGTAGTAACAACTGTGCTATTATTGGGATCCCTGTGCTGTAAGTCTGCATGATGTTCCATCCAAACAAAATGGAGCAAAAATAGAGCGAAAAATCATCCCTAGTCAGGATGATTTTAGAAGCAGGAAGGACAAGAAGAGTTTAAAGTCTGTGTTGCAGATCAGTTTCTAATTCCTTTCTTCCTCCAACCATACTACAGGCCAATGAGTTTAAAACACGCTTAGCAAGTACCTCCAGCCCTGCTTCATCACTACTGGAAATTATCATGTTAATTTGCATGTTTCCTTGTTTATTACTTGTATCCACAGGCATCCCTTAGAATGTAAGCTCTATCATTGGTCCTGGTTGTTGCTGTATCTTCCGTTGCCTAACAGGTGTGTGGCAAATTGTACTTAATCAAATTCAGTTAAATGAATGAATGAATGAACGGAACGAATGTTGCCCTGAACACCAAACTCAGATGAGAGTTTGCCCATGCTTTCTGATCTCCAAAAGCTGTGTCTTACCATGAGCCACAGTCCCAAGTTTATAAAGGACAAACATAGTAAGATGCCTATTTGGAAGCTGCAACTCAGGACTGCAGCATCTCAGCCCTAAGCGAGCCATTAACTCTAGTTGTTAAGGGGATAACAATGACAAACATCTTTTCCATTCCCTAATTGTGTAATGGGAGAATGATGCTTTTTTATTTTTAACCTCATCCTGAGTTTTAGGATGACAAAATGCACCAGGGTGTACCATGCAGTGATTTCACCCTGTGACACAGTGGGAGAGGTTGCGTGGAGACACGAAGCAGCTGCTATGCTGTTCATTGGTACCTTGACCCTGTTCTTACCCAAAGCAGTCAGCAGCCTGTCCTCTTGGCCTGACCTGCAGCCTGAAGCTAGGTAAGGCAGCCAAGGCTCCAGAGGGAGAAGAAGTGCTGCCCCACCCCCAGCTCCCACCCCACCCCCTCTCTAGCGCAGCCATGTCGTTACTTGGACTCATAAATCCTGAACCAGTATTTGATCCCACAAAGCAAGATTGTGGTTATCTGGGTGGATAGGCCTGTCACGGGGCCTGTAGACAAACCACAGCCAGGCTGGGCCGTACTGGATCATTAGTCACCAGGACAGAAGTTCTGCCCCGGGTCAACCCCAGGGCCAGTCCAGCTCTGGCCTCAGCCAGGGCCCCAGGAGGACAGCTCATTATTGTTCTCAGGAACTCAAAGTCAAGCCTTCCATTCTTTTGGGAGGTGAAGGGGGGAGGTAGGTGAAAAAATAAATCTCTTGCATCTGTCTGCAGTGCTTTTCAAACTCTAGTGTGCCTAAGAATGATCCGGAGAGCAAGTTATAAATGAGGATGATCAGACTCCATTGCCAGAGATTCTGATTCATGGATCTCATTCCAAGATGACACTCCAACCACCTACAAACTGTCTGTGCCACATCTCAAAGACTGGTTTCATGCTATCTAGCCATCGATACCCTCACCTCCACCCATCTACCCAGCCTCTGTGTAGGAGGCTGGAGAATGGTGAGAAGGTAGGGTGTCTCTGGAATTCTGGCACAATTTGGTACACACTTTTCTGCTTTAGGGGGTAGATGACAACTGCATGAGCAGGACTGGTACCTAGCAGCCAAGAGGGCAGAGCCTGGAACTCCTGGGGCTGCCACTGAGAAATGGGTTAGCTTCTCTGATAATAACAATAATAATGATGATTCGTTGGCTACTTCTACCTGCCAGGTACTGTGCTGAGTGGTTTCTATGTATTATTTCCTAAGGCAACAACCTTGCTTGATAGGATCATTGTTATTCTCATTTTTCAGATGAGGTACCGAGAGGCTAAATGACTTTCTTTTTTTCTTTTTTTTGAGACAGAGTCTCGCTCTGTTGCCCAGGTTGAAGTGCGGTGGTGAGATCTCAGCTCACTGCAACCTCCGCATCCCGGGTTCAAGCAATTCTCCTGCCTCAGCCTCCTGAGTAGCTGGGATTACAGGCATACACCACCACGCCTGGCTAATTTTTGTATTTTCAGTAGAGACAGGGTTTCACCATGTGGCTGGTCCCGAACTCCTGACCTCAGGTGACCTGCCCTCCTCGGCCTCCCAAAGTGCTGGAATTACAGGCGTGAGCCACAGCCCCCAGCCTGGCTAAATGACGTTCTGGCAAGTGTCAGTGCCTTTACTCCAGCCTCAGCAGGATGATTTTGGACACTGTACTCTAAACCCTTGTCTCTCCAGACAGCCCAGATGTGGGCTAAGGACTAGCAGCAATGGTGTCTGTGATGATTTTAAAAATACGTCCATACATTTGTTGATTTTCTTCCTTTCAAGGGATGGGGCTTAGTTTCTCTCCCCTTCAGTGTGGGCTGGAGTTCATGACTCCCTTCTGATGAATAGAATGCAGTGGAAGTGATAACATGTCGCTTCTGGGATTATGTGTAAAAAGGCTACAGCTTCCATCTTAGCAAAAGCCATGATATGGGCAGCCCTTTGGAGAGGCCCACACAGCGAGGAGCTCCAGCCTACTGCCAACAGCAGTGCAGGAAGACTGGAGAGTGCAGCCCCTTCAGAGCCCGTGGTCTGGCTGACAGCTTGCCTGTCATGTCCCAAGAAAGCCCGAGCCAGAATCATCCAGACAAACTGCTTCCAGATTCCCAACCCTCAGAAACTGCGTGATAGAATAAATGTTTGTTGTTTTATGCTGCTAAGTTTTGGAGGTAATTCATTACGCAGCAGTAGACAATGAACACGGCATCATTTGGGAGCTTTTTAGAAATGCAGACCTCAAGCCTCAACCGAGATGTACTGGGTGGGAGGGAACACTGGAGCCAGCCCCCTGCCCCACCGGTGACTCACGTGCATGTTAAGTTTGAGAAGCACTGCTCTAGGCCACTCCAACCTCAGTCAAGCACAGAGACAGAAACCCAGGGCAAGTCTTGAAGCCAGCTCATCTGTCTTTCCTCTTTCCCCCATTGCTCTCACTCTGTAAGGGAAGCCAGAAGCCTCTGTCCAGTAGCCCCTCCCTGGCTGCCCCTTTTTGCTTGGCTTACTAAGCATCCTACTCCTCCACCCCCAGACCCAGCAAGTGACAAATGCCTCCTTGTATGAAAATCTCAGTAATGGTTTGCTGGAAACAACTCAAAGGAGTACTTTAGATGAGAACCCGGGGGGTATTCATGGATGCCAGATAACACACACATTGGGGAATCACCCGAAGGATATGATGCCATAACATAAATGTGCATTTGGTTCTTTTCCTTGATATGAGGCAAGACCACTTCTAGGGATCTCCCACTTGTGGGGATTTCTGATTTAGAAGACCAATTCAACATGTTGGAGAAGAGAGTAGGGAGAGAGGGGAGTAGGGAGAGAGCGGAAGGGCGTGTTTTGGTTTTAAGTTATGAACAAATTGGGATGATTCTTTCTTTTTTACGTCGCTATTTACAATGTATGCCTCCTCTAGGTTATTGGGCACAGATACTTTCTGGAGAACTGAAACTAGCTAAGTTGGCCTTCAGACTGGGGAAGCAGCCTTGTCTGCAGTAGGAATCCAGGAGGAAGCTCTGTTGTTTCTTAGCTCCAAGGTGTGGGACATATGGCGTGGTGCTGTTACTATGTCAAACAGTTCTTCCTTTGCCATTTTTCTTGAGCCACTAGCCAGTATCTTTGGGAGTGTTTTGGGAATACCGCAGAGTAGTTGAGCAGGTAGGTGATACATGGCTCCGGCCAACCTTTGTAGCTGTGTTTCTGGCCAGTCCCCACTGTGTACTTTTTTGTGATAGCCAAATGGAGCTTTTTTTTTTTTTTTTTTTTTTTTTCTTGACAGAGTCTTGCTCTGTCACCCAGGCTGGAGTGCTGTGGTACGATCTTGGCTCACTGCAATATTCACCTCTTGAGTTAAAGCGATTCTCCTCCCTCAGCCTCCCGAGTAGCTGGGATTATAGGCATCCACCACCACACCTGGCTAAGTTTTGTATTTTCAGTAGAGATGGGGTTTCACCATATTGGCCAGGCTGGTCTCAAATTCCTGACCTCAGGTGATCTGCCCGCCTCAGCCTCCCAAAATGCTGAGATTATAGGCATGAGCTACCATGCCCGGCCAAATGGAGCTACTTTTTTATTTTGCAAAAATATCATGGGTTTCATACCTAGACCTCTGGGGATGCTACTCCCTCTGCCTGTGGTCTCCTCCTCCCTTTGCATATGGCTGACGAATCACCTTAATTCTCGGCTGAAGAATCACCTCCTCTGAGAAGTCACCCTAGATTAGGTCTCTTGTTCCTCCTTAGTTCTTTGATGGCACCTTGTGACTCTTCCCTTATTCTTTTCATCACTCTGTAAGTGCTGATTTATTTTTCTCCCCTACTTGACTAGGAACACCATTGAAGGGCTGTGTTTCACTCATTGTTTCATTTATCAGAGGGTCTGGCACAGAGTAAGTGCTCAAAATTTATTTTTTGAACAGATTCATGAGTGATCATTCCCTGTGGCTAGAATAGTGCTTGGCCCTGGTCTATGTGCAATAAAGTTTATGGAATAAATTGTTGTCTGCCACTCATTTCTCCGGAGAGGTTAGAAAATGATGAAGCTCTTGAAGAATGGGGGGTACCTGGGGAATGAAGGCCTTGAACATCTCTGGAAGCCCTTGGAAAACTGGAGACAGTCTGCCTCGGTCCCTCCCTCTTACACTGGAGCTGACTGGAGACTCAGCGAGTGCCCTGCTTTCATCATGCTTGTTGCTTCTCTCACTTCTCTTGACTTGATAAATTGAACTGAACTTTCTGGTCTGAAAGGTGCTGCCTTATTGATTCAAAGGCTGACAACAGTGACCCCAGCCTAGAAACATTTCCTGGGGATCAAATAACCAGCTCCTCTCAGCACTCATCAATCTGCAGCCTGGCTAAATGTCCACTTACTCTAGGACTTACTACCTGAACCCTAACCCTAAGTCCCCTAGGCCAGGGGATGGCCTGCATAATTTACTGTCATCTTTATTTCCCAGGGTTGTAATTTAGAAGGGCTTGCTGTTTAAGGCAAAACAAAGTAATACTTTGGTTCACCGAAGGCTCTGAGTGGTGCCACTTTCATGGAATAAAAATATTAAGCCCCTATCAAAAATGCTTTTACGTACATTTTCTTATCTAGCTTACATAAAAATCTGGAGATAGCCATTAATATTGCCAAGTTATTAATAAGGAAATAAGCTTCAAAAAGCTGGACAACATCCTGCAGATTGTTCTCTACTCAGGGGTGCAATGCTCCACTAGATGCTAATAATAAATACAATAGGAATACTTATTATTACTAATTGTTGACATTAGTTCTTAGTTACTATTTATAATTCTAATTATTATATTAATATAAATCATTGCTTTGTATTACTAATTGTTCATATTGTTAAATGAGTTGTTTCTTTAGTGTTTATCATACATCAGGAACTGTATTTAGTACTTTACATAGATAATCTGATTACATTGTCGCACCAATTTTGTAGGTCATACTAGTATGAGGATAATGAGAATATATAACTGCAACCATACTTGCAGATATTGAATCTTACAGAAATTAAGTAACTTGCCCAGGATTACAAAGGAAGTACCTATAGCCTAACCCTGGTTAACTTGACTCCTGAACTGGCATCCCTACTTGCTAATCTGTGAATTCCACTAGGGTCAGGACCAGAGCCATGGAACCTACTGCTCTTCCCTCATGGCCTGGCACAGACCTAGCATATGATAGGAACTCAGTGAATCATTGTAAGATGAAAGCCTGGTCCTGTTTCCAAACTTGATATTCTTTCTAATTTTCCATTCTGCCTCCAACATAAAGAAAGCAGCTCTGAGCTATAGGTCTGGAGGCCAATTGGACCCATTTCCTACTCATCACTGAAGCTTTTTCTCCCCCACTGAACCTCAGTCAGCTCATGGTCAAAATGGTCATAAGGGTTCATGCCTATAATCTCTACTAAAAATACAAAATTAGCCAGGCATGGTGGTGCACGCCTGTAATCCCAGCTACTTGGGAGGCTGAGGCAGGAGAATCACTTGAACCTGGCAGGCGGAGGTTGCGGTGACCTGAGATTGCAGCACTGCACTCCAGCCTGGGCAACAAGAGCAAAACTCTGTCTCAAAAAAAAAAAAAAAAAAAAAAAAAAAAGAGCTGTTTGTGTTTTTATCACCACTCATGCCTCTTCAGCATGCCATTCTGTGATAATAGTTTCTATCTCAACCTTTATATTTTGCTGTAAAACAAATGATAGCAAGTGGCTCTTTAAGGGAATGATTTTCATTTGGAGTGATTCAAAAGTCTGGCATTTAACTTTTACGGAAAACAGATCTATCTTCTACCACTAAACTAGAGAATTGTTGACTGGAATTAATCTTACTAAACCAATTAAAAAACTCTTCATGGATCTTTCTCATCAGCAGTTCAGCAATTCATATATCTTTCAGATATCAGAAGAGGCTAATCTTGTGTGTGTTACTAAGGAGTCCACTGTGTATGTTTTGTAAACACACGTAGAAGAATCCAAGAAGAAAACCAGGACAGTTAGGAAGCTTGCATCCTCTCTTCTTCCTTATCCTGGGGTGAAATGAAACAGAAGTGGAAGATTATGTCCTTTTCCCCATCTTAATTTAGCAAACTAGGAATTGTTTCAACTGAGTCCTATAAAGATTGCATATGCTGCACAAATATTTCCCATATATAACAGACTTTGGGGTTAGGTTTTTCAGCAGTGAGTCTGAAGGCAGTGCAAAAATATCCCTGTAAAATCTTTCCTGTTTTCAGCTAAAGATTGCTTTCACCATTTTCAAAGAGGCCTCTACACAATTCAACAGATGTATTGGGTATTGACTGTATCTGTCAAAGCACATAGGGACTGGCATAGAGAGGGGTACCAGCCACAGCATGAGGAAGGTGATCATTAAGACAGGAAAAACGGATGTGAGTGGGCAGGGCCAGAGTAGAGAGAGAGTCTGCATTGGGACAGCAAGTAGAAAAGTCACTTGTGGGCCAGGCTTAGCGGCTCACCTATAATCCCAGCACGTCTGGAGGGAGAGGCAGCCAGATCCCTTGAGCCCCGGAGTTTGAGACCAGCCTGGGAAACATGGGGAAACCCCATCTCTACAAAAAAAAAAAATTAGCTGGGAGTTGTGGTGTGCACCTCTAGTCCCAGCTACTTAAGAGACTGAGGTGGGAGGATCGACTAAGCCTTGGAGTTCAAGGCTGTAGTAAGACATGATCACACCACTGCACTCCAGCCTGGGTGACAAAGTAAGATCCTGTTTCAATTACAAAAAAAAAAAAAAAAAGGAAAGTCATTTGTGCAGAAAACACTGGTAGCCAGTTACTAATAGCTAACATTTTTTATACCTTTACTGTTTGCTAGACAGTGTGTTTGCAAACACACTGTCACTTTACTTACTTTCTCATTGATTCATCACAACTGTAAGGTGTGGATACCGTTATTAAACTCCCTTTTAAGATGGGACTTCCTTGCCCAAAGCACACCTTTGGTAAATGATGGCATTAAGGCCTAAAATTCAGACGGACCCCAAAGCCCAAGTTCCTAACCACTGCCCTAACCCATCTCTTAATCAAGCAGAAACCAGTGTACTCAGGATGCTGTATATCTGAAAGTAGAAATGATTTTGTAAAGGAAAATGAAGTCTAATTTTCCCGCTGCAAATTAGAAAATTCAGCTCTGAAATCTGAGTGTTGGATATGAAGAGATCAGAATCTTACATTTTTTTCATTTGAATATCCCTGGGATGGACATGTTATTTCAGTGGCCTTCAGTGAGGCTGGGAAGAGAGGGACTTTGATCTGTGACACTTCCACACCCTACCCCTTCTCCACTGTTCAGGGCTGCTACCATTTTCGTTACCATTTCAAGTTGCTATTTGATTTCTCCATCACTCCAGAGCTGCCTCATGTCCTAGATGTGATTTGTTTCTTAGTATTAGAGGAAGCAGGCGCTAGAGCTGGAAGGGACTTCAAGACATTATCTCATCTAACCCTCCCATTTTGCAGATGAGGGAAACTGAGTTCCAGAGAAGTAAATCATCCCAACTCACAGAGCTGGATAATAAGTCCCTGATGAATTGTTCTTTTTCATGTGTAATGGTGGTGTTTTTTGAGAAAACATGAAAGGGGCCCCCAGAATTCCCCAAAGCCTGAGATAACCACTGGTGGTTCTCAAGATGATTTAGGTGATGTTCAACAGCATTTAACTTCTCTGTCAATCCTCCTAGTGTGGGTCAAAGAGGTAATCTCCATTTGGCCCTGTTTTTCACACTTAACACTTGGTAATCTCTCTTTTTAACAAAGCTCAGGCTCAGATCCTCTGACAGTCAGCAAAGCAGCCAGAGTCTAATAACATTGTTTTCTTTTCATTGTTTTTATTATTATGCCTCTATTTATGGTAAATTATACTGGCTTTCAATGTATAGTACTGATACAAAGTTTCTTCTAAAATATCTGTATTTATGTTTTTAACAATTGATCTAAACTGTTAAGGAAATAATAGTGCAGCTGGTTCATAATTATGACAAACATCTTGATAATGGCAAGCAAATGACTAAAAGCAGGAGGCATGGCAGTGAACCATTTAAGTGGCAAAGAGTTCAATGATTTGGGGCTCCATACAGGCCCCTGAGGTAGGCATGTCTCAAATCACACTGCCTGGGCCCTTGCCTACTTTGAGAAGGATCTCCTTTGCATAAGAATTCAGGATGAATTCATATTGACCAATCACTTAGTGCCGTCCATCCCACGCCCCACAATTCTACCAACTACCACTGTCTGGCTTCTCATGGTGTGACCGTGAGAAGCACCCCATCCATAGCCCTTCCATTCCCCAAATGACCTCCAAGTTCCCTTCTCTTCTCCCCATGGATTCTGACACTAAAGATGCCAGGTAACTCCCAGAGAAGGTTGGTGACTCACTGTGGCCCCTGTGACCAGGCTTGGGTGGGAGAAATAACGCTGTGTGTGGCAGGGGAGCCATGCTGGTGTGGGGGTCCCTGGGCCTGCCATCTGGGAACCCAATAGGCCTGGTGTGAGTGACAAATCCTTCTCTAGGGTCCCATTTCCTCATCTTTGCAATAACTGTCACATTCGCCCTTGGACTCCAAGTTCAAATCATTCTGTCCCCCCTTGATCTCATCTCTCTGCCCACAGGGAAGGTGGCCTGAAGAAGGCAGGTGGAAGGGGAAAGGAAATGGCCAGGGAAATGGGAGTTTTCCCGTTTGTGAAATGAGAGAGATGTGTGCAGTGGGTTAGCGTCCCAGATTCACAGGGCTGTTATGAGGAAGAGTTAATTAAGATAATGTCTGGGAAATGTCTCAACACAATACCCAGCACATAGTAGGCGCCCAGATGTGCCAGCTGGTCTCACCATCATGAAGCTGCTGGAGGGGCGAGCCAGTCTCTAAGACAGTGGAGGGCTCTGAGAGGTTGTGGCTTCACCCAGGGTCCTTGTTGGTGGAGCCGTTCCACAGCCCAGACCAGCCTCTTCCAAGGCTGGACTGGAGAATGGGCTGATTCTCTGCTCCTGAATCTGACCAGGGACAGAGGGCACAGTCAGAAAACTCACATCAGGAAGAGAGTGATGGGATTGGGGGCTCTTGTGTGGAGGAAAAAAAAATGACAAGCAAGCAGTCAAAAGGTCAGGAAATCAATTTTTTTCTCCTTACAGATCTATAAGTTGAGAGGCTTGTAAAGGTCAACGTTGTCCTTTTAAAGTACCTCTAGGATTTACATCCTGAGTAACACTTGGTTTCCTCCATGGTAAACATGAAGATCCAATTAGTTTTCCCTATAATTCAAAGAGATCCGAGAAACAGGGACTTTTCCGGTTGGGAGTCAGTTTGGCTATAAAGTTTCTTGCTACACTATTCTGAGGATGAACTTAAATCCATATCTTACCTCCGGCTTGAAAATGAACATCCCTTCTCTTCTTATCATAATGTTTCTGCTTTCTTTTTCACTTCCCCCCCTTCCTTTGGAGCCTTGGACGTATTCCTTTTGGCAATTAGAATAAATTCTTCCTACTTAGTTATTTGCTGCACTCAGTTACCTTAAGAATTTTTCTCCCTGACTTAACTCCAGGAGACGTTTTAAGGTCCTGTCAAATCAGAATGTTGCTGGAACCCAAGCCTGCTGGGCCCTGTTTCTGTCTTTTACAGCGATATGAACTGGTGATCACTGAATATTTCTCTTTTTTATGGCATCCTTAAGCAAGGATGAAATCAGCAATGCAGCCGTTCCGTGAACCCTGTTTACAGAGGCTGCTTCTCCGTCTCCTGGTTTCTCCCTCTCCCTCTGGGCTTACCAATCCATCCTGTTCTTTTCTGGGGGATGAAGGGGTGAAGTGGGCAATGGCCCAAGATGAAACACCCCCCAGGGTAGGCTGTCTTCTCTTGCTGGGCTGTGGGGCTGGTGTGCTGTCAAGAACAGGGTCAGTTCTGGATTTCTGGGGTAAGGGGATTGGGAGGGTGTCTTTTGCTCCCCTTCAAAGAGGGTGAGAATCAGTCACATTGTAAGTACTCCAGGCCCTCCCAAAAGGCAGGACTGAGCTGGGAAGAGATCTGTGTGTGACTCAAGGAGTAGTAGATCCTTCGTGGAAATCTGGAAGGATCTTATTTTGCTCCCTTTTTCTTTACCTTTTTTTCTTTTTTGGGGTGGGGGGCACGGAGTCTCATTCTGTCGCCCAGGCTGGAGTGCAGTGCCGTGATCTCAGCTCACTGCAAGCTCCGCCTCCCGGGTTCATGCCATTCTCCTGCCTCAGCCTCCCAAGTAGCTGAGGCACTCGCCACCACGCCTGGCTGATTTTTTGTATTTTTTTTTTTAGTAGAGAGGGGTTTCACCGTGTTAGCCAGGATGGTCTCGATCGCCTGACCTGGTGATCTGCCCGCCTCCGCCTCCCAAAGTGCTCGGATTACAGGTGTGAGCCACCATGCCCGGCCTTATTTTGCTCACTTTTGACCAAAAGAAGAGTGAGCTCTTCAATAACAAGAGGATACCCAGTCCAAAGACCATTTGGAAGATTTGGCAGGGGACACTGGACCTGTCTGACTCAATCCCTAGTTGACTGGGGATTCCTGATAATCAGAATAACCAGCATTGATGGAGTATAAATTATCAAAGGCCCAGTTAGAAACACTTTACATGCATTATCTCCTTTAACTTCAGAGCCGTCCTATGACACAGGTGCTATTATTATCTCCATTTCACAGGTACACAAACCAAGGCTCAGACAGGTTAAGTTTCTTGCCCCAAGTCCAAGTGAGTAAGGACGAGGCACATTACATGTAATAGTTTGACACATCATTTTTTTTTCTCTCCAGCTTTGATGAGTGAAGGAAACAGTGGCTAACCACAGACCTACCTAATATGGTTGAGCTATGGAGGGGTATTTTTATTTTTGGTTCTTAAAAGATTCCTATTTGGTTTTCCTCTTTGCCTGTTGCCTAACAGTCCAGATAGGAAGTATATCAAATCAGAATGCCTTTTGAAGTTGCAAAGAACAGCTCAAAGAAATTCAACTCAAATTGACTTTAATAAAGGAGATTTATGAGCTCATATAACTGCATGTCCAAAACTAGGGTGATCTAGTACCTTGATGACATTATCATGGACTTAGCTTCTTTCTGTTCTTCTGTTTGCCCTTCTATGGTGTCAGCTTCATCCAAAGGCTGCCTTGTTTCAGGGTGGCAAGATGGCTGCAGCAGTTCCAGGCTTCACATTTGTGTAGTCAAAAAGGTGAGAGCATTTCTTTTCCCGCATTCCAGGCAAGAATCCAAAGATTTACTCCGGTTGGACAACTTAAGTGGCAGCTAACCCTTGAATCAATCCCCATTCAAGGCCAGGTGAGTGGAATTTATTGACCGACTTAATCCAACTAGTAATCATCTGTGGAAATGGGGGTGGAATTCCATCAGCTACATAAGGTATATCAGGAGAATGACTATCCAGATAAAAATCTGGACAGTTAAGAAGGAGAGAACATAGAATGGTTACTGGGAAATACTTTGTATCTTTGTGTTACTTAAAAATAAAACATATCTTTGGTCAAAAGTGATAGAATGCCCAATGGCTGAAATGCAGGACTTTATTCATCTCACTTAACATGAAATACAAAGGCAGGCCATTCCATTTAGTGTAGTGGCTCAATAATGTTCCCAATGACCTGGACTCTTTCTGCTTTGTCAGACTCAGTGTTTCAGCAATGGTCACAAATGGCTGCTAGAGCTCCAGGCATTACATTCTCAAATGTGACCCAAACAGAGAGGAGGCAGGAGGAAACAAAAGGGCTCTCTTCCCATGCATCTGGACTTCTAATGGGGTGGGATAATTTTTCCCAGAAATCCTCCAGCCATCTCTCTCCTCCATCCATTGGCCTGAACTGGATCATATGGCCCTTGCTAGCTATAGAGGAGGCTGGGAAAGTGAATGCCTGGAGTTTTTCAGTATCTGTAGTGGGAAGACGACAAGGAAAAAGTGAATTGAGAAAGGCCTTGGGTAGTCATTCAATAATATCATGTTTTGGTAATTCTGTGCTAAAGAACTGGAGGCCATGTCCTAAGGTTTTTTTTTGGTGTCAATTTAGAGAATGCTACCAGGATGTGACATAAGGTCTCTTAGCAAAAATCAGGCTCATAAGCAGTTAGCTTTCACCCACACTATCTTTGAATACGATGTTCAATGTAGCAGTAAGTATTCAAGTGCTGACATCAATGAGAGGTTTATCAGAAGCAAATTTAGGCATCAGCCTACTTCACATTGTCAGCACTAAATGAACACCTCACACCTAATTAAAAACCAGAGGTCTAAAGTAGCCTTATAAAAATGGGACCTTCCAATATAGACTTTTAATTACTCTGAAGTTTTTTTTTCTAAATGGCAAAAATATTTCCCTACGAATTAATTGCCTAATCTTCAGGGCTCTAAGTTCAGTCTCAAAATACATTACAAATATCCTATCACTCAATAAATTCCGGCTAGTATCAGCAACATATTTTGGCTTATTTGAAGATTGGAGCAATGAGGCCAAGAAAGTGACTCAATAGATTAGAGGAACAGTAGAATGAAGGATGCTGAGAACAATCTGATTACACACATGCATTTATCAATTATGTTTTCAGTTTTGAACTATCCAACTTTGGACTTTTTTTTTTCTTCTGACTTCCTTTGAAAAATGACATGAGCAAATTTTTCGCTGCATTTGGAAGCAGACTCTGTTAGAAGACAGAGGCCAATTGGGGGGAAACTGTAACAAATGAATCTGCTTGGAGGAAAGAAAAACTTAAACCATTCGGAGAGCGAGGGATCCAGGAGTAATTGCAGTTTGGCTAGGCAGGGCCAATGCAGACTTACATTTTAGTACTGACTCACAACCAACATTTCATGGTGCTTTAGCATTTATGAGGCATTTTCACTTACAATGTCAATTGGCCCAGGCTGTAATAAATCTTCACTAGAGCATATTTGGTACGTACAATTACAGTGGGATGTAATAGGTATTATTTTTGGCAGCCCAGCAGTTTATCCCCCATCTTCTCTTTCCTGGCAGTTGACTCAGGCCTGGCCAATCACAGCACCCATCCACCTGAACCCATGAAGGACCAATCAGGGTCTTCCCTGGGATTTTTAGTACATAGTCATGTAGTTATCCATCTACCCCATGCTGTAAAACTGGGAGAAAAGACCGGGGCCATAGAGGAGAACAATGGAGATGGATAGAACTTAGCAACACTTTTGGGCCCAGGTTCAATCTGCCTGAAGAAAGTCCTTAGTGATGTCCTAGTTAGGTGAGCCAATAAATTCTGTTTCTGGCTTAGCTACTGTGAGTTGAGTATCTGTCACTTGCATGGAAGAGTCTGCTGACTGATACCACCATTGATACAAGTTACAATCCATCTTTCCAGGTTCAGCTTAAAGTGAGTCCTTTGATGAAGTCTTCCTTGTCGACCCTCCCTTTTTCCAACAGCTATATCACTCACTGACTGTAGTGAACAATACAATGTTGGATGCAATCGCAATATTCTCTTATTTTTTAGATGTCTTTTCAGCTGGACAGTCCCATGGGAATGGATAATAGGGTCCTTAATTAATAAACAGGAGGCATTCTGAAAATTTATTTTTGGAATTTGTTTGGTTAGAACTTGAAATACATTTCTCCACGGAAGCAAGGTAAGCAATGGTTTAGTGCCCAGACTAGCTCACAAAAGCCTATTTTACAGAAGTGTCTGTACAATGTCAAAGAATAATAGAGGTGTCATGCAGAAAACTAGTGCTTGAAAAATAAAGTAAGTTTGATTTGAGAAAACAAGAAGGTTGAAGCAGATTTTTCTGGACTACTAGGAGGAACTTTAGAATTGTGTTGTTCATTTTTTTTTTTAGCATTAGTTTTGATTTTTACCAAACTTACACATCCACATGGTTTAAAGAGTCAAATAGTTCTACAAGATTTATCAGAAAAAGTAGCAGTTTCAGAAACATCCACCTTCTCAACTTCCTGCTTCTTGAAGGCAAATGCCTTTAAATTTTTTAGCTATTTATTTTGATAGTTAACACATATGTCTTATTCACTTCCTGATTTTTTCTCTTGTAAGTTTTATCTATTAATTTCCATTAAGGAATATAAGAATTTAAGAATTTGGCTTTCATCCTTGCCTGCCCACTCCTCCACACCCTCCCCCGCCTCCAGCAATAACACGCTGCTCATACACTATCTTCTTGACGTTGTTTTATCATGAATTTGGTTTAATATTTAATATTCTTGTTACTATGACTAGATATATACAATTCACTGCTGAGTCATGTAGTATCAAAGAGTACCAGGATTACTTTTTCTTTCTATCACAACTTAAGTTTTCCCAGGAATAATCTTACATTTTGCTTACTTGCTGAGATTTTAATGTAATTATTAATTTAACCTCAAATTTACTCCCAGCTGGTCTCATGTCTTCTCAATATGGCCAATACCCATTATGTTTTCTATCAATTTCATCTTTTTGGACACATGGCTCTCGGAACCTTCTGACCTGCTCAATTTGGAATCACCGTTCTCTGGTAGCTTTTAAAGAAAAGTGTATGAGATATATATATATATATATACACACACACACACACACATTTTAGAGCATTCATTTCTAAAAATATATTTATCTTCTCTTTAATGATAACTTGGCTGCATACATAATTCCAGGTGGAATGTATTTTTCCCTTTGAATTTTGAAGTCACTGTGCCTTTTTGAGGTACCAATTATCATGGACACTGGAGCTAGACTACCTGGTCCAAATCTCAGCTCTACTGTTATTACACGTGTCATATTGGAAAAGTTACTTGGCTCCTTTCTACCTCAGATTTATCTTCTGTAAAATGGAGATAATGGTAGTAGCTCTGTCATAGGGTTGCTGTGAGGATGAATTGTAAAGCACTTAAAATAGTGCATGGCATATAGTTCAAGACTACTCTAAATATTAGCTTTATTTTTTTCCAACTTCTGCTGCTGTTGAGAAGTCTGTTCTGATTCTTGATTTTTTTTTCTAGGTAACTTATTATTTGTCTTTAGAAGTAGTTAAAAATCTTCAGAATGATGAAATTTCAGAATGATGTTCCTTTGTGTAGGTTCTGATCATTCCAACAACTCAACCTTGTTCTGGGTACTCAACAGGTCTTTTTGTTTTGTTTTGTTTTGTTTTTGTTTTTGTTTTTTGAGATGGAGTCTCACTCTGTTGCCAGGCTGGAGTGCAGTGGCGCGATCTCGGCTCACTGCAACCTCTGCCTCATGGGTTCAAGTGATTCTTCTGCCTCATCCTCCCGAGTAGCTGGGACTACAGGCGCCAGCCACCACGCCCGGCTAATTTTTGTATTTTTAGTAGATATGGGGTTTCACCATATTGGCCAGGCTGGTCTCGAACTCCTGACCTTGTGATCTGACGGCTTCAGCCTCCCAAAGTCCTGGGATTACAGGCATGAGCCATCACACCCTGCCTCAACAGGCCTTTTCAATCAGGAGACTCACGTCCTTGAAATTGGGAAAATCCTTTTGATTAATTAGCTAATTTTTTTTTTTGAGATGGAGTCTTGCTCTGTTGCCCAGGTTGGAGTGCAGTAGCATGATCTCAGCTCACTGCAACCTCCACCTCCTGGGTTCAAGTTATTCTCCTGTCTCAGCCTCCTGAGTAGCTGGGATTACAGGCGTGCGCCACCACGCCTGGCTAATTTTTGTATTTTTAGTAGAGATGGGGGTTTCACCATATTGGTCAGGCTGATCTCGAACTCCTGACCTCATGATTCGCCCGCCTTGGCCTCCAAAAGTGCTAGGATTACAAGCGTGAGCCACCTTGCTGGCCAATTAGCTAATTTTAATCTAATTGGCTGGGCACGGTGGCTCACCCCTGTAATCCCAGCGCTTTGGGAGGCCTAGGTGGGTAGATCATTTGAGGCCAGAAGTTTAAGACCAGCCTGGCCAACATGGCGAAACCCTGTCTCTACCAAAAATGCAAAAATTAGCCAGGCTTGGTGGCGGACGCCTGTAATCCCAGCTTCTCGGGAGGCTGAGGCAGGAGAATTGCTTAAACCTGGGAGGCGAAGGTTTCAGTGAGCCGAGATTGTGCCACTGCACTCCAGCCTGGGTGACAGTGAAACTTCATCTCAAAAAAAAAAAAAAAAAAAGAAAACCAAATTATTACTCTAATGATAGCCTCACTTCTATTTTTTCTGACCTCTCTTTCTGGAACTTCTATCATTTAGTTGGTCTGATCTGCCCTTTATTTTTATATATTTTTACCTATATTTTTTATCCATTAGTCTTTTTGTCATATACCTAATGTTCAAGAGCTCTGCCCTGTTCTAATTTCCTTTTTCAAAAGCCCAAATGAAACCAAACCAAAACAACAGCCTGTTCTTGTTTCAAGTATGCATATCTTTGTTGTTTCTAATAATTTTAATGAAAAAACAAAAACATTGTTTTTCTTTTTCCTTTATAGGCTTGGTTTCTTTCAAGTTGCTGTCTTCTGTTTACTCTTACCTGTATCTTTAATATTAAAATCTTTCTCCTAACATCTGGAAGTTCTTGACTGTCTGCCAGGTGAGGCAGAAAACAGCTGATTGGGCCACACATGGTGGCTCACACCTGTAATCCCAACACTTTGGGAGGCGAAGGTGGGAGGATTGCTTGAGCCCTGGAGGTCGAGGCTGCAGTGAGCCGTGATTGCACCACTACACTGCAGCCTGGGTGACACCATGTCTTAAAAAAAAAAAAAAAAAAAAAAATCCCTAGCTGATTGGAAACTGTGTGTGTGGATGGGATTTGTTAACTGTGGGCTTCTGCACAGGGTGACCTTATCGGAAATGATCAAGAGCCCCTCATGTCGGTATCCTTTGTCTTTTTTCTTTGGCTGCTCGGTTTCACCAGAGAAGAATCTTGCAATCTCCTCTCTGGAGGGTCTGTGTCAGGCTTCCAGCCTACTGGGGAAGAGGGATGGGGCGGTATGAAAATTTTCACTTAATCCTCTTGTTTAAATACATTACCCTCTCCAGTGATTAAACCTTCAGTGTTTTGCTGGGTAGGGGGCCGTCACCCAGCTGCAACAACTTGGAGATGTCATCTAAATGTTTCTTCAATAGACTTCCAACCAAACCTCTGTTTTCTCCTCTGTTTCCCAGTTCTGCAGGGCAAATTGGGATTCTTCTCAGTGTTCACCATCATCGGTTTAGGATTCTGCTTCCTTGGCTCTTCTGTCAGTTACCACTAGCCTTTTAAAAATAATAATAATAATAATAATAATAATAATAATAATAATAATAGGGCCATGCGCGGTGGCTCATGCCTGTAATCTCAGCACTTTGGGAGGCCGAGATGGGCAGATCACGAGATCAGGAGATCGAGACCATCCTGCCTAACACAGTGAAACCCTGTCTCTACTAAAAATACAAAAAAATTAGCTGGGCATAGTGGCGGGCACCTGTAGTCCCAGCTACTCGGGAGGCTGAGGCAGGAGAATGGCATGAACCTAGGAGGCAGAGACGAGATCACGCCACTGCACTCCAGCCTGGGCGACTGAGTGAGACTCAGTCTCAAAAAAAAAAAAAAAAAGGGAAACAATTGTTCATGTCACTGTTTTCAATTTACTCACGAAGAACATCTTTTCATGTCAATAAATATTCTCTGAAAGATAATTGTACATAGTTGTCTTGTATCCCTTCATATGTATGTATCATGATTTATTTAACCAACTTTCTACTGTGGGACAAATTTTGATTCTTTCCAAACTCTTTATATTATAAGCAACAGTGTGTTGAACATTTTTGTTGCAAAAACTCTGTTTATGCTGTTATTTCCTCAAATTCAATTCAGTGCTACTTTTGACAGTACTACTTTTGGTGGCTTTTAATCCCATGCTTTGTGAGATGAAGTCTCTGCAAATATATATGTTTGGGAATGCTACAATTCTTCACGGGTCTGGAAACCAGTTTTAAAAGCTCCACACATTTCTGCTGTTGTACAGTTCAGTTTGGAAGCCACCATGGTCGTAGACTCAGTTGCCATTTACCTAAGGAAAGCTGTGCCGATAGAGGCCAGAGTGAAGCAGTAGAAGAAAAATGGGCAGGGCAAGGGGTGTCTGGCTTAGAATGACAAACAGCCCAAGATTAGTAGAAAGCACATGGCATAATCTACCTACTTAGCACTGGGATGTGCTTAGAGCTCTATACAGTGGGAAGTATTGCTTTAGGCAGAATTTCATTAAAAGTACTCATGACTCCTCTGAAATAACGCACATTCATTTGGAAGTGAAACTTAAGTGTGCTTTTTTTTTTTTTTTTGATAAAAAGAGTGTTTTACACTGCTGAGATTTTTGAGTGAGGGCTCCAGAAAACAAGTACCATTTCAGCAAAGTCAGATAAAAGACAGAGTCTAGTAATTCTTAAACTAGTGAGCAGAAACCTCATAAGGCAAGCTTGTTACAAAGCAGGTTTCTGGTTTCTGGACTTCATTGCTTTTTTTTTTTTTCTTAGGGGGTCTTGCTCTGTTGCCCAGGCTGGAATGCAGTGGCATGATCATGGCTCACTGCAGCCTCGACCTCCTGGGCTCAATCGATCCCCCAACCTCAGCTACCCAAGTAGCTAGGACCACAGGCATGCATCACCATGCCCAGCTAATTTTTTAATTTTTCTGTAGAGACAGGGTCTCACTGTGCTGCCGAGGCTGGTCTCAAACTCCTGGCTTCAAGCAATCCTCGTGCTTTAGCCTTCCAAAATTCTGGGATTACATGCCTGAGCCACCCTGCGCAGCTCATTCTGATAGTGATAGGAAGCAGCCAAACACCTAGATAGATAGGGGTGGGTACCCGGTGAAACCCCGCCTCTAAACTGAAGACAATTTAAAGCTGAAAAGCCAAGCTACAAGTTAAATCCTCCCAGCTGACTGAGAACTTGTCTTCCTGTTTGTCATGCTTTCCCCTGATTGGTCCCCATCCTTCACTTATTTTACAAGTACCTACCCTTTCCTAATTGGTTTTCTACACTGTCATACCCACCTTTGAGTGGTGTCTTTACTTTAACCTTTTTAGCCTACTCACACACCAATCAGCACACACTCCCCATTTTGAGCGCATAAAGGCCCCAGACCCAGCCACACGGGGGGAACTTTCCCGCCTTTGGGTAGGGGGACCAACCCTGCATCTCCTCTTTGCTGAAAGCCATTTTCATGGCTCAGTAAAATTCTCCACCTTCACCATCCTTCAACAGTCCGTGTGACCTCATTCTTCTTGGACCTGGACAAGAGCTTGGGACTCACCACGTGTGGGTACCCAGAAAAGGCTGTCACACTGGCCCTTGCCGGTAGAGGGCAGCTGCCCCAAGCCACCATGAGGCAAGAGGCTGAGCTGCTAACGCACCGCCCTCCATATAACTGCCAATGGAGGAACTGAAGGAGCACTGTAACACCCTCTCTGGGGCTTCCGGGCCAGGACCCTGCACAGAACTTGCTCCTGTTTTGTGCCTGGAGCAGCTAGCTGGGTTCTGCCCTCACTTGTTCACGTGCTCCCTCCTGCAAGGGGTTGAGCCTGGCAGGCCGGCCGAGTAGAGGGGGTGCCCCCGCTGGCAGAGGGGCCGAGAAAAAGGAATCTGATGTCAGTGGTCCATGGATCACAATTTGAGAAACTGACTTAGACTGTTTTGACCGTTTTGTCAGAAATCACCAGAGTTGCTTGAATCTGGAAACTTATCTGGAATTCCCTTGTTACCTGTCACAGGATTTTAGGCTTAAGGCTGAGAAGAGTTTTTAACATCAAACAGGGCACAACCCTTGGCTGACCGACTTCCAAGCGGCTTTTATGGAGCCAGTGTCAAGCAAACGTTTGGGATGGTAAGGTTTTCTAACGTTGTTCGGGCAGCTGTCTCTTTGCTAGGAGTACTTAAAATTCAGCAATCCCTTCAGAAAGCAAGGGCTGTCAGGGTGGAAGGCTGTATAGAGCTTGGTAATGGGCTTTGAAAAGCGGTAATCAGGGAAACTGAACAAACAGGCCGGCTTGAAAAACAGGCCTCAGGAATAGGAAATGGCCACTTACAATTTGGAAGCCCATTTTTTGAGGTCCCTGTTCCTCTCTGTGTCCTTTTTGTGTTCTAACAACGCCCCTCCTCCCTCTGAGGCCTGTCGCTCTACTTTGAATAATTCTAGAGTCAAATTAAGACGCAAATACTCGAATGTTTGACCCTAACAGGTAGTCAACGCCCTCAGCCTAGAGAGTCGGGTTGGGGCCTGGCGGTGTGAAGCTCTCGCAGCTCTCAGGAGTTAGTTACTGAAAGTTCCATAAGGGAAGGTCGTTTTCGCTGCAGAGTGGCCCAAACACGCTCCCACTTCTGTCCCTCCGGGCCACAGGCTGCAGCGCAGGGCCTCTAGGGTCAAAAGTTGCGGGCGGTGAAGCCCACAGTGCCTGCCTGGGCCGTCGTGTCAATCGCGACTTGTACCCGCCGGACCCGCCGCTGCCCTTGGAGGCGCCAGCGACGCCTGTTGCAGAAGGTAAGCGCTGCGGGGTTCCCGGACGTCCTGAACCGAGCGCCGGACCGCGGGCGAGCCCTGAGATCTGCAGGTTCTCGCCAGCTCCTCCGCGCGTCAGGAGCGCCGGCCGGGGCGTCCGGTCCACCCGGGATTCAAGTTCAGATCCGCGGCGGCCTGGCTGCTTCCCTTCCGCCTGGATAGAGCTGTGGGCCCCGGGGGACTTTCAGTGGTGCAGACACCGCTCCTGCGTGGCTGGGGGCGGCAGTGTCCCTTGTTCCCAGCCGTGTACTCCCTCAGCCTCCCCTGCTGCCCTTGAACACTTTGGCCCTGCGCAGCCCAGGCCAAGGTCTGTTTGCAAAACTCCCGCGTCTCCCCGGTCAGGAGAAGCCGCCTGCTCGCTCCTCGGCTCAGCTCACGAATTCCCTCTAGAAAACACGCCGGAAGGGGGAGCTTTGGGTCAAACGAAAGCTTTTCTGTCCAGAATGGGCCGCCTTCCGTGCACCTGGTTTTAATAAGAGCCTAGGGAGAAATACGGCCGGGGGTGGGGGTGGGGGTGGGGGGCGAAGGATCCCCAAGAAATTCTGTCCAGAGAGAGAAAAAGGGTGCACGAGGACTGTACGTGCGCAGACGCATTCACTGTACGAGGCTTTGTAAAGACCTCGTGCACTTTTCAACTTCAATTGTAGCCTGGAGAGGATGTAGGTTGTAGTGATGTTAGAAATGGGATGTAAACCGCAGTTAAAAACACATTTATTAACATCGAGGACAAGGAGACTGCGCAGTTGTGCACAATGTATTCTTTTCTTCCCAGTTTTCATAAGAAAAAAAGAATATTGAAAAACAACCTCCGCCCCTTCCTATACTCCCACCTTCCTAATCCTCGTGCACACTTATTTTTACATAGTTGCAATTAGAGGTACACGGCATTCTTAGTTCAAATTCTGGCACAAGGGAGGTAAACTACATTCCAGCAGAGCGGAAGTCTTCATTAATTCTAAGAAAAAGATCTCCCAATACATGAACAGGAAGTTAAAGATGATATCGTGCTTTCAACCTATATTATAAAAGTTTAAAGGATAAAGGACATGAAAGGCTTTTAAAAAAGACCTTTGTCAGACGTATAAACGTAAATATGTCTGCGCAGATTATTATTGCGTGTTCTTTTAAATCCAGGGGAAAGTTCTTTCCAACAAAGAACAAAGGACTTTGATCTTTACACTCTTAACGAAATATCTCTTATCCTGCCTTGTACTAGGTTTTGAGAATACTAAATTTCCATGAAAACTTTTCTTCCTTCCTTCCTTCTTTCCTTCTTTCCTTCCTTTCTTGATGAAGTTTCACTCTGTCGCCCAGGCTGGAGTGCAATGGCGCGATCTCAGCTCACTGCAACCTCTGCCTCCCGGGTTCAAGGGATTCTCCTGCCTCAGCAATGGCTCGATCTCATCTCACTGCAACCTCCACCTCCCAGGTTCAAGCGACTCTCCCGTCTCAGCCTCCTGAGTAGCTGGGATTACAGGCATCTGCCATCGTCCCTGGCTAATTTTTGTATTTTTGTAGAGAGGGAAGTTTCATCATGTTGGCCAGGCTGGTCTTGGACTCCTGACCTCAGGTGATCTACCCACCTCAGCCTCCCAAAATGCTGGGATTACAGGCGTGAGCCACTGTGCCTGGTCTCCATGAAACATTTCTTAAACTCTTAATCAGCATTTAATCAGAGCCCTCAGGGTCTTGCACTTCTGTTCCCTCTATCTAGAATGCTTTTCCCCTTCCTTTGTGTTGCCAGCTCCTCCTTATTCAGATCCCAGCTCACATAGCTGCATACCCCATGCAACATCGAGATTTTATGTACTTCAGAGCACTAACCACAATCTGAAATGTTTTCACTAGTTTCATTATTGCCTGTCTCCCATTCCCTCAATGATATAAGCTACACAAAAGTAGACACCTTGATGTTTTGTTTGCTGTTGTATTCTAGAACCATATTCCCCCCACACCCCCAGCATCTACCAGGACTGGTATCTAGTAAATGCTAAAAAATAAATAAATAAAAAGTTTGCAGTATAGAGTGAAGCCAGGAGAGCACTTACTAAGAGACTGTGCCTCTTGAGGAAGCATCTTTGGTCCCCTGTGTCCCACCCCTGCCTTTTCTCCTGGGTGGCTTAGGTGTAGTTGCTCGCAGTTGCTGTCTGACTCGCTGGCCCTTCTTAGGGTCCAACCTGCAGGGTCCCAGGCCAGTCCCAGGAAATAAGACTTGGAGGCAGATGGGGCCTCAGGCAGTTTTTTTTTGGGTCTGGATTTTGGACTAGAGAGCAACTGGGACTTTCCCCCAGAGGCCTGGGGACCGCTGGCCCCATGAACCCTCTGACCCTTTAGCACTTCCCAGCGCTTGGCTGCATGTGTGAGGTTCCGAGGTTCGTGCATGGTGGGAGCTGCTCATGAAAGATGCTGTGTTTATTTTGGACTCCAGGCACAGGGAATAATTAGGGGAGTGACCTGCTGCTAAAGTTGAGGTCTTTCCTTGTGGGCTGGGCCATGAGGCTGCCGTCTGGCCTGCTTGCTGGCAAAGGCCATGGATTCCTGTGGATTCCTGCATGGTTCTCAAGAACCACGTCTCCAAGAAAGCCTTCACAAGGAAGAGGCTGGGAGTGGCGTCAAAAAAGTTTGGGCTTTATCGTGATTCCTTGGGGATTGGTGATTGTTGAGCACCCCCTGGGCAATACTAAAGTGGAGTGTCTGGGGCTGCTTGTCCTTTCTCAAGGCTGTACGGAGATCGCAGGGTCTTACAGGCCCCCCTGGCTGGGGCCTGCATGTCCAGTGGGTGGAGTTCAAAGACCACAGCTGTAGAAGGAACTGGATGTTCTGGGAACTGCCAGTT
Source organism: Gorilla gorilla gorilla (assembly GCF_029281585.2). Taxonomy (NCBI): domain Eukaryota; kingdom Metazoa; phylum Chordata; class Mammalia; order Primates; family Hominidae; genus Gorilla; species Gorilla gorilla. Next base: position 38,673,230 of record NC_073233.2, on the reverse strand, counting down.
GCCAGGTAGGGAGAAGCTTTTCCTTAAGCTTCACAGTGCCCGGCACAATGCCTAGCACACAGTGGGTGTTTAATAATAAATGTTCATTCAAGCATGAAGCATGGGAATGCCCTTCAAACTGGGTTTCAAGTTCAGCTGTGTCAGATTTTTTGCAAACACAAGAGATTCAGTGAATGTAAACCCAGGAGGCCAACTGCCTGTGTTCAAATTCTGACCACTCCACTTACAAGCAGGAGATAATAATGTTATCCACTTCAAGGGATTGTTATGAGGACTAGAAATTAGAAATTTTGTAAAGCACTGAGAACAGAGCCTGGCACATAGTAAGTAATAGGGTACGTGCTAAAACAAATTTAGAATAGAATGTGGAGAAGGTAAGAATTACCTCATGGGGAAGGAAAGGAGATGGAGTCAGGGAGGGGCACACTGGATATTTCAAAAATAGGTCATTTTCTTTTTTTTAAACTGGGCGAATATATTGATCTTGTTATATTGTGATTCTTTATCCTTCACACATATTTTGTAAATGTTTTGGTATCTGCTCAAGATATGATACAAAATTTAAAACAGCAGACTCTGATGTGTCATATTGTTCATTTTAATGCACCGAAGACCTTGAGGCATTAACTTGTGTGACCTGTCTTGTTCTTTCACAACATTTTGAGGGAAATGCTATTATTAATATTAAGATTTCTAATGCTTAAGGTCTGGACTATTAAATACTGGAGCCAGGATTTAAATCAGAGTCTGTGTTCTTAATTGCTATGTATGGCATTTCTTATGTGTCACTGATACAGCAGGTTGTATCTGAGCTTTAACAAAATGAAATCCATTACCTGCCAGTGTCCACTGACATGAAATTGCACATTATGACACATCTGTGTGAATTTGGATTTTTCTCAATGCATGAAACCAAGTCAAAAAGCAGAAATAAACTGGATACAGCAATGACTGACTGTGAATGGACACCCCTAATCTTCTACTTCTATTTAGCAAAACAGCCTACTATTCTCAGTAGTTCACTTGATGATAATAAGAAATGCTATACATTTTAATTTAAAGTAAATATACAGACAGCCTCCCTAAAATTATGATTATTCAACTTCACAATGATGTGAAAGCAATATGTCATGCTTTGAATTTTGATCTTTTCTGGAGTTAGTGATGTGTGGTAGGATACTCTCTTGCCATGCTGTTGTAGCTACAGGGAGCTATGACGTGTTTAATAAAGTAGGCTAGGGTAGGCTAAGCCATGATGTTCAGTAGGTCAGGTGTGTGAACAAAAGTTCTTTGAAAAAGACTTTAGAGGAAAGAGACTTTATTCCAGTAAACTATTTGCAAACTGGGGAGAGGCAGCCTTTGATATAAAATAAAAGTACATTCTAGAGAACGCAGGGTGTTTTGTTTGTTTGTTTTTTGACGGAGTCTCACTCTGTCGCTTGGCTGGAGTGCAATGGTGTGATCTCGGCTCACTGCAACCTCTGACTCCCTGGTTCAAGTGATTCTCCTGCTTCAGCCTCACGGGTAGCTGGGATTACAGGCATGCGCCACCACACCCAGCTAATTTTATGTATTTTTAGTAGAGACGGGGTTGCACCATGTCGGCCAGGATGGAGGTGGTTTTATTTATAATTCATTTATATTTATTATTATTATTATTTTTTGCGACGTAGTTTTGCTCTTGTTGCCCAGGCTAGCGTGCAATGGCGCCATCTCTGCTCACTGCAACCTCTGCTCCCCATTCTCCTGCCTCAGCCTCCCAAGTAGCTGGGATTACAGGCATGTGCCACCACACCTGGCTAATTTTGTATTTTTAGTAGAGACAGGGTTTCACCATGTTGGTCAGGCTGGTCTCGAACTCCTGACCTTAGGTGATCCGCCCACCTTAGCCGCACAAAGTGCTGGGATTACAGGCGTGAGCCACCGTGCCTGGCCGGTTTATCTTTTTTTTTTTTTTTTTGAGCTAGAGTCTCGCTCTGTCACCCAGGCTGGAGTGCAGTGGCGCAGTCTTGGCTCACTGCAACCTCTGCCTCCCGGGTTCAAGCGATTCTCCTCCAAGTAGCTGGGACTACAGGCACGTGCCACCATGCCCGGCTAATTTTTTGTATTTTTAGTAGAGACAGGGCTTCACCCTGTTAGCCAAGATGGTCTCGATCTCTTATAGAGAATATTTCAGCCCAGGTTCCCATTCAGATCTGCTTATGCAAATGAAGGATTCAAGCTTGCTTAGTTCTGATTGGTTGGTGTTTATTGGGCTCTGATTGGTCAATGGACATCACAGTTTATTGGTTGGTTCAGATGGCATATATATCAACATGTGGCTATGAAAGCACCAAAGTTAAGCAGAAGTGCAGGTTTTCTGGAAACTCAGAGTAGGTGTGTAATGTCTAGTCAGCAAATAGCCACTTGGCTCTAATCTGAATTTAGGCCCATTTAGCCACTCTGGATTCATCTTCAGGGATGATTCATCTTTAGGCTTTTTCAGGGTTCACAAGCATATTTAATGTATTTTTGACTTAATATTTTCAATGTACAATGGATTTATTGGGTCATAACCCAATCATAAATCAGGGAACATCTGTATATAAAATGAGATGCCACTTATATTTGTTTTAATCTGTAAATAAAACATATAAAGTCTTTTAAAAAAGGGTCTAGGGTGCAGGAAAGAGAATAAATGAAAATTTGCTATCACTGGCTTAAGAATATATTGAAGTTTGGGAATTTGATGGTGTGTGAAGTAGGACTAAATTAAGGAATAACTACTAAAGTAGTTAATTCCTTAATTCAACAGACATGCATTAAATGCTTCTTATATCTAAAGCATTGTGTTAGCACTCAGGTAAAATACAGAGATGAATAAGACTTTAATATTTAAGGCTGTCTGCAGTCCTTTAATAAAGTAACACATTAATGTACAACTGACTGTATTGAAACATGACACTAATAAAAGCTGATTGTATTAAGAACTATGAGATTTCAACAGTTGAAGAATTTTGAGGAATTCAAAGAAAAGACTCATGACTTCACAAAGACTCAGCATTTGAGCTAGACTTGGAAGTTGAGTAGAGAAGAGGAGGGAGAGAGCTCAAATCTGACTGAGGATGAGTAGATGTGCGGTGGCAGGAAACCTTGAAATCTATTTAGGAAATGGAAAACAGCTGAGTTGACTAGACCATGAGGTTCCCTGGGATGGGAAATGAGGCTGGTTGAGGGGGTTGGAGCGACAAGTACAAAAAAAACTCACATGCTAGCTGAAGGGTCTGTCCTTCCTTATTTCGTGGGCCATGGGGAGCCACTCAGAGTGTCCAAGTATAGTTGTGGCATGCTTAGCATTGTACTTTGGAAGCATTCCTCTGTTGGTGGTTAAGATATTATTAGAGGGAAGAGAGCTGAGGGATATGGAGACCAATGAGGAGGCTATTGGGATAGTCTAGTGGGGAGAGTCATGAAGACTTCAACTAACACGGCAGCAGAGAAGGTAGGAAGAAAGGGGGTTGATGGAAAAGGTATGGCTGGAGCCGAATTTATAGTTAGATCAGTGATGGAATGTGTTGACAGAAGAGGAAATCAGAAAAGACTCTATGGTTTTGAGATTGGGTGCCACTGACAAAATAGAGATGTCAAGAAAGGAAGAGCTAAGCACATAAAAAAAAAAAAGGGAGATCAATGGGTGTGAAGCTGAGAAGTGAGAAAATTGGACGTCAAATTTCTACACTGTAGGACTTCTCTGATTTTTGACATAGAATGCATCATCTGGCATTTTCCAGGCTGACCTTAGAAAATTCTCTTTCCTCCTTCCCAAACATTTCTCAGGAGAGTTTGGAAATGTGTTTACAGGCCAGGCCTACAAGTAAGGAGAAAGCCAGGTGCTTTGGATTTTCAGGCTGTCGTCTTTAACAGCATCAGGCCTACATTAGATCAAGAAAACACCTCACTGTAAGCCTCACGCCCAGGACGCTGGGTTCTGGAATCCAGATCAGCCTGTATTTGTCCATGTCTTCTAGCTGCTATTCTAGGTCCTATTTCATCATGCCTTGGATCTATAGCATCTGAGGAGTACAGTATCCTTTTTGAAAGGAAGTGAGTGAGAATTTCACACTCGTGCCTGAAGGGCTGGGAATTTACTGAGAAAATTTGAATTTTCTTAAGCACACTGAAGGCCTGAAAGAGGTGGAGGCTTGGCTACTGCTCTTGTTTAGGCATTGTTCCCTTTAGAACAGGGCCCTTGGGTTTTGGGTTTTGAAACATCATGTATGTTATTTAACACCAGATCATCTAAACTGACTCATCTCTAGGTCGGCTGCAAGCTGTCCAAGTGATTTAAGGATGTGATTCCAGTTAAATCAAAGCCTCCCTTTACCAGAAAGTCATCCCTGTGATTTAAAAAAAATGTGGTAAAATAAAATATATACAACATCAAATGTACCATGTAAACCATGTTTAGGTGTACATTTCGTGGCATTAAGTACATTCACAATGTTGTGCAGCCATCAGCACCATCCATCTCTAGGACTCTTTTCATCTTGCAAAATTGGAACTCTATACTAATTAACAATAATTCCCCATTTCCTACTCCTCCCAGCCCTGGCAACTACCATTCTATTTTTTTTTTTTTTTTGAGGTGGAGTCTCACTCTGTCACCCAGGCTGGAGTGCAGTGGCATGATTTCGGCTCACTGCAACCTCCGCCTCCTGGGTTCAAGCGATTCTCTTGCCTCAGCCTCCCGAGTAGCTGGGATTACAGGCACCCGCCACTACACCCAGCTAATTTTTGTACTTTTAGTAGAGATGGGGTTTCACCATGTTGGCCAGGCTGGTCTTGAACTCCTGACCTCATGATTTGTCTGCCTCAGACTCCCAAAGTGCTGGGATTACAGGTGTGAGCCACTGTGCCCAGCCTACGATTCTATTGTCTATGAATCTGATCACCCTAGGTATCTCATATAAGTGGAGCCACACAATATTTGTTCTTTTGTGTCTGCCTTATTTCACTTAGCATATTGTCTTCAAGGCTTATCTATGCTGCAGCATGTGTCAGAATTTCCTTCCTTTTTTAAGGCTGAATAATATTCCATTGTAGAGATATACCACATTTTATTTATTCACCCACCTGTCCATAGACATTTGGCTTGCTTCTATCTCCCTGTAACCTTAAGTTCTTTAAGTACTTCCTGCCACACAAGTTGGAGATGCCTTGTGGATGTGTTTTAATTATGTTTAAGTTATTAATAGAAAATTGGAAACCATCTTACTAACTCAAGATGTGAAATTGGATCCATCAAACTTTAGAGAAAAAAACACTTTTTAATCTCCATTTGAAGTGGATTTGAATAGAAGCAGTTGTGTACTTGACTGGAAGTCGTGGTCCCAGAAGCTAACCAGTGATTCCTGGCAGGAGAAGTAAATGCCTTTTAGTTCGGGAAGGGAAAAGGGTTGTCTTACCAGGAAGCAGTTCAACATTGGGGCCCTTTGTGCTTCCCAGGTCCTGGCAAGGCCTTGGGCATTTGGACAGAGAGGTGGAAAAGTCAGTAGGTTGGTTGGAAATCCAGTGTCAGACTCATGCAGGAACGTGGGTGTTTCCCAGGAACATGCTACTTTGGGAGCTGCTTCCTGGTTTAGTTTTGAGTGGGAGAGAAGAACAGATTAGAAGCGAAGAGCAGATTGGTGGACTGGAGGGAGATGGAAACCAGAGTCCTTTCCTCAGCCCACCTTCCCACACCAACCTTCTTTCCTCTTTCCCAGCGGAATCTGGCTCAGAGAAAACAAAACAAATTTGAGCTTTTAGGTGTGGCATATTTTCAAGGCTAGTTGGGAAGTAGCCACTTGATGAGGTTTGTTTTGTTTTGTTTTGTTTTTTTCTTTTTTCCGTCTTGCCAGCCTCACAGGGAACCAGATTTTTTTTTTTTTTTTTTTTTTTTTTGAGACGGAGTCTCGCTCTGTCTCCCAGGCTAGAGTGCAGTGGCGCAGTGGTATGATCTCAGCTCACTGCAACTTCCGCCTCCTGGGTTCAAGCGATTCCCCTGCCCCAACCTCCTGAGTAGCTGGGATTACAGGCGCATGCCACCACGCCCGGCTAATTTTTTTGTATTTTTAGTAGAGACGGGTTTTCACCGTATTAGCCAGGATGGTCTCGATCTCCTGACCTCGTGATCCTCCCACCTCGGCCTCCCAAAGTGCTGGAATTACAGGAGTGAGCCACCGCGCCTGGCCGGAAAACACAATTATGTTCAGTATTTGCATGGGGATACCCATGAACTACTAGCTTGAGGTGTTCATAGATTCAGAGTTAGATCGTGCTCCATTCCTTTCAATGATAACATTTCTTTTCGAAGCTGGGATTTTGGTAGTTGCCGTGATAAAAATTGAGTACTGCATGAAAATCAGGGTGGAATAGAAAATCAGGGTAGCAGTCAGTGTTCAATCTTATTCCAGAGTTTAAGAAATTTCCAAAATGACCAATGGGTTTACACATTCAATTAATAAGTAATTGTGTTTAGTTAAGAATGGAATAAAAATGTTTTTTCAATGTGTGTGTATTAACTTTTCAAATGGCTACTCAACTGTTAGGACATAAATGCTTTTTAAGTCGTTTGGACTTCACCACTTAACAAATGGAGCTGTTAGGTATTTCTTTCCTCCCTGGGGTACCATGAAAAATTACCAAGACACTAAGGGCACTGTGTACCAAGAGAATTTGGGAATCTCTGCTTTAATCTGTCAGAAAATACCCTAAATTGTATATTTGCTTTTAAATACATTAAACATGGAATTGGAGATGAGATGGCAAGAAAAAGAAAATAAATATTTTGCCATAAAGTGAAGGTATTTCTAAAGTAAATACCTTTATTTTTCTGATTATAAAATTAGTATGTATAGGTTATTTTTAAAAATCCAGAAAGGTGCAAAACGGAAATTAAAACCTCCATATTCCCAACTCCCTGAGATATAACAGCTGCCAGCTTCCAGGCTCCTCTTCCAGGCTCCTCTTCCAGGCTTTTTTCTGTACGTATTTAAGATAGGTATTTTACAAAAATTGAATCATATATATTCTACTATTTATTGTTTTTTTAAATTAACTATATAACAGTCATCTTCTCGTGTTAACGTGTATATATTTGTAATCATACATAAAGCTTATACATTTACTTTAAGCAGACTTACACTTTCAAGGGAGAAAAACCTCTCAATTCTAAAACCTTTATTACTAATTGTAGGAGGATTCTACTATTAAGAGTAGCTCAACTGTGCCCCCTTGTGGCTTGATGCAATATTTAACATTTTTCTTCAAATGTATTTGTGTAAAAGCCTTGTATTATGTATGACATGAAGGATATACAGATGAGTGAAAATAAGATCTACGCTAGGAGCTCGTAGTCTACCAGGGGAGATTAGACATATAATTAAATAACTATGACAGAAAATAAAAAGTATTTGGGAGGCCGAGGTGGGTGGGTCACCTGAGGTCAGGAGTTCTAGACCAGCCTGGCCAACATGGTGAAACCCTGTCTCTACTAAAAATACAAAAAAAAAAAAAAAAAAAAAAAAAAAAAAAATTAGCCGGGCATGGTGGCGCATGCCTGTAATCCCAGCTACTCGGGAGGCTGAAGCAGGAGAATTGCTTGAGCCCGGGAGATGGAGGTTGCAGTGAGCCGAGATTGTGCCACTGCACTCCAGTCCAGGTGACAAAGCAAGACTCTGTCTCAAAAAAAAAGAAAAGAAAAGAAAAAGTAATTAGGTATCATAAGAAAGCTATTGTCAAAATCCCATAATCCATCTGTGAAGATTAAAGACTTCATGACACATTCACCACAGAGGCAGCAACAACGATAACAGAGAACATTTACTGAGTGCTTATGATCCAGGAACTACTTTTTTACTACTTTTTTTTTTTTTTTTTTTGAGACGGAGTCTTGCTCTGTCGCCCAGGCTGGAATGCAGTGGTGTAGTCTCGGCTCACTGCAGCCTCTGCCTCTCGGGCTCAAGCACTTCTCCTGCCTCAGCCTCCTGAGTAGCTGAGATTACAAGTGCATGCCACCATACCTGGCTAATTTTTGTATGTTTTTAGTAGAGACGGGGTTTCACCATGTTGGTCAGGCTGATCTCGAATTCCTGACCTTGTGATCCGCCTGCCTCAGCCTGCCAAAGTGCTGGGATTACAGGCATGAGCCACCGCGCCTGGCCCAGGAACTACTTTTTTGCGTTTTTCATGTTTCATTTTTTCAAAGATGGGATATTTCTGATCTAGGGCTTTAAACATGGATAGGAATCCCAGGCTAAGGAATGTGACCGTAATTCTGTTGACAGGCGTGAGAACCAGTGATTCACATTTTTGATGGGGAGGTAATTTGATCAGAGCTGGAGAGATTAACCTTTCAGCAATGTGAAGGATGAGAGACTCAGAGCGGAGGGACCAGTTAGGAGGCTACTGCAATGGTCCAAGTAGGATCTAATGCCACTCTGAAGAGGTACCACAGAAAATGGAGAGGAGGGAATGAACTTGGGCTTTAATAGGACGCCAGCAATGACAGAATCTCTTTCTTGAGTTTCACATTTTATTCTTGTAAAGCCATAGTAACATTTGGTGAGCTTTGAATGGAAGTGTTCATACTCAGTGGACTTGCTTTATAAGAACTAAGATTGATTCACTCGTGTTCACATGCTGATTTTCCCCCGCTCTTCTCTAAGAAAATAGTTTAAGGACACCAGCTAGACCATACTGTTTGGTCTCAGCTTTGATAATTTTGCCAGAGACCAAGTCCTGTGTTAGGGCACACTATTCCTAGCTATTCTCTAAATCTGCCATGGTAGCATGGTGTTTGGAGAATGGCGTTACAATATGTTTCTTTTTTTACCATTGGATAAAAAACCAGAGGAAATTTACTGAATTGGGGCAAACAGGATTTGGATTAGACCTGAAGAACTGATTTCGAGGGTGAGAGATACTGGCACTGGATGATCAAGGGGGGTTCAGCATGCTGTTTTATGGCCATTTTATTTTATTTATTTATTTAGAGACAGGGTCTCCCTCCCTTGCCCAGGCTGGAGTGCAATGGTGTGATCATGGCTCACTGCAGTCTTGAACTTATGGGCTCAAGAGATCCTCCTGCCTCAGCTTCCCAAGTAGCTGGGATTACTGGCTTTTGCCACCATGCCCAGCTAATTTTTTTTTCTTTTTTGGTGCCCAGGCTGAAGTGTAGTGGCTCACTGCAACCTCCGCCTCCCAGGTTCAAGTGATTCTCATGCTTCAGCCTCCTGAGTAGTTGGGACTACAGACATGCACCACTACGCCTGGCTAATTTTTTTTGTATTTTTAGTAGAGATAGGTTTTCATCATGTTAGCCAGGCTGGTCTCAAACTCCTGACCTCAGGTGATCTGCCTGCCTTGGCCTCCCGAAGTGCTGGGATTACAGGTGTGAGCCACTGTGCCCGGCCAACCCAGCTAGTTTTTAATTTTAATTTTATTTATTTATTTATTTATTTTTCTTTTTTGTAGAGACAAGGTCTTGCTATTTTGCCTAGGCTGGTCTTGAACTCCTACTCTCAAGCAATCCTCCCACCTTGACCTCCCAAAGTACTGGGAGTATAGGCATGAGCCACTGTGCCCAGCCCGTGGCTATTTTAAAAGATGAGATAGTTCATTGACATGATTGGAATTTAGTTTGTCTTCCAAAACAATCAAATTTTTATCTAATTTATGAATACTCATAAAAGAAATCCTGCCTTTAATATTATAAGCACCTACAGCAGTGATTATCAAAACAAGATCTGCAGTTCACTGGTGAGCCATCAGAATATTCTTGATGGGCTCGAGCCTATCCCTAAAATATATAGGGTATTATTTTTATAATAAAAGTTGGGCATGTAAGCTTGCATTTGTCTCTGATAAAGCTAGTATGAAATGGTTCAGTTGTCTTCCTCTCAGTTCTTTGTTACCTCCAGCTTTGTTACTCCAGTTGTTACCTCCAGCTTTGTTACCCCAGTTCTTTGTTACCTTCCATGCCTATGTGACCATGTCACACAGGGGCACGGATGTGGAGAGAAGTGGTTACATTGATCTCTTTTTGTGCATTTCCCCAGTAACTAGTGAACTTCTTTGCACTTTAAAGGTCCGCTTAAATATTGTTCCCTGAGAAACTATCTTGATTTCTAACACCTTTTAAACATAAGTAAATTGAATGGGGAAAATTAAGTGAGGTATTTCTAGGGTATCCAGGACCTAGAATTGAAGAGGATTTACATGGCTTTCTCTTTCTCTGAATGTTAGAGAATATGCTTTTGCTCCTGGGCAAAGAGGTGTGACTGAATATAATATATAATGCTGTTCCTGAGTTTTGGATCACTAATTAACATGCTTGAGCTATTTCAAACTTTACTGGAATCATAATTCAAAACTGATTTGTCATTGGTATAGAGCAGTATCATATTTCAAACACTATTAGATTAGAATTATGTACTTTATCACTTTTTAACCATTTAAATTACATTTGTGTTAATAGGATCTGTGTTTTAACATCAACAGGCGGATGGTTGGATTGCATGGTTCATGTCTAGTTGAGTTTTTATGGCTAATTGGGCACATATGTACTAAAAACCCCTCTATTTAGAAATGAAGGATTTTACTAAAAATGAGCAGATTTTTATAACAGGCAGCTTATTTTCATCTACTTAAGTAGCCTTTTAAACATGAACCATTTTTTAGTACAACTGTATCTTAATGTGTTAACTTTTTTTTTTTTAACACAGATTTCTTTCACTAGCTTAATGGGAATTCACAGAAATCATAGCCTTTTAATTGAAGCCAATATGTTTCAGTGCCAGATATTCTGAAGAATTCCAATGAACCAAAAAAGAACACATTTCTGAACTGGAAGGGTGCATATGGGACCCTTCAGAAGCCTGACAGAAATGCCTGATGGAAGGCTTTGAAACTGGAAAAATATTAATAAAGAGAACATTAGTGTGGTTTTCAGAATAGCTTAAATAATGTGTGTAGTGAAATCATTTTCTATACCAAAGGATGGATGGATTGAAAAATTGAGACTCTTGCCTAGTCTTGATGCTATAAAGTCTAAATTGGACTTCAGTCCATTTGAAATAATAAAGATAATCTATGATAGTTGTATTTATTGAACCCAAAACTAATATGAGTGACCGTATTTTCTTTTTCTTTTATTTTCTTTTTTTTTTTTTTGAGATGGAGTTTCACTCGGTCATCAGGCTGGAGTGCAATGGCACCATCTCGGCTCACTGCAACCTCTGCCTCCCGAGTTCAAGCGATTCTACTGCCTCAGCCTCCTGAGTAGCTGGGACTACGGGCATCCGCCACCATGCCCAGCTACTTTTTGTATTTTTAGTAGAGATAGGGTTTCACCATGTTAGCCAGACTGGTCTCAAACTCCTGACCTCAAGTGATCTGCCCACCTCAGCCTCCCAAAGTGCTGGGATTACAAATGTTAGCCACCGCACTGGGCCGAGTGACTGTATTTTCAAAATTAGTACAAGTGATCTGACAAGGAAAATCTGGAAGACAAGGGAACACAATATTAGAAATTGAATGAATCCTTGAAAGTGTGGGATGTAGAGCCATTGTAATGGCAGATACAAGGAAGTCGCAGATTCATTTTGTTATGGTTTGGCCAAACAGAAACAGCCTGGGACCAGCAGATGATTTAAGTTTTAATCATTGCCCTGCACTTATCTAGCTGTGGGACTACACAAGTCACTTACCCTTGACATGTTTCTGTTTCTCAGTTTTAAAACGGTGATTATATGTACCTTGGCCATCTTATGAGGTTGTTGTTAGGATCCTAATGAGCTATGGGATATGAAAGTTTCTTGTTATACCAGTGGAATTATTTCTGTGGTTCTGAATAATAATGGCCAGAGACCATGCTTTATTCTCTATTGCCTCACCCAAGTGCTTAGCATCTGCCTGTATAAGGAAAGGCTCGTGGACAGTGTGTATGAATGAATGAGTGACTGGTTCTCTTTGCTTTAGTTTTATTTTCTCCCTCAGAGGCTTGGGCCAAAAAATAAAACTAAACATGTGGTTTGGGATTCTTCAGAGTTTTACACAGGTGCCTGTACTGGTACCCATCCAAGTCTGAGCCACACGCATAAACATGAACATATTCTGATAGACATCCTAGTATTACACGTGTACAGGCTGTTTGGTGGGATTTTTCCTATGGTATTGGATTTGGCAGCTAGAGCCTCAGCTGCAAATGCAACATTTTAAAGAAAGCCAATGACAGTTGTGGCCTCCTCCCCTTCCCTTCTTCACTCCCCTACCGGCCAGTCTACTATAGGGCAGCCCACTCAGGCCTCCTACCTCCAGCTGTTGACTCAGCCGCCTTTTACCCTGAAGGCCTTTTGCAAAGGTGCTGGTGGGAGGCAAAGAGGGAGAGAGTTCTCTTGGTTGCACCCTTTCAGGGGAATAGTGTTCATGGTTTTCTCCTCTTTCCAAAGGGAGGGAATGACAATGGGCAGGGGAATTCCTGCAACAGATTAAATGAGGGAAGATATTTCTTCTTACTTGCAAGAAAGGAAAACTGGCTTTAGGTTTCCCTGTTGGACATGTGCTTGGTCGGAGGGCTTGTAGATCTGTCCCTTGGCCTCCTGGTGCAGAGAAGAGAACTGGAGACAGATGGCAAGGTGCAGAGAGGGCCAGCCCTGGGGCAGCCTGCACAGCACTGGTTGATGTGGTAAGGATGCCTGAGTGTGTCACGGTCAGGAGCATGCTAGTGCAGAGCTCTCAGGTTTGAGTCTCCTGCTGGTTCTCCCACTCAAGGGGGTGACCCATGCGGTAAAGATGCACCCCAAAGAGTCACACTTCCAGCTCCAGTGCCCTGCCAGGGAGAGAGGGGATGAGACTTAAACTGAGTCACGACTGACAAAAACTGAACTAACTAGCAGTAAGTGACAGTGACCAAGAAGTGATGGAACTTGCCCGAGATCCCCTACTCAGGGAGGGAAGGGAGATTTGACAGCACATAGCTAAAAGCAGTGATGAGAAGATCAAAACATAGAAAACAAAGCAAAACCCTGTTTCATGCCTGTAAGGCACTAAGCAGAAACTCTTCCATAAAGTGATTACGCTGATTAGAAACTGCCTTCATGTGGTTTGACTCCAGCCTACTTAAGCACTGAAACCATAGTCTGAGCAGAAAAGACCTTAGTGAGAATTCCTTCAGACTAGTAGATTTCAGATGCTATTCCAGAAAGTCCAGGGTGGGCAAGGCAGCCCACAGAGGTTGCTCAGGACCTCCTGGGGGAAGGAAAAGAATGAGGTTTAGGTGGTGGCTTGTGGAGGAAGGTAGAATGCAGAGGACATAGGACTTCTGGTCTCCCTCCCTTTATCCAGAAGTAAATTTGTTTTTACCTGCTTTTATATATCAGGCTTCCTTGTGAGATGACTCTTGGACAAAAAAGGCTTCCTCATAATCCATCCCCTTTATTTCTGAGATAAATAAACTGAAGTTTAGCCTGGGGAAGTGACAAGCCACAGGCCACAGAACCTTGAGTGGCAGGGTCAGGACCCAGGTCATTTGGTTCTGCATCCCGTCCCACACAGGAGGGTAGAGTTAGCCTCATGAATTCAAGGTGCATTTATTGAGCACCTACTAGGTAGAGTCACACAATGTTTTTTTTTTTTTCTCTTTTTCCTAAAAGATTAATGCAGTTATTGCATCCATTTGGTGCCTTTACTGCCGGAAAAATAACAGCCAGCAGGGGCTTTCTAGGGTTACCACGGTAAGAGATCTCTGCAAGTCAAACACTATTAACTTTAATGAAGCGGCTTTGATGGTGGGGAAGAGACAGCTGACACCCTATTTCCCTAACAATAAACCACTCTGACAGATAAAAACAAACAGGCTCAAGATAACATATAGCATTTTGGAGAACTGGGCCTGTAATGAATGCAGACGGATGTGAGCCATACTTTCCTCTAAAGCTGTGTTTCTCCATCTGTTGTGGAAACTTCTAAAAGGCAGACCAGGATGACCTAATCTGGCTTTTACAGAAACCACCCCTTGGTGGTTATAATATAACCACCAACCAATAAAAAAGATTATAATTATTATAAGGATGGCCTGGGGAGGAATTTTTAAATAAACCTAGTTCATCTGAGGTTTCTTTCTGAAGACCCTCTTTGCTCTGTGTTAGCTGTGGGGTCTGAGCGCTGATGGTTTGTTTATCCAATTCTGGAAACCCAGGTAATACACTCCTCCGCCTTCCCTGCCATGGGGTGACCTAACCTGCTGATATCCTTGCTATGGGGAGAGCTTCTCAGCCCCCAGAAACGATCCTGTGATCACTTATCATTGCACATGGAGCTGCCAGGGCTTCTTCCATCTTGGCAAATCCAATGGATAACTTGGCCTAAAACAAAATACAAACATAATTCCCCAGGGTTAGACTAGGTTTGGCGCTAAAGTCTATTGGAGGCCATGGAGATGGAAATGGTGTGCAATTTGGGGGCTCTGACATAATTTGGTCATTAGTCATTAGACTCAGATTTCAGTTTCACTATGAGGAGTGACAAATATTAGCTTAAAAAATGTTTATTTCAGTTCTTCGCCAGGCTGTGTCACTTAGTGAAACACCCCACGTTATGTCCTTTCATTGGGGGCTATTTTTGTGTGTGAGGTAGGAGAAGGATCATTATAATTGCACTTTTGATTTTTTAAGTCATTTTTTACATGTATTTTCTCATTTGACCTTCACAAGCTCCCCACTGAGGTAGTTTTTTCTGTAGTCCCATTGATTTGACTGGGATCATGTAGGAGTAAATGTCAGAGCCAGGAGTGAATGGATTTCAAGGCTTATTCCACTCTGATGAAAAGCTCTGAGAGTTCTCCAATGCTCTTTCCTCAGGAGTATCTTTCCACTACTAAAGCAATTAGCAAGTTGCACAAATATATCTGCTTTCATAAAGATTATAATTATTATATAATCACATAATACATAGAATATAAAAATATATAATATATATGTATATGGGCCTTGCCTATTATAACTATGTAGTTATGCAAATACTTAGTTTTATCTTCACAATTTACATCAGTTCTAGTGGTAGTCTTATATTCTTCAGGTTACAGATGTGGAAATTGAGGCTGAGAGACATTAAATAACTTTTCCAAGGTCACACAGCTGGTAACTGGCTGGCTGTCAACCTGTGCTTGTCCTATTGTGCCACATCCTACTTGGGTTTCATTATGAAAATGTGGTCAAAGGTGAATAGCAGGAGGGACAGGGGCCCTGAATTGACCAAACTATAGATTATCACTACTACTACTACTACTACTAAAAACAATAATAACAGTAATTACCATACCTGCCAGACCCTATGCTCATATTTACGCAAATCATCTCATTCACTTTGACAGCGACCCTACCAGGTAAGAAGACAGGGGTTCTCACGCCAGCTCCATTGCCAACTTATGGTGTGGTTTAGGAACAGCTGCTTGATTCTTCTAGGCCTCAGTTTCCTTGCCTGCAATATGGTGAGAATAACGTCTCCTTCACAAGGAGGTTGTAAAGATGAATGTGATAATGCATACAAAGCTCCTGGCACAGTGCCTGGTCTACAGGGAGGACTCCGTGAAATTATTATTATGATGAGGTGGCATTATTGCTCTGAAACTGAGGCCAAGAGAGGTTAGGTCACATGGCCGAGACCACGTAGAAAATGGAGAAACTGGACTCACTCTGATCCCTCTGACCTGAAAGGCCAAGCTTTTTGCCTCTGTGTGCTTTTGGCACAACAGAGCCTCCCCTCACCCATCATTGTGTCTACCCCTGGATTCTTGGTTCTTAGCTTTGCATGGAAAAATTTCCTCCCTCTTTCATTATTTGGTCATGAAAAGAAATGGTATGTTAAAAGCACATAGCTTTGCCCTGGATACGCCCCTTCCCCTGCAATGTAGAGATGACTTAAAACTTGGAGAGAAGCAGTTTCTATTCATGACTGAGTAGAGATTCAGCATGGTCTTACTAGACTGGAGCACTGCACTGAGACATCCAAGAAGAAAAAGATCAAAATCTTCTTAAACGGCAAACATTCTGTTGGGGGTGATGAAGGCCTGTTTTAGGGATAGCTCTTGTGAGAAAGGTCTGGGGATTTTAAGTGTCCACAAGCTTAAGATGAGCCAGCCATGTCATGGGGCATGGCTGCAAAAGTGGTAGATGCAATCCTAGATATCATTTTGGATCATGGATTGTCCTGGGATCCCTAAGGGAATTTAGGAATGGTGTAGCTGCTTTGTTATTTTACAGATGAAGAAGCTGAGCATCTTTTTATGAGGTCACAAGATGAGTATGGAGTCATTTTTAGGTGATGGGCAGAATGGACTTGCTTTTACTGAGGCCATAGCCCTTTGTGTCCTAGTCTTCGGTGGGAAAGCTGGCCACCCCAGGAGATGGCAGCCTCCTCCCCCCGGAGATTTGCAGTTACAGACTGAAAAGTAACTGGCACTCAGGGCTTTACAAAGACTACCTCATTATCTCAGTCCAGACTCTTAGTGATTCATCAGAGACTTAATCCTGCTCTCTCCTTTTAACAGGTTAGGAAACAGTCTTAGAGCAGTTCATCAGAGGCTGCCTGGATGAATTTTTTTTTTTTGAGACGGAGTCTCGCTCTGTTGCCCAGGCTGGAGTGCAGTGGCGCCATCTTGGCTCATTGCAACCTCCACCTCCCAGATTCAAGCGATTCTCCTGCCTCAGCCTCCCAAGTAGCTGGGACTACAGGTGCCTGCCACCACGCCCGGCTAATTTTTGTATTTTTAGTAGAGGCGGGGTTTCACCACATTGGTCAGGCTGGTCTTGAACTCCTGATCTCGTTATCTGCCTGCCTTGGCCTCCCAAAGTGCTAGGATTACAGGTGTGAGCCACTGTGTCCGGCCTCGATGAACATTTTAATCATAGGCGGCCTAAAACTCTAACTCCAAGTTTAAAAGAAAGGAGAAAATTCCCATTGCCCCTTCCCACACCCTTAGCTGAGATCAGATTTCTCTCTGCTAGACACGCTGGGAGGACTTGGGTTAATGAGGACCCTTACTGCAGGGATGGGTGATGGTTGGTAATTAGCAATGGCCCTGGAGGTCAAGGTCCCCAGGCAGGGCCAGGGACAGTGAAAGGACTCAGAGCCCCAGGAACACACTCCCTAATTTTCCAGCATGAGAATGCTCTTAGAGGCCAGAGGGATTAGGTTTTGTGGGAGCCAAAGGAGGCAGCCCAGGACTGATGCCAAGGGGCCCACTCAGATTTCTCCCAGCCACATTTTCTCTGCACCACGGCAGCCCCCAGGATGCTGCCTGCAACCGTGACTCTGGCGGCTCCAGGCCAACAGCCCTACAGATGACAGAGGACACTGGGAGTTCTAAATGCGGGCCACACAGGAGGGATGCTTTCGCCACGGAGTTGATGGTCCTGATTTCCTGTCCTTTCTCACCCAACATTTTTATATGCAGATGAACCACAGTAAAAGGAACATCAGGGGTGTGGAGAAAGTGGGAAAGATTGCAGGAGAAGCAGCCTCAGGTATGTGAAGGGAGTGAGCCCTGTCTACCTAGGGGAAGCCCCTCCCCAGGGACGGGTGCTGGGGCTGATTCCATGTCTCACAGCCTCTGCTTCTCTTGATCCTTTTCTGCATGGAGGACCCCACTCTGGGCTGCCCTTTGTCAGGCAGTGATTGTGCCCCTGGCTGCCATAGCCTTGGTTTCCTTCGC
Organism: Gorilla gorilla gorilla; assembly: GCF_029281585.2. NCBI lineage: Eukaryota > Metazoa > Chordata > Mammalia > Primates > Hominidae > Gorilla > Gorilla gorilla. The sequence goes on along the minus strand of NC_073233.2, from coordinate 38,655,499 downwards.
CTAAGAGGATGACAGAGGTCTTGGCTGTTGCGCTTTATGTGGACGTCGGCCTAGGGTATACAGTCACCGTCTTTCTTGTGATGACTCCTGGTGGTGGCTGCGATGACTCCTGGGCTGGTTGAGCAATTTTTAATATCAAAACATCCCAAAGCTCTGCCCTCTAGTGGTTCTTTGGGAAACATTCATATCCCCTGTGCGGGGTGCGGGTAGGAAGAGAACTTTTAATGCAAACTGGGTTGAAACAGAACAGCCAGAGAGCAGGATGACTTAGAGAGAGCTGAATCCTGTGTTCGGGAATCCGTGAATTCTCAGGCGAACATCCCTTTCTGTCTCAATCGCCTCTTCCTGGTCATTGATAAGCTTGAGAACCGTCCGGTCCAATTTAGACTATTTTAATTAAAAAAATGAAACAACACATCCCTAAAAACAAAATTCAGTTTGGATTCCTTGCTTTTGCTCAGTGCAGTGCCTCTAAAGCCCTTTAACTTGTAACTGTTGTTTGTTCACATTACTGATAACACAGTTGATTCATAGATTGCATCAACCCGCCTCTTTATTTTCCTTATGAAACATCCCTTCGGCATTCCTCATCCCTTATAAAAGTATTCCTACTTTCTCGCTTGTTGATAAGAAAACGCCTTTAGTAACATACCCACCTTAATATTTGACTTTTTCCATTTCTTCAAAGTGAAGACAGATCTTAATTTAATATGGCAAGATGAACTGTGTGCTCCCTTCCTCAAGTTTTTAACTTTACCCTTAAGTTGACTCTTGCCTACTCAGTGACCTCGCACCCTAATTTTTCCGTTTACTTCCTGTACTGCATTTGAAGTGCCTATAAATCACATCTTAGGTCAACCCTTTCCTTAACATGAATAATATTTGTATTCTCGCTGTGCAATACAATTTTACAACAATGCCAATTAATTTTTTTGGCAGCCCAGACTTTCATTCTTTTTTTTTTTCCTCTTCTTTTTCTTTTTCAAAGCCCTATTACATTGCAAGCCTGTCTTTTAGTGTTTGCAGTGATGGCTGCTTTGAAGCACAAACTTTGCATTTTTCGAGGCATATCTGGAAAATGTCACATGTGATGTTCTAGGTGGGCTGACCCAGTTTGCTGTGGGTTCAGAGCAGAACTGGGCCCAGTCAGGGGCCGGGATGTGGCAGCAGAATCAGAAGGAGGGATTGGTGAGACAGAGACCATGCTAACTAGATTCTCAGCTGCTACTTGGGTTGGCCACTAACAGACTTACTGCCCCAACCCGCCCCACCCCACCACATAGGACCCTCCTTTAATTAAAATAACACACTTTGATGATCTTGTATTCATTGGTTTGTTTCCAGAAGCTATCAAGTTGCATGTTGAAAAGCCAGTGAGGCAGAAAGAAGATCCACTGACTTCATCTCCCAAGCCAGGAGGGAGGGGAAATTCAGCATTTGGCATCGACAGGGTAAAAACAGATAGATTTTTTATTTCAATCATATCCTCTGAGAGCTTAGCTTCTTATGATAAGCTCTGGCCAGTTCCCATCATACCATTCTTTTCCCTTGTGAAAAATCATTCAACTGTAGTTTGTATTCATCATTTGCTGGTGTCCTTGTGAGCTCTGTGTGTGTTGAATGTTCTCAGTTGGAGGCCTTGGAATTCCACTTATTTGTGTCCTTACATGTCACAAAATTCATCCAGCACTTGCCTGGGCAGTCAGCATTATTCACAAGTTTATGGGAGCTCATAACTTCAAAGCATCATACCACTCATGAAATGGTGAGGGTGTGGCCCAATTTGCTTTTTGGGTAGGTGTAGGAGAATGACTGAAGGAAGTCCCTGCAGTCAGATGGCTTCCCGGTGTGGCCATGGGCACGTTACGTATCTTTTCTAAGCCTTGTTTTTTGTTTTTGTTTTTTTTTACATCTGCAAAATTGGAATAAGAACAACATAGGGTGAGGATTAAATGAGGTGAGGTAATCCTAGCACTTTGGGAGGCTGAACTGGGCAGATCACGAGGTCAGGAGTTCAAGACCAGCCCGGCCAATATGGTGAAACCCTGTCTCTATTAAAAATACAAAAATTAGCTGGACGTGGTGGCGGGCGCCTGTAATCCCAGCTACTTGGGAAGCTGAGGCAGGAGAATCACTTGAACCTGGGAGGCAGAGGTTGCAGTGTGCTGAGATTGCACCATTGCACTCCAAACTGGCCACAGAGCAAGACTCCGTCTAAAAAAAGAAAAAAAATAAGTAGAAATGGATACTAAGCTTGGACCCCTAATTCATATGTATTAGTTCGGTGACTCTGGAAACTCCATATAACCACCTGTGCTCCCCCTTGGGGTTATTGTAAAGCTTATAGAAGATATAGGATGTGCCATGCTTGGCACATAGAACTCCTTAACCAATGTTGGCTGATTCCAGGTCTCCAGCCTTCCCAAGATGACCTATTAGGTATTGGCTCCAGTAGGCATTTCAACGGTAGTTTTACTTGATGTGACTCAGACGTAAAGAAAAGGAGATCCCTTAGATCAACAGCCTCCAAGTTAAAAACAACAATTTAACGCTTCCTTTCAGACATCTTCAAAAAGCCAGGCAACTTTGGCTCCATTATTTAAAATATTAAGTTAACTGAAACAAAAATTGCTGTTCTGTTAAAATTAAATGAATGCACATATTGTTATGAAACAATGAATTAAAGTTTCTCCTAATCATTCCCTTGTAGAACAAACTCCCTGACTGGGAAGTGGTACACAGTGCCACAAAAGTTCTTTGGGACGCCAAGTGCTCTGAATGTTAACAGCCTGGCTGGAAAGATGCCATCGCGGTGTACTTTCCCCTGCCTCTTATTCTCCTGGTTTGTACCATGCATCTTATGCTCCTTGGTTCGTTCCTAGCATACTTCTGGGCAGAATTATTGCTCGAGTGCCCCAGAGGCCTTTTTTCTTTTGTAAATAAAGTCTTAAGCCTGCTGATTATATATTATTATATATAATGTATTATTATATATAATCAGTGCTTTCTGGAGGCTGGAGAGGTGAGAGCAGGGGCTTCCATGGCATGGCAGCGATATGAAAACTTTCGGCTCTGCTCAGACCTGGGGGCCTGCCTGCTCCATGGGCAGGTCCGTGAGAAATAGTGACACCAGCTCTCAGCGTGAGCAGTCTGTTTTCTGCTTACATACACACACTTGATTTATAATCACAGTCCGGACAGCATCTGAGTCTAATTACCTAGGTATATGAAAGTTCAGGAGATCTCAACTAAGTTAGCAATTCAGGGATGCGCTTTACCAGAAGCAGATGGAAAAAATAAAACACTTTAGTTTATGACTATTTTTCTATACGGGGGAAGGAGAGAGAACAAAAAGAGTTGCCAAATTGATCGTTGTCAAGCACTAATTAAATATTATTCATGATTAATTCTGATGTTGATGTATTCAACATTTTAGCCATGTCATAAATATCTCAAAGAATGGAATGACTCACTTTGTGTAGCTATAATAAATCATGCATACAGCAGTCCCCACGTGGCCTCCTGAGCTAGCCTCTTATTATTATTACTATTTAATACACAAACTTGTTTTTTACTTTTCTGGAATGTTATTAGGGAGGTGAGGAAATAACTTCCTAATCATGCTTTGCTGTTGCCATTTCATCCAATTAAAAACAAATGCTTTAAAAATTATAAAAAATTAAGTTTCTATTATTTGTAGATAAACACTGATGTATTTATAGATGAAATGACACGATATCTGGGACCTGCTTAAACAACATCCAGATTGGCTGAGAGAGGGGTCAATAGGTGGGGACATAGATGAGACAAGTTTAGCCATGAATTGATAATTCTTGAAGTTTGTCGATGAGTCCTTGGGAGTTCATTACGATAGTGTCTATTTTTGTATATTTTTGGCATTTTCTGTAATAAAAGATTTAAATGATATTTCCTTGAGAAGGAGCTCAAGTTTATTCCTTAAGAAAAATTATGGTAATCAGTTTTGCATGTAAGCATATAAGTTACAAATCATGGGTTAGAACATGTTAATCCAGTTTGGGATTGACAGACTAATGATGATGATGAAAATACCAGTAGTCTTCTACTAAACTGAATATCAACAGTATGCCAGATACTCTATTATACTAGGTGCTTTTACATACTTATTTTATCCTGAAGATGCTCATCGTGGCAGACACTGATAATCGATTGTGGCACTCTCCCACACCTTCTCAGAATCCCACTCAACATAGTGCCCAAGACAGCTCAACTGGATCATAGTTGGCATTCATATGGAAGCCTATTCATCATGTCTCATCCATCTCACCACCATAACAGATGAGAAAGTGAGGCCTAGAGGGAATCAGGACTCAGTCAAGATCACACAGCTAATGGGTGACAAAGTACTCATTCCTACTGACATAAGTCCAGGGCTCTTTCCATCTCAATAGCTAAGGCTCCTTCCAGATCAAATTTTCTGTGATTCTGTATGTGCATGTGTTAATACACAGAAACTGCTTAGAACAGTGCCTAGTAAATGATAAGTACTAGATCAATGTTAGCGATTATTATTATAAGAAGGGAAGACTTAAAAATACACCAACTCGGCTGGGCACGGTGGCTCACGCCTGTAATCCCAACACTTTGGGAGGCCGAGGCGGGCGGATCACGAGGTCAGGAGATCGAGACCATCGTGGCTAGCACAGTGAAACCCCGTCTCTACTAAAAATACAAAAAATTAGCCGGGCGTGGTTGTGGGCGCCTGTGGTCCCAGCTGTTCAGGTGGCTAAGGCAGGAGAATGGCGTGAACCCGGGAGGCGGAGGTTGCAGTGAGCCACGATCGTGCCACTGCACTCCAGCCTGGGCGACAGAGCGAGATTCCGTCTATAAAAAAATACACCAACTCTGAGATATAAGAACTGTAATAAACTCAGGTCAGTTTGCAAAAGTATCCGCTAGTTTCCTAAAATGGCAACAGAACCCTGGGCAAAGTTAGCCTAAGAGCTGCAGCCTCAGGCCTTAGGGCCTCCAGCACAGGCTCCAAGGCCTGCGGTCCCTCTCACTGCTCCTCAGGAATGTGCGTGGAAGGCTCCACTCTGTCCAGTCTAGACAGATGATGTCAAGCAGGCTACCTTGGCATCCCGTTTGTGTGGCACCAGCAGTGACCCGCCAGCCTCTCCTTGCCCATGCCTGGCAGACCCATAAACCACTCAGTCGACTTGCAGAGCTCTGATAACGGCATCCAGATTCAGGCTTCTCTCATAGTCTCAGGTCTTCCTCTCTTCCTCTGAAGACGTTTGAATCCTTGGACAACTTTGACCGACATGATTTCCACCACTCGAAGGAGAATTTTCCTACTACAGGCAATGTGCTGTTCCTGAAAGCCTTTAATTCTTTGGTGCTTTTGTGGGTTGGTTCTGACTTCTATAGGAGATCCAGGAATGATGTAGGTACTGTGAGTGGAATTTGTTTTTTTCAAAATCTGAATTAAGCAGCTAATAGGAACCCATGTAATTTGTGTGACAAGTGACAGCTTGTGTGAAAATAACCTACCCATATCCTGTTACACATTTGCATCCATTATGCTCCGGAAAGCCGTCTGTCACTGGTAGACCATTAAGATGTACTCACCAGTGTTTTCCTAGGTGAAAGGGTAATTATTTTTGCTGTTGGTTCGTAATTTATTAATAGTCAGTGAAGAACATTAAGGTAAGGGATTATTTCAAACAAAGTGACAGATCAAATGTGTGGAAGGCATAGTGATCTAGTGGTTGATAAGAAAAGCTATTATCATAAGGATAAGCTTTAGTTTGGGATCTGAATATGCTACTACTGATTGGCATTTCACATAAATAAGGTGCATGCAGAAGATGGAATAGACACCAGGGAGAATACCAGTAACTAGTTTTGCTTCGGAAGGAATCACCATGCTCTGGAGTAAAAGCACAATTTCCTGTAATGTTACATGCATGCTGGTAGTGATATGCAGAATGATAAGTGGTATGTGAACATTTAAAAAATAGTTATATATTCATCTGAAATGTGTTAGGGAAAGAGTATAAAAAGATACCAAACCTGTGATTTCTTGGATTATTATTTATTTATTTCACTTAGGCTGAGATTAAACTAGATATTATGTTTTTAAAAAATGAGTTGGCGGGGCGCTGTGGTCTCAGCACTTTGGGAGGCCCAGGTGGGAGGAGCACTTGAGCCCAAAAGTTCAAGACCAGCCTGGGCAACATGGCGAAACCCTGCCTCTACAAAAAATGCAAAAATTAGCTGCATGTCGTGGGGCATGCCTGTAGTCCCTGCTACTCAGGAGGCTGAGGTGGGAGGATGGCTTGAGCCTGGAAGGTGGAGGCTGCGGTTAGCTGAGACTGTGCCACTGAGACACTGCACTCTAGCCTGGGTGACAGAGCAAGACCCTGTCTCAAAAAAGAAAATAAAGAAAGTGAGTTTAAGGAAAGAAAGAAGTAAATAATAGTAAAGTTGGTATTTCAGATGTGACAAAAAATGGAAACGACGATGTGCACACGAATGATGTTTAGGGAACATTGGACAAAAGACTGGTTCCCTTGGAAACTTGAAATTAGCCTTTGTTAACTAGGGCTAGCCCACATCTTCACGTATCTTGTGATGAAACCATCTGGAGCTCTTACAACATTCCATCTTTTCCTTAAAATTTCAGCGTAATATTATTCTTTAGCTTGTGAAGCAAAAACCAAAATAAAACATGGAATGCAAGTCAAAGCAGGTACTGGGAGGAATTGCCTTGATTCTTCTGTGAGAGGAAAGGATTAAAGTTTTGAGTGAGTTTACAGATGAGCTGAGGTCTCAGCTGAACTCTGCCACCAGTTTCCTATTTGATTTCTGGGATGACTTCAACTTTCCCTGGACCTCCGTTTCCACATCTGTAAAAGGAAGAGTTGAGGTATTTCCAAGGTGCCTTCCAGCCCTGACTTTTTGATTCAGTCAGAATTCTGAGAGACAGGAAAAGTGATACCACCTTAGTAGCAGGATGTTGTGGGAAATTTTACACATTTCTGTGTCTCCCAAGAGGGTTACTAACACCATAAATTCAGCTGATCTATTAAGATGGACTAAATGACTTCTTAAAAGGGGGCAACACTTATTTGGAATATAAATTCATATGTCCTTGTTTTTGTTTGTTTGTTTTTGAGACAAAGTCTTGCTCAGCTACCCAGGCTGGAGTGCGAGATCATGGTTCACTGCAACCACCGTCTCCCAGGTTCAAGCGATTCTCCTGTCTCAGCCTCCTGAGTAGCTGGGATTACAGGCACTTGCCATCATGCCTGGCTAATTTTTGTATTTTAGTAGAGACAGGGTTTCACCATGTTGGCCAGGCTGGTCTTGAACTCCTGACCTTAGGTGATCTGCCCACCTCAGCCTCCCAAGGTGCTAGGATTACAGGCATGAGCTACGACACCTGGCCTGTATGTGCTTGTTAAAGCAAAACCAGGTCCCATTTCTTTTCCATCACACCCACGATCTTTTTGGTGACTGGTGTCACTAGCTCAGACCAGGGAGAGGGTCAAAGATGATTTCCCAAGGGAAGAGAACTCTAAAGCCGATTCTTGTAAAAAGGAGGAAGTTAGTGAAATGGAAAAAAACAATTCAATCAGAGAGAGTAGCTTGAACCAAGACCCACAGATGAAAAAGAACATAGTTCATTTAGGGAAATGTAAGTATTCACTGATGTAGCAAATGATCATTGTGTTGCCTACCTTTGCCAGGCACCGTGAGGATACAACAGTGCTCAATACAGACAGTTGTTGGGGCAGGCTGCAGTGCTAGAGGTGGGGTGGGGATGGGGGAGAAGGGAGAGATTATTGAGTGAGGCTGGCTCATGAAGGGCCTCAAAGGCCTTGCTGGGCATGTTGGACTTCTAGCAAGACACAATCCACTGTAAGAGGCAAGTGGTTAGGAGAGCTTTCAGATCAGGAGAATTGTGGGAAAGACGGAGGAGGCTTTGGGATATGCTCACCCTTGTTTAAAGCGATGGTCTTCTAGATGTCCAACAGCTCAGTCTACTCTGGGGGCTTTTCCTTGAGGGAGTCTTTCTGAATTAGATGGCTGGAAGGCCTTCTAGCCTATATTTATAAACACCCTTGGCCCTCTGGCTCTGGGAGTGAGGAATGGTGGATGACTGTACCTAGCAGGTGTTTTTGTTGGGACCTCAGATGCTGATTCACAGTCAGATGTGGTGAAAGCTAACTCTTTTCTTTGAGCTTTTCTCCTTGGACAAGGAAGCACTTGTTCTAGAAGATATTTCTGTAGATGGAAAAACATGGGCATGCTTGCCCTTGCAAAAATTCTTCATTTGTAGCTAATTTGCACAGACCACATAAGGTATCATTCTAGAGGAAAACTGCTTGTTCTTTCTGATTAGTTTAGACACAAGCAGCCTGTTCCTTCTTATCAAGCAGATCTGGATAAGCTGGTTGCCAATTTGATGAAAATGCAACATTGCATTACATGAGACAGTGATGAACCAGGAAGCCAGAGGTGGGGACGAGCTTTCTAGAAGAAGTTAGCTACATTATGGGAGAGAGGATAAAGGGAACCTTGGAACACAGCTTCTTGTAGTGATTCACACAGCTATTTAAAACTTCAGTAAAGAAGAGATCCTGCCACTGCCCCCCACCAGAAAAAAACCCAAACATAGAAAGAGTCCCACCACCACTATTTGTTTTAAGCTTTGAATTTGATATTCCTCCATTTGAAGAGTTAAAAAACAAAGGAAGACTGCTTGTCTGGTGGACTTGTTGGACTGACCGAGTTCAAAATGTAGCTCTGCTGCTTACTAGCTTTGTGGCCCTGTGCAAATAGCTGAATATGTCTGAGCCTGCCTTTTTTATATCTTCTTTAAAGGATTTTGGGGAGGAGTAAATTTAAAGAACTTGGCAAAGCTCTTAATAAGTGTTCAATCAATTAGCTATTGTTATTATCCAGTGGACATTTTTGGGGAGTAGCAATCACTCACCCCTCAACTGCAAACAATATAGTAATGATAACAGCTTACATACATATAGAATTAAGCAATATATATTATATATATATATATTTTTTGTTGCACAAATGTGAGCTCAACTGGGATGGGAAGGAAAGTAAGGTAACTGTTCCTTCCACTTTACAGGGGTGTAAATGAGAATTAGTTTACTGAAATGAGAGCAGTTAACTGATCTGAGTAAGTACTTGGAGTGAATAGGAGATAGAACTGGTGCACAAACGTTATTTATTTATTTATTTATTTATTTATTTATGGAGACAGAGTCTCACTCTGTTGCCCAGGCCAGAGTGCAGTGGCGTGATCTCAGCTCACTGCAACCTCTGCCTCCTGGGTTCAAGCAATTCTCCTGCGTCAGCTTCCTGAGTAGCTGGGATTACAGGCATGCGCTAACATGCCCAGCTAATTTTTTTTTTTTTTTTTTGAGACAGAGTCTTGCTCTGTCACCCAGGCTGGAGTGCAGTGGCGCAATCTCGGCTCACTGCAAGCTCTGTCTCCTGGGTTCACACCATTCTGCTGCCTCAGCTTCCCAAATAGCTGGGACTACAGGCACCTGCCACCGCGCCTGGCTAATTTTTTGTATTTTTAGTAGAGATGGGGTTTCACTGTGTTAGCCAGGATGGTCTCGATCTCCTGACCTCGTGATCCACCCGCCTCGGCCTCCCAAAGTGCTGGGATTACAGGCGTGAACCACTGTGCCCGGCCTTTTTTTTTTTTTTTTTTTTTTTTAATAGAGACGGGGTTTCACCATGTTGGCCAGGCTGGTCTTGAACTCCTGGGCTCAAGTGATCCACCTGCCTCAGCCTCCCAAAGTGCTGGGAGCCACAGTGCCTAGCCTGCCACACAAACTTTAATCTTTTGCAGTACAATACTGTTTGCCTGAGACAAAACTTGAAAATCCAAAACCCAGTATTCTGTTTTATTTGAGCTTCTTGCAGTGTTGGAAAGGTTGTGTGCAAGTTAATATAGCTTGGAAAGTGAGTGTGATTAAATCTTTGCAAAGGCAGCACACAGCTATGGTGATGTCCCCTAACAACCTTCTGCATCATCAACAGTGGATGTAAGGGTTGGGCCTTGCATCTTTCTCAGAAGGCTCCTACTCAAGTCTGTATCTTCCAGCTTTGTTTTTTGTTGGTTCACTGTGGTTTATGGGGCTAGGTAACCTGTACATTGTAGATTCTAGTCTGGTGACCTGCATGTTCCTTCTTGTTACAACGGGTCTAAAATTCCATGGTTTAAGTCATAGCTTAAATGCCATTCCTTCATATCTGCAGAGATGGATTTTTCTGCAACTGAAGACCTCCAGCATAAGCTATTCTTGCAAAATGTCATATTACACAGCAGAAAGGGGACTGGACGGACTGTGGGCACATCTAACTGGGTTCTAATCCTGCAGCAAGATATTTCATCTCTGTGGGTGACATTACCCCTTGTCTATGATGAGGGAGCTGAAGTCAGTAATATCCAAGACTCTTTCAGTAAATTCAGTTAAATATCATATAAATTCTATGATATTTAAGCAGTAGTTTAGGAACAATTTAAAAAAATTGAAAGGAACACCTGACTGAAACTGTGAATTGGTACATTGTGGAGACGTGAATATTTTTATCCTTTTAAAAGTTTGTTTTGTAGCTATACCAGAGATCATAAAAACATGTTATTAAGCAGTTTCTGTGTATTCTTCTTGCATGAAAGTGGAAAGTTTTTTTTTAATTCAAAAAGGTCTTTTATTCTTATTTTCTTCAAAAATATTTTAAAATGAGTTGTCATCTGGTCCAGAAGTTCCTACACCTGGTTTATGGTCAGAAAGCTGTGGAGAACTTTAGAAAGTATAGGATTCCTGGGTATCTCTTGGACCTACGGACTCAGAATGTCTGCGTTGTGGGGTTCAGCAGTCTAGGTTAAAACCCAAACAGATAGTCAAGAGAACTCCCTGGGTGAGTCTGATGAACAGCCAACTTTGAGAGATCACTGCTAAGTTAGCTTGAGTTCTGTGATTTTGATGCGGTCAGTTTCTGATCGCTGGCTCTGCCTTCCTCATTCCAATATTTTCCCAGTGTCTGCAGATTATTCCCCCATGGGAATAATCTGGGGGATCGATTATTTAACTGTAAAATGCTGGGATGTGTGTATGAGAGGAAGCCCAGGCCTGTGCCAAGGTCTGGGGATGGCTTTTCCAGTTTGTACAGGATGACTGTTTGGGTGCAAATCAAACCCTGTCTTGGTGCCCTGCAGTCTCACTTTGCCATCCTCTTCTCACATGGGTTCTGCCTTCTCACATGTTGAGAGAGTTGCCAGGGTTTATCCACATTGTAGCATGTGTCAGTATGTGCCTTCTTCATATAAGTCAGAAGTCCCATCATATTCAGATGGCATCCTTCTATTTTGGGGGTAACAGCTTTATTGAGATATGATTCACATACCATAATATTCACCCACTAAAATGTACAACCCACTGGTTTTTAGTATATTCACAAATACCTGCAACCATCTCCACAGTCAATTTTAGAGTATTTTCATCACCCTGCAGAGAAACCCTGTACTCTTAGCTATCATTCCCTTGCCCCTCCATTTCCCTGGCCCTAGGCAACCACTGATCTGCTTTCTTTCCTTGTAGATTTGCCTGTTCTAGACATTTCATATAAACTAGACGTTTCATATAAATGAAATCATACAATGTGTGGTCTTTTTTGACTGCTTCTTTCACTTAGTATAATGTTGCCAGAGTTTATCCACATCGTAGCATGTGTCAGTACAGATTCCTTTCATGGTGAAATAATATTCCATTGTGTGGATATCCCACATTTTATTTATCCGTTTATCCATTGATAGACATTTGGGTTGTTTCTACTTTCTGGCTACTATGAATAATGCTGCTGTGAACATTTGGGTAAGAACTTTTGTGTGGCTACATTTTTATTTCTCTTGGGTATATACCTAGGAGTAGAATTGTTGTGGGTCATATGGAAACTTTATGTCTAACATTTAGAGGAGCTCCCAGACTGTTTCCTGAAGTGGCTACACCATTTTGCATTCCCGTCAGCAGTGTAGGAGGGTTCCAATTTCTCCATGTCCTTGTCAACACTAGTTATTTACCTTTTTTTTTTTGTTTTTTCAAATGATAAACATCCTAATGAATATGGAGTGATATCTCATTGTGGTTTGCTTTCTTCCATTTTTAAGTGGTTACCACCAAACATAATGAATTTACTTAATTTGACCAGGGAAGGCTTTTTTAAGATTAAAATAAACTCTTAATTGTTCATTGTAGATAGACTAGAAAATAACAGACAAATAAAAAAGTCCAAAACCCAAATCACCCACAGTCTTACCATCTAGGGAAAACCAGTGTTACATTGTGGACTGCCTCTTTTTAGAATCCTCTCCTATGTAATCATCACTTTTTAAAAGAGAACTTTTTGGATCCAGTGAAACCAATTGGTAGAATTATGTAGCAGATATTTTTGAGCTTTCCTACTCCCCATTTGAGATGAGTCCAGGGTTGGGCCTCTCTACTATTCATACCTGCAAAGACTCTGACCTGGGCAGTAAATGCTTTAAGAATTGCCTTTTAAAAATCCACCCTAAAATTTTGGGTCAATCATCAGAGATGATGTTATGACATGCATTCGTCTTTGTGTCATCTAATGAATCTAATATGATCAATATTTAAAAATTAAAATGTAAAAAAAAAAAACCATATGCCTCTGCCAGCACCATGTCAAAGGTTTTTTAGGTCCAGGATATGAGGGAATGTAGGTCACCTCCAACCTTCACTCCAAGGCCATATTCAGTGTCTAAGTGGCATCAGGAATTTTCGTTCAGTGACAGGAAAACAAGATGGAAGAAGAAAGGTTTGCTTCTCTGGACTGCCTGAGCTTGGGGACATGTGAGCACCCCCCACACCACCCACTCAGAGGTCCCTTATGTTTTCTGTTAGACATCACACATTGGCCGACCTCAGATCAGGCCTCCCTCTCTCCTGCCCCTACCACTTGGAAAGAGGTTTAGAGTTAAGTGAGACCAACCTCTCCTGCAGGGGGCATCAGTATAACAGCAGCACTTTTGCTATTAATAATTATGCATTTTTCCTGCGAATGCCTTGGAAGAGTGTGAGGGAAGCTAGGATTGTTTTAACTCTCTTTTCCTGATCTCACTCCTCCTCTGTCTCTCCCACCCCCCATCCCAGCTACAAGGTCATGAGAGGATTTAAGAGCTGTGGGGAAAAAGAAAGCATAGCAATGTCATGGGGGTCCTGGGAGAGTGGGGCAGTGAACCCCTTCAGAAGGTCAGGAGGAGGAAGTGCAGACCTGTGAGAGGTCCAGGGTGGTGGCAGAGAAGTGTTTACTGCCAGCCCCTGGTGAGCCAGTGTATTAGTCTGTTCTCATGCTGCTATAAAGAACTGCCTGAGACTGTGTAATTTATAAAGGAAAGAGGTTTAATTGCCTCACAGTTCAGCATGGCAGGGGAGGCCTCAGGAAACTTACAATCATGGTGGAAGGGGAAGCAAACACATTCTTCTTCACATGGCAGCAGGAAGGAGAAGTGCTGAGCAAAGTGGGGAAAAGCCCCTTTTGAAACCATCAGATCTTGTGGGAACTCACTCACTATCACCAGAACAGCAGCAAGGGGGTACCCGCCCCATGATCCAATTACCCCCACTGGGTCCCTTCCAGGACACATAGGGATTATGGGAACTACAATTCAAGATGAGATTTGGGTGGGGACACAGCCAAACCATATCAGCCAGGTACCATGCTGGGCCGTCTTACATCACAAGTGCTCTTGTCACAAATAGCTAAGAAAGTTATATTTTATTCTCACTACTGCTTGGTGAAATAGATGTTATTGGCTGCTTTAAATCCTTTTTGGAACAAGGCTATGTATAAACAGTTAAGCTGCCATCCATATTTAATGGACGCATTTGAAGGCTCAGAGAGGTGAGATGACTTCTCTGATATCACACAATATACAACAGAGCCCAGCATTGCTGTTCTGCCTTGATTCCAAAGTCTTGTGAGAATGTCTGTTTAATTTATTTTCTGCAGCTTAGGATTCTATATCCAGTACTGTCTTTGGAGCCATGAGGTGGAGTTGGATGAGCAGGCTGCTGTCCTGCTTGGTAGGAAGGAGGCTGCCATCCCAGCCAGGGTGTTTGGAGACTTGGAAGAGGATCTGGCTGGGGAATAGTGTCTCTACCAAGCCCCCTCCTTACTCAGCCCCAGGGGCAAGGGAATACTGTGATTGCTGACTTTAGGTCCCACATTTTGCCCCCAAAATAACTGGAGTGAAAGAGGGAAGAGGTTTAAGCAGTGTTTCCAAAGCTTTTACAAAGCCTTTCGTGGTTGGGGATTCGGATTTAGAGTCAGGTCTGGGCTGGTGTTCAGACCCCTCAACCTACTGGCTTCTGACCTCAGGCTGCTTACAGCAACTCCATTTACCTTCATTTATGGGGGATAATGCTATCCATTTTGTAGGATTATTGGGAGGATAATGCTTGGCACACAGTAAATGCTCAAGGAATATTCTTTATGACTTTTATCCCCCACCCCCCCGCCGCCATAGCCTTTCCTCCTTCCTTTGCTTTCTCATACACCTCTGGAAGGCCCTCCCTGCTACCCTTTGCCATCTACCCCCGTGGAGACCCAGTAGGCTCAGCTATTTTATGGAAACTTCTTCAGGAAGTTCATTGATTCAGCCTCTGTTTGGAGTTTGATTGTTGGCTGGGGGCTTTTAGGTTCTGGGAGACTCATTTGCTGAACACATTCTCCCAAGGCTGTGTGTAGCTTCCCCTTTGATACCTATCTGGGGCCAGAGCTGATCTATCAATTCTTTATTAAGAACAGTTATTTTTTATTTATGATGCTTGTGGGTTCATTAAAAATGGCACTCCCTGTTGGGGATAGCAGCGAGGCTTTTAGCCAGTTTTTATCAGGTTGTTAGAGTAGATATGAATATTTTAATAGAGAGAAAGAGCAAAGCCTTCAACAAACTTAATTTGTTCTAGAATTTAAGTGACAGGCTTAACAGGGGTGCCTAGTAATTCAGTATAATCAGCCCAGATAGTGGAATAAAGAACACAATTAAATGGACCAGGGAGCTTTTCCAGGGGGTTTTTACCCCCCTGAGCAGCTGTAAATCACTATATCCCTGGATCCTTTTAGGCCATGTAAGATCTAGCATAGCCACAGGCAGCTTCTAGGCCCCATTACGTTCCCAAGGAAGCCAGGAGAGTGTTTTTGTAGATTCCATTTTAACATTTATAGAATTCTTTTCCCAAGATGCTGATCTTATTAAATTACGTACAAAAAGATGGATAAGCCAGGCCACTGCTGTCCGTCAAAAGCATATTTGAGGCCTCCATCTTGATTGCAATCACAGAGATTCTGGCGAGTTTCTTCATGTAGTTTAAAAAAGTATCCACTTGGGGGAGCTTTATGATTGAATTTTAATATCCATATCAGATTTTATGTGCAACGTGAGATCCAGATGACTGCTCCCCAACACCCACTGCACTGACAAGCTAGTGAAGCAAGCAATGGTTGCAGAAATACAGTGATAAATCAGTGTGAGTGGCTTTACTTTATTGGCAATTCCTCCCTCTGGATTTTGAAGTTAGTCTTGATTTTTTAAAAGCTTTCCCTTCAAACTAAAATAGTTTAATAAAGACACAGTAAAGAATAGCAGTACTTTCTGTTGTTTCCTGGACAAGTATTCTGCATATATATTCAGACATCAGATGCACACTTAAGTAAGTGCATGTCTCAGTTAAACAGCCAAAGCACTGGAAAAATCTCCTTTGAAGTTTTATGAACATGGTCAATTGCAAGGAAGATAAAATCATGAAACCAAATGTCTGAGCAGGGAATGCTATTTTCTAGTGTATCCACCATGTAACTCTCCTTCGCCCTTTCTTTCTCTCAAATAGATGGGGCATGGAGAGGTCTAATGAAGGGCAATCCATTGCTGCCCGGGCGTAAGTCCAGGTTCCAGATGGTCTTTAGGGTCTACCCAGATTTGGACAGTTTTGAAATAATGGAAAGCGAGTTAGGGTTCCTAATTAGGACATTTACTAGAGAATGTTTTCACAATATGGATGCACAATTAACCTATTTTACTATGGACTAAAATGAAACCAATTAGAAAACCACATATACAAGTGTGCCTCTATGTGTCCACCTGCCCACATAGAGGGAGCTGGAAAGTGTTTCTCAGAAGGGGATGGCTTGGTTACTGTATAAACCTCAGTCTCACTCTGTTCTCTTCTCTTTCTCCTTTGTTCTCTTCTTTTGAGTTGCTGGAGCATCATAGAGTCTCCTGTCATTTGCTTGGTGTCCAGTGATTATGTTCATATGGCTTTGCTATCTTGACAAAGCCTCTTTCTTATTTTTTCTGCTCTCTTTCTGGAAGAGGAAGGAAGAGTCCTTCTGGGCCACTTTTCAGCCTTTTGTCCTGTTGATGAACATCCCGGCATCTGAGCAGCTCCTATTTCTTTCTGCATTTGCTTCCTTTGATGCCATTCCCTCCCACTTCAGGGGACTCAGTCTCACCTTGCTGCATCTCTGTCTCTCTTATTGGACAGCCTGATTGTCTCCACACAAGCGTCACACTCTCTGTTGTCATCTGCCCTATGAGGACAAATTGCAGATACCTGCTCCTGCAAAGATCAACCGCCTGCCCTACCCACTTGCTCACCATCTTCATTGGTCACATCGATCTTTCACTGTCTGCTCAATGGAGAAGAAATGTCATTTCCTCAGGAATCCTGTGCTTCCTACCAGGAAGACATTTCTTCAAGGAAAAAAAAATCTCCACACTCCTATTTTCACGGTATTTTCTGGCCTTTTTGCTTAATGCAGTGGTTTTCAAGCTTTCTCTTTTTAACCACAGATGCTATGATTTAATTCTTAGAACTAAGTCATATGCGAAAGCCCAGCCCAGTCTGCGCCTGGCTTCAAAGGGCTTTGTGGCAGCTCATTTCCTAAAAGACAGCTGCACCAGCTCCTGCTAGGCCCCTTTGCAATGAGATTCTGCTGCTTTTCCCATCAAGGTGGAGCCTGTTTCCCCTCTCCTTGATCTGGTGGCCTTGTATCTTGCTTTGACCAACAGAATGTGGTGGAAGTGATGCTATGCAAGTCAGGAGGTATTGCAGCTTCCACTTCAGTCCTTTTGGGTTCTTGTCCTGAGCACCATGTGTAGAAACTGCTCTAGCTTATTAGAGGATAAGCGGAGACATGGAGGAGAACTGAGGCCACCCAACCAACATCCAGCACCGAGTGCCAGATGCTTGAGAGAGGAGGCATCTTGGACTTCCCACTGATTGTCGCAGGATGGGTGAGCTTTAGGGAAGGCATCAGAGGAACTGCCCAGCAAAGTGCAGAAACTGGAGAAATGGCCAATTCTTATTATTTTAAGCCACTCAATTTTGTGTCATTTTGCTATGTAGAAATAGATAACTGAAACAGATGCCATTCAGTAAGACCCTACATTAATAAGTCTCTGTGTGTGTGTGTGTTTGTGTTTGTGTGTAATCAGCTTAATTTAAATTGTAAAGTGAGTTAGTGGGTTTCTGCATACTAATAATGTAAACACAGGCTGCTTCATGTTGCTGCCTCCTGTCCCCACTCCCCCGCCTTAAAATGCCATACTACATCCTGGCTGAGTTTACTGTGTATGTTCACATACCATGAACATTTTATAGATGCTTTGTGGAAAGCTTTTATAAAATCAGATTTATATACGGTAAGTCTCACATCACTTAACGTTGGCTAAGAATGACCTGTGTTTAAGGGCACAGAAAGGCTGATCTGCTTTGAAGACTGCAGTGGTGCTCCCTTGAGGCACTCTAATGAACCCCAGGACTGTGATGGGAAGGCTGATCCTTTAACACATCCCAGTGCCTGCTGGAAAATGTACAGTCATCAGGATCAGCCAAACCGAATAGGTATATTTAATGTGTGATATGGTTTTGCTCTGTCCCTACCTAAATCTCATCTTGAATTGTAGTTCCCATTATCCCCATGTGTCATGGGAGGGACCTGCTGGGAGGTAATTGGATCATGGGGATGATAGTTTTATGAGGGGCTTTTTCCCCTTTGCTTGGCTCGCGTTCTTTCTCCTGCTGCCCTGTTAGGAGGTGCCTTCCACCATGATTGTAAGTCCCCTGAGGCCTCCCCAGCCATGCAGAACTGTGGGTCAATTAAACTTCTTTTCTATATAAATTACCCAGTCTCAGATATTCATAGCACTGTGAGAACAGACTAATACAATGTACATATGTTGAAAGTAGGTTATTTTTAAAAGTTCTATTTATACAATAGGGCTATTATTGCAATTAACCTGTTCCTGACTGTTAGACTCAGTGTCCATTTTCCTAGTACTACCTTGGTCATAATTGCCATATTCTCTCTCCGTACTATATGTCAGGCTCTGTGCATACATTTAGTCTTCTGAAAGACCCTGGGAAGCAAAATGATTGGTGTTGTTTTACAGATAAAGAAATGAGGACTCAGAGAGTTAAGACATTTGTCCATTAGAGCTATGGCACTGTACAACTCCAGGGAGTGCCATTCACATTGTTGTCTATGTCACACGATAGCCCTGCTTAAGATAAAAATCTAGGGAATGGTGACGCTTTAATAACCTCTGACTTCCCCAACCTACTTTATTTCCTCTGTCTATCTATATATTTGACTAATGATCTATCAAATCATTGATTCATCTGTCCATCTATCCAACTATCCCTCCCTCCATCCCTCTCTCCCCCTCTATCCACCTACTTGCCCACTCATCCATTTGGTGGAATCAGTGAAGGTGTTGAATACTCTGTGAAAGGCCTGGGCTGGGCATGGTGGCTCATGCCTTTAATCCCAGCACTTTGGGAGGCTGAGGTGGGAGGCTTGCTTGAGCCCAAGAGTTCAAGACCAGCTGGGTAACAGGGTGAGACCCCATCCCTACAATAAATAAATAAATAAATAAATAAGCTAGCAATGTGTGGTGGCATGTGCTTGGAGTCTTAGCTACTCAGGAGGCTGAGGTGGGAGAATCACTTGAGCCCAGGTTCAAGTTGGCAGTGAGCCATGATCATGCCACTGCACTCAGCCTGGGCAAAATACACCTGGAAACATGATTTCTCTGCTGCCTGTTCTTATTTTCAAGTTCATTTGAGATAAAAAAAATTTTGATTATGGAATATTTAAAATATTTAGAAAAGAAAATAATTTTCCAGAAACCCATGTACCCACAACCCAAATTTCATATTGTACTAAATTTGCTTCAAATGTCCTTTGTCTCACTTTTAAAGAAAGAGAGTAGAACAGAGTGAAAGCCCTGCCCCTCCCTTTCATTTCTTTCCCTAGCTTAAAGAGGGCACATCACATCCCTGTCACATTTCCATGCATGGTCTTATATTTTACTACATCTGTATGCATCCATAAATAAATAAGATTTAGTATTGTTTCAAGTTTTTGTAGTTTGCATCAATATGTGTACTATCAATGTACTTTTACAACTTGCTTTTGACCTTTAACACTATATTTTTGAGACTGATTCATTTTGATACATATATATCTACTGATTGACAGTTAAGTTTTTACTTCTTTTATTATTACAAATAATGCTGTGACAAACATCCTGGAACATATTTCCTTGTTCACATCTGCATGAGCTTCTGTAGGGCAGACACCAGGAGTGGAATTGCACATCTTCAGTTTTCCTTGCCAAAATACTTTCTAAAGTGGTTGTGCCAGTTTATACCCACCAGTACTATATGAGTGCTTCTATTTTCCCACATGCTCAGCTACATTCCATGATATCTAGCTTGCATCAAATGGTATCTCATTTTTGATTTCCATTTCCCTGAGCATTTTTCTTTGCATAGGTTTGTTGCATAGTTTGTTTGTTTTTTGTTTTGTTTTTTTGAGATGGAGTCTCACTCTGTTGCCAGGCTGGAGTATAGTGGCGTGATCTTGGCTCACTGCAACCTCCGCCTCCCAGGTTCAAGTGATCCTCCTGCCTCAGCCTCCTGAGTAGCTGGGATTACAGGCATGCACCACCACACCCAGCTAATTTTTTGTATTTTTAGTAGAGATGGGGCTTCACCATGTTGGCCAGGATGGTCTCGATCTCTTGACCTAGTGATCCACCTGCCTCAGCCTCCCAAAGTGCTGGGATTACAGGCGTGAGCTGTTTGTTTTTTGAGACAGGGGCTCACTCTGTCACTCAGGCTGGAGCGCAGTGGCACAATCTCAGTCCACTTCAACCTCTGCCTCTGGGGCTCAAGCAATCCTCCCCACTGCAGCCTCGTAAGTAGCTGGGATTATAGGCACATGCCACCATGCCTGGCTGGGGTTTTGCCATGGTGCCCAGGCTGGTCTCAAACTCCTGGGCTCGAGCAATCTGCCCACCTTGGCCTCCCAAAGTGTTGGAATTGCAGGTATACAGGCATGAGCCACTCGTGTCCATGTTGCATAGTTTTATAGATCATCCACGTTTCCTCTTTTGTGAAATGCTTATTCATAATTAATATTCTTTACATTTTTTTTCCACTGGGTAGTCTCACCTTATTGATTCATAGGCGGTTTTCTTGTTTCTGTTTTGTTTTTAAAATCTTTTCTGGAAACAGGTCCTTTGTCAGTTAATTGCATTGCAAGTACCTTCCCCAGTACTTGTTTTTTAAAAAAAACTTGGTTCTGCCTATTTCTTTTCTTTTCTTATCTTTGATCTTTTTTTGTTTCTTTCTTTCTTTTTTTTTTTTTTTTAAGACAAGGTCTCACTTTGTCACCCAGGCTGGAGTGCAGTGGTGCAATCTCGGCTCACTGCAACCTCTGTCTCCTGGGTTTAAGCTATTCTCCTCCCCTCAGCCTCCCAGGTAGCTGGGATCACAGGCATGTGGGCCACCATGCCCAGCTACTTTTTGTACTTTTAATAGAGAGGGGGCTTCACCATCTTGGCCAGGCTGGTCTTGAACTCCTGACCTCAGGTGATCCAACTGCCTCGGTCTTCCAAAGTGTTGGGATTACAGGCGTGAGCCACTGCACATGTCCCAGAAGAGATTTTTAGAAAAACATTTATGGAACTCCCTATTATGGGCTGTGCACTATGCTAAGCACTTCACGTGTATTGACCAATCTTTTAAAATTTTTTAATTAAAACATTTTTATTTGTGTAAATTTAAGAGGCACAAGTGCAATTCTGTTATGTGAATATACTGTGTAGTAGTGAAGTCTAGGCTTTTAGAGAATCTGTCACTCAAATAATGCACACTGGTACCCATTAAGTAATTTCTCATTATCCACCCCCTTGGCAATCCCGTCTCACTCTCCTGAGTCTCCAGTGTCTAACACTCCACCTTCTATGTCCATGTGTACACATTATTTAGCTCCCACTTACAAGACAGAAGATGTGATATTTGTCTTTGTGAGTTGTTTCACTTAATGACCTCCAGTTCCATCCATATTTCTGCAAATGACATAATTTCATTCTTTTTTATGGGTGAACAGTATTTTGTTGTGTATATGTACCACAGTTTCTTTCTTTCCTTTTTTTTTTGAGATAAGGTCTCACTCTGTTGCCCAGGCTGGAGTGCGGTGGTGTGATCATGGCTCACTGCAGCCTTGAACTCCTGGGCTGAAGTGATCCTGAGTAGCTGTGACTACAGGCACATGCCACCATGGTTGACTTTTTTTTTTCTTTTTTGTTAGAGACGGGATCTCGATATGTTGCCCAGAATGGTACCACATTTTCTTTATCCCGTCATCTGTTGATGGATACTTAGGTTGATAACAACACAATGAGATAGGTGCAGTTATTATCCCCATTTTAATGATGAGCAAACTAATGCTTAGAGAGACTAAGTTATTGCCCCAAATTATGCAGCAATCAAAAAATGGTTCCAGAAGAACCAAGAAATTAGTCTCCAGGAAGTTAGTTCCAAGACTTGTGTAATCACTAAAAAGAAGTGCTTCTCAATGCCACAGTTCCTAAGCCCCAGAGCTCACTGGAAGAGAGACACATGTAAACAGGTCCCATCACACAGTGATAAAGCCTATGAAAACGCATATTGCCCTAGGGGACTGGAGAGGGCTTCATGGAAGAAATGGCCTTTGAGCTGAGTGAATGAGAATGAGATGTTTGTGCTAAGAGCTAGGCAGACAAAGGGAATAGTGTGTGTATGTGCATGTGCATGTGAACACGCTCTCTCTATGTGGGGAGGGGAAGGACATTCCAGGCAGAGGGAGCATGTGCAGAGGCCTGGAGGCTAGAGAGAGTACAGCATGTTCTATGCATTGTAAGCAGCTCAGTATATTTGGAAGGTGGAATTTACGGGTGGGGTGATTAGAAATGAGGCCAGGAACAGTGCCTGGCACTTGGCTGTCATTATTATTTGTTGAATAAATGAATGAATAAAAGCTTTTAGTGTTACAAATGCAATCATGAGGCAAGCCCTTAATTAACTTGAATGTTCAAGGCATTGTCCCTTATAATTAACAGGGCTTCTCAAAAACTTTCTTCCTGAGCTTATGAGGAAATGTCTGAGTCTTAGTTCCCTATATTGAGAAGCACAGTTTAGCAAGTCCAATTCAGTCTTTTGTCACTAAGGCTCTTTCAAGTCTCCTAAGCAAAAATTCAGAATGTTATAGGTCATTACCTAAGACTGGAGCTGTTGATGCAGCTCGTTTAGAAGACTGAGTTAAATGAACCTATTCCCTCTAAGTTCATTCCCACAAGTATTGCAATGTGGGTAATTTGGGTTATTTATGCTTAGGATGGGTTTGTTTTCAGGTAAGATAGACCTATTATGAATTTAAAATATTTGTGTAGAGTCAACTCATTAACTAGCACCATCTTTTTACTAAAGGCAAATGGATCTATATTTCTCTCTCTCTCTTTTTTTTTTTCTTTTTGAGACAGAGTCTCACGCTGCCATCCAGGCTGGAGTGCAGTGGCGTGATCTCAGCTCACTGCAACCTCGACTTCCCAGGCTCAGGTGATCCTCCCACCACATCCTCTGGAGTAGCTGGAACTACAGGCGTGTGCCACCACACCTGGCTAATTTTTTGTATTTTTGGTAGAGAAGGGGTTTCACCATATTGCCCAGGCTGGTTTCAAACTCCCGGGCTCAAGTGATGCACTAGCCTAGGCTTCCCAAGGTGCTGGGATTATAGGCATGACCCACTGCACCTGGCCGGACCTATGTTTCTTTCAAGACAAATAGATGACATCTTTGCTCATAGGAGCAAGAGTTTTGTCTCCTTATGCTGACCCAGCAATTGCTAGAGTGTGGTTTTGTTAAAGAGAGGTTAATAAGAGGAGAAATACAAGTTGGGCAAATGAAATAGTTACAATCGCTTGGTTCATACCATGGTGTTTTTTGTTAGTTTGTTTGTTTGTTTGACTATGTCTGGTTGGGATATGTAGTTGAGAAGCTGAGAACAAGGTCGACATGTGGGTCCCTTTTCTACCCTTTCATCTACATCCAGGGCTAACTCCACAAATGTTGCTCCTCCCCAGGAAGGAGGTAGATGATTTGTAGCTAACTCTTCAAAGCAATTCAAAGCACATACTCTAAAAACAATGGGCCAGTAGCTCCTCTTTGTGTGCAAAATATCTATCTGGGCACTTCCTGGTATAGGGCTCTGGTAGGATGAAGTTCCTGAGCCCCAGAGAATCAATGTCCTTTGCAGTCCCTTTCCATTGAACAATCTTCAGCCTCTGTGGTGCTGCCGAGGTGGTTCAGGGGAGAAGGGAACAACTCAGGATTCCATTAGGCTGCAGGGAGAGTTTCCTTTTTACCAAGCTAGGAGCTACTACTGTGGTCTTGGGGATGGAGTAGAAGGTGTTCAAGGAGGCAATAACAAATCCCAACTTGCTGCTCAACCAGTGGGAAGTTGCTGGTGGGGAGAGAGATTTGTTTTTGCCATCTTGAATTCAGATTCATGAGCTATTTTTCTACAGGATCCATGTTATAAATGATATTTAGATTTCCAGACAGCCCACACAACTCTGCTTAAAATGTAGCTGAAGATGAAATATGTTTTAGTGATATTTGTCTTAGTTCATTTGTGTTGCTATAAAGGAATACCTGAGGCTGGGTAAATTATAAAGAAAAGAGGTTTATTTGGCTCACAATTCTGCTGGCTGGAAGACTGGGCATCTAGTGAGGGCCTCAGGGTGCTTCCACTCATGGTGGAAGGCAAAGGGGAGCTGGTGTGTGCAGAGATCACATGGCAGGAGAGAAAGCAGGATTGGATGTGGGGTGATAGACCAGGCTTTTTAAACAACCAGCTGTCATGGGAACTAATAGAGAACAAACTTACTCATTAACCTGAGGATGGCACCAAGACATTCATGAGGGATCCACCTCCCTGACCTAGATACCTCCTATTAGGCTCCGCCTCTAACATTGGGGATCACGTTTCAACATGAGGTTTAGAGAGATAAGCATCCAAACTACAGCAATGCTATACTTCTATAAAAGGCAGTATTTTTCAGACTATTTTTTTTCCTGCAGTGCAGCCTTTCTTTCAGACATGTATACAAGGAAGCACAATATATATAACAGCCTAATGCAGAACTGTTTTGGTTGAATGGGGATTGGGCATTATAGGCTGAGTCTGGGTCCTTGAAATTCACTTTCCTCTTGGGATTGCTTCATTAATCACTGCTGTGACAACCCCTTCTGTCCTGAGGGGTCGCTGTGCACCTTACAGCTCCTTTGCAAGAGGGGATACACAGCTCTATGGTCAGTTCTCCAAAGGCCAGAGGGGTAACAGAAGGGAATAAACTTAGCAATGGGAAAAAGGAAAACTATTAATTTTTGAAAACTGGTCTATCCATCAGTGTAGGCTGGCTACATAAGAGTCACCCTGGAAATTTTTAAAAACCTGGGGTCATTCCTCAGAATTTCAGTTCAGTGACCCTAGGATGGGCCATGGAGTCTGTATATTGAAAAGCTCCTGTGGAAGATTCTGATCTGTTGCTATATTTGGAAATCTCTGAACTGGGTCATGTGGCTTTCTGAACACCACTTGGCCTTCAGCTTGTGGCTACTGCCTCTAGCAGGGGCATCTTCTTCTAACACAGGGCAGGAGGCAGATCCAGACAAGGGAAGAGAATCCAAAGGAGAGACAGGAGTTTCACATGGGCTTCTCATCTGAAAACTTGTCTCATTCCCATTAATTGCCAGTAGGAGTTGTTATAATCTCCTCTACATAAGGCTTTAGCCTCACCCTCAGGGCCTAATGAAATAAGCATAACAGAATCCAGAACTACGCTTCATCTCCCCCAGAGTGAAACCACGTTGAGAGTAGAAGGGATTTTTTTTCTTATAACTGACCTGGGAGCTGGCTAGATGATTTTTTCTTTTTGGAAAAATGTGTTGTAAGTCTAAATGATCCATATAAAGGAACAATCACAGCCACTAAAAACCTCTTAGATTAGAACTCTTAGGATTGCATGCACTCTGTCAAAGTAATCCTGCCGATTAATGAAATGTTGGTTCGTTGTTATTAATTAAAATAGTAGGTTCCAGATCCTGAAGAAGGAAACAGAGGCTATTGACGGAGGAAATGGGAAAGTACCAAGAACTGGAGAGAAAGAAGACAGATTTAGAAGGATTAAGTATGTGGGTGAGTGGGATTCTGGGGTCCTAGGTGAGTGAAGAGCACACTGGTTAATAATCATAATTATAGCTAATGCTGTGCTGAGTACTTTACAGAGTTCATCTCATTTGATCCTCACAGTAACCTCACAATAACCCAAGAAAGTAGATGCCATCCTTACTCCTAGTAAACAGAAGAGGAACCTAAGGCATTATGAAGTTAAGTAATTTACCTTAGGTCATATAGCTAGTTAAGTGTTGGACCAAAATTGGAACACTCAGTTAAGTTATTGCAGAACCTGCACTCTTCTGTGCACGTGTGTGTTGTTTTTATGGTTGTGGTTGTGACTGAAGTATTTAAGGCAAATCCCAATCCTTATGTCACTTCACTCCTAAATACTTCATTATGCATTTCTAGAAAATATGAATATTTTCTTATATAACGTTTATGTGCCATTATGATGCCTAACTAAATACTTCATTATGCATTTCTAGAAAATATGAATATTTTCTTATACAACTTTTATGTGCCATTATGATACCTAACAAAACCAGCAGTAATTCTTCAATGTTACATATAATCCAGTCATATTCACATTTCTCTGATTATCCCAATGTCTTTAAAAAATCTTAATTCATACACATCAGGCTGCAAATAATGATCTGTACATGGCAACATTTGCTACATCACTTAACCTTATTTTAATCTAGAGCAGACTTACCTTTTTAAAAAATGTCATTAACTTGTTGAGGAAACTTGGTCAGTTGTCCCATTGAAGTCCCCAATTTATATTTGCCTGTTTGCTTCTCCATGGTCTCATTTAACTTGCAAAACCTATTTATTTTATTTTATTTTATTTTTATTTTTACTTTTATTTTAGTTTAAGGGGTACATGTAAAGGTTTGTTATATAGGTAAATTCCATGTTGTGAGGGTTTGGTGTACCAGTTATTTTGTCACCCAGCTAATAAGCATAGTACTGTACAGGTCTATTGTTCCTTTCTTTGTGTCCATATGCATTAAGTGTTTAGCTTCCACTTATGAGTTAGGACATATGCAGTATTTGGTTTTCTGTTCCTGCATAAGTTCCCTTAGGATAATGGCCTCTAGCTCTATCCATGTTGCTGCAAAGTACATTATATCATTCTTTTTTATGGCTGTGTAGTACTCCATTGTGTGTATGTATGACATTTTCTTTATTCATTCTACTGTTGATGGACATCTAGGTTGATTCCGTGCCTTTGTCTATTGTGAATAGTTCTGCAAGAAACATATACGTGCATGTGTCTTTATGGTGGAATGATTTATTTTCCTTTGGGTGTATACCCAATAATGGGATGCTGAGTTGAATGGTCGTTCTCTTTTAAGTTCTTTGAGAAATCTCCAAACTACTTTCCCCAGTGGCTGAACTAACTTATATTCCCATTGGCAGTGTATAAGCACTCCCTTTTCTTTGCAACCTCTCTAGCATCTGTTATTTTTTGACTTTTCAGTAATAGTCATTCTCACTGGTGTGAGATGGTATCTCGTGGTTTTGATTTACATTTCTCTAGTGATTAGTGATGTTGAGCATTTTTTCATATGCTTGCTGGCTGCATGGTACGTCTTCTATTGAAAAGTGTCTGTTCATCTCTTTGTACACTTTTTAATAGGGTTGTTTGTTTTTCTGCTTGTTAATTTGTGTAAGTTCCTTATAGATTCTAGATATTAGACCTTTGTCAGATGCATCATTTACAAATACTTTATCTCATTTGGTAGGTTGTCTGTTTACTCTGTTGATAGTTTCTTTTGTTGTGCGAAAGTTGTTTGGTTTAATTAGGTCCCATTTGTCAATTTTTGTTTTTGTCGCAATTGCTTTTTGTGTCTTTGTCTGAAATCTTTGCCATGACCCATGTCCAGAGTGGTATTCCCTAGATTTTCTTCAAGGATTTTTATAGTTTTAGGTTTTACATTTAAGTCTTTAATCCATCTTGAGTTGGTTTTTGTATATGGTATAAGAAAGGGGTCTAGTTTCAATCTTCTGCATATGGCTAGCCAGTTATCCCAGCACCATTTATTGAATAGGGAGTCCTTTCCCCATTGCTTGTTTTTGTCAGATTTGTTGAAGATCAGATGGTTGTACGTGTGCAGCTTTATTTTGGGCTATTTTGTTCCATTGGACTGTGTGTCTGTTTTTGTACCAGTAGCATGCTGCTTTGGTTACTGTATCCTTGTAGTGTAATTTGAAGTTGAGTAATGTGATGCCTCCAGCTTTGTTCTTTTTGCTTAGGATTGCTTTGGCTATTCAGGATCTTTTTTGGTTCTATATGAATTTTAGAATAGTTTTTTCTAATTCTGTGAAGAATGTCATTGGTAGTTTGATAGGAATAGCATTGAATCTATAAAAGCTTTGGGCAGTACGGCCATTCTAACAATATTGATTCTTCCTATCCATGAGCATGGAATGTTTTTCTATTTGTGTCATCTCTGACTTTTTTGAGCAGTGTTTTGTAATTCTGATTGTAGAGATCTTTCACCTCCCTGGTTAGTTGTATTCCTAAGTATTTTATTTTTTTTATGGCTATTGTGAATGGGATTGCGTTCCTGATTTGGCACTCAGCTTGAATGTTGTTGGTGTGTAGAAATGCTGATGATTTTTGTACACTGATTTTATATCTTGAAACTTTGCTGAAGTTGTTTATCAGATCTAGGAACTTTTGAGCAGAGACTGTGGTATTTTTTAGGTATAAAATCATATAATCTGAAACAGTTTGACTCCTCTTTTCCTATCTGGATGCCTTTTATTTCTTTCTCTTTACTGATTGCTCTGGCTAGGACTTCCAATACTACGTTGAGTAGGAGTGGTGATACTGGACATCTTTGTCCTGTTTTGATTCTCAAGGGGAATGCTTCCAGCTTTTGCCCATTCAGTATGATGTTGGCTATGCATTTTTCATGGATGACTCTTATTTTTTGGAGGTATATTGCTTTAATGCCTAGTTTGTTGAGGGTTTTTAACATGAAGAGATACTGAATTTTGTTAAAAGCCTTTTCTGCATCTATTGAGATGATCATGTGGTTTTTGTGTTTAGTTCTGTTTATGTGATGAATCACATTTATTGATTTGCATATTTGAACCAACCTCACATTCCAGGGATAAAGCCTGCGTGATTGTAGTTGATTAGCTTTTTGATATGCTGCTGGATTTGGTCTGATAGTATTTTATTGAGAATTTTTGTATCTGTGTTCTTCAAGGATATTGGCCTGAAGTTTTCTTTTTTTATTGTGTTTCTGCTAGGTTTTGGTAGCAGAATGATTCTGGCCTCACAGAATGAGTTAGAGAGGAGTCCAACGTCCTCAATTTTTTGGAATAGTTTCAGTAGGAATGATATCAGCTTTTCTTTATATGTCTGGTAGAATGCGGCTGTGAATCCATTTGGTCCTGGGCTTTTTCTGGTTGACGTTTTTTTTTTCTGGTTCATAGGCTTTTTATTACTGATTCAATTTTGGAAGTCATGATTGAACTGTTCAGGGCTTCACTTTATTCTTGGTTCAGTCTTGGGAGCTTGTATGTTTCCAGGAATTTATCCATTTCTTGTGGGTTTTCTAGTTTGTGTGCATAGAAGTGTTCATAGTAGTCTCTGAGGGGTTTTTTGTATTTCCATGGGGTCAGTGGGGGTAATGTCCCCTTTGTAATTTCTTTTTGAGATGGAGTCTCGCTCTGTCACCCAGGCTGGAGCCTGGAGTGCAGTGGCACGATCTCAGCTCAATGCAACTTCCACCTCCTGGGTTCAAGCAATTCTCCTGCCTCAGACTCCTCAGTAGCTAGGACTACAGGCGTGAGCCACCACACCTGGCTAATTTCTGTATTTTTAGTAGAGACAGGGTTTCACCATATTGGCCAAGCTGGTCTCGAACTCCTTACCTCAAGTGATCCACCCACCTCGGCCTCTCAAAGTCCTGGGATTGCAGTCGTGAGCCACCACGCCTGGCCTGTAATTTCTCATTGTGTTTATTTAGTCTTCTCTGTTTTTTCTTTGTTAGTCTAGCTATCAATCTATCAATCTTATTTATTCCTTTAAAAAGCCAACTTCTGATTTTGTTCATCTTTTATATGGTTTTTTACATCTCAATTTCAGTTCAGCTCTGATTTTGGTTATTTCTTATCTTCTGCTAGCTTTGGAGTTGTGATTGCTTAGTGCTATAAATTTTCCTCTTAACACTGCTTTAGCTGTGTCCCAGCTGTATATCTGTTATATCTTTAGAACCTGTTCGTTTAATCCTTACACCGTATGTTGCCTCTTTTGGACATGCGGTTCTGGGTCATGAACTGCAAATCTCCTTTGTCATCTCTTTGAAAGACATCAGGAAAGATTTAACTTAATTCTCAATGCTTTCTCTTTGAAATTTTTTCATTTATTTTTAAATACCAGCCATATATTTTCTTTAGGGGCAAACCATCATTTATTTAACATTGTTTTCTCTACTGTTTTATATTTTGTTTCTTTACAGCTTTTTTGTTTTTAAAATATGCTTCCATGAGCATCTTTGCCAATATAATACCTTTTATTATTTCATTAGAATAAGTATCCAGATGTGGAGTGTCATAAGTTATGATCACTTTAGTGGATATTGAAATACAGAAAAATTACTTTTTAGAGGAATTTTTTTTTTTTTTTTTTTTGAGACAGGATCTCACTCCCATTGCTCAGGTTGGAGTGCAGTGGCACAATCATGGCTCACTCCAGCCTTGACCTCCTGAACTCAGGTGATCCTCCCACCTCAGCCCCCCTAGTAGCTGGAACTACAGGTGTGCACCACCACACCGAGCTAATTTTTGTATTTTTTGTAGAGACGGGTTTTACCATATTGCCCAGCCTAGTCTTGAACTCTTGGGCTCAAGCAATCCTCCCACCTCGGCCTCCCAAAGTTCTGGGAATACAGGCGTGAGCCACTGTGTCTGGCTTAGGAGTGCATTTTTTTTTACATTAAAAAATTAAAAGTTTCTCATGTTCAATTGGAAGAACCAGGGATTCTTTCATTAACCAGAGACAGAAGAGTGAGTGTATAACTGAAGAATTGTTCCTACAATCTTTTCTGATATCTGTCAAATAGAGGATAAAGGAGATTTGCATTGCATAACCCAAAAACACACACCCAAGAGACGCAACATACAGTGTAGGGATTAAATGAAGGTAACTGAAGTCATTTCCAGACATACTGATGTAGAATGTCAGAATATTATGTTTTGGGCTCACTTCAGTACACTTGTTTTGAAGGGGATTTTGCGTTGGTATGTCCTAATGAATTCAAGCTTTGTTGTTCTAATGCATTCTACTAAGAACCAATTGAGATACTCCATTTTGAATAGATACCTAGTCAGTTGAAATGTCATAAAGCAAAGTAAAAACAAGAAATGAAAATCCTATCTCTTTTCCCAGTACTTGTTATTTGTTATATTCCAGATAGTTGTTTGTTGTTTTTTTTTAATTAGATGATGTTTTGTAGGTGACTTTTGT
The DNA here is from genome assembly GCF_029281585.2 of Gorilla gorilla gorilla. Taxonomy (NCBI): domain Eukaryota; kingdom Metazoa; phylum Chordata; class Mammalia; order Primates; family Hominidae; genus Gorilla; species Gorilla gorilla. The sequence goes on along the minus strand of NC_073233.2, from coordinate 38,624,394 downwards.
GTAGAATACTTTATCATCTTTCAGAATGAATAATATATTACAATGGTGATTTCATAGAAAGGAAACAGTAATTACAATATTAGTGTGACTGGTTCCCTTATGAACTCACACCTGCCTTCTACATTATCTAAGTCTGTAGTCTGTCTTCCTCACTCATGAGATAGTACTTGTTGGCTATGTTAGAATTTGGCTAAGCTGCTGTAACAAAGATACCCTAAAAGTACAGTGGCTTAAATAATGTAGAAATTTATTTTTCTCTCATATAAAGTTCCAAGGTGTGTGGTCTAGCTATATGGAGCAGCTCTGTTCCATGTAGCCATTCAGGAACTCAGGCTCCTGTACTTTTTTGTTGTTGTTGTTGTTGAGACAGTCTCGCTCTGTCGGCCAGGCTGGAGTGCAGTGGCACGATTTCAGCTCACTGCAACCTCTGTCTTCTGGGCTCAAGCAATTCTCTTGCCTCAGCCTCCTGAGTAGTTGGGATTACAGACGTGTGCTACCACGCCTGGCTCACTTTTGTATTTTTAGTAGAGATGGGATTTTTCACCATGCTGGCCAGGCTGATCTCAAACTCCTGACCTCAAGTGATCCACCCACCTTGGCCTCCCTAAGTGCTGGGATTACAGGTGTGAGCCACCACGCCTGCGTTTTCTACTTTTTAAAATCTGTCATCCCTTAGGATATAGTCGTTGTCTATAATGAAGAAATGCCTTTGCCATTGTGAATTCCAGTTCATTGGAAAGAGAAAGAGAGGAAGTCTGGGCAAATAATTTCCTCTTAACTCAGAAGTTGCACATACTTCCACTTATATTCCTTTAGTGAGAACTTAATTAAATAGACATACCTCACTGTAAAGAAGACTTAGATGTGTAGTTTTAGCTTGGCAGCCTCGTTTCCAGGAAGAAGAGGAGAATAGATTTTGGTGGGTGAGTAGAAGTCTATGCCACATTGTCTATGATACTAGGTTCTAGAGTCAGACAGACATAAATTCCAGTCTTGGCTCTGCCACTAGAGTCAAGAACAAATGATTTACCTTCTCAATTTTCTATTGGAAAAATGGAAATAATTTCTATTATGGGATTGCTATAAGAAGTAAATTAAATGTGCAAGTACATGCAAAGTGCTTAAGAAAAAAGCATTGATGGTAAAGCACAGAGCACAGGGAATCTGACTGATTGAGTTAAAATCCTGGCTCTGCCTTTGCTAGCTATGTGCCTTTAGATAAGTTACACAGAATTCTCTGAGATCTACTTTCCTCTCTTATAAAATGGAGATATTACTAGTGACTACCTCCTGGAGTTATAGAAAGGATTCAACAACGTCCTCTATGCTGGACTTATTAAAATTATTTATCCATGCATGATAAACCACCTTGATCTTCTCACACTTATTATTATATTTATTTGTCAATTCCTGAGTTTATCTGCAAAAAAGAAGTAGTAAAATTGAAGTGTGTCAAGTTGCACGTGTCATGAGTTGCTGCATTCTTTCATACCCCTTGTTACTGTTTCCTCCTACATCCTGATAACATGTTTGTTTGTTCATGTATCTTTAGTTTGTGTTCTAGTTCCACTTTCATTTCTTGGGTAACCATCTACTGATGACTTTATATCCTAAGTCACATAGATGAAGCTATTTAGTATGAATTCCACAGCTTGTCTCAGGTATTGAGCACATTTTTTTTTTCATAATGGCCTCAATCTCATGCAACCATTTCAGGTGGCTTAAGCCAGCAAAAATCTCTCTTTGGATAGCTAAGGAATGCAGTAAACACGGGAGATACAAGGAATGATACACAACTTTCTATCCTCAGGGTTTCTGTCTTAGATCATTGCAATGACTCTGGATTACATTTTTCAGGTCAGATTTGGGGATTTATTTGCAGAACTTTACTTATCTGGTTTTATACAGATAACCTGAAACCCCTTGACTGTTCCTCTTCACCTCAAGGACCCTTCCACAAGCCCCACATGACTGCAGGTACACATTACCCATCTTGTCACCCACTACTTACAGAGCTGACATGCTGCTGCTTGGCCCCATTGTGCTATCTCTGAGTACTGTGGCATTCATCCTGGCTCCAATGGTGTAAAATGAGGGGGTATGAATGCCTTTTTCAAACTCAAGACTAGCAAAAGACAAAACCCCCTTTTGTTTGAAGCCACTGGAAATATAGTCTTAGTTCTTGCTCTTTTAGAGAAACTATGGGGTGGGCCCTTTTCTCCTCTATACCCCCACCCCCTGGCAGCTGTAGTTTTTGCATGGAGTAATTGAGCAAATCCAACGTATAAAAGGTAGGATTATCAAAGTGAGTGAACGAATGCTTACCTAGCAGAACTGTAAGACATGGAAAAATAGGAAGACAAGCTAATGATCTAGAAATTGTATAGCTTTGCTGTCTTAGAATCATGGCAAATGGAACATATGGCATTGGGTCATTTTTTGCATTGATTTGAAAAGAAAATGAGTTTATTTTACAAATAAATGGAGTTTGTGTTTCTGTTTGCTATTCATGACTGTAATGTTTACTTCTCTTGAAACAGAAATCTGTCACCTAAATATTAAATATAGAGAAAGATTTTTTCAGCTATTAATGAAGAATTTTTCTTTACATGCCGTGCCTTCATCCACTTCAATAAACATTTTATGCTTTTCCCTTTGTTTGCTATTATTTTGTCTGATGAGATTGTCTGTGAACAGAGACATCTTAAGAGAAAAAAAGGAATTGGTGAAAAGACAGACATGTTAAAATTGTTATTTGCCTGAGCATTAGAATTTTAGATTAAGGCCTAGAATCAAATTCAGTTTATTTTCTCATAGATTTTATGATACATGTTGTTTTCATTTCCTATTTTGAGATTTAGGATAGGCCCAGAATTGTAATAAAGTTGCCATTCAAAAACCTTCCATTCATTGTTATCCTAGTAGACATGTATTATTTTTCTCTTCCAAACATCCTGTATTTCAGATAACAGAAGCCCTCTTTTCATGTAGAAAAGATCCTTGCCCTATTCTCAGTTTGTGTGATCCAAGCCTAGTCATACAAAGTCTATAGTAATTGAGTTAATTATGGGTTTGTGTCTGAAGCTAGGTTAGTCTAAGTCGATTAAGAAACTTTTGAGAAAAATGGAGTTCTCTGCCCGTTGACATTGCTGGGCTAGAGAAGGAAGTATGAAACTGACAGAGGTGAGCTTGGCTTCCACATGGTGAGAGTCTGCCTGAGACTGAAGCCAGCTCAGGAAAAATTGACCCAAGAGATACAGAAAGATTTCTGACCATATTGTTTGAGCATCCATGCTGGAAGCAAGATTTATTCCTGCCATTGCATTTCTTATTTTTCCCCATCAAACTCTCGAGTTGAGTTTCTTTCTCTTGCAATTGAAAGAGTTCTGGTCAATACAAGCATCATCATTTTTCTCAGAGAGCATTTATTCGATTCCTGGGTTATTGTGTGTTAACCACTTAAAAATAGTTTCACATGTAATGGGAAAATACAGTATTAATACAATGTTAGGACTGGAAGGGCGGTGGGGCGCAGTAGCTCAAGTCTGTAATCCAGGCACTTTGGGAGGCCAAGGTGGGTGGATCACCTGAGGTCAGGAGTTTGAGACCAGCCTGACCAATGTGATGAAACCTCATCTCTACTAAAAATACAAAAATTAGCCAGGCATGGTGGCACACGCCTGTAATTCTAGCTACTCCAGAGGCTGAGGCAGGAGAATTGCTTGAACCCAGGAGGCAGAGGTTGCAGTGAGCTGAGATCGCTCCACTGCACTCCAGCCTGGGCAGCAGAATGAGACTCCATCACACACACACACACACACACACACACACACACACACACACACACACAAACTGGAAAGGTTACCTAGTCCAGTCTCCCTTTTAATGCAGAATTCCCCTTAATCTCCTTCACTTATAGGCAGCCTAGAATCAAAATCACTTTAATTTTCCAAGGATTTCAAGATACAACAATGCTTTTATTTTTTATTGTTAGTTTCAGAATAGGCCCTGAATATCATTATGGTCTTTTCTTAAAAAAATTCACGACCATGTCAAGTAACTCACTCCCTTACAAACTAGTGCATTCCAATTCTGGAAAGTTCTGATTCTCAAGAAGGTTTTCTCTTTTATTGAGTTAAAATCTATTTTATTTTACTTCAGTCATAGGTTCTAATTCTGCTTGGAAACATGCAAAATAAAGTGATGGCACATCAGATAAGTGAAATGCCAGTCACATTTCTACTGTGTCTTCTTTGCTCTCAGCTACAGAACCCAAGTTCCTTCTCCCATCCTTCACAGAATGGGGATATCTACACCAACTTGTTTGCCCTCACCTCAATTTCTTTCTTTTTGTTAAATGTGCCTTTTCACCTGGGACCAGAACTGAGCTAACACTTCCTTTGTTTTGCTCTAGACACTTACGTGAGTACAGCCTTATATTGAATTACATTTTAGGGCTTCTGTTTTATAATGAGTTTGCTGTGAACTAGTACCCTCTTTACATCCTCTCATCTCCCTTCCAAACAAACAACTCTTAAGCCAGGTCTGTGTTTGAGTTTTGACTATTTGAATCTGTATTAGGACTTTGCAGACAACCATAAGCTTTATTCCTCTAAATATCCAACACTGTGGGGAGGGTATTTTTTTCCCATGTGTTTCTGCTTTATTAGTACTTTTACTGCCTAGAAGGATGTAAGACAGTGGTAAAAGAGTCAATCTGCTACTTGGGCCACTAAAATAGCCCACTGAACAGATAAGTGCATTCATTTTATCTATTAGGAACTGTATCCACATGTGGGTAAGAAAGACCTAAAAGAGTGGCCTAATCGAGACCATCCTGGCCAACATGGTGAAACCCCATCTCTACTAAAAATACAAAAATTAGCTGGGCGTGGTGGCGCATGCCTGTAGTCCCAGCTACTCGGGAGGCTGAGGCAGGAGAATCGCTTGAACCTGGGAGGCAGAGGTTGCAGTGAGCCGAGATCTGCAGTGAGTTGAGATCGCACCACTGCACCACTCCAGCCACTGGCGACAGAGCAAGACTCTGTCTCAAAAAAAAAAAAAAAAAAAAAGAGTGGCTTAAATACACATTATAGAAGAAGTGTGGAAAGAGGCAGCCAGAGCTGGTATGACATTTCCATACATCCATGAAGGACTAAGCCTCCTTCTGTATTTGTCTTCTACTATCCCAGTACTTGGCTTCCACGGCTTCATGGTCTAAGAGGGCTCTTTCTAATATTTTGTCCACATTCCAGACAGTAGTAGGGAAAAAGGTTGCTTCTCCAAACTGTCAGCTCCTTTTAAGGTGCTGTCTTCAAGTCCCCACAGTCTTTTCATTTATATCTCATGGGGCAGTATTTAATCATGGACACAACTAGCTACAAAGAAGGCTGGGAAATACGGCCTTTTGTTCTGGGCAGCTGCATAACCAGCCAAAATTTGGGGTTCTACAACTACAAAAGAAGTGAAAATGGATCTTTAGAGACCACCAGCCACATTCATGGAACACAATATTGAAGTATTTTCCTTCTTGCCTTGGAAATAAAGAGTGATAAAAGATCTACTTAATTTGGACAAATCTCTCCCCACTTTTAGATGAACTTTAGGTTTGGTTATGCCCTGTTTTCCTCTCCAGGAATTTCCTTCTAGCCCTATGTGAAAGGTTAAAATATAGCTGTGTTTTCAGTCCTTCCTTCTCCTTTCATTGCTGCCTAGTTAGCATTAATACAGGGACAAAGATGAAAATTGTTAGAGCTGAGTGCAAGTTTGAATTAAATTTAACCTCTTCTTTCATGCACCAAGTATGAGGTCTAGTCTTTCCTTCCTTAATAACAACTGGCAATAGTTAAACCTTATATAATGTTTAATACAGGCAGTCCTTGTGTTGCATAGCTCTGATATGCACAAATTTCACTTACTACAGTTTAATTAAATAACACCAGTCCCTCAACAATATGATTCAAATTTTAGTTACCGCATATATTAGCTGTGAGCAATTGCATGAAGTACAGACTTTGCTGCTAGCTCTTTAGTTCCACCAAGTCACTATATAAGTAACAGATGTGCATCATGATTGGTGACTAATCCATCACTTCTTTCAAAGTCTTTCAGTGATTGGTCACTGTGCATCTGTTATTTAGTTCACAAACAGACAACAAAGTGTGCAGTTTATTGTCTTGTTTCTTAGTGGTAAACCTGAGCAACATTGTACAAATGTGGAAAATTGAAAGAGGGAATTGGCCAAAAGAAAAAAAGAAGATGCAAAAAAGAAACGAAAAAATAGGGCCGGGCGTGGTGGCTCATACCTGTAATACCAGCACTTTGGGAGGCTGAGGTGGGTGGATCACGAGATCAGGAGATCAAGACCATCTTGATCTCTTGATCAATGTGGTGAAAACCCGTCTCTACTAAAATACAAAAAAATTAGCCATGCGTGGTGGCATGTGCCTGTAATCCCAGCTACTTGGGAGGCTGAGGCAAGGGAATTGCTTGAACCTGGGAGGCGGAGGTTGTGGTGAGCTGAGATCGTGCCACTGCACTCCAGCCTGGTGACAGAGCAAGATTCCATCTCAAAAAAAAGAAAAAAGAAAAAATGATAACACTGGAAATGAAGTTTGAATCAAACATAAATGTAGTTACAGAAGAAATAGCTGATCATGGGAATGTTGACACTACTGCCTTTTGAGAGACACGCAATCAGAAGAATCTGTTCAAGGCAAAGTTACTGACATAAATGAGGAAGGTGGTTGTAATGAAGGAATCAACATATCCCAGAGGAAATGATTCTGGAAAAAATCTTCACATTAAAGGAACCCTTGGAGATACTTTGTGGCATTGAAAGTGTAAGGGATAAAATGTTGGAAGCTGACCCAAACTTTGAAAGGAGTATGACAATTTGCCAAGGCATAGGAAAGATGCTCACTCCATATTGTAAATTATATGATGGTAAAAAAGCAAGCATTGTTCAAATGAATATTGTTAAGCTTTTTACAAATAAATCAAGCATTTTATTCTCAATGTTACTAACACTTTAGATCAACATACAAAACAAACATTCATTTTACTATTTCTTCCATTTTTCTTATAAAACCTTCCTATTTATAACCAATAGGGAGAGAGTTTTTTAATGTTTTGACAATATTTTTAAAGGTCAAGGAAATATGATAATTTTTCCTGTTCATTATTAAAAAGTTTGGCACAGTTTCAACTTGCATGGCCATTTTTATGATCCTGCACTACAGTGCAAAGTGAGGATGGCCTGAAGTTCATGGAGTTACACTGTTTAATATTCACAACAATTCTGCAACTCAGGGCAGATATTGTCACTCCCCTTTTGATTTTGAATGAAAATCACAGAGATTAATTAAGTTCAAAATTGCACAGCTAAGTAACCTGCAGGTCTGGAACCAAGGCAGTTTCACTTTAAATTTTGTGCTTCTTATACCCTCACTACCACAACACCCACATTCTTTCCCATTAATCCCATTAAGATGTGAGGTATAAACAGGGAAAATGTCCCAGATGTTAAGGCCTCAACAATCTAATGTGTTTTGTGTCACATTACACTGATTGTGGATCAGTTAGTGTCCTTATGTCACAAGCAACAAACACCAAGCCCAACATGGTAGATTACTTATAGTAAGAGACCCCAGTGATTCATTTTTTCTTGTATCCACTTTTCTTGGAAAGGTTTCTTGGTCACTTCTCTAATTAAGATGGAATCTATTCTCCTATCCCTTGAATCTAGGCTGATTTAAAAATTATATTTGACGAATAGAATGTAGGAAAAGGGAAGTTGCAGTTTTTCCTTTCATCCTCTCAGAACATTTCTCCATCATGCAATGAAGCCTTGTTTAATTTACTTGAGGATGAGAGGACACATGGAGAACTAAGATGCTCCAGCCGGCACTTCATTTGGTTTCTACAAAGTGAGCGAGTGAGGCCATTTGGGATCAGTCAGCCCCCAGCCGATCTGCCCACTGATTGCAGATGCTTAAGTGAATCCAGCTGACACCACATGGAGCGGAGCTACACCATCCCAGCTGAGCCCTATCCTAATTGCCAATTCATAGAATGGTGAGTATATAAATGATTATTATCTTAAGCTGTTAAGTTTTGGAATGGATTGTTATGTGGCAAACCACTAAAGTAAAAAAGGGAATTTACTGGACGAATATGGGGTTGTTTGTAGGATTGAAGGGAAAGCTGAAGAACAGAAAACTTTGTAGAAGAAATTACTGCTTCTAGAGGGAATGAATGCTAGCTGTTTGTTTTGCTCCTGTGTTGTTCTGCTAGAGAAGTCCTGGGGGAGAAAAGTTGGTAGGTCACATGTCCATCCTATGGATGTATTGATTTATGAAGGGAGAGTCTGGAAGAAGAAACTTTCTGGTTCTTCTTAAACTTTGTAGTTTGGGGAGGCAAACACTTAGATTTATCCCCCCAAATTGAATGCAGATACTTCTAAAAGAAATCGGGTGTTGTAAAGGAGGAGGAATGGATGCTGGACATCTTCAGAATGACAACTGTCCATTAGAGTAACTTCTCTGATGAGGGTTTAAAAACTTTTTTTTTTTTTCTGAGACAGGGTCTCACTCCATCACCCAGGCAGGAGTGCAGTGGCATGATCTCGGCTCACTGCAACCTCTGCTTCCCAGGTTCAAGCGATTCTCCTGACTCAGCCTCTTGAATGGCTGGGATTACAGGTGTGCGCCACCACGCCTGGCTAATTTTTGTATTTTTAGTAGAGACCGGGTTTCACCATGTTAACCAGGATGGTCTCAAATTCCTGACCTCGTGATCTGCCCGCCTCGGCCTCCCAAAGTGCTGGGATTACAGGCATGAGCCACTGCGCCTGGCCCTTGAAAACATTTAAAAGTCTACACAGTTTGTTATTTCATGGCAAATAAGTTGTGGGAAATTGAAGGAATTTTATACCCACATAGTAGGCTTATAATTCAACATATGGAGAGAAGTTGCATCTTAGACTCATAGAAGATTAAATGTATAAAGGACATTAGAACTCAGTGAGGCCAAGCCCCTCAGTTTATAGATGAAGAAACTGAGTCAAAGGTGATTAGGTGAAGGGTAAATTAAGGTCATGACAAAACCAGGACTAGAACCTGGATTTAAAAAAATAGCCTTAGTGGGATTTGGGAAGGAAAAGAAAATGCATGTGGTATGTTTGAAATTTGCATTACCTTTCTTTTTGGGTATTCTTAGAGTCAAGACTCTTTTGAAAGCCTCCCCTGACTATGTGTGGTGCTCTCCTATCCTCCCTCCTGACCCTCCCACTACCCATCATTTCTTTCCCATTCCCAAACTCATTCAAGGGTGTGTTTCAGACAAATATTGCTCTGGGACAATCTAACCCTGAAAAATCAGAAAAGGTTGACTGACATCCAACAGCCAAGCCAACTGGCGCTTGAATCGGGGTAACATTGTCCTGTCAAGATTCAAACATTCTTAAAACTTCATCTTGGTAGCAGCTACACTGTATTTTCCATTTTTTTGAACCTCCTAGATTTTTGAAGGATATTTGCATAAAAATAGCATTTTCGGCCAGGCAGAGTTGGTCATGCCTGTAATCCCAGCACTTTGGGAGGCCAAGGTGGGTGGATCACGAAGTCAGCTGTTTGAGACCAGCCTGACCAACACAGTGAAACCCCATCTCTACTAAAAATACAAAAAAATTAGTTGGGCGTGGTGACAGGCACCTGTAATCCCAACTACTCAGGAAGCTGAGGCAGGAGAATCACTTGAACCTGGGAGGTGGAAGTTGCAGTGAGTCAAGATCGTGCCACTACACTCCAGCTGGGGTGACAATGCGAGACTCCGTCTCAAAAAACAAAACAAAAAACATCTTCACACTCTTGGCAGTTCCTGAGGAGTACTGTTCCTTTAAACTCTTAATCCTGTTAGTGAGGCATGTCGATTAGACTGTATCATGGGAGATTATGGCATCTGAGAAGAAATAGCCAGTTGGAGAAGCTGAAACTCTGTATGAACGTAGACCTATCTAGGAAAAAACACTCTGATTGTTATTAATGAAAACCATTATAAGAAATAAAAACAAGGGGTAATGGGAAAGAACATATAGATGGAAAAATATTGCAAAATTGAGTTTAAAGAGTATTTGGATCTAAGATCTGGAAGAATAATAAGAAATCAGTAACAGTGGTTGCCTCTGGGAAGGAGAACGGGTGGCTGGAGATCTGGATAGGAGAGGTACTTTTCAGTTGTGAACATGTCTCTAAATGTATTGCCTGCTCAGAAGGAAATCAACAAAGTAAGTATGAAGTGCTGCAAATAGTTACTTTACCAAAAGCAAGTATTTGGATTTGAGAACTTCCATTGTGTTTGTTAACGTTTCAAACACGTTTTATAAATGGCTTTGGGGAAGGAGTTTTAAAAGCATCTCATTTAGCTTTGTTCTCTTGACTAATTATTAAGTAATATGGTGTCTCAGTTTGTTTTGTGCTGCTATAACAGAATACCACAGACTGGGTAATTGATAAAGAACAGAAGTTTATTTCTCACAGTTCTGAAGGTGAGGGGTCTAAGGTCCGGGGGCCAGCATCTGAAGAGGACCTTCTTGCTGCATTATTCCAATGTGGAAGGCAGAAGGACAAGAGAGTGTGGGAGTAGGGAGGGGGAAGGAAGGGGGCCAAACCACTCCCTTCCTCGATAACAAATTAATACACTCATGAGGGAAAAGCCCTCATGACCCAATCACCTCTTAAATTCCCACCTCTCAACACTGTTGCATTGGGAATTGTTTCTAACACATGAACTTTGGGGGGCACATTCAAATCATAGCATATGGGGTTTTGTTTGCCTAAACATTTGGTTGTTCCTACCCTTAAGGGTTTTCTTTTTTCCCTCAATACATCATTTCAGTATTTTCTACTTTGGCATTAATCGATTTTTTAGTCCTGTTGAAGACTCTGACAAATAAATAAAATCCCATTTTCCATCTTTGTAGTCTTCTTGCACACTATTGGATAATTTAAAAATACTTCCCAACCCCCTTTTTTAAATTGTATCTCCCTTCTCTTCTTAAAATGTGGTCTTTCTATGTAGTGGACCAATTGTTCTCCTGCTAAGGTAGATTATTTTGCCATTCGTTGGCTGTTTCAGTGTGTAATGAGTTAGTTAAATCAAGGTTTGTGACTCTAAAGGTTCCACACTGGCAAATATGGAGATAGCGGTTCTCAGTGGGTTCAGCTTAATGGAGATTTTTCCATTTTGAAATACATGATCTTTGATGTTTTTACCATGGTTTTGCCTTCTCTAGAAATAATACCAGGGTTGCCTTTATTTCTGATAGGAGAGGGTCTATAGAAAGAAAGGATGTTGGCTTCAAGGTACAGGTTTTGGCAGATTCAGTGCCATCTCATTGGTTACAAAGCCTTCCTGGAAAGCATGCAATTATCCAGCTTGCACAGCACAATTAAGTAAACAATTCATTTAGTCTCTCTATTGATACTCCATTGCAGAGGGACTGGGGTGGCTTGGGAGATTGGAAATGGGAGCTGTAGCCTTTTCTTTTGACGTAGGTGATTTGGATCTGTTAGCGTAGTGACCGCAGAGTGTTTCCATCTGATGGCTGTGCGGCGACCCATGTAAAACAGACTGGTGGTTTCAGGCCCTTGGAGAGGCAGTCACATCTCAACATCCAGGATCCCAGCTGGCAGAAATATGTGAGGATTATACCGACGTGATTCTATTCAGTTTGTGCCTTAGTGAAATTCGTATCTTGAAAATCCTGCTTGAATCAAAGTGAGATTTAGCGTACCTTCCCAAAGCTCTGAGCGAAGGTCTCAGCCTTCTACATTTGTTGTATGATTAGCACACTTGGCCTATTTACTTTGGCTTAGAGGCTTTAGGAATGTTTAGGTTTTTAAGATTTCTCCCAGTTCTCTCCAACATTTGTGAATGCCAGGGATAATATATTTACTCACAGTTAGTACAAACTGCTTGAAGAAACATAATATTTGGATATAGGATTCTGTTTTCAACTTGTAGTAAATCATGGCACATCTTGGTAGTTTTAGGCTGAATGAGGCTTCTTGTAAACTAAAAAGATAGGCTTACAAACTGGAAAGTGCCATTAGGGCCTAAGATATTCCTTAAACTGGCCTGGAAGGCCATGTTACTTGATCCACTGGTTTTCCCTAGCATTTTTGTTTTCCAACCCTAGTATTTAACAGTCCTTTACACTCCCACCCCCTCCCCCCACACACAGACACACACTTGCACTTACTAATTCTATTGCTTTTTCTAGTTGGAAGAGGCAATGCACATCTAGGCCTCAGGTAGCATTTCAAAACTGAATGAGATTCTTATACAAGGCATATATGTGAGAGTGTGTGCTCAAAATCTCAGGGTGCCATAGTTACCAATGACATCTGCAATATGCTGTAATATATTTTATTTTAATTTTTCCTGGTTTTAATTAATTACTAAATCCACTAATTTTTGAATTAAAAATTTTTTTGACTTTTAATTTAGGTTCAGGGGTTACATGTACAGGTTTGTTACATGGGTAAATTGCATGTTGCTGTGGTTTGGTGTACAAAGGATCCCATCACCCAGGTAGTGAGTATAGTATCTGATACGTAGTTTTTCAGCCCACATCCTCCTCCCACCCTCCCACCTCAAGTAGTACCCAGTGTCTGTTATTCCCATCTTTATGTCCATGTGTATTTAATGTTTAGCTCCCACTTGTAAGTTAGAACATGTGTTATTTGCTTTTCTGTTACTGTGTTAATTTGCTTAGGATAATGGCCTTCAGCTGCATCCATGTTGCTGCAAAAGAAATGATCTCATTCTTTTTAAGACTGCATAATATTCCATGGGGGTATAGGTACCACATTTTCTTCTTTTCTTTTTCTTTCTTTCTTTCTATCTTTCTTTCTTTCTTTTCTTTCTTTCTTTCTTTTTCTTTCTTTCTTCCTCTTTCCTTCCTTCCATCTCTCCCTCCCTTCCTTCCTTCCTTTCTTTTCTTTTCCTTTCTTTCTCTTTCTCTCTCTCTTCCTTTCCTTCCTTCCTTCTTCCTTCCTTTCTTCCTTTCTCCCTTCCTTCCTTCCCCCCCACTTTCCTTCCCTTCCCTCCCCCTTCCCCTTCCCATTCCCTTTCCCTTTCCCCTTTCCCTTCCCCTTCCCTTCCCTTTTCTTTTCTTTCTTTCTTTTTTTTTTCTCAGGATCTCCCTCGATTGCCCAGGCTGGAGTGCAGTGGCGCAATTATGCATTACTGCAGCCTTGACCTCCAGGGCTCAGGTGATCCTCCCATCTCTGCAGGCGCATGCCACCATGCCCATCTAATTTTTTTTTTTTTTTGTATTTTTGTACAGATGGGGTTTCTCCTTGTTGCCCAGGTCAGTCTTGAACTCCTGAGCTCAAGCGATCCACCTGCATCGGCCTTCTACTAAAGTGCTGGGATTACAGGCGTGAGCCACCATGCTGGCTGTACCACATTTTCTTTATCCAGTCCATCGTTGATGGGCATGCTGTGATATTTTAGACAGTGACCATTTGCCTAAGGATTCTTTGAAGACACACAACAGGTGTTGCAGTGTTGGGCAGAAATCTTAATAAAATATGGATAATAAAATCTTCTTTAGAGCCTAAGAGGATGCCACAACCTTAGTCACTGGAATGTCTAGGCCCTTCTTTTCCACCAACCCATCTATCCCTAATATTTTGTCGTGGTCTAAAGGCTTTCCTAAGGATTGGATGTCTCTTGGTGTGAACACCAAAGAGGCCTGAGTTTTCTGAATTGTGACTTGTCAATATTATGCATCCTATTTCAGATGAAACACGCTCCTCCCCATCTCTCCTGGGAAGCCCCACCCACCTTTCCTCTTCCTTTTCCATTTATGCAGCTGCCTGGCAGCCCACCTGGTAGGTGATAAGTGTAACTGATGGAGAAGTCCACACGTGAGCTAATTAGCTCTGTGGAAGTTGGGAGCATAGTGACGCATCTGCTGCGGTTCTGGGAAGCTATGTGTGGGGTGGGGGAATGGAAAGCAGGGCCAGGAAACAACCCTTCTCCAGAGTGGTCTGTGATTGGCTGCATGCCAGATCATTTTCAACTAGAGGCTTCTTAGCAAGTGAGATCAGTAGGCACCCACCAGTTCTTGTCTGGAGTCATGGTGGGGCTACGAAAGTCGTGGGTGGGGTGGAAGGGAGTGCTAGGGGGAGGGTGGTGGGCCCTTAAGTGGTAAATGCGGCAATAAATGCATACCTCTGTGGAAGGGGCATTCACCTAGTTGTCGCTAGTGGGTGTATTTATTTCTTTAATTAGTTCATTCATTCATTCATTCTGGGACAGGTTCTCACTCCGTCACCCAGGTTGGAGTGCTGTGGTGCTATCATAGCTCACTGCAGCCTTATAGCTCACTGCAGCTTATATCTCCCTGCAACTCCTGGGCTCAAGCAATCCTCTCACTTTAGCCTCCCTAGTAGCTGGGACTATAGGCTCACATCACCATGCCTGGTTAATTTTTAAAAATGTTTGGTAGGCAGGGTCTTACTATGTTGCCCTCAGGTCTTGAACTCCTGGCCTCAAGCGATCCTCCTGCCTTGGCATCCCAAAGTGCTTTACAGTATTTCTTTATTTTGAACATGATCTTGGACTTCTTATGGGTCTCTGTGAATAGTAGACTGCTATGTTGAAAATATTTTTAAAACTCCTTTGCTTTCTTTTTTAGAGAAAAATTGACCAGGCTAAAGAAAGGCATGGATAAAATAGTAGGCTTGGATCTTTTTCCTTTCCCTTTTCTGCCCAGCCTGAAGGCATTGGAGGCCCATGAATCCCTTGGCTGTAGACTGAGTCCTCACACATAGGTCCTGAGATAGTTTGGGGATGTGGTGAGGTTGAATTTGTGACAGATCCCTTTGTTTCTGACATAATAAAATGCCCAGGGTTGCCTTGTTTCATTACTTGATTAAGGTTTATTATCTAAACTGCAAGGTGTCACTTAGTTACAAAACTGAATAGAGAGTTAAGTTGGATTTTTCTGTTGACAAGAAAATTATCAACTCTTTCTCATAAATTTATCAGCGAATCACAGAAACAAAGTGGGATGCTTTTTCAACTGCTTTGGTGAAGGCTGTACTAATTCTTTTTGCAAATTATGTGAGAAGAATCTTGTGGGAGGTTATAGAACTAATTCACTGGCTTGCGGGAAGACTGATTTGACTTTTATCTCTTGAGGTTGGCAGTAAATGCTCTTATTTAGTTTAGAGCAGAAAGGCTTTATCACCTCCGCTTTTCCATGACTCACAACTTTCTGTAAGCAGTCACATTGTGCTTTACAACGAGGGGTGCAGTGAGTGTTTGGGGAAAAGTGTTATCTAAATCTAGCCAGCCATTTTGAGTCTGAGAGCATGAAATAGAGCAAGAGAAGCAATTGATCTTTCCAAACTTCACATTTGCAATGTATTTAGGCCCTAAGAACTAACTTTCCTGTTAAGAGGAAAGAAATCTGGTGAATATTTTAAAACAAAATTAATTCTGGCTTTAAAGCTTTCAAATAGACATTTCCAACTTGCACAGGCTACCCATAATTTTAGGAAAAGTGAGTAGCTTTAGGCAAGATTGTTTCTCTGTTGGTGAGTGCAAATGTGTATGAAAGCTATTTGTTTCTCATGTAAAATTGGATCGGTTGACATAAGCATATTTTTTAAAGCCTGGAGATAGAAGTCTACATGAAAAACAGAAGTCTACATGAAAAACTTTACTCAGTTATCTCTTCCTGAGAACTGGAATTTAGTCAAACATGTTATGTGAGATGAGGCACAATCTGAAATAAATGTTTTACATTCATTTCTCTCTGAATTTGTATCAGAATGGGTTTGTAAAGCAGAGTTAGAAGTAAATGTCAGTAAATTGGGGAGTGAGAAGCCTCTCTTGTTGAAATGTCATTTGGGAAGGGAATACTAGGCTAAAATCATGATAATTTTGTGTTTCGTTTCTTCTCTTTGCATCTGTTGCCTCCTTCTGAATCCACAATCTGTTCCTCTTTTCACACTGAAAAAGAACTAGAATTGGGCCAGTAAGAAAACATAGAAAGTTGAAAAATTACCTCCTTAGACTTAAGACATTGAAATATTAAAGTTTTCACATAGATTTCATTATCATTTATAGCCTAGAAAAGCAAAGGAGAAACCAGGGTGAACTAAAATAGTGGTATTTTTTGAGTTCTGAATTAAGGTTCATATAGGGTCCAAATTTGTTTGTTTTCAACAACATAATTTGAGGTTAAAAATTCCTTCCTTCCTTTCCTTAAGTAACATTTAGAGTTTTACAGTTTAGTGTCCCATAGCATGTGTAGCAAGCTGTCTTCAAAAATCAGTGCTAAATTGTACCCTTCAATTTGCATTCAAATGCCACAACTCTTTCCCCAATGATTGGAGGAGAGAGGACATAAAAATACAAATATATAGCTATTAAGTACATGTAATTATTTTACCCATTTATTATGCTGCTTCATTCATATTTGTTCAATCAGAAGAATGGATTCTAGCCTTGGTTCTGCCATTGACTAGCTGTTTAATTTTGGTCATGGCTCCTTAATCTGAGTCACATTTTTCTTATCTATTAACATGGCTGGAACAGATGATCAATAAAGACCTTTTCTTAATTCCATACATATTCTACTTCCTGACACCTCTTTCTGGGAACATTTTAGTTTGTTTTCTGTCTGATTTCCTAATTAATGAAGGATTTCGTCCATGGCTGGCAAGATGAAAAGAAGTAGGAATTAGGTTCTGCAGACTTATTCTCAAGGCAACTGGAAAGCTGTTCTCTGAAAGAAAGATGGGTCAAGTTGAAGTGCACTGCTCACCACGTTGTTAATCCAAACACATGGAAGTCATCCAAGTAGAAGTTATTTCCCTCTCACCCTCCCTTCATCTTTCCCTCTCTTCACCTTTCTCGCCATTCCTATCCAGTCATACCTGTCATTTCTATTTATAGTATCCTGACCAGGCCACCATCATCTCTTACCTAAATAACAACAGCAGCCTCATAAGTTCAGTCCTATTCTCTCCACTTTCCATACAGTAGCCATACAGTGTGATCTCATTTTATTCCACTCTCCAACTCACCCATCTGCCCCATAGTAGCCTCCTTTTGGTTCCTATGGAATGCCAAGCTCCTTCTCTTATGAGAAAACACACTTCTACCTGGAGCAGTCCTTTTTCTACTTTTTCCATGCCTGGAAGTTTCCCTTCCAGCATATCTTAGCTTAAATATTAACTCTTTAGAAAGATAATCCTTGACGAAGCAGTTCTCTATCACTGTCTCTCTCTCTCACTTTACAGGTTGTGCTACGGTTTGAATGTGTCCTCCAAAAAGCAGGTGTTGGAAACTTAATCCCCAATGCAACAGTGTTAAGAGGTGGGACCTTTAAGAGGTGATTACTGGCTCTATCTTCATGAATGAATTAATGCCGTTATTGCAGGAATGCATTTGTTACTGAGGGAGTAGTTTCCTTATAAAAGGATGAAGTTGACCCCCTACTGCTCTCTCTCTTCTCTTGCTCTTTCGTCTTCTGCCATGAGATTGTCCAGGAAAATCCAAACTCTGTAAAATATTTCAAAGAGGTTTATTCTGAGCCAATATGAGTGTGATGTTGGCCCAGGGAAAAACACAAACCCAAGAAGCCTTGAATAAGTGGTTCTCAGGCAGTTAGGTCACAACTCTGTTTTTTTAAATATACATTTTAGAGAAATAGAAATTACAGGCAAAGTCATAAACCAATATATGGAAGTTATAGGTTGCTTTGGCCCCTAAAGATGGTATCTCTTGAAGCAGGGGCTTACAGGTCATAGGTAGGTTCAGAGATTCTTCAATTTGCAATTGGTTAAAGGAATAAAGCTCTGTCTTAAATGTGAGAGTCAGCAGAAAGGAACATTTTAAGTTAAGGTAAGGATGCTATGAGGCAAAACTGATGGCCCGCAGGCACGAGTTAACCCTTGCCTTGTATGGCCTCAGGTCTTGTTTATAGTTTGGTGTCTTATTGCCACCGTCTGTTTTGTCAGTCTTGTGAGTTCTATTTTAACATTAATGCTGGTCATTTGTTGTGCTTAAACTCCTAAAGGGAGGAGGTATAATGAAGCGTTTCTAACCTTTCTTCCCATCATGGCCAGGAATTCAGTTTTTAAGGTTTTTCTGGGGTCCCCTTAACCACAAGGAGGTCTGTTCAGTTGGTGGGGGGCTTAGGTTTTTATTTTTAGTTTACAGCATAATGCAGCAAAAAGGCCCTGGCCAAATGCTGACCCTTTGATCTTGCACTTCCCAACCTCCAGAACTGTGAGAAATACGCTTCTACTCTTTATAAATTACCTAGTCTCAGGTATTCTGTTATTGCAGCACAAAGTGGACTAAGACAGAAAGTAGGTACCAAGAAGTGAGGCTGCTGCTATCAGAAATAAATGAAAATGCAGAAGCAGCTTTGGAACTGGATAATGAGTAGAGGTTGGAACAGTTTTGAAGTGAATGCTGGAAAAAGCCTAGACTTCCATGAGTAGGGAGTTGAGGGAAATTCTGATGAGAGCTCAGAAGTAGAGAATAGTGGGAGGGAAAGTCTGAAACTTCTTAGAGGTTACTTAAGTGGTCATTTTCAGAATGTTGGTAGAAATATGGATGGTAAAAGCAAGTCTAATGAGGTCTCAGATGGAAATGACGAATGAGGTATTGGAAACTGGAGTAAAGGCCATCCTTGTTATAAATCAGCAAAGAACATGGTTGAATTGTGTCCATGCCCCCAGGGGCTTTATGGAAGGCAGAATTTAAGAGCAATTGATTAGGGTATCTGGCAGAAGAAATTTCTAAGCAAAATATTGAAGGATCTGTGTGACTTCTTTTAACTGCATACAGTAAAGTGAGAGAAGAAATAAATGATTTAAAAATGGAATTTATAATTAAAAGGAAAATAGAACTTAAGGATTTGAAGTATTCACAGCCTGGACAAGTAAGGAACAAAGAAGCATGCAGGGGTTCAGCCAAGTAACCGTTTGATGAAAGGATTAGCATGTATAGAAGGAAGCCATGTGCTATTCATCAATGGGAGAATGACCCCGAAGGCATTTCAAAGATCTTCAAACTAGCCCCAAAGGAACTGCCATAGTGCCTGCAGGAAGTCAGCCTTTGCTGCCCTGCACTGCCTCAAGTTTCTGCTCCTTGCATTCCTATGCAATGCCCCTCAGCCTCCCTAGTGATTACCCCTCAGCTTCCCTAGCCAATACCCCTCAGACTCCCCAGCCATGGCTCAAGTAGACCCATATTCAGCCTGTGCCACCACCCTGGAGGGCACAACTGGTAAAACTGGTGAACGTGGCAGTGTCTATGTGGTGCTAATTCTGCAGGCACATAGAATGCACAGGTTGTGGGGCTGTGGCAACTTCCACCTAGATTTCAAAAGATGTATCAGAAATGCTGGAGGCCACAACTGGTAAAGCTGGTGAACGTGGCAGTATCTATGTGGTGCTAATTCTGCAGGCACATAGAATGCACAGGTTGTGGGGCTGTGGCAACTTCCACCTAGATTTCAAAAGATGTATCAGACATGCTGGAGGCCCAGGTAAAAACCTGCTGCAGGAGCAGAACCACTGCAGAGAGTTCCCACTAGGGCAATGCCTAGTGGAGCCCCAGGAGTGGGACCATCAAGACCCCAGAACTATAGAGCTACCAGTGTACAGTACCAGCCAGAGAAAGTTACTGGCATAAAACTCCAACTTGTGAGAGTTCTTCATGAGAGGGGCCCAGCAAAGTTATGGGGACAAGGAGGCCCGAGGCCTTGGTGGCCCAGCCTTTCTTGGTATGACCAGAAGATGGCACATGGAGTCAAAGATTATTCTAGACTTTTAAGATTTGCTATTGTTCACCCTGTTAGTTTTGGACTTCCATGAGACCGGTTACCTTTTTGTTGTTGTTGCCTATTTCTCCTTTTTGGAATGGATATGTCTATCCTATGCCCATTTTACCATTATATTTTGGAAGTAGATAACTCATTTGATTTTACAGGCTCACAGCTGGAGGGGAATTTATCTCAGATTGCACCACACCTTGAATCTCACCCATATATTTAAATGAGGCTTTAAACTTTTGAGTTGATGCTGGAGGAGTTAAAACTTCTGGGGCTATTGGGATTGAATGAATGTATTTTGCATATGAGAAGGACATGAATTTTGGGAGCCAGGGATGGAATGCTGTGGTTTGAATGTGTCCCCAAAAAGCATGTGTTGGGAAATTAATTCCCAAATGCATGAGTTAAGAGGTGGGCCCCTTCCTCATGAATGGATTAACACTCTTATTTTGGGAGTGGGTTCCTTGTAAAAGGATGAGTCCAACCTCCTCTTGCTCTCTCTCATTTTCTCTTGCCCTTCTGCCTTCTGCTGTGGGATGATGTGACAAGAAAGCCCTTGCAAGATGCTGGCCCCTCAGTCTTGGACTTCACAGCCTCCAGAACTGTGAGAAATAATTTTTGTTATCATAAATTACCCAGACTCAAGTATTCTGTTATAGCAGCATAAAGTAGACTAAGACAGGTTGTAAAGCATTTATTTGCTTGTGTGATGAGTATAAATCTTTACAAAATTTAGTTGTGCAAAAATGGAATGTTATTTCTTTATAACTGAACCAGCTTCAGCTCATGAGTCCCCAGTTTTATTGACTGATGACAGTTGGGGGAGGGGGGGAAATCTTGTGCATTCAAGGTAAATTCAGATTATTCTGGAGTTTCTCAGTTTTTTTTTTTTTTTGATAAATGCCCTATTAATTAAGAATGGTTTTCTTCACTCTTCTCCTTTGCTTCTTCCTTAAGGCAATTACAATTCTGGAGGATGTTGTATATTTTCTTAGCTTCAGGGGAGTGGTGTCTAGTTGGTGCCATCTTCTGTCATTGATTGTCCCTAGTTGAAATATATAGAGTCTGAATACCCTCTTCCTCTCTCAAATTCTGATGAATTGAGATATAAGACAAAAGAAGAAGGCATACATAGACTGAAATAGCCCCATTATTATTATTAAAGCTAATATTTAAAAAGTTTTATATCTGTAGGCAAGTAGATTTGCTCATCACTGCTTTAGCCTGAGGAAACATTTAAAAAATAGTCTGTAACAGTAAATGCTGAGGTTATTTCAATTTGGAAAGAACAATGGTTGTCTTAAACTTTGTTCTCCATGTGTCTCTGCTTGCAGGAGAAGAGCTTGGCTATAGTCTTGGTGAAATTTTCCAACACAATTTTAGTTATTTCTTTTTTTTATAAAAAGTTTTAGAACGGACTTTAATTCTATTATGTACTCTGTAAGTATTTGTTGAATGGATGAAAGCATTTAGTATACATGGGCATTTTACTTAATGCGTACATTTAGCTTTAAAGCAAAAATGTTGGAAACAAGAATTATTTTGTAGATGTTCATTTGTGTATGTGTGTGTGTCTGTGTGGGTATGCATGTATCCCTTTAGAAGCACAAAAATGCAGCACTGGCCGGGCGCGGTGGCTCACGCCTGTAATCCCAGCACTCTGGGAAGTCGCGGCAGGCGGATCATGAGGTCAGGAGATGGAGACCATCCTGGCTAACACGGTGAAACCTCGTCTCTACTAAAAATACAAAAAATTAGCCGGCGTGACGGCGTGTGCCTGTAGTCCCAGCTACTCAGGAGGCTGGGGCAGGAGAATGGCGTGAACCCGGGAGGCGGAGCTCGCAGTGAGCAGAGATCGCACCACTGCACTCCAGCCTGGGCGACAGAGCAAGACTCCGTCTCAAAAAAAAAAAAAAAAAAAAAAAAAAAATGCAGCACTGCTGACTTTCTATGGTAGATAACGTCTAAGATGGCCCCCAGTCGTCTCTGCCTTCTGGTATTTACATCTTGTGTAATTCCTTCACCTTGAATGCATACTGGACCTGGTGACTCACTTGTAACAAATAGAATATGGAAAAAGTGATAGATTTCACTTGTGGCATTAGATTACATAAATACTGTGGCTTCTATCTTGGGATCTCTCTCTCTCTCTCTTTCTCTTTCTGTCTCTGAAGGAAGCCAGCTGCCACACTGTGAGAGCAGCCCTATGGAGAGGCCTACGTGTCAGGGAACTGAGAGAGGGCTCTGGCCAACAGCCAGCAAGAAACTGAAGCCTGTAACTGAGCAGCTCTTAAGGAACTAGATCTTGCCAACAGCTACATGAGTGAGTTTGAAAGTGGAGTCTCCCTCATTTGAGTCTTCAGATGAGGCTCCAGCTCCAGCTGATAGTTTGGCTGTAATTTCATGAGAGAGACCTTGATCCAGAGACACCCAACTGAGCTGTGACCAGATTTCCTACCCACAGAAATGGTGAGATAATGTTTGTTGTTTTGAGCTGCAAAATTTTGGGGTCACTTGTTACACTATAAAAACATAAGTAATACGTTGTCTACATGAAGTAGGAATAACAGAACATATCCCATCCAGCACCTAGTAGCAGAGAGAGAGTATTCAGAAGGTGCTCAATACATGCTTATTAATATATACAAGTGGTAGACAACCAAAACATTTGTTGAATTGTTCTAGGAATTAAAATTTTCACGTTGCCTTAAAAGAAAATGAGTTCTTTTGGAGTGAAAGCAGACATACATAGACAGATATTTATTT
This sequence comes from Gorilla gorilla gorilla, assembly GCF_029281585.2. Taxonomy (NCBI): domain Eukaryota; kingdom Metazoa; phylum Chordata; class Mammalia; order Primates; family Hominidae; genus Gorilla; species Gorilla gorilla. Next base: position 38,601,755 of record NC_073233.2, on the reverse strand, counting down.
ATCTTTCATCTGGATTAATTGTTAAATACAGGTGTCTGTATTAATTTTTGCTTCTGAAGGGAGGGAGGGACAGAGGGGGACCTAAACAATTATTGCACATCAGGTTGGGTGAGGTGGCGCATGCTTGTAATCCCAGCATTTTGGTAGGCTGAGGTGGGCAGATCACTTGAGCTCAGGAGTTCAAGACTAGCCTGGGCAACATGGTGAAACCTCATCTCTACAAAAAAAAGTAAAAATTAGCCAGATGTGGTGGTACTCACCTGTAGTCCCAGCTACTCAGGAGTCTGAGGCAGGAAGATGGCTTGAGCCCCAGAGGATGAGGCTGCAATAAGCTGAGATGTCTCAAAAAACAAAATAAAACAAAACAAAACAAAACAAGAAAAATTATAGCACATCACATTAGGTAGAATATTGAAAATTATACCTGCAAAAGTAAATCACATTGAATTATGGATCAGAAGATCTGTTAGAGGAAGACAGCTAAGCCAATTTAGATGGACTTAATATTTTGATGAAGTTAAGTTCAAGGGTAGTCTTTATAACCTTTAGTCATAAGAATTTGCTGCTATTGCCATATATTTGGAGTATTCATGCAAAATATTTTCATCATGTTCCTTTCCGTTTTGGAGGGGCTGAGAGAATGCTGACATTATTGTATCTATCCTCTGAAATAAGATCATACACATAAGAGGTGGGAAAGCATAGTGGTTGATATAGGTCCTGGAGTCAGATGGGTAGGATGGTAATCTGGGCTCCATCATTCCACTTACTAATTTTGGGACCTTTGGCATATTGCTTAACCTGTCTGAGCTCCAGTTTCTTCCTAATTACAGCACCTAGTGGGAGGAATACACATACCATATAAAGGTATATCACAGTATTTGGCACTTAACTGAATGCTAGCTGTCATTAATTAGTCTTATTATTATTACAAGTACTAAACATTGTGCCTGGCACATAGTAGCAATAAATGTTTCCTGCCTTTTCTTTTTCCCCCGTTTCCTAAAATCTAGCCCATAATATTTTCTGAGTTCTATGTATTGATTGTATATATTTCTTCCAATTCAAGAAACATTTTGGTGCAGGAAATTTTTTTAATGCACTCCTTGTTTCAGCCTTCTCTAATTTCTCTTCTTATTCCTGAGGGGTTTAATGTTAGTGAAGTCTTCTGAGAGCTTTCAACATAATGCTTCAAGCAGTAGTTTGGATTCACCAGGTAACAGCAGATTTTTTCTGTAAGTTTAGAAATTCTCAGTAGCCAAATGAGCTAAAGGGGATATTTTTATCCTTTAGTTATTCTAGTTATGTAGGATTGAGTGCCATTTTGTATGTTCTCCATGAGTATCAAATTAGCAGGGAGGGCTATAGTTGTCTCAAATTGTGAGAGAAAAACTAGTGACATCAGTGCTTATCAACAGGATGGAATAGTGTAGGAAATTGACATAAGGGAAAGCAATGGGGAATTGTTTTCAACAAAATGCAGCAGGGCTAACCTACGTTAAAATAATCTTAAATTTTTCCTATTACCTTAAATGAAACTAATTTCAGTTTACCAAGTTTAACATTGCAATTATTAAAAAACTCAAAATAATTCTGGCTTTGTCAGCTTTTGCACTTAAAATAATTCAGTTAAAGGAGTAATTTTTTTTCCTCACCAGTTCAATGCCTGTGATCAAATTGAATTCATTACCCCGTTTCTAGGAAAGGATTAAGCATATCGAAGACATACAAATTAGAGTGTTGCCAAGGATTTGAGAAGTGTAAAAATTCTACAAGATCAGGTTTTCATGAAAGAGAATGGAGAGATTGTTTAGGATATTTAGCAGTCGAGAGGAGTTTAAATGCAGAATAAAGCTCATATAGGGAAATAGCACCTTGGGAGTTTCAATAGAATAAAGCTAATATAGGGAAATAGAACCTTGAAAGTGAAACCCTCTAAATTCAGTATTTTGTTTAAGTACCTTCAATTCTTCCCTAGTATGGAAATATTTTTGTTCATTTTTTTAAAATAGAAATCTTATCAGTGGTCAGGTTCAGGTGCCCAAAGATTATTTCTAAGTAAAGCCATTGGGAGTTCACATCTTTGTTAATTTATTCATTCATTCAACAAGTATTAATGAGTACCTACTATCTGCAATGCCCTGTCTTAGGCCCTGGGATATAGTGGTGAACAAAACAAGCTTGGGTTTTGGAAAGTGGTGCCTTTTATATTGAATCCCATTCCCCTTCTGTAGGAATATTTACAATGCCCATTTGCACATTAAAGGCTCAGAGAAGGCCTGCAGGAAAGAAACCTATTTACCCTTTCTGGACATATTTCCCAAACTTATTGAGGACAGAATGCTTTTATCATGAGACACCTTTTACATCCTCAAGGGATTTTTTAAAAAAATATACTATGGGAAATCTAGGTTAAGATGAAATTTGCTGCCTAGAAGGACAGAACGACATTGAATAGCAAGGTTAATATAACACTGCTTTAATTCATACTCATTGATTGCAGGGACTCCACTCAACAAAGAGGAAGTATGTTACCGCCTTGGTTTTGTCCAAGACACTTTCCATCCTGCATGTTTGCAATAGTCACATTTTTCCAGCTTGGGAAATAATACGAGTTTAATATGACAAGGAATATTTTCAGTTCGTTAAAAGTGTCCACTAGCTGTTTTCTACCTCCTTACCCTCCTTACCCTTTATGGCCCTCCATTTTGTAGAAATAGATAAAAATGTTGAATATGTGATTCAATAGGGTTCTTTTAAAAACATTCCAACAAATCTAAGTGATCTGAAAGAAGAGATCTCTGCCTTTTTTGTGAATTGCATGTCTTCATAAGGCTAAAATACCTGTCAGAAGTACATTAGTGCACTGCAAAAAATTAATACATGCAAAGTAACGTAAGCACATGATACTTTTAATTTTTCAGTGGTCCAGGGCACTGTTATCTGCTCTTTTCTGGGAAATCACTCATCATGTAGCTGTTGGGGAAAGGGACCACTTCAGCCCCTTTTCTGGGAGCAATCCAATGCAGTATGGATATTAATTAAATTTATTAAACAAATAACACAGCGACTCGGGGAAGCAGGGGTCCATCTGCCAGCTCTGCAGACAGATCTCTGCAGAGACGCGAGCTGAATGGTAGTTAAAGCGAAGTTGCCGAGCTCAGCAGATGGGCTCTTGTCTCCAGTGGGGGAGATTTGGTGGCGGTCCAGCAACTCTCTTTCCCCTCCAGGTTTTTGTTCCTTGCAACTGTGATTGAAGAAGCCCTTTTCTGTCTTTTCCCAGCCTTGTGTCTCTCTCCCCCACCCCACCCCCCTTTGTTTATGTGAGCAATGTTTAAATCTGAGTGATTTGTTAGAGAGGCGAGTCCCGGCTGATCTCATTTTGTGTATGTGCTGTAAAGCTCAAGCAGAAAATAATTAGGAAAATGTAATCCCATTGACTTTACACCCCACTTGTGTACATTGCAGCAGCTCAGCCTCATGCCCTGGAATAAAGTCTCTGAGCAGATACGAATTTAGTCAGCATCCCCATTCACTGCACTAGGAAGTTTATATTATTCTGATGTTTAGAGACTTATTATTTGTCAAATTATTCCTTAGATTGCTTTTAAACTTTTAAACTATGCAATTTAAGGATGCTTGTTTGTTTATCTCTAACATCTTCACATTCTGTTGGCAAGTGTCTAGGTACCTTAAATCCCAGTGTATCCTTCACTTGCCTTCAGGGATAAGATGTCATTGATGATGTTTGATCAGCATATTTGTGATTCGTTGTGTCTTTTAGAAACCCAATTCCCCACCTCCCAACCCACTTCTACCCCAAAAGGTGGTGAATTTGAAATCTTTTGGTAATGACGGACCACTTTGCTTTCAGTTGATTATTGCTTCTCAGCGTTTGGTACAATTTTCACAAAAGCCCACTTGGATGGAATTTAACACTAGGATGGTACAGTTATGGACATCACCCTGTCCCCCACCTATTCTCCCTACTTGAACCTTTGCAAAAATCATTTTGTAGAAGGACTTCTCATCTCTGGCTACGTATCCTCACTAGAGACTGATGCCTTTCCCAAGGGGAGCCACACAACCCTGCTAGGCAGATTGTGCACTCTATTGATGGCAAAGTTTTGGACTAAATAGATACCACCTTGGGCTCAGTCCTGAAATGCCCTTGCCTTGGAGAGATAGGTCTGGTTCCAGCCAACCTGACAGTGGAACATATTTGCAGAGACAAAGGCTCCTCTGTGGAATAGAAACTCCTCCAATCCCAGTATATTCTCCACCTCCCCACAAAACCCACCATTCTCTGCCAGCTGAGGTCTCAGCTTGTCACAGAACCCAAAGAGAAGAGTGCATGAATCTGGGATTATGATTCTCCCAAGGTGTATTGAATTTTATGGAAATGTGGAGGTCAGAGCTTTAATCCAGTTTGTAAGAAGAACCAACAAATGGATTCGTTTATTGAAGCACAAGGAAATCTTAGCCGCAAGCCTGTGTCCATCTGGGATGGTCAGTTCATTTCTGCTGCACATGAAGGTGTTCAGCCAAGTCCTTCCCTGATATTGGTCCTTGTTTGTGCTTTTGGAACCCAACTTGAAACCTGACTTTCATGGGGTTTAACCAGGAGATGAAATATTTTAGCTGCTGTCAGTCCCTGCCCCTCTCTGAGGTTCTAGCTCTCCCTCGGGCCACACTAATATTAATAATATAAAGGCTTTTGTTGTTATGGCAAATGGTTGGAATTAGGAGTAGATTTTTGTTTTTCATTAGAGCCCTGCCGAGAGTTATTGTGAACTTCAAAATTATCATTACACCCAATCCTTTATGGAACTGAAAAAAGCTCCACTCAAAAGACGGTCATGAAGTGGCTGGTGAAAAATGTTTGTTTATCAGCAAATCGTAGGTGAATTGCCAATTTATTTCTCTAATTTGTCGGAAGTGAAAATCTGCTGGGGTTGGGGGGAAGACTGCATTTTGAATTCATAGGTGATTTACCATGGTGTCTGTTCTGCCTTTCCTTCCACCCCGGTGTACCTGGACTAATTTTGTTCTCTGATTTAAATTGCAATCTAGTTGCTCTGGCATCTCAATTTAAGGGAAAATTGAACGTTGTTTTTCAAAGGGAATTGCAAGTGTTCTACTCTTGTCTGAAAACAGATTGTGGCTTCTTTCCCAAGGAGAAGCTTAGAAATTACATACAATTCTCAGGGTTTTATTCGTAGCAAAATGTTTTCTACCCTTTTGTCCACACATTAGTATAAATGAATAAAACAGAGAAAAATCCAGAAAACACCCCGACAGACAGTGTGTGCATATTTCTGATCAGCTTCCTGAGCCTGCCATTCTGCTGAACACATTTTGTTTACTCTAGGGCTTCCAATTGCTTTATTGCAGATTTTGTGGGCAGCATGACAATTTGAGACTAAATGCATAAAAAGGCTTTTGATTGGGAATAAAAGTTAACACTCATTTGTAAGGAACTGAAAAGTAGCTTTAAAAATAACAGTTTATTTTATTTTTATTCTTTTTATTTTTACTTTTAAAATACAGACAGGGTCTTGTTTTGTCACCCAGGCTGGAGTGCAGTGGCCCAGTCGTAGCTCACTACAGCCTCCAACTCCTAGGCTCAAGTGATCTCCTATTTCAGCCTCCCAAGTAGCTAGGACTGTAGGTGCACTACCACACCTGGCCAATTAAAAACTTTTTTTTTTTTTTTTTTTTTTTTGTAGAAACAGGGTCTCACTATGTTGCTCAGGTTGGTCTCAAACTCCCGTCCTCAAGCAATCCTCCCACTTCGGCCTCCCAAAGTCCTAGGATTACAGGCGTGAACCACCATACCTGGCCAGTTTATTTTTAAATTGTCTGATAAGGACAGGTATCTTTCACACATTGTTTTTATTTATTTGGCTTTGATGTCTCTTTCTTCCAGGATCTGAAATGCCAACGTTAAAAATATTCAGTCCAGAGCTTCCTCTGTTACTCCTAGCTCTCTCCCTTTTCTGATGAGCATTTTGCAATGCTCCCATGTTTGGGAATACCATCCCTACCCCTATGCTGCAACTGTGTCCAGAAGTAAATGTGTGACTTCTCAAAATATGTATTGTATTGTCTAGGAGAGGGACTGAAGAATGTGGTGTCTCTGAGCAAATTCAAGTGAGACCCAGGCCTGACTGTTTTTGACTGAAAATATTGATGTTTGACCTGTGCCTAAGGGAACATAGCCCAGCTGCTGAGATAAAAGGAAGGTTCATGGTCATTGTCATCTTTGAGGATCTCACACAGTCTGTTTCTAATGCTTCAGTCTGATTTCTGGGACCAAGTCTGGTATCTACTTTACATTACACCATGGAGCTTTGCACAATTATGGATAAGATAAACGTTGATTGATTGTCGATTAGATTTACATTTGTTTTCCAGGAGCCAAGCAAAATAATCCAGCACTCTGTGTCTTGGCCTCTGGCCATCTGAGTCTTCCCTGGTCCAGGAATTCCTAATCTTTGCAGTGCTTCAGAAAACTGTCTTCAGTTCTGCTAATCTAGCCTTCTGAGGTCAGGCTGACTGGAGGGCCTTCCAGAGGCCAGCGTGATTCTTTTGTTCTCATTTTACAGCAGATTTGAATTCAAATTCAGAGTCTTGCAGTGAGAAAGGAATTATTTCTAAGCCACGTAGTCCAACTCCCTCCTAGTCATGATGGGGGATATGCTACTTGTCCACTTGTGGACAGTAGAGTTCACCCCACATTATTGAAGTTTTACATTTTGTGAATTTTTCACTTTAGATGTTAGAAATGTATTTCTTATATTAATGAGTAAAATTTCAATCTAAGGAAACCCATAGTTTGTTTCTAGAGGTGATGATGATAAAATCACAATTCAGCTGGGTGTGGTGGCTCATGCCTGTAATCACAGCACTTTGGGAGGCCAGGGTGGGCGGATCACTTGAGGTCAGGAGTTTGAGATCAGCCTGGCCAACATGGTGAAACCCTGTCTGTAGTAAGATTACAAAAAAGTTAGCCAGGCGTGGTGATACGTGCCTATAGTCCCAGCCACTCAGGAGGCTGAGGCAGGAGAATCACTTGAACCCAGGAGGTGGAGGTTGCAGTGAGCTGAGGTTGTGCTGTAGCCTGGGCGACAGAGCAAGACTGCCTCAAAATAAATAAATAAAAATCACAATTTAGCTCACGTCTGTCACTATTTACTATACTATATGTCTTCAAATATACATGGATTTAATGAGAACTAGCTACTGTTGTTTGAGTACTTACTATGTGCTGGCCCCTGTGCTAAGCATTTGGCATACATTATGCCACTTAATCTTCACAACATATTGGTATTGTCAAAGATGAAGAAATTGATGTTAGAAGATGTTATATAATTTGCCCAAAGTCTGATCTAATGAACCTAAAGTCACATCTAATAGCCAGATTTGGATTTGAAATCAAGATAGCTAACTCTAAAACCCCTGCATTTAACCACTCTGCTATACTGATGCCCTGTATGTACTCATTTCTAATTTATAACTTACTTAGAGCCAAAAGGAAGTTGAGGTCTTCTCAAATAAAAGTGCACATAAAATAACATAGTTGAAAACTAAACTAAAAAGCTAAATCATATAGGAGCCCTTCACATTTTTGGAAACAAGAATCCTATCTCCTCTAAGTTTGTATTTTCCAAGTCAATATTGTTGGTTTCTTTAACTTTCTATCTATTGTTGGAAGAAGGCTGGGTTTGAGACCATGAACTCTTTGGGGGAAGTAGCCTTGTCTTATCACTGTAGCATTTCCAGTGCCTACTGGATGGTGTTAAGTAAATGCTGAAGAAATGAGCCGGAGAAGATGAAGGTAAATACATAGATTTGACTCGGGCTGCCATTGCTGAAGCAGGCCCACTCAGAGCAGGTTCTGGGTGAAACCGAATGGTGGCTGTGACTTGGGAACCCAAGACAAAAAGGGGCAGGGAAGGAGAAGAGTTAGAATAAGAGAATATTTCTCCTTCTTGTCTCTTCTCCACTGTGCACTATTTTCATTGTGTACATCACTGTAAGCCACCTTGAATCTCTTTTATTTATTATTTATTTTTTTGAGATGGGGTCTCACTATGTTGCCCAGGCTGGAGTACAGTGGCTATTCTCATACGTGATCAAAGCACACTACAGTAGCCCCAAACTCCTGGCCTCAAGCGATCCTCCCGCCTCAGCCTCCCAAGTAGCTGGGATTACAAGTGCACACCACTATGTCCACCTCTTGAATCCCTTTTAGAATGAGCAGGACATAAATAAATGCTTATGTATTTATACAGACACACAGACATACGCATAAAATAGACCAAACTGACCTGTTGGTTAAATCCTTTGTTGTCTGCTGAGATAGGTAAAGGAAGGGCGGTTTCACAATTAGGAAGAGGCTACTGATCGTCAGACTCATAGAAAAGGTAAAGAGGCACAAGCCAAGATGGTCGGGAAGGATGCACCTGTTGCTACTGTGGGAGCCATTCCTGCTGGTCTCAAATCGTGATCATCCCAGATGCCACGGTTTTTCGGCCTTTGCCATTCTGATCGTTTTCCTCTGTAACTTAAGATAGTTTCCCTTAAGACCATAATGCTGTATCTCAAAGACATGCAGAAAGGATAGAACTGTTCCTGTCTTATTTATTGCAAACAGTTTTACATATGTTATTAATGCACCTGGAGACTGTGTTTTTTAACAACCACAAACATCAGTCTGTGCATCATACTGACCTTGTAATCATCTAAAACCCCTAGTTCTCTTCAGAGATTCCCCACCCCACGTTTGTGCAGTTGACATTTTGCACCTAAATTTGGGACTTTATGTTAATCACTCCCACTTTATAGATGGAGAAGCAGGTTCAGGGAGGCTAAGAACCCTTCCCTCTCTTGACCTCCTACCTTTTCTCTACCTCCCTTGTGGTCCTGTCATTTTTTATTTGTTTGCATCCAATCCTCTGAGTTGTGCCTCTTCCTATGCTGGCTGATTTCGCTGTGGTCTTGACCAGATGGTACCAGGGCACTGAATGGTGGGGTCAAGGGGGATTTTCATGATGGTCTTCTCAGTGGTAATATCTCCAAAATATGATAAACCATCCAGTGGTTGTCTCCAATATGATCATTATGCTAAAATGACTGTCATCCTCTGCCATCTTCATACGCTGTTTTCATTCCCGGGAGGAGGGGAGAAGGCAGGAGAAACTACAATTTCATCAGAACCCGGCAGCCCAGTCATCACTGGGTGCCTTGGTATACACTTGTTTTGTTCTCCTCAGGGAACATCTGAGGGCGAGCTTAGTGGGTGGGCCCCTACTGTAGGGTGGCATTGGCTCCCATCTCTAACGACCAACTCTACTTGGCCATAGTCAGGATGCCCAAGTCAAGTGGTGGGGTTTTGTGATGTTAGAAAGGTTTACTGCAGAGGGGAGGGTGCAAATCACTCGTTTTCCAGCAGGAGACAGGGTTGGCTTACAGACGGCTCTTTCTGCTTTCAGTCAGGCTTCTGCATCCAAGAAGTCTCCCAGGTATCAGAACCTTCTGTTTATGAAGAAGGAAACATATAAGGAGGAGCCTGATGAAAAGGCTTCTTTCTTTGAACAGGTCACAGCACAAAGAAGAAATATTTCTTTCCTATAAGCCCTTTCCTATAAGCCCATGGAGACCAAGGCTGCTGTTCCTTTGCTGGGAATAAGCATTTGCTGTTCCTCAGGGAACAAGAAGGTCTTGACTTGAATCATGGGTACCTGGTGCTTTTCCGTCTCTGACAACTCTGTCCTTGTAGCCCTTACCAGGTCACTGAGGTACAAAGACAAGTTTTGGTTCAGTTCCTCAGAACTTCACTTCTTTTATTTATTGTCTATTTATTTAAATTGACAACTAAAAATTGTGCACCTTTATTTGTACAACATGTTGTTTTGAAATCGGAACTTCATTACTTCTAATATTCATCAATATTCATTCATTCATTAATCAAATATATGTTGAGTGCCTTCCAGGATCAGAGCATATCATAAAACAAAAACAAGGACAACGGGTCCCTGCCCTTGGAGAATCCCTGTCTGGAAAATAAGACAGATATTAAACAAACACATTGACAATTATATAATTAGAAAACGTGGTAAGTGATGAGAGAGAGGATGGACAGGGAGACCTCAACTAGTCTGGTGGTTACATGGAAATCCAAGTAATCCCACCCCTGAATATGGACATCCAGATGTGGGGTGGGGGTTGGGGTGGAGTGAGGGATCAGTGTGGGTGGACAGTAGGGAACAAGCCATTGAATCATGTGGTAATAACTATTTGTAAAGATAACCTTTGAAGAGATGAATTTTTTATTTAATGATCTTCTGTAGTGCTTAAATATTTTATCAAGTGCATATATCACTTTTATAATAAAGAGATATTACAATAAAAGTGAAGAAGATAATGTGTCGTATCGTCTTGCTCCTGTCAGAAAGTTCATTAGTTGGTTGACTCTTTTGAGATGCCTATCTTTATCTATATTTCATCATAAAGTTTATGGGACAAAGGAAATATCCTTGTGGTCTTCCCATTAAAAAAATGTAGATGTGGGCCGGGTGCAGTGGCTCACGCCTGTAATCCCAGCACTTTGGGAGGCCGAGGAGGGCAGATCACGAGGTCAGGAGATCGAGACCATCCTGGCTAACATGGTGAAACCCCGTCTCTACTAAAAATACAAAAAAAAAAAAAAAAAAAAAATTATCCAGGGTTGGTGGTGGGTGCCTGCAGTCCCAGCTACTCAGGAGGCTGAGGCAGGAGAATGGCATGAACCCAGGAAGAGGAGGTTGCAGTGAGCCAAGATCGTGCCACTGCACTCCAGCCTGGGCGACAGTGCGATACTCCCTCTCAAAAATAAATAAATAAATAAATAAATAAGTAAATAAATAAATAAATAAATGTAGATGTGGAATGGAAAAAATATGCAAATATTTGTGGAATGTTGAATGATCAGCCAGTATATCGTCTAACAGTGTTTATAGACTAGAAACAGGCATTTTAGGTAGTTGCCATGTTGTTTTCTGCATATAATTTCAGCCATTTGGAAAGCAGCAGGAAGAACATGTTTCCCATTGATATGTGGCCTTTGTCTTTTGCTGTTAAATTATAAACCTCAAAAGAATATTGTGTTTTCTGGGCATGGCGGCTCACTCCTGTAATCCCAGCACTCTGGGAGTTCAAGGAGGGCAGATTGCCTGAGCTCAGGAGTTTGAGCCCAGCCTGGGCAACATGGTGAAATCCCATTAAAAAAATATTGCCAGGCTTGGTGGCACGTGCCTGTCGTTCCATATCCTTGATCACTTGAGCCCAGAGGCAGAGTTGCAGTGAGTGGCGATAGTGCCACTGCACTCCAGCCTGGGCAACAGAGCAAGACTCTGTCAAAAAAAAAAAAGAAAGGAAGGAAAGAAAGAAAAGGATATTGTGTTTGGCCACATGTAACAGGCACTTGACTTCAGTGACTAGATTGAATAGAGTCTACTTTTTCCCACAGCCAGGGCTCATCCTGGATGGTTCCAGACCCTTTCTATCTTTCCTCTCTGCTGTCCTCTTCCTATGATGTTGCCTTCATGCCTGTTGCTTCATAGTCACAAGATGGCTGCTCTTAGTCTCACCTCAGAATTCCAGACCAGCAAAGGAGGGAGGGGTGGGGCCTATATTGGTGAAACAAAAGCTGTCCCTGAAGTCCCCAGCAGATTTTTACTTGCTTTTCATGGTCAAACAGGCATTGTTATCATAGGCGATGTCAGCTCCATGAGGATTATTACCCCTGAAGACCTTCCAGGGGATAAGATGGTGAAGGTGGAGACAGTGATACTGATGATCTTGAACCTGTGTAGGCCGAGGCTCATGTGTGTGTTTGTGTCTTCGTTTTTTACAAAAAACTTCAAAAAGCTAAAACAAAATTTTAGGTAGAAATAAGGATATAGTCCTTATTCTTTTTGTACAGCTGTACAATGTGTTTGTGTTTTAAGCTAAGTGCTATTACAAAAGAGTCAAAAAGTTTTAAAATGTTAAAAAGTTTATACAATAAAAAATTACAATAAGCTGAGGTGAATTTATTATTGAAGACATACATATTTAAATGTTTTAAAAATATATTTAGCGTAGTCTAAGTGTACAGTTTTCTAAAGACTGCAGTAGTGTACAGCGATGTCCTAGGGCTTCATATTCACTCACCACTCACTCACTGACTCGCCCAGAGCAACTTCCAGTCCTGCAGGCTTCATGGTAAGTGCCCCATACAGGTGTACCAGTTTAAATCTTTTATACCGTGTCTTAACTGTACCTTTTTTAAATCTTTAGGTATGTTTAGATACATACATCCTTACCATTGTGTTACAATTGCCTACAGTATTCAGTACAGTAACATACTATACAGGTTTGTAGCCTAGGAGCAATAGAGAGCCTATGTGTGTAGTAGGCTACACCATCTAGGTTTATGTAAATGCATTCTATCAGGTTCGCACAACAGTGAAATTGCCCAGTGATGCATTTCTTAGCACGTACCCCCACCATTAAGTGGCACATGACTGTTACCTTCAATCTGTGGCTTTTAAAAATGGCATCATTTAAAAGGCACTGGTCTAGGCTGGGCGCAGTGGCTTATGCCTGTAATCTCCACACTTTGGGAGGCTGAGGTGGGAGGACTGCTTGAGGCTAAGAGTTTGAGACCAAATGGGCAACATAGTGAGACCTCTGTCTCCACAAAAAAATAGAAAAATAAAAAATTAACCAGGTGTGGGGACGTGTGCCTGTACGTGCCTGTAGTCCTAGCTACTTGGGAAGCTGAGGCAGGAGGATCCCTTGAGCCCAGAAGGTTGAGGCTGCCTTGAGCTATGATTGGCCATTGCACTCCAGCCTGGGCGACAGAATGAGACCCTGTCTGTAAAAATAAATAAATAATAAAACCACTGGTTTATATATTTCGGAGTAGATAATAAACAATGTATGACCTATTTATCAAGGGCCATCCTGTCCAAGTGGGGATGCTACTGTCTAAAGAGGAATGCCTCCCTTCCCTTAGGATATCCCAGGTGCCACTGTGAGAGTGTCAATCAAGCCATAGATTATATTCTATTAACAATTTCTCTCTTAGTTTTGATACTAAAAAAATCAGCCTGAGTAGAAGTTCTAGTACTTCCTTCTTGCCTCCCATGCTCCTCATCAAGGGGTTGTTCTGCATAGCTCCTTGATGTACATCACACACTTTGAAGATCACTGTTGAGAGAACAGGAAGATTATCTGGGGACCTGGGGATACTTATTACATATTAAAGGTAAACAAAGTAAAGCACCGTTAAAAATGTAGGTGAAGGAGAAGTGACTGATTCTTCAACTATGGAGACTGTGAAGAGTTTCCTTCATTTGTTCATTCATGAATTGAGCAATTCCTGCCAGGTGCTGTACTATATACTGGAAACAAAAAGATAACTCACTTAGTCCCTGCCTGTGGGGAGCACCCAGCTTAATGAGGAAGACTGAAATGAAAATGAGAAATTGCAAAATGGTATGTGGGGAGAGGTAGTACAAAACGTTCAGAGGCCCTCACCTTCTGCATGTCTTTGTCACTTCTTAATTGGATTTAATCCAACCCCTGCTTTTAATTGCTACTCTTCCCAAACAACCCCCACTCACTCCCCATTCTTACTGCAGTCTTTTTTTTCATACCCTTATCAATGTATAACATTCTATATAATCTAGTTTTAAAAATATTTATTTGTACTATCTTCACCCACAAAAATGTCAGCTTCCTAAGGGAAGGGATATTTGTGCCTGTTTTGTTCACTGGTGTTTCCCAACCCCAGGAGCAGTTTGCTGAAAGAATGAGTGAAGGAGAGCATGTCTGATTATTAGAGGTTGTAGACAGAGAGGGGAGAATGATCAGGGAGCATGTGATTAAGAAGGTGACACTTGAGCTGGGTCTTACAGGGTGAGTTGAAATTTTAAGGGGGAAAGGCATGCTGTGCAGAAGGTTCAGCACATGCAAAGCATGGAGGTAAGAAGAAGCCCAATGTGTTCAACCTAAGTGTAAAATGTGCCTTCTTCAACCCGGCTTCGTAACCTCCAAGCTATGCATTGTTGCTTCAGGGTGCAGGTCTACTGTGCTTATATCTTTGTTAGTGAAGCATAGCTATTTTCTTAACACAGGTAAGAACAATTTGAATTCCGGAAAGACACAAGATGTATGTTTTTTCTTAGTCTCCAGTGCCTAATGACTAATTTAAGCTAGCAAAATCATTTATGAAGGTGACTCAGCCATCTATCTAATGAGCTCAGTAGTAGACTGTTCTCTTATTATTTTGTTTGTTCATTCAAATTAACCTTAAAAAAGCCTACATGTACTCATTTAAATACTGACATCATACAGAGGGTAGGAAAAAGTGACATTTAATTTAATTTTAGTTGCTCCTCTTTGTGATGGCAGTTTAGGTACAATAGGCATAATTTATGTATCACAGATCTAAAATAATTTTTAAAATTTCTAGCTTCAGGTAAATATATAAATTTTATAATAAAAATGAATTGTAAAAATCAATGAAATGCTCATTTGAGTCATACCACCATTTGAGATATCCCAACCCAGATGAGTTAAAATTCTTTCTGGAGCTTAAATCAAGCATTTTGGGAAATGGCACTAATTTTTCTCAGGCTCATTCAGGATAATGTTACAGCAGATTAATACTCTGTGATCCAAAAAGCCCAAACCATCTGATATTCCTAAAAGTCCTGGGCGTAAAAGCCTGGGCTGTAAGTTTGATTCTTATATCTTTCTCTTAGCTTCACACAATTCCCTGTTCCTAGCCTGGCTCCAACACTAACTAGATCTTATTTGCATGTTGACTTTTGGTCTCACAATGGACTAAGTGAAATAAGGTGAATTGTTTATACAAATTCATCACCGCTCCCAAAAAAGAAAGCATCTTCCCCACCTCCCATGTAAACACATGTTTGGTGACAAATTCAGCAACTGCTCTTAGAGAGGAATTAACATCAGAAAATTTGAAAATTTATATCATGTGCTAGACTTTGACCTTTGTTTACTTAAACATTGTTCAACCTAAGTGTAAAACACACTGCTGGGACCCTTTTAATTTTTTTTTTGTTAGATTTTTAATTCAACTATAAAGACAATTCAAGTAAGAAACTTCAGTATGTCGATTTTGTTCTTTGAGTCATTGCACTGTAATTAGCTGAGTTGAGTTTTAAATGCAGTGCAAGAACATCTTTCTTGTCTGTTTATGTCAGAAAAAAATGGCTAATGAGTACTTATCAAAAAGATGAACAGTTTTTCATTAGATTAAGTAAAATCAAAACAGATTTATAATGTACTATTATGTTTCAGCTTGGAATACATTGAGTAAAATAGCTAATATCTTCACAGCTTCCTGAGAATTTATTTGCATGGCAGGATCCACCTCCCCCGCCCCTTCCCTCACACACTTAGACTTCAGGAAAGTGCCCATTTGTGGCAATTTTCTTTGTGGCATCAAGGCACATTCCCAAAGGGTTTGGAATGGCTTTAATATTATTTGTAAAATCTGAATATCTATGAAGCAGATGACAACATTGATTTTCCTTGGGTTTTGCCCGTGTGCTTTGCTACAGTTCTTTAAAATAGTTTTAAAAAATGACTTCCTTCTACTTCCTCATGGTGATGTGTCAGAATGCCACCTGGTACTCAGTGTCATGCAGAGCTTTCTTTATTTTGAAATTTTTATATGTGTTCAAGCGGATGAACATTAGCTTATGTATTACCAAAAGATGAAGATGATGAAGGCTGATTCCTTAGGAAAGTTTACGGTAAAAATAGACATTTAAGAAGCTTCTCATTTTAAATGTCACTTGGATGGCAGGTTATTTTCAGGTCATCAGGGACTCTTACTTCCTCTTCCACTATGTGAAAGTTAAAGTCCATCTTCATCCCAGTGTCTACTTGTAGTTATACAAATATGTGCACATCCACAAAGCAACTGATACGACAAGGCTTTATGTGGGTAAAGAAGAATCTTGTCTTTAAGTTTTTTGAGTTTGCAGTAGAGTGAATGAACAAGAGATAAATTTCCTGTATATAAAAAATGAAAAGTAAACTGCTCTGGACACTAGAGACTTAATTTAGTGTAATCATATTACTTTTGTCCACATATCAGATTTTTGGGGAAAACATTTTCATTGAAGTATAACACATTCATACATGTAAGAAGCTTGATGAATTTGAACAAATTTTGCAATGCAACATGCCTGTGTAACATCCCCCAATGTAGAATATTAATAGCGCTACAGAAGCCTTTATGCCCCTTTTAATCATTATCCTTCACTCAAAAGTAACCAACATTCTGATTTCTGTCACTACAGATTACTTCTGATGTTTGGAACTTAATATAAATGGAATCATACAATGGGTACTTCTTTGTGTTTAGCTCCTTTCTCTCAAAATTATGTCTGTGAGATTTATTAATGTGATTCTTTGTAGCAGAAAGTCATTATTTTTCATTGTTGTATAGTATTCTATTATATGAATACAACACTATTTATTTATTCATTCATTCATTCATTCTACTAATAATGAATATTTGTATTGTTTCCAGTCTGGGGTAATTATAAACAATGCTGCTGTGGGTATTCTTGTCTGTGTCTTTTAGTGCACATATGTGTGTATTTCTGTTGTTTCTATATCAAGGAGTGGAATTGCTGGGTCATAGGCTATGCATTTGTACAATTTTAGTAGATACTGCCAAATAGGATTCTAAATTGTAGATACCAACTCATATTCCCACCAACAGAGTGTTGAAGTTCTAGTTGCTCTATATCCTCACCAACACTTAATAACATTTTACTCATTCTGAGGGGATTAAAAAGTTAGTCATTGTGGTTTTAATTTGCATTATTTTGATGACTAATGATGTTTTTCACATTTGATTGTATTTATTGGTCATTTGGATATCCTCTTTCATTAAGTGCCTATTCAAGTCTTTTGCTTGTTTCTTTTAAAGTTGGTTTGCCTTTCATTTTTCTCATTGATTTGTAGGAGTTTTCTATACATTTTGGATATGAGCTGTTTGTTGGACATTTGTATTTCATAGCTTTATAGTCTCTTGATAAACATAAATTCTTAATTTTAAAGAAGTTAGATTTATCAATCTTTTATGGTAAGCCATTTTTAAAAATTGACAAATACAAATTGTGTTTATTTATGTTGTACAACATGATGTTTTGAAATATGTATACATTGTAGAATGACTACCTTGAGCTAATTAACATGTATTACTTCACATACTTATTCTTTTGTAGTGAGAACCACAAAATGAGGCTTCATATTTTTTCAATTTTTTAATTTCAAAATTTGTTTCAATTTTTTTGTGGTGAGAACCACTTAAAATCTACTCTCTTAGCAATTTTAATAATATAATACATTGTTATTAAGTGTAGTCATCATATTGTACAGGAGATCTCTTGAACTTATTCTTACTATCTAACTGAAATTTTGTATCCTTTGACCAACATCTCCCAACCCCTCTACTGTGATTTTTGTGTCTTATATGAAGAGATTACTTTGCTCACTTCAATGTTAAGAATATGTCCTGTGTTACTTTCAAAAGCTATATTGTTTTTCCTTTTACATTTAGACCTGTAATGCATGTAGAATTGTGTTTTTTTGGCATACTTTGAGGTGTGATAAAATTTCATTAAAATATTAATTATTAAAAATGTAGTATTTTCCACCACTGCATTCTAATGGCACTTGTTTCATAAATTAGGGAGTCTTACATGAATGAGTCTGTTTACTAGACTCTCTATTTTGTTTCATTGATATGTTTTTCTATCATGTGCCAATATCACTATTTTAATTGTCCTACATTTTGTAATAAATCTTGATATTTGGTAATGTAAGTTCTTTAACTTTGTTCTTTTTCATTTTTGTTTTGACTATTCTAAATCTTTTGCCTTTCCATGTAAAATTTAGGATACATTTATTAATTTTTATAGATGGTAGCTGGGATTTTGACAGGGATTACATTGAACCTATAGATCAATAGGAGAGAACCAGCATCTTCACAATACATGGACACGGTATATTCTTTCATCTATGCAGATCTTCTTTAATTTCTCTCAGCAGTGTTTTGTAGTTTTTAGTACAGCTCCTGTACATTTTTTGGTTTATTTCTAGGTATCTGGTGTTTTGATGCTAAATATTCTCAGATATTATTATTCTTTTCATTATCCTAATGCAAATTGTTTTGTTTTAAAATGTCGTTTTCCAGTTTTTTCATGTTAGTATATATAAATACAGTTGATTTTTAACTATGATGTCTGCATCCAGTGACTTTGATAAATTCACTTCTTAATTTTTTTATTTCATTTTATTTTATTTTTTTGAGACAGAGTTTCACTCTTGTTGCCCAGGCTGGAGTGCAATGGCGCCATCTCGGCTCACTGCAACCTCACATGCTATTCTGTGATAGCAGTTTCTATCTCAACCTTTATATTTTGCTATAAAACAAATGATAGCAAGTGGCTCTTTAAGGAATGATTTTCATTTGGAGAGATTCAAATATATTTAATGGGCACCCAGTAATTTGGATTTTCTACTTTTGTGTGTGTCAGTTTTGGTAAGTTAGTATTTTGAAAAACAAATTTGTCCATCTCATCTAAATTATACAATTTATTCTCTAAAGTTATTCATAATATCTCTTACTTTTTTTTTTTTAAGACAGGAATTCACCCTGTCACCCAGGCTGGAGTACATTGGCAGGATCACGGCTCACTGCAGCCTCAATCTCCTGGGCTCAAGTGATCTTCCCACCTCAGCCTCCTGAGTAGCTGGGACTACAGGAGTGTGCCCAGCTAATTATCGTATTTTTTTTTTGTTATACTTTAAGTTCTAGGGTTCATGTGCACAATGTGCAGGTTTGTTACATGTGTATACATGTGCCATGTTGGTTTGCTGCACTCATTAACTCATGATTTACATTAGGTATTTCTCCTAATGCTATCCCTCCCCCACCCCCCCACTCCACGCCCGGCTAATTTTTGTATTTTTTGTAGAGACAGGGTCTCCCTGTGTTGCCCAGGCTGGTCTTGAACTCCTGGGCTCAAGCGATCCACCTGCTTTGTGAGGCCTCCCAAAGTGCTGGGACTACAGGCACGAGCCACTTCGTCCAGCCTCTTATTTTTCTAATGCCTTTAAGATCATTATTACTGTCTTATGTTAATAAAGATAATATATCATATATATTTCTTATATATTTATTTTTATATTAGTAAATTGTGCCCTTTGTTTTTTCTTTATAGTGTTACTGGACTTTTATCAGTTCTATTCATTTTTGTTCAAAGGACCAACTTTTGGCTTTGCTGTGTTCCTCATTAGAGATTGGCAATATATGGCTAATGAGTCAAATCTAACCCACAATCTGTTTTTGTGAATATAGTTTTATTGGGACATAGCCACATCTATTCATATATGTATTATCTGTGTCTGTTTTTGCACTACAATGGCAGAGTTGAATAGCGGTGACAGATTTTATGATCAACAAAGTCTAAAATATTTACTATTTGTCTCTTTACAGAAAAAGATTGCCTACTTCTCTGCTGTGTTATATATATTTTTTCTATTTCATTGATTGATTTTTGTCCTGATCCTTATCATTGCTCTTTTATACTTCCTTTGAGTTTAATTTGCTATTTTCTTTCAGGCTTCTTGCTTGAGATTGATCCTTAGATCATTGATTTCCATCCTTAGATTTTTATTCAACCATTATGTGTTCTCTGAGCGCAGATTAACTGCATTCTATAAATTTTTATACTCATATTTTCATTATCATTGTTTAAAATTTTTTTCTTATTTTCATTTTAATTTCTTATTTAGTTCATAGATTATTTACATCTTCATCTGTTTGTGTTGCTATAAAGGAATACCTGAGCTGGGTAATTTGTAAAGAAAAGAGGTTTATTTGGTTCATGGATCTCAGGCTGTACAAGAATCATGGAGCCAGCACGTGCTTTTGGTGAGGTCTACAGGCTACTTCCACTCATGGCAGAAAGGGAAGGGGAGCTGATGTGTGCAGAGATCGCTTGGTGAGAGAGCAAGAGAGAGAGGGGAGGGAGGTGTCAGACTCTTTTGAAAAACCAGCTCTAGAGGGAACTAATGGGGTGCTAATAGAACAAGAACTCACTCATTATCTCAAGGAGGGCACCAAGCCATTCATGAGGGATCTGACCACATGACCTGAACACCTCCCATTAGGCTCCACCTCCAACATAGGGGATCAAATTTCAATATGAAATTTGGAGGGGACAAATAGCATGGCTATATTGATTGATTTTCAGGCATTTGGGGATTAAATTCTTTTTTGCTATTGATTTTTAGATTAATTCCACAGTGGAATTAATTTTTAGATTAATTCCACAGTATGTGGGAACATACTGTGTTTGATTTTAATTCTTTGAAATTTGTTTAGACTTGCTTTTGGCCCAATATGTATTTTATTTTGGTAACTGTTCTAAATGTGATGGAAAATAATGCGTATTCCACAACTGTTGGATGTTGTGTTATATTGTTCTAATTTTCTGTATTTTATTTTCTGCATGTTCTTTCAGCTGAGAGAGGTGTGTTAAAGCTGCCCACTGTGGCTGGGAATTCATCTATTACACCTTTTATTTTTGTTAGTTTTTGTTTCATATATATTTTCTGCTATGTTATAAGAACTTCATGTTGAATTGATCATTTATCTTGATCAACATCTCTCTTTTAGATGTAGTAATATTTTTTGCCTTAACATCTATTTTGTCTTCCATTAGTATATCTACAGCAGCTTTTTTTCTTGCTAACATTTGTATGGTGTCTACCCTTTTACTCCCGACTTTTCTGCATCCTTATATTTAATAAGCTGTGGTCTCTTATAAGTGGCACATAGTTGGGTTTAAAAAAATTCCTTTCTGACAATCTTTGCCCTTTATTTGGAATATTTGATAATAATGGAATTATTGCTATTTTTATTCAAATTCTCTTACTTACAATTTGTTTTATGTTTGTGTCATGTTTTTGCTCCATTCACCTCATGTATTGCCTTCTTTGGGATTGAAAAATTTTTTTATTACTTTGTTCTCCCTCTGTTAGTTATACGTTCTTTCTACATTATTTTGGTGACTATCCTAGAGGTTACAACATGCATCCTTGATTTGTCTTAGTCAACCTTAAATTAAGATTGTTATTACTTGCTGAAAAATGCAAGGACCTTACAACACTGTAACTGAATTTACCGTTCAGTTTTTCCTGCTACTCTTGAGGGATATTTTAATTCTGTCTGTATTTTAAACCCCGTAAGACATTATCATTATTGCTTTCAACTGTCAATATTAATTTAAATTTACCCACTCGCCTACTTTTCCATTGCTCTTCATTCTTTTCTGCATTACTATTCTTTCATTAAGGATCATTTTCCTTCTGCCTAAAGAGCTCCCTTCAGCATTTCCTTTAGTGTAGTTCTGCTTGAGATGAATTCATTTTTTCAGGTTTTTCGTTCATCTGAAAATAACCACTTTGCTTTAATTTTTGAAGGATATTTTTCTCTGCATGTAGAATTCTAGCTTTGCAAGTATTTAAGCACTTTAAAGATGTCATTCTGTGGTCTTCTGTCTTCTGTTGTTTCCATGGAATAAGTCAGATTCTTGTTATTGCTTTGAAGGTCTTTTCTTTTTACTTTGCTTAATTCAAGATTTTTTTTTTTTTTTTTGTCTTTGGTTTTTAGCAGTTTTGTTATGTTTGGCTTTTTCTTTCTTTTGCTTCTGGGTGACGGTCTCGCTCTGTCACCCAGGCTGGAGTGTAGTGGTGTGATCATAGCTCATTGCAGCCTCAAACCTCCTGGACTCAAGCGGTCCTCTCACCTCAGCCTCCTGAGTAGCTAGAACTACAGGCATGTGCCAGCACTCCTGGCTAATTTTTTTTTTTTTTTTTTTTTTTTACAGAGATGGGCTCTCACTATGTTTCACAGGCTGGTCTCAAACTCCTGGCCTCAGGCGATCTTCCTGCCTTGGCCTCCCAAAGTTCTGGGATTTCAGACATGAGCCATTGTGCCTGGCCATGTTTGGTTTTCTTTAGTTTGTCCAGCTTGGGTTCATAATGATTCTTAAATCTGTGGTTTTATATCTTGGGAAGAATTTTCGTGTCAAGTTTTGGGAAATTCTCTGCCAATATCGCTTCAAACATTGTTTCTTACCTATTTTTTCTCTTCTGTCTATCCAGAAATTTAATTATACCAATTATGTTGTATTTTCTAAAGTGGTTTCCTGTATGTGTCTTATGCTTTATTTTGTATTTTAAAATTTTTAATCTCTCTGTGCTTCACTGTGAATATTTAGACAGACTTCTAGTTAATTCTGTCTTCTACTGTGACTGATCTACTCTAAAACTATCTTTTAATCTACTACAATGATTGTATTTCATAGATTCCAGTGCTCTGGCAAAATTATCAAATGTTTATGTTTTCTTAAACACATTAATGGCAGCTTTTGGGGGTAACTTTTAATATTTTTGTAATTTTAAGGTTAAGAAAACTTGTAGGAATGGTAGAAACAATTACTGTCTATCTTCTACTTAGATTCACCAATTTTTAATGTTTTTCCTCATTTGCTCAATTATCCCCCCTCCATGCACAGGTATTCCTCTCTCCATTATTTCTTTCTGAACCATTTGACAGGATGTTGTAGATATCATGCCTCTTTATTCCTAAATTCTTCAGTTTTCATTTACGAAAAACAATACATTTCTCTCATTATAACCACAGAACAACTATCAAAATTAGGAATTTTAATATCGATATTGAAGGGGAGTATATACAATTTTTTCTCCATCCTCATAAGTTCATAGTTGGGGCAAACTCTTGTAACAAAAGATTAACAAAAGAAAAATCAATAAGTTAATTAACCCATGCAGTGCACACTGTGTGGGAGAAAAGTAACTCAAAAGTGGTGGCTTAGAGTCCTGTCTTATATCAGATTTTCAACAGACAGCGATAAATTTTAGAGAGGTGACAAGACAAGGGGGAAAGCAGTCCCAGGCTTTCAAAGGCAGAAAACCTGTGGGAAGGAGTAAAGTTTGCTCCCAGATTCTCCTGCCACCATCTCTGACCTGGTAAGTGTTACCTGCATTAAAGGAGAATTTATGTTCCATCTTTGGGTGGGATAGCAGTGGGGTGGGGGAGAAGAGTAGAAGACCTTTTGTCTTTGTTTATCTCTGTCCTGCCAAACAGAGAGACGGCAAAGAGCTCACCTGCATCTTAATTGTCTTCAGCTCAATGATCCTTCATATTTTGGGGAAAAATATTCTGATTTCCCTTAATATAATACTATCATCTGATCTATATTCTAAATTCAAATTTTATCAGCTATTCCAATAATCTCCCTTATCCCCCATCTATCCAGTATGTCCAGTATGTAGTCCAGGATTATGCATTGCATTTAGTTGTCATATCTGTTTAGTCACTCTTGGTTGGGACAGTTCTTCAGTCTTTATTTGTCTTTCATGATTTTGGTGTTTTTGAAGAGTACGGGACAGTTAGGATGCAGAATGTTCCTCAATTTTCATTTGTCTGATTTTTTTTCATCATAGTTAGATTCAGATAATGCATTTTTGGCAGGAATAACACAGAAGTGGTGTCCTCATATTGGGAGGCACATGATATTCATATGATAAGTTACTGGTGATATTAACCTTGACAACTTGGGTAAGGAAGTACCTGCCAGTGTGCTCTGCCATGAAGTTACTATTATTCATTTGTAATGAGTAAATAATTTGTGGAGAGATACTTTGAGACAGTTTAAGTACTGCGTTTCTCACAAAAATTTTACCCACTGTATTTTAGCATCCATTGATGATTCCTGACTGAATCAATTATTACTCTGATGTTTGCAAAATGAAGATTTTCTAACTCCATGATCCCTTCTACATTTGTTACTTGGCATAGTGATGTAAATAGTAACTTTTCTTTTATCCTATTTATTAATTTTAGTAAGACATAGGAATTCTTATTTAATTCAGAGGCTTATAATCCACTGATCTCATTCTTAAGTTTGATGTTCAAATGTTCCAGATGCAGCCACTGGGAGCCTACATTTAGTGGGCTCTTGTGAAAGTTTGGCATACCCCATTGTTGTCTGAGCATTTCTTTACTTTCTGGCATGACATGATGTTCCAGGATCATCTTTTACTTTATCTGCCCCAACACTGGAGCCAGTCATTTCTTCAAGAAGTCCTGATTCCTTTTTGTGAAGAATGGTATTTAAAAATTAAAATCTGGTCATTAAGTGTGCTTGTTTTGCTACTGGAGTGCCATTGTGTCTAGGCTCAACAAGGTTAGGAAACCTCTCTGTCTCTCTCTATCTCTCTTTAATGCATGAGTTCATATTGAAATTACCAAATCCCATCTAACACCAGAAGGTTCATTTCAGTCTTTCTACTTTCTATACTTGTGAGTACCTTCTCCAGGTGAGAAACTTGGCTCACACTATCCTCATTGTATTTACTTGTTTGCCCAGCCTTAGATTCAGATTTAGATCATATAAGAAAACAGATTTAGAATTGCTAATCCTGCCACTATTAAAAAAACCCCACCTATCTACTAACCTGTGTTCAATATTTGTTAACAAATCTTTTTGACTTTAGGCTAAGGGAATATAGTTTTCAATAGTTATTTTCTTCCCTTCAGTGTGACTATGGTATTCATTTGAAAACAGTTATATATCTCTTTATGTTCCATTTTAGGTTTCTCCCTCCCCATTGTTATTAATTTAACATCATCATCATCATCACATCATCATCATCATCATCATTTTGTGTATGTGAAACATTAACATGGTTCCAAAACCCCAAATCACACAAAAAGGTACATTCAGAGGAGTGTCACTCTCCCTTCTTCATCACATCCATTTTGTTAACATACCCTCATTAGTTTCATGTTTAATCTTCCTGATTTTCTTTTTGTAAATATAAATAAATACATTTATATTATCTTCTTTTCTTTCTTACAAAAAATAGCATACTATATATGCTCTTTTTAAGTTTTTATTTATAGCTGCTTAGTCCTCCATTGTGTGAGTGAAACATAGTCCATTCAACCAATCTCCTATGTATGTTTGTTCCCAATATTTTTTCATCAGAAAGAGGCATGTACCTTGTCCATAGGTATTCTTGTATTGCTGCAGGTATATCTTCAAGGTAAATTCTTAGATGTGAGTCAGGGGGTAAACTCACTTGTGGTTTTGTTAGATATTATCTGATTTCCATTTTCCCCCTTAATGGTGGGGACATTCCATTCCTACCAACAATGCAGGATATGAGTGTCTCTCTTTTTTTTTTTTTTTTTTTTGAGATAAGATTTCACTTTGTGTTCCAGGCTGGAATGCAGTAGTGTGATCATGGCTCACTGCAGCCTCTACCTCCTGGGCTTAGGCAATCCTCTTACATCAGCCTCCCTCGTAGCTGGGACCTCAGGCACCATACGTGGCTAAATATTTTGTATCTCTTGTAGAGACAAGGTCTTCAAGTGATCCACCTGTCTCAGTCTCCTAAAAGGCCGAGATTACAGGTGTGAGCCACTGCACCTGGCCAGGCTTTATAATTTTTACCCAATCTATTAATTGAGAAATGGTATCTCAGCATAGTTATAATTTGCATTTCTCTTACTGTGAGTGAAGTTGTCCATCTTTTCATATGTTTAAAGAGAATGGTAAAACCTTTGTGAGTTGTGTGTTTGTGACTTTTATTTTTCAACTGGAATTTTGGTCTTTTCCTCCCTGTTTTAGAGTTCTTTATGTATCCAGAATGGATATCAGGCCTTTATCTGAGATGCATTTTGATCATTGTTATTTTGAAGTCTGAGTGTTTGGGACTATTTTTATTGTCTTTTTAAAAAATTCTTTTGGGTTTTCGTCATTTGTATCAATTTCCTGGTAAGTCTTAGTGTTTTTGTTGTTGTTGTTTTTAGAGACAAGGCCTTGTTCTATTGCCTAGTCTGGAGTGCAGTGGTACAGTCACAGCTCACTGCAGCCTCAAACTCCTGGGCTTAAGCGATCCTCCTGCCATAGCCTCCTGAGTAGCTAGGACTACATGCACATGCCACCATGCCTGGCTAATTAAAATAATTTTTTTTTTTTTGTAGAGACAGGTTCTTGCTATGTTGCTTAGACTGGTCTTAAATTCTTGACTTCAAGCAATCCTCCTGCCTTGGCCTTGCAAAGCCCTGGGATCACAGGTGTGAGTCACCGTGCCCGGCCTGACTTTGTAGTTTTCAACTGAATGCCGGACTTCCTATATAAAATGTCGCAGAGGCTGTAAAGATGTTATTTTCCTCTGGAGATAATTTGGCTGACAGGTGATATGGATAGATAACGTTGCTCAAGGCTGGTCAATGTCAGGTCTGTCCTCACTCTAAAGGAGTAGTGCTTCTCAGGTCCCAGCTGAAAGTCTGAGGTTTTGGCATTCCTCCTCTGCAGCACTGAAAGCGAATTTTTCTTTTTTTTTTTTTTTTTTTTTTTTTTATCATCCTCAGCACCCTAAGACTCCTATTTTCTTCTTAGGCTTTTTGCCTTGTTGCAGTTGCTTTCTGTTGGTTTCTCTGTCCCATTCTGAGCAGGTGCAGCTGAGGAGTCAGCAGATACCTTGAGGGGAAGTTGCATTATTGGGCTCACTTGTCTGCAGCTCACTCTTCTCCAGGATGTTGGCCATTCAATTTTTTCTTCTCTCCCAGCACAGCAAGACCCACCACAAGCTCTAAGTTTCTGCTGTCTCTTCAGCCTTTATTCCTTACATGATGAATTGACAAATACCCCAAGGAGACAGAGCAGAGGGAAATGCAAAGCTCACCTCTGGGTGTCACTGTCCCCAGGGCTGCAGCCTGTGAAGTCCTACTGCCTTGATTATTTCCTGATACCTTCCAACAGCACTTCTTTTACATGTTATCCAGCTTTTAGAGTTGTTCTCAAACAAAGAGGTTGTTCTGATACTAGTTATTCCGTCATAGCTAGTAGTGTCAGTCATCTTTTCACTTAGCACATTTTATTAAATTTCTATGGAAATGAGAGAACACAGTCAAATTGACAAAGCATTTTAAAATTGACAAGGAAATTGGCTTGCTGGTACATTGGTGGGGAGGGGATACATTGGTACTGCCTTTCTGGAGGGCATTCATTTATATCAAAAGCCATAACAATTCACTTGCCCTTTGACTCAGCAATTCTGCTGCTAGGAATTTATCCTAAGAAAATAATGGTGAATATATGTGAAGATATATTTAAAAAGATTTTCATCCCATGACCAAAATCAGAATAAAAACCTTAAATATGCAACAATGGGGGACTTAATAACTTGTGGCTCTTCAATGCCATGGAATATAATAAAATTCAATGTTGCAAATGATGTAGAAGAATATTTCAATATATTAGTGATCCATTGTTAAGTAAAGAGATTATAAAACAACACATACAGTATGACCCCATTTAAAAATGTATATACAGACTAGAGCAATGCACATGAAAGTGTTAATAATGGGTATTGTTTGGTTGTTGGATTTTCTTCCTTATGTTTAAGCATATTTAAAAACTTTTCTAGGCCAGGCGCGGTGGCTCACACCTGTAATCCCAGCACTTTGGGAGGCCAAGGAGGGCAGATTACCTGAGGTTGGGTGTTCAAGACCAGCCTGACCAATGTGGAGAAACCCCATCTCTACTAAAAATACAAAACTAGCTGGGCATGGTGGTGCATGCCTGTAGTCCCAACTGCTCAGGAGGATGAGGCAGGAGAATTGCTTGAACCTGGGAGGCAGAGGTTGTGGTGAGCCGAGATCGCGCCACTGCACTCCAGCTTGGGCAACAAGAACGAAACTCTGTCTCAAAAAAACAAACAAACAAAAAACACAAAACTTTTCTATAGGGAATGACTTTTTTCTAAAAAAAAATTAACACACACACACACACACACACACACACACATACACAAAACATATAGTTGATAGGCCCCATTGATGTTTACTGGCAAACATTATATTTTATACTGGTGGCCTGAGTCTATTTTTATACTCTTAGTAGTTTTACAGATTTCATCAGAAACAGCACTCACCTTGAAAATACTTGGTGGGCCAGGTGCGGTGGCATAAGCCTGTATTCTCAGCTACTTGGGAGATTGAGGCGGGTGGATCACCTGAGCCTGGAAAGCTGCAGTGAGCCAAGATCGCACCACTGCACTACAGCCTGGGCGAGAGTGAGACCCTGTTTCAAAAAAATAAATAAATAAAAATAAATAATGAAAAGTAAAATACTTTGTGGAATAAAAGACCTCCATACAAACATACTTTATTCCCCACTAGTCAGATTCAAACAAAGACTTCCCCTGTTTCTGGCAGTGTGTACCGATACCTTTTTAGGAAAGAGTCATTTTAGAAAGTAAGTTTATGACAAGGTCTTAGATTATAAGGGAAGATTTACTTTCTAGAAAAAAAGAATTTACTTTTGAAGCCAGTAGCCAACATTTAATGCAGTTACTTTTGTTAGACTAAAATCAAGATTTCGGAAGAACATTCTTATCCGTTGTTGCTTTTTTTCTTGAAGGTATTTTCCAAAGCTGCAATCACTATGACCTATTGGGATTCAAAGCTGCTTCCTAAGAATGCCCATTCCTTGGTTACATCATCAAAGGACCAGACAGTTGAGGCCTACCATTGGCACCACGAGGCCTATGGGTACTTCTTGCCCATCCAGACAAGGTGGCAGGACAATGACCAGTATGGCCACGTCAACAACGCCATGTACTACAGCTACTTTGACACGATTATCAACCTCTACCTCATCAGGTCGCTCAAGTTCTGCGGCTCCAGCCCCTCTCTTTGACTCTCTGACATGCCCTTGGTTGGGAGTTCATGTAGGGAATTCCGGGAAGAGGTTCCCCCAGTTTTCCTCTGCTAGTGCACCTCTTTTGTTGAGCCATGTGAATATCAGACCCTTCCAGAGGAGAACAGCAAACTGACACGTGAGTGAAAAACGTGCCGCCCTGTTGCTCCTGCAGTCTCAGGTGTTCATATGTCTTGGTCCTTTGCACTAAATTGTCAGCAAATGTGTAGGCTTTGAATCTCAAATAAGCACCTACACAATAGACCACATAATGTTCAGCCCCTGTGCAACTTGAGCAGACATTAACATCAACCCTCAAGGCCTTTTTGTGGGAAAAGCAGCTGCTTCCGCCACAGAGGGCACACAAGGGGGAGGAGAGAGAGAGCAAAGATATAAAGATGTTTATCATATCCTCTGTATGCCATGATGACATGATTGCCATTTGATAGGTATGTTTGTAAGGCTGGTTAGTGTATATTTGGTCAATATAATTCTGTATATGAAAGATTGTGTCATATAGAGATTGTGTAAACCCTAGCTCTACCCTGCATTAGCTGGGAAGTTTTGATCAAATTGTTTAACCTTATAGAGTCTTCTGTAAAAATAACTCACATTTATTGAGAGCTTTCTCTGTGTCTAGCACTGATGCATTTTACATGGGCTTTCTTATTTTATCCCAACGAGAGAGTAGCACAGACTGTCAGTGCAAGGAACCTATTTTGCCTTTTTGCCTGTACTCTTTTGGGGGCATGCTGGCCTGTCTGTCAACTGCCATTAGCAACATTTCTTTGCCTAAGGACTTTCTCTGGCTACCAGAGCTCCTTTTATGGGCAGACCAGAAGTTCCGAGGAATGAATGCCCCTAGAAGCAGTTTTTGACTACTGACTGATGAAAGCTGGTGTATAAATACCCCACCTTCCTTCCCTCTTGGGGGAGATCATTCTAAGGTGCATACCTTACACAGGCTCCCAGGTTTCCCTGGCGGGAATCAGCTCTAGTTAACCAGACTGATAGTTTTTATTTGAGGTAAAATTTATATAGCATAAAATCCAGCATTTTCACTATTTTAAAGTATACAGTTCAGTGGTTTTTAGTATATTCACAATGCTGTACAACTATCGCCACAATCTAATGCCAGAACATTTCTATCGCCACCCTCCCCCCCCAACAAAAAAAACCTGTATCTATTAGCAGCCACTCTCAATTCCCCTCTCCTCCCATCCCCTGGCAATCACTAATCTAATTTCTATATCTTTGGATTTGCCGATTCTGGACATTTCATGTAAATGGAATAATATTTAGTGTTTTGTATCTGGCTTATTTTACTTGGCATGAAGTTTTCAGGGTTCACCCATGTTGTAGCATGTATTGGTACCTTATTCTTTTATACAACTGAATAATATTCCATTGTATGAATATGCCACATTTTACTTATTCATTCATAAGTTGATGGGCATTTGGGTTGTTTCACTTTTGGGCTATTCTGAGTAATGCTGCTGTGAACATTTCATGTACAAGTTTGTATCTGGACATGTTTTCAATTTTGGGTATGAAGGTAGAATTACTGGGTCATACGTTAAACTCTTTGTTGAACTTTCTGAAGAATTGTCAGACTGTTTTCTACTGTAGCTGTGTGTATTAGTCTGTTTTTGTACTGCTGATAAAGACATACCTGAGACTGGGTAATTTATAAAGAAAAATAGGTTTAATGGGCACAGTTCCACATGGCTGGGGAGGCCTCACAATCATAGTGGAAGGTGAAAGGCACTTCTTACATGGCAGCGGCAAGATAAAATGAAAATCAGGCAAAAAGGGTTTCCCCTTATAAAACCATCAGATCTTGTGAGACTTACTCACTACTACGAGAACAGTATGGGGGAAACAGTCCCCATGATTCGTATATCTCCCACCTGGTCTCTCCCACAACACGTGGGAATTATGGGAGCTACAATTCAAAATGAGATTTGGGTGGGGACACAGCCCAAACCATGTCACTGTGCCTTTTATATTCCCACCAGCAATGGCTGAGGGTCCCAATTTCTCTATATCCTCACCAACACTTGTTATCAATCTTTTTGATTATAGCCATTCTGGTGTCTGTGAAGTAATATTTCCCTGATGACTAACGATGGTGAGCATCTTTTCATGTGCTTATTGGACTTTGGTATATCTTCTTTGGAAAAATGCCTATTCAAATCCTTTGCCTATTTTTAAATTGTTTTTTTTTTAATTGTTGGGTTGTAAGAGTTCTTTGTATATTCTGGATACTAGGCCTTTATCGTATATATGATTTATAAATATTTTCTCCCATTTTGTGTTCGCTTTCTTGCTCGTGTTCTTTGACACACAAGAGTTTTTTATTTGGATGACAGAGTGGTAACTTTTAAAAGCCAGGTGTGGTAGAGGACTCCTGTAATCCCAGTTACTCCAGAGGCTAAAGCAGGAGAATTGCTTTAACCCAGGAGGTGGAGGTTGCAGTGAGCTGAGATCATGCCACTGCACTCCAGCATGGGTGACAGGAGTGAAACTCTATCTCAAAACAAAAACAAATGCATTATTGATTATTTTCCCTTCTCGTTTCTTCCTCCCTTCCACAGGAGCACTTCTTCTACAAAAAGTACCTTGTAATTCTTACTCAGATTGCAGATTTGCTATGTTAAGCAACTAAACTCTTTTTTTTTTCTAAAGGATAGGTATAAAACCACTTTCACTTTGAAAGTGGCTGTTTCTCTTTTGTCCTGAATCTTCACACTAATTTTACTTTACGTGCACCTGCCCGTAATTTCTGTAGAAGTAGCTTGCATTTGCTTACTTGTGAATAATAAGCTATCTTTTTCAGCACTCAGTTTAGCTTTTAGGACAATGTATGCTTTCTACTTTGAAATCCACAGCAGGAGGTAGAAACAGCATTTGAGGTTATTTATAATTTCCCATCATTTGTCACATAGGGAAACTTGACAGTGAATTTTCTAACTCACTCAGGGCTACCCACTCTCTCTTAGGAAGGACCAGCCTTGTAGCTTCTTTGGGTTGACTCCTGGGTTACCTCAATATGAGTGAGAGCTAGTGCTGTTTGGCTTTTGTGGCTGTCAAATGTCTCCCATTCACAAAGGGGCTTGTGGAAAGACAATGTGCAGTTAATGGTGGTTGAGGCCTTTATTCAGTGGAGAGCATGTCTGTGCGATCCCGTGTTATAAACTGCTTCACCCAGGGTCAGCTTCTGCCAGTTTTGCGGGTAGAGATGGGGCTAGGCGGCAGGTAAGGAAGAATTCCTGATGGAATAATGCTCTGTCACAGGTAGAAGTCTCCAGGTGTTACACACTGGCTCTTAAATTGAAAATACCCTGACTGTTGTGCCCAGGGACTTTGTAGTCATGATTTCATAAAGAAAATGGATTTACCTTTAAACTTGTTCTATGAGATCTGCAGACTGTTTAATAGGTTGTTCACGGACTGTTGGAAGCAAACCTAGCACGCCTTGAAGGTGTGAGAGCGTGGGAAGAGCAGGTGAGGAGTGGCGAATTGCCTCATTTCAGGCAATGAGAGGAAGAGGAGGGTCGGGCCACAGTGATGCATGACAGACTGCGGTGCCCTGTAGCCTCCTTTTCTCCTGGCATTCTAAGGGTGGCCAAACACCCATGGGGTAATCAATGAGCCACATCATTTCCTAGAACATTCCTTTTTGGGGAGGGGGGTTTGTCCAGGAGGGGGTGCCAGGGGGATGTGGAGGACGTGGCAGGGAGGGGAGAAAGACGGTGGAACTGGCCACAGCCTGCCCCAAGTTCCCATCACTTTGACACGCGGAAGGGGTTAAGTCGTTCTTGAACAGTTTATCGCTCATCAATTGTAATTAAATATGTTTATATTAAATTATGTTCTGTAATTAATGTAAAATCCTTTAGCCTATGCTGTTATTAGAACCAGATGCTGAAGTACCAACAATATTTCAACATGACTGTGCTGCCTCGCCAGCTGTCTAACTGTAATTACTTTAATCTCAGCTTGTTATCTAATTATCACCTTTGTAAAGGGAAAAGTACTCTCTAATGCTTACTGATTGTTTCAGATGATGATGAAGAGCGGGGAACAGCTGTCAGAGATCGTGGGCCCTGCTTATCACAACGAAGGAACGTATCCTGAAGTGTATTCAGGGCCAAACTGCCAAAAGAAAGCTGTGCCAGGAGGGAACGGGGGACTGGCCAGCGAGGGGAGACAGGTGGTGTGGTGGTGAAGGGTGCAGCCCCCACAGATAAACTGTCAGGTGACACCTGCTTTCTCCAGCAATGCCTGGGAACAAGTTTCTTAATCTGTCTAAGACTCAGTTGCCTCATCTGTAACATGGAAATGGTAAGAATTCTAGACTCTACCTCACTGGATTGTTATGAGGATTAAATGGGATAAGGCACCCGAAGTTCTGAACGCAGTGCTTGACAAAATGTGCAGGCTTAGTCATTGTTAACTATTCTACCTTAAAAGAAATCAGTGTTAGTTTTCTCCATTTCCATCTTAGCCTCAATAGGCAAATCTGAAACAATGAAAATGGGCATCTAGATGCCAGCAACTTGGCATTATCAGTTTGTTTTACAAATTATGTTTAAGTTCTCTTTGTTAGGGACTGATATTTACCCTTGCATTACTTATTCAAAAATAGTTCACCAAATGAGCCAACAGTATACGTAAATATTGTCAGGGAAATCTTGAAACTCCTAAGGAGGATAGACTGTTTTGGAATACTCACTGGTATGTATGTATGTATCTGCATGTCAGCCATTGATGCGGTAACTGCAGTTCTTTCCTAAATAGCCATTGAAGCAGATTTCCTTAGGATGTTTATTAAGCTTTTTCATATTCTCTCATGCTTTACCTCTCACGGCCTGCACCCCCATCAGGGGAGAGTTGGCACCAGATCTCCCTGCCATGCAAATAGTGGAAGGCTAGACCACTTTTGGAGAAGGATCTACAAGTAGGAGGGGGCAGGGCTAAGGGGAGTGGACTGAGCCAATGAGAAAAGGCTAGGCCATGGGAGATGGCTGGGTTACTGGGATAAGCCTAGACTACTAGCAAGGTCTGAGGGAGTAGAAAAGAATCCCGATCTTCAGGTACCAAGTAGTCAGTACTTAGTCCCTTTGAGGGCAGGAAGTAGGGGGCCTCTTAAAAGATAAACATTTTACTCAGGTAGTAGAGAGAAAGGAATAGGAGACAGAAAAAAAAAAGAGGTAGGAAAGCACAGATCAAAGAGCCCAGAACAGACCTTTGCAAAAGAGATAAGAGAGGGGGCAGGAGAGTAGATGAAGTGCTTGGGCTACTTCAGAGGTGCCTCAGTTCCTATGTCGACTCATTCTCTTTGATAGCCATGTGACCTCAGTGTTAGGGTTTTTTTTTTTTTTTTTTTTTTTTGAGACAGAGTCTCACTCCGTAGGAGTGCAGTGGCGCGATCCCGGCTCACTGCAACCTCCGCCTCCTGGGTTCAAGCGGTTCTCCTGCCCAGCTAATTTTTGTATTTTTAGTAGAGACGGGGTTTCACCATGTTGGCCAGGATGGTCTCGATCTCTTGACCTTGTGATCCACCCACCTCAGCCTCCCAAAGTGTTGGGATTACAGGTGTGAGCCACCGTGCCCGGCCAGCCTTAGGGTTTTTAATTAATTTCTTTAAAATATTGTATAGCTCCCTGTGTTAGGCATAATGACTAAGTGTAATAATATTTGCAAAGTACATAATAAGTGGTCAGTAAACTGTAGACTTTATTACTAGGTAGGACCAAAGCTAGGGGAGTATGCCCCAAACAGGACAATCAGGATGGTGAGGGAGGAGTCAGTGAAGTGAAAGTCCTGGAAATATCTTTTCTAACAGTTGTGGACATACACATGGAGCATGTCAGCTGGGGTCCAGTCAAGAAAACAGAAACTTCTCTAGGTCTTTCAAACAGAAGGAGTTGAATACAGAGATTTGGCAACACAGTTATTGGAAGAACTCAAAGAGCAAACAAAAAGACAGTGATATAATACAGAGATTGGCAACTGCAGAAAACCTTACTTTTAGTGCTGGGGGAACAACAGAGAGAACATAATATTACCAGAGCCCAGAACTTCAGAGAACGGGATCCTGGGTGGGTGCTGGGACCCTGGAGGAAGGGCTGTGCTGAGTCAGTGCTGGGAATGAGGAGGGGATGCTAAGTGCTGGGGCTGGGATGGAGGAGGCTGTTATGAGCTGCCGGGGAAGCTGGCGCCCATAGCTGACTGCTGCTGGAGGATTTCTGACAGAGCTGGAATAAGGAAGAGTCCTTCCTTCCCCTCTTCTTGCCTTCCAAACTTCCCCAGTGCCTCCCACTGCTAGGACCAAATCAGAAGCTAGCTAGCAAGGGGGCTTGGGGGGATCCTAGTGCCCCTAAAATAAAAGCAGATCTTGGAAGGGTAGGACTGGAGCTGAGAGCAAGCAGGCAGATGACCTTCCTGTGGAGGGAGGCTGCCTGGTGTCCTGTCCCTTTCTCTGCAGCAGCTCCTCATAGCATCCCTGCCCGCTGTCCTTCAGTCACTGGAAGAAGGAACACGGATTTGTCTTACGTGATTAACTAGTGGCTCTCACTAGACTTTCCAGGTCTGCCACTACCTACAGCCATTCTAGGGTGACTCAGGACAGGCTTATTTTAGGTCTCTCCTTACCCCACCAGCCCAACCTGGCATTTTGGAAGGAGGGCAAGTAGCCTGTTATTGATTTAATTAAGAGTTGCCTTAAAAAATTCTTTTCAAATGAAAAGCAAGGATTAGACCTATATTTTAATTTCACATGGCAGCAAAGAGCAAGTCTGCTTTTAAATAAGTAAAAGCAACTCAGCCTTTTTTTTTTTTTTACCTGTAGGAAGCAGCACCACTTAGCTGTTAAAGAGCTTGGGCTGAAACCAGAGAGATGTGTCTGGTCCCTACTCTATAACTAGTATAACTAGTGTAAACCAAGGTATTGATCCTTTCTCTGCCTCAGTTTCCTCATTTGTTTAAAGGAATGAATGAGTCTTTCCTTGTGAGGTCTAGCTGGAATAATGTTTATAATAATCTCTTAACACGGTGCCTGACAATCGAAGAATGATAGCCATTATATTAATATAATTTTTTTTTCTTTAGAGACAGGGTCTTACAGTTTTGTCCAGGCTGGAGTGCAGTGGCACAATTACAGCCCACTGTAACCTCAAACTCCTGGGCTCAAGCAATCCTCCCACCTCAGCCTCCTGAGTAGTGAGGACTACAGGTGCAAGCCACCATGCCCTGCTAAATTTAAAAAATTTTTTATGTTGCCCAGGCTGATGTTGAACTCCTGGCCTCAAGTGATCCTCCTGCCTTGGCCTCCCAAAGTGCTGGAAATAGAGGCCTGAACCACTGCACCCAGCCCATTATAGAACTGATACGATTCCTGTCATCTACTGGATTACCTTTTCTCTCCTCTTGGAGCTAGTCAACAAGTTTTTAGAGAGTGCCAGAGGGAAGCAACACCTTATAACTGAATTCTGCAGCATCATGCTCTAAAGCAATACACATACAGAAAACAAGATACCCTCATTGGAGAAGCGGCATGACCTCTCTGACTCCAGAGGAAGCCAAAGCTCCAGAGGAAGCCAAAGCTTGCAGAGGGTGGGTGCCGACCTCCTTCATCAGGATCAAGCAGCCTGGCCTTGTGTAGAGTTTAGATCCATTTTATTGGTTTTGTCTACATATGGGCAAAGGAAAAAGTGGGCTTATCTGAAATCAGTTAACCAGAAAGCTCTACTAACTGTTGTTTCTTCACTTATCAGTGCAGTAATAACTGATGTTTGTGGCAATGAACCTGGAGCCCCACGAGATCCTAAAATATGTTCCAGCTTACGGCATTTGAGTGCCTTACAGTTCTTTGAAAATCAGACAGATGTGTAGTGGAAGTTAGGTCATGCTTAGGTGAGCAAACCATCATTCCGAGCATTTCCCCAGGTGAGACGTGTGATTCACAGCTTCTCGGCTTTGCACGTGCTGGGACTGTGCTGCCCCCAGGGCCTTCTGGGGAAGCTAGTTGAGCATCTTCTCTCCCAGTGCTTTCCCTGACCCTCCCACAGGCAGAGCCACTTCCTTTCCTCACCCCATCGCGTGACCCAAGGAGTCATAGGGCAGCATTTCCCCCACTGGGGTGTGGGTTAATTTGCATGTCGATCTCCCCCAGTAGACTGTGAGCCCCTTGAGGGAGGATAGTATCTTGATCAGTATATTACCTTGCCTGGCATATATTTTGGCCTGAGTGAATGTTTCTTGAAAGAACCAAACAAAGTAACTCGCTCTCGACCTTGCTGGATCACCCAGGACACGCTTTTCCAATGGTATAAAGAAGTGTTGTCTACTGGGCTGTGCAGCAAGTCTTCCATGATTGTTCTTGCCACACATTACTGGATCCTCAGACCCGGAAACCACAAGTCAGGCCGACTAGGAAGACCTCATTAGAGCACCCAGTGGACTCTCACTGCTATGGCCACAACTCAGCTGTGGCTGTTTTAGCAGCAGCAGGAGCAGAAGACAGGAGCTGGCATACTCCAGGCAGGCAAAGGGGTGGCTCTTTCATGTCAGGAATGCCCAGGTGCAAAGAGGGTGGCTTTAGGAGCAGAGGCTCCCACTGCTCATCAGAAGAACGTAAATGGGACAAACTTCACGTAAACTCCCTTCAGTAAAAGGTACATACCAGGCTCTGGGGATATTCTTTGTTACAGCATCTTTGTCTATTGAAGGAAATATCCTAAAATGAGAGAAATAACCCAGCATCAGAGAACTTAAAGAAACCTCTGCCTGGAGCCTCATGTGCCATCACTTCCACTGTAGTTTCTTCCTCTCCTGCAATAGTAACCTGCCTGTGACCACCTGCTTCTCACCTCTCTGCCTTTGGTTAAACCATTGCCTCTAGCTGGAATATTCTTGCTCCTGTTCTTCTGCAGTCTCTTTCTACCTTTGATTATACCAACCACCACCCCTCAAACAGGATTGTGCCCATATCCTGTTTTCCATAGGACTCTGGATTTTCTATATCAGGAGTCCACAAACTTGTTCTTTTGTTTGTTTGTCTTTTTTTTTTTTTTTTAGACATAGTCTTGCTCCGTCGCCCAGGTTGGAGCGCAGTGGCATGATCTCGGCTCACTGCAACCTCTGTCTCCTGGGTTCAAGCAATTCTTGTGCCTCAGCCTCCCGAGTAGCTGGGATTACAGGTGTGCGCCACTACACTTGGCTAATTTTCTGTATTTTTAGTAAAGACGGGGTTTCGCCATGTTGGCCAGGCTGGTCTCAAATTCCTGACCTCAAGTGATCATCCTGCCTCAGCCTCCAAAAGTGCTGGCCCAGGCATAAGCCCCAGTGCCTGGCCCACACACTTTTTCCATAAACAGTCAGACAGTAAATATTTTAAGCTTTGTGGGCCATACATAGGTCTCTGTTGCACATACTCAGTTCCGTTTTTGTAATAGGAAAATAGCCATAGACAACATGTACATGAATCACATGGCCATGCTCCAATAAAATTTTATTATAGGCTGGTGCGGTGGCTCATGCCTGTAATCCTAGCACTTTGGGAGGCTGAGGTGGGTGGATCGCTTGAGCCCCAGGGTTTGAGACCAGCCTGGGCAACATGGTGAAATCCCATGTCTTTGAAAAATACAAAAATTAGCCAGGTGTGGTGGCAGGCACCTGTAGTCCCAGCTACTCAGGAGGCTGACATGGGAGGATCACCTGGGCCCAGGAGGTCAAGGTTGCAGTAAGCCGTGATTGTGCCACTGCACTCCAGGCTGGGTGACAGAGTGAGACCCTGTCTAAAAAAAAAAAAAATTGTTTTAGTTTCCTACAATAATTTATGCATTCTCTTCTCTGCACTCTTATATTTTCATAGCTGGAGTTGATCTTTTAGCTACTTAATCATAAATTCTTATGCACTGTTATTGAATTTTTCCCCTTGTAATGATAGGTCACCCTAATCTGAACTCCTCAAACAAGGAACTGTAGTGTCTTAGCCTTGATTTACCCCAAAAGCAGAGCCGAGCTAAGATCTTGCATAAAGGTTGTTTTTTAGAAATTGATTTCAAGGAAAAAGAGTGAGGGGTCAAGAAAAGTGAATGAGACAGATGAGGACCAACCTAGCACTCCTGAGCCAATGAACAGTGTGGGCCCCAGGGGCTAAATCCCCCTAGGATCCCTGAGGAGCTGTGTGGAACTGGCCTGAGAATTATCTGCTCACAGGATAGAAATGGGGAACATTTATCTACTGGCTCCATCTTCCATTGGCCAAGGCTTGGCTTGAGTGAGAGTGTGAGCTCTCTCTCTTTTCCAAACGTGTGAACATGTCAGAATCATTGAGCAGATTCTGCCAGGCTCCCATGAGGTTTGGGGAGAGACACCCCAGGGGGGAAAGCCAAAGATTCTCCATACTGCCACGGCTAGGTGCTGGCAGGTCATACCTGAGCAGGCTGGTCACTGCACCAATGGCTGGAGTGTAAAGTGGGGCTCAGAGGATGCCAGGCAGCTGGGGAGGCACCAAGTATATGTCACATACATGTTTTACTGCCTAGCCCAGTATGTTGCATATGCTGAGGGGCAGTGGGTAAGAGGGCAGCCTTTGTGTCAGACTACCCCTTTAGTCCTGGTTCTACTCCTTACTGAATGTGCCAGCTTGGGCAAACTACTTAGCTTTTCCGTTGCCTTATTTCCTTATCTTTAAAGTGGGGATAGTACCAGTGCGTACGTCAGGGGGCTATTGCGGGACATGAAGTGCTTAGGAAAGGACCCATGCCAGATGCCGACCAGAGGGCAGTTATTAATTAGGCACCTAGTAAACACTTACGAAGGACTTTTTTTTTTTTTTTTTTTTTTTTTGAGACAGTCTCTTGCTCTGTTGCCCAGGCTGGTGTGCAATGGTGCGATCTCTACTCACTGCAGCGTCCACCTCCTGGGCTCATGAGATCCTCCCACGTCAGCCTCCCGAGTAACTGGGACTACAGGCGCAAACTATCATGCTTGGCTAATTAAAAAAAAAAAAAAAAAAAAGGCCGGGCGCGATGGCTTATGCCTGTAATCCCAGCATTTTGGGAAGCCAAGGCAGGCGGATCACCTGAGGTCAGGAGTTTGAGACCAGACTGACCAACATGGAGAAACCCCATCTCTACTGAACATACAAAATTAGCCAGGTGTGGTGGCAGGTGCCTGTAATCCCAGCTAACTTGGGAGGCAGAGGCAGGAGAATCTCTTGAACCTGGAAGGCGGAGGTTGCAGTGAGCTGAGATCGTGCCATTGCACTCTAGCCTGGGCAACAAGAGCAAAACTCCATCTCAAAAAAAAAATTTCTTTTTAGAGACAGGGTTTCGCTATATTGCCCAGGCTGGTCTCAAACTCCTCTGCTCAAGCAGTCCTCCTGCCTCAGCCTCCCAAAATGTTGGGATTACAGGCATGAGCCACTAAAGGAGTTTTAACAGTGGCTTTTTGTAAGTCAATGCTTCTATTTTGGCTTATTTAAAAAATAAAATATACTATTTTCAAATTGAACTTGAAGTGTTTTGTTAAATGATGCATTTAAATAAAGCTTTTCCACTTTATTTGGAAAAATAAGGAAATAGAAAATAAGAAGGAAAATAGGTCCCAAATCCTAACCTAATGCTGCTACTGCCTGACATTCATCTCTGAGCTTCCAAGCACCGAAGAAAACAAGGGGAACAAGATGAGATAAGCTGCATAATTCTCATTATCACATGAAAGAAAACAGTTTTTCTTCCAGAGAAACAGACTTTTTTCCCCACCTCACATTAAACTCTAAAAGAAATTTACCAAGAAGTTTTGAGCAATAAAACCAGAAGAATGGAAGGAGCCTGGAACTAGGCTTTGTCCGTTTTGGGCCCGAGCAGTGCCTGGCACATGTGGGCACTCAGTGAATGAATGAGGAGTGTTTTCAGTAGCAGATTTTCCTAAGAACCAGCATCCTGCCTCCAATGACTAACATAAAAGAGTGGCTCTAATTGAAAGGTTTGGAGCCTGCCTGGAGGACAGAGGTGAGCTGGGTCTGCTCCTAGGGGGATGTTCTGGGGGGGGTGGAGACAGGCAGTAGGTCTCCTACACCCCTGCTTGCTCAGAGTGCTGGCCTGACCCCCGCCAACCTCAACTGCTTTTTTTTTTGCTTTTTGAGACAGTCTCGCTCTGTCACCCAGGCTGGAGTGCAGTGGCACCAACTTGGCTCATTGCAACCTTCGCCTCTTGGGCTCAAGCAATTCTCCTGCCTCAGCCTCCCAAGTAGCTGGGATTACAGGCGCCCGCCACTGGTCTCGGCTAATTTTTGTACATTTAGTAGAGACAGGGTTTCACCATGTTGGCCAGGCTGGTCTTGAACTCCTGAACCCAGGTGATCCACCCCCGCCTCAGTCTCCCAAAGTGCTGGGATTACAGGCATGAGCCACTGTGCCTGGTCCTTCACTGCCTTTTCTTTCCAGCAGTATCTTTCCTTGTCCCCCCATTTCAGACGTAATGAGCAGATTCTTTCTGCAGCCTCCTCAAGGGAACAGGTGACAGCCAGGGATCTTCCAGTGGCCCTCACCCCTGTGGGGGTGGCCCTGACCCGTCCCAGTCAGGCATACATCTCACAGGGTTCCATTTTTGTTTCTCCTGCTGAGCTTCGTCTTTGAGACCCTAGACAGGGCCTCACTCCCTCTTTGATGCATTTGCGTCTCAGGGCTTGAGTTAACGTATGGATGCTCTGTCAGTCTGAAGGCCTCAGTTAAAATATTATGATCTGTCTCCTTGAGCCCAAGGAAATCTCATTATAAATAAAGTAATCTCATTTGTGGTTGTGCTCTGTAACCCACAGGCTCAGAAATATATGGATGCAGTGTGCCTGGGAAGTCGGGCTGTCAGATTAATACATTGTGTGAAAATTGGGGCCGGAGGTCACCAGTCTCCTGATACACAAATCTCCCTCTGAGAATCTCATTTCATTCAGACTATCAGTTAGATTAGAAATACCCTAATTATCCCACTGAAATTAAATTACTTTATGTTAGGGTGATATAATGAACAACCATAAAGAGGATATATACAACCAATCATCTTATTAGTCACAGCAAGACCGGCCCATACACTAAAAGGACCTTGTTGATTATTATCAGCAAGTCCCTGTCAGACAAAAAAAGGATGAGGGAGAGAGGAAGAAGACAGGGGTTAGTGCTGATGCTGCCTCTGGCTGTTGTTGTGTTTCTCCTGGGTAGGTGTGGGGTTCGGATCGTGTTCTTGGGCTGAGTTGCTAAGTTTCTTCCCAAAGGTGCCGCCTCCGGTCATGAAGAGTGAAAGAGCTCTGAAACTCCCCCTGTACCCTAGGCCTTTTTACCCCCATTGCCTTGTGGGCCTCGTGACTGAAGGACAGGGCCAGGCCTCCATTGCCCTTCACTTCTTTATTCCAGAAGCCTTCCCTGT
Organism: Gorilla gorilla gorilla; assembly: GCF_029281585.2. Lineage (NCBI taxonomy): Eukaryota > Metazoa > Chordata > Mammalia > Primates > Hominidae > Gorilla > Gorilla gorilla. Next base: position 38,559,423 of record NC_073233.2, on the reverse strand, counting down.
ACCTGCCAAGTGAGGCAGCTGTTGCTAAGGGCATGCTTGTCCTCCATGGAAAGATTAACCCCTGGTGATTGTATTTGCTAAAGTAAATAATGCTAGCTGCTATTATACCTGAATCTCAGCAACTTAACACAATGAAAGTTTATTTCTTATTGAAATTCCTAGCTCATACAGGTCAGTGTGTGTGCATGTGTGTGTGTATGTGCCTACGTGTGATGTGTGTGCATGTATATATGTGCATGGGTGTGTATGTGTGTGTACACACATGTGGGTGTGGCACTCTGCTCCAGGTAGTCATTCAAGAACCCACCCGGTGGCTCTACCCCCACTAGTTCAGTGTTCTCACTAGCAGTGCTGTTGACATTTGGGGGCTGGATGATTCTTTGTTGTGGGAGCTGTCCTGTGCACTGTAGGATGTTTAGCCACATCCCTGGCCTCCACCCACTAGATGCCAGTAGGACATGCTTCTAGTTGTGTCAATGCAAAATGTCTCTAGACATTGCCAAATGCCCCTGGGGGAAGGGACAAAATGGCCCCTGGTTGAACTGAGAACTGCTGCTGTAAGTCAATGGAGGCTTCTCCATTTGTCAGGAGGGTGGGGGAATCGAGCAATGAGGATTCTGCCAGAGCTTTTTATGGGCCAGGCCTGGCACACATCACTTCTGCTTATACTCTATTGGGTAGAAGACACATGGCTTCACCTATCTGAAAGGGTAGATAGAATTGTCATGTAGGCGTGTTCCCAGGAGGAAAAGGAAATAGGGTTTGTTGAGTATGTGTTTTTCCCTGCCACACCAATAAGCCAAGGGTAAGCCAAGGGTATACCAGATCTGGTACCTCCCATTCCTGGCACTTGATGCCTTTGAGTCTGCCAGTTGCCACTACAGGTACCTCTGGGTCTGCCTTTTTTTCTCCCCACCCTCCTTTGTCTCCCAATCAAGGCTCATCTGTCTTCCCTTTCATTTGTGCAGAACCCTGATTTCTAAAATAACTGAATCTGTGCTGTTGTGGTCAAAGGATGCTGATGAGCTCATGAGCACCTCCTTCTGGGTAATACAATTATGATTTTTAAACTGAAACAATGGGAGAGTGGACACATGAGCCACTCTGGCTGACTGTGCAGAGGGGAACGGGGCAGGGTCTCTGGGTGGACTGTATCTGTGTAGTATGGTTACAACACAGTTGTTATAAATAGAAAAACATAGTGATAACAGTTTAAACATTTATAATACCATTACCTTAAGTAGATGTTTTAATTAAATGATTAGCAAATGTGAAATAATTTAACAGAATGGGTACAATAACTCTTGAGCAAATAAATCACCACAAAAGTTGGGCCCTAGTTCCTGTTCCTGGAATGTGTTCAGGTAGCTTGGTCCTTTTGGTAACCTGCTTTCTTCCTCAACACCAATACATAAGCACATAGGTAATGACTGGAGGTTAAATTTTTAAAATTATTATCATCATTTGTAAGAGCACACACTTGAACATCTCTCCTACACAGGGGGTATGTAGATAGAGATAGCTGGAAAAGTGATTACCCCAGTATTGGGCTTGGTACTTGAATGCTGATTATTGTCAGTGCTGTTACCTGTGTCAGTGGGTAGCTTCCCAGAGAGGTGAAAGGATGTGCTGCCTGGTTTACCAACTTATTGCCCAGGTGATAACATCATATCTTGAAAATTATGCTACTACTAAGCAATGTTGTAGTAGAAGGAGCTTTGTGGTAGGAGACTGGTGTCCTGAATACCTGAGCTGGCTGTGTGATTGGCCTTGAGATTCTGGGTGAATCAGGTCACCATCAGGGCAGGGAAGACTTTAAACACCTACTTCCCTTCATGGGTTTTTGGCAAGCAGCTTATGAGCCCCAACCCAATACAACCTCCATGCTGCAACCAGAGGGACATTTTCCAATTGGATGAGGCCACCTTTCCGCCCTCACCTCCATTCAAAACTTTTCAATGCCATGCAATTTGCATTGTAAACAAAGACAGAACTCCTTTGGGTGTCCTGTGGAACCCTGAGGGGTCTGCCTCTTCCTCAGGCTCCCCTTGCTCATTAAGCTTAATGCATATGGGCTCTGTTTCCAGTCCTTACCATGCCCCTGCCACTCTAGGGCTTTGCCCACACTGTGTCCTCTGCCTCAATGCTTTCCTCTTCTCTCTCCATTTGGTTAGCTCTTCCTTACCTTTTAGTTTCAGCTCAAGGGTCACTTTCTTAGGGCTGACTTGGTCTAATTAGACCCTGACCAGGTCTAATTCCTCTCTCCTGGGCTCTCTCAGGATTCCCTGAAAGCCTAGGGACTTTCAATTATTGTCATAATTGCAATTTTACATGCGTCATATTATTTGAATACATCCTGTCTCCATCATTTGACTATAAGCACTATGAGAACTGTGATTGATAGTCCTACTTACTGTTGTAACTTAGTGCCTGACATAGTGCCTGGCACATAGTAGAAGTTAATGCATTTTTTATGCATAAATGTATTAAACATTTGAGCTGTTTGAAAATATTAATCAATCAGACTTGACACTGAAATACAGCCTGCTTTGGTTGACCGTAAAGCTGCCAACAATTTGGAAAGATGAGTCTCACAGAGTACCCCAAGAAAGCGAAGGTGGTCAGTGAAAACAGCGTGGCATTCAGTATGTATCTTTGTCAGCTTGACTTTATCATTTATATTGGAAATCTTCCTAGAGCCCCCAAATCCCATAGCTTTTCAAAGGCTTTTACTTAAAATGCATGTACCTGGGCAATCTGTTTGCAGCTAGCAACCCCTAGGAGCCTGACTGTGGTACAAAGCACAGTTTGCAAGTAAGTAGCCTGAGTTGGGGAAAGAGAAGATTACTAATCATGCAGAAGTGACTCCAGTGCTCTGAGATGAGTAATTCCCTTCCTAGGTTAACGGATGGGGGCGCGTTGTCTGTGAGCATCTAGATGTTGAAGTCAGAGGATGGTTCAGCAGCCCCTCGAGAGCCTCAGCCTCTTATGATTCATGGCATGTGGCCACCTCTCAGCTCTGAACAGAGTGAGGTATGAAGTCATTTCCAAAGCAGCGTCTATGAAATTCCATTACACGGTGCTTTTCAATTTAAGGAGAAAGACCTTTGCTGAAACTAATTTGCAGTTGCTTTAATCATGGAGCTCAAAGATGGCAGCTTCCCCAGTGCTGTGGCTAAAAAGGCTCACACTGGCTTTGCAGATTGGGTGCTACCCCTTTTCACCTCAGCTCCTGAATTCCTTCTGTGGTTGTTGTACATCCCCTAATTTTTGCAATTTTTGAGACAAAAAGGAAGTAATTACATTCAGTACTCCTGGTGAATGTAAATGTTTTGGAATCAGAAATTTGAAAATAATCAGAGTTAAGTCACAGCAAATCGGATGTTCCTAAAGAGGGGGATCATTCCTGGTTTGCTTATTCTCCCCTGCCAGCCTCCCAAGGACTTTCTCCTGGGTTCCTTTGTTCCTTTATTCACTGACACCACTGGGATTTTCTCCACCTAAAAAAGGGCAGCTGGAATTTGTAAAAAGTAAAGAGCACTTGGCCAGGAATCAGGACACTGGGTCTAGTTTTAGTCTTATTATAGCTCACTGCAGCCTTGAACTCCTGGGCTCAAGTAGTCCTCTCGCTCAGCTTCTCAGGTAGCTGGGACTACAGTCACACACCACCATGCCTGGCTATTTAAAAAAATATTTTGGCCGGGTGCCAGTGGCTCATGCCTGTAATCCCAGCACTTTGGGAGGCCGAGGTGGGAGGATTGCCTGAGCTCAGCAGTTCATGACCAGCCTGGGCAACACGGCGAAACCCCGTCTCTACTAAAATACAAAAAAAAAAAAAATTATAAAAATTAGCCGGGCATTGTGGCATGCACCTGTAGTCCCAGCTACTTGGGAGGCTGAGGGGAGAATTGCTTGAACCTGGGAGGCAGAGGTTGCAGTGAGCCAAGATCATACCACTGCACTCCAGCCTGGGAGACAAAGTGAGACTCCGTCTCAAATATATATATATATATTAGAGACTCCAGTCTTGCTATGTTGCCCAGGATGTTCTCGAACTGTGGCCTCAAGTGATCCTCCTGCCTTGGCCTCCCAAAGTGCTGAAATTATAGGTGTGAGCCTCCACATCTGGCCTAGTGTTACTTCTGTTTACCAAATTTAGTCCCTTGGGAAGTTCATTAAGCCTTTCTGGACATCTCATCAACTGCAGACGATAACACCCTGAAGATCACATGGGGCTTTGGGGGAAGATCGGGTGAGATAAAATGTGTGAAAGTATGTAAGATGTGCTCAAACCTATGGGGTTGACAAGGAGTTGGTGACATCAATTTAGCCAAGGTTATTTACTGAATAGCAGTCGTCTCAGTCAAAAGACCTTCCTGCTGACCAAAAACTCCCTGAGGTAAATTTCACAGCTGCTTGAAATCCCTTTGGGTGGAAGCTCTGTGACTCCTGGAATCTCCTATGAACACAGGAAGATGTAGAAAAGAATCAGACACCAACTAGCCAATTTTCAGTCATCCATATTTAGCCCAAGTTTATCAGATAGCCATTAGTTCCTTGGAGAAAAAAATAAAAGGAGATACTGGGATGTGGGGACAGGTAGGTTTTATTGGAAAGTTCTGTTGCTGGGGGAAAGAGGGGGATGGTTGTGAATATTTTTACCACATGATATTCTTTTTTTTTTTCTTGAGATGGAGTTTTGCTCTGTTGCCCAGGCTGGAGTGCAGTGGCATGGTCTTGGCTCACTGCAAGCTTCGCCTCCTGGGTTCAAGCGATTCTTGTGCCTCAGCCTCCCGAGTACCTGAGACTACAGGCACGTGCCACCACGCCCAGCTAATTTTTGTATTTTTAGTACAGACAGGTTTTCACTGTGTTGGGCAGGCTGGTCTTGAACTCCTGACCTCAGGTGATCCGCCCGCCTCAGGCTCCCAAAGTGCTGGAATTACAGATGTGCCTGGCTTTTTTTTTTTTTTTTTTTAAGAGACGAAGTCTTGCTCTGTTGCCCAGGCTGGAATGCAGTGGCACGATCATAGCTCACTGCAGCATCCAACTCCTGGGCTCAAGTCATCCTCCTGCCTCAGCCTTCCGAATAGCTAGAACCACAGGTGCACACCACCATGCCTGGCCAATTTTTTTTTTTTTTTTTTTGGTAGAGACACTGTCTTGTTATATTTCCTAGGCTGGTCTCGAACTCCTGGCCTCAAGCAAACCTTCTTCCCCTTCTTCCCAAACTGTTGAGATTACAGGCATGAGCCACTAAGCCAGACTGATGGTCTCAACACAGACTTGGGTGAAATAAAGTACAATGGTGAAAGATAACACATCAAGTACTGGGATAAATATTTCATTTGTTTAGTGAATATTAGTCATTCTTTTTGGTTGTTGGTAGCTGAACACACTTCCTCTGACTATACGATACTCCTCCTCACCAATGCGCACAGCACAGAAGCTGAATATAACAGATAACTTGCTTTCCCCATTTCCTTTGCAGCTCGGATGCTGGCATGAGACCCAGGCTCTGCCAATGCACCCACCCCAGGCTGGGAATCAGCAGCTGCTGACGGGCTGAGGCTGTGACTGCTCAGGATCCATTCTGGCGAGGGAGAGGGGCCTATGGCAGTGACTTCCCACTTGTGATGGCAGCCGTCACTGCTGCTCTGGGGCCAGTGAACAGTGTGTCTGGGGACAGCGGCCGTGGCTTGGCAGAGGTTTCTTCAGGGGACTAGCTCTGTGTTGTGATTTTTGGGTGTTATTCCTGGCAACATAGTATTCAAACCTGTTCTCCAGCCTTCCTGGAGATCTGGGGTCTCCAAAATCCTTTTAACAATTCCCTTTTCTAACCAAATTAGCCAGAGTTCATTTCTATGGATTGCAACTAGAAATCCTGATAAAGACACATATATGCTTTAATCCTCACAACAACCCTATGAAGTAGCATATCCATTGCTTGCATTTTATGATGAATGAAACTGAAGTGCAGGAGTCAGGGGTCATGCCAGGCTAAGTAGCAGAGCAAAGTAGGGCTGTTGAACTCTAGCGTCTGGGATCTGTACCTTTCAGGGCAAGGAAAGCATGAGGGTGCTCAGAATTACCTGCTGAGAGGACGGGTGGCGGGGGGGGGGGGGTGGCCCGACTAAAGGGGTAGGGGAGAAAGGAGCATGGGGACAAAGCCCCTCTTGCACCCTCTCCTCCACTAATCAATGCACAGTTCTTTGTGTACTATGGAGGAGGCTATATAAATGTGCCATGCTAGTGTGTGATCAAGGAAGGTCTTAGTATTTTATTATTATTATTATTAAGATGGGAAAGACACCAACATGTTAAAAAACTGCCATGGTAACAGTCAAGAGGGAGGGAGAGGCTGAATGATAAAAGACAAGGGATGGCTGATAATGAGATTACCCTGAAGGGCAGGAAGGGATGGGACCCAAAGCCCAGATGGAAATCCTGGCCATGATAGGAAGAGGGACACTCCCACAGAGTTCCAGCAGGGATGGGAGGAGCAGGTATGTGCAGATGTCACCTACAAAGGTTACGTGGTGGAAGCTGAGTGTTCCCATATGCTGGCTTCTCTTTGCTTTCTGAAATAGAAGATCAGATCATCTCCTGAGAGTGGGGTTAAGTGGACAGGGCAAGTCAGAGATTCAACGACAGTGGGTAAAGTTTAAATATTGAGTGCAGAAACAAAGAGCTTTAGTTAGAATGTCAGTTAGGCTGCTGTAATAGAAGACACCGGAATATAGTGGCTTAAACAAGATAGATTATTTCCCTGTCACATCGCAGTCCAGGGAGAAGATCTGGCACCGGCAGAGGAGATCGCCTGTGCTGGGGCCCCCTACTCTTTTCTTCCTGTAGCTCTGTTGTCCTTGGAGTGTTGTCCTCACCCGTGTGGCTGCAGAGGATGTGCCATCACAGCCAGGCTTCCCTGACAGGAGGGGGAAGAAAGAAGAGGGCAAGCTCCTGAAATTGCACATTTCACTCACATCCCATTGGCCAGAATCTCACCCTGTGGTCACATCCAGCTGCAAGGGAGTCTTAGAATTGTAGTCTTTAGTGGGACAGCCATGAGTCCAAAAGGAAAGAATGGCTACTGCAGGGACGGTGCCAGGCTCTGCCACACCAGGATAGAGAAAAGCTGTTAGGTGCTCTGTGACCTGTATTTGCTGGACAAGGGATTCTCCTTCTCCTTCTCCTCTTTCTTCTGCCGCTTCTTCCCTCTTCTCCCTTTCCCCCTTCCCTCCCCTCCCTCCTTTTTCTTTTTTTTGCCCTTCTTGGAAATCAATAGTTGTTTCTTCCTTATTTGGTTTGAGATCGCGTAGTTGCTCTGGATTGATTTGTCTTTGTTCTTCCCAGGCCATCCTCTTTGGTCCTCGCTTGGGCTCTTGACATATTCTTTGCTCAACCTCCCACCATATATAGATAAGTCAAATAAACATTAGAGAAGCGTGACAAGTTGGTGGGCGAAACACTGGAGATGTGTCACCATGGGAACAGGGTGAGCATCAGCGCCGGCACAGCCCATGATGTCCTCCGTCTTCCAGATTAGATGCTGTGGATGCTGAGTCTGAACTGCCTGTGCCTCTTTTCCACTATGGAACTTGCCCACTGTTCTCTAGGTGATCATCTTTCCTTAAATATTGCTTTACCTGTGCACCATGGGGACCAAATCTTTAGTTCTAGAGCAGTCGTTAGTTTCTGTGCCAGGGGCTTTGAGAATCTGGGCTAGCAGATTTGAGGAGTCTGTGGGGGAACCAGAAGTATTCCAAATTTAGGGAATGAAAAGTAGGAAAAACTGAAAACTCCCAATTTTCTTTCTACCACTGGAGGACATACCAAGAGACCAGGACTAAATTATGTGTCTTCTTTGTACCTCCTACAAGTTACACATCTCTTCTTTAGAGACTAGAATACAAAGCAAAACAGCTGGATTTCAGTGTTTGCTACATCCCTAACCAGCTGTGATATCTTGGACAAGGGGCTTAACTTGTCTGGGCCTCATCTTCCTAACCTATGAAACGTGGTTGGAGCAATGGCAGCTGAGGTGCATTCCAACATGAGAGTGAGCCTGAGAATATTAGTCGGAAGATGTTTTTCTTTTCTTTTTTTTTTTAGGATGAGTGGTGTGATGTTGCATAAAGGTAATGGCATGCTGGGTGCTGTGGCTCATGCCTGTAATCCCAGCACTTTGGGAGGCCAAAGCAGGAGGATCACTTGAGGCCAAGAGTTTGAAATGAGCTTGGCCAACATAGTGAGTCCTTGTCTCTACCAAAAAATAAAAAATAAATATACTCCAAGATGGTGGTGCATCTGTGGTCCCAGCTACTCAGGAGGGTGAAATGGGAGAATTGCTTGAGCCTGGGAGATGGAGGCTGCAGTGAGCTGTGATTGCGTGACTGCACTTCAGCCTGGATGACAGAGCGAGACCCTGTCTCAAAAAGAAAAAAAGGCAGGATTGAAAAGAAGTAGAAAATGACATTTTTCTGATAATTCTTGCTTAATTAGTTTGGGTCAAAGGACCCATCACGTATTATATTGTAAAACAGGGCAAGGGAACACAACCTGGAGACTTGGGCATGCATTTGACAGTGTTCGTTGAGCGGCCTCAGTGGCGAGGTGCTATATTACATGCTAAGACAAGCTTGAGCACCGGGGGACGTCCCCATCCTCACAGAGCTCCGCTAGTTGGTGACACAGATAATAACATATACAGACACAATGAAAGATCAGGTAGTGATAAATGCTGTGAAAGGAAATAAAGCAGGCTCAGTGGTCAGAGAGTGGAGGGGCTGAAGGGTGCTGTTGGAGAGAAGGTAAATGGGAAGTCTTCTCTCATCAGGTGGCATTTGGGCAAGGTACCTGAATACAGCGAGCCACGTGAATACCCAAGGACAGGCATTCCAGGCAGTGGGAAGAGTGAGGGCAAAGCCTCTGAACATGCTTGGGCAGGTCGGTGTGGGGAGAATGGCATAGATGAGGGTACTTGGAATAGAAAAGGTAAAGGGGGAGTCACAGCCAGATCACGCAGGGCCCTGTTTGCCAAGAGGAGGGCTTTGGATTTTGTTCTAAGTGTGACGGAAGCCGTTGGAGGGGATCTAGAGAAAGCAGTAGCTGGGCATCACAAAGGGAGTTGGATGCCAAGGAACCCATGTCTCACTAATGTCCGGAAAGCTGGGAGAGTCTGGTGAAGTGGAAGTGAAAAGGGATGGAGGGTCCCACACCTTTGCCCTGTGAGTAGAAGGGAGCTGTGGGCGCTCACCTGCATATCCCCAAGTGTGGACCTGTTAGTGGAGAGAGAGAGGAGAGAATTTTACTTCAGTCTGTGTCCTGAAGTTCTTCTTGGAGAGTTAATTGCTCAAGGTGTCTTACTTTTTATGTTAAGTCATCTATACACACACACACACACACACACGTGCGCGCACACAGAGAGAGATTAGGGGCACAGGCCTCAGAATCAGAATCGGGACTTAGGTTTCAACCCCAGCTACTGTCCTTACTAGCTCATGTCCTTTGGGAAGAGAATTAACCTTTCAGAGCCTCCATTTTCTCCCCTGTAAAATGGCAGCATGAACAGACTACTAGTCAAACAATTGTTGTGAAGATCAAATTAGAGAGTGCATGTGAAGCACAGTTCTTGGCATGTAGTAAGTGCTCAATAAATTGCAGCAGTCATTATTATTATGCTTAATAAGTAGTAGTATGATCATCATCATCATCATCATCATCATCATCTACCTTTTTCAAAAGATGTTCTTTATTGAAACAAAACGCCAAACAATTCACAAGTTCCATTTGCACTTCCAAAAATGTCTCTATTTTGCGCCAACATGTCTTTTCCTTTCCAGGCCTGACCAGGCAGCCTGGAGTCTGGAGGGGAAGTTAGGGGTGACGCTTTTGGATGGGAAACCACCTGTTCACTCTTTTGTATTCTCCTCCGAGAAATCTGTTGTCCTAGGAAGTCTTTTCTTTGGATGGCAATTTAGCCACTAAAATGGAGCCGGGCTTTTTTGTGTCTGATCGCACACTGGTTCCAAGGCTCAGCAAGGGGGTGGAACAGCTTGTGTTCAGCAGGTGATGGTGGAGTGTCCTGCTGGCAGCCCCTTATCCTCACAGAGCCATAGGAAATCTGTGCCGTCTGTTCATGAGCATGTTCATGTGTGCGTCTGTGTGTGTGTGTGTGTGTGCGCATGCACACCTGTGCACATTTGTATGTGTGGTGTTCCTGATGAACTTTCCCAAGGATCTGGTCTTAATCTCCCACTCTGAGATGCTATGTGGCTGTGTGTCACAGATATAGACAGCATCACCTCCTGTCTGAGCCACCTTCCAAGAGGTTAGGACATTTTGGTTTCCCCGAGACTGTAAATAGCTACAGATGAGGAGTTCCAGAGACTCGGGGACTCAGTTCTGCAGGATGCAGGGTACCCTGGCCAGCAGGCTATCCAGTGTGGACAGTAAATGTTCAGATTTCTGAGTCAGACATTATCAGGTTTGAATTCCAGTCCTAACCCTTGGTAACTGTCTAACTTTGGACAACTCACTTATCTAAGCCTGTTTCCTTTTCCGTAAGATAAATCCTGGCAGATGGTAAGTGCTCAACAAACAGCAAGTCATTGCTAAGACAGGGGTTCTTGGTTGTGTAGTTTACTAGCTAAGTAGCCCTACCTATGTTGTTTCACCTTGATGTTCTGCTGGTTAAAAAGAGTAGGGACTTGAGAGTCCTTTCTAGCTCTGGGGTTCTGGGATTCTACCCAGGGCTCCTCCAAAGGTCTTGGTCCCTTTGCCTGTTCCTCTTGAATTACTCCCTCTCTCTCTCCTGAGGATCATTCTTGCCAGTGTAGACACGTAGCCCACTCTCTCCCATCTTTGAAACAAATCACCCTTTGTCATATGTCTGCTCTCTTTCTCAACAAATACCCTGAACGCTTTATATTCACACTTCCTTAGTTTCATAGGAGCAGAGGTTCTAGGGAAAGCAGAAAAAAATGAATTGGGTCAAGAATGGAAGCCGTGAGGAAATCTTACTTCCTCCAAGGTCTTGGCCCGAGAGATGCCTTAAGATGACACCAGCTTTGTTTTCCTCTCTGCTTGTGATGGTCAATTTTATCTGTTAATTCGGTTGAGCCATGATTCCCGGATATTAAAAATGATTTCTGTGAGGCTGTTTTGGGTGAGATTTACGTTTAAATCAGTGGACTTTGAGTAAAGGCAATTGCCCTCCATCATGTGGGTGGGCCTCGCCCAATCAGTTGAAGGCCTGACTAGTACAAAAGGCTGACCACCCTTGAGCAACAGGAATCCTGCACTAGATGGTATGTCAGACTTGCACTGTGACATTGGCTCTTTCTAGGTCTCCAGCTTAATGGCCTTTGGACTTGAACTGCAACTCTTTCCTCAGTCTCTAGCATACTGGCCTCTGCCCCCTCCAACATCCTGTTGGCTTTGTTTCTGGAGAACCCCGTCTAATATACTCCTCCAGGCCAGGCGCAGTGGCTCATGCCTGTAATTCCAGCACTTTGGGAGGCCGAGGCAGATGGCTCACTTGAGGTCAGGAGTTTGAGACCGGCCTGGCTAACATGGTGAAACCCCATCTCTACTAAAAAAAAAAAAAAAAAAAATTAGCTGGACGTGGTAGTTTGCACCTGTAATCCCAGCCACTAGGGAGGCTGAGACATGATAATTGCTTGAACCCGGGAGGCAGAGGTTGCAGTGAGCCGGGATCACACCACTGTACTCCAGCCTGGGTGACAGAGTGAGACTGTCCTCCCCCACCAAAAAAAAAAAAAGAAAATAATAAAAATACACTGGTCTACCTCAGCCTGCTCATGTGTGTCCTTCCCCCTGGTTCTAGTTTCTTCTCTTCTGATAGGATTTATTTCCTAATGTCCATATAATTCAGGAGAAAAGGGACCTGATGAACACAGTCATACCAAGGCATTAGAGACAGATATGTGTCCCCTCCCATGTGGGGTCTGCCATAGAAAAGGAAGAGGGCCACGCTTTACACAAAACTCTCCAAGAATGGACACTTAGGGATCAATGGGAATGTCACCTCATTTTTCCAGAAAGCTAGATTAGTTAACAGTCATAGAGCTAGAAGGAGCAAGCCTGCAATGAGAAAAAGAACAAAACCTCACCTGCCTAGTCCAGCCTGCTGGAGTGATGTCAGGGAAGAAGCATGGGCTTTGACGTCTGATGGACTCAGGCTTAAATCCTTTGTCTTTGGGCAAATCCCTGGACTTCTCTGAGCCTCAGTTTCCTCATCTGGAAATTGCAATTTTAATGCTGCAGAGAATTGCTGTGACAAGTAATGCATACATATAAACTTCCTAGCACGTGATACGAGCTCAAACAATGCCAGCTTCTTTATCCTCTTAAGAGAGAAATTTATCTGAAGGTAGGCAGGGGCAGTGAGACTTAAACCTGTACGTGAAGTTGCAGTGACCATGGTACAAAGTGCATCCTTCCCTGATGGCATCCATAATTCTGGGTTTACAGAACTTATTTATTTATTTATGACAGAGTTTCGCTCTTGTTGTCCAGGCTGGAGGGCAGTGGCACCATCTTGGCTCACTGCAACCTTCGCCTTTCGGGTTCAAGCAATTCTCCTGCCTCAGCCTCCTGAGTAGCTGGGACTACAGGTGCGTGCCACCATGCCCAACTAATTTTTGTATTTTTTTTTAGTCGAGATGGGATTTCACCATGTTGGCCAGGATAGTCTCGATTTCTTGACTTCGTGATCTGCCCACCTTGGCCTCCCAAAGTCCTGGGATTACAGGCCTGAGCCACCGTGCCTAGGCCAGAATTTATTTATTTTTAAGCATTTGTGCATTTATTTATTTTTGAGACATGGCCTTGCTCTGTTGCTCAGGCTGCAGTGCAGTGGCATGATCATGTCCCACTACAGCCTTGACCCCCTGGGCTCAAGCAATCCTCCCACCTCAGCCTCCTGAGTAGCTGGGACCACAGGCATGCACCACCATGACTGGCTATTTTTTTTTTCTTTTTGTAGATATGGGGCTGTCCTTGTGTTGTCCAGGCTATTCTGGAATTTGTGGGCTCAAGCGATCCTCCTGCTCAGCCTCCCAAAGTGCTAGGATTACAGGTATGAGCCACGTGACTGGCCCAGATATGCATTTAATTGCAGGAGCAGCAAACCCATAATGACAGCTGCTCATCCCTTTTTTTTTTTTTTTTTTTGAGATGGAGTTTCACTCTGTCTCATAGGCTGGAGTGCAGTGGTGCATTCTCAGCTCACTGCAACTTCTGCCTCCCAGGTCCCAGCGATTCTCCCACCTCAGCCTCCCGAGTAGCTGAGACTAAAGGCGCCCACCACCAAGTCCGGCTAATTTTTTGTATTTTTAGTAAAGATGGGGTTTCACTATGTTGGCCAGGCTGGTCTCGAACCCCTGACCTCAAGTGATCCACTCGCCTTGGCCCCCCAAAGTGCTGGGATTACAGGTGTGAGCCACTGCACCCAGCCCTGCTCATCTTTGAAAAGTGGCCTGCAAGAGCTTCCCCTCTCACTCTCCTCCTACAGTTGCTTCAGGACACAGATTGAGAGCCCGTTTGTCATCCCTTGTAGGCTTTGAGGGAGACTTTTTCCTCTTTTTGCTCTGTCATGGATCCCTGAGTCCACCTGATGACTTTGCATTGATCTGAGTAAAAATGGCTCCAAAGTGCCCTTCCTTCTGTGGTCCCCTTGGAGAAATGGCATAGACATTATGAGAATGAAGAGTCAACAAAGGGGCCAGGTGCAGTAGCTCACGCTTGTAATCCCAGCAAGCTTTGGGAGGCTGAGACGGGAGGATTGCTTGAGCCCAGGAGTTCGAGACCAGCCTGGGCAACATAGCGAGACTCTTTCTCTACAAAAAATGTAAAAATTAGCTGGGCCTGGTGGCGCATGATTGTAGTCCCAGCTACTTGGTAGGCTGAGGCAAGAGGATTGCTTGAGCCCAGGAGTTGGAGGCTGCAGTGAGCTATGATCATGCCACTCCAGCCTGGGCAACAGAGCAAGACCCTGTCTCAAAAAAAAAAAAATTAACAAAAGCCTCAGGAACAAAGAGAAAGGTATGTTATCTTACTCTTCTGCTAAACTAAAAGACACTTCAGTTTATCTCTGTTGGCCTCCTGGATAGCTTTCACCCATAGCACCTCATGACCAGGTGGATATATATATATAAACTATCATCAGTAGTGGTACACTTTCAAGAGTGAAGTGTTGCTATTAATAATTGCATCAGGACAGCAGACATAAACTGAGCAATATGCTTACTTCGTATTAAGTATTATATTAAGTATTGATACTTAGTATTATGCATGCTCTTCTCATAGAACTTAGTGTTAAGAGCTTACTTAGCATGAAGAGCAGCCATTTAGACACTTAATAAGTCTGAATAGGCTTAATGAATAATGGCCTTGTATTGGTCAGGGTTCTCCAGAGAAACAGAACCAATAATATGTAGTTAGATGTAGATATAGGTATAAATATGGATATATGGAATTGGTTCATGCAGTTATGGAAGCTGAGAATTCCCAAGATATGAATCTTCAAGCTGGAGAACCAGGGAAGTCAGTGGTATCGTTCAGTCTGAGTCCAAGACCTGGAAACCATGTGGGGTGCTGGTACAGGTCCTGGAGTCTGAAGATCTGAGAACCTGGAATTCCGATGTTCAAGAGCAGGAGACGACGGCTGTGCCAGCTCTTGAAGACAGAGTGAATTCACCTTTCTCCTGCCTTTTGGTTCAATTTGGGCCCTCAATGGATTGGATGGTGCCCAGCCCCACTGGGTGAAGGTGGATCTTCCAGACTCAGTCCATGATTCAAATGCCAATCTCTTCTGGAAACACCCTCATAGACACACCCAGAAATAATGCCTTACCAGCTATCTGGACGTCCCTTAATCCAGTCTAGTTGACTTATAAAATTAACCATCATGGACCTGATATCTCTCTCTCTCTCTTTCATAAACATTTGCTCATTTTGGTTGAAACCTGTCAAAAGTGAGATTTTTCTCTAATTTTTGCCAATTAGAAAGACAAGTGGGGGTGATGTGGAGTCACAAACCTAGGATTTGATCTAAACATTGGACCAACCAGCATATGGACAACCTTCCATTACGTCATAACGTGATGCATTCTGGGCTAGACTGCAGCTGAGTTGGAATAAATTGTTCCTCGGCACTGCCCTGGCTTAGAACAGTGGGCCTAGAATGAGGGTGAGTAAAAACAGCGGTGAGCTTTTGTTGAGCTCAATGAGGGAAGAAACTTTTTGTGTTCGTAAGTTCTAGGAGAACTGAGCAGCTGGACCCCACTCTAAACTTAACCAGCCAAAATCTTCAAGAAGTTCAAGGAGGCCATAAGCTTAAGATGTGTGTAGCGAGTGGCCGGGCGCTTCTCCCCCATTTTGCGATAACAGTTTTTATAAGTGACATTTTTGTTTCAAAGTCTTGTCCATCCATCAATCCTTGTCCATCCTTCTGTTGCCTTCCCAAGACAGCAGTGCCCCTTCCCAGCCCACCTGGCACCAGATGTTCCGTCAGCCACCACTGTGTGTCCCACATCCTCCACGAGACAGAATGCGAAATCTCAGGCGACAGTCACCTGGAAGCGCTTAGCCCTCAACAGCTGCAGCCCCTTGATTACCTTGCCCGCCTCGGCAGCTCCGTGCCGCCACCGTATCAATTGCTTGTCAATTCGGTTTAGCGATGACTTTGACTGACTGGAATGAGGGGAGTGGAAGTGGGGTGTAGGCGAATGGTTAAAATTAATTGCTACATAAGAAAAAATTGAAAGATAATTATTCCTGCTTTCCTGTCAGTGCTCGAGGGTAGATGACCTCATTAACTTGCAGCTTGTACACAATTCAATTACTAGGAGATGGAAAATACATTTTTAATTACCTCAGTGGTCTGCGTACCATTCATCTCCATTTGCACAGAGGTTTTTTTCTTTTTCTTTCTTTTTCTTTTTTTTTTTTTAACTGTTGTGCTCTGAAGCACCATCTTAGGAAGGTTGCCCAAAAGCCAGTTTCCTGTTTCTATTATTTCTGTTTAAGGTGGGATTGAAAATGTGTGAGATTAACCCCTAGATGCCAGGTGAATTGCAAGGCAACCCTTGCTGTAGTAATGCGTTTTTAATTAGCTTCTTATGTCAGAAAATTCCCAGCTCCGAGTGAGACAGAATTAAGTAGGAGAAAATTGTGTATTTGGTTTTCAGTCATGGAAAGAAGAAATTAAAAGCCGTGGAAAGCATGGAAATTAGGAAGGTGGGCCAATACCAATATCCATACGGATCCTGAAGGAGAATTCTGGGCCTATTTTCATGTCTATTATTTCACTGATTGAGTTAAATGATGACTTAATTATCTTAAATGTATCCTTTGGCATTCTTTTTTTTTTTTTTTTTCAAATTCCAGGCACAATTTAGAAAACTCTGTATGCTGTGATGGTTTTGTAGCAGTTCCTGTGTCTGTTGGCTTTTATTGCTCTCAGTATCAATTCTGAGAGTAGCTGTTGCCCCCTCTGCAATTGTCTCCCATTCCCAAAGTGCCCTGGCTTTAGATCCCTCAAATACTCAGAAACAAGGTAGATACAACAGCCTCTAGATAAAAATCATTCGTATAGGACCTGCCCCTATAATGCACAGCCACATGACCAAGGGTAGCTTGTTCTTCCCTCTACTCTGTAAGTACAGAACATAAAAAGGGGCAAGTTTCTAGATCACACTTGTAAAGTGTCTTTAGCCCACATATATTTGGGGATTTGGGGGTCCTATTTGCAAAGGCAACTTATTTGTATGGATGAACCCCATGGTTATTGTTCACTAATCATGATGGTTGTGTGCTTTAGTAAGAGTAACAATTATATGTAGTATATTTAGAAAAATCTGGGTGATCTTGTCAGTTGACTTGCTGTTGTATATATATTTGGATATAGAATCACAATAAAGGTATTGCTCTTGAGCCATACAGGAAACACCTAAATAACACAATGAAATGATGCTAATTCTGCCAATGCCAGATTTGTAAGGAGATCCTCCTCCTCTTTCTCTTCTCTCTTTTTATTTTGTCATTGTTGAGACAGGGTCTTGCTCTGTTGCCCAGGCAGGAGTGCAGCGGTGCAATCAGCTCACTACAGCTTCCAACTCCTGGGCTCAAGTGATCCTCCTGCTTCAGCCTCCCCAGTAGCTAGGGTTACAGGTGCACACCACCATGCCTGGCTAATTTTTTTTTTTTTGTAAAGATAGGGTCTCACTGTGTTGCTCAGGCTGATCTCAAACTCCTTGCCTCGAGTGATCCTCCCGCCTCAACCTCTCAAGTAACTGGGACTACAGGCATATACCATCATGACCAGCTAATTTTTAATTTTTCTTTTTGTAGAGACAGGGATCTTGCTATGTTACACAGGCTGGTCTTAAACTCCTGGGCTCAAGCAGTCCTCCTCCCTCAGCCTCCCAAAGTGCTGGGATTATAGGCATGAGCCACTCTGCTGGGCTTTGATCCCCCACTCTTTTGTCATTCATACATGAGCTCAGGAACATTGGCTGAACTCTGTCTGGGCAAGGAAGGAATAAGAGACACTCTTGTTTTCATGGTGCCTGTGGTCAGCAGGGGAGATTAACATATAAATTAGTAATTGATAATGTTGCGTGATGGATACAGCAATGAAGTACTCACATGGAGAGAGTGTGATTCATATTTTCCAAGGTTTCCAGGAATGTTTTCTGTTGCAGAAACCTTGTTTTGTTTTCAACTTGTGTTCCAAAGGAGAGTTTCTAATTCTATCAAGTGATCTGTGGTTAGTTCTCTGAAAGATGGGCCCAGACTTCCAGTGATACTTAAGAAGTTGGGAATTGGGACAGCTGTAGTTGAGAAAGGACTAGGTCTGAAATGTCACTCACCTAGGGGTTCCTTGGGAATCACTGGGAAGACCTTGTCCAGAGTTCTGAAAATTTCTGAGAATTTGTCACTAAAGGAGTCACGTAGGCTGTCCATGGTTCTACCCAGTAGTGTGCTTTCAATGTTTAACACCTGACTCTCTGGGAAAAAAGAAGTTTATTATAAAATTTACCGATATAAAATATGCATAGCTCACAATTTACAAATAATATTAACGTATACAACATTGATTTCCAAGGACAAGGAAAATAAAAGAAAATGTGAAATAAAAAGTTAAAAAATGCAACATATTGTATTGTAAATCTCACATAGTCAACTAATTATCACAGGACTCTTCCACTGATTTTTACCGAACTCGTGTATCAGTAGCCAACCTATGGTTGCAATTCAACCATAGTTTAACAAAATCAGCTACAAATATGTGCTTGATGGCAGTCTGGTTCAACACAGAGGTTGCTCACATCGTTGGTGAAGGAGTACAGTTTCAATGTGAAGGACACATCAAAGACATATCAGAACTTTACTCATTTGTCAGTAATATAAGATACTTCTTTAGAGAGGCAGATAATAGTTTTCAAACACTGGAAGAATATCTCAATGTTGTGTGCTATTCACAATGTAACTGCTACAAAGGTGACACAGTTCAGGTTTAATCTACGTTATTAACATTTCCTTTGTCACTTTCTTAAATCTGAACAATCAACAAAACAATCAACTGAGCGCTGATTGGTAGTGTTTGCTGATTTCTTTGGTGTAAATACTCCCACTATAGCCAATTTCAAGCCATAATGAGACACTGTGAAACATGAAAATGGGAAGAGAGGTGTAGTAGAACACTATTAGATAGTATTTCCACTACACAGGTATAAAAGCATATTTAGTAGTAAAATGAAGTCAATTAATTAGGAAGCTATGAGTTTGGAGCACTATATTTATTATCTTGTTTTTAATTTAAATTTAAATTTCTAGCTTTATTGGTGTATAATTAACAAATAAAAATTGTGTATATTTACAATGTACAATGTGATGCTTTGATATCTGTATGCACTGTTAAATGATTACCATAATCAAGC
Organism: Gorilla gorilla gorilla; assembly: GCF_029281585.2. Classification (NCBI taxonomy): domain Eukaryota; kingdom Metazoa; phylum Chordata; class Mammalia; order Primates; family Hominidae; genus Gorilla; species Gorilla gorilla. The sequence continues at coordinate 38,540,455 of NC_073233.2, read as the reverse complement.
TAATTAGCATACACATCACCTCACATAGATATTTTACCTTTGTTTTTTAATATAATTTATTTGGTTTTCATAGTTGTCATCTATTACCTCATATCTAGCCACTTCCTACATGGAGGTTTTCATTTCAGTCCTAGGTCATTTGCAAAACCTATTATAACACATATTCATTCTCTATAAATATTAACAAATCAGGCCCTATTTAGAAGGACAGAATTGTATAGACATAAAGACTGAAGACTTTGGAACCAGACAGACTGCAATTTAAAGCCTGGCTCTTTCACTGACTGGCCATGAATGACTGGACGAATGGCTTATATCTCTCAGCCTCTGTTCCTTGTCTGTAAAATGGAAATAATGGTACCTAACTTCCACAGTTGTGGAAGGATTGAGTGAGATAATTTGAAGGTGTTTAGCAGAGTCCTGCATGCAGGCAGTGCATAATAAGTGTAGCTCTTAATGTTAAATAATAGCCTACCACACTAGGTATGAATTGAACTCAAATGCTTTTTTCCACAATTAAATGAAATAGTGATGGAGGCATGGAGAGCTTGGGAGGTGTATGTTCCAGTGGGCAGGAGGCCATTGAGTATTCAGTCTCTACTTCTGATACCCAACCTTAAATACTGTGCCTAGGAATGATCTGGGTCACAGAAACCAGAATCAGGGATCACAGCCACGTACTTGTCCCTGATCTTTGATTCTGGATGGGAAGAACACTAAACAATGACTGCTTGGTTTTCTTCATATTTCAAAAGTGACAAATATCTATTGTAGAAACTTTAGAAAATGTAGACGAGCCAAAATTTCCAGTAATTCCACAGTCTTCAATAATCACATAACCTCTATAAACACTTTGGTGTTTTTCTCCATACATTATTTTTTTTCCTTTTGCAAGGATCAAATAATACCATAACACTATTGCAGAATTTACTACACTTGCCTTGGACCATCACTGTTCAGTGCTGTCCTTCTCTCCATGATGTGTAGGAAGGGTGATCAGGGCTGGGTCTTGATGTCTGGTTTGTTTTCATAATACCGCTGCTGGCTCAGGGAACCTTGCACACAGTCAATCATTACTAGATGTTTATTTAGTGGAATTGATTGATGATTGGAGGAAGATAGGAACCAGATGTGATATGGTATTGTGTTTTTTAATTCTTTTTATAAATTAAATTTGAGTTTTTTAAGCAGTAGAACTCTTTTATTCCAACAAACTCTCACCTGGAGCTGTGTGTTACAAAAAGGAGCACTGGCTGACATGAGTTTGGAACCACAGTCTTGCCCCTAAGTCTCTGCTCTTCACCCAGGCACACCTATAGAACCCGGGGATTCTTCTTGGACTTGAATCAGGAGACCTGACTTTCAACGCTTGCCCTGCTGCTGTGTCCTTGCACAAATGTCATCTGCAAATCAGGTCTAGTAAGTCCCACCTCATGGGGTGGTTGTGAGGACTAAGTAATGCTACTCACCAAAACACATAGCACGGTACCTGGTGCAGAGTAAGCACTCAGAAGATGTGCTTTTCCGGTTTATTTCCCTTTCTCACTCACTCTTTTTTTTTTTTTTTAGACAGAGTCTCGCTCTGTTGCCCAGGCTCGAGTGCAGTGGCATGATCTTGGTTTACTGCAACCTCTGCCTCCCAGGTTCAAGCGATTTTCCTGCCTCAGCCTCCTGAGTAGCTGGGAGTACAGGTGTGTGCCATCACGCCTGGCTAATTTTTTGTATTTTTAGTAGAGATGGGGTTTCACCATGTTAGTCAGGATCTCGATCTCCTGACCTCATGATCTGCCTGCCTCGGCCTCCCAGAGTGCTGGGATTACAGGTGTGAACCACCGTGCCCGGCCCACTATCTCTTATTCTGCCACCTCCTTCCTCACTTTGCTCTCTCCTGTTCCCTTTTGCTTGGCTAACAGAAGTTTTTAGTCTAGGTTTCTAGGTGGAATGCACCCACCCAATTCAGGTGCTGCTGCTGCCCGACCTCCTCTTCTGCCTCTGTTGCAGGGAGTCCCACCTCCCACTGTGACACTGTCCCCTCTTTCTGGTTCTGAGACTCTTCTGTGTCTGATTGAGGGGTTGAAGCACCAGGTGGAGGCATGCGGGTTCCAGTCCCCCTTGGGATACGTCTCTGACCCTTTCTGTTTTTATTTGAAAGGCTTAAGCATCCCTCTTGACTTAGAAATCAAAGCCTCCATTAGGGGCTTGTGTACCAACTGCTATTTCTTTTGGGAGGCATGAAGTGGCTCTTGTTACTGGCAGTTCGGTGTAGTAGTTAAAGATGGAAGCTTTGGGATAAAAAAACCTGGGTTCAGATTGTGAACACCCTTCTTTGATCTGTGTCTTTGGGCAAGTCTCTAGACACTCCGTGTCTCAATTTCTTCATCTTTAAAGCAAGAATTATAGTAGTAATAGTGCCAACCACACCAGGTTGTTCTGGGACTAAAATGAGAACAAGTGTGTAGTGTTTAAAAAATATTAACATTTTAAACGTTGTAATATTTTTAAATATTTTAAAATTCAATCATATTTCAAAGGTACTCATATACATTCCTTTTCAAACCAGAAAGGAGCCTTCACCTAACCAGTGGAACACAAGGGTGGGATAAGTGCACCCATGTGGCTAGGAGGAGGTAGGACCACGTCAAGGTGTGCTTAGAACAGTGCCTTGCACATAAGCAGTGCCAGCTATTATTATTCTGCAAACATCTATTAAGAGCTTGATAAATAATTATGTAGTACAATACAGTGCAATGAATATATAATACAATAATTATATATATTCAAGTATATTTAATATGATGTAAATAATTATATTGTACAGCATTGTACAATAAACAGTTGTATAATTGGACTCACTAAAAGATGCTCAAACTCACTGGTAATAAAAATGGGATTAAAATCTCTCTTTTTTTTCATCCTTTCATTTTGGCCAAGATTAAAAGGATGAATAGTGCTAATATTGGTAAGGACCCAGGGAAATAGACAGTCTTTTGCACTGTTACTGGGCATAACTAAAACTTACATGAAGTATACCCTTTTGAACTAGCGTACTACTTTTCAGAATTTATCCTAAGTAAATGATCATTTGTCTAAGCTATAATTTCAAGGATTTTCACTGTAGCATTGTTCATGATTATAAAAAACCTGAAACAATTTAAGAGTCCAACAGTAGGATAATGATTAAGTAAATTTTGATATTTTAATACTATACTGCCATTAAAATTTACACTTTACATTTACATTTCTTTACAAAGGAAGATTGTATGATTAAGTGAAAAGAGCAGGTTACAAAACAGCATGCTATGGCCTGATTCTTATCTGTTTAAAAATATGTCCGGGGTATATAGATGTGTATGTGTATGTGTATGTGTATGTGTATGTGTGTGCCTGTGTGTATGCATGTAGTAAAAATTCTGGAAATGATACACCAAAAAATTAATAGTGGGGGAGCTTTAGAAGATTTATGTTACTCTTAAAACATTTCTATAGAATCTGGGTTTTTTACAATAAATATGTACTATTTATAATCAGGAGAAAAGCACCAAGTTATTTCCTCTCACTCATTAAAGAAAAAAGGAACTTACTATTTATAAAGCAAAGTGCAGTGTGTGGATGATCACAAGAAGGAGTTGGCCTCAGGGATGGAGGAAAGCTATGAGATATACACACATGGATGGGGAGCTAAGTGATGAGAGATTTATTCCAACTCTGCATGTATGGTGGGGAGATTCACAGAGGAAGTGACATTTGAACTTGACCTTGAAGGATAAGAATCAGCGGGACATGGAAAAAGCATCTGAATTGATAAGGCCAACGGTGATAAACTGCTTATAGTCTGAAGTTAACGGGATGAGTTTCCCCCCAAAATCTGCTTCTCAGTAAAGAAAGAATTGCCTTATATTTAAGTCCTTCAAGTTCCCCCACACTAGGGGATTCACTTTCAATTTTTTCACTTTGTAAAACTATATTAGCCTGAAATCACCTAAATCAATGTTAGTTTTCAATGCTTATACAGGTTTCCAGTACTGATTTAGGGATTATATCTTTGAGCACGACTTCACAATGGCAAGTGTTAGATTCTGTTATAAATGCACTTTTTAAAAATCATGTTACAAAGCAATAGAGTACGTGGTTACAAGTGAAGATCATGAATATATATATATATAAGTACAGAAGAAAGAAAGATACAACAGTTATAATGGTATGTGAAAATAATATTTGCAGCTTCGGATAACATTTTTGTGTTATCATACACAGATTCAAAAGTGCTGTATCTCAAACAACTTAGATGGAAATGAAGATGAAGTTCTCTGGAAAACTGACTCAAAAAAGGTTCTAGTGATGAAAAAAACTGAAGTTAAAATAAAATTGCTTCATGAAATATTAATATAGTTTCTAAATCAATGTATGATTTTTGTATACCATGTAATTCTACATGTGTATAGGTACCTAAGTTTAATTAAATATAATATGTTTCCATTTGGCTATTTTTATATTTAAAAAGTTTTTTTCTCTGATTTTCTCATTGACAAAAAGGTGAACTGGCATTTAGGGTGTTGCCTTATATTCAGACAATATGATATTTCCTGTGTCTAACATACACATTTCTGATATTTATGTTATATTCAACTTGTGATACACTAATAATTAATAATAGCAACAGTTACCAACTTTGCCCACCTACTATGAACTGTGGAATGTGTTTTTTACATCTTTTAAACTTTATTTTTATTCCTCATGATAACCCTGCAAGGCAGATGTATTAGTTTTTCTGGGTTGCCATGACAAAGTACCACAGATTGAGTGGCTTAAAAACAACATAAATTTATTTTCTCACAGTTCTGGAGGGTAAAAGTCTGAGGTCAGGGTGTTGACCAGGTTGTTTTTTTCTGAGGGCTGTGAGGAAAAATCTGTTCCAGGCCTGTTCTCTGGATTCTGGGGGTTCGTTAGCAATCCGTGGTTCCTTGTCTTATAGAAGCATCACTCCAATCTTGCCTTCATCTGCATTTGGCATTCTTCCTGTGTGCGTGTCTGTCTCCAAATTTCCCCTTTAGATAAGGACACCAGTCATGTAGGAGTAGGGCCCTAATGATCTTGTTTAAACTTGATTACCTCTGTAAAGACCCTGTCTCCAAATAAGGTTTCATTCTGAGGCATCAGGTCTTAGGATGTCAACATATGAATTTTGGGAGATGCATAATTCAACCAGTAACAGCAGGTATGCTATTGTCCTTTTACAGGTGAGAAAATTAAGACTTGAGCCAGGTGTGGTAGCTTACACCTGTAATCCCAAGACTTTGGGAGGCTGAGGTGGGAGGATTGCTTGAGCCCAGGATTTTGAGACCAGCCTGCGCAACATAGTGAGACCCTGTCTCTACAAGGAAATTTAAAAATTAGCCAGACATGGTATTATGTGCCTGTAGTCCCAGTTACTTGGGAGAATGAGGTGGGAGGACTGCTTGAGTCCAGGAGTTGGAGGCTGCAGTGAGCTATGATCACACCACTGCACTTCCAGCCTGAAATCTGAGTGACAGAGCAAGACCCTGTCTCAAAAAAAAAAAAAAAAAAAGAAGAAGAAGAAGAAAAAGAAAATAGAGATTTGAAACTGCACAACTATAAAGAGCTGGAGCCAGGGTCTGAACCCAGTGTGGTCTGAAGCCAGCGCATTGCCTGCTGTCTGCCATCCTGCCTTCCCAGGTCTGTTGTGTCCTGATGGATACTGCCTTAGGGAAATGCTCTCAGCAGCCATGGGGTCTGCAAGGTTTTATGTGAAGAGTTGATGCCACAGTTAATCTCTTTCATTCTGGTAGCTTTATGTTTAAATGTGAACCAGAGTAAAAGTAGATAATTGTATCATATTTATATAACTAGACTTCACCCTTAGAAAACCCAGTAGCTAAAACCTAAGTTTGTTCACTTTGTTTGTTTACTATTTATTATATTGGGTACCTGTAACAGGTAGAAAATTCTGAGAAAATCTAAAAAGACAGGATATTTGCTCTCATCCATTCCTTTTGCTAGACTGAGATGTACAAAATCAAATGAAAATTTAAAATAGGAAGCCCACATATGAGCACAAACTTGTACAGTACAGTACAAATCACGGCAGATTTCTGATTTTAATTAGTTTCAGAAAAATGGAAAGTTAATTGGAAATCACGGCAGAACTTCTGATTTTTAATTAGTTTCAGAAAAATGAACCCACCCCATTCTCCGTGCTTTAGAACTTCCTCTGCCTTGATAGTGATTCTTTGAAGAACAGAGGATTAGGATAGAAAATCATGGTACCTTTCAGGAGTCTGAAAGAGCCACAGACTTGCGCTAGTTGTGAAAATGGAGATGGCAGCCACTTACTGAGCTGTGTGTCTGGTTCTGGGCTGTCGGCTTGATATGCATGGTCTAATTTCATTTCATTCTTGCAATAACCTGATGTCCTAGGTGCTATTTGCTCCATCTTATACGGAAGAAAACTAAGGCTTAATGAGGTGAAACAGAGAATGACTGCTACGTTCATTCATTCCCCAAGTTCTTCCTGAGCACCCTGTCTTACCAGGCACTGAATGTTCAGTGGTTGATGGAACAAACCCTCCCAGAACTGAGAGTGCAATCTGGCTACGGCCACCTCCAAAGCCTATGCTCTTAACCAGCATGAAGGGAGAAACTCCATTCAGGTTAAAAAAAAAAAATGCTGAATAGAATCTGTCAACGCAGCGCCACAGACTGGATTAAAAATGGTCAGACTGGGCCGGGCACGGTGGCTCACGCCTGTAATCCCAGCACTTTGGGAGGCCGAGGTGGGCGGATCACGAGGTCAGGAGATCGAGATCATCCTGGCTAACATGGTGAAACCCCGTCTCTACTAAAAATACTCTACTAAACCCCGTCTCTACTAAAAAATTAGCCTGGTGTGGTAGCAGATGCCTGTAGTCCCAGCTACTTGGGAGGCTGAGGCAGGAGAATGGTGTGAACCCGGGAGGCGGAGCTTGCAGTGAGCCAAGACTGCACCACTGCACTCCAGCCTGGGCAACAGAGTGAGACCTCAAAAAAAAAAAAAAAAAAAAAAGGTCAGACTGGCCAGAATGGCATTAGCTTGCTCATGGTCTCCACCAGCACTGTGGCACAACGATCAAACGCTGCTGTCATACTATTAGTGGGTCCGAACAACTCTGCCTGGTAAAATAAGGGGCCACATTACTGCCAAAGAGAGGTGAATGGAAGGCTGGGGTGTTTGCTGCCAATTGTTGATCACGTTATGTCCAAATCAGCATTAATATGGGGCTTGGGATAGGAGTTCACTGTAATATATCTAAAATCTTGAGCAGCACTCAGAAAAATACAGTTCAACCATTCTACTTCTAAGAATGTGTTGTTATTTTAATTGTATTACCCAAATCTTATTTCTTTTAAGTTTTCTACAACTCTAGCACTGAGTCTCTCAACCTCGGCACTATTGGCATTTGGAGCCTGATAATTCGTGGTTGTGGAGGGCTGTCACGTGCACTGTAGAACATTTAGCACATCCCTGGACTCTACCCACCAGGTGCCACTGGCACATTCCCCGCCCCCCAATTGTGACAACCAAAAATGGCTCCAGACATTGCCAAATATCCCCTGGGGAGCAGAATTGCCCCCTGGGGCTTGGGGTTAAGAACTACTGCTCTATAGAACTTGAGAAACAAAAAAATAAAAATAAAGGATAAAATAAAAAGAACTACTGCTCTAGGTCTATTGTATTATAGGCCTATTGTATTATACTTCATATTATCAGGCCAGTTGGCCAGCCAGCATTTACTGGGTATGTGCTAGAAGGCACCGGGGTCACAACGCGATTGGAGTTATGTTGGGAGGTCTCTCCATCAGGCAGAGGGTGAGTGTGACTGGGCCTTGAAGGGTTGGGGTGGGGAGGAAGAGTGAGCAGGCATGCACACAGCATGTTTGGGGCCCAGGAGCATTATGTGTGGAGCAGGAATAGAAGAGAAGCCACGGCAGGTGGGTTGGGATTGGAGAGTCTTGAATGGCCGCACACAGCTGGGTCAGAGACTCTCAGGGGATAGGGGTTTCTTGTCAGGGTGTGGGGGCTGTAGATGAGTAGGGATCCCATGGGATTCTTCCTCATCCTGGGTCTGAGGTCTCTCCCTCAGCCCCTGGGGTGTGAGATCCTCACCTCTGTCCTCTGCCCATCGTGCAGATGCTGCTTCTCCTGCGTCCTCTGCATCTTGATGCTTTCTTATTCCTGCTCCTGGTTTCTGTTGGTGGGCTTCTCTCTGAAGCTCTCTGTTTACACTCTAGAAGGAGACTTTGAGTCTGTTTGGCGTAACAAGTTACCATTATCCTCCTTGGGCAGAGTTTTTGCACTGGCTACATCCTAGGTCATGGTTAGCCTAGAGTTGGGTGGCTGTGAGGCCAAGTGCTCAGCCATGGTCCAGTTCTCAGCTCTGTCTTTCTTGTGGATCTGCCTTGGGCTGCTTTCCATATGACAGAGTGTGACAATGACTGGCACCATGGTTGACATATCTGGAATGACAACTTAAGGGGTTGAGATTCTAATTCTGTAGACATTGAGCAGGGTCTCTAGGGTTCTGAGGGAGTGAAAGCTAACACCCTCCCTTCTCCAGGGGCTCCATGTTGGAGAGGGATAGTCCTGAGGTTAAGCCTGGCCTGGGTTCAAACCCCAGCGTGTTCACTGTTCACTTACTTCAGGCAGATTTAACCACTCAAAGCCTCAGTTTAGAGGTTGATGATGATGATAATAGTATCTACATCTCCAGCAGGCAGGGACTTTGCCTTTTTGCTGCTGGATCACAAGCTCCTAGCACAGTGCCTGGCACATAGTAGGTGCTGAGTACCTGTTTATTAAATAGGAATAGAGGCATTTATTGAGGATTAACAACACTCCAAGTGCTGTTCTAAGCATTTTACATGCACCAACTCATTACTTCTCACACTGGTGGGAGGGGGTAGAAACTGTTATTAACCTCTTTTTACAGATGAAGAAACTGAGATCTGGAAAAGTTAAGTCACATAATGGAGGCACCTACAAAAATATTCAGGCAGCCTTGCTCCAGGACCTAAGCTCTTTGCTACCATGTTGTGTTTTTTTTGGAATCCAAGATTCATTGATATAATCAGAAAAAGAGTAAGCCCTTAACAGATGGTAGCCACTTAAAAAAAAAGAAGACATTTCCCATTAAGCAGTAGATCCTGAAAACATGAGAAGGAAAGAGCAGTACCTCAATACTAGGTATTATGCAAATGCTTATCAGCTGGATAGTCTGTCTGACACTCTGTCTCTCTAGAACATAGATATACTTAAAAATAATTCTAATGATGGCCAGGCGCAGTGGCTCATGCCTATAATCCTAGCACTTTTGGAGGCCAAGGCGGATGGATTGCCTGAGCTCGGGAGTTCAAGAGCAGCCTGGGCAACATGGTGAACCCCGTCTCTGCTAAAATACAAAAAATTAGCCAGGCATGGTGGCACAAGCCTCTAGTCCCAGCTACTCAGGAGGCTGAGGCAAAAGAATCGCTTGAACCTGGGAGGCAAAGGTCACAGTGAGTCAAGATTGCACCACTGCACTGCAGCCTGGGCAACAGAGCGAGACCCTGTCTCAAAAAAAAATTTATAATAATAGTAATAATCCTCAGTGATGATGCAGAGTTTACTGTGTTCTAAGCCCTTTATCTATATTAATTCTTCTAAAGATCGAATGAGGCAGGCATTTGTTATTCTCTGCATTTACAGGAGAAACAAAAAGAGGCACAGAGAAGTTAATTGCTCAGTCACACAGCTAGGAAATGGTGATGCTGGGATTTGAACTCAGGTGGTCTGGCTCATAACCAGTAGGTTATGCTGCCTGGGGAGACTCCCCTATGTGGACTGATTATGATGATACAGTCTACCAGTCATGTGCAGCAATAGTAAGACTTTTCAGAGTCTCTGTTCCCCCAAGCAAAGGTGAAAGTATTTTAAATCTCAAATGTGTGATTCAGAGTCATGGCATGAAAATACCTCTGTGTGCTGTATAAATTGTGTGCAATCTCTGCTTCATTTTGCGTGCATGCTTGAAGAACATTATTTTTCTTTCTATTACTTTGTATCTTTTTAGTGTCTGGACATTCACCTATATTATCTCAAATATACTGTGAATTCCTTAAGAGCCATTTTCTCATCCAGAACTGCTTCATACCATGATCCTGACCACAATGGCCTCCAAACCTATATGAAACTATTTAAACACAATGCAAAACTTCTTTGATTCACTTGTCTCATTTGCAGTTAATGGAAATACCCTGAGTGTGTGTCATGCCCAGGGCAACGTGGAGGATTGCAAAGGTGGATAAGGCAGGCTTCTTGTTTTTGAGAGTTTGCAATCTGCAGGGCCAGTTTGCTATGAAAACAGCCACATATAATGAAGGCAGAATAAAGAAGTGCTCAGTTAAGATATAAGATGTGTGTTGTGGAAATGCTGTGAATGGAAGAATTAATTTTGCTTGGAGAGAATGGAATATTTTATCTGGACTGAAAGGAGCAAGGATCATTATGTTGGGAAGGAGGGAAATGTGCTTGCAGCTAGGTGAGGTGACAAAAGTCAGTTGGGACTACATTGTTAGAGGATCCAAGTGGCAATTGAAGAAGTTTGAACATTATTCTGTAGGCAGTGGGGAGCCATTGAAGGATTTTGAGCAGCAGAGTGACATAATCAGCTTGTATTTTAGGAAGACAACTGGGTCAATGTGAAGGCCAGACAGGGGAAGGAAAGACTGGCTGCTGGGAGGTCAACTCCTAGAAGGTCATTTCAGTAGCCCAGGTGAAGGATGAAGGGGCCCTAGCTAAGTGGAAGTAGAAATGAGTAGGGAGAGATGGATATTTGTGACTGTGGAAGTGAGTTGACACAACCCAGTTACTGATCAGCCATCAGAGGCAATTGAAATGGAGGAACTGAAGTTAACGAGTTTGGTTTCCATCAAGATGAGTTTGTAGTGACAGAGGAGCCACAGAGTGGGCCAGATCCTATCCTCCTTTCCCCTAACCCACAGCACTGTGCAGTAACAGCCTGATGCCACACGACCTGCACAGGAGGTGATCGTCCTGTCTTTTGAATTATATCTGATAGAGAAAGATCCCAGGCCTTTTCTTCTGGAAGTTAAGTTACTCAGAGGCCCGATATAGGCCAAGGTCATTTCTACCAGCACCAAACCCACAGCTAGGAAGCAACCGGAAATGGAGGCCCTCTGAGCAGATCAGGGTGAAGAAGATGTTTGAGGAAACAAATTCAGAAATGGAGAGGCGTGACTCAGGAATGTGAGAGATTTGGCCCAAGGGAAGTGGGAAGGCTCTGAAGTTCAAGCTCACTGAGGAGACCTGTCATTCCCCAAAGACCTGTCTCTGGCGGGGGACTCCTAACTGAGTACCACCAGGGTTTTTCTGGATGTCTCAGGTGAGTTTTCCTCCTTTACCTGAGCCTGGCTCACAGGTTAGTATCTGTGCACACAGTCTCCTCTTCTCCATTATTGCCATTTATTTCCCAAAGCTGTCTGACGCAAACTAGGACAGGTGCCTTATTTGGTGCTGGGAATACAAAGGATGAATTCATACCCAGGCTCTCGACTCAAAGACCTCATAATCCCATGAGGGAGGCAATTAAGGAAATTGGAATCAACTTTAAAAAGGAATTAAACGTTACAGAATTCAAAGGAGGGAGTGATTCATTCAGCCTGCAGTAGGTGGAAGGGATGATGTTGATTTGGATTTTGAAGAATGGGGAGCAAACCAAACAAGAATGTGGCAAACACACTTTAGGCCGGGGCAACAACACAAACCCACTGAAAGTGTCCATGGAGATGGTTCTCAAAGGGATTGAGTGCAAGAGGAAGTCAGGGAAGGAACTGTCAAGATGCTAATGAGGAGGGAAAAGTAGATTTGGGCTGGATTGTGGTTCTGAGGAGTCGGGTAGTGGAAGAGACATGATCACACTGTGCTTTAGGGCTGCAGCATGGAGGAGGGATGATAAGGGGAGAGATGGGAGGCTGTTGTAGTAACACAGACCAGAGATGTTGAAGGCTGGCATTCTAGCGCCAGGTACACAGAAGAGGCGGCAAAGCAGCTATTGCAGACACGGAGTTTGCAGAGCTTGGTGACTGCAGATGTCGGGGGTGAGAAAGGAGAAACACCAAGGAGGTGATGGGCCTCTGTGTCCCCAGCCTACCTCATCCCTCTTCAGGATGCTGATGTCTCAGAGTGGTCACTGGGAAGACGGATGACAGTCCTGCCTGATGTCCATTGTGGGGCCGGATAGCTGCCCCCAAACACACAGCCTTAACAAAAGCAGCCTCATTACACTGCCAGAGAAAAGGAGATTTCATTTTCTTTTCACAAATGAAACTTGCAGTTTCAAGAAGGCTAGATTTTAGCCTGTGGTTAACTGAAGAGTCAGGGATAGCTTTTGTAACAAGAAGAGGGCAGCCGTTTAGGACTGGCCCCATCTGGCCCCTCATAAGGCCACAGGGGGAGGCTTTTAAGAGGATGATTTTTTGGGGAAAAAAAGATGAAATGGAGGGTGGGGTGGGGGAGATGTCAAAAATCAGGAACAAAAAAGCTCAGGCACCTCTCCAAGCCTGGCTGAGCAGTTGCCAGGAGGCCAGGTGCTGCTGCTGGAAGCCACGCTTCCCACTTGGCATGGCCGCCTGTCATGGCGGCCATTTCCTGCGCCTGGGCTGGGAGGGCTGTCTCCCTGCTGGTGTGAGCTCGCCAAGATAGTTTCAGAGAGGGAGATAGAGAGGGAGGGAAAGAGAGAGAGAGAGAGAGAGAAACAGACAGACAGAGAGACACCAGAAGGCCCTCATGGAGTAGTTCTCTCTGGAGGCTCAAGGGACAGGCCTGCCTTCTTCATTGCTCCTGAGAATTCACTTCTCCTGCCTGGTTCTGCCTGGTTCTTCCTAGGGCAGGAATGCTTCATTGTGAGGCTCAGGAAATTCTTTATTGGTTGAGCCCTTTCTGGTTCCAGCCCAAGCCGAATTGCCCCTGGGAGTGTCCAGAGCCTCTTAAAAGGATACCCTCTAAATCCAGTTCAGAGCTTGGAGCCATTGTCTTCTAGAATCAGAGCACAGGGCTGGCCAGACTCCAGTTGCTGTTCCTTCCATGTTTTCAAGCCACTGTTGGTTCTATTTCGTCTCTGTGAAGAATCATGAGGAAAAAATATGAATCTCTTTCTAACCATCTATTTCCCAGCAGTAAGGATGCACCTTGAAATGGTTGAAATGGGCTTCCTTCCTCAGCAGTGGGTTGTGTTCCTGGTAAGCAGACTCCAGTTGAACCACACCTCTCTGGGGCTGCTTCTTCCAAGCATGGAGACTAATTCTCACTTTCATCTGGTAATTTTTAACCCAAGTCTGTGTAGTGGGATAGGAATGAATGATGCTGGACCAGGCACTTATTCAGCTGGCATTTATTGAGTACCTGCTGGATGCTGGGCACTGGAAAAGGTGGGAAGTACGCAGTATATAAAGAGACTGTACACTAGTTTACAAAATAGTTTGACTTGGCCTCTAGGGCCAGATGACCTGGGTTTGAATTGTTGCATCATCTTTTACCAACTCCAAGGCAGAGGACAAGTTGTTAGCTTCTCTCAGCCTCAGTATCCTCATTCATTTGAGGATCCCTGTTCCTTCCTCACAGGAACAGGGATCTTATGAGGGTTACGAGATGGTCCCCACAAAGCACTAATGAGCACGGCACCTGGTGCATAACATGGAGTCAATAGGTGGTAGCTCTGATTATGAATGAGGTTAGCAGTAGGTCATTTGGGAATGCCAGAGATGAGCCCAAAGATTGGGCTTTGCCTGGAGGAGGGGACACCGACCTGAAGAGGGTAAGCAGGAAAGAGGCAACAGAGAGGTAGCAGAAAGCTTCAGTTTGGGGAAGGTGTGGTTAAAAAGCCATCTGGAAGCCTTGTCCAACATGAGTGTTACACTCACTGACTAGGTTTGAGGAGGGCATGATTAAACATTCTCCAAAAGGTCTTGGGAGGTAAGCTTTGCCTTTTGAGAACTGCAGCATTTATAAAATAATGAAAGGACTAAACTGGCACAAAAGCAGTAAGCTTTGTGGTGGTATTCTGGCTTGTAATTTGCATTAGACATAATTACATTTCCTAAACATAAAAGGAAATATTTGTGATCTGCAGAGGGGGCTCAAACACACAAAGGCAGGTCTCTCTTGGTTCCCTGACCCATTAAGTGACAATTATGGTACCTGTGTTAAACATCTTCTAAGTGAAATAACTTGCCATTAGTAGTTCTGTGCTACTAATGCATTTCCTCCTCAGTTGCATAAATGCCAGCATTTGTGATTTTAAATAATAGCACATAAAAGCCTAGAAGGAATCGTTGAAGTATTTGCCAGCTTTCTTTGCCACCACAATTTAGAATTTCAAGTTCCTTTCCTCCTTTATTTTTCCCTTCAGAGTAACTGTTGACCCCACTGTAGCACCAAGGAATAGGAATGGCCATGTATAGCCGAAAATCTAGAATAACAGGGACTTAAGATTGCAATTATTTTTCATATAAAAGAAGTCCAGAGGGCAGACATAGCTGGTATGACAGGGACCCAGGCTTCTGTCTTTTCACTCCACCTAGGCTTCCATCCTAAAGTCACCTATGATTTAGGAAAGTTGCTGGGGCTTCAACCATCAGGGCGGGAGGAAGGAGCAAGTAGGGGAGGACAGGTGGACAAAACTTCCAGCTGAGTCAGCTCCCCTGGAGAGCTTTTCTGGAAGCCCCACTTAACACTTACGTACCACTCATTGGGCAGCACTTGGCCTCTTGGCCACACTATCTGCAAGGGAGGCTGGAAAATGTAGTCTTTTAGTTGAGTGCGTTGGCACCTGGGCTAACACTGGGGTTCTGTTAGCAAAGAAGGAAAGAATGGACACTGGATGGCAGTCACAGTCTTGCCCATGCTGTCTTCTTTGAGGCATTTTAATCTACACCACTAGCCTGTATTTTTACATGTATCTTGCTCAGGAAAATGTGGTGTTCTTTGCAGTGAAGTGACTTTTTTTGTCCCCATCTCTGGTCTGGCCCCATTAGGTATCTCAAAGACTTTCTACAGCCTGGAGAAAAATGCCAAGGCTTGCTTCAAAGGAATGTGAGGATGGATACCCAGCATTTCCTGTCTTGAATCTCAACTCTTAGAGATCTATTCTTGGCTTCATTATCTTAACTGCCTTCATTTCAGCCTGTTACTTATTCTAATTTAAGCAACTGCCTTGGCTCTCCTGTTTGATGAACCCACTGGCTGAGTCCACTACCCCAACTCTGCTTTCTTAACTGCTGGACTCCCCTGTCTCTAAAACAGAGAAATGCCGTGGGTGGTCCTTTAGGTAATGTCTCCAAAAGGCCCCCTTACCTGTGCCCTGTTTTCAAGTTGGATTGCCTGGGAAAAACTGAACCCTAAGGGGGTACTCAGACATTCAAAATGATGGGGAAGGGTCAAGATTATCAGAGCAGCTGATGGCCACTGGGGTATGGGATGAGGAGAGAGCAATTATGTGGGGCAAATCATCTTAGCTGAGAAAGGAAACTCAAGTAAGATAGCAGTTCCATAGAATCCAGAGATCAGGCTGGGTGTGGTGGCTCACGCCTGTAATCCCAGCATTTTGGGAGGCCGAGGCGGGTGGATCACTTGAGGTCAGGAGTTTGAGATCAGCCTGGTCAACATGGTGAAACCCCATCTCTACTAAAAACAAACAAACAAAAAACACAAAACAAAACAAAACAAAAAATTAGCCAAGCGTGGTGGTGGGCACCTGTAATCCCAGCTACTTGGGAGGCTGAGGCAGGAGAATTGCTTGAACCCAAGAGGCAGAGATTGCAGTGAGCTGAGATTGTGCCACTGCACTCCAGCCTGGGCAACAGAGTGAGACTGTGTCAAAAAAAAAAAAAAGAAAAACCCAGAGATCATATTTATAATAAAGAGCAGGGCATCCCACAGTTGCATGGTCAGGTTTTTAAAGAAATCATTGAAAATAACTCCTGTTGCCTTTTTCCTTTTACAAAAGCAGCACAACTCTATTATTAGAAATTTTAGAATTGCAGATTAGCAGAAACATCGCAATTGAAAAGCACCGTGATTCCATTATATAACAGTAACTGCTGTGAAGATCATGGTAGCTATCCTTCCAGACCTTTCTCTGTACATTCACATACATATATATACAGTCATGCATTGCTTGAGGATGGGGATACCTTCTGAGAAATGTGTTGATGGGTTATTTTATCATTGTGCGAACACCATAGAGTGGACTTACTCAAATCTAGATGGAATAGGCTACCACACACCTAAGAAACATGGTATAGCCTATTGCTCCTAGGCTACAAACCTGTACAGCATTTTACTGTGCTGAATGTAGGCAATTGTAACACAATGGTAAGCATTTGTGTATCTAAACATAGAAGAGGTACCATAAAAATATAGTATTATAATCCTATGGAATAACTGTCATACATGCAGTCTGTCACTGAGTGAAATGTCATTTTTTGTGCATAAATTTATTTTTAAATAAAATGGGATTACACTGTAGTTACTATTTTATTCTATGCTGCTTTGATTTAATAATGTGGAATGAACACTTTTTCTCTCTGTCCAAAAACATTAATCTACTTTAGACTGCTGGTGTTCCATTGAATAGGTACCATAATTTCATTAAGGAATCAATCTATGGTTAAGCATGTTTCCAGCTTTTCACTAAACAGTCCTGGGAAGATTATCTATACAGCTGAATCTCTGAACCTATCCACGCTTATTTATTTGGCATAAATTCCTAAATTGAGAGTCCTAAGAATGCATACATTTTTAAAGACTTTTGGCTAATATGCCAAATTTCCCCCAGACAGTTTCTCCCCAGCAGTGTCGAGGACTGCCCTTTGGGTGGAGGGTTCATCTACCCAGGATGAAGAGCTGATATCTTTGGTAGCTTTGTAACTGCTCCAGCCCCAAACCACACGTTCCGCCCAAAGGCAGTACAGTGTACATGTACTTATTCTGTAGTGAAGGAGTGCAGTAAAGAGGAGGAGGGAGGGATCAGAGTACGAACCCCCGAGGCATGACAGGATAGGATTGGCCACGTCTGTCAGATTGTTTGGGGAAGTCATGTGCCCAGTAAAATGAACCCAGCAGACAGACCGAAGACAGAATTCAGTGTGTGCTTATGAGAAGCTTTTGCTCACATTCCCCTCAGCCAGTAGCAGAGAGACTTTCTTATGAACATATTTGGCTTGAAGTGTTTGCATCTACTGAATCCTGTGGAAAAAGAGTGGACACCAGGCTGGGTGCAGTGGCTCAAGCTTGTAATCTCAGCACTTTCGGAGGCCCAGGCAGGTGGATCACCTGAGGTCAGGAGTTTGAGACCAGTCTGGCCAACATAGTGACATAGTGAAACCCTGTCTCTACTAAAGATACAAAAATTAGCTGGGTGTGGTGGCACATGCCTGTAGTCCCAGCTACTCAAGAGGCTGAGACAGGAGAATCACTTGAACCCGGGAGGCAGAGGTTGCAGTGAGCCAAGATCGCGCCATTGCACTCCAGCCTGGGTGACAGAGCGAGACTCTGTCTCAAAAAAAAAAAAAAAAAGTGGGCACCAAATGGTTAAGGGAGAACAAGAGTCAGGAGAAGGAGAGGCAGGCCAGAGTTGTGGGGGCAACAACTTGCTGATGACATTGTCCAGCCTGGTCCCAGCCTGTGAGGCCACCGTGAAGTGTCTTGTGCCTTGCCAGTCTACCCCAAAAGTGATCCTGACATGGCCTCAGTTCCCAGACCCTCGGTGCTTCTGTTTGGGAGTCCCAACCCTATTTCCTGGGCTGGAGCCAACTGGATCCCTGTCTCCATCACTTTGACATGAGCCTGGTAGAGTCACCTGAGTCACCTGGTTTGCTTGTTTGGCTAAAGGACCAGGCTTTAGC